>NW_025422101.1:0-1200000 GCF_011764305.1 Mustela putorius furo | reverse complement strand
CACCAGCTGAGCATCTACCTCCAGTCATACCCTAGATGGATGTCCCCAGAGAAGAAGATTGAACCAGACAGGACCCTAAGCCAAAATCGAATCCATTGCTTTGGTTTACAGGCATGTCTCCTCAAAACCCTGGATTCCAATACCAGCATTGGGGTTTTCCTGAGGCACCCATCAGAACCAAACACGTCTCCATTAGGAAACTTGTGCATGGGAGCTATGTCAAAAGCTGAGGAGAATACTTCAGGGTCCCGGTGCCACCGCAACATTCCAAGGCCCTCATGGACACAAACACACATTAGACCCATCCTCAGGAAAGTCCATTTCAACTCAGCCACCCCGGTTGCTCCCGCAGAGCCATCAAATCTAAACTGTCTTGTCACTTGGAGACAATTGGAATGCGAGGCGGGCTTTCCAGGCATCCATCCTCGAACGTTGGTCTGGACTCATCCATATGGGATGTCCTGGCAACGTCCAACAGGTCTCAATTGTCCGGCAGAAGGAATCCTTGGAGGGGGCATCCCACCACTCCCAACGTGGGAAAACCTCCACGCTCTCGAGAATCCGCTCCCTTCATGAAGGGGCCGTCATGAACAGAAAATCCAAGATGAGCCAACGTCTGATCCTCGCTCTGACTTCAGATGCATGAGATATTGCTTCAGATCTTCAGGAGGTACATGCTGTGCCCTTGCCCTGAAACCCAAGTGTAGCTTGTGTTCTCAGACATCCATCCTCACACTCCTGGCCCCGAAGCCTACAAGAGTGGCAATTCCGGACCATCATTGCAGCACTCTGCCTGCCCTCTAGAAAAAATATATTGCCTAATGAGCTGCCCAGGCACATTAAATGAGAATAAACCTACACGGCACTCGAATGTACCCAAATTATATAGTCTAACCTGGGCACTAATGCACTGTCTGACACAACCTGTGCCGGGACCTCCTGAGCAACACCCAGACAGCTGACCGCACACTGAGCACATCAGACCCGCCATGGCCTTAGGTCATCATCTCTGCCCTACGTCAGTTTTCAGGCTTCAGAACCTAGACCTTATGTCCAATCACTGCCAAGGGGTGACTGTGATGCAGAAATCATAACTCCTGCTTACCCAAGGCAAGAAACCTTGCGGTTGCCATGTTGTCCTACGTTCAGTGTAGGAGAAACCAGCATTCACCCTGTGGCCCCGCCCATTCTTGTGTGCGACGAGGGCATAAACACGCATTGTGACCCTCAGCGTGAGTCCTGACGTCTAGTACGTCCTCTCAGTGGCTGGACCATTTGATGTCATAATGGGCTTGACATGTCCCTAGGCCCCAATTTTTAACCAGATTTCTGGTTGTCGAGTCGCCCCACCCCAGGGCTCTACTCTGGAATCCCTTATTCGGTGGGACACATGAGGTTGAAAAAAAAAAAACAAAACAGAACAACGGATTTCTTCTATCCCACAGAATGGCCCCAAACTCTTTGGACGAGGCCAAACCCCCAGAGAGTAAGACTCGTCCTTTTCCCATGAAGTCACCCGGAAATTTCAAGACCATGAGTGACACGATGTCCAGAGAGAAAAACATGAGCAAGAGCCTCACACTCGCCCTTTTTTATATCCCGAGGAGTTCCTCTCATCGTCTGTAGATCCGTCCTGCCATACCTATGACCGGAAACATAAGCCTATTTTGTGTTTCCAGACAACTGTCCAAACAGCCGTGGCCTAAACACCCTACAGGCTCAGGGCACTGGAGTCAAACCTGACGACTGTGCTTGCCCTCTCCAAGGGAATTGTATGTGCCCATTCCAATGGCCACAACCCTACGAAGAGGATAAACCTCCAAAGTCCCTGAGGCCATCCCAATATTTGTGGCTTCCCAGGACAAACAGGGGCAATCTGGGCCCATCTGAGCACCTACATGCACTCAGACCCGTAGACTGATGTCCCCAGAGGTAAAAAGGAAGGAACAGGCTCCTCTGCACCTATCGGATCCATTGATTTGTTTTCCAGGCATCTCGCCACAGAGGCCTGGATTTCAATAACAGTATATGGCTGTTTCTTGACTCACCCATCGAAACAAATCTCATCTACACATGGGAAACTTGCACGATGGAGCTGTGTGAAAGCCTCTCTTTAAGAGAACCCTTCAGAGCCCCAGTGCCACCGCTTCATTCCAAGGTCTCCATAGACACAAAATCATATTAGGACACATCCACTTGAGAGTCCATTTCAACTCAGCCTCCTCGGTTGCTCCCCCAGATCCAGCGGATCTAACTGTCTTGTTGATTGGAGACAATTGGAATGCGAGGTGGGCTACCCAGCCATCCATCCTTAGAACCCTGTTCGG
The DNA here is from genome assembly GCF_011764305.1 of Mustela putorius furo. Classification (NCBI taxonomy): domain Eukaryota; kingdom Metazoa; phylum Chordata; class Mammalia; order Carnivora; family Mustelidae; genus Mustela; species Mustela putorius. The sequence goes on along the minus strand of NW_025422101.1, from coordinate 1,197,673 downwards.
AATCGTTGTCCTGGAGTAGACCAACAGGTCTCAATTGTCCTGCAGAATAATCTTTGCAGTTGGGAGCTTCTCACAACTCCCATCGTGGGAAAACCCCCCTGGCCTCATGATCCACCCCCCCTTCAAGAAGGGGCCATCAGGGACAGAATGCCCCACGAGAGCGATCGTCTGATCCTCGCCCTGACTTCAGATGCACGAGACATCGATTCAGGTCTGTAGATTGTGCCTGCCATATCCTCAACCAGAATCCTAGGCCTAGCTTGGGTTCTCAGACTTCCATCCTCAGACTTCTGGCCCACAAGCCCTCCAGTTTGGCAATCCAGACTACAATGCAGCACTCTGCCTGCCCTCCAGAAGTAAAACATTGCCCACTGGGCTTACCCAGACACCCCCAATGAGGATCAACCTGCACGGAATTCGGCTGTACCCCAAATATATAGGCTGACCTGGGCACTAATGCCCTTTCTGACACAGCTGAGCCTGGTCATCCTGGACCCACCCAGACAGCTGGTCGCACACTGAGCACATCGGACCCGTCATGGCCTTAGGTCGTCCTCTCTTCTCAACCTCGGTTTTCAGGCTTCAGAACCTAGACCTTATCTCCAATCATGGCCCGGGTTTGAAAATGATGCAGAAATCCGAACTCTTTCCCCATTGCAAGAAACCTTGTGGTTGGCATGTTGTCCAAGTTTCTCTGTAGTTGAAATCAGTGTGGCCCATGAGGCAACGCCCATGCTTGCGGGCCACATTGGTCACAAACACACATTGTGACCCTCAGCCTGAGCCCAGTCCTCAGGTAAGGCCTCTCAGTGGCTGGATGGAGAGACAGCATATTGGGCTTGCCATACCCTTAGGCCCCAATTTTTAACCATAGTTCGGGTTGTCCCTTCACTATTCCACAGGGCTCTGCTTAGGGATTCCTCTTTTGGTGGGACACCTGAGGTAACAACATGAAAGGAGTCCTCCCATCCCACAGATTGACGAAAAACAATTGGGATCGGGCCAAATCCACAGAGAGCAAGATTCGTTCATGGCCCATGAGGCCTCCCAAACATTCCACGGCCATAGCTGATACAAAATCCAGAGACAAAAGCCTGATCACGCGCCTCAGACTCGATCATTCTTCATATCGTGAAGAGTTCTTCAGATAAGAACGTACACGGCACTCGAATTCACCCAAAATATATAGTCTAACCTGGGCACTAATGCACTGTCTGACAACCTGAGCCCGGACGTCGTGACCAACACCCAGACAGCTGACCGCACACTGAGCACATCAGACCCTCCATGGCCTTAGGTCATCATCTCTTCCCTACCTCAGTTTTCAGGCTTCAGAATCTAGACCGTATTTCCAGTCACTGCCCAGGGGTGACTGTGATGCAGAAATCAGAACTCTTCCTTACCCATGGCAAGAAACCTTGTGGTTGGCATGTGGTCCACGTTCAGTGTAGGAGAAAGCAGCATTCACCCTGAGGCCCCGCCCATTCTTGTGTGCGACGAGGGCATAAACACGCATTCTGACCCTCAGCGTGAGTCCTCTCCTCTAATAAGTCCTCTCAGTGGTTGGATCATTAGATGTCATAATGGGCTTGACATGTCCCAAGGCCCCAATTTTTAACCAGATTTCTGGTTATCCCGTCGCCCCTCCCCAGGGCTCTACTCTGGAATCCCTCATTTGGTTTGACACCTGAGTTTGAAAATCAAAAGAAAACAAATCAACAACAACAGAGCAACGGACTTCTTCCATCCCACAGAATGACCCCAAAGTCTTTGGACGGGGCCAAACCCTCAGAGAGTAAGACTCTTCCAGTTCCCATGAAGTCACCCGGAAATTTCACGACCATGACTGACACGATATCCAGAGACAAAACTTGAGCAAGAGCCTCACACTCGCCCTTTTTTCATATCCCGAAGAGTTCTCCTCATGGTCTGTAGATCAGTCCTGCCATACCTATTACCCGAAACATAAGCCGAGTTTGTGTTTTCAGACAACATGCCAAACAGCCGTGGCCTACACATCCTAGAGGCTCAGGCCCCTTTAACCAAACCTGACGACTGTACTTGCCCTCTCCAAGGGAATTGTATGTGCCCATTCCAATGGCCACAACCCTACTAAGAGGATAAACCTCCAAAGTCCCTGAGGCCATCCCAATATTTGTGGCTTCCCAGGACAAACAGGGGCAATCTGGGCCCATCTGAGCACATACCGGCACTCAGACCCGTAGACTGATGTCCCCAGAGGTAAAAAGGAACGAACAGGCCCCTAGGCACCTATCGGATCCATTACTTTGGTTTCCAGGCATCTCTCCTAGGAGGCCTGGATTTCCGTACCAGCATATGGCTGTTTCTTGACTCACCCATCAGAACAAATCTCATCTACACATGGGGAACTTTCATGATGGAGCTGTGTGAAAGCCTCTCTTTAGGAGAACCCTTCAGGGCCCCAGTGCCACCGCTTCATTCCAAGGTCTCCATAGACACAAAATCATATTAGGACACATCCACGGGAGAGTCCATTTCAACTCAGCCTCCTCGGTTGCTCCCCCAGATCCAGCAGAACTAACCTGTCTTGTTGCTTGCAGACAATTGGAATGCGAGGTGGGCTACCCAACCATCGATACTTAGAACCCTGCTCGGAATCGTTGTCCTGGAGCCAACCAACAGGTCACAATTGTCCTATAGAAGAATCTTTGCAGCTGGGAGCTTCTCACAACTCCCATCGTGGGAAAACCCCCATGGCCTCGTGATCCACCCCCCCTTCAAGAAGGGGCGATCAGGCACAGAATGTCCAACCTGAGAGATCGTCTGATCCTCGCCCTGACTTCAGATGCACGAGATCTCGATTCAGGTCTGTAGATTTTCCTGTCATATCCTCACCCAGAAACCAAGGCCTAGCTTGGGTTCTCAGACTTCCGTCCTCAGACTACTGGCCCAGAAGCCCTCCCGTTTGGCAATATAGAAATGCAATGCAGCACTCTGCCTACCGTCCAGAAGAAAAACATTGCCCTCTGGGGCTACCCAGAAACCCCCAATGAGGATCAACCTTCTGCACCCCAAATATATAGGCTGACTTGGGCACTAATGCCCATTCTGACAAGGCTGAGCCTGGACTTCCTGGTCCCACCCAGACAGCTGGCCGCACACTGAGCACATCGGATCCGCCATGGCCTTAGGTCATCTTCTCTTCCCTACCTCAGTTTTCAGGCTTCAGAATCTACACCTTATCTCCTTTCACTGCCCAGGGGTGACTATGATGCAGAAATCAGACCTCTTCCTGACCCATGGCAAGAAACCTTGTGGTCGGCATGTTGTCCAACGTTCAGTGTAGGAGAAACCAGCATTCACCCTGAGGCCCCGCCCATTCTTGTGTGCGACGAGGGCATAAACACGCATTGTGACCCTCAGCGTGAGTCCTGACGTCTAGTACGTCCCCTCAGTGGCTGGACCATTTGATGTCATAAGGGGCTTGACATGTCCCTAGGCCCCAATTTTTAACCAGATTTCTGGTTGTCCATTCGGCCCTCCCCAGGGCTCTACTCTGGAATCCCTCATTTGGTGGGACACCTGAGGTTGAAAAACAAAACAAAAAAATCATCAACAACAGAACAACGGACTTCTTCCATCCCACAGAATGTCCCCAAACTCTTTGGACGGGGCCAAAGCCCCAGAGAGTAAGACTCGTCCATTTTCCATGAAGTCACCTGGAAATTTCACGATCATGAGTGACACGATATCCAGAGACAAAAACTTGAACAAGAGCCTCACACTCGCCCTTTTTTCATATCCCGAAATGTTCTCCTCATGGTCTGTAGATCAGTCCTGCCATACCTATGTCCCGAAACATAAGCCGACTTTGTGTTTCTGACAACTGTCCAAAAAGCCCTGGCCTACACACCCCACAGGCTCAGGCCCCTGGAGCCAAACCTGACGACTGTGCTTGCCCTCTCCAAGGGAATTGTATGTGCCCATTCCAATGGCCACAACGCTACTAAAATGATAAACCTCCAAATTCCCTGAGGCCATCCCAATAGTGGTGGCTTCCCAGGACAAACAGAAGCAATCTGAGCCCATCTGAGAACCTACCTGCACTCAGACCCTTGGACTGATTACCCCAGAGGTAAAAAGGAACGAACAGGCCCCTAGGCCCTAATCGGATCTATTGCTTTGGTTTCCAGGCATCTCTCCTCAGAGGCCTGGATTTCAGTACCAGCATATGGCTGTTTCTTGACTCACCCACCAGAACAAATCTCATCTACACATGGGAAACTTGCACGTGGGAGTGATGTCAAAGCCTCTGTTTAGGAGAACCCTTCATGGCCCCCGTGCCACCGCGTCATTCCAAGGTATCCATAGAAAAAAACATATTAGGACCCATCCAGAGGAGAGTCCATTTCAACTCAGCGTATTCGGTTGCTCTGCGAGATCCAGCAGATCTAACTTGTCTTGTTGCTAGGAGACAATTGGAATGCGAGGTGGGCTACCCAGCCATCCATCCTTAGAACCATGCTCGGAATCGTCAGCCTGGAGCCAACCAACAGGTCTCAATTGTCCTGCAGAAGAATCTTTGAAGTTGGGAGCTTCTCACAACTCCCATCGTGAGAAAACACCCATGGCCTCCTGATCCCCCCCCCCTTCATGAAGTGGCCCTCATGGACTTAAGGTCCAACCTGAGCGATCTTCTGATCCTCACCATGACTTCAGATGCACGAGATCTCGGTTCAGATCTGTAGATTGTGCCTGCCATGTCCTCACCCAGAAACCTAAGCCTAGCTTGTGTCCTCAGACTTCCATCCTCAGACTAATGGCCCACAAGCCCTCCAGTTTTGCAATCCACAATTATAATGCAGCACTCTGCCTGACATCCAGAAGAAAAACATTGCCTTCTGGGGCTACCCAGAAACCCCAAATGAAGATCAACCTGCACGCCACTTGGCTGTACCCAAAATATATAGGCTGACCTGGGCAATAATGCCCTTTGTGACAGAGGCTGAGCCTGGACCTCCTGGCCCCACCCATACAGCTGGCCGCTCACTGAGCACATCGGACCAGCCATTGCCTTAGGTCGTTATCTCTTCCCAGCCTCGGATTTCAGGATTTAGAACCTAGACCTTATCTCCAATCACTGCCCATGTTTGAAAATGATGCAGAAATCAGAACTCTTTCCCGATGGCAAGAAACCTTGTGGTAGGCTAGTTGTATAATGTTCAGTGTAGTGGATACCAGTGTGTCCAATGTGGCCCCGCCATTGCTCGCGCGAGCCACATAGGTGGCAAACACACATTGTGACCCTCAGCCTTAGCCCAGTCCTCAGGTAAGGCCTCTAAGTGGCTGGATGAAGAGACAGCATATTGGGCTTGCCATGCCCCTAGGCCCCAATTTTTAACCATAGTTCGGGTTGTCCCTTCACTCTTCCCCAGGGCTCTGCTTTGGAACTCCTCTTTTGGTGGGACACCTGAGATAACAACCCTGAAAGGAGTCCTCCATCCAACAGATTGACGAAAAACAATAGGGATCGCGCCAAATCCACAGAGAGCAAGATTCGTCCATGGCCTATGAGGCCTCCTCGACATTCCACGGCCATCTCTGAAACAAAATCCAGAGACAAAAGCCTGAACAAGCGCCTCAGACTCGCACTGTCTTCATATCCTGAAGATGTCTTCTCATGGTTTGTACATCAGGCCTGCCATACCTACGTCCCCAAACATAAGCTGAGTTTGTGTTTTCAGACTTCTGTCCTCAAAGTCCTGGGCCACACACCATCCAGGCTGGGGACCCTGGAGCCACACATTAGGACTGTGCCTACCCAATCCATGGGAATTCTGCCCATTCCATTGTCCAAAATCGTACAAATTAGGAGAACCCTCCAAAGTCTCTGAGGCCATCCCAATAGTATTGGTCGCCCGGGACAAAAAAAGGTCAGTCTGCCAACAGCTGAGCATCTAACTCCACTAATACCCTAGATGGATGTCCCCAGAGAAGAAGATTGAACCAGACAGGACCCTAGGCCAAAATCGGATCCATTGCTTTGGTTTACAGGCATGTCACCTCAAAATCCTGGATTCCAATACCAGCATTGGTGTTTTCCTGAGGCACCCATCAGAACAAACCTCGTCTCCACAAGGAAACTTGTGCATGGGAGCTATGTCAAAAGCTTAGGAGAATACTTCAGGGTCCCGGTGCCACCGCCGCATTCCAAGGCCCTCATGGACAAAAACACACATTAGACCCATCCTCAGGAAAGTCCATTTCAACTCAGCCACCCCGGTTGCTCCCGCAGAGCCATCAGATCTAAACTGTCTTGTCGCTAGGAGACAATTGGAATGCGAGGCGGGCTTCCCAGGCATCCATCCTTGAACGTTGGTCTGCACTCATCCATATGGGATGTCCTGGAGCTGTCCAACAGGTTTCAATTGTCCCACAGAAGGAATCCAAGAGGGGGCATCCCACCACTCCAACCGTGGGAAAACCTCCACGCCCTCGAGATTCGGCTCCCTTTATGAGGGGCCCGTCATGAACAGAAAATCCAAGCTGAGCCAACGTCTGATCCTCGCTCTGACTTCAGATGCATGAGATATTGCTTCAGATCTTCAGGGGGTTCATGCCGTGCCCTCGCCCTGAAACCCAAGTCTAGCTGTCCCTAGGACCCAATTTTAACCAGATTTCTGGTTGTCCAATCGCCCCTCCCCAGGGCTCTATTCTGGAATCCTTCATTTGGTGGGACCCCTGAGTTTGAAAAACAAAACTATACAAAACTACAACAACAAAAAACGGACTTCTTCCGTCCCACAGAATGACCCCAAACTCTTTGGATTAGGCCAAACCCCCAGGTAGTAAGACTCGCCCATTTCCCATGAAGTCACCCGGAAATTTCATGACCATGAATGGCATGATATCCAGAGATAAATACTTGAGCAAGAGCCTAACACTCGCCCTTTTTTCATATCCCGAAGTGTTCTCCTCATGGTCTGTAGATCAGTCCTGCCATACCTATGACCCGAAACATAAGCCGTGTTTCTGTTTTCAGACAACTGTCCCAACAGTTCTGGCCTACACACCCTACAGGCTCAGGCCCCTGAGGCCAAACCTGAAGACTGTGCTTGCCCTCTCCAAGGGAATTGTATGTGCCCATTCCAATGGCCACAACCTACTAAGAGGATAAACCTCCATAATTCCTGAGGCCATGCCAATATTTGTGGCTTCCCAGGACAAACAGGGGATATCTGAGCCCATCTGAGCACCTACCTGCACTCAGACCCTTGGACTGATATCCCCAGAGGTAATAAGGAACGAACAGGCCCCTAGGCACCTATCGGATCCATTGCTTTGGTTTCGAGGCATCTCTCCTCAGGGGCCTGGATTTCAATAACAGCATATGGCTGTTCCTTGACCACCATCACAACAAATCTCATCTACACATGGGAAACTTGCACGATGGAGCTGTGTGAAAGCCTCTCTTTAGGAGAACCCTTCAGGGCCGCAGTGCCACCGCTTCATTCCAAGGTCTCCATAGACACAAAATCATATTAGGTCACAACCACAGGAGACTCCATTTTAAACTCAGCATCCTCGGTTGCTCCCCCAGATCCAGCAGATCTGACCTGTCTTGTTGCTTGGAAACAATTGGAATGCGAGGTAGGCTACCCAGCCATCCATCCTTAGAACCCTGCTCGGAATCGTTGTCCTGGAGCCAACCAACAGGTCTCAATTGTCCGGTCAAAGAATCTTTGCATTTGGGATCTTCTCACAACTCCCATCGCCGGAAAACCCCCATGGCCTCGTGATCCCCCCCCTTCAAGAAGGGGCCCTCAGGGACAGAGGGTCCAACCTGAGCAATCGTCTGATCCTCGCCCTGACTTCAGATGCACGAGATCTAGATTCAGGACTGTAGATTGTGCCTGCCATATCCTCACCCAGAAACCTAGGCCTAGCTTGGGTTCTCAGACTTCCGTCCTCAGACTACTGGCCCACAAGCCCTCCAATTTGGCAATTCAGACCTACAATGCAGCACTCTGCCTGCCATCCAGAAGAAAAACATTGCCCTCTGGGGCTAACCAGAAACCCCAAAGGAGGATCAACCTGCACGCCATTGAGCTGTACCACAAATATATAGGCTGACCTGGTCACTAATGCCCTTTCTGACACAGCCTGAGCCTGGACCTCTTGGCCCCACCCAGACAGCTGGCCGCACACTGAGCACATAGGACCATCCATTGCCTTAGGTTATTATCTATTCCCAACCTCGGTTTTCAGGATTCAGATCCTAGACCTTATCTCCAATCACTGCCCAGGTTTGAAAATGATGCAGAAATCAGAACTCCTATCCAATGGCAAGAACCTTGTGGTTGGCTTGTTGTCCAACGTTCAGTGTAGTGGAAACCTGTTTGTCCGATGAGGCCCCGCCATTGCTCGCGGGCCACATAGGTATCAAAGTCACATTGTGACCCACAGCCTTAGCCCAGTCCTCAGGTAAGGCCTCTAAGTGGCTGGATGAAGAGACAGCATATTGGGCTTGCCATACCCATAGGCCCCAATTTTTAACCATAGTACGGGTTGTCCCTTCATTCTTCCCCAGGGCTCTGCTTTGGAATTCCTCTTTTGGTGGGACACCTGATGTAACAACCCTGAAAGGAGTCCTCCATCCAACAGATTGACGAAAAACAATTGGGATCGGGCCAAATCCACAGAGAGGAAGATTCTCCATGGCCCATGAGGCCTCCTCGACATTCCACGGCCATCGCTGAAACAAAATCCAGAGACGAAAGTCTGAGAAAGCTCCTCAACTCGCACTTTCTTCATATCCTGAAGATGTCTTCTCATGGTTTGTAGATCGGGCCTGCCATACCTACGTCTCCAAACATAAGCTGAGTTTGTGTTTTCAGACTTCTGTCCTCAAAGTCCTGGGCCACACACCATCCAGGCTGGGGACCCTGGAGCCACACATTAGGACTGTGCCTACACAATCCATGGGAATTCTGCCCATTCCATTGTCCAAAATCGTACAAATTAGGAGAAACCTCCAAAGGCCCTGAGGCCATCCCAATAGTATAAGTCTCCCGGGACAAAAAACTGTCAGACTGACACCAGCTGATCATCTACCTCCACTCATACCCTAGATGGATATCCCCAGAGAAGAAGATTGAACCAGACAGGACCCTAGGCCAAAATCGGATCCATTGCTTTGGTTTATAGGCATGTCTCCTCAAAACCCTGGTTTCCAATACCAGCATTGGGGTTTTCCTGAGGCACCCATCAGAACCAAACTCGTCTCCACAAGGAAACTTGTGCATGGGAGCTATGTCAAAAGCTGAGGAGAATACTTCAGGGTCCCGGTGCCACCGCCCCCATTTTAAAAGGCCCACATGGACACAAACACACATTAGACCCATCCTCAGGAAAGTCCATTTCAACTCAGCCACCCCGGTTGCTCCCGCAGAGCCATTAGATCTAAACTCTCTTGTCGCTAGGAGACAATTGGAATGCGAGGCGGGCTTCCCAGGCATCCATCCTCGAACGTTGGTCTGGACTCATCCATATGGGATGTCCTGGCAACGTCCAACAGGTCTCAATTGTCCCGCAGAAGGAATCCTTGGAGGGGGCATCCCACCACTCCCAACGTGGTAAAACCTCCATGCTCTCGAGAATCTGCTCCCTTTATGAAGGGGCCGTCATGAACGGAAAATCCAAGCTGAGCCAACGTCTGATCCTCGCTCTGACTTCAGAAGCATGAGATATTGCTTCAGATCTTCCGGGGGTACATGCCGTGCCCTCGCCCTGAAAACCAAGTCTAGCTTGTGTTCTCAGACTTCCATCCTGACACTCCTGGCCCCGAAGCCTACAAGTTTGGCAATTCCGGACCATCATTGCAGCACTCTGCCTGCACTCTAGAAGAAATATATTGACTACTGAGCTGCCCAGGCATATTAAATGAGAATAAACCTACACGGCACTCGAATGTACCCAAATTATATAGTCTAACCTGGGCAGTAATGCACTGTCTGACACAACCTGAGCCGGGACCTCCTGAGCAACACCCAGACAGCTGACCGCACACTGAGCACATCAGACCCGCCATGGCCTTAGGTCATCATCTCTTCCCTACCTCAGTTTTCAGGCTTCAGAACCTAGAACTTAACTCCAGTCACTGCCCAGGGGTGACTGTGATGCAGAAATCAGAACTCCTGCTTACCCAAGGCAAGAAACCTTGTGGTTGCCATGTTTACCTACGTTCAGTGTAGGAGAAACCAGCATTCACCCTGAGGCCCCGCCCATTCTTGAGTGCGACGAGGGCATAAACACGCATCGTGAACCTCAGCGTGATTCCTGACGTCTAGTAAATACTCTTAGTGGCTGGACCATTAGATGTGATAATGGGCTTGACATGTCCCTAGGCCCCAGTTTTTAACCAGATTTCTGGTTGTCCAGTCACAACTCCCAAGGGCTCTACTCTGGAAACCCTCATTTGGTGGGACACCTGAGGTTGAAAAACAAAACAAAACAAATCAACAACAACAAAAAAAACGGACTTTTTCCATCCCACAGAGTGACCCGGAACTCCTTGGACGGGGCCAAACCCCAGAGAGTAAGACTCGTCCATTTCCCATTAGGTCACCCGGAAATTTCACGACCAAGGAGGCACAATATATAGAGACGAAAACGTGAGCAAGAGCCTCATACTCGCCCATTTTTCATGTCCCAAAGTGTTCTCCACATGGTCTGTAGATCAGTCCTGCCATACCTATGACCTGAAACACAAGCCGAGTTTGTGTTTTCAGACAACTGTCCCAACAGCTCTGGCCTACACACCCTACAGGCTCAGGCCCCTGAGGCCAAACCTGAAGACTGTGCTTGCCCTCTCCAAGGGAATTGTATGTGCCCATTCCAAAGGCCACAACCCTACTAAGAGGATAAAACTCCAAAATTCCTGAGGCCATCCTAATAGTGGTGGTTTCCCAGGACAAACAGGGGCAATCTGAGCCCATCTGAGCACCTACATGCACTCAGACCCGTAGACTAATGTCCCCAGAGGTAAAAAGGAAAGAACAGGCCCCTAGGCACCTATCGGATCCATTTCTTTGGTTTCCAGGCATCTCTCCTCAGAGGCCTGGATTTCAATAACAGCATATGGCTGTTTCTTGAGTCACCATCAGAACAAATCTCATCTACACATGGGAAACTTGCACGATGGAGCTGTGTGAAAGCCTCTCTTTAAGAGAACCCTTCAGAGCCCCAGTGCCACCGCTTCATTCCAAGGTCTCCATAGACACAAAATCATATTAGGACACATCCACGTGAGAGTCCATTTCAACTCAGCCTCCTCGGTTGCTCCCCCAGATCCAGCGGATCTAACTGTCTTGTTGATTGGAGACAATTGGAATGCGAGGTGGGCTACCCAGCCATCCATCCTTAGAACCCTGTTCGGAATCGTTGTCCTGGAGTAGACCAACAGGTCTCAATTGTCCTGCAGAATAATCTTTGCAGTTGGGAGCTTCTCACAACTCCCATCGTGGGAAAACCCCCCTGGCCTCATGATCCACCCCCCCTTCAAGAAGGGGCCATCAGGGACAGAATGCCCCACGAGAGCGATCGTCTGATCCTCGCCCTGACTTCAGATGCACGAGACATCGATTCAGGTCTGTAGATTGTGCCTGCCATATCCTCAACCAGAATCCTAGGCCTAGCTTGGGTTCTCAGACTTCCATCCTCAGACTTCTGGCCCACAAGCCCTCCAGTTTGGCAATCCAGACTACAATGCAGCACTCTGCCTGCCCTCCAGAAGTAAAACATTGCCCACTGGGCTTACCCAGACACCCCCCCCCAATGAGGATCAACCTGCACGGAATTCGGCTGTACCCCAAATATATAGGCTGACCTGGGCACTAATGCCCTTTCTGACACAGCTGAGCCTGGTCATCCTGGACCCACCCAGACAGCTGGTCGCACACTGAGCACATCGGACCCGTCATGGCCTTAGGTCGTCATCTCTTCTCAACCTCGGTTTTCAGGCTTCAGAACCTAGACCTTATCTCCAATCATGGCCCGGGTTTGAAAATGATGCAGAAATCCGAACTCTTTCCCCATTGCAAGAAACCTTGTGGTTGGCATGTTGTCCAAGTTTCTCTGTAGTTGAAATCAGTGTGGCCCATGAGGCAACGCCCATGCTTGCGGGCCACATTGGTCACAAACACACATTGTGACCCTCAGCCTGAGCCCAGTCCTCAGGTAAGGCCTCTCAGTGGCTGGATGGAGAGACAGCATATTGGGCTTGCCATACCCTTAGGCCCCAATTTTTAACCATAGTTCGGGTTGTCCCTTCACTATTCCACAGGGCTCTGCTTAGGGATTCCTCTTTTGGTGGGACACCTGAGGTAACAACATGAAAGGAGTCCTCCCATCCCACAGATTGACGAAAAACAATTGGGATCGGGCCAAATCCACAGAGAGCAAGATTCGTTCATGGCCCATGAGGCCTCCCAAACATTCCACGGCCATAGCTGATACAAAATCCAGAGACAAAAGCCTGATCACGCGCCTCAGACTCGATCATTCTTCATATCGTGAAGAGTTCTTCAGATAAGAACGTACACGGCACTCGAATTCACCCAAAATATATAGTCTAACCTGGGCACTAATGCACTGTCTGACAACCTGAGCCCGGACGTCGTGACCAACACCCAGACAGCTGACCGCACACTGAGCACATCAGACCCTCCATGGCCTTAGGTCATCATCTCTTCCCTACCTCAGTTTTCAGGCTTCAGAATCTAGACCGTATTTCCAGTCACTGCCCAGGGGTGACTGTGATGCAGAAATCAGAACTCTTCCTTACCCATGGCAAGAAACCTTGTGGTTGGCATGTGGTCCACGTTCAGTGTAGGAGAAAGCAGCATTCACCCTGAGGCCCCGCCCCATTCTTGTGTGCGACGAGGGCATAAACACGCATTCTGACCCTCAGCGTGAGTCCTCTCCTCTAATAAGTCCTCTCAGTGGTTGGATCATTAGATGTCATAATGGGCTTGACATGTCCCAAGGCCCCAATTTTTAACCAGATTTCTGGTTATCCCGTCGCCCCTCCCCAGGGCTCTACTCTGGAATCCCTCATTTGGTTTGACACCTGAGTTTGAAAATCAAAAGAAAACAAATCAACAACAACAACAGAGCAACGGACTTCTTCCATCCCACAGAATGACCCCAAAGTCTTTGGACGGGGCCAAACCCTCAGAGAGTAAGACTCTTCCAGTTCCCATGAAGTCACCCGGAAATTTCACGACCATGACTGACACGATATCCAGAGACAAAAACTTGAGCAAGAGCCTCACACTCGCCCTTTTTTCATATCCCGAAGAGTTCTCCTCATGGTCTGTAGATCAGTCCTGCCATACCTATTACCCGAAACATAAGCCGAGTTTGTGTTTTCAGACAACATGCCAAACAGCCGTGGCCTACACATCCTAGAGGCTCAGGCCCCTTTAACCAAACCTGACGACTGTACTTGCCCTCTCCAAGGGAATTGTATGTGCCCATTCCAATGGCCACAACCCTACTAAGAGGATAAACCTCCAAAGTCCCTGAGGCCATCCCAATATTTGTGGCTTCCCAGGACAAACAGGGGCAATCTGGGCCCATCTGAACACATACCGGCACTCAGACCCGTAGACTGATGTCCCCAGAGGTAAAAAGGAACGAACAGGCCCCTAGGCACCTATCGGATCCATTACTTTGGTTTCCAGGCATCTCTCCTAGGAGGCCTGGATTTCCGTACCAGCATATGGCTGTTTCTTGACTCACCCATCAGAACAAATCTCATCTACACATGGGGAACTTTCATGATGGAGCTGTGTGAAAGCCTCTCTTTAGGAGAACCCTTCAGGGCCCCAGTGCCACCGCTTCATTCCAAGGTCTCCATAGACACAAAATCATATTAGGACACATCCACGGGAGAGTCCATTTCAACTCAGCCTCCTCGGTTGCTCCCCCCAGATCCAGCAGAACTAACCTGTCTTGTTGCTTGCAGACAATTGGAATGCGAGGTGGGCTACCCAACCATCGATACTTAGAACCCTGCTCGGAATCGTTGTCCTGGAGCCAACCAACAGGTCACAATTGTCCTATAGAAGAATCTTTGCAGCTGGGAGCTTCTCACAACTCCCATCGTGGGAAAACCCCCATGGCCTCGTGATCCACCCCCCCCCTCAAGAAGGGGCGATCAGGCACAGAATGTCCAACCTGAGAGATCGTCTGATCCTCGCCCTGACTTCAGATGCACGAGATCTCGATTCAGGTCTGTAGATTTTCCTGTCATATCCTCACCCAGAAACCAAGGCCTAGCTTGGGTTCTCAGACTTCCGTCCTCAGACTACTGGCCCAGAAGCCCTCCCGTTTGGCAATATAGAAATGCAATGCAGCACTCTGCCTACCGTCCAGAAGAAAAACATTGCCCTCTGGGGCTACCCAGAAACCCCCAATGAGGATCAACCTTCTGCACCCCAAATATATAGGCTGACTTGGGCACTAATGCCCATTCTGACAAGGCTGAGCCTGGACTTCCTGGTCCCACCCAGACAGCTGGCCGCACACTGAGCACATCGGATCCGCCATGGCCTTAGGTCATCTTCTCTTCCCTACCTCAGTTTTCAGGCTTCAGAATCTACACCTTATCTCCTTTCACTGCCCAGGGGTGACTATGATGCAGAAATCAGACCTCTTCCTGACCCATGGCAAGAAACCTTGTGGTCGGCATGTTGTCCAACGTTCAGTGTAGGAGAAACCAGCATTCACCCTGAGGCCCCGCCCATTCTTGTGTGCGACGAGGGCATAAACACGCATTGTGACCCTCAGCGTGAGTCCTGACGTCTAGTACGTCCCCTCAGTGGCTGGACCATTTGATGTCATAAGGGGCTTGACATGTCCCTAGGCCCCAATTTTTAACCAGATTTCTGGTTGTCCATTCGGCCCTCCCCAGGGCTCTACTCTGGAATCCCTCATTTAGTGGGACACCTGAGGTTGAAAAACAAAACAAAAAAAAAATCATCAACAACAGAACAACGGACTTCTTCCATCCCACAGAATGTCCCCAAACTCTTTGGACGGGGCCAAAGCCCCAGAGAGTAAGACTCGTCCATTTTCCATGAAGTCACCTGGAAATTTCACGATCATGAGTGACACGATATCCAGAGACAAAAACTTGAACAAGAGCCTCACACTCGCCCTTTTTTTTTCATATCCCGAAATGTTCTCCTCATGGTCTGTAGATCAGTCCTGCCATACCTATGTCCCGAAACATAAGCCGACTTTGTGTTTCTGACAACTGTCCAAAAAGCCCTGGCCTACACACCCCCCCACAGGCTCAGGCCCCTGGAGCCAAACCTGACGACTGTGCTTGCCCTCTCCAAGGGAATTGTATGTGCCCATTCCAATGGCCACAACGCTACTAAAATGATAAACCTCCAAATTCCCTGAGGCCATCCCAATAGTGGTGGCTTCCCAGGACAAACAGAAGCAATCTGAGCCCATCTGAGAACCTACCTGCACTCAGACCCTTGGACTGATTACCCCAGAGGTAAAAAGGAACGAACAGGCCCCTAGGCCCTAATCGGATCTATTGCTTTGGTTTCCAGGCATCTCTCCTCAGAGGCCTGGATTTCAGTACCAGCATATGGCTGTTTCTTGACTCACCCACCAGAACAAATCTCATCTACACATGGGAAACTTGCACGTGGGAGTGATGTCAAAGCCTCTGTTTAGGAGAACCCTTCATGGCCCCCGTGCCACCGCGTCATTCCAAGGTATCCATAGAAAAAAACATATTAGGACCCATCCAGAGGAGAGTCCATTTCAACTCAGCGTATTCGGTTGCTCTGCGAGATCCAGCAGATCTAACTTGTCTTGTTGCTAGGAGACAATTGGAATGCGAGGTGGGCTACCCAGCAGCCATCCATCCTTAGAACCATGCTCGGAATCGTCAGCCTGGAGCCAACCAACAGGTCTCAATTGTCCTGCAGAAGAATCTTTGAAGTTGGGAGCTTCTCACAACTCCCATCGTGAGAAAACACCCATGGCCTCCTGATCCCCCCCCCCTTCATGAAGTGGCCCTCATGGACTTAAGGTCCAACCTGAGCGATCTTCTGATCCTCACCATGACTTCAGATGCACGAGATCTCGGTTCAGATCTGTAGATTGTGCCTGCCATGTCCTCACCCAGAAACCTAAGCCTAGCTTGTGTCCTCAGACTTCCATCCTCAGACTAATGGCCCACAAGCCCTCCAGTTTTGCAATCCACAATTATAATGCAGCACTCTGCCTGACATCCAGAAGAAAAAAACATTGCCTTCTGGGGCTACCCAGAAACCCCAAATGAAGATCAACCTGCACGCCACTTGGCTGTACCCAAAATATATAGGCTGACCTGGGCAATAATGCCCTTTGTGACAGAGGCTGAGCCTGGACCTCCTGGCCCCACCCATACAGCTGGCCGCTCACTGAGCACATCGGACCAGCCATTGCCTTAGGTCGTTATCTCTTCCCAGCCTCGGATTTCAGGATTTAGAACCTAGACCTTATCTCCAATCACTGCCCATGTTTGAAAATGATGCAGAAATCAGAACTCTTTCCCGATGGCAAGAAACCTTGTGGTAGGCTAGTTGTATAATGTTCAGTGTAGTGGATACCAGTGTGTCCAATGTGGCCCCGCCATTGCTCGCGAGCCACATAGGTGGCAAACACACATTGTGACCCTCAGCCTTAGCCCAGTCCTCAGGTAAGGCCTCTAAGTGGCTGGATGAAGAGACAGCATATTGGGCTTGCCATGCCCCTAGGCCCCAATTTTTAACCATAGTTCGGGTTGTCCCTTCACTCTTCCCCAGGGCTCTGCTTTGGAACTCCTCTTTTGGTGGGGGACACCTGAGATAACAACCCTGAAAGGAGTCCTCCATCCAACAGATTGACGAAAAACAATAGGGATCGCGCCAAATCCACAGAGAGCAAGATTCGTCCATGGCCTATGAGGCCTCCTCGACATTCCACGGCCATCTCTGAAACAAAATCCAGAGACAAAAGCCTGAACAAGCGCCTCAGACTCGCACTGTCTTCATATCCTGAAGATGTCTTCTCATGGTTTGTACATCAGGCCTGCCATACCTACGTCCCCAAACATAAGCTGAGTTTGTGTTTTCAGACTTCTGTCCTCAAAGTCCTGGGCCACACACCATCCAGGCTGGGGACCCTGGAGCCACACATTAGGACTGTGCCTACCCAATCCATGGGAATTCTGCCCATTCCATTGTCCAAAATCGTACAAATTAGGAGAACCCTCCAAAGTCTCTGAGGCCATCCCAATAGTATTGGTCGCCCGGGACAAAAAAGGTCAGTCTGCCAACAGCTGAGCATCTAACTCCACTAATACCCTAGATGGATGTCCCCAGAGAAGAAGATTGAACCAGACAGGACCCTAGGCCAAAATCGGATCCATTGCTTTGGTTTACAGGCATGTCACCTCAAAATCCTGGATTCCAATACCAGCATTGGTGTTTTCCTGAGGCACCCATCAGAAAACAAACCTCGTCTCCACAAGGAAAAACTTGTGCATGGGAGCTATGTCAAAAGCTTAGGAGAATACTTCAGGGTCCCGGTGCCACCGCCGCATTCCAAGGCCCTCATGGACAAAAACACACATTAGACCCATCCTCAGGAAAGTCCATTTCAACTCAGCCACCCCGGTTGCTCCCGCAGAGCCATCAGATCTAAACTGTCTTGTCGCTAGGAGACAATTGGAATGCGAGGCGGGCTTCCCAGGCATCCATCCTTGAACGTTGGTCTGCACTCATCCATATGGGATGTCCTGGAGCTGTCCAACAGGTTTCAATTGTCCCACAGAAGGAATCCAAGAGGGGGCATCCCACCACTCCAACCGTGGGAAAACCTCCACGGCCTCGAGATTCGGCTCCCTTTATGAGGGGCCCGTCATGAACAGAAAATCCAAGCTGAGCCAACGTCTGATCCTCGCTCTGACTTCAGATGCATGAGATATTGCTTCAGATCTTCAGGGGGTTCATGCCGTGCCCTCGCCCTGAAACCCAAGTCTAGCTGTCCCTAGGACCCAATTTTAACCAGATTTCTGGTTGTCCAATCGCCCCTCCCCAGGGCTCTATTCTGGAATCCTTCATTTGGTGGGACCCCTGAGTTTGAAAAACAAAACTATACAAAACTACAACAACAAAAAAACGGACTTCTTCCGTCCCACAGAATGACCCCAAACTCTTTGGATTAGGCCAAACCCCCAGGTAGTAAGACTCGCCCATTTCCCATGAAGTCACCCGGAAATTTCATGACCATGAATGGCATGATATCCAGAGATAAATACTTGAGCAAGAGCCTAACACTCGCCCTTTTTTCATATCCCGAAGTGTTCTCCTCATGGTCTGTAGATCAGTCCTGCCATACCTATGACCCGAAACATAAGCCGTGTTTCTGTTTTCAGACAACTGTCCCAACAGTTCTGGCCTACACACCCTACAGGCTCAGGCCCCTGAGGCCAAACCTGAAGACTGTGCTTGCCCTCTCCAAGGGAATTGTATGTGCCCATTCCAATGGCCACAACCTACTAAGAGGATAAACCTCCATAATTCCTGAGGCCATGCCAATATTTGTGGCTTCCCAGGACAAACAGGGGATATCTGAGCCCATCTGAGCACCTACCTGCACTCAGACCCTTGGACTGATATCCCCAGAGGTAATAAGGAACGAACAGGCCCCTAGGCACCTATCGGATCCATTGCTTTGGTTTCGAGGCATCTCTCCTCAGGGGCCTGGATTTCAATAACAGCATATGGCTGTTCCTTGACCACCATCACAACAAATCTCATCTACACATGGGAAACTTGCACGATGGAGCTGTGTGAAAGCCTCTCTTTAGGAGAACCCTTCAGGGCCGCAGTGCCACCGCTTCATTCCAAGGTCTCCATAGACACAAAATCATATTAGGTCACAACCACAGGAGACTCCATTTTAACTCAGCATCCTCGGTTGCTCCCCCAGATCCAGCAGATCTGACCTGTCTTGTTGCTTGGAAACAATTGGAATGCGAGGTAGGCTACCCAGCCATCCATCCTTAGAACCCTGCTCGGAATCGTTGTCCTGGAGCCAACCAACAGGTCTCAATTGTCCGGTCAAAGAATCTTTGCATTTGGGATCTTCTCACAACTCCCATCGCCGGAAAAACCCCCATGGCCTCGTGATCCCCCCCCTTCAAGAAGGGGCCCTCAGGGACAGAGGGTCCAACCTGAGCAATCGTCTGATCCTCGCCCTGACTTCAGATGCACGAGATCTAGATTCAGGACTGTAGATTGTGCCTGCCATATCCTCACCCAGAAACCTAGGCCTAGCTTGGGTTCTCAGACTTCCGTCCTCAGACTACTGGCCCACAAGCCCTCCAATTTGGCAATTCAGACCTACAATGCAGCACTCTGCCTGCCATCCAGAAGAAAAACATTGCCCTCTGGGGCTAACCAGAAACCCCAAAGGAGGATCAACCTGCACGCCATTGAGCTGTACCACAAATATATAGGCTGACCTGGTCACTAATGCCCTTTCTGACACAGCCTGAGCCTGGACCTCTTGGCCCCACCCAGACAGCTGGCCGCACACTGAGCACATAGGACCATCCATTGCCTTAGGTTATTATCTATTCCCAACCTCGGTTTTCAGGATTCAGATCCTAGACCTTATCTCCAATCACTGCCCAGGTTTGAAAATGATGCAGAAATCAGAACTCCTATCCAATGGCAAGAACCTTGTGGTTGGCTTGTTGTCCAACGTTCAGTGTAGTGGAAACCTGTTTGTCCGATGAGGCCCCGCCATTGCTCGCGGGCCACATAGGTATCAAAGTCACATTGTGACCCACAGCCTTAGCCCAGTCCTCAGGTAAGGCCTCTAAGTGGCTGGATGAAGAGACAGCATATTGGGCTTGCCATACCCATAGGCCCCAATTTTTAACCATAGTACGGGTTGTCCCTTCATTCTTCCCCAGGGCTCTGCTTTGGAATTCCTCTTTTGGTGGGACACCTGATGTAACAACCCTGAAAGGAGTCCTCCATCCAACAGATTGACGAAAAACAATTGGGATCGGGCCAAATCCACAGAGAGGAAGATTCTCCATGGCCCATGAGGCCTCCTCGACATTCCACGGCCATCGCTGAAAACAAAATCCAGAGACGAAAGTCTGAGAAAGCTCCTCAACTCGCACTTTCTTCATATCCTGAAGATGTCTTCTCATGGTTTGTAGATCGGGCCTGCCATACCTACGTCTCCAAACATAAGCTGAGTTTGTGTTTTCAGACTTCTGTCCTCAAAGTCCTGGGCCACACACCATCCAGGCTGGGGACCCTGGAGCCACACATTAGGACTGTGCCTACACAATCCATGGGAATTCTGCCCATTCCATTGTCCAAAATCGTACAAATTAGGAGAAACCTCCAAAGGCCCTGAGGCCATCCCAATAGTATAAGTCTCCCCCGGACAAAAACTGGTCAGACTGACACCAGCTGATCATCTACCTCCACTCATACCCTAGATGGATATCCCCAGAGAAGAAGATTGAACCAGACAGGACCCTAGGCCAAAATCGGATCCATTGCTTTGGTTTATAGGCATGTCTCCTCAAAACCCTGGTTTCCAATACCAGCATTGGGGTTTTCCTGAGGCACCCATCAGAACCAAACTCGTCTCCACAAGGAAACTTGTGCATGGGAGCTATGTCAAAAGCTGAGGAGAATACTTCAGGGTCCCGGTGCCACCGCCCCATTTAAAGGCCCACATGGACACAAACACACATTAGACCCATCCTCAGGAAAGTCCATTTCAACTCAGCCACCCCGGTTGCTCCCGCAGAGCCATTAGATCTAAACTCTCTTGTCGCTAGGAGACAATTGGAATGCGAGGCGGGCTTCCCAGGCATCCATCCTCGAACGTTGGTCTGGACTCATCCATATGGGATGTCCTGGCAACGTCCAACAGGTCTCAATTGTCCCGCAGAAGGAATCCTTGGAGGGGGGCATCCCACCACTCCCAACGTGGTAAAAACCTCCATGCTCTCGAGAATCTGCTCCCTTTATGAAGGGGCCGTCATGAACGGAAAATCCAAGCTGAGCCAACGTCTGATCCTCGCTCTGACTTCAGAAGCATGAGATATTGCTTCAGATCTTCCGGGGGTACATGCCGTGCCCTCGCCCTGAAAACCAAGTCTAGCTTGTGTTCTCAGACTTCCATCCTGACACTCCTGGCCCCGAAGCCTACAAGTTTGGCAATTCCGGACCATCATTGCAGCACTCTGCCTGCACTCTAGAAGAAATATATTGACTACTGAGCTGCCCAGGCATATTAAATGAGAATAAACCTACACGGCACTCGAATGTACCCAAATTATATAGTCTAACCTGGAGCAGCAGTAATGCACTGTCTGACACAACCTGAGCCGGGACCTCCTGAGCAACACCCAGACAGCTGACCGCACACTGAGCACATCAGACCCGCCATGGCCTTAGGTCATCATCTCTTCCCTACCTCAGTTTTCAGGCTTCAGAACCTAGAACTTAACTCCAGTCACTGCCCAGGGGTGACTGTGATGCAGAAATCAGAACTCCTGCTTACCCAAGGCAAGAAACCTTGTGGTTGCCATGTTTACCTACGTTCAGTGTAGGAGAAACCAGCATTCACCCTGAGGCCCCGCCCATTCTTGAGTGCGACGAGGGCATAAACACGCATCGTGAACCTCAGCGTGATTCCTGACGTCTAGTAAATACTCTTAGTGGCTGGACCATTAGATGTGATAATGGGCTTGACATGTCCCTAGGCCCCAGTTTTTAACCAGATTTCTGGTTGTCCAGTCACAACTCCCAAGGGCTCTACTCTGGAAACCCTCATTTGGTGGGACACCTGAGGTTGAAAAACAAAAACAAAAAACAAATCAACAACAACAAAAAAAAAACGGACTTTTTCCATCCCACAGAGTGACCCGGAACTCCTTGGACGGGGCCAAACCCCAGAGAGTAAGACTCGTCCATTTCCCATTAGGTCACCCGGAAATTTCACGACCAAGGAGGCACAATATATAGAGACGAAAACGTGAGCAAGAGCCTCATACTCGCCCATTTTTCATGTCCCAAAATGTTCTCCACATGGTCTGTAGATCAGTCCTGCCATACCTATGACCTGAAACACAAGCCGAGTTTGTGTTTTCAGACAACTGTCCCAACAGCTCTGGCCTACACACCCTACAGGCTCAGGCCCCTGAGGCCAAACCTGAAGACTGTGCTTGCCCTCTCCAAGGGAATTGTATGTGCCCATTCCAAAGGCCACAACCCTACTAAGAGGATAAAACTCCAAAATTCCTGAGGCCATCCTAATAGTGGTGGTTTCCCAGGACAAACAGGGGCAATCTGAGCCCATCTGAGCACCTACATGCACTCAGACCCGTAGACTAATGTCCCCAGAGGTAAAAAGGAAAGAACAGGCCCCTAGGCACCTATCGGATCCATTTCTTTGGTTTCGAGGCATCTCTCCTCAGAGGCCTGGATTTCAATAACAGCATATGGCTGTTTCTTGAGTCACCATCAGAACAAATCTCATCTACACATGGGAAACTTGCACGATGGAGCTGTGTGAAAGCCTCTCTTTAGGAGAACCCTTCAGGGCCCCAGTGCCACCGGTTCAATCCAAGGTGTCCATAGACACAAAATCATATTAGGACACATCCACGGGAGAGTCCATCTCAACTCATGCTCCTCAGTTGCTCCTCCAGATCTAGCAGATCTGACCTGTCTTGTTGCTTGGAGACAATTGAAATGCGAGTTGGGCTACCCAGCCATCCATCCTTAGAACCCTGCTCGGAATCGTTGTCCTGGAGCCAACCAACAGGTCTCAATTGTCTTGCAGAAGAATCTTTGCAATTGGGACCTTCTCACAACTCCCATCGTTGGAAAACCCCCATGGCATCGTGATCCCCCCCCCTTCAAGAAGGGGCCATCAGGTACAGAATGTCCAACCTGAGCGATCGTCTGATCCTCGCCCTGACTTCAGATGCACGGGATCTAGATTCAGGACTGTAGATTGTGCCTGCCATATCCTCACCCAGAAACCTAGGCCTAGCTTGGTTTCTCAGACTTCAATCCTCAGACTACTGGCCCACAAGCCCTCCAATTTGGCAATTCAGAACTACAATGCAGGACTCTGCCTGCCCTCCAGAAGAAAAACATTGCCCTCTCAGGCTACCCAGAAACCACAAATGAGGATCAACCTGCACGCCATTCGGCTGTACCCCACATATATAGGCTGAACTGGACACTAATGCCCTTTCTGACGCAGCCTGAGCCTGGACCTCCTGGCCCCACCCAGACACCTGGCCGCACACTGAGCACAACGGACCCGACATGGCCTTAGGTCGTCATCTCTTCTCAATCTCGGGTTTCAGGCTTCAGAACCTAGACCTTATCTCCAATCACGGCCTGGGTTTGAAAATGATGCAGAAATCAGAACTCTTTCCCCATGGCAAGAAACCTTGTGGTTGGCATGTTGTCCAAGGTTCAGTGTACTTGAAACAGTGTGGGCCATGAGGCCCCGCCCATGCTTGTGGGCCCCATTGGTCACAAACACACATTGTGACCCTCAGCCTGAGCCCAGTCCTCAGGTAAGGCCTCTCAGTGGCTGGATGGAGAGACAGCATATTGGGCTTGTCATGCCCCTAGGCCCCAATTTTTAACCATAGTTAGGGTTGTCCCTTCACTCTTCCCCAGGGCTCTGCTTTGGAATTCACTATTGGTGGGACCCCTGAGGTAACAAACCAGAATGGAGTCCTCCCATCCCACATATTGACGAAAAACAATTGGGATCGGGCCAAGTCCACAGAGAGCAAGATTCGTCCATGGCCCATGAGGCCTCCCTCACATTCCACGACCATCTCTGTTACAAAATCCAGAGACAAAAGCCTGAGCACGTGCCTCAGACTCGCTGATTCTTCATATCCTAAGAGTTCTTCAGATAAGAACCTACACGGCACTCGAATGCACCCAAAATATATAGTCTAACCTGGGCACTAATGCACTGTCTGACAACCTGAGCACAGACCTCGTGACCAACACCCAGACAGCTGTCCGCACCCTGAGCACATCAGACCCGCCATGGCCTTAGGTCATCATCTCTTCCCTACCTTTGTTTTCAGGCTTCAGAACCTAGACCTTATCTCCAATCACTGCCCAGGGGTGACTGTGATGCAGAAATCAGAACTCTTCCTTACCCATGGAAAGAAACCTTGTGGTTGGCATGTTGTCCAACGTTCAGTGTAGGAGAAACCAGCATTCACCCTGAGGGCCCGCCCAACCTTGAGTGCGACGAGGGCATAAACACACATTGTGACCCTCAGCGTGAGTCCTGTCCTCTAGTACGTCCTCTCAGTGGCTGGAACATTAGATGTCATAATGGGCTTGACATGTCCCTAGGCCCCAATTTTTAATCAGATTTATGGTTGTCCAGTCGCCCCTCCCCAGAGCTCTACTCTGGAATCCCTCATTTGTTGGGACACCTGAGGTTGAAAAACAGAACAAAACAAATCATAACAACAGAACAACGGACTTCTTCCATCCCACAGAATGATTCCAAACTCTTTGGACGGGGCCAAAGCCCCAGAGAGTAAGACCCGTCCATTTCCCATGAAGTCACCCGGAAATTTCACGACCATGAGTGACACGATATCCAGAGACAAAAACTTGAGCAAGAGCCTCACACTCGCCCTTTTTTCATATCCCGAAGAGTTCTCCTCATGATCTGTAGATCAGTCCTGCCATACCTATGACCCGAAACACAAGCCGAGTTTGTGTTTTCAGACAACTGTCCATCAGCCCTGGCCTACACACCCTAGAGGCTCAGGCCCCTGGAGCCAAACCTGACGACTGTGCTTGCCCTGTCCAAGAGACTTGTATGTGCCCATTCCAATGGCCACAACCCTACTAAGAGTATAAACCTCCAAAGTCCCTGAGGCCTTCCCAATATTTGTGGCTTCCCAAGACAAACAGGGGCAATCTGGGCCCATCTGAGCACCCACTTGCACTCAGATCCGTAGACTGATGTACCCCGAGTTAAAAAGGAACGAACAGGCCCCTAGGCACCTATCAGATCCATTGCTTTGGTTTCTAGGCATCTCTCCTCAGAGGCCTGAATTTCAATAACAGCATATGGCTGTTTCTAGACTCACCAACAGAACAAATTTCATCTACACATGGGAATGTGAGGTGTGCTACCCCAGCCATCCATCCTAGGAACCGTGCTCGGAGTCGTTGTCCTGGAGCCAACCAACAGGTCTCAATTGTCCTGCAGAAGAATCTTTGCAGTTGGGAGCTTTTCACAACTCCCATCTTGGGAAAACCCTCATGGCCTCGTGATCCACCCCCCCCTTCAAGAAGGGGCCATCAGGGACGAATGTCCAACTTGAGCGATCGGCTGATCCTCGCCCTCACTTCAGATGCACGAGATTCGATTCAGGTCTGCAGATTGTGCCTGCCATATCCTCACCCAGAAACCTAGGCCTAGCTTGGGTTCCCAGACTTCCGTCCTCAGACTACTGGCCCACAAGCCCTCCAATTTGGCAATTCAGACCTACAATGCAGCACTCTGCCTGCTGTCCTGAAGAACAGTATTGCCGTCTGGGGCTACCCAGGAACCCCAAATGAGGATCAACGGGGCACGCAATTCGGCTGTACCCCCAATATAGTCTGACCTGGGCACTAATGCCCTTTCTGACACAGCTTGATCCTGGACCTCCTGGCCCCACCAGACAGCTGGCCGCACACTGAGCACATCGGACCCGCCATGGCCTTAGGTCATCATCTCTTCCCTTCCTCAGTTTTCTTAGGTCGTCATCTCTTGTTAACCTCGGTTTTCAGGCTTCAGAACCTAGACCTTATCTGCAATCACGGCCCGGGTTTGAAAATGATGAAGAAATCAGAACTCTTTCCCCATGGCAAGAAAACTTGTGGTTGGCATGTTGTCCAAAGTTCAGTGTAGGAGAAACCAGCATTCACCCTGAGGCCCCGCCCATTCTTGAGTGCGACGAGGGCATAAACACGCATTGTGACCCTCAGCGTGAGTCCTGTCCTCTAGTACGTCCTCTCAGTGGCTGGACCATTAGATGGCATAATGGGCTTGACATGTCCCTAGGCCCCAATTTTTAACTGGATTTCTGGATGTCCAGACGCCCCTCCCTAGGGCTCTTCTCTGTAATCCCTCTTTTGTGGGACACACCTGAGGTTGAAAAACAAAACAAACAAATCAACAACAACAGAACAACGGACATCTTCCATCCCACAGAATGACCCCAAACTCTTTGGACGGGGCCAAGCTCCCAGGGAGTACGACTCGTCCATTTCCCATGAAGTCACCCGTAAATTTCACGACCATGAGTGACACGATATCCAGAGACAAAACTTGAGCAAGAGCCTCACACTCGCCCTTTTTTCATATCCTGAAGTCTTCTCCTCATGGTCTGTAGATCAGTGTGCCATACCTATGACCCGAAACATAAGCCGAGTTTGTGTTTTCAGACAACTGTCCAAACAGCCCTGACCTACACACCCAACAGGCTCAGACCCCTGGAGCCAAACCTGACGACTGTGATTGCCCGCTCCAAGGGAATTATATCTACCCATTCCAATGGCACAACCCTACTAAGAGTATAAACCTCCAAAGTCCCTGAGGCCATCCCAATATTTGTGGCTTCCCAGGAAAACAGGGGCAATCTGGGCCCATCTGAGCAACTACCGGCACTCAGACCCGTAGACTGATGTGCCCAGAGGGAAAAAGGAAAGAACAGGCACCTAGGCACCTATCGGATCCATTGCTTTGGTTTCCAGGCATCTCTCCTCAGAGGCCTGGATTTAATAACAGCATATGGCTGTTAATTGACTCACCCATCAGATAAAATCTCATCTACACATGGGAACCTTGCACGATGGAGCAATGTGAAAGCCTCTCTTTAGGAGAACCCTTCAGGGCCCCAGTGCCACCGCTTCATTCCAAGGTCTCCATAGACACAAAATCAAATTAGGACACATCCACGGGAGAGTCCATTTCAACTCAGCCTCCTCGGTTGCTCCCGCAGATCCAGCAGATCTAACCTGTCTTGTTGCTTGCAGACAATTGGAATGCGTGGTGGGCTACCCAGCCATCCATCCTTAGAACCCTGCTCGGAATCGTTGTCCTGGAGCCAACCAACAGGTCTCAATTGTCCTGCAGAAGAATCTTTGCAGTTGTGAGCTTCTCACAACTCCCATCGTGGGAAAACCCCCATGGCCTCGTGATCCACCCCCCCTTCAAGAAGGGGCCTTCAGGGACAGAATGTCTAACCTGAGCGATCGTCTGATCCTCGCCCTGACTTTAGATGCACGAGATCTCGATTCAGGTCTGTAGATTGTGCCTGCCATAACCTCACCCAGAAACCTAGGCCTAGCTTGGGTTCTCAGACTTCCGTCCTCAGACTATTGGTCCACAAGCGCTCCAGTTTGGCAATCCAGAACTACAATGCAGCACTCTGCCAGCCCTCCAGAAGAAAAACATTGCCCTCTGGGGCTACCCAGAATTCCCAAATGAGGATCAACCTGTACGCCATTCGGCTGTACCCCAAATATATAGGCTTACCTGGCCACTAATACCATTTCTGACACAGCCTGAGCCTGGGCCTCCTGGCCCCACACAGACAGTTGGCCGCACACTAAACAAATCAGACCCGCCATGTCCTTAGGTCGTTATCTCTTCTCAAACTCAGTTTTCAGGATTCAGAACCTAGACCTTATCTCCAATCATGGCCCGGGTTTGAAAAGGATGCAGAAATCAGAACTCTTTCCCGATGGCAAGAAACCTTGTGGTTGGCATGTTGTCCAAGGTTCAGTGTAGTTGAAATCAGTGTGGCCCATGAGGACCCGCCCATGCTTTCGGGCCACATTGGTCACAAACACTCATTGTGACATTCAGCCTGAGCCCAGTCCTCAGGTACGGCCTCTCAGTGGCTGGATGGAGAGACAGCATATTGGGCTTGCCATGCCCCTAGGCCCCAATTTTTAACCATAGTTCGGGTTGTCCCTTCACTCTTCCCCAGGGCTCTGCTTTGGAATTCCTCTTTTAGTGGGACACCTGATGTAACAAACCTGAAAGGAGTCCTCCCATACCACAGATTGACGAAAAACAATTGGGATCGGGCCAAATCCACAGAGAGCAAGATTCGTCCATGGCCCATGAGGCCTTCCCAACATTCCACCGCCATTGCTGCTACAGAATCCAGAGACAAAAGCCTGAGAATGAGCCTCAGACTCGCTCATTCTTCATATCCTGAAGAGTTCTTCAGATAAGAACCTACACGGCACTCGAATGCACCCAAAATATAGAGTCCAACCTGGGCACTAATGCACTGTCTCACAACCTGAGCCCGGACCTCATGACCAACACCCAGACAGCTGACCGCACACTGAGCACATCAGACCCGCCATGGCCTTAGGTCATCATCTCTTCCCTACCTCTGTTTTCAGGCTTCAGAACCTAGACCTTATCTCCAATCACTGCCCAGGGGTGACTGTGATGCAGAAATCAGAACTCTTCCTTACCCATGGCAAGAAACCTTGTGGTTGGCATGTTGTCCAACGTTCAGTGTAGGAGGAACCAGCATTCACCCTGAGGCCCCGCCCATTCTTGAGTGCGACGAGGGAATAAACACGCATTGCGATCCTCAGCATGAGTCCTGTCCTCTAGTACGTCCTCTCAGTGGCTGGACCATTAGATGTCATAATAAGCTTTACATGTCCCTAGGACCCAATTTATCGCCAGATTTCTGGATGTCCAGTCGCCCATCCCCAGGGCTCTACTCTGGAATCCCTCATTTGGTGGGACACCGGAGGTTGAAAAACAAAACAAAACAAATCAATAACAACAGAACAACGGACTTCTTCCATTCCACAGGATGACCCCAAACTTTTGGACGGGGCCAACGCCCAGAGTGTAAGACACGTCAATTTCCCATGAAGTCACCCGGAAATTTCACGACCATGAGTGACACGATATCCAGAGACAAAAACGTGAGCAAGGGCCTCACACTCGCCCTTTTTTCATATCCCGAAGAGTTCTCCTCATGGTCTGTAGTTCAGTCTTGCCATAACTATGACCCGAAACATACCCGAGTTTGTGTGTTCACACAACTGTCCAAACAGCCCTGGCCTACACACCCTACAGTCTCAGGCCCCTGGAGCCAATGTTGACGACTGTGCTTGCCCTCTCCAAGGGAATTGTATGTGCCCATTCCAATGGCCACAACCCTACTAAGAGGTTAAACCTCCAAAGTCCCAGAGGCTATCCCAATATTTGTGGCTTCCCAGGACAAACAGGGGCATACTGGGCCCATCTGAGCACCTACCTGCACTCAGACCCGTAGACTGATGTCCCCAGAGGGAAAAAGGAACGTACAGGCCCCTAGGCACCTATCAGATCCATTGCTTTGGTTTCCAGGCATCTCTCCTCAGAGGCCTGGATTTCAATAACAGCATATGGCTGTTTCTTGACTCACCCATCAGAACAAATCTCATCTACACATGGGAAACTTGCACGATGGAGCTGTGTGAAAGCCTCTCTTTAGGAGAACCCTTCAGGGCCCCAGTGCCACCGCTTCATTCCAAGGTCTCCATAGACACAAAATCATATTAGGACACATCCACGGGAGAGTCCATTTCAACTCAGCCTCCTTGGTTGCTCTCCCAGATCCAGCAGATCTAACCCGTCTTGTTGCTTGGAGACAATTGGAATTCCAGGTGGGCTACCCTGCCATCCATCTTTAGAACCCCTGCTCGGATCGTTGGCCTGGATCCAAAAAAACAGGCCTCAATTATCCTGCAGAAGAATCTTTGCAGTTGGGATCTTCTCAGAACTCCCATTGTGGGAAAACCCCCATGGCCTCGTGATCCACCCCCCCTTCAAGAAGGGGCCATCCTGAGCGATCGTCTGATCCTCGCCATGACTTCAGATGCACGAGATCTCGATTCAGGTTTGTAGATTGTGCCTGCCATATCCTCACCCAGAAACCTAGGCCTAGCTTGGGTTCTCAGACTTCCGTCCTCAGACAACTGGCCCACAAGCCCGCCAGTTTGGCAATCCAGAACTTCAATGCAGCACTCTGCCAGCCCTCCAGAAGAAAAACATTGCCCTCTGGGGCTACCCAGAAACCCCAAATGAGGATCAACCTGCACGCCATTCGGCTGTACCCCAAATATATAGGCTGACCTGGGCACTAATGCCCTTTCTGACACAGCCAAAGCCTGGACCTCCTGGCCCCACCCAGACAGCTGGCCGCACACTGAGCACATCGGACACGCCATGGCCTTAGTTCGTCATCTCTTCTCAATCTCGGTTTTCAGGCTACACAACCTAGACCTAATCCCCAATCACGGCCCGGGTTTGAAAATGATGCAGAAAATTAGAACTCTTTCCCCATGGCAAGAAACCTTGTGGTTGGCATGTTGTCCAAGGTTCATTGTACTTGAAACTAGTGTGGCCCATGAGGCCTCGCCTATGCCTTCGGACCACATTGGTCACAAACACACATTGTGACCCACAGCCAGAGCCTAGTCCTCAGGTAAGGCCTCTCAGTGGCTGGATGGAGAGACAGCATATTGGGCTTGCCATCCCCCTAGGCCCCAGTTTTTAACCGTAGTTCAGGTTGTCCCTTCACTCTTCCCCAGGGATCTCCTTTGAAATTACTCTTTTGGTGGGACACCTGAGGTAACACACCTGAAAGGAGTCTCCCATCCCACAGATTGACGGAAAAACAATTGGGATCGGGCCAAGTCCACAGAGAACAAGATTCGTCCATGGCCCATGAGGCCTCCCCAACATTCCACGGCCATCGCTGATACAAAATCCAGAGACAAAAGTCTTAGTTCATGCTTCAGACTCGCTCATTCTTCATATCCTGAAGAGTTCTTCAGATAAGAACCTACACGGCACTCTAAGGCACCCAAAATACATAGTCTAACCTGGGCACTAATGCATTATCTGACAACCAAACTGGAGGGCTTGTGAGCCAGTAGTCTGAGGACGGAAGTCTGAGAACCCTAGCAGGGCTCGGTTTCTGGGTGAGGATATAGCAGGCACAATCTCCAGACCTGAATCGCGATCTCGTCTATCTGACGTCAGGGCGAGGATCAGATTATCGCTCGGGTTGGACATTCTGTCCCTGATGGCCCCTTCTTGAGGGGGGGGGTTGATAACGAGGCCATGGGGGTTTTCCCAAGATGGGAGATGTGTGAAGCTCCCAACTGCAAAGATTCTTCTGCAGGGCAATTGAGACCTGTTGGTTGGCTCCAGGACAACAATTCCGAGCAGGGTTCTAAGGATGGATGCCTGGGTAGCCCACCTTCGCATTCCATTTGTCTCCAAGCAACAAGACAGGTTAGATCTGCTGGATCTGGGGGAGCAACCGAGGAGGCTGAGTAGAAATGGACTCTCCCGTGGATGTGTCCTAATATGATTTTGTGTCTATGGAGACCTTGGAATGAAGCGGTGGCACAGGGGCCCTGAAGGGTTCTCCTAAAGAGAGGCTATCACACAGCTCCATCCTGCAAGTTTCCCATGTGTAGATGAGATTTGTTCTGATGGGTGAGTCACGAAACAGCCATATGCTGTTATTGAAATCCAAGCCTCTGAGGAGAGATGCCTGTAAACCAAAGCAATGGATCCGATTGGTGCCTAGGGGCCTGTCCATTCCTTTTTACCTCTGGGGACATCAGTCTACGGGTCTGAGTTCCGGTAGGTGCTCAGATGGGCCCAGATTGCCCCTGTTTGTCCTGGGAAGCCACTAATATTGGGATGGCCTCAGGGACTTTGGAGATTTATCCTCTTAGTAGGGTTGTGGCCATTGGAATGGGCACATACAATTACCTTGGAGAGGGCAAGCACAGTCGTCAGGTGTGGCTCCAGGGGCCTGAGCCTGTAGGGTGTGTAGGTCAGGGCTCTTTGGACAGTTGTCTGAAGACACAAACTCAGCTTATATTTCGGGTCATACGTATGGCAGGACTGACCTCCAGACCATGAGGAGAACTCTTCGGGATATGAAAAAAGGGCGAGTGTGAGGCTCTTGCTCAAGTTTTTGTCTCTGGATATCGTGTCACTCATGGTTGTGAAATTTCCGGGTGACTTCATGGGAAATGGACGAGTATTACTCTAGGGATTTGGCCCCGTCCAAAATGTTTGGCGTCATTCTGTGGGATGGAAGAAGTCCGTTGTTCTGTTGTTGTTGATTTGTTTTGTTTTGTTTTTCAACCTCAGGTGTCCCAGCAAATGAGGGATTCCAGAGTAGAGCCCTGGGGAGGGGCGACTGGACAACCAGAAATCTGGTTAAAAATTGGGGCCAAGGGACATGTCAAGCCCATTATGACATCTAATGGCCCAGCCACTGAGAGGACGTTCTAGAGGACAGGACTCACGCTGAGGGTCACAGAGCGTGTTTATGTCCTCGTCGCATCAAGAATGGGCGGGGCCTCAGGGTGAATGCTGGTTTCTCCTACACTGAACGTTGGACAACATGCCAACCACAAGGTTTCTTGCCATGGGTAAGGAAGAGTTCTGATTCTGCATCATAGTCACCCCTGGGCAGTGATTGGAGATAAGGTCTAGGTTTGAAGCCTGAAAACTGAGGTAGGGAAGAGATGATGACCTAAGGCCATGGCGGGTCTGATGTGCTCAGTGTGCGGTCAGCTATCTGGGTTTTCGGCACTAGGTCCGGGCTCAGGTTGTCAGACAGTGCATTAGTGCCCAGGTTAGACTATATTTTTGAGTGCATTTGAGTGCCGTTTAGGTTCTGATCTGAAGAACTCTTCAGGATATGAAGAATGAGCGAGTCTGAGGCGCGTGCTCAGGCTTTTGTCTCTGGAGTTTGTATCAGCGATGGCCGTGGAATGTTGGGGAGGTCTCATGAGCCATGGACGAATCTTGCTCTCTGTGGATTTGGCCCGATCCCAATTGTTTTTCGTCAATCTGTGGGATTGGAGGACTCCGTTCAGGTTTGTTACCTCAGGTGTCCCACCAAAAGAGGAATTCCAAAGCAGAGCCCTGGGGAAGAGTGAAGGGACAACCCGAACTACGGTTAAAAATTGGGGCCTAGGGGCATGGCAAGCCCAAAATGCTGTCTCTCCATCCAGCCACTGAGAGGCCTTGCCTGAGGACTGGGCTCAGGCTGAGGGCTCACAATGCGTATTTGTGACCATTGTGGCCCGCAAGCATGGTCAGGGCCACATGGGCCACACTGGTTTCCACTACACTGAACCTTGGACAACATGCCAACCAGAAGGTTTCTTGCCATGTGGAAAGAGTTCTGATTTCTGCATCATTTGAAATCCGGGCCATGATGGGGGATAAGGTCTAGGTTCTGAAGCCTGAAAACCGAGGTTGAGAAGAGATGACGACCTAAGGCCATGGCGGGTCCGATGTGCTCAGTGTGCGGCCAGGTGTCTGGGTGGGGCCAGGAGGTCCAGGCTCAGGCTTTGTCAGAAAGTACATTAGTGCCCAGGTCAGACTATATATTTGGGGTAGAGCCGAATGGCGTGCAGGTTGATCCTCTTTTGCGGTTTCCGGGTAGCCCGAGAGGGCAATGTTTTTCTTCTGGAGGGCAGGCAGAGTGCTGCATTGTAGTTCTGGATTGCCACACTGGAGGGCTTGTGGGCCAGTAGTCTGAGGACGGAAGTCTGAGCACCCAAGCTAGGCCTAGGTTTCTGGGTGACATGAATCGAGATCTCGTGCATATGAAGTCAGGGCGAGGATCAGACGATCGCTCAGGTTGGACATTCTGTCCCTGATGGACCTTCTTGAAGTGGGGGTGGATCACGAGGGCATGGGGGTTTTCCCATGATGGGAGTTGTTAGAAGCTCCCAACTGCAAAGATTCTTCTGCAGGACAATTGAGACCTGTTGGTTGGCTCCAGGACAATGATTCGGAGCACGGTTCTAAGGATGGATGGCTGGGTAGCCCACCTCGTATTCCAATTGTCTCCAAGCAACAAGACAGGTTAGAACTGCTGGATCTGAGGGAGCAACCGAGGAGACTGAGAAGAAATGGACTCTCCTGTTGATGTGTCATAATATGATTTTGTGTCTATAGAGACCTTGGAATGAAGCAGTGGCCCTGGGGCCCTGAAGGGTTCTCCTAAAGAGAGGCTTTCACATAGCTCCATTGTCCAAGTTTCCCAAGTGTAGATGAGATTTGTTCTGATGGGTGAGTCAAGAAACAGCCATATGCTGTTATTAAAATCCAGGCCTCTGAGGAGAGATGCCTGGAAACCAAAGCAATGGATCCGATAGGTGACTAGGGGCCTGTTCGTTCCTTTTTACCTCTGGGCACATCAGTCTACGGGTCTGAGTGCCGGTAGGTGCTCAGATGGGGCCAGATTGCCCCATTTGTCCTGGGAAGCCACAAATATTGGGATGGCCTCAGGGACTTTGGAGGTTTATACTCTTAGTAGGGTTGTGGCCATTGGAATGGGCAGATACAATACCCTTGGAGAGGGCAATCACAGTCGTCAGGATTGGCTTCAGGGGCATGAGCCTGTAGGGTGTGTAGGCCAGGGCTATTGGACAGTTGTCTGAAAACACAAACTCGTTTTATGTTTCGGGTCATAGGTATGGCAGGACTGATCTACAGACCATGAGGAGAACTCTTCAGGATATGAAAAATGAGCGAGTGTGAGGCTCTGCTTAAGTTTTTGTCTCTGGATATCGTGTGACTCATGGTTGTGAAATCTCCGGGGACTTCATGGGAAATGGACAAGTCTTACTATCTGGAGGTTTGTCCCCGTCCAAAGATTTTGGGGTCATTCTGTGGGATGGAAGAAGGCCGTTGCTCTGTTGTTGTTGATTTGTTTTGTTTTGTTTTTCAACCTCAGGTGTCCCAGCAAATGAGGGATTCAAGAGTAGAGCCCTGGGGACGCGCGACTGGACTACCTGAAATCTGGTTAAAAATTGGGGCCTATGGACATGTCAAACCCATTATGACATCTAATGGTCCAGCCACTGAGAGGACGAACTAGAGGACAGGACTCACGCTGAGGGTCACAATGCGTGTTTATGCCCTCGTCGCACTCAAGAATGGGCGGGGCCTCAGGGTGGATGCTGGTTTCTCCTACACTGAACGTTGGACAATATGCCAACCGCAAGGTTTCTTGCCATGGGTAAGGATGAGATCTGATTTCTGCATCAAAGTCACCCCTGGGCAGTGATAGGAGATACGGTCTAGGTTCAGAAGCCTGAAAACTGAGATAGGGAAGAGATGATGACCTAAGGCCATGGCGGGTCTGATGTGCTCAGTGTGCGGTCAGCTGTCTGGGTGTTGGTCACAAGGTCCGGGCTCAGGTTGTCAGACAGTGCATTAGTGCCCAGGTTAGACTATATATTTTGGGTGCATTCGACTGCCCTGTAGGTTCTTATCTGAAGAACTCTTCAGGATATGAAGAATGAGCGAGTCTGAGGCGCATGCTCAGGCTTTTGTCTCTGGATATTGTATCAACGATATCCGTGGAATGTTGGGGAGGCCTCATGGGCTATGGGCGAATCTTGCTCTCTGTGGATTTGACCCGATCCCAATTGTTTTTCGTCAATCTGTGTGATGGGAGGACTCCTTTCAGGTTTGTTACCTCAGGGGTCCCACCAAAAGAGGAATTCCAAAGCAGAGCCCTGGGGAAGAGTGAAGGGACAACTCGAACTATCGTTAAAAATTGGGGCCTAGGGGCATGGCAAGCCCAATATGCTGTCACTCCATCCAGCCACTGACAGGCCTTACCGGAGGACTGGGCTCAGGCTGAAGGTCACAATGTGTGTTTGTGACCAATGTGGCCCACAAGCATGGGCGGGGCCTCATGGGCCACACTGGTTTCATGTACACTGAACTTTGGACAACATGCCAACCACAAGGTTTCTTGCCATGGGGAAAGAGTTCTGATTTCTGCATCATTTTCAAACCCGGGCCGTGATTGGAGATAAGGTCTAGGTTCTGAAGCCTGAAAACCGAGATTGAGGGGAGATAACGACCTAAGGCCATGGCGGGTACGAGGAGCTCAGGGTGCGGCCAGATGTCTGGGTGGGGCCAGGAGATCTAGGCTCAGGCTATGTCAGAAAGGGCATTAGTGCCCAGGTCAGCCCATGTATTTGGGGTACAGCCGAATGGCGTGCAGGATGATCCTCATTTGGGGTTTCTGGGTAGCCCCAGAGAGCAATGTTTTTC
Source organism: Mustela putorius furo (assembly GCF_011764305.1). Lineage (NCBI taxonomy): Eukaryota > Metazoa > Chordata > Mammalia > Carnivora > Mustelidae > Mustela > Mustela putorius. The sequence goes on along the minus strand of NW_025422101.1, from coordinate 1,161,394 downwards.
TTCTGGAGGGCAGGCAGAGTGCTGCATTGTAGTTCTGGATTGCCAAACTGGAGGGCTTGTGGGCCAGTAGTCTGAGGACGGAGAACTGAGAACCCAAGCAGGCCTCGGTTTCTGGGTGAGGATATGGCAGGCACAATCTACAGACCTGAATCGAGATCTCGTGCATCTGAAGTCAGGGCGAGGATCCGACGATCGCTCAGGTTGGACATTCTGTCCCTGATGGCCCCTTCTTGAGAGGGGGGTGGATCACGAGGCCATGGGTGTTTTCCCACGATGGGAGTTGTGAGAAGCTCCCAACTGCAAAGATTCTTCTGCAGGACCATTGAGACCTGTTGGTTGGCTCCACGACAATGATTCCGAACAGGGTTCTAAGGATGGATGACTGGGTAGCCCACCTCGCATTCCAATAGTCTCCAAGCAACAGGACAAGATAGATCTGCTGTACCTGGGGGAGCAACCGAGGAGGCTGAGTTGAAATGGACTCTCCCGTGGATGTGTCCTAATATGATTTTGTGTCTATGGAGACCTTGGAATGAAGCGGTGGCACTGGGGCCCTGAAGGGTTCTCCTAAAGAGAGGATTTCACATAGCTCCGTCGAGCAAGTATCCCATGTGTAGATGAGATTTGTTCTGATGGGTGAATCAAGAAAGCCATATGCTGTTATTGAAATCCAGGCCTCTGAGGAGAGATGCCTGGAAACCAAAGCAATGGATCCGATAGGTGCCTAGGGGCCTCTTCGTTCCTTTTTACCTCTGGGCATATCAGACTACGGGTCTGAATGCCGGTAGGTACTCAGATGGGCCGAGATTGCCCCATTTGTCCTGGGAAGCCACAAATATTGGGATGGCCTCAGGGACTTTTGAGGTTTATACTCTTAGTAGGGTTGTGGCCTTTGGAATGGGCACATACAATTCCCTTGGAGAGGGCAATGACAGTCATCAGGTTGGCTCCAGGGGCTGGAGCCTGTAGGGTGTGTAGGCCAGGGCTGTTTTGACAGTTGTCTGAAAACACAAACTCGGCTTATGTTTCGGGTCATAGGTATGGCAGGACTGATCTACAGACCATGAGGAGAACTCTTCGGGATATGAAAAAAGGGCTAGTGTGAGGCTCTTGCTCAAGTATTTATCTCTTGATATCATGCCATTCATGGTCATGAAATTTCCGGGTGACTTCATGGGAAATGGACGAGTCTTACTCTCTGGGGGTTTGCCCGAATCCAAAGAGTTTGGTGTCATTCTGTGGGACGGAAGAAGTCCGATTTTTTGTTTGTTGTTGTTTTTTTTTGTTTTTTTTTTCAAACTCAGGGGACCCACCAATGAGGGATTCCAGAGTAGAGCCCTTGGGAGGGGCGATTGGACAACCAGAAATCTGGTTAAAATTGGGTCCTAGTGACAGCTAGACTTGGGATTCAGGGCGAGGGAACGGCATGTACCCCCTGAAGATCTGAAGCAATATCTCATGCATCTGAAGTCAGAGCGAGGATCAGACGTTGGCTCAGCTTGAATTTTCTGTTCATGACGGCCCCTTCATAAAGGGAGCTGAATCTCGAGGCCGTGGAGTTTTTCCCACGTTGCGAGTGGTGGGATGCCCCCTCCAAGGATTCCTTCTGCGGAACAATTGAGACCTGTTGGACAGCTCCAGGACATCCCATATGGATGAGTCCAGACCAACGTTCGAGGATGGATGCCTGGGAAGCACGCCTCGCATTCCAATTGTCTCCTAGCGACAAGACAGTTTAGATCTGATGGCTCTGCGGGAGCAACCGGGGTGGCTGAGTTGAAATGGAAATTCCTGAGGATGGGTCTAATGTGTGTTTGTGTCCATGAGGGCCTTGGAATGGGGCGGTGGCACAAGGACCCTGAAGTATTCTCCTAAGCATTTGACATAGCTCCCCACACAAGTTTCCTTGTGGAGACGAGGATTGCTCTGATGGGTGGCTCAGGAAAAGCCCAATGCTGGTATTGGAATCCAGGGTTTTGAGGAGATATGCCTGTAAACCAAAGCAATGGATCCGATTTTGGCCTAGGGTCCTGTCTGGTTCAATCTTCTTCTCTGGGGACATCCTTCTAGGGTATGAGTGGAGTTAGATGCTCAGCTGGTGTCAGACTGCCCTTTTTTGTCCCGGGCGACTTATGGTATTAGGATGGCCTCAGGGACTTTGGAGGGTTCTCCTAATTTGTACGATTTTGGACAATGGAATGGGCAGAATTCCCATGGATTGGGTAGGCACAGTCCTAATGTGTGGCTCCAGGGTCCCCAGCCTGGAGGGTATGTGGCCCAGAACTTTGAGGACAGAAGTCTGAAAACACAATCTCAGCTTATGTTTGGGGACGAGGTATGGCAGGCCCGATCTACAAACCGTGACAAGGCATCTTCAGGATATGAAGATAGTGCGAGTCTGAGGTGCTTGCTTAGGCTTTTGTCTCTGGATTTTGTATCAGCGATGGCCGTGGAATGTCGAGGAGGCCTCATGGGCCATGGAGGAATCTTGCTCTCTGTGGATTTGGCCCGATCCCAATTGTTTTTCGTCAATCTGTTGGATGGAGGACTCCTTTCAGTGTTGTTACATCAGGTGTCCCCCCAAAAGAGGAATTCCAAAGCAGAGTCCTGGGGAAGAGTGAAGGGACAACACGAACTATGGTTAAAAATTGGGGCCTAGTGGCATGGCAGGCCCAATATGCTGTCTCTTCATCCAGCCACTGAGAGGCCTTACCTGAGGACTGGGCTCAGGCTGAGGGTCACAATGTGTGTTTGCTACCTATCTGGACTGCGATCATTGGCGGGGCCTCAAGGGACACACTGGTTTCCACTACACTGAACGTTGGACAACAAGCCAATCACAAGTTTTCTTGCCATCGGGAAGGAGTTCTAATCTGCAACATTTTCAAACCTGGGCAGTGATTCGAGATAAGGTCTAGGTTCTGAAGCCTGAAAACTGAGGTTGGGAAGGGATAATGACCTAAGGCCATGGGGGGTGTGAAGTTCTCAGTTTGTAGCTAGCTGTCTGGGTGGGCCTAGGAGGTCCAGGCTCAGGCTGTGTCTGAAAAGGGCATTATTGCCCAGGTCATCCTATATATTTTGGGTATAGCCAAGTGTCGTGCAGGTTGATCTTCATTTGGGGTTTCTAGCGAGCCCCCAGAGGGCAATGTATTTCTTCTGCAGGGCAGGTAGAGTGCTGCATTGTAGTTCTGGATTGCCAAACTGGAGGGCTTGTGAGCCAGTAGTCTGTGGACAGAAGTCTGAGACACAAGCAAGGCTTAGGTTTCTGGGTGAGGACATGGCAGGCACAATCTACAGACCTGAACCGAGATCTCCTGCATGTGAAGTCAGGGTGAGGATCAGACGATCGCTCAGTTTGGACCTTATGTCACTGATGGCCCCTTTATGAAGTGGGGGGGGGATCATGTGACCATAGGGTTCTCTCACGATGGGAGTTCTGAGAAGCTCCCAACTGCAAAGATTCTTCTGCAGGACAATTGAGACCTGTTGGTTGGCTCCAGGCCAACGATTTCGAGCAGGGTTTTAAGGATGGATGGCGGGGTAGGCCACCTCACATTCCAATTGTCTCCTAGCAACAAGACAAGTTAGATCTGCTGGATCTCGCGGAGCAACCGAATATGCTGAGTTGAATTGGACTCTCCCGTGCATGTGTCCTAATATGATTTTGTGTCTAAGGAGACCTGGAATGAAGCGGTGGCACTGGGGCCCTGAAGGGATCTCCTAAAAAGAGGCTTTGACACACCTCCCACGTGCAAGTTTCCCATGTTTAGATGAGTTTTGTTCTGATGGGTGAGTTAAGAAACAGCCATATGCTGGTACTGAAATCCAGGCCTCTGAGGAAGATGCCTGGAAACCAAAGCAATGGATCCGATTAGGGCCTAGGGGCCTGTTCATTCCTTTTTAACTCTGGGATATCAGTCTACGAGTGTGAGTGCAGGTAGGTTCTCAGATGGGCTCAGATTGCTCCTGTTTGTCCTGGGAAGCCACCACTATTGGGATGGCCTCAGGGACTTTGGAGGTTTATTCTATTAGTAGGGTTGTGGCCATTGGAATGGGCACACAGAATTCCCTTGGAGAGGGCAAGTACAGTCCTCAGGATTGCTCCAGGGGCCTGAGCCTTAGGGTGTGTAGGCCTGGGCTATTTGGACAGTTGTCTGAAAACACAAACTCGGATTATGTTTCGGGTCATAGGTATGGCAGGACTGATCTACAGACCATGAGGAGAACTCTTCAGGATATGAAAAAAGGGCGAGTGTGAGGCTCTTGCTCAAGTTTTTATCTCTGGATATCGTGCCATTCATGGTCATGAAATATCCGGGAGACTTCATGGGAAATGGAGGAGTCTTACTCTCTGGGGGTTTGGCCCCGTCCAAAGAGTTTGGGGTCATTCTGTGGGATCGAAGAAGTCCGTTTTTTTTTGTGTGTGTGTGTGTGTGTTGTTGTTGTTGTTTTTTTTTTTTTTTTTCAAACCCCACCAAATGAGGGATTCCAGAGTAGAGCCCTGGGGAGGGGCGATTGGACAACGAGAAATCTGGTTAAAAATTGGGGCCTAGGGACATGTCAAGCCCATTATGACATCTAATGGTCCAGCCACTGAGAGGACGTACTAGAGGACAGGACTCACGCTGAGGGTCCCAATGCGTGTTTATGCCCTCGTCGCACTCAAGAATGGGCGGGGCCTTAGTGTGAATGCTGGTTTCTCCTACACTGAACGTTGGACAACATGCCAACCACAAAGTTTCTTGCCATGGGTAAGGAAGAGTTCTGATTTCTGCATCACAGTCACCCCTGGGCAGTTATTGGAGATAAGGTCTAGGTTCTGAAGCCTGAAAACTGAGGTAGGGAAGAGATGATGACCTAAGGCCATGGCGGGTCTGATGCGCTCAGTGTGCGGTCAGCTGTCTGGGTGTTGGTCACGAGGTCCGGGCTCAGGTTGTCAGACAGTGCATTAGTGCCCAGGTTAGACTATATATTTTGGGTGCATTCGAGTGCTGTGTAGGTTCTTATCTGAAGAACTCTTCAGGATATGAAGAATGAGCGAGTCTGAGGCGCATGCTCAGGCTTTTGTCTCTGGATTTTGCATCAGAAATGGCCGTGGAATGTTGGGGGGCCTCAGGGGCCATGGACGAATCTTGCTCTCTGTGGACTTGGCACGATGCCAATTGTTTTTCGTCAATCTGTGGGATGGGAGGACTCCTTTCAGGTTTGTTACCTCAGGGGTCCCACCAAAAGAGGAATTCCAAAGCAGAGCCCTGGGGAAGAGTGAAGGGAAAACCCGAACTATGATTAAAAATGGGGCCTAGGGGCATGGCAAGCCCAATATGCTGTCTCTCCATCCAGCCACTGAGAGGCCTTACCTGTGGACTGGGCTCAGGCTGAGGGTCACAATGTTTGTTTGTGACCAATGTGGCCCGCAAGCATGGGCGGGGACTCATGGGCCACACTGGTTTCAACTACACTGAACCTTGGACAACATGCCAACCATAAGGTCTCTTGCCATGGGGAAAGCCTTCTGGGAAAGACTTCTGATTTCTGCATCATTTTCAAACCCGGGCCATGCTTGGAGATAAGGTCTAGGTTCTGAAGCCTGAAAACCGAGATTGAGAAGAGATGACGACCTAAGGCCATGGCGGATCCGATGTGCTCAGTGTGCGGCCAGCTGTCTGGGTGGGGCCAGGAGGTCCACACTCAGGCTGTCTCAGAAAGGGAATTAGTGCCCAAGTCAGCCTATATATTTGGGGTACAGCCGAATGGCGTGCAGGTTGATCCTCATTTGGGGTTTCTGGGTAGCCCCAGAAGGCAATGTTTTTATTATGGAGAACAGGCAGAGTGCTGCATTGAAGTTCTGGATTGCCAAACTGTAGGGCTTGTGGGCCAGTAGTCTGAGCACTGAAGTCTGAGAACCCAAGCTAGGCCTACGTTTCTGGGTGAGACCTGTATCGAGATCTCGTGCATCTGAAGTCAGGGCGAGGATCAGACGATCGCTCAGGTTGGACATTCTGTCCCTGATGGCCCCTTCTTGAAGGGGGGGGGGGTCGATCACGAGGCCACGGGGGTTTTCCCACGATCGGAGTTCTGAGAAGCTCCCAACTGCAAAGGTTCTTCTGCAGGACAATTGAGACTTGTTGGTTGGCTCCAGGACAACGATTCCGAGCAGGGTTCTAAGGATGGATGGCTGGGTAGCCCACCTCGCATTCCAATTGTCTCCAAGCAACAAGACAGGTTAGATCTGCTGAATCTGGGGGAGCAACCGAGGAGGCTGAGTTGAAATGGACTCTCCCGTGAATGTGTCCTAATATGATTTTGTGTCTATGGAGATCTTGGAATGAAGAGGTGGCACTGGGGCACTGAAGAGTTCTCCTAAAGAGAGGCTTTCACACAGCTCCATCATGCAAGTTTCCCATGTGTAGATGAGCTTTGTTCTGATGGGTGAGTCAAGAAACAGCCATGTGCTGTTATTGAAACCCAGGCCTCTGAGGAGAGATGCCTGGAAACCAAAGCTATGGATCCGATAGGTTCCTAGGGGCCTGTTCGTTCCTTTTTACTTCTGGGTACATCAGTCTACGGTCTGAGTGCAGGTAGGTGCTCAGATCGTCCCAGATTGCCCCTGTTTGTCCTGGGAAGCCACAAGTATTGGGATGGCCTCAGGGACTTTGGACGTTTATTCTATTAGTAGGGTTGTGGCCATTGGAATGGGCACACACAATTCCCTTGGAGAGGGCAAGCACAGTCGTCAGGTTTGGCTCCAGGGGCCTGAGCCTGTAGGGTGTTATGTCAGGGCTGTTTGGACAGTTGTCTGAAAACACAAACTCGGCTTATGTTTCGGGTCAGAGGTATGGCAGGACTGATCTACAGACCATGAGGAGAACTCTTCGGGATATGAAAAAAGGGCGAGTGTGAGGCTCTTGCTCAAGTTTTTGTCTCTGTATATCGTGTCACTCATCGTCGTGAAATTTCCGGGTGACTTCATGGGAAATGGAGGAGTCTTACTCTCTGGGGGTTTGGCCCTGTCCAAAGAGTTTGGGTTCATTTTGTGGGATGGAAGAAGTCCGTGGTTCTCTTGTTGTTGATTTGTTTTGTTTTGTTTTTCAACCTCAGGTGTCCCAACAAATGAGGGATTCCAGAGTCGAGCCCTGGGGAGGGGCGACTGGACAACCAGAAATCTGGTTAAATATTGGGTCCTAGGGACATGTCAAGCCCATTACGACATCTAATGGTCCAGCCACTGAGAGGACGTACAAGAGGACAGGACTCACGCTGAGGGTCCTAGGGACAGCTAGACTTGGGTTTCAGGGCGAGGGCACGGCATGTACCCCTTGAAGATCTGAAGCAATATCTCATGCATCTGAAGTCAGAGCGAGGATCAGACGTTGGCTCAGCTTGGATTTTCTGTTCATGACGGCCCCTTCATAAAGGGAGCTGAATCTCGAGGCCGTGGAGGTTTTCCCACGTCGGGAGTGGTGGGATGCCCCCTCCAAGGATTCCTTCTACGGGACAATTGAGACCTGTTGGACAGCTCCAGGACATCCCATATGGATGAGTCCAGACCAACGTTCGAGGATGGATGCCTGGGAAGCCCGCCTCGCATTCCAATTGTCTCCTAGCGACAAGACAGTTTAGATCTGATGGCTCTGCCGGATCAACCGGGGTGGCTGAGTTGAAATGGACTTTCCTGAGGATGGGTCTAATGAGTGTTTGTGTCCATGAGGGCCTTGGAATGGGGCGGTGGGAACCGGGACCCTGAAGTATTCCCCTAAGCTTTTGACATAGCTCCCATGCACAAGTTTCCTTGTGGAGACGAGGTTTGTTCTGATGGGTGCCTCAGGAAAACCCCAATGCTGGTATTGGAACCCAGGGTTTTGAGGAGACATGCCTGTAAACCAAAGCAATGGATCCGATTTTGGCCTAGGGTCCTGTCTGGTTCAATCTTCTTCTCTGGGGACATCCTTCTAGGGTATGAGTGGAGTTAGATGCTCAGCTTGTGTCAGACTGCCCTTTTTTGTCCCGGGCGGCCTATACTAGTAGGATGGCTTCAGGGTCTTTGGAGGGTTCTCCTAATTTGTACGATTTTGGAACTTTGAGGACAGAAGTCTGAAAACACAAACTCAGCTTATGTTTGGGGACGTAGGTATGGCAGGCCCGATCTACAAACCATGCGAAGGCAACTTCAGGATGTGAAGATAGTGTGAGTCTGAGGCGCTTGCTTAGGCTTTTGTCTCTGGATTTTGTATCAGCGATGGCCATGGAATGTTGGGGAGGCCTCATGGGCCATGGACTAATTTTGCTCTCTGTGGATTTGGCCCGATCCCAATTGTTTTTTTCGTCAATCTGTTGGATGGAGGACTCCTTTCAGGGTTGTTACATCAGGTGTCCCTCCAAAAGAGGAATTCCAAAGCAGAGCCCTGGGGAAGAGTGAAGGGACAACACGAACTATGGTTTAAAATTGGGGCCTAGGGGCATGGCAAGCCCAATATGCTGTCTTTCATCCAGCCACTGAGAGGCCTTACCTGAGGACTGGGGTAAGGCTGAGGGTAACAATGTGTGTTTGCTACCTATCTGGACCGCGAGCAATGGCGGGGCCTCAAGGGACACACTGGTTTCCACTAAACTGAACGTTGGACAACAAGCCAACCACAAGTTTTCCTGCCATTGGGAAGGAGTACTAATTTCTGCATCATTTTCAAACCTGGGCAGTGATTCGAGATAAGGTCTAGGTTCTGAAGCCTGAAAACTGAGGTTGGGAAGGGATAACGACCTAAGGCCATGGGGGGTCTGAAGTTCTCAGTTTGTAGCCAGCTGTCTGGGTGGGCCTAGGAGGTCCAGGCTCAGGCTGTGTCAGAAAGGGCATTATTGCCCATGTCATCCTATATATTTTGGGTATAGCCAAGTGTTGTGCAGGTTGATCTTCATTTGGGGTTTCTAGGTAGCCCCAGAATGCAATGTATTTCTTCTGCAGGGCAGGTAGAGTGCTGCATTGTAGTTCTGGATTGCCAAACTGAAGGGCTTGTGAGCCAGTAGTCTGTGGACAGAAGTCTGAGGACACAAGCAAGGCTTAGGTTTCTAGGTGAGGACATGGCAGGCACAATCTACAGACCTGAACCGAGATATCGTGCATCTGAAGTCAGGGTGAGGATCAGACGATCGCTCAGGTTGGACCTTATGTCACTGATGGCCCCTTTATGAAGGGGGGGGATCATGTGGCCATGGGGGTTCTCTCACGATTGGAGTTCTGAGAAGCTCCCAACTGCAAACATTCTTCTGCAGGACAATTGAGACCTGTTGGTTGGCTCCAGGCCCACGATTCTGAGCAGGGTTTTAAGGATGGATGGCGGGGTAGGCCACATCACATTCCAATTGTCTCCTAGCAACAAAACAAGTTAGATCTGCTGGATCTCGCGCAGCAACCGAATACGCTCAGTTGAAATGGACTCTCCTGTGGATGGGTCCTAATGTGTTTTTTGTGTCTATGGAGACCTTGTAATGGGGCAGTGGCACACAGGCCCTGAAGGATTCTCCTAACTGGAGGTTTTGAGACATCTTCAAAGGACAATTTTCCCATGTGGCGAAGAGATTTGTTCTGATTGCTGCCTCATGAAATCCCCATATGCTAATACTGGAAACCAGGCCTCTGAAGAGAGATACCTGTAACCGAAAGCAATGAATCTGATTCAGGCCTAGGGGCCTGTCTGATTCAATCTTCTTCTCTGGGCACATCCATCTACGTTGAGTAGAGGTAGATGCTCAGCTGGTTTCAGATGACCCTTGTTTGTCCTGGGCAGCCTACATTATTGGGATGTCCTTGGGGACTCTGGAGGTTTTTCCTAATTTGTACGATTGTGGACAATGGAATGGGCAGAATTCCCGTGGTATGGACAGGCACAGTCTTGATGTGTGGCTCCAGGCGCCCCAGCCTGAAGGGTCTGTGGGCCAGGAATGTGGGGACAGAAGTCTGAAAACACAAACTCGGCTTAGGTTTGAGAAGTAGGTATGGCAGGCCCGATTTACAGACCCTGAGGGGAACTCTTCGGGATACGACAAAAGAGCGAGTGTGAGGCGCTTGCTCAGACTTTTGTCTCTGGATTTGTTGTCAACGATGGCTGTGGAATCTCAGGGAGGCCTCTTGGGCCATGGACGAGACTTCCTCTCTGTGAATTTGGTTGAATCCCAATTGTTTTGGGTCAATCTGAAGGATGGGAGGAGTCCTTTTATTTTTTTTACCTCAGGCGTCCCACCAAAAGAGGGATTCCAAAGCAGAGCTCTGGGGAGAGATGAATGGACAACCCGAACAATCCAATTGGGGTGAGGTCGAGAACCGAGCAGGTTGATCCTCATTTGGGGTTTATGGAGATCCCCATAGAGCAACGTTTTTCTTCTGGAGGGCCAGCATAGGGCTGCATTTTGGTTCCAGAATTCCAAGTCTTGAGGACATGTTTGCCAGGAGTGTGAGGAAGGAAGTCTGAAAACACAAGGTAGCACGAGGTTTGGGCCCACTGTGCAGAGGCTGAATCGAGATCTCCTCCATCTGAGGTCAGGGCGAGTATCAGATGTTGCCTCAAGCTGGAGTTTGTGTCCATGACGGCCCCTTCCTGAAGGGGGTGGGGGCGTCATGAGGCCAGGGAGGTTTTCCCTACGCTGGGAGCTGTGAGCTGCTCCAAACTTCAAAGTTTCCTTCTTCAGGACAGTCGAGTACTATTGGATGGTTCCAGGATGCCCCATACAGAAAGACTCGGGAGCAGGGGCCTAAGCATGGATGCCGAGAAACGCCAACTCACCTTCCCATTGCCTGGTCAAGACAAGGCACGCTCAATCTGCGGGCTCTTGGGTGAGCTACCCAGAAGGATGAGTTTAAATGGACTTTCCTGAGGATGAGTCATAATGTGGGTTGGTGGCCATGGAGAACTTGGAATGTGGCAGTAGCTAAGTGACACTGCAGGATTCTCCAACCCGAAGGGTTTGACACAACTCCAACAAGGAAGCTTTCCATGCGGAGATGAGAGGTGTTCTGTCTGGTGCCTCCGGATTGCCCCATATGCTGGTCTTCGAACCCAGGCCTCTGAGGAGTGATACCTGGACACCAAAGCAAGAGTTCATAATAGGGCCTAGGGGCCTGTCTGGTTCAATCTTCTGTCTCTGCGGATATCAGTCTGTGTGTCTGCATGGAGGTAGTAGTTGCTCAGCTGGTGTCATAATGCCCCTGTTTGTCTAGTGCGGCTTGCGGTAGTGGGATGTCCTTGGGGACCTTGTGGTTTCTACTATTTTGTAGAGTTGTGGCCAATGGAATGGGCAGTTTCTTAGGAGAGAGCAGGCACAGTTCTGTGGTGTGGGTCCAGAGACCCCAGCCTGGAGGCGGTGTGGGCCACGGCTGTGCAGACAGACATCCAGAAACCCAAACACAGCTCAGGTTTGGGGCCGAGGTTATGGCAGGCCTGATCTACAGTCCGTGAGGGGAGCTCCTCTGGATATGAAAGAAGGGTGAGAGGGAGGCAGTCGCTCAGTCTTTTGTCTCTGGATATTTTGTCCACAATGGCCGTTTAATGTAGGAGTTGCCTCATGGGTCATAAAAGTCTCCCTCTCTGGTAGTTTGTCCAGCCCCCAAGTGTTTGGGGTCATTCTGTGGGAAGGGAAGAGTCCTGTTTTCTGCTTCATGTGTCCCCCCAGTAGAGGGATTCTGGAGCATAGCAGTGGGTACTGACAACTGGAATACTCGCTCTCTGGTTAAGCCTGGGGGGCTATGGATATGACAAGCCCCATATGCAGGATCTTGGTCCAGCCACTGAGAGGCGTTACTTTAATACGGGACTCACGCTACAGGTCACAATGCATGTCTGTGCCCTAGGCGGCCCTCAAGCACTGGCAGGGCCTTTCCGACAATGCAGGTTTTCCCACATTGAACGTTGGACAACATGCCAACCACAAGGTTTCTGGCCATGGGGAAGGAGGAATTCCAATTTCTGCATCACGTTCATCCCTGGGCAGTGATTGGAGATAAGGTTTAGGTTCTGAAGCCTGAAAACCGAGGTGGGGAAGAGATGACGAACTACAGCCATAGCGGGTCCCTTGTGTCCAGGTTGGAGCCAGCTGTCTAGGTGTCGTTTGGGATGTCTTGTCTCAGGCTGTGCCAGACAGACAGGGCATTCGTATTCAGGGTAGGCTGTATATTGCTTTACAGTCGAGTGGCATGCATTAGATAATCATTTGGGGTTTCTTATTAGCAGCATAGGGCAAAGTTTTTCTTCTGGAGGGCAGGCAGAGTGCTGCATTGTGGCTTCGGAATTCCCAAACTGGAGGGCTTGTGGGCCAGGAGAGTGAGGACGGAAGTCTGAGAACACAAGCTAGGCTTAGGTTTCGGGGAATGGACATGGCAGGCACACTCTGCAGAGCTGAATTGAGATCTCATGGGTCTGAAGTCAGGTCGAGGATCAGACTTTGGCTCAGGTTGGAGTTTCTGTCCATGTTGGCCCCTTCATGAAGGGGGGGGGCATTATGAGGCCATGGGGTTTTTTTTCCCACTATTAGAGTTGTGAGATACTCCAAACCGCAAGGATTCCTTCTGTGGGACAATTAAGATTTGTTGGATGGCTCCAGGACGTCTCCTAAGGTATTTTTCCAGAACAGGGTTCTAAGTATGGATGCCTGGGCAGACAGCCTCAATTCCAATTGTCTCCTAGCAACAAGAAACGTTTGATCTGCTGGCTTGGGGTAGCATCAGAGGGGGCTGAGTGGGAATGGACTTTCCTGAGGATGGTCTTAAATGAGTTGAAATGGACTTTCCTGAGGATGGTCTTAATGTTGGTTTGAGTCCATTGAGACCTTGGTATGGGGCAGTGGCACCAGGGCCCTGAAGGATTATCCTAACCAGAGATTATAACAAAGCTCCAATGAGCAAGTTTTCCATGGGGAGACGAGATTTGTTCTTATTGGTGCCTCAGGAAACCACCATTTGCTGGTATTGGAAATGAGGCCTCTGAGGAGAGATGCCTGGAAACCAAAGCAATGGATCTGATTAGGGCCTAGGGGCCTGTCCGGTTCAATATTCTTCTCTGGGGACATCTTTTGTCTGAGTGGAGGTAGTTGCTCAGCTGGTTTGAGATCACACCTGTTTGTCCTGGGCGGCCTACACTATTGGGATGGCTTCGGTAACTTTGGAGGTTTTTCCTAATTTGCAAGGTTGTGGCCAATGGAGTGGAAGAATTCTCTTGAAAGGGAAGCACAGTCCTGAGGTGTGGCTCCAGGGACCTAAGTGTGGAGCGTGTGTGGTCCAGGGCTATTTGGACAAAAGTCTGAAAACACAAACTCCACTTAGGTTTGGGTCTGTAGGTATGGCCGGCCAGATATATAGACCGTGAGGAGAACTCGCGGGATATGAACAAAGGGCGAAAGTGAGGTACTTGCTCATGCTTATTTTTTTCTGGATATGTGTCACCGATTGCCATGGAATGTCCGGGGGTCCTCATGGGCCATCGATGAGGCTCCCTTTTTGGGGATTTGACCCAATCCCAAGAGTTTGGGGTCATTCTGTGGGAAGGGAGGAGGCCTTTCTGTTTTTTTTTTTTTACCTCAGGTGGACCACCAAAAGAGGGAATCCACAGCAGAGTCGACTGGACAACCAGAACTCTGGTTAACATTGGGACCTAAGAACATGGCAAGCCCCATATGTGGGCTCTTGGTCCAGACACTGAGAGGCCTTCCTTGAGCATAGGGCTCACATTGAGTTTCACAATGTGTTTTTGTGCCCAAGGAGCCCCTCAAGTCAGGGCGTGGCCTAATGTACCATGCTGGTTTCTCCTACACTGAACGTTGCACAATATGGCAACCACAAGGTTTCTGGCCATGGGGAAGAAGGAGTTCTAATTTCTGCAACACTTTCACTCCTGGACTCTGATTGGATTTAAGGTCTAGGTTCTGAAGCCTGAAAACTGAGGTTTGGAAGAGATGAAGACCTAAGGCCATGGTGTGACTGATGTGCTCAGTGTTCGGCCAGCTGGTGAGTGTGGGTTGGCAGGTGCAGGCTCAGGCTGCGGCAAACAGGGAATTAGTGCCCAGGCTAGACTGTATCATTGGGGTGCAGTTGAGTTTCGTGCAGGTTGGTACTCATTTGTGGTTACTGGGTAGCCCCAGAGGGCAACGTTTTTCTTCTGGAAGGAAGACACAGTGCCACATAGTGGCTCCAGAATTCCAAAACTGGAAGTCTTGTGGGCCAGGAGTGTGAGGAAAAAAAATTCTGAGAACACAAGCCAGACTTAGATTTCGGGGTGAGGGGACGGCAGGAACCCTCTGCAGAGATGATTCGAGATCCCGTGTACCTGAAGACAGAGCCAGGATCAGACGTTGGCTCAGGTTGGAGTTTCTGTCCATGACGGCCCCTTCATGAAGGGGAGGGTGTCACGAGGCCATGGAGGTTTTCCCACGATGGGAATTGTGAGATGCTCCAAACCGCAATGATTCCTTCCGTGGGACAGTCGAGACCTGCTGGATGGCTCCAGGACATCCCATAAGGAAGTTATCCAGAGCAGGGTTGTAAGGATGGATGCCTGGGTAGCCTGCCTCCCACTCCAGGTGTCTCATAGCGCCAAGGCAAGTTCGATATGCTGGATCTAGTGGAGTAACCGAGGCGGGTGTGTTGAAATGGGTGATTTGAGGATGGGTCATGATGTGCATTTGTGTCCATGGAGACCTTGGAATGGGGTGCTTGATCCGGGGCCTTGAGGGATGTTCATAACCGGAGGTTTTGATGGAGCTCTAAAGAGTACGTTTCCTATGTAGAGAAGAGAATTGTTTTGATGAGTGCCTAAGGAATCTCCCATATGCTGGTATTGGAAACCAGGCCTCTGAGGAGATATGCCTGGAAACAAAGGCATTGGATATGATTAGGGCCTAGGTGCCTGTCCGGTTCAATCTCTTTCCTGGGGATACGTGTCTATGGATCTGAGGGGAGGTAGTTGCTCGGCTTGTGTCAGATCGCCCCTTTTTGTCCTGGGCAGCCTATAATATTGGGAATGGCCTCGGGTTTTGGAGTTTCTCCTAATCTATAGGGTTGTGGCCAATGGAATGGGCAGAAATCCCCTGGAGAGGGCAGGCACAGTTCTGAGTTTGGCTCTAGGGGCCCAGCCTTAAGGGTGTGTGGGGGCCAGGCCTGTGGGGACAGAAGTCTGAAAACACAAATTCCGCTTAGGATTGGGGACATAGGTATTGCACGCCCAATCTACAGACCGTGATAACACTTCAGGATATGTAAAAGGGTGAGTTTGAGGTGCTTGCTCAGATTTTGTCTCTGGATTTGTGTCAACAATGTGGGTCGAATGCTGGCATGGCCTCATGGGTTGTGGATGGCTTTCCTTCTCTGAGGATTTAACCCAATCCCAAGAGTTTGGGTACATTCTGTGGGATGGGAGGTGTCCTTTCTGTTTTTTTATTTTATTTTATGTACCTCATGTGTGCCAATAAAAGAGGGATTCCCGAGCAGAGTCCTTGGTAGGGACAACTGGATAACCCCACCTCTGTTTAAGTTTGGGGGCCTAGGGGCATGGCAAGTCCAATGTGTGGGCTCTTGATTCAGACACTGAGAGGTCTTCCTTAAGGACAGGGCTCATGCTGAGGGTCACAGTTCCTATTTGTGCCGAACAAGGCCCTCAAGCATGGGAAGGGCCTCATGGGCCACGCTGGATTCTCCTACACTGAACGTTGGAGAATATGCCAACCACAAGGTTTCCGGCCATGGCGAAGGAAGAGTTGTGATTTCTGCATCACGTTCACCCCTGGACAGTGATTGGAGTTTAGGTCTAGGTTCTGAAACCCGAAAACCGAGGTTGGGAAGAGATGAAGACCTAAGGACCTGATGGGTACAATGAGCTCAGTGTGTGGCTAGCTGTTGAGCGTAGGTCTGGAGGTGTGGGCTCATGCTGAGTCAGACAGGGCATTAGACAGGGTAGACTGTATATTTGGGGTGCAGTCGAGTGGCGTTCAGTTGATCCTCATTCGGGTTTCTAGGTAGCTCCATAAGGCAACGTTTTTCTTCTGGAGGGCAGGCAGAGTGCTGCATTGTGGCCCCAGTATTGCCAAATTGTAGGGCTTCTGGGCCAGGGGTGTGAGGACGGTAGTCTGAGAACACAAGCTAGGCTTAGGTTTTGGCGTGAGGGCACAGAAGGCACACTCTGCAGAGCTGAATCAAGATCTCATGCACCTGAAGCCAGGGCGAATATCAGACGTTTGCTCAGGTTGGAGTTTCTGTCCATGATGGCCCCTTTATAAAGTGGAGCGTCTCAAGAGGCCATGAAGATTTTCCCACAATGGGAGTTGTGAGATGCACCAGACTGCAAAGATTCCTTCTGTGGGACACCTGAGACCTGTTGGATGGCTCTAGGATGTCCCATATGGAACGACTCCAGAGTAGGGTTCTAAGGATGGATGCCTGGGCAGCCTGCCTCCCATTCTAGTTGTCTCCTAGCAACAAGGCAGGTTTGATCTGCAGGCCCTGGGGGAGAAACCAAGGGGGATGAGTTGACATGGACTCTACCGAGGATCGATCATAATGTGGGTTTAAGTCCATGGAGACCTTGGAATGGGGCGCTTGATCCGGGGCCCTGAAAGATTCTCCTAAACAGAGGTTTTTATAGAGCTCCAAAGAGTACATTTCCTATGTGGAGACGATATTTTTCTATGAGTGCCTCAGTAATCCCCCATATGCTGGTATTGGTAACCAGGCCTCTGAGGAGAGATGCCTGGAAACAAAAGCAATGGATCTGATTAGGGCCTAAGTGCCTGTCCAGTTCAATCTTATTCTATGGGGATATCTGTCTCTGGGTCTGAGTGGAGGTAGTTTCCTAACTTGTGAAAGATCATCCCTGTTTGTCCTGGGCAGCCAACACTATTGGGATGGCCTCGGGGAGTTTGGAGGTTTCTCCTAATCTATAGGGTTGTGTCCAATGGAAATGGCAGAATTCCCCTGGAGAGTGAAGCCACAGTCCTCAGGTGTGGCTCCAGGGGCCCCAGCTTGGATGGTGTGTGGGCCAGGACTGTGGGGACAGAAGTCTGAAAACACACAAACTCAGCTTAGGTATGGGGATGTATGTATGAAGGCTCGATCTACAGACCGTGAGAATTTTCCGGGCTATGAAGAGAAAGGGCGAGTATGTGGCGTTTGCTCAGGCTCTTGTCTCTGGTTTTTGTGCCTACGGTGGCCGTGGAATCACGGGGTGTCCTCAAGGGCCATGGACAAGTCTTTCTCTGGTGATTTGCCCTCATCCCAAGTGGTTGGGATCATTCTGTGGATGGGAAGAGTCCTTTCTGTATTTTTATTTTAACTCAGGTGTCCCACCAAAGAGGGATTCCAGAGCAGTGCCCTGAGTATGGTTGACTAGACATCTCTAACTCTGGTTGAGATTGGGGGAATAGGGGCTTGGCAAGCCCCATATGTGGGCTGTTGATCCAGTCACTAAGAGGCTTTACATGAGGATAGGGCTTACGCTGAGGGTCACAATGTGTGTTTGTGTGCAAATTGTAGCCCTCAGGGATAGGTGGGGCCTCATAGTCCATGCTGCTTTCTCCTACAATGAACGTTGGACCACATGCCAACCACAAGGTTTCTTGCCATGGCGAAGGAGAAGTTCTGATTCTTGTATCACGTTCACTCCTGAGCAGTGAGTGGAGATAAGGTCTAGGTTCTGAAGATGAAAACTGAGGTTGGGTAGAGATGATGGCCGAAAGCCATTTTGGGTTTGATATGCTCAGTGTACGGCCAGCTGTCTGGGTGTTGGACTGGAGGTCTGCCTTCAGGCTGTGTCAGACAGGGCTTTAGTGCACAGGCTAGATTGTAAAATTGGGGTATGGTCGAGTGGCATGCAGGTTGTTACTCATTTGGCGTTTCTGGTTAGCCCTATAGGGCAACATTTTTCTTCGGGAGGGCAGGCAGAGTGCCGCATTGTGTCTCCAGATTTGCCAAACTGGAGGGGTGTGGCCAGGATTGTGAAGACGGAAGTCTGAGAACACAAGTTAGGCTTAGGTTTCGGGGCGAGGGCACAGCAGGCACACTCTCAAGTGCTGAATCGAGATCTCGTGCTTCTGAATTCAGGGCGCGGATCAGACTTTGGCTTAGGATGGAGTTTCTGTCCATGATGGCCCATTTATGAAGGTGTGGGGGGCATCATGAGGAAATGGAGGTTTTCTCAGAGTGGGATTGTGTGATGCTTCAAACCACAAGGATTCATTCTGCGAGACAGTCAAGACAGGTTGGTTGGATTCAAGACGTCCCATAAAGTAATTCTCCAGAGCAGGGTTCTAAGGATGGATGCCTGGGCAGCCCACTTCGCATTCCAACTGTCTCCTAGTGACAAGGCAGGTTTGATCTGCTGGCTCTGGGTGAGCAGCAGAGGGGGCTGATTTGAAATGAACTCTCCTGAGGATGGATCATAGTGTAAGTTTGTGTCCCTGGAGACCTTGGAATTGGGCCATGGTGCCAGCGCCCTGAAGGATCCTCCTAACCTGAGGTAATGACACAGCTCCAAAGAGCAAGTTTCTCATGTGGAGATGAGATCTGTTCTGATTGTTTCCTTAGGAAACCCCCATATTGTGATACTGGAAACCTGGCCTCTGAGGAGAGATACATAGAAACCAAAGCAATGGATCAGAAGTTGGCTCAGGTTGGAGTTTCTGTCCATGATGGCCCCTTTATAAAGGGGAGCACCTCATGAGGCCATGTAGGTTTTCCCACGATAGGAGTTGTGAGATGCTCCAATCTGCAAGGATTCCTTCTGCAGGACAGTCAAGACCTGTTGGAAGGCTCCCAGGACATCCCATATGGAACGGCGCCAGAGCAGGATTCCAAATATGGTTGCCTAGTGAGTCTGCTTTGCATTCCAGTTGTCTCCTAGCAACAAGGCAGTTTTGATACTCTGGCTCTGGGGGAGTAATCAACGGGGCTGAGTTGAAATGTACTCTCCTGCCGAATTTAAATAATGCGGGTTGGTTTCCATGGAGACCTTGGAATAGGGCGGTGGCTCCGGTTACCTGAAGGTTTCTCCTAACTGGAGGTTTTTTACAGAGCTCCAACGGATAAGTTTCCCATGTGGGAGACAAGATTTGTTCTAATTGGTATCTCTGGAATTCCCCATATGCTGGTATTGGAAAACAGGCCTCTGAGGAGAGATGCTAAGAAACAAAAGCAATGGAACCAATTACGTTCTAGGGGCCTGACCAGTTTAATACCTTTCTCTTGGGATATCTGTCTACGGGTGAGTTGAGGTCGTTGCTCAGCTTGTGACAGATCACCCCTCTCTTTGTACTGGGCGGCCTACACTATTGGAATGGCCTCTGGGACTTTGGAGGTTTCTCCTAATCTGTAGGGTTGTGGCCAATGGAATGGGAAGAATTTCCTTGGAGAGGGCAGGCACAGTCCTGAAGTGTGGCTCCAGGGGCCTCAGCCTGGAGGGTGTGTGGGACAGGGATGTCAGGAAAGAAGTCTGAAAACACAAACTCGGCTTAGGTTTGGGGACGTAGGTATGGCAGGCCCGATCTACAGACTATGAGGATAATTTTTTGGGCTATGACCTAAGGGTGAGGCTTATGTTTCTGGATTTTGTGACAATAGTGGCCCTGGAATGTCGGGCTCGCCTCATGGGCCATGGACGATACTTTCTCTCTGGGGATGGCCTGATCCCAAGTGATTGGGGGTCATTCTGTGGGTGGGAGGAATCCTTCCTGTGTTTACTTATTCAAATGTCCCACCAAAGAGGGATTCCTGAGCAGAGCCCTGAGTAGGGGTGACTAGATGTCTCTACCTCTGGTTAAGATTGGGTGACTTGGGGCATGGCAGGCCCCATATGCGGGCTCATGGTCCAGCCACTGAGAGGATTTACTTGAGGACAGGGCTCAAACTGAGGGTCCCAATGTGTGTTTGTGAACAATGTGGCCCGCAAGCATGGGCGGGGCCTCATGGGCCACACTGGTTTCAAGTACAATGAACCTTGGACACATGCCAACCACAAGGTTTCTTGCCATGGGGAAAGAGTTCTTATTTCTGCATCATTTTCAAACCCGGGCCGTGATAGGGGATAAGTTCTAGGTTCTGAAGCCTGAAAACCGAGGTTGAGAAGAGATGATGACCTAAGGCCATGGCGGGTCCGATGTGCTCAGTGTGCGGCCAGCTGTCTGGGTGTGGCCAGGCGGTCCAGGCTCAGGCTGTGTCAGAAAGTGCATTAGTGCCCAGGTCAGCCTATATATATGTGGGGTACAACCGAATGGCGTGCAGGTTGATCTTCATTTGGGGTTTCTGGGTAGCCCCAGAGGGCAATGTTTTACTTCTGGATTGCAGGCCGAGTGCTGCATTGTAGTTCAGGATTGCCAAACTGGAGGGCTTGTGGGCCAGTAGTCTGAGGACGGAGAACTGAGAACCCAAGCTAGGCCTAGGTTTCTGGGTGAGGATATGGCAGGCACAATCTACAGACCTGAATCGAGATCTCGTGCATCTGAAGTCAGGGCGAGGATCAGACGATCGCTCAGGTTGGACATTCTGTACCTGATGGCCCCTTCTTGAAGGGGAGGTGGATCACGAGGCCATGGGGGTTTTCCCATGATGGGAGTTGTAAGAAGCCTCCAACTGCAAAGATTCTTCTGCAGGAGAACTGAGATCTGTTGGTTGGCTCCAGGACACAATGATTCCGAGCAGGGTTCTAAGGATGGATGGTTGGGTAGCCCACATCCCATTCCCATTTTCTCCATGAAACAAGACAGGTTAGATCTGCTGGATCTGCGGAGCAACCAAAGAAACTTAGTTGAAATGGACTCTCCCGTGGATGTGTCCTAATATGATTCTGTGTCTATGGAGACCTTGGAATGAAGCGGTGGCACTGGGGCCCTGAAGGGTTCTCCTAAAGAGAGGCTTTCACACAGCTCCATCGTGCAAGTTTCCCATGTGTAGATGAGATTTGTTCTGATGGGTGAGTCAAGAAACAGCCATATGCTGTTATTGAAATCCAGGCCTCTGAGGAGAGATGCCTGGAAACCAAAGCAATGTATCCGATAGGTGCCTAGGGGCCTCTTCCTTCCTTATTACCTCTGGGGATATCAGTCTACGGGTCTGAGTGCAGGTTGGTGTTCAGATGGGCTCAGATTGCCCCTGTTTGTCCTGGGAAGCCACAACTATTGGGAAGGCCTCAGGAATTTTGGAGGTTTATCCTCGTAGTAGGGTTGTGGCCATTGGAATGGGCCTCAGGAATTTTGTGCGGTCAGTTGTCTGGGTGTTGCTCAGGAGGTCCCGGCTCAGTTTGTGTCAGACAGTGCATTACTGCCCCGGTTTTGACTATATAATTTGGGTACATTCGAGTGCCGTGTAGGTTTATTGTCATTTAATGTGCCCGCGCAGCTCATTAGGCAATATATTTTTTCTAGATGGCACGCAGAGTGCTGCAATGATGGTCCAGAATTGCTAAACTTGTGACTTCGGGGCCAGGAGTGTGAGGATGGAAGTCTGAGAACACAAGCTAGACTTGGGTTTCAGGGCGAGGGCACGGCATGTACCCCCTGAAGATCTGAAGCAATATCTCATGCATCTGAAGTCAGAGCGATGATCAGACGTTGGCTCAGCTTGGATTTTCTGTTCATGACGGCCCCTTCATGAAGGGACCAGATTCTCGAGAGAGTGGAGGTTTTCCCCCGTTGGGAGTGGTGGGATGCCCCCTCCTAGGATTCCTTCTGCGGGACAATTGAGACCTGTTGGACAGCTCCAGGACATCCCATATGGATGAGTCCAGACCAACGTTCGAGGATGGATGCCTGGGAAGCCCGCCTCACATTCCAGTTGTCTCCTAGCGACAAGACAGTTTAGATCTGATGGCTCTGCGAGAGCAACTGTGGTGGCTGAGTTGAAATGGACTTTCCTAAGGATGGGTCTAATGTGTGTCTGTGTCCATGAGGACCTTGGAATGGGGCGGTGGAACCGGGACCCTGAAGTATTCTCCTAATCTTTTGACATAGCTCCCATGCACAAGTTTCCTTGTGGAGACGAGGTTTGTTCTGATGGGTGGCTCAGGAAAACCCCAATGCTGGTATTGGAATCCAGGGTTTTGAGGAGACATGCCTGTAAAACAAAGCAATGGATCCGATTTTGGCCTATGGTCCTGTCTGGTTCAATCTTCTTCTCTGGGGACATCCTTCTAGGATATGAGTGGAGTTAGATGTTCAGCTGGTGTCAGACTGCCCTTTTTTGTCCCGGGCGACCTATACTATTGGGATGGCCTCAGAGACTTTGGAGGGTTCTCCTAATTTGTACGATTTTGGACAATGGAATGGGCAGAATTCCCATGGATTGGGTAGGCACAGTCCTAATGTGTGGCTCCAGGGTCCCCAGCCTGGAGGGTGTGTGGCCCAGGTCTTTGAGGACAGAAGTCTGAAAACACAAACTCAGCTTATGTTTGGGGACGTAGGTATGGCAGGCGTGATCTACAAACCATGAAAAGACATCCTCAGGATATGAAGATAGTGCGAGTCTGAGGGGCTTGCTTAGGCTTTTGTCTCTGGATTTTGTATCAGCGATGGCCGTGGAATATCGAGGAGGCCTCATGGGCCATGGACGAATATTGCTCTCTGTGGATTTGGCCCATTCCCAATTGTTTTTCGTCAATCTGTGGGATGGGAGGACTCCTTTCAGGTTTGTTACCTCAGGTGTCCCACCAAAAGAGGAATTCCAAAGCAGGGCCCTGGGGAAGAGTGAAGGGACAACACGAACTACGGTTAAAAATTGGG
Source organism: Mustela putorius furo (assembly GCF_011764305.1). Lineage (NCBI taxonomy): Eukaryota > Metazoa > Chordata > Mammalia > Carnivora > Mustelidae > Mustela > Mustela putorius. The sequence goes on along the minus strand of NW_025422101.1, from coordinate 1,138,660 downwards.
GCCTAGGGGCATGGCAAGCCCAATATGCTGTCTCTTCCTCCAGCCACTGAGAGGCCTTACCTGAGGACTGGGCTAAGGCTGAGGGTCACAATGTGTGTTTGCTACCTATCTGGCCCGCGAGCAATGGCGGGGCTCAAGAAACACACTGGTTTCATGTACACTGAACCTTGGACAACAAGCCAACCACAAGTTTTCGTCCCCCATTGGGAAGGAGTTCTGATTTCTGCATCATTTTCAATCCCGGGCCGTGATTGGAGATAAGGTCTAGGTACTGAAGCCTGAAAACTGAGTTTGGGAAGGGATAACGACCTAAGGCCATGGGGGGTCTGATGTTCTCAGTTTATAGCCAGCTGTCTGGGTGGTCCTAGGATGTCCAGGCTCAGGCTCTGTCAGAGAGGGCATTATTGCCCAGGTCATCCTATACATTTTGGGTATATCCAAGTGTCGTGCAGGTTGATCTTCATTTGGGGTTTCTAGGTAGCCCCAGATGGCAATGTATTTCTTCTGCAGGGCAGGTAGAGTGCTGCATTGTAGTTCTGGATTGCCAAACTGGAGGGCTTGTGAGCCAGTAGTCTGTGGACAAAAGTCTGAGGACACAAGCTAGGCTTAGGTTTCTGGGAGAGGAAATGGCAGGCACAATCCACAGACCTGAACCGAGATCTCGTGCATCTGAAGTCAGGGTGAGGATCAGACGATCGCGCAGGTTGGACCTTATGTCCCTGATGGCCCCTTTATGAAGGGGGGGGATGATGAGGCCATGAGGGTTCTCTCACGATGGGAGTTCTGAGAAGCTCCCAATTGCAAAGATTCTTCTGCAGGACAAATGAGACCTGTTGGTTGGCTCCAGGCCAACGATTCTGAGCAAGGTTTTAAGGATGGATGGCGGGGTAGGCCCCCCTCATATTCCAATTGTCTCCTAGAAACAAGTCAAGTTAGATCTGCTAGATCTCGCGGAGGAACCGAATACGCTCAGTTGAAATGGACTCTCCTGTGGATGGGTCCTAATGTGTTTTTGTGTCTATGGAGACCTTGGAATGAAGCGGTGGCACTGGGGCCCTGAAGGGTTCTCCTAAACAGAGGCTTTGACACAGCTCCCACGTGCAAGTTTCCCATGTGTAGATGAAATTTGTTCTGATGGGTGAGTCAAGAAACAGCCATATGCTGTTATTGAAATCCAGGCCTCTGAGGAGAGATGCCTGGAAACCAAAGCAATGTATCCGATAGGGGCCTAGGGGCCTGTTCCTTCCTTATTACCTCTGGGGATATCAGTCTACGGGTCTGAGTGCAGGTAGGTTTTCAGATAGGCTCAGATTACTACTGTTTGCCCTGGGAAGCCACCACTATTGGGATGGCCTCAGGGACTTTGGAGGTTTATCCTATTAGTAGAGTTGTGGCCATTGGAATGGGCACACAGAATTCCCTTGGAGAGGGCAAGTAGAGTCCTCAGGTTGGCTCCAGGGACCTGAACCTGTAGGGTGTTTAGGCCAGGGTTCTTTGGACAGTTGTCTGAAAACACAAACTCGTCTTATGTTTCGAGTCATAGGTATGGCAGGACTGATCTACAGAACTTGAGGCGAACTCTTCAGGATATGAAAAAAAGGGCGAGTGTGAGGATCTTGCTCAAGTTTTTGTCTCTGGATATCGTGTCACTCATGGTCGTGAAATTTCCAGGTGACTTCATGGGAAATGGATGAGTCTTATTCTCTGGGTTTTGGCCTTGTCCAAAGAGTTTGAGGTCATTCTGTGGGATGGAAGAAGTCCGTTTTTTTTTTTGTTTTGTTGTTGTTGTTTTGTGTTTTGTTTTGTTTTTTAACCTCAGGTGTCCCACCAAATGAGGGATTCCAGAGTAAAGCCCTGGGAAGGGGCGACTGGACAACCAGAAATCTGGTTAAAATTGGGGAATAGGGACATGTCAAGCCCATTATGACATCTAATGGTCCAGCCACTGAGAGGACGTACTAGAGGACAGGACTCACGCTGAGTGTCACAATGCGTGTTTATGCCCTCTTCGCACTCAAGAATGGGCGGAGCCTCAGGGTTAATGCTGGTTTCTCCTACACTGATCGTTTGACAACTTTCTAACCACAAGGCTTCTTGCCTTGGGTAAGGAGGAGTTTGATTTCTGCATCACATTCAATCCTTTTCAGGGCTTGGAGTTAAAGTCTAAGTTCTGAAGCCAAAAAGTTAGGTTGGGAAGAGATAATGAGCTAAGACCATGGCGTGTGTGATGTTCTCAGTGTGCGGTCAGCTGTCTCGGTTTTGGTCAGGAGGTCCGGGCTCACTCTGTATCAGACAGTGTATTAGTGGCCAGGTTAGACTATCTAATTTGGGTACATTCGAGTGCCGTGTATGTCTATCCTCATTTGGGTTATGTGAGAAACTCCATAGGTCAAAATTTTTCTTCTGGAAGGCAGGCATAATGCTTCATTTTGTGTCCCGAATTTCCAAATGTGAGGGCTTGGGGGCCAGGAGTGTGAGGACGGAAATCTGAGAACACAAGCTAGTCATAGGTTTCAGGGCGAGGACAAGGAAAGCACACTCTGCAGAGCTGCATCGAGATCTCGTGCATCTGAATTCAGGGTGAAGATCAGACGTTGTCTTAGGTTGGAGTTCCTGTCCATGATTTCCCCTTCATAAATGGGGGTGGGGGGCATCGCTAAGCCATCTAGATTTTCCCAGGTTGGGAGTTGTGAGATGCTCCAAAACTCAAGGATTCCTTCTACTGGACATTTGAGACCTGTTGGATGGCTCCAGGACATCCCATACGGAACGGCGCCAGAGCAGAGCTCTAAGCATGGATGGTTGGGCAGCCCGCCTCGCATTCCAATGTCTCCTAGTCAAGACAGGTTCAGTGTGCTCGCTCTGGGGGAGCAACCAAGGGAGCTGAGTTGAAATGGAATTTCCTGCGGATGGGTTCTAATGTGGATTTCTGTCCATGGAGACCTTGTAATGGGGCAGTGGCACACAGGCCCTGAAGGATTCTCCTAACTGGAGGTTTTGAGACATCTTCAAAGGATAATTTTCCCATGTGGAGAAGAGATTTGCTCTGATTGCTGCCTCATGAAATCCCCATATGCTAATATTGGAAACCAGGCCTCTGAGGAGAGATACCTGTAACCGAAAGCAATGAATCTGATTCAGGCCTAGGGGCCTGTCTGATTCAATCTTCTTCTCTGGGGACATCCATCTACGCTGAGTAGAGGTACATGCTCAGCTGGTTTCAGATGACCCTTGTTTGTCCTGGGCGGCCTACATTATTGGGATGCCCTTGGGGACTCTGGAGGTTTTTCCTAATTTGTACGATTGTGGACAATGGAATGGGCAGAATTCCCGTGGTATGGACAGGCACAGTCCTGATGTGTGGCTCCAGGGGCCCCAGCCTGAAGGGTCTGTGGGCTAGGAATGTGTGGGGACAGAAGTCTGAAAACACAAACTCGGCTTAGGTTTGGGAAGTAGGTATGGCAGGCCCGATCTACAGACCGTGAGGAGAACTCTTCGGGATACGACAAAAGAGGGAGTGTGAGGCGCTTGCTCAGACTTTTGTCTCTGGATTTGTTGTCAACGATGGCTGTGGAATCTCGGGGAGGCCTCATGGGCCATGGACGAGACTTCCTCTCTGTGAATTTGATCCAATCCCAATTGTTTGGGGTCAATCTGAAGGATGGGAGGAGTCCTTTTAGTTTTGTTACCTCAGGTGTCCCACCAAAAGAGGGATTCCAAAGCAGAGCTCTGGGGAGGGATGAATGGACAACCCGAACAATCCAATTGGGGTGAGGTCGAGAACCGAGCAGGTTGATCCTCATTTGGGGTTTATGGAGATCCCCATAGAGCAACGTTTTTCTTCTGGAGGGCCAGCATAGGGCTGCATTTTGGTTCCAGAATTCCAAGTCTTGAGGACATGTTTGCCAGGAGTGTGAGGAAGGAAGTCTGAAAACACAAGGTAGCACGAGGTTTGGGCCCACTGTGCAGAGGCTGAATCGAGATCTCCTGCATCTGAGGTCAGGGGGAGGATCAGATGTTGCCTCAAGCTGGAGTTTGTGTCCATGACGGCCCCGTCCTGAAGGGGGTGGGGGCGTCATGAGGCCCGGGAGGTTTCCCTACGCTGGGAGTTGTGAGCTGCTCCAAACTTCAAAGTTTCCTTCTTCAGGACAGTCGAGTACTATTGGATGGTTCCAGGATGCCCCATACAGAAAGACTCGAGAGCAGGGGCCTAAGCATGGATGCCGAGAAACGCCAACTCACCTTCCCATTGCCTGGTCGAGACAAGGCACGCTCAATCTGCGGGCTCTTGGGTGAGCTACCCAGAAGCCTGAGTTTAAATGGACTTTCCTGAGGATGAGTCATAATGTGGGTTGGTGGCCATGGAGACCTTGGAATGTGGCAGTAGCTAAGGGACTCTGCAGGATTCTCCAACCCGAAGGGTTTGACACAACTCCAACAAGGAAGCTTTCCATGCGGAGATGAGAGGTGTTCTGTCTGGTGCCTCATGATAGCCCCATATGCTGGTCTTCAAACCCAGGCCTCTGAGGAGTGATACCTGGACACCAAAGCCAGAGTTCATAATAGGGCCTAGGGGCCTGTCTGGTTCAATCTTCTGTCTCTGAGGATATTAGTCTGTGTGTCTGCATGGAGGTAGTAGTTGCTCAGCTGGTGTCATAATGCCCCTGTTTGTCCAGTGCGGCTTGCGGTAGTGGGATGTCCTTGGGGACCTTGAGGTTTCTACTATTTTGTAGAGTTGTGGCCAATGGAATGGGCAGTTTTTCTTAGGAGAGAGCAGGCACAGTTCTGTGGTGTGGCTCCAGAGACCCCAGCCTGGAGGCGGTGTGGGCCACGGCTGTGCAGACAGACATCCAAAAACCCAAACTCAGCTCAGGTTTGGGGCCGAGGTTATGGCAGGCCTGATCTACAGTCCGTGAGGGGAGCTCCTCTGGATATGAAAGAAGGGTGAGAGGGAGGCAGTCGCTCAGTCTTTTGTCTCTGGATATTTTGTCCACAATGGCCGTTTAATGTAGGAGTCGCCTCATGGGTTGTAGAAGTCTCCCTCTCTGGTAGTTTGTCCAGCCCCCAAGAGTTTGGGGTCATTCTGTGGGAAAGGAAGAGTCCTGTTTTCTGCTTCATGTGTCCCCCCAGTAGAGGGATTCTGGAGCATAGCAGTGGGTACTGACAACTGGAATACTCACTCTCTGGTTAAGCCTGGGGGCCTATGGATATGACAAGCCCCATATGCAGGATCTTGGTCCAGCCACTGAGAGGCGTTACTTTAATACGGGACTCACGCTACAGGTCACAATGCATGTCTGTGCCCTAGGCGGCCCTCAAGCACTGGCAGGGCCTTTCCGACAATGCAGGTTTTCCCACATTGAACGTTGGACAACATGCCAACCACAAGGTTTCTGGCCATGGGGAAGGAGGAATTCTAATTTCTGCATCACGTTCACCCCTGGTCAGTGATTGGAGATAAGGTTTAGGTTCTGAAGCCTGAAAACCGAGGTTGGGAAGAGATGACGAACTACAGCCATAGCGGGTCCCTTGTGTCCAGGTTGGAGCCAGCTGTCTAGGTGTCGTTTGGGATGTCTTGTCTCAGGCTGTGCCAGACAGGGCATTCGTATTCAGGGTAGGCTGTATATTGCTTTACAGTCGAGTGGCATGCATTAGATAATCATTTGGGGTTTCTTATTAGCAGCATAGGGCAAAGTTTTTCTTCTGGAGGGCAGGCAGAGTGCTGCATTGTGGCTTCGGAATTCCCAAACTGGAGGGCTTGTGGGCCAGGAGAGTGAGGACGGAAGTCTGAGAACACAAACTAGGCTTAGGTTTCGGGGAATGGACATGGCAGGCTCACTCTGCAGAGCTGAATTGAGATCTCATGAGTCTGAAGTCAGGTCGAGGATCAGACTTTGGCTCAGGTTGGAGTTTCTGTCCATGTTGGCCCCTTCATGAAGGGGGGGGGCATTATGAGGCCATGGGGGTTTTCCCACTATTAGAGTTGTGAGATGCTCCAAACCGCAAGGATTCCTTCTGTGGGACAATTAAGATTTGTTGGATGGCTCCAGGACGTCTCCTAAGGTATTTTTCCAGAACAGGGTTCTAAGTATGGATGCCTGGGCAGACAGCCTCAATTCCAACTGTCTCCTAGCAACAAGAAACGTTTGATCTGCTGGCTTGGGGTAGCATCAGAGGGGGCTGAGTGGGAATGGACTTTCCTGAGGATGGTCTTAAATGAGTTGAAATGGACTTTCCTGAGGATGGTCTTAATGTTGGTTTGAGTCCATTGAGACCTTGGTATGGGGCAGTGGCACCAGCGCCCTGAAGGATTCTCCTAACCAGAGGTGATAACAAAGCTCCAATGAGCAAGTTTTCCATGGGGAGACGAGATTTGTTCTTATTGGTGCCTCAGGAAACCACCATTTGCTGGTATTGGAAATGAGGCCTCTGAGGAGAGATGCCTGGAAACCAAAGCAATGGATCTGATTAGGGCCTAGGGGCTTGTCCGGTTCAATATTCTTCTCTGGGGACATCTTTTGTCTGAGTGGAGGTAGTTGCTCAGCTGGTTTGAGATCACACCTGTTTGTCCTGGGCGGCCTACACTATTGGGATGGCCTCGGTAACTTTGGAGGTTTTTCCTAATTTGCAAGGTTGTGGCCAATGGAATGGGAAGAATTCTCTTGAAAGGGAAGCACAGTCCTGAGGTGTGGCTCCAGGGACCCAAGTGTGGAGCGTGTGTGGTCCAGGGCTATTTGGACAAAAGTCTAAAAACACAAACTCCACTTAGGATTGGGTCTGTAGGTATGGCCGGCCCGATACATAGACCGTGAGGAGAACTCTTCGGGATATGAACAAAGGGCGAAAGTGAGGTGCTTGCTCATGCTTATTTTTTTCTGGATATGTGTCACCGATTGCCATGGAATGTCCGGGGGACCTTATGGGCCATCGATGAGGCTCCCTTTATGGGGATTTGACCCAATCCCAAGAGTTTGGAGTCATTCTGTGGGAAGGGAGTAGGCCGTTCTGTTTTTTTTTTTTTTTTTTTTTTTTTTACCTCAGGTGGACCACCAAAAGAGGGATTCCACAGCAGAGTCCTGGGGAGGGGCGACTGGACAACCAGAACTCTGGTTAACATTGGGACCTAAGAACATGGCGAGCCCCATATGTGGGCTCTTGGTCCAGACACTGAGAAGCCTTCCTTGAGCATAGGGCTCACATTGAGTTTCACAATGTGTTTTTGTGCCCAAGGAGCCCCTCAAGTCAGGGCGTGGCCTAATGTACCATGCTGGTTTCTCCTACACTGAACGTTGCACAATATGGCAACCACAAGTTTTCTGGCCATGGGGAAGAAGGAGTTCTAATTTCTGCAACACTTTCACTCCTGGACTGTGATTGGATTTAAGGTCTAGGTTCTGAAGCCTGAAAACTGAGGTTTGGAAGAGATGAAGACCTAAGGCCATGGTGTGACTGATGTGCTCAGTGTTCGGCCAGTTGTTGAGTGCGGGTTGGGAGGTGCAGGCTCAGGCTGTGGCAGACAGGGAATTAGTGCCCAGGCTAGACTGTATCATTGGGGTGCAGTCGAGTTTCGTGCAGGTTGGTACTCATTTGTGGTTACTGGGTAGCCCCAGAGGGCAACGTTTTTCTTCTGGAAGGAAGACACAGTGCCACATAGTGGCTCCAGAATTCCCAAACTGGAAGGCTTGTGGGCCAGGAGTGTGAGGAAAAAAATTCTGAGAACACAAGCCAGACTTAGATTTCGGGGTGAGGGGACGGCAGGAACCCTCTGCAGAGATGATTCGAGATCGCGTGTACCTGAAGACAGAGCTAGGATCAGACGTTGGCTCAGGTTGGAGTTTCTGTCCATGACGGCCCCTTCATGAAGGGGAGGGTGTCACGAGGCCATGGAGGTTTTCCCACGATGGGAATTGTGAGATGCTCCAAACCGCAATGATTCCTTCCGTGGGACAGTAGAGACCTGCTGGATGGCTCCAGGACATCCCATAAGGAAGTTATTCAGAGCAGGGTTCTAAGGATGGATGCCTGGTCAGCCCGCCTCCCATTCTAGTTGTCTCCTAGCAACAAGGCAGGTTTGATCTGCAGGCCCTGGGGGAGAAACCAAGGGGGATGAGTTGACATGGACTCTACCGAGGATAGATCATAATGTGGGTTTAAGTCCATGGAGACCTTGGAATGGGGCGCTTGATCCGGGGCCCTGAAAGATTCTCCTAAACAGAGGTTTTTATAGAGCTCCAAAGAGTACATTTCCTATGAGGAGACGAGATTTTTCTATGAGTAACTCTATAATCCCCGATATGCTGGTATTGGTAACCAGGCCTCTGAGGAGAGATGCCTGGAAACAAAAGCAATGGATCTGATTAGGGCCAAGTGCCTGTCCAGTTCAATCTCATTCTATGGGGATATCTGTCTCTGGGTCTGATGGAGTTAGTTTCCTAACTTGTGAAAGATCATAACTGTTTGTCCTGGGCAGCCAAAACTATTGGGATGGCCTCGGGGAGTTTGGAGGTTTCTCCTAATCTATAGGGTTGTGGCCAATGGGAAATGGCAGAATTCCTCTGGAGAGGGAAGCCACAGTCCTCAGGTGTGCCTCCAGGGGCCCCAGCTTGAATGGTGTGGGCCAGGACTGTGGGGACAGAAGTCTGAATACACAAACTCAGCTTAGGTTTGGGGATGTATGTATGAAGGCTCGATCTACAGACCGTGAGAATTTTCCGGGCTATGAACAAAGGGCGAGTATGTGGCGTTTGCTCAGGCTTTTGTCTCTGGATTTTGTGCCTACGGTGGCCGTGGAATGTCGGGGTGTCCTCAAGGGTCATGGACAAGTTTTTCTGTGGTGATTTGGCCTGATCCCAAGTGGTTTGGGATCATTCTGTGGATGGGAAGAGTCCTTTCTGTATGTTTTTTTTTTTTTTACTCAGGTGTCCCACCAAAGAGGGATTCCAGAGCACAGCCCTGAGTAGGGGTGACTAGACATCTGTATCTCTGGTTGAGATTGGGGGACTAGGGGCTTGGCAAGCCCCATATGTGGACTGTTGTTCCAGTCACTAAGAGGCTTTACATGAAGATAGGGCTCACGCTGAGGGTCACAATGTGTGTTTGTGCAAATTGTAGCCCTCAGGGAGAGGTGGGGCCTCATAGTCCATGCTGCTTTCTCCTACAATGAACGTTGGACCACATGCCAACCACAAAGTTTCTTGCCATGGCGAAGGAGAAAGTTCTGATTCTTGTATCCCGTTCACTCCTGAGTAGTGAGTGGAGATAAGGTCTAGGTTCTGAAGGTGAAAACTGAGGTTGGGTAGAGATGATGGCCGAAAGCCATTGTGGGTTTGATTTGCTCAGTGTACGGCCAGCTGTCTGGGTGTTGGACTGGAGGTCTGCCCTCTGGCTGTGTCAGACAGGGCTTTAGTGCACAGGCTAGATTGTATAATTGGGGTATGGTCGAGTGGCATGCAGGTTGTTACTCATTTGGCGTTTCTGGTTAGCGCTATAGGGCAACATTTTTCTTCTGGAGGGCAGGCAGAGTGCTGCATTGTGTCTCCAGAATTGCCAAACTGGAGGGGTGTGGCCAGGATTGTGAAGACGGAAGTCTGAGAACACAAGTTAGGCTTAGGTTTCGGGGCGAGGGTACTGCAGGCACACTCTCAAGTGCTGAATCGAGATCTCGTGCTTCTGAATTCAGGGCGCGGATCAGACTTTGGCTTAGGATGGAGTTTCTGTCCATGATGGCCCATTTATGAAGGTGTGGGGCATCATGAGGAAATGGAGGTTTTCTCACAGTGGGATTGTATGATGCTTCAAACCACAAGGATTCATTCTGCGAGACAGTCAAGACAGGATGGTTGGATTCAAGACGTCCCATAAAGAAATTCTCCAGAGCAGGGTTCTAAGGATGGATGCCTGGGCAGCCCACCTCGCATTCCAACTGTCTCCTAGTGACAAGGCAGGTTTGATCTGCTGGCTCTGGGTGAGCAGCCGAGGGGGCTGATTTGAAATGGACTCTCCTGAGGATGGATCATAATGTAAGTTTGTGTCCTTGGAGACCTTGGAATTGGGCCATGGTGCCAGCGCCCTGAAGGATCCTCCTAACCTGACACAGCTCCAAAGAGCAAGTTTCTCATGTGGAGATGAGATCTGTTCTGATTGTTTCCTTAGGAAACCCCCATATTCTGATATTGGAAATAAGGCCACTGAGGAGAGATACATAGTAACCAAAGCAATGGATTAGTAGTTGGCTCAGGTTGGAGTTTCTGTCCATGATGGCCCCTTTATAAAGGGGAGCATCTCATGAGGCCATGTAGGTTTTCCCACGATAGGAGTTGTGAGATGCTCCAATCTGCAAGGATTCCTTCTGCGGGACAGTCAAGACCTGTTGGAAGGCTCCCAGGACATCACATATGGAACGGCGCCAGAGCAGGATTCCAACGATGGATGCCTAGAGAGTTTGCTTTGCATTCCAGTTGTCTCCTAGCGACAAGGCAGGTTTGACATTCTGGCTCTGGGGGAGTAATCAACGGGGCTGAGTTGAATTGTACTCTCCTGCCGAATGGTCATAATGCGGGTTTGTGTCCATGGAGACCTTGGAATAGGGCGGTGGCTCCGGTTACCTGAAGGTTTCTCCTAACTGGAGGTTTTTACAGAGCTCCAAAGGATAAGTTTCCCATGTGGAGACAAGATTTGTTCTGATTGGTATCTCTGGAATCCCCCATATGCTGGTATTGGAAAACAGGCCTCTGAGGAGAGATGCTTAGAAACAAAAGCAATGGAACCAATTACGTTCTAGGGGCCTGTCCAGTTTAATACCTTTCTCTTGCGATATCTGTCTACGGGTGTGTTGAGGTCGTTGCGCAGCTTGTGACAGATCACCCCTCTTTGTACTGGGCGGCCTACACTATTGGAATGGCCTCTGGGACTTTGGAAGTTTCTCCTAATCTGTAGGGTTGTGGCCAATGGAATGGGAAGAATTTCCTTGGAGAGGGCAGGCACAGTCCTGAGGTGTGGCTCCAGGGGCCTCAGCCTGGAGGGTGTGTGGGACAGGGATGTCAGGATAGAAGTCTGAAAACACAAACTCGGCTTAGGTTTGTGGACGTAGATATGGCAGGCCCGATCTACAGACTATGAGGAGAATTTTTTGGGCTATGACCTAAGGGTGAGGCTTATGTATCTGGATTTTGTGTCAATCGTGGCCGTGGAATGTCGGGCTGGCCTCATGGGCCATGGAAAAGTCTTTCTATCTGGGGATGGCCTGATCCCAAGTGATTGGGGTCATTCTGTGGGTGGGAGGAATCCTTTCTGTGTTTACTTACCTCAAATGTCCCGCCAAAGAGGGATTCCAGAGCAGAGCCTTTTTTTTTTTTTTTTTGAGCATGGGCAGGGCCTCAGGGACCCTACACTACCCTCAGGGGCCCTACTACTACTCCTGTAGGCCCTACAGGGGTCCTACACTGAACTTTGGATAAGATGCCAACCACAAGATTCTGGCGAGAGGGAAGGAGGAGTTATGATTTCTGCATCACGTTCACCCATGGGAAATGAGTAGAGATAAGGTCTAGGTTTCTGTAGACTGAAAACCAGGATGGAAAGAGATGGCAACCTAAGGTCATGGCAGTTCAGATGTTCTCAGTGTACGGCAAACTGTCTGGGTGTCGGTTGGGAATTCAGGCCTCAGGTTGTGGCAGACAGGGCATTAGTGCACAGGCTAGACTATATAATTGGTGTACAGTTGAGTGGCATGCAGGTTTATCCTCATTTGAGGTTTCTGGGGAGACCCATAGGGCAACGTATTTATTCTAGAGGGCAGGCAGAGTGCATCACTGTGTCATCGGAAATCCCAAAATGGAGGGCGTGTGGTCCAGGAGAGTGAGTACGGAAGTCTGAGAACACTAGCTATGCTTAGGTTTTGGGGTGAAGGCACACAGAAGGTACACTCTGAAGAGCTGAATCAAGATCTCGTGCATCTGAGGTCAAGGCGAAGATCAGCCGTTGGCTCAGGTTGGAGTTTCTTTACATGATCCGCATTCATGAAGATTGGGGGCATCATTTGACCTTGGAAGCTTTCCATGATATGAGTTGTGAGGTGGTCCATGCACAAGGACTCCTGTGGGACAGTCGAGGCCTGCTGGATGGCTCAAGGATGTCCAATAAGGAACGATGCAAGAGCAGGGTTCTAAGGGTTCTAAGGATCTCTAATGAGAGATGCCTGGAAACCAAAGCAATGGATCCGATAAGTGCCTATGGGCCTGTTCGTTCCTTTTTACCTCTGGGGACATCAGTCTATGGGTCTGAGTCCCGATAGGTGCTCAGATGGGCCCAATTGCCCCTGTTTGTCCTGGGAAACCACAAATATTGGGATGGCCTCAGGGACTTTGGAGGTTTATCCTCTTAGTAGGGTTGTGGCCATTGGAGTGGGCACATACAATTCCCTTAGAGAGGGCAAGCACAGTCGTCAGGTTTGGCTCCAGGGGCCTGAGCCTGTAGGGTGTGTAGGCCAGGGCTGTTTGGACAGTTGTTTGAAAACACAAACTCGGCTTATGTTTCGGGTCATAGGTATGGCAGGACTGATCTACAGACCATGAGGAGAACTCTTCGGGATATGAAAAAAGGGCGAGTGTGAGGCAATTGCTCAAGTCAATTTCTGTGGATATCGTGTCACCATGGTCGCGAAATTTCCGGGTGACATCATGGGAAATGGACGAGTCTTACTCTCTGGGGGTTTGGCCCCGTCCAAAGTGTTGGGGGTCATTCTGTGGGATGGAAGAAGTCCGTTGTTCTGTTGTTGTTGATTTGTTTTGTTTTTCAACATCAGGTGTCCCACCAAATGAGGGATTCCAGAGTAGAGCCCTGGGGAGGGGCGACTGGACAACGAGAAATATGGTTAAAATTGTGGCCTAGGGACATGTCAAGACCATTATGACATCTAATGGTCCAGCCATTGAGAGGACGTACTACAGGACAGGACTCACGCTGAGTGTCACAGTGCGTCTTTATGCCCTCGTCGCACTCAAGAATGGGTGGGGCCTCGTGGTGAATGCTGGTTTCTCCTACACTGAACGTTGGGCAACATGCCAACCACAAGGTTTCTTGCCATGGGTAAGGAAGTGTTCTTATTTCTGCATTACAGTGACACGTGGGCAGTGATTGGAGATAAGGTCTCGGTCCTTAAGCCTGAAAAATGAGGTAGGGAAGAGATGATGACCTAAGGCCATGCGGGTCTGATGTGCTCAGTGTGCGGTCAGCTGTTGGGTGTTGGTCACGAGTTCCGGGCTCAGGTTGTCAGGCAGTGCATTAGTGCCCAGGTTACACTATATATTTTGGTGCCTTCGAGTGCCGTGTAGGTTCTAATCTGAAGAACTCTTCAGGATATGTAGAATGAGCGAGTCTGAGGCGCGTGCTCAGGCTTTTGTCTCTGGATTTTGTATAAGCGATGGCCGTGGAATGTTGGGGGTCCTCATGGGCCATGGACGAATCTTGCTCTCTGTGGACTTGGCCCGATCCTCATTGTTTTTCCTCAATCTGTTGGATGGGAGGACTCCTTTCAGGTTTGTTACTTCAGGTGTCCCAACAAAAGAGGAATTCCAATGCAGAGCCCTGAGGAAGAGTGAAGGGACAACCAGAACTATGGTTAAAAACTGGTGCCTAGGGGCATGGCAAGCCCAATATGCTGTCTCTCCATCCAGCCCCTGAGAGGCCTTACCTGAGGACTGGGCTAAGGCTGAGGGTCACAATGTGTGTTTGCTACCTATCTGGACCGCGAGCAAAGGCGGGGCCTCAAGGGACACACTGGTTTCCACTACACTGAACGTTGTACAACAAGCCAACCACAAGTTTTCCTGCCGTCGGGAAGGAGTTCTGATTTCTGCATCATTTTCAAACCTGGGCAGTGATTGGAGATAAGGTGTAGGTTCTGAAGCCTGAAAACTGAGGTTGGGAAGGAATAACGACCTAAAGCCATGGGGGGTCCGAAGTTCTCAGTTTGTAGCCAGCTGTCTGGGTGGGCCTAGGAGGTCCAGGCTCAGGCTGTGTCAGAAAGGGCATTATTGCCCAGGTCATCCTATATATTTTGGGGTATAGCCAAGTGTCGTGCAGGTTGATCTTCATTTGGGGTTTCTAGGTAGCTCCAGAGGGCAATGTATTTCTTCTGCAGGGCAGGAAGAGTGATGCATTGTAGTTCTGGATTGCCAAACGGGAGGGCTTGTGAGCCAGTAGTCTGTGTACAGAAGTCTGAGGACACAAGCAAGGCTTAGGTTTCTAGGTGAGGACATGGCAGGCATAATCTACAGACCTGAACCGAGATCTCGTGTTTCTGAAGTCAGGGTGAGGATCGACGATATTTCAGGTAGGACCTTGTGTCCCTGATGGCCCCTTTATGAAGGGGGGGGATCATGTGGCCATGGGGGTTCTCTCACGATGCGAGTTCTGAGAAGCTCCCAACTGCAAATATTCTTCTGCAGGACAATTGAGACCTGTTGGTTGGCTCCAGGCCAACGATTCCGAGGAGGGTTTTAAGGATGGATGGTGTGGTAGGCCACCTCACATTCCAATTGTCTCCTAGCAACAAGACAAGTTAGATCTGCTGGATCTCGAGGAGCAACCGAATACACTCAGTTGAAATGGACTCTCCTGTGGATGGGTCCTAATGTGTTTTTGTGTCTATGGAGACCTTGTAATGGGGCAGTGGCACACAGGCCCTGAAGGATTCTCCTAACTGGAGGTTTTGAGACATCTTCAAAGGATAATTTTCCCATGTGGAGAAGAGATTTGTTCTGATTGCTGCCTCATGAAATCCCCATATGCTAATATTGATAACCAGGCCTCTGAGGAGAGATACCTGTAACCGAAAGCAATGAATCTGATTCAGGCCTAGGGGCCTGTCTGATTCAATCTTCTTCTCTGGGGACATCCATCTACGCTGAGTAGAGGTAGGTGCTCAGCTGGTTTCAGGTGACCCTTGTTTGTCCTGGGCGGCCTACATTATTGGGATGTCCTTGGGGACTCTGGAGGTTTTTCCTAATTTGTACGATTGTGGACAATGGAATGGGCAGAATTCCCGTGTTATGGAAAGGCACAGTCCTGATGTGTGGCTCCACGGGCCCCAGCCTGAAGGGTCTGTGGGCCAGGAATGTGGGGACAGAAGTCTGAAAACACAAACTCGGCTTAGGTTTGGGAAGTAGGTATGGCAGGCCCGATCTACAGACCGTGAGGAGAACTCTTCGGGATATGACAAAAGAGGGAGTGTGAGGCGCTTGCTCAGACTTTTGTCTCTGGATTTGTTGTCAACGATGGCTGTGGAATCTCGGGGAGGCCTCATGGGCCATGGACGAGACTTCCTCTCTGTGAATTTGATCCAATCCCAATTGGTTGGGGTCAATCTGAAGGATGGGAGGATTCCTTTTAGTTTTGTTACCTCAGGCGTCCCACCAAAAGAGGGATTCCAAAGCAGAGCTCTGGGGAGGGATGAATGGACAACCCGAACAATCCAATTGGGGTGAGGTCGAGAACCGAGCAGGTTGATCCTCATGTGGGGTTCATGGAGTTCCCCATAGAGCAACGTTTTTCTTCTGGAGGGCCAGCAGAGGGCTGCATTTTGGTTCCAGAATTCCAAGTCTTGAGGACATGTTTGCCAGAAGTGTGAGGAAGGAAGTCTGAAAACACAAGGAAGCACGAGGTTTGGGCCCACTGTGCAGAGGCTGAATCGAGATCTCCTGCATCTGAGGTCAGGGCGAGTATCAGATGTTGCCTCAAGCTGGAGTTTGTGTCCATGACGGCCCCTTCCTGAAGGGGGGGGGGGCGTCATGAGGCCAGGGAGGTTTCCCTAAGCTGGGAGTTGTGAGCTGCTCCAAACTTGAAAGTTTCCTTCTTCAGGACAGTCGAGTACTATTGGATGGTTCCAGGATGCCCCATACAGAAAGACTCGAGAGCAGGGGCCTAAGCATGGATGCCGAGAAACGTCAACTCACCTTCCCATTGCCTGGTCGAGACAAGGCACGCTCAATCTGCGGGCTCTTGGGTGAGCTACCCAGAAGGCCTCGTTTAAATGGACTTTCCTGAGGATGAGTCATAATGTGGGTTGGTGGCCATGGAGACCTTGGAATGTGGCAGTAGCTAAGGGACTCTGCAGGATTCTCCAACCCGAAGGGTTTGACACAACTCCAACAAGGAAGCTTTCCATGCGGAGATGAGAGGTGTTCTGTCTGGTGCCTCCGGATAGCCCCATATGCTGGTCTTCGAACCCAGGCCTCTGAGGAGTGATACCTGGACACCAAAGCAAGAGTTCATAATAGGGCCTAGGGGCCTGTCTGGTTCAATCTTCTGTCTCTGCGGATATCAGTCTGTGTGTCTGCATGGAGGTAGTAGTTGCTCAGCTGGTGTCATAATGCCCCTGTTTGTCCAGTGCGGCTTGCGGTAGTGGGATTGTCCTTGGGGACCTTGAGGTTTCTACTATTTTGTAGAGTTGTGGCCAATGGAACGGGCAGTTTCTTAGGAGAGAGCAGGCACAGTTCTGTGGTGTGGCTCCAGAGACCCCAGCCTGGAGGCGGTGTGGGCCACGGCTGTGCAGACAGACATCCAAAAACCCAAACTCAGCTCAGGTTTGGGGCCGAGGTTATGGCAGGCCTGATCTACAGTCCGAGAGGGGAACTCCTCTGGATATGAAAGAAGGGTGAGAGGGAGGCAGTCGCTCAGTCTTTTGTCTCTGGATATTTTGTCCACAATGGCCGTTTAATGTAGGAGTTGCCTCATGGGTCGTAGAAGTCTCCCTCTCTGGTAGTTTGTCCAGCCCCCAAGAGTTTGGGGTCATTCTGTGGGAAGGGAAGAGTCCTGTTTTCTGCTTCATGTGTCCCCCCAGTAGAGGGATTCTGGAGCATAGCAGTGGGTACTGCCAACTGGAATACTCGCTCTCTGGTTAAGCCTGGGGCCTATCGATATGACAAGCCCCATATTCAGGATCTTGGTCCAGCCACTGAGAGGCGTTACTTTAATACGGGACTCAGCTCAGCTACAGGTCACAATGCATGTCTGTGCCCTAGGCGGCCCTCAAGCACTGGCAGGGCCTTTCCGACAATGCAGGTTTTCCCACATTGAACGTTGGACAACATGCCAACCACAAGGTTTCTGGCCATGGGGAAGGAGGAATTCTAATTTCTGCATCACGTTCACCCCTGGTCAGTGATTGGAGATAAGGTCTAGGTTCTGAAGCCTGAAAACCGAGGTTGGGAAGAGATGACGAACTACAGCCATAGCGGGTCCCTTGTGTCCAGGTTGGAGCCAGCTGTCTAGGTGTCGTTTGGGATGTCTTGTCTCAGGCTGTGCCACACAGGGCATTCGTATTCAGGGTAGGCTGTATAATTGCTTTACAGTCGAGTGGCATGCATTAGATAATCATTTGGGGTTTCTTATTAGCAGCATAGGGCAAAGTTTTTCTTCTGGAGGGCAGGCAGAGTGCTGCATTGTGGCTTCGGAATTCCCAAACTGGAGGGCTTGTGGGCCAGGAGAGTGAGGACGGAAGTCTGAGAAGACAAGCTAGGCTTAGGTTTCGGGGAATGGACATGGCAGGCACACTCTGCAGAGCTGAATTGAGATCTCATGAGTCTGAAGTCAGGTCGAGGATCAGACTTTGGCTCAGGTTGGAGTTTCTGTCCATGTTGGCCCCTTCATGAAGGGGGGGCATTATGAGGCCATGGGGGTTTTCCCTCTATTAGAGTTGTGAGATGTTCCAAACCGCAAGGATTCCTTCTGTGGGACAATTAAGATTTGATGGATGGCTCCAGGACGTCTCATAAGGTATTTTTCCAGAACAGGGTTCTAAGTATGGATGCCTGGGCAGACAGCCTCAATTACAATTGTCTCCTAGCAACAAGAAACGTTTGATCTGCTGGCTTGGGGTAGCATCAGAGGGGGCTGAGTTGGAATGGACTTTCCTGAGGATGGTCTTAAGTGAGTTGAAATGGACTTTCCTGAGGATGGTCTTAATGTTGGTTTGAGTCCATTGAGACCTTGGTATGGGGCAGTGGCACCAGGGCCCTGAAGGATTCTCCTAACCAGAGGTGATAACAAAGCTCCAATGAGCAAGTTTTCCATGGGGAGACGAGATTTGTTCTTATTGGTGCCTCAGGAAACCACCATTTGCTGGTATTGGAAATGAGGCCTCTGAGGAGAGATGCCTGGAAACCAAAGCAATGGATCTGCTTAGGGCCTAGGGGCCTGTCCGGTTCAATATTCTTCCCTGGGGATATCTTTTGTCTGAGTGGAGGTAGTTGCTCAGCTGGTTTGAGATCACACCTGTTTGTCCTGGACGTCCTACACTATTGGGATGGCCTCGGTAACTTTGGAGGATTTTCCTAATTTGCAAGGTTGTGGCCAATGGAATGGGAAGAATTCTCTTGAAAGGGAAGCACAGTCCTGAGGTGTGGCTCCAGGGACCCAAGTGTGGAGCGTGTGTGGTCCAGGGCTATTTGGACAAAAGTCTGAAAACACAAACTCCACTTAGGTTTGGGTCTGTAGGTATGGCCGGCCCGATATATAGACCGTGAGGAGAACTCTTCGGGATATGAACAAAGGGCGAAAGTGAGGTACTTGCTCATGCTTATTTTTTTCTGGATATGTGTCACCGATTGCCATGGAATGTCCGGGGGTCCTCATGGGCCATCGATGAGGCTCCCTTTCTGGGGATTTGACCCAATCCCAAGAGTTTGGCGTCATTCTGTGGGAAGGGCAGAGGCCTTTCTTTTTTTTTTTTTTTTTTACCTCAGGTGGACAACCAAAAGAGGGATTCCACAGCAGAGTCCTGGGGAGGGGCGACTGGACAACATGAACTCTGGTTAACATTGGGACCTAAGAACATGGCAAGCCCCATATGTAGGCTCTTGGTCCAGACACTGAGAGGCCTCCCTTGAGCATAGGGCTCACATTGAGTTTCAGTTCAATGTGTTTTTTTGTGCCCAAGGAGCCCCTCAAGTCAGGGCGTGGCCTAAGTACCATGCTGGTTTCTCCTACACTGAACATTGCACAATATGGCAACCACAAGTTTTCTGGCCATGGGGAAGAAGGAGTTCTAATTTCTGCAACACTTTCACTCCTGGACTGTGATTGGATTTAAGGTCTAGGTTCTGAAGCCTGAAAACTGAGGTTGGGAAGAGATGAAGACCTAAGGCCATGGTGTGACTGATGTGCTCCCGTTTTCGGCCAGCTGTTGTGTGTGCGTTGGGAGGTGCAGGCTCAGGCTGTGGCAGACAGGGAATTAGTGCCCAGGCTAGACTGTATCATTGGGGTGCAGTCGAGTTTCGTGCAGGTTGGTACTCATTTGTGGTTACTGGGTAGCCCCAGAGGGCAACGTTTTTCTTCTGGAAGGAAGACACAGTGCCACATAGTGGCTCCAGAATTCCCAAACTGGAAGGCTTGTGGGCCAGGAGTGTGAGGAAAAAATTCTGAGAACAAAAGCCAGACTTAGATTTCGGGGTGAGGGGACGGCAGGAACCGTCTGCAGAGATGATTCGAGATCCCGTGTACCTGAAGACAGAGCTAGGATCAGACGTTGGCTCAGGTTGGAGTTTCTGTCCATGACGGCCTCTTCATGAAGGGGAGGGTGTCACGAGGCCATGGAGGTTTTCCCACGATGGGAATTGTGAGATGCTCCAAACCGCAATGATTCCTTCCGTGGGACAGTCGAGACCTGCTGGATGGTTCCAGGACATCCCATAAGGAAGCTATCCAGAGCAGGGTTCTAAGGATGGATGCCTGGGCAGCCTGCCTCCCATTCCAGGTGTCTCATAGCACCAAGGCAAGTTCGATCTGCTGGATCTAGGGGAGTAACCGAGGCGGGTGTGTTGAAATGTGTGAGTTGAGGATGGGTCATGATGTGCATTTGTGTCCATGGAGACCTTGGAATGGGGTGCTTGATCCGGGGCCTTGAGGGATGTTCATAACCGGAGGTTTTGATGGAGCTCTAAAGAGTACGTTTCCTATGTAGAGAAGAGAATTGTTTTGATGAGTGCCTAAGGAATCTCCCATATGCTGTTATTGGAAACCAGGCCTCTGAGGAGAGATGCCTGGAAACAAAAGCATTGGATATGATTAGGGCCTAGGTGCCTGTCCGGTTCATTCTCTTTCCTGGGGATACGTGTCTATGGATCTGAGGGGAGGTAGTTGCTCGGCTTGTGTCAGATCGCCCCTGTTTGTCCTGGGCAGCCTATAATATTGGGAATGGCCTCGGGATTTTTGAGTTTCTCCTAATCTATAGGGTTGTTGCCAATGGAATGGGCAGAAATCCCTTGGAGAGGGCAGGCACAGTTCTGAGTTTGGCTCTAGGGGCCCAGCCTTGAGGGTGTGTGGGCCAGGCCTGTGGGGACAGAAGTCTGAAAACACAAATTCCGCTTAGGATTGGGGACATAGGTATGGCACGCCCAATCTACAGACCGTGATAACACTTCGGGATATGAAAAAGGGTGAGTTTGAGGTGCTTGCTCAGGTTTGTCTCTGGATTTGTGTCAACAATGTGGGTCGAATGCTGGCGTGGCCTCATGGGTTGTGGACGGCTTTTCTTCTCTGAGGATTTGACCCAATCCCAAGAGTTTGGGTACATTCTGTGGGATGGGAGGTGTCCTTTCTGTTTTTTTTTTTTATTTTATGTACCTCATGTGTGCCAATAAAAGAGGGATTCCAGAGCAGAGTCCTTGGTAGGGACAACTGGATAACCCCACCTCTGTTTAAGTTTGGGGGCCTAGGGGCATGGCAAGTCCAATATGTGGGGGCTCTTGATTCAGACACTGAGAGGTCTTCCTTGAGGACAGGGCTCATGCTGAGGGTCACAATGCCTATTTGTGCCCAACAAGGCCCTCAAGCATGGGAAGGGCCTCATGGGCCACGCTGGATTCTCCTACACTGAACGTTGGAGAATATGCCAACCACAAGGTTTCCGGCCATGGCGCGAAGGAAGAGTTGTGATTTCTGCATCACGTTCACCCCTGGACAGTGATTGGAGTTTAGGTCTAGGTTCTGAAACCCGAAAACCGAGGTTGGGAAGAGATGAAGACCTAAGGACCTGATGGGTACAATGAGCTCAGTGTGTGGCTAGCTGTTGAGCGTAGGTCTGGAGGTGTGGGCTCATGCTGTGTCAGACAGGGCATTAGACAGGGTAGACTGTATATTTGGGGTGCAGTCGAGTGGCGTTCAGTTGATCCTCATTCGGGTTTCTAGGTAGCTCCATAAGGAAATATTTTTCTTCTGGAGGGCAGGCAGAGTGCTGCATTGTGGCCCCAGTATTGCCAAATTGTAGGGCTTTTGGGCCAGGGGTGTGAGGACGGTAGTCTGAGAACACAAGCTAGGCTTAGTTTTTGGGGTGTGGGCACAGAAGGCACACTCTGCAGAGCTGAATCAAGATCTCATGCACCTGAAGCCAGGGCGAATATCAGACGTTTGCTCAGGTTGGAGTTTCTATCCATGATGGCCCCTTTATAAAGTGGAGCGTCTCAAGAGGCCATGAAGATTTTCCCACAATGGGAGTTGTGAGATGCACCAGACTGCAAAGATTCCTTCTGTGGGACACTTGAGACCTGTTGGATAGCTCTAGGATGTCCCATATGGAACGACTCCAGAGTAGGGTTTTAAGGATGGATGCCTGGGCAGCCCGCCTCCCATTCTAGTTGTCTCCTAGCAACAAGGCAGGTTTGATCTGCAGGCCCTGGGGGAGAAACCAAGGGGGATGAGTTGACATGGACTCTACAGAGGATAGATCATAATGTGGGTTTAAGTCCATGGAGACCTTGGAATGGGGCACTTGATCCGGGGCCCTGAAAGATTCTCCTAAACAGAGGTTTTTATAGAGCTCCAAAGAGTACAATTCCTATGTGGAGACGAAATTTTTCTATGAGTGCCTCAGTAATCCCCCATATGCTGGTATTGGTAACCAGGCCTCTGAGGAGAGATGCCTGGATACAAAAGCAATGGATCTCATTAGGGCCTAAGTGCCTGTCCAGTTCAATCTTATTCTATGGGGATATCTGTCTCTGGGTCTGAGTGGAGGTAGTTTCCTAACTTGTGAAAGATCATCCCTGTTTGTCCTGGGCAGCCAACACTATTGGGATGGCCTCGGGGTGTTTGGAGGTTTCTCCTAATCTATAGGGTTGTGGCCAATGGAAATGGCACAATTCCCCTGGAGAAGGAAGCCACAGTCCTCAGGTGTGGCTCCAGGGGCCCCAGCATGGATGGTGTGTGGGCCAGGACTGTGGGGACAGAAGTCTGAAAACACAAACTCAGCTTAGGTTTTGGGATGTATGTATGAAGGCTCGATCTACAGACCGTGAGAATTTTCCGTGCTATGAATAAAGGGCGAGTATGTGGCGTTTGCTCAGGCTTTTGTCTCTGGATTTTGTGCCTACGGTGGCCGTGGAACGTCGAGGTGTCCTGAAGGGCCATGGACAAGTCTTTCTCTGGTGATTTGGCCTGATCCCAAGTGGTTGGGATCATTCTGTGGATGGGAAGAGTCCTTTCTGTATTTTTTTTTTTTTTTTACCTCAGGTGTCCCACCAAAGAGGGATTCCAGAGCAGTGCCCTGAGTAGGGGTGACTAGACATCTCTAACTCTGGTTGAGATTGGGGGACTAGGGGCTTGGAAAGCCCCATATGTGGGCTGTTGTCCAGTCATTAAGAGGCTTTACATGAGGATAGGTCTTACGCTGAGGGTCACAATGTGTGTTTTTGCAAATTGTAGCCCTCAGGGATAGGTGGGGCCTCATAGTCCATGCTGCTTTCTCCTACAATGAACGTTGGACCACATGCCAACCACAAGGTTTCTTGCCATGGCGAAGTAGAAGTTCTGATTCTTGTATCACGTTCACTCCTGAGCAGTGAGTGGAGATAAGGTCTAGGTTCTGAAGGTGAAAACAGAGGTTGGGTAGAGATGATGGCCGAAAGCCATTGTGGGTTTGATATGCTCAGTGTACGGCCAGCTGTCTGGGTGTTGGAATGGAGGTCTGCCTTCAGGCTGTGTCAGACAGGGCTTTAGTGCACAGGCTAGATTGTATAATTGGGGTATGGTCGAGTGGCATGCAAGTTGTTACTCATTTGGCGTTTCTGGTTAGCCCTATAGGGCAACATTTTTCTTCTGGAGGGCAGGCAGAGTGCTGCATTGTGTCTCCAGAATTGCCAAACTGGAGGGATGTGGCCAGGATTGTGAAGACGGAAGTCTGAGAACACAAGTTAGTCTTAGGTTTCGGGGCGAGGGCACAGCAGGCACACTCTCAAGTGCTGAATTGTGATCTCGTGCTTATGAATTCAGGGCGCAGATCAGACTTTGGCTTAGGATGGAGTTTCTGTCCATGATGGCCCATTTATGAAGGTGTGGGGCATCATGAGGAAATGGAGGTTTTCTCACAGTGGGATTGTGTGATGCTTCAAACCACAAGGATTCATTCTGTGAGACAGTCAAGACAGGTTGGTTGGATTCAAGACGTCCCATAATGTAATTCTCCAGAGCAGGGTTCTAAGGATGGATGCCTGGGCAGCCCACCTCGCATTCCAACTGTCTCCTAGTGACAAGGCAGGTTTGATCTGCTGGCTCTGGGTGAGCAGCCGAGAGGGCTGATTTGAAATGGACTCTCCTGAGGATGGATCATAATGTAAGTTTGTGTCCTTGGCGACCTTGGAATTGGGCCATGGTGCCAGCGCCCTGAAGGATCCTCCTAACCTGAGGTATTGACACAGCTCCAAAGAGCAAGTTTCTCGTGTGGAGATGTGATCTGTTCTGATTGTCCTTAGGAAACCCCCATATTATTATATTTGAAACCAGGCTTCTGAGTAGAGATACATATAAACCAAAGCAATGGCTCAGAATTTGGCTCAGGTTGGAGTTTCTGTCCATGATGGCTCCTTTATAAAGGGGAGCACCTCATGAGGCCATGTAGGTTTTCCCACGATAGGAGTTGTGAGATGCTCCAATCTGCAAGGATTCCTTCTGCAGGACAGTCAAGACCTGTTGGAAGGCTCCCAGGATATCCCATATGGAAAGGCGCCAGAGCAGGATTCCAAAGATGGATGCTTAGAGAGTCTGCTTTGCATTCCAGTTGTCTCCTAGGGACAAGGCCGGTTTGATATTCTGGCTCTGGGGGAGTAATCAACGGGGCTGAGTTGAAATGTACTCTCCCGCCGAATGGTCATAATGCGGGTTTGTGTCCATGGAGACCTTGGAATAGGGCGGTGGCTCCGGTTACCTGAAGGTTTCTCCTAACTGGAGGTTTTTTACAGAGCTCCAAAGGATAAGTTTCCCATGTGGAGACAAGATTTGTTCTGATTGGTATCTCTGGAATCCCCCATATGCTGGTATTGGAAAACAGGCCTCTGAGGAGAGATGCTTAGAAACAAAAGCAATGGAACCAATTACGTTCTAGGGGCCTGTCCAGTTTAACACCTTTCTCTTGGGATATCTGTCTACGGGTGAGTTGAGGTCGTTGCTCAGCTTGTGACAGATCACCCCTCTTTGTACTGGGCGGCCTACACTATTGGAATGGCCTCTGGGACTTTGGAGGTTTCTCCTAATCTGTAGGGTTGTGGCCAATGGAATGGGAAGAATTTCCTTGGAGAGGGCAGGCACAGTCCTGAGGTGTGGCTCCAGGGGCCTCAGCCTGGAGGGTGTGTGGGACAGGGATGTCAGGATAGAAGGCTGAAAACACGGTTTGGGGACGTAGTTATGGCAGGCCCGATCTACAGACTATGAGGAGAATTTTTGGGGCTATGACCTAAGGGTGAGGTTTATGTCTCTGGATTTTGTGTCAATAGTGGCCGTGGAATGTCCGGCTGGCCTCATGGGCCATGGAGGAGTCTTTCTCTCTGGGGATGGCCTGATCCCAAGTGATTGGGGTCATTCTGTGGGTAAGAGGAATCCTTTCTGTGTTTACTTACCTCAAATGTGCCACCAAAGAGGGATTCCAGAGCAGAGCCCTGAGTAGGGGTGACTAGATGTATCTACCTCTGGTTAAGATTGGGTGACTTGGGGCATTGCAGGCCCCATATGTGGGCTCATGGTCCAGCCACTGAGAGGCTTTACTTGAGGACAGGGTTCAAACTGAATGTCCCAATGTGTGTTTGTGCCCACCGCAGCTCTTAAGCATGGGCAGGGCCTCAGGGACCCTACACTACCCTAGGGGCCCTACTACTACTCCTGTAGGCCCTACAGGGGTCCTACACTGAACTTTGGATAAGATGCCAACCACAAGATTCTGGCGAGAGGGAAGGAGGAGTTATGATTTCTGCATCACGTTCACCCATGGGAAATGAGTAGAGATAAGGTCTAGGTTTCTGTAGCCTGAAAACCAGGTTGGAAAGAGATGGCAACCTAAGGCCATGGCGGTTCTGATGTTGTCAGTGTATGGCAAGCTGTCTGGGTGTCGGTTGGGAATTCAGGCCTCAGGTTGTCAGACAGGGAATTAGTGCACAGGCTAGACTATATAATTGGTGTACAGTTGAGTGGCATGCAGGTTTATCCTCATTTGAGGTTTCTGGGGAGACCCATAGGGCAACGTTTTTCTTCTAGAGGGCAGGCAGAGTGCAGCGCTGTGTCATCAGAAATCCCAAAATGGAGGGCGTGTGGTTCAGGAGAGTGAGGAGGGAAATCTGAGAACACTAGCTATGCTTAGGTTTTGGGGTGAGGGCACAGCAGGTACACTCTGAAGAGATTAATCAAGATCTCGTTCATCTGAAGTCAAGGCGAAGATCAGCCGTTGGGTCAGGTTGGAGTTTCTTTCCATGATCCGCCTTCATGAAGATTGGGGGCATCATGTGACCTTGGAAGCTTTCCATGATATGAGTTGTGAGGTGGTCCATGCACAAGGACTCCTGTGGGACAGTCGACAACTGTTGGATGGCTCAAGGATGTCCCATAAAGAACGACGCAAGACAGGGTTCTAAGGGTTCTAATGATCTCTAAGGAGAGATGCCTGGAAACCAAAGCAATAGATCCGATAGGTGCCTATGGGCCTGCTCGTTCCTTTTTACCTCTGGGGACATCAGTGTATTGGTCTGAGTGGCAGTAGGTGCTCAGATGGGCCCAGATTGCCCCTGCTTGTCCTGAGAAGCCACAAATATTGGGATGGCCTCAGGGACTTTGGTGGTTTATCCTATTAGTAGGGTTCTGGCCATTGGAATGGGCACATACAATTCCCTTGGAGAGGGCGAGCACAGTCTTCATGTTTGGCTCCAGGGTCCTGAGCCTGTAGGGTGTGTAAGCCTGAAAACCGAGTTTGAGAAGAGTTGACAAACTAAGGCCATGACGGGTCTGATGTGCTCAGTGTATGGCCAGCTTTCTGGGTGGGAACAGGAGGTGCAGGCTCAGGCTGTCAGAGGGGCCATTAGTGCCCAGGTCAGCCTATATATTGGGGGTACAGCCGAATGGCGTGCAGGATGATCCTCATTTGGGAATTCTGGGTAGCCCCAGAGGGCAATGTTTTGCTTCTGGAGGGCAGGCAGAGTGCTGCATTGTAGTTCTGGATTGCCAAATTGGAGGGCTTGTGGGCCAGTAGTCTGAGGACGGAAGCCTGAGAACCCAAGCTAGGCCTAGGTTTCTGGGTGAGGATATGGCAGGCACAATCTACAGACCTGAATCGAGTTCACGTGCATGTGAAGTCAGGGCGAGGTTCAGACGATCGCTCAGGTTGGACATTCTGTCCATGATGGCCCCTTCTTGAAGGGGGGGTAGATCACGAGGCCATGGGAGTTTTCCGACGATGGGAGTTGTGAGAAGATCCCAACTGCAAAGATTCTTCTGCAGGACAATTGAGACCTGTTGGTTGGCTCCAGGACAACGATTCCGAGCAGGGTTCTAAGGATAGAGGGCTGGGTAGTCCACCACGCATTCCAATTGTCTCCAAGCAACAAGACAGGTTATATCTGCCGGATCTGGGGGAGCAACCGATTTGGCTGAGTTGAAATGGACTCTCCCGTGGATGTGTCCTAATATGATTTTGTGTCCATGGAGACCTTGGAATGAAGCGGTGGCACTGGGGCCCTGAAGGGTTCTCCTAAAGTGAGGCTTTCACAAAGCGCCATCGTGCAAGTTTCCCATGTGTAGATGAGATTTGTTCTGATGGGTGAGTCAAGAAACAGCCATATGCTGTTATTGAAATCCAGGTCTCTGAGGAGAGATGCCTGGAAACCAAAGCAATGTATCCGTTAGGTGCCAAGGGGCATGTTCGTGCCTTTTTACCTCTGGGGACATCATTCTACGGGTCTGAGTGCCGGTAGGTGCTCAGATGGGCCCAGATTGCCCCTGTTTGTCCTGGGAAGCTGCAAATATTGGGATGGCCTCAGGGACTTTGGAGGTTTATCCTCTTAGTAGGGTTGTGGCCATTGGAATGGGCACACACAATTCCCTTGGAGAGGGCAAGCACAGTCGTCAGGTTTGGTTCCAGGGGCCTGAGCCTGTAGGGTGTGTAGGCCAGGGCTGTTTGGACAGTTGTCTAAAAACACAAACTCGGCTTATGTTTCGGCTCATAGGTATGGCAGGACTGATCTACAGACCATGAGGAGAACTCTTCGGGATATGAAAAAAGGGCGAGTGTGAGGCTCTTGCTCAAGTTTTTGTCTCTGGATATCGTGTCACTCATGGTCGTGAAATTTCCGGGTGACTTCATGGGAAATGGACGAGTCTTACTCTTTGGGGTGTTGGTCCCGTCCAAAGACTTTGGGGTCATTCTGTGGGATGGAAGAAGTCCGGTGTTCTGTTGATGTTGATTTGTTTTGTTTTGTTTTTCAACCTCAGGTGTCCCACCAAATGAGGGATTCCAGAGTAGAGCCCTGGGGAGGGGCGACTGGACAACCAGCAAGCTGGTTAAAAACTGGGGCCTAGGGACTTGTCAAGCCCATTATGACATCTAATGGTCCAGCCACTGAGAGGACGTACTAGAGGACAGGACTCACGCTGAGGGTCTCAATGCGTGTTTATGCCCTCGTCGCACTCAAGAATGGGCGGGGCCTCAGGGTGAAAGCTGGTGTCTCCTACACTGAACGTTGGACATCATGCCAACCACAATGTTTCTTTCCATGGGTAAGGAAGAGTTCTGATTTCTGCATCACAGTCACCCCTGGGCAGTGATTGTAGATAAGGTCTAGGTTCTGAAGCCTGAAAACTGAGGTAGGGAAGAGATGATGACCTAAGGCCATGGCGGGTCTGACGTGCTCAGTGTGCGGTCAGCTGTCTGGGTGTTGGTCACGAGGTCCGGGCTCAGGTTGTCAGACAGTGCATTAGTGCCCAGGATAGACTATATCTTTTGGGTGCATTCGAGTGCCTTGTATGTTCTTATCTGAAGTATTCTTCAGGATATGAAGAATGAGAGAGTCTGAGGCGAGTGCTCAGGCTTTTGTCTCTGGATTTTGTATCAGCGATGGCCGTGGAATGTTGGGGAGGCCTCATGGGCCATGGACGAATCTTGCTCTCTGTGATTTGGCCCGATCCCAATTGTTTTTCGTCAATCTGTGGGATGGGAGTACTCTTTTTCAGGTTTGTTACCTCAGGCGTCCCACCAAAAGAGGAATTCCAAAGGAGAGAACTGGGGAAGAGTGAAGGGACAACCCGAACTATGTTTAAAAATTGGGGCCTAGGGGCATGGCAAGCCCAATATGCTGTCTCTCCATCCAGCTACTGAGAGGCCTTACCTGAGGACAGGGCTCAGGCTGAGGGTCACAATGTGTGTTTGTGACCAATGTGGCCCGCAAGCATGGGCGGGGCCTCATGGGCCACACTGGTTTCAAGTACACTGAACCGTGGACAACATGCCAACCACAAGGTTTCTTGCCATGGGGAAAGAGTTTTGATTTCTGCATCATTTCCATACCCGGGCCGTGATTGGAGATAAGGTCTAGGTTCTGAAGCCTGAAAATCGAGATTGAGAAGAGATGAGGACCTAAGGCCATGGCGGGTCCGATGTGCTCAGTGTGCGGCCAGCTGTCTGGGTGGGGCCATGAGGTCCTGGCTTAGGCTGTGTCAGAAAGGGCATTAGTGCCAAGGTCAGCCTATATATTTGGGGTACAGCCAAATGGCGTGCAGGTTGATCCTCATTTGGCTTTCTGGGAAGCCCCAGAGTGCAATGTTTTTCTTCTGTAGGGCAGGCAGAGTGCTGCATTGTACTTCTGGATTGCCAAACTCGAGGGCTTGTGGGCCAGAAGACTGATCACGGAAGTCTGAGAACCCAAGCTAGGCCTAGGTTTCTGTTTGCGGATATGGCAGGCACAATCTATGGTCCTGAATCGAGATCTCGTGCATCTGAAGTCAGGGCAAGGATAAGACGATCGCTCAGGTTAGACATTCTGTCCCTGATGGCCCCTTCTTGCAAGGGGGGTGGATCACGAGGCCATGGGGGTTTTCCCAAGATGGGAGATGAGAGAAGCTCCCAACTGCAAAGATTCTTCTATAGGGCAATTGAGACCTGTTGGTTGGCTCCAGGACAACGTTTCCGAGCAGGGTTATAAGGATGGATGGCTGGGTAGGCCACTTCGCATTCCAATTGTCTCCAAGCAACAGACAGGTTATATCTGCTGGATCTGGGGGAGCAACCGAGGAGGCTGAGTTCAAATAAACTCTCCCGTGGATGTGTCATAATATGATTTTTTTCTATGAAGACCTTGGAATGAAGCGGTGGCACTGGGGCCCTGAAGGGTTCTCATAAAGAGAGGCTTTCACACATCTCCATCGTGCAAGTTTCCCATGTGTAGATGAGATTTGTTCTGATGGGTGAGTCAAGAAACAGCCATATGCTGTTATTGAAATCCAGGCCTCTGAGGAGAGATGCCTGGAAGCCAAACCAGTGGATCCGATATGTGCCTAGGGGCCTGTTCGTTCCTTTTTACCTCTGGGGACATCAGACTACGGGTCTGAGTGCAGGTAGG
Source organism: Mustela putorius furo (assembly GCF_011764305.1). Classification (NCBI taxonomy): domain Eukaryota; kingdom Metazoa; phylum Chordata; class Mammalia; order Carnivora; family Mustelidae; genus Mustela; species Mustela putorius. The sequence continues at coordinate 1,108,799 of NW_025422101.1, read as the reverse complement.
TGCTCAGATGGGCCCAGATTGCCCCGTTTGTCCTGGGAAGACACAAATACTGGCATGGCCTCAGGGACTTTGGAGGTATCTTCTTAGTAGGGTTGTGACTTTGGAATGGGCACATACAATTCCCTTGGAGAGGGCAATCGCAGTCGTCAGGTTTGGCAAAAGTGGCCTGAGCCTGTATGGTGTATAGGCCAGGGCTGTTTGGACAGTTGTCTGGAAACACAAACTCGGCTTATGTTTCAGGTCATAGGTAGGGCAGGACTGATCTACAGACCATGAGGAGAACTCTTCGGTATATGAAAAAAGGGCGAGTGTGAGGCTCTTGCTCAGGTTTTTGTCTCTCGATATCGTGTCACTAATGGTCATGAAATTTCCGGGTGACTTCATGGGAAATGGACGAGTCTTACTCTCTGGGGGTTTGGCCCCGTCCAAAGACTTTGGGGTCATTCTGTCGGATGGAAGAAGTCCTTTGTTCTGTTGTTGATGATTTGTTTTGTTTTGTTTTTCAACCTCCGGTGTCCCACCAAATGAGGGATTCCAGAGTAGAGCCCTGGGGAGGGGCGAATGGACAACCAGAAATGTGGTTAAAAATTGGGGCCTAGGGACATGTCAAGCCCATTATGACATCTAATGTTCCAGCCAGTGAGAGGACGTACTAGAGGACAGGACTCACAGTGAGGGTCACAATGCGTGTTTATGCCCTCGTCGCACTCAAGAATGGGCGGGGCCTCAGGGTGAATGCTGGTTTCTCCTACACTGAACGTTGGACAACATGCCCACCAGAAGGTTTCTTGCCATGGGTAAGGAAGAGTTCAGATTTCTGCATCACAGTCAGCCCTGGGCAGTGATTGGAGATAAGGTCTAGGTTCTGAAGCCTGAAAACAGAGGTAGGGAAGAGATGATGACCTAAGGACATGGCGGGTCTGATGTACTCAGTGTGCGGTCAGCTGTCTGGGTGTTGGTCACGAGGTCCGGGCTCATGTTGTCAGACAGTGCATTAGTGCCCAGGTTAGACTATATATTTTGGGTGCATTCCAGTGCCGTGTAGGGTCTTATCTGAAGAACTCTTCAGGATATGGAGAATGAGCGAGTCTGAGGCGCGTGCTCAGGCTTTTGTCTCTGGATTTTGTTACAGCGATGGCCCTGGAATGTTGGGGAGGCCTCATGGGCCATGAACGAATCTTGCTCTCTGTGGATTTGGCCCGATCCCAATTGATTTTCGTCAATTTGTGGGATGGGAGGACACTTTTTCAGGTTTGTTACCTCAGGGGTCCCACCAAAAGAGGAATTCCAAAGCAGAGCCCTGGGGAAGAGTGAAGGGACAACCCGAGCTACGGTTAAAAATTGGGGCCTAGGGCCATGGCAAGCCCAATATGCTGTCTCTCCATCCAGCCACTGAGAGGCCTTACCTGAGGACTGGGCTCAGGCTGAGGGTCACAATGTGTGTTTGTGACCAATGTGGCCCGCAAGCATGGGCGGGGCCTCATGGGCCACACTGGTTTAAAGTACACTGAACCTTGGACAACATGCCAACCACAAGGTTTCTTGCCATGGGGAAAGAGTTTTGATTTCTGCATCATTTCCATACCCGGGCCGTGATTGGAGATAAGGTCTAGGTTCTGAAGCCTGAAAATCAAGATTGAGAAGAGATGACGACCTAAGGCCATGGCGGGTCCGATGTGCTCAGTGTGCGGCCAGCTGTCTGGGTGGGGCCAGGAGGTCCTGGCTCAGGCTTGTCAGAAAGGGCATTAGTGCCAAGGTCAGTCTATATATTTGGGGTACAGCCAAATGGGGTGCAGGTTGATCCTCATTTGGCTTTCTGGATAGCCCCAGAGGGCAATGTTTTTCTTCTGGAGGGCAGGCAGAGTGCTGCATTGTACTTCTGGATTGCCAAACTCGAAGACTTGTGGGCCAGTAGACTGATCACGGAAGTCTGAGAACCCAAGCTAGGCCTAGGTTTCTGTGTGACGATATGGCAGGCACAATCTACAGTCCTGAATCGTATCTCGTGCATCTGAAGTCAGGGCGAGGATAAGACGATCGCTCAGGTTAGACATTCTGTCCCTGATGGCCCCTTCTTGAAGGGGGGGTGGATCACGAGGCCATGGGGGTTTTCCCAATATGGGAGATGTGAGAAGCTCCCAACTGCAAAGATTCTTCTACACGATAATTGATACCTGTTGGTTGGCTCCAGGATACCATTCCGAGCAGAGTTCGAAGGATGGATGGCTGGGTAGCCCACCTCGCATTCCAATTGTCTCCAAGCAACAAGACAGTTTAGATCTGCTGGACCTGGGGGAGAAACCGAGGAGGCTGAGTTGAAATGGACTCTCCCGTGGATGTGTCCTAATATGATTTTGCGTCTATGGAGACCTAGGAATGAAGCGGTGGCACTGGGGCCCTGAAGGGTTCTCCTAAAGAGAGGCTTTCACACAGCTCCATCGTGCAAGTTTCCCATGTGTAGATGAGATTTGTTCTGATGGGTAAGTCAAGATACAGCCATATACTGTTATTGAAATCCAAACCTCTGAGGAGATATGCCTGGAAACCAAAGCAATGGATCCGATAGGTGCCTAGGGGTATGTTCGTGCCTTTTTACCTCTGGAGACATCATTCTACGAGTCTGAGTGCAGGTAGGTGCTCAGATGGGCCCAGATTGCCCCTGTTTGTCCTGGGAAGCCACAAATATTGGGATGTCCTCAGGGACTTTGGATGTTTATACTCTTAGTAGGGTTGTGGCCATTGGAATGGGCACATACAATTCCCTTGGAGAAGGCAAGCACAGTCGTCAGGTTTGGCTCGAGGGGCCTGAGCCTGTAGGGTGTGTAGGCCAGGGCTGTTTTGACAGTTGTCTGAAGACACAAACTTGGTTTATGTTTCGGGTCCTAGGTATGGCAGGACTGATCTACAGACCATGAGGAGAACTCTTCGGGATATGAAAAAAGGGCGAGTGTGAGGCTCTTGCTCAAGTTTTTGTCTCTGGATATCGTGTCACTCATGGTCATGAAATTTCCGGGTGACTTCATGGGAAATGGACGAGTCTTACTCTCTGGGGGTTTGGCCACGTCCAAAGAGTTTGGGGTCATTCTGTGGGATGGAAGAAGTCCGTTGTTCTGTTGTTGTTGATTTGTTTTGTTTTGTTTTTCAACCTCAGGTGTCCCACCAAATGAGGGATTCCAGAGTAGTGCCCTGGGGAGGGGCGAGTGCAAACCAGAAATCTGGTTAAAAATTGGTGCCCCGGGACATGTCAAGCCCATTATGACATCTAATGTTCCAGCCACTGATAGGACGTACTAGAGGACAGGACTCACGCTGAGGGTCACAATGCGTGTTTATGCCCTCGTCGCACTCAACAATGGGCGGGGCCTCAGGGTGAATGCTGGTTTCTCCTACACTGAACGTTCGACAACATGCCAACCACAAGGTTTCTTGCCATGGGTACGGAAGAGTTCTGATTTCTGCATCACAGTCACCCCTGGGCAGTGATTGGAGATAAGGTCTAGGTTCTGAAGCCTGAAAACTGAGGTAGGGAAGAGATGATGACCTAAGGCCATGGCGGTTCTGATGTGCTCAGTGCGCGGTCAGCTGTCTCGGTGTTCGTCACGAGGTCCGGCTTCAGGATGTCAAAGAGTGCATTGGGGCCCACGTTAGACTATTTATTTTGGGTGCATTCGAGTGCCGTGTAGGTTCTTATCTGAAGAAATCTTCAGGATATGGAGAATGAGCGAGTCTGAGGCGCGTGCTCAGGCTTTTTTCTCTGGATTTTGTTACAGCGATGGCCCTGGAATGTTGGGGAGTCCTCATGGGCCATGGACGAATCTTGCTCTCGGTGGATTTTGCCCGATCCCAATTGTTTTTCGTCAATCTGTGGTATGGGAAGACTCCTTTCAGGTTTGTTACCTCAGGTGTCCCACCAAAAGAGGAATTCCAAAGCAGAGCCCTGGGGAAGAGTGAAGGGACAACCCAAACTACGGTTAAAAATTTGGGCCTAGGGGCATGGCAAGCCCAATATGCTGTCTCTCCATCCAGCCACTGAGAGGCCTTACCTGGGGACTGGGCTCAAGCAGAGGGTCACAATATGTGTTTGTGACCAATGTGGCCCGCAAGCATGGGCGGGGCCTTTGGGCCACACTGGTTTCTACTACACTGATCCTTGGACAACATGCCAACCACAAGGTTTCTTGCCATGGGGAAAGAGTTCTGATTTTTGCATCGTTTTCAACCGGGGCCGTGATTGGAGATAAGGTCTATGTTCTGAAGCCTGAAAACCGAGGTTGAGAAGAGATGACGACCTAAGGCCATGGTGGGTCCGATGTACTAAGTGTGCAATCAGCTGTCTGGTTGGGGCCCGGATGTCCAGGCTCAGGCTGTGTCAGAAAGGGCATTAGTGCCCCGGTCAGCATATATTTGTGGTACAGCGGAATGCCGTGCATGTTGATCCTCATTGGGGGTTTCTGGGTAGCCCCAGAGGGCAATGTTTTTCTTCTGGAGGGCAGGCAGAGTGCTGCATTGTAGTTCTGGATTGACAAACTGGAGGGCTTGTGGGCACGTAGTCTGAGGACGGAAGTCTGTAAACTCAAGCTAGGCCTAGGTATCTGGGTGAGGATATGGCAGGCACAATCTACAGACCTGAATCGAGATCTCGTGCATCTGAAGTCAGGGCGAGGATCAGACGATCGCTCAGGTTGGACATTCTGTCCCTGATGGCCCCTTCTTGAAGGGGGGGTCATCACGAGACCATGGGGTTTTTCCCATGATGGGAGATGTGAGAAGCTCCCAACTGCAAAGATTCTTCTATAGGGCAATTGAGACCTGTAGGTTGGCTCCAGGACAACGTTTCCGTGCAGGGTTCTCAGGATGGATGGTTGTGTATGCCACTTCGCATTCCAATTGTCTCCAAGCAACAGACAGGTTATATCTGCTGGATCTGGGGGAGAAACCGAGGAGGCTGAGTTGAAATGGATTCTCCCATGGATGTGTCCTAATATGATTTTGTGTGTATGGAGACCTTGGAATGAAGCGGTGGCACTGGGGCCCTGAAGGGTTCTCCTAAAGAGAGGCTTTCACACATCTCCATCGTGCAAGTTTCCCATGTGTAGATGAGATTTGTTCTGATGGGTGAGTCAAGAAACATCCATATGCTGTTATTGAAATCCAGGCCTCTGAGGAAATATGCCTGGAAGCCAAACCAATGGATCCGATAGGTGCCAAGGGGCCTCTTCATTCCTTTTTACCTCTGGGGACATCAGTCTACGAGTCTGAGTGCAGGTAGGTGCTCAGATGGGCCCAGATTGCCCCTGTTTGTCCTGGGAAGCCACCAATATTGGGATGGCCTCAGGGACTTTGGAGGTTTATCCTCTTAGTAGGGTTGTGGCCATTGGAATGGGCACATACAATTCCCTTGGAGAAGGCAAGCACAGTCGTCAGGTTTGGCTCGAGGGGCCTGAGCATGTAGGGTGTGTATACCAGGGCTGTTTGGACAGTTGTCTGAAAGCACAAGCTCGGCTTATGTTTCGGGTCATAGGTATGGCAGGACTGATCTACAGACCATGAGGAGAACTCTTCGGGATATGAAAAAAGGGCGAGTGTGAGGCTCTTGCTCAAGTTTTTGTCTCTGGATATCGTGTCACTCATGGTCATGAAATTTCCGGGTGACTTCATGGGAAATGGACGAGTCTTACTCTCTGGGGGTTTGGCCCCGTCCAAAGAGTTTGGGGTCATTCTGTGGGATGGAAGAAGTCCTTTGTTCTGTTGTTGATGATTTGTTTTGTTTTGTTTTTCAACGTAAGGTGTCCCACCAAATGAGGGATTCCATAGTAGAGCCCTGGGGAGGGGCGACTGGACAACCAGAAATGTGGTTAAAAATTGGGGCCTAGGGACATGTCAAGCCCATTATGACATCTAATGTTCCAGCCAGTGAGAGGACGTACTAGAGGACAGGAGTCACAGTGAGGGTCACAATGCGTGTTTATGCCCTTGTCGCACTCAAGAATGGGCGGGGCCTCAGGCTGAATGCTGGTTTCTCCTACACTGAACATTTGACAACATGCCAACCACAAGGTTTCTTGCCATGGGTAAGGAAGAGTTCTGATTTCTGCATCACAGTCACCCCTGGGCAGTGATTGGAGATAAGGTCTAGGTTCTGAAGCCTGAAAACTGAGGTAGGGAAGAGATGATGACCTAAGGCCATGGCGGGTCTAATGTGCTCAGTGTGCGTCAGCTGTCTGGGTGTTCGTCACGATGTCCGGGCTCAGGATGTCAGACAGTGCATTAGTGCCCAGGTTAGACTATATATTTTGGGTGCATTTGAGTGCCGTGTAGGTTCTTATCTGAAGAACACTTAAGGATATGAAGAATGAGCAAGTCTGAGGCGCGTGCTCAGGCTATTTTCACTGGATTTTGTATCAGCGATGGCTGTGGAATGGCGGAGGCCTCAAGGGCCATGGACGAATGTTGCTCTCTATGGATTTGGCCCGATCCCAATTGCTTTTCGTCAATCTGTGGGATGGGAGGACTCCTTTCAGGTTTGTTTCGTCAGGTGTCCCACCAAAGAGGAATTAGAAAGCAGAGCCCTGTGGAAGACTGAAGGGACAATCCGAACTATGGTTAAAAATTGGGGACTAGGGTCATGGCAAGCCCAATATGCTGTCTCTCCATCCAGCCACTGAGAGGCCTTACCTGAGGACTGGGCTCAGGCTGAGGGTCACAATGTGTGTTTGTGACCAATGTGGCCCGCAAGCATGGGCGGGCCTCATGGGCCACACTGGTTTCAACTACACTGAACCTTGGACAACACCAACCACAAGGTTTCTTGCCATAGGGAAAGACGTCTGATTTCAAATCTGGGCCTTGATTGGAGATAAGGTCTAGGTTCTGAAGCCTGAAAACCGAGGTTGAGAAGAGATCACGACCTAAGTCCATGACGGTTCCGATGTGCTCAGTGTGCGGCCAGCTGTCTGGGTGGGGCCAGGATGTCCAGGCTCAGGCAGTGTCAGAAAGGGCATTAGTGCCCAGGTCAGCCTATATATTTGGGGTACAGCCGAATGGCGTGCCCCGTTGATCCTCTTTTGGGGTTTCTGGGTAGCCCCATGTGGCAATGTTTTTCTTCTGTAGGGCAGGAAGAGTGCTGCATTGTAGTTCTGGATTGCCAAACTGGAGGGCTTATGAGCCAGCAGTCTGAGGACGGAAGTCTGAGAACCCAAGCTCGGCCTAGGTTTCTGGGTGAGGATATGACAGTCACAATCTACAGTCCTGAATCGAGATCTCGTGCATCTGAATTCATGGCGAAGATCAGAAGATCACTCAGGTTGGACATTCTGTCGCTAATGGCCCCTTCTTGAAGGGGTGGTGGATCACGAGGCCATGGGGGTTTTCCCACGATGGTAGTTGTGAGAAGCTCCCAACTGCAAAGATTCTTCTGCAGGACAATTGAGACCTGTTGGTTGGCTCCAGGACAACGATTCCGAGCAGGGTTCTAAGGATGGATGGCTGCGTAGCCCACCTCGCATTCCAATTGTCTCCAAGCAACAAGACAGGTTAGATCTGCTGGATCTGGGGGAGCAACCGAGGAGGCTGAGTTGAAATGGACTCTCCCGTGGATGTGTCCTAATATGATTTTGTGTCTATGGAGACCTTGGAATGAAGCGGAGGCACTGGGGCCCTGAAGTGTTCTCCTAAAGAGAGGCTTTCACATAGCTCCATCGTGCAAGATTCCCATGTGTAAATGAGATTTGTTCTGATGGGTGAGTCAAGAAACAGCCATATGCTGTTATTGAAATACAGCCCTCTGAGGAGAGATGCCTGGAAACCAAAGCAATGAATCCGATATGTGCCTAAGGGCCTGTTCGTTCCTTTTTACTTCTGGGGACAACAGTCTAAGGGTCAGAGGGCCGGTAGGTGCTCAGATGGGCCTAGATTGCCCCGTTTGTCCTGGGAAGACACAAATACTGGCATGGCCTCAGGGACTTTGGAGGTATCTTCTTAGTAGGGTTGTGACTTTGGAATGGGCACATACAATTCCCTTGGAGAGGGCAATCGCAGTCGTCAGGTTTGGCAACAGTGGCCTGAGCCTGTATGGTGTATAGGCCAGGGCTGTTTGGACAGTTGTCTGAAAACACAAACTCGGCTTATGTTTCAGGTCATAGGTAGGGCAGGACTGACCTACAGACCATGAGGAGAACTCTTTGGGATATGAAAAAAGGGCGGGTGTGAGGCTCTTGCTCAGGTTTTTGTCTCTGGATATCGTGTCACTCATGGTCGTGAAATTTCCGGGTGACGTCATGGGAAATGGACGAGTCTTACTCTCTGGGGGTTTGGCACAGTCTAAAGAGTTTGGGGTCAATCTGTGGGATGGAAGAAGTCCGTTGTTCTGTTGTTGTTGATTTGTTTTTTTTTTTTTTTTTTTTTTTCAACCTCGGGTGTCCCACCAAATGAAGGATTCCAGAGTAGAGCCCTTGGGAGGGGCGACTGGACGAGAAATCTGGTTAAAATTTGGGGCCTAGGGACATGTCAAGCCCATTATGACATCTAATGGTCCAGCCACTGAGAGGACGTACTAGAGGACAGGACTCACGCTGAGGGTCACAATGCGTGTTTATGCCCTCGTCGCACTAAAGAATGGGCGGGGCCTAAGGGTGAATGCTGGTTTTTTTCCTACACTGAACGTTGGACAACATGCCAACCACAAGGTTTCTTGCCATGGGTAAGGAAGATTTCTGATTTCTACATCACAGTGACCCATGGGAAGTGATTGTAGATAAGATCTAGGTTCTGAAGCCTGAAAACTGAGGTAGGGAAGAGATGTTGACCTAAGGCCATGGCGGGTCTGATGTGCTCAGTGTGCGGTCAGCTGTCTGGGTGTTGGTCACGAGGTCCGGGCTCAGGTTGTCAGACAGTGCATTAGTGCCCAGGTTAGACTATATATTTTGGGTGCATTCAAGTGCCGTGTAGGTTCTTATCTGAAGAACTCTTCAGGATATGAAGAATGAGCGAGTCTGAGGCGCGTGCTCAGGCTTTTGTCTCTGGATTTTATATCAGCGATGGCCGTGGAATGTTGCGGAGGCCTCATGGGCCATGGACGAATCGTGCTCTCTGTGGACTTGGCCCGATGCCAATGGCTTTTCGTCAATCTGTGTGATGGGAGGACTCCTTTCAGGTTTGTTTCGTCAGGTGTCCCACGAAAGAGGAATTCCAAAGCAGAGCCCTGTGGAAGACTGAAGGGACAACCCGAACTATAGTTAAAAATTGGGGCCTAGGGGCATGGCAAGCCCAATATGCTGTCTCTCCATCCAGCCACTGATAGGCCTTACCTGAGGACTGGGCTCAGGCTGAGGGTCACAATGTGTGTTTGTGACCAATGGGGCCCACAAACATGGGCGGGGCTTCATTGTCCACACTGGTTTCAACTACACTGTACCTTGGACAACATGCCAACCACAAGTTTTCTTGCCATAGGGAAAGAGGTCTGATTTCAAATCCGGGCCTTGATTGGAGATAAGGTCTAGGTTCTGAAGTCTGAAAACCCAGGTTGAGAAGAGATGACGACCTTAGACCATGATGGGTCGATGTGCTCATTGTGCGGCCAGCTGTCTGGGTGGGGCCAGGAGGTCCAGGCTCAGGCTGTGTAAGAAAGGGCATTAGTGCCCAGGTGAGCCTATATATTTGGGGTACAGCCGAATGGCGTGCCCCGTTGATCCTCATATGGGGCTTCAGTGTAGCCCCAGAGGGCTTTGTTTTTATTCTGGAGGGCAGGCAGAGTGCTGCATTGTCATTCTGGATTGCCAAACTGGAGGGCTTTGGGACAGTAGTCTGAGGACGGAAGTCTGAGAACCCAAGGCAGGTCTAGGTTTCTGGGTGAGGATATGGCATACACAATCTACAGACCTGAATCGAGATCTCGTGCATCTGAAGTCAGGGCAAGGATCAGACGATCGCTCTCAGTTGGGACATTCTGTCCCTGATGGCCCCTTCTTGAAGGGGGGGTGGATCACGAGGCCATGGGTGTTCCCACGATGCTAGTTGTGAGAAGCTCTCAACTGCAAAGATTCTTCTGCAGGACAATTGAGACCTGTTGGTTGGCTCCAGGACAACGATTCGGAGCAGGGTTCTAAGGATGGATGGCTGGGTAGCCCACCTCGCATTCCAATTGTCTGCAAGCAACAAGGCAGGTTAGATCTGCTGGATCTGGGGGAGCAACCGAGGAGGCTGAGTTGAAATGGACTCTCCCGTGGATGTGTCCTAATATGGTTTTGTGTCTATGGAGACCTTGGAATGAAGCGGTGGCAATGGGGCCCTGAAGGGTTCTCATAAAGAGAGGCTTTCACACAGCTCCATCATGAAAGTTTCCCATGTGTAGATGAGATTTGTTCTGATGGGTGAGTCAAGAACAGCCATATGCTGTTATTGAAATCCAGGCCCCTGAGGAGAGATGCCTGGAAACCAAAGCAATGGATCCGATAAGTGCCTAGGGGCATGTTCGTGCCTTTTTACCTCTGGGGACATCAGTCTACGGGTGTGAGTGCAGGTAGGTGCTCAGATGGGTCCAGATTGCACCTGTTTGTCCTGGGAAGCCACAAATATTGGGATGGTCTCAGGGACTTTGGAAGTTTATCCTATTAGTAGGGTTGTGGCCATTGGAATGGGCACAAACAATTCGCTTGGAGAGGGCAAGCACAGTCGTCAGGTTTGGCTCAAAGGGCCTGAGCCTGTAGGGTGTGTAGGCCAGGGGTGTTTGGACATTTGTCTGAAAACACAAACTCGGCTTATGTTTCGGGTCATAGGTATGGCAGGACTGATCTACAGACCATGAGGAGAACACTTCGGGATATGAAAAAAGGGCGAGTGTGAAGCTCTTGCTCAAGTTTTTGTCTCTGGATATCGTGTCACTCATGGTCGTGAAATTTCCGGGTGACTTCATGGAAAATGGACGAGTCTTACTCTCTGGGGGTTTGGCCCCGTCCAAAGAGTTTGGGGTCATTCTGTGGGATGGAAGAAATCCGTTGCTCTGTTGTTCTTGATTTGTTTTGTTTTTTTTTTTTTTTCAACCTCAGGTGTCCCACCAAATGTGGGATTCCAGAGTAGAGCCCTGGGGAGTTGTGACTGGACAACCAGAAATCTGGTTAAAATTTGGGGCCTAGGGACATGTCAAGCCCATTATGACATCTAATGGTCCAGCCACTGAGAGGACGTACTAGAGGACAGTACTCACGCTGAGGGTCACAATGCGTGTTTATGCCCTCGTCGCACTGAAGAATGGGCGGGGACTCAGGGTGAATGCTGGTGTCTCCTACACTGAACATTGGACAACATGCCAACAACAAGGTTTCTTGCCATGGGTAAGGAAGATTTCTGATTTCTACATCACAGTGACCCGTGGGAAGTGATTGGAGATAAGATCTAGGTTCTGAAGCCTGAAAACTGAGGTAGGGAAGAGATGTTGACCTAAGGCCATGGCGAGTGTGTTGTGCTCAGTGTGCGGTCAGCTGTCTGGGTGTTGGTCACGAGGTCCGGGCTCATGTTGTCATACAGTGCATTAGTGCCCAGGTTAGACTATATATTTTGGGTGCATTCGAGTGACGTGTAGGTTCTTATCTGAAGAACTCTTCAGGATATGAAGAATGAGCGAGTCTGAGGCGCGTGCTCAGCCTTTTGTCTCTGGATTTTGTATGATGGATGGCCTGGAATGTTGGGGAGGCCAAATGGGCCATGGACGAATATTGCTCTCTGTGGACTTGTCCCGATGCCAATTGCTTTTCGTCAATCTGTGTGATGGGAGGATTCCTTTCAGGTTTGTTTCGTCAGGTGTCCCACCAAAGAGGAATTCCAAAGCAGAGCCCTGTGGAAGACTGAAGGGACAACCCGAACTATGGTTAAAATTTGGGGACTAGGGTCATGGCAAGCCCAATATGCTGTCTCTCCATCCAGCCACTGAGAGGCCTTACCTGAGGACTGGGCTCAGGCTGAGGGTCACAATGTGTGTTTGTGACCGATGTGGCTCGCAAGCATGGCGGGGCCTCATGGGCCACACAGGTTTCGACTACACTGAAACTTGGACAACACCAACCACAAGGTTTCTTGCCATAGGGAAAGAGGTCTGATTTCAAATCGGGGCCTTGATTGGAGATAAGGTCTAGGTTCTGAAGCCTAAAAACCCAGGATGAGAAGATAGGACGAACTAAGGCCATGACGGGTCCGATGTGCTCAGTGTGTGGCCAGCTGTCTGGGTGAGGCCAGGATATCCAGACTCAGACTGTGTAAGAAAGGGCATTAGTGCCCAGGTCAGTCTATATATTTGGGTTACAGCCGAGTAGCGTGCCCCGTTGATCCTCATTTGGGGTTTCTGGGTAGCTCCAGATGGCAATGTTTTTCTTCTGGAGGGCAGGCAAAGTGCTGCTTTGTAGTTCTGTATTGCCAAACTGGAGGGCTTGTGGGCCAGCAGTCTGAGGACGGAAGTCTGAGAACCCAAGAAAGGCTTAGGTTTCTGGGTGAGGATACGGCAGGCACAATCCACAGACCTGAATCGAGATCTCGTGCATCTGAAGTCAGGGCGAGGATCAGACAATCGCTCAGGTTGGACATTCTGTACCTGATGGCCCCTTCTTGAAGGGGGGGGGTGGATCACATGGCCATGGGGGTTTTCCCACGATGGGAGTTCTGAGAAGCTCCCAACTGCAAAGATACTTCTGCAGTACAATTGAGACCTGTGGATTGGCTCCAGGACAACGATTCCGAGCATGGTTCTAAGGATGGTTGGCTGGGTAGCCCACCTCGCATTCCAATTGTCTCCAGTCAACAAGACAGGTTACATCTGCTGGATCTGGGGGAGCAACCGAGGAGGCTGAGTTGAAATGGACTCTCCCGTGGATGTGTCCTAATATGATTTTGTGTCTATGGAGACCTTGGAATGAAGCGGTGTCACTGGGGCCCTGAAGGGTTCTCATAAAGAGAGGCTTTCACACAGTTCCATCGTGCAGGTTTCCCATGTGTAGATTAGATTTGTTCTGATGGGTGAGTCAAGAACAGACATATGCTGTTATTGAAATCCAGGCCTCTGAGGAGAGATGCCTGGAAACCAAAGCAATGGATCCGATATGTGCCTAAGGGCCTGTTCGCTCCTTTTTACTTCTGGGGACAACAGTCTACGGGTCTGAGTGCAGCTAGGTGCTCAGATGGGCCCAGATTGCCCCGTTTGTCCTGGGAAGCCACAAATATTGGGATGGCCTCAACGACTTTGGAGGTTTATACTTTAAGTAGTGTTGTGGCCATTGGAATAGGCACACACAATTCCCTTGGAGAGGGCAAGCACAGTCGTCAGGTTTGGCTGCAGAGGCCTGAGCCTGTACGGTGTGTAGGCCAGGGGTGTTTGGACATTTGTCTGAAAACACAAACTCGGCTTATGTTTCGGGTCATAGGTATGGCAGGCCTGATCTACAGACCATGAGGAGAACAGTTCGGGATATGAAAAAAGGGCGAGTGTGAGGCTCCTGCTCAAGTTTTTGTCTCTGGATATCGTGTCACTCATGGTCGTGAAATTTCCGTGTGACTTCATGGGAAATGGATAAGTCTTACTCTGTGGGGGTTTGGCCCCCTCCAAAGAGTTTGGGGTCATTCTGTGGGATGGAAGAAGTCCGTTGTTCTGTTGTTGTTGATTTGTTTTCTTTTGTTTTTCAACCTCAGGTGTCCCACCAAATGAGGGATTCCAGAGTAGAGTCTTGGGGACGGGCGACTGGACAACGAGAAATCTGGTTAAAAATTGGGGCCTAGGGACGTAACAAGCCCATTATGACATCTAATGGTCTAGCCACTGAGAGGACGTCCTAGAAGATAGGACTCACGCTGAGGGTCACAATGCGTGCTTATGCCCTCGTCGCACTCAAGAATAGGCGGGGCCTCAGGGTGAATGCTGGTTTCTCCTACACTGATCGTTGGACCACATGCCAACCACAAGGTTACTTGCCATGGGTAAGGAAGATTTCTGAATTCTGCATCACAGTCACCCCTGGGCAGTGATTGGAGATAAGGTCTAGGTTCTGAAGCCTGAAAACTGAGGTAGGGAAGAGATGATGACCTAAGGCCATGGCGGGTCTGATGGGCTCAGTGTGCGGTCAGCTGTCTGGTTGTTGGTCACGAGGTTCGGGCTCAGGTTGTCAAACAGTGCATTAGTGCCCAGGTTAGACTATATATTTTGGGTGCATTCGAGTGCCGTGTAGGTTCTTATCTGACGAACTCTTCAGGATATGAAGAATGAGCGAATCTGAGGCGCGTGCTCAGGCTTTTGTCTCTGGATTTTGTGTCAGCGATGGACGTGGAATGTTGGGGTGGCCTCATGGGCCATGGATGAATCTTGCTCTATGTGGACTTGGCCCGATCCCAATTGTTTTTCGTCAATTGGTGGGATGGGAGGACTCCTTTCAGGTTTGTTACGTCAGGTGTCCCACCAAAAGAGGAATTCCAAAGCTGAGCCCTGGGGAAGAGTGAAGGGACAACCCGAACTATGGTTAAAAATTGGGGCCTGGGGCTTGGCAAGTCCAATATGCTGTCTCTCCATCCAGCCACTGTGAGGCCTTACGTGAGGACTGGGCTCAGGCTGAGGGTCACAATGTGTGTTTGTGACCAATGGGGACCGCATGCACAGGCGGGGCATCATGGGCCACACTGGTTCAACTATACTGAACCTTGGACAACATGCCAACCACAAGGTTTATTGCCATGGGAAAAAGTTCTGATTTCTGCATCATTTTCAAACCCGGGACGTGATTGGAGATAAGGTCTAGGTTCTGAAGCCTGAAAACCGAGGTTGAGAAGAGATGACGGCCTAAGGCCAAGGCGGGTCCGATGTGCTCAGTGTGCGGCCAGCTGTCTAGGTGGGGCCAGGAGGTCCAGGCTCAGGCTGTGTCAGAAAGGGCAATAGGGCCCAGGTCAGCCTATATATTTGGGTTACAGCCGAATATCGTGCAGGTAGATCCTCATTTGGGGTTTTGGGTAGCCCCGGAGGGCAATGTTTTTCTTCTGGAGGGCAGGCAGAGTGCTGCATTGTAGTTCTGGATTGCCTAACTGGAGGGCTTGTGGGCCAGTAGTCTGAGAACGGAAGTCTGAGAACCCAAGCTAGGCCTAGGTTTCTGGGTGAAGATATGGCAGGCACAATCTACAGACCTGAATCGACATCTCGTGTATCTGAAGTCATGGCGAGGATCAAACGATCGCCTTCTTGAAGGGGGAGGTGTATCACGAACCAAGGGTTTTTCCCACCATGGGAGTTGTGAGAAGCTCCCAACTGCAAAGATTCTTCTGCAGGACAATTGAGACCTGTTGGTTGGCTCCAGGCCAATGATACCAAGCAGGGTTCTAAGGATGGAATGCTGGATAGCCCACCTCGCATTCCAATTGTCCTCAAGCAACAAGACAGGTTAGATCTGCTGGATCTGGGGACGAACCGAGGAGGCTGATTTGAAATGGACTCTCCCGTTGATGAGTCCTAATATGATTTTGTGTCTATGGAGATCTTGAAATGAAGTGGTGGAACTGGGGCCCTGAAGGGTTCTCCTAAAGAGAGGCTTTCACACGTTTCCATCGTGCAAGTTTCCCATGTGTAGATGAGATTTGTTCTGATGGGTGAGTCAAGAAACAGCCATATGCTGTTATTGAAATCCAGGCCTCTGAGGAGAAATGCGTGGAAACCAAAGTAATGTATACGATAGCTGCCTAGGGGCCTGTTCGTAACTTATTACCTCTGGGGACATCAATCTACGGTTCTGAGTGCAGGTAGGTGCTCAGTTGGGCCCAGATTGCCCCTGTTTGTCCTGGGAAGCCACAAATATTGGGATGGCCTCAGGGACTTTGGAGATTTATACTATTAGTAGGGTTGTGGCCATTGGAATGGGCACACACAATTCCCTTGGAGAGGGCAAGCACAGTCGTCAGGTTTGGCTCTAGGGGCCTGAGCCTGTAGGGTGTGTAGAGCAGGACTGTTTGGACAGTTGTCTGAAAACACAAACTCGGCTTATGTTTCGGGTCATAGGTATGGCAGGACTGATCTGCAGACCATGAGGAGAACTCTTCGGGATATGAAAAAAGGGCGAGTGTGAGGCTCTTGCTCAAGTTTTTGTCTCTGGATATCGTGTCACACATGGTCTTGAAATTTCCGGGTGACTTCATGGGAAATGGACGAGTCTTACTCTCTGTGGGTTTGGCCCCGTCCAAGGACTTTGGGGTCACTCTGTGGGATGGAAGAAGTCTGTTTTTTTTTTTTTGTTGTTGATTTGTTTTGTTTTGTTTTTCAACCTCAGGTTCCCACCAAATGAGGGATTCCAGAGTAGAGCCCTGGGGAGTTGGGACTGGACAACCAGAAATCTGGTTAAAATTTGGGGCCTGGGGACATGTCAAGCCCATTATGACATCTAATGGTCCAGCCACTGTGAGGACGTACTAGAGGACAGGATTCACGCTGAGGGTCACAATGCATGTTTATGCCCACGTCGCACTCAAGAATGGGCGGGGCCTCAGGCTGAATGCTGGTTTCTCCTACACTGAACGTTGGATAACATGCCAAGCACAAGGTTTCTTGCCATGTGTAAGGAAGAATTCTGATTTCTGCATCACAGTCACCCCTGGGCAGTGATTGAAGATAAGGACTAGATTCTGAAGCCTGAAAACTGAGGTAGGGAAGAGATGATGACCTAAGGCCATGGCGGGTCAAATGTGCTCAGTGTGCGGTCAGCTCTCTGGGTGTTTGTCACGAGGTCCTTGCTCAGGTTGTCAGACAGTGCATTAGTGCCCAGGTTAGACTATATATTTGGGGTGCATTCGAGTGCCGTGTAGGTTCTTATCTGAAGAACTCTTCAGGATATGAAGTATGAGCGAGTCTGAGGCGCGTGCTCAGTCTTTTGTCTCTGGCTTTTATATCAGCGATGGCCGTGGAATGTTGGGGAGGCCTCATGGGCCATGGACGAATCTTGCTCTCTGTGGATTTGGCCCGATCCCAATTGTTTTTCCTCAATCTGTGGGATGGGAGGACTCCTTTCAGGTTTGTTACGTCAGGAGTCCCACCAAAAGAGGAATTCCAAAGCAGAGCCCTGGGGAAGAGTGAAGGGACAACCCGAACTATGGTTAAAAATTGGGGCCTAGGGGCATGGCAAGCCCAATATGCTGTCTCTCCATCCAGCCACTGAGAGGCCTTACCTGAGGACTGGGCTCAGGCTGAGGGTCACAATGTGTGTTTGTGACCAATGGGGCCCAGGAGAATGGGCGGGGCCTCATGGCCCACACTGTTTCAAGTACACTGAACCTTGGACAACATGCCAACCACAAGGTTTCTTGCCATTGGGAAAGAGTTCTGATTTCTGCATCATTTTCAAACCCAGGCCGTGATTGGAGATAAGGTCTAGGTTCTGAAGCCTGAAAACTGAGATTGAGAAGAGATGACGACCTAAGGCCATGGCTGGTCCATGTGCTCAGTGTGCGGCCAGCTGTCTGGGTGGGGCCAGGAGGTCTAGGATCAGGCCTTGTCAGAAAGGGCATTAGTGCCAAGGTCAGCCTATATATTTGGGGTACAGCCGAACGGCGTGCAGGTTGATCCTTATTTGGGGTTTCTGCGTAGCCCCGGAGGGCAATGTTTTTCTTCTGGAGGGCAGGCAGAGTGCTGCATTGTAGTTCTGAATTGCCAAATTGGAGGTTTTTTGGGCCAGTAGTCTGAGGACGGAAGTCTGAGAACCCAGGCTAGGCCTAGGTTTCTGGGTGAGGATATGGCCGGCACAATCTATAGTCCTGAATCTAGATCTTGTGCATCTGAAGTCAGGGTGAGGATTAGACAATCGCTCAGGTTGGACATTTTTTCCCTGAGGGGCCCATATTGAAGCTGGGGGATCACGAGGCCATGGGGGTTTTCCGACGATGGGAGTTGTGAGAAGGTCCCAATTGCAAAGATTCTTTCGCAGGACAAATGAGACCTGTTTGTTGGCTCCAGGACAACGATTCCGAGCAGGGTTCTAAGGATGGATGGCTGGGTAGCCCACCTCGCATTCCAATTGTCTCCAAGCAACAAGACAGGTCAGATCGGATGGAACTGGGGGAGCAACCGAGGAGGCTGAGTTGAAATGGACTCTCCTGGTTGTGACCTAATATGATTTTGTGTCTATGGAGACCTTGGAATGAAGCGGTGGCACTGGGGCCCTGAAGAGTTCTCCTAAAGAGAGGCTTTCACACAGCTCCATCGTGCAAGTTTCCCATGTGCAGATGAGATTTGTTTCTGATGGGTGAGTCAAGAAACAGCCATATGCTGTTATTGAAATCCAGGCCTCTGAGGAGAGATGCCTCGAAACCAAAGCAATGGATCCGATAGTTGCCTAGGGGCCTATTTGTTCCTTATTACCTCTGGGGATATCAGTCTACGGGTCTGAGTGCAGGTAGGTGCTCAGATGGGCTCAGATTGCCCCTGTTTGTCCTGGGACACCACCACTATTGGGATGGCCTCAGGAATTTTGGAGGTTTATCCTCTTAGTAGGGTTGTGGCCATTGGAATGGGCACATACAATTCCCTTGGAGAGGGCAAGCACAGTCTTCAGGTTTGGCCTCAGGGGCCTGAGGCTGTAGGGTGTGTAGGCCAGAGCTGTTAGGACAGTTGTCTGAAAACACAAACTCGGCTTATGTTTCAGGTCATAGGTATGGCAGGACTGATCTACAGACCATGAGGAGGACAGTTTGGGATATGGAAAATGGGCGAGTGTGAGGCTCCTGCTCACCTTTTTGTCTCTAGATATTGTGTCACTCATTGTCGTGAAATATCCGGGTGACTTCATGGGAAATGGACGAGTCTTACTCTCTGGGGGTTTGGCCCAGTCCAAGGAGTTTGGGGTCACTAAGTGGGATGGAAGAAGTCCGGTTTTTTTGTTGTTGTTGTTGATTTGTTTTGTTTTGTTTTTCAACCTCAGGTGTCCGACCAAATGATGGTTTCCAGAGTAGAGCCCTGGGGAGTTGTGACTGGACAACCAGAAATCTGGTTAAATATTGGGGCCTAGGGACATGTCAAGCCCATTATGACATCTAATGGTCCAGCCACTGAGAGGATTTACTAGAGGTCAGGAATCACGCGGAGGGTCACAATGCGTGTTTATGCCCTCGTCGCACTCAACAATGTGCGTGACCTCAGGGTGAATGCTGGTTTCTCCTACACTGAACGTAGGACAACATGGCAACACAAGGTTTCTTGCCTTGGGAAGCAGGAGTTCTGATTTCTGCATCACAGTCACCCCTGGGCAGTGATTGTAGATAAGGTCTAGGTTCTGAAGCCTGAAAACTGAGGTAGGGCAGAGATGATGACCTAATGCCATGGCAGGTCTGATGTGCTCAGTGTGCGGTCAGCTGTCTGGGTGTTGCTCAGGAGGTCCCGGCTCAGGTTGTGTCAGACAGTGCATTAATGCCCAGGTTAGACTATATAATTTCGGTACATTCGAGTGCCGTGTAGGTTTATTCTCATTTAATGTGCCCGGGCAGCTCATTAGGCAATCTATTTTTTCTAGAGGGCAGGCAGAGCGCTGCACTGATTGTCCGGAATTGCCAAATTAGTAGGCTTCTGGGCCAGGAGTGTGAGGTTGGAAGTCTGAGAACACAAGCTAGACTTGGGTTTCAGGGCGAGGGCATGGCATGTACCCCCTGAAGATCTGAATCAATATCTCATGCATCTGAAGTCAGAGCGAGGATCAGACGTTGGCTCAGCTTGGATTTTCTGTTCATGACGGCCCCTTCATAAAGGGAGCCGAATCTCGAGGCCGTGGAGGTTTTCCCACGTTGGGAGTGGTGGGATGCCCCCTCCAAGGATTCCTTCTACAGGACAATTGAGACCTGTTGGACAGCTCCAGGACATCCCATATGGATGAGTCAAGACCAACGTTCGAGGATGGATGCCTGGGAAGCCCACCTCGCATTCCAATTGTCTCCTAGCGACAAGGCAGTTTAGATCTGATGGCTCTGCGGGAGCAACCGGGGTGGCTGAGTTGAAATGGACTTTCCGGAGGATGGGTCTAATGTGTGTTTGTGTCCATGAGGGCCTTGGAATGGGGCGGTGGCACCGGGACCCTGAAGTATTCTCCTCTGCTTTTGTCATACCTCCCATGCACAAGTTTCCTTGTGGAGACGAGTTTGGTTCTGATGGGTGCCTCAGGAAAACCCCAATGCTGGTATTGGAATCCAGGGTTTTGAGGAGACATGCCTTTAAACCAAAGCAATGGATCCAATTTTGGCCTAGGGTCCTGTGTGGTTCAATCTTCTTCTCTGGGGACATCCTTCTAGGGTATGAGTGGAGTTAGATGCTCAGCTGTTGTCAGACTGCCCTTTTTTGTCCCGGGCGACCTATACTATTGGGATGGCCTCAGGGACTTTGGAGGGTTCTCCTAATTTGTACAGTTTTGGACAATGGAATGGGCAGAATTCCCATGGATTGGGTAGGCACAGTCATAATGTGTGGCTCCAGGGTCCCCAGCCTGGAGGGTATGTGGCACAGGACTTTGAGGACAGAAGTCTGAAAACACAAACTCAGCTTATGTTTGGGGACGTAGGTATGGCAGGCCCGATCTACAAACCATTAGAAGACATCTTCAGGATGTGAAGATAGTGCGAGTCTGAGGTGCTTGCTTAGGCTTTTGTCTCTGGATTTTGTATCAGCGATGGCCGTGGAATGTCGAGGAGGCCTCATGGGCCATGGACGAATCTTGCTCTCTGTGGATTTGGCCCGATCCCAATTGTTTTTCGTCAATCTGTTGGATGGAGGACTCCTTTCAGGGTTGTTGCATCAGGTGTCCCACCAAAAGAGGAATTCCAAAGCAGAGCCCTGGGGAAGAGTGAAGGGACAACATGAACTATGGTTAAAAATTGGGACCTGGGGGCATGGCAAGCCCAATATGCTGTCTCTTCATCCAGCCACTGAGAGGCCTTAGCTGAGGACTGGGCTTAGGCTGAGGGTCACAATGTGTGTTTGCTACCTATCTCGACCACAAGAAATGGCGGGTCCTCAAAGGACACACTGGTTTCCCCTCCACTACACTGAACGTTGGACAACAAGCCAACCACAAGTTTTCCTGCCATCGGGAAGGAGTTCTGATTTCTGCATCATTTTCAAACCTGGGCAGTGATTGGAGATAAGGTCTAGGTTCTGAAGCCTGAAAACTGAGGTTGGGAAGGGATAACGACCTAAGGCCATGGGGGGTCTGAAGTTCTCAGTTTGTAGCCAGCTGTCTGGGTGGGCCCAGGAGGTCCAGGCTCAGGCTGTGTCAGAAAGGGCATTATTGCCCAGGTCATCCTATATATTTTGGGTATAGCGAAGTGTCGTGCAGGTTGATCGTCACTTGGGGTTTCTAGGTAGGCCCAGAGGGCAATGTATTTCTTCTGCAGGGCAGGTAGAGTGCTGCATTGTAGTTCTGGATTGCCAAACTGGAGGGCTTCTGCGCCAGTAGTCTGTGGACAGAAGTCTGAGGACACAAGCAAGGCTTAGGTTTCTGGGTGAGGACATGGCAGGCACAATCTACAGACCTGAACCGAGATCTCGTGTATCTGAAATCAGGGTGAGGATCAGACGATCGCTCAGGTTGGACCTTGTGTCCCTGATGGCCCCTTATGAAGGGGGGGGGATCATGTGGCCATGGGGGTTCTCTCACGATGGGAGTTCTGAGAAGCTCCCAACTGCAAAGATTCTTCTGCAGGACAATTGAGACCTGTTGGTTGGCTCCAGGCCAACGATTCCGAGCAGGGTTTTAACGATCAATGGCGGGGTAGGCCACTTCACATTCCAATTGTCTCCTAGCAACAAGACATGTTAGATCTGCTGGATCTCGAGGAGCAATCGAATACACTCAGTTGAAATGCACTCTCCTGTGGATGGGTCCTAATGTGTTTTTGTGTCAATGGAGACCTTGTAATGGGGCAGTGGCATACAGGCCCTGAAGGATTCTCCTAACTGGAGGTTTTGAGACATCTTCAAAGGATAATTTTCCCATGTGGAGAAGAGATTTGTTCTGATTGCTGCCTCATGAAATCCCCATATGCTAATATTGGAAACCAGGCCTCTGAGGAGAGATACCTGTAACCGAAAGCAATGAATCTGATTCAGGCCAAGGGGCCTGTCTGATTCAAACTTCTTCTGTGGGGACATCCATCTACGCTGAGTATAGGTAGATGCTCAGCTGGTTTCAGATGACCCTTGTTTGTCCTGGGCGGCCTACATTATTGGGATGTCCTTGGGGACTCTGGAGGTTTTTCCTAATTTGTACGATGGTGGACAAACAGGGGCAATCTGATGTCGACAGAGGTAAAAAGGAACGAACCGGCCCCTAGGCACCTATCGGATCCATTGGTTTGGCTTCCAGGCATCTCTCCTCAGAGGCCTGGATTTCAATAATAGCATATGGCTGTTTCTTGACTCACCCATCAGAACAATCTCATCTACACATGGGAAACTTGCACGATGGAGCTGTGTGAAAGCCTCTATTTAGGAGAACCCTTCAGGGCCCCAGTGCCACCGCTTCATTCCAAGGTCTCCATAGACACAAAATCATATTAGGACACATCCACGGTAGAGTTCATTTCAACTCAGCCTCCTCGGTTGCTCCCCCCAGATCCAGGAGATATGACCTGTCTTGTTGCTTGCAGACAATTGGAATGCGAGGTGGGGTACCCGGCCATCCATCCTTAGAACCCTGAATGGAAACGTTGTCCTGGAGCCAACCACTAGGTCTCAATTGTCCTGCAGAAGAATCTTTGCAATTGGGACCTTCTCACAACTCCCATCGTCGGAAAACCCCCATGGCCTCGAGAACACCCCCTTCAAGTAGGGGCCCTCAGGGACAGAATGTCCAACCTGAGCGATGGTCTGATCCTCGCCCTGACTTCAGATGCACGAGATCTAGATTCAGGACTGTAGATTGTGCCTGCCATATCCTCACCCAGAAATCTAGCCCTAGCTTGGTTTCTCAGACTTCCGTTCTCAGACATCTGAACCACAAACCTTCCAGTGTGGCAATCCAGAACTACAATGCAGCACTCCGCCTGCCCTCCAGAAGAAAAACATTGCCTTCTGGGGCTACACAGAAACCGCAAATTAGGATCAACATGAACGCCATTCGGCTGTACCACAAATATATAGGCTGACCTGGGCACTAATGCCCTTTCTGACACAGCCTGAGCCTACACCTCCTGGCCCACCCAGACTGCTGGCCGCACACTGAGCACATCGGACCCGCCATGGCCTGAGGTCGTCATCTCTTCTCAATCTCGGTTTTCAGGCTTCAGATCCTAGACCTTATCTCCAATCACGGCCCCGGTTTGAAAATGATGCAGAAATAAGAACTCTTTCCCCATGGCAAGAAACCTTGTGGTTGGCATGTTGTCCAAGGTTCAGTGTACTTGAAACCAGTAGGGCCCATGAGGCCCCACCCATGATTGGGGGCCACATTGGTCACAAACACACATTTTGACACTCAGCCTGAGCCCAGTCCTCAGGTAAGGCCTCTCAGTGGCTGGATGGAGAGACAGAATATTGGGCTTTGCCATTCCCCTAGGCCCCAATTTTTAACCATAGTTCGGGTTGTCCCTTCACTCTTCCACAGGGCTCTGCTTTGGAATTCCTCTTTTGGTGGGACTCCTGAGTTAAGAAACCTGAAAGGAGTCCTCCCATCCCACAGAATGACGAAAAACAATTGGGATCGGGCCAAATCCACAGAGAGCGAGATTCGTCCATGGCCCATGAGACCTCCCCAACATTCCATGGCCATCGCTGATACAATATCCAGAGACAAAAGCATGAGCATGCGCCTCAGACTCGCTCATTCTTCATATCCTGAAGAGTTCTTCAGATAAGAACCTACACGGCACTCGAATGCACCCAAAATATATAGTCTAACCTGGGCACTAATGCACACTCTGAAAACCTGAGCCCGGACCTCGTGACCAACACCCAGACAACTGACTGCACACTGAGCACATCTGACCCGCCATGGCCTTAGGTCATCATCTCTTCCCTACCTCAGTTTTCAGGCCTCAGAACCTAGACCTTATCTCCAATCACTCCCCAGGGGTGACTGTGATGCAGAAATCAGAACTCTTCCTTACCTATGGCAAGAAACCTTGTGGTTGGCCTGTTGTCCAACGTTCATTGTAGGAGAAACCAGCATTCACCCTGAGGCCCCTCCAATTCTTGAGTGCGACGAGGGCATAAACACGCATTGTGACCCTCAGCGTGAGTCCTGTTCTCTAGTACGTCCTCTCAGTGGCTGGATTATTAGATGTCATAATGGGCTTGACATGTCCCTAGGCCCCAATTTTTAACCAGATTTTTGGTTGTCCAGTCACAACTCCCCAGGGCGCTACTCTGGAATCTCTCATTTAGTGGGACACCTGAGGTAGAAAAACAAAACAAAACAAATCAACAACAACAAAAATGGACTTCTTCCATCCCACAGAATGACCCCAAACTCTTTGGACGGGGCCAAAGCCCCAGAGAGTAAGACTCGTCCATTTCCCAAGAATTCACCCGGAAATTTCACGACCATGAATGACACGATATCCAGAGACAAAAACTTGAGCAAGAGTCTCACTCTCGCCCTTTTTTCATATCCCGAAGAGTTCTCTTCATGGTCTGTAGATCAGTCCTGCCATACCTATGACCCGAAACATAAGCCGAGTTTATGTTTTCAGACAACTGTCCCAACAGCTCTGGCCTACACACCCTACAGGCTCAGGTCCCTGAGGCCAAACCTGAAGACTGTGCTTGCCCTATCCAAGGGAATTGTATGTGCCCATTCCAATGGCCAAAACCCACTAAGAGTATAATCCTCCAAAGTCCCTAAGGCCATCACAATATTTGTGGCTTCCCAGGACAAACTGGGGCAATCTGGCCCCATCTGAGCACCTACCTGCTCTCAGACCGTAGACTGATGTCCCCTGAGGTAAAAAGGAACGAACAGGCCCCTAGGCACCTATCAGATCCATTGGTTTGATTCCAGGCATCTCTCCTCAGAGGCCTGGATTTCAATAACAGCATATGGCTCTTTCTTGATTCACCATCAGAACAAATCTCATCTACACATGGGAAACTTGCACGATGGAGCTGTGTGACAGCCTCTCTTTAGGAGAACCCTTCAGGGCCCCAGTGCCACCGCTTCATTCCAAGGTCTCCTTAGACACAAAATCATATTAGGACACATCCACGGGAGAGTCCATTTCAACTCAGCCTCCTCATTTGCTCCCCCAGATCCAGCAGATCTGTCCTGTCTTGTTGCTTGGAGACAATTGGAATGCGAGGTGGGCTACCCAGCCATCCATCCTTAGAACCCTGCTCGGAATCGTTGTCCTGGAGCCAACCAACAGGTCTTAATAGTCCTGCAGAAGAATCTTTGCAGTTGGGAGCTTCTCACAACTCCCTTCGTTGAAAACCCCCATGGCCTCACGATCCACATTGGTCACAAACACACATTGTGACCCTCAGCCTGAGCCCAGTCCTTAGGTAAGGCCTCTCAGTGGCTGGTTGGAGAGACAGCATATTGGTCTTGCCATGCCCCTAGGCCCCAATTTTTAACCATTGTTCGGGTTTTCCCTTCAATATTCCCCAGGGCTCTGCTTTGGAATTCCTATTTTGGTGGGACTCCTGAGGTAAGAAACCTGAAAGGAGTCCTTCCATCCCACAGATTGATGAAAAACAATTGGGATCGGGCCAAATCCACAGAGAGCGAGATTCGTCCATGGCTCATGAGGCCTCCCCAACATTCCACGGCCATCGCTGATACAAAATCCAGAGACAAAAGCCTGAGCACGCGCATCAGATTCGCTCATTCTTCAGATCCTGAAGAGTTCTTCAGATAAGAACCTACACGGCACTCGAATGCACCCAAAATATATAGTCTAACCTGGGCACTAATGCACTGTCTGACAACCTGAGCCCAGACCTCGTGACCAACACCCAGACAGCTGACTGCACACTGAGCACATCAGACCCACCATGGACGTAGTTCATCATCTATTTCCTACCTCAGTTTTCAGGCTTCAGAACCTAGACCTTATCTCCAATCACTGCCCAGGGGTGACTGTGATGCAGAAATCAGAACTCTTCCTTAACAATGGCAAGAAACCTTGTGGTTGACATTTTGTCCAACGTTCAGTGTAGGAGAAACCAGCATTCACTCTGAGGCCCTGCCCATTCTTGAGTGCCACGCGGGCATAAACACGCATTGTGACCCTCAGCGTGAGTCCTGTCCTCTAGTACGTCCTCTCAGTGGCTGGATCATTAGATGTCATAATGGGCTTGACATGTGCCTAGGCCCCAATATTTAACCAGATTTCTGGTTGTCCAGGCGCCCCTCCCCAGGGCTCTACTCTGGAATCCCTCATTTGGTGGGACACCTGAGGTTGAAAAACAAAACAAAAAAACAAAATCAACAACAAAAGAACAACGGACTTCTTCCATCCCACAGAATGACCCCAAACTCTTTGGACGGGGCCAAACCCCCAGAGAGTAAGAGTCGTCCATTTCCCAAGAAGTCACCCTGGATTTTCACGAACATGAGTGACACGATATCCAGAGACTAAAACTGTAGCAAGAGCCTCACACTCGCCCTTTTTTTATATCCCGAAGATTTCTCCTCATGGTCTTTAAATCAGTCCTGCCATACCTATGACACGAAACATAAGCCGAGTTTGTGTTTTCAGACAACTGTCCAAACAACCCTGACCTACACAACCTAAAGGCTCAGGTATCTGGAGCCCAACCTGACTACTGTTTTTGCCCTCTCCAAGGGAATTCTGTGTGCCCATTCCAATGGCCACAACCCTACTAATAGGATAAACCTCCAACGTCCTTGAGGCCATCACAATATTTGTGGCTTCCCATGACAAACAGGGCATCTGGGCCCATCTGAGCACCTACCGGCACTCAGACCCGTAGACTGATGTCCCCTGAGGTAAAAAGGAACGAACAGGCCCCTAGGCACCTATCAGATCCATTGCTTTGGTTTCCAGGCATCTCTCCTCAGAGGCCTGGGTTTCAGTAACAGCATATGGCTGTTTCTTGACTCACCCATCAGAACAAATCTCATCTACACATGGGAAACTTGCACGATGGAGCTGTGTGAAAGCCTCTCTTTTGGAGAACCCTTCAGTGCCCCAGTTCCACCGCTATATTCCAAGATTTCCATCACACAAAATCATATACGGTCACATCCACGGGAGAGTCCATTTCAACTCAGCATCCTCGGTTGCTCCCCCAGAACCAGCAGATCTGACCTGTCTTGATGCTTGGAAACAATTGGAATGCGAGGTGGGCTACCCAGCCATCCATCCTTAGAACCCTGCTCGGAATCGTTGTCCTGGAGCCTACCCACAGGTCTCAATTGTCCTGCAGAAGAATCTTTGCAGTTGGGAGCTTCTCACAACTCCCATCGTGGGAAAACACCCATGGCCTCGTGATCCACCCCACCTTCAAGTGGAGCCTCAGGGACAGAATGTCCAAACTGAGCGATCGTCTGATCCTCGCCCTGACTTCAGACGCACGACATCTCGATTCAGGTATGTAGATTGTGTCTCCCATGTGCTCACCCAGAATTCTAGGACTAGCTTGGGTTCTCAGACTTCCGTCCTCAGACTACTGAGCCACAAAACCTCCAGTTTGGCAATCCAGGACTACAATGCAGCACTCTGCCTGCCCTACAGAAGAAAAACATTGCCCTCTGGGGCTACCCAGAAACCCCCAATAAGTATCTACCTGCACGGCATTCGGATGTACCCCAAAAATATAGGCTGACCTGGGCACAAATGCCTTTTCTGACACAGCCTGAGCCTGGACCTCCTGGCCCCACCCAGACAGCTGGCTGCACACTGAGCACATCGGACCCCTCATGGCCTTAGGTCGTCCTCTCTTCTCAACCTCGGTTTTCAGGCTTCAGAACCAAGACCTTATCTCCAATCACGGCCCGGGTTTGAAAATGCATGCAGAAATCAGAACTCTTTCCCCATGGCAAGAAACCTTGTGGTTGGCATGTTGTTGTCCAAGGTTCAGTGTCGTTGAAACCAGTGTGGCCCATGAGGCCCCGCCCATGCTTGCGGGCCACATTGGTCACAAACACACCTTGTGACCCTCAGCCTGAGCCCAGTCCTCAGGTAAGGTCTCTCAGTGGCTGGATGGAGAGACAGCATATTGGTCTTGCCATGGGCCTAGACCCCAATTATTAACCGTAGTTCAGGTTGTGTCTTCACTCTTCCCCAGGGCTGTGCTTTGGAATTCCTCTTTCGGTAGGACACCTGAGGTAACAAACCTGAAAGGAGTCCTCCCTTCCCTCAGATTGACGAAAAACAATTGGGATCGTGCCAAATCCACAGAGAGCAAGATTCCTCCATGGCCCATGAGGCCTCCCCAACATTCCACGGCCATCGCTGATACAAAATCCAGAGACAAAAGACTGAGCACGCACCTCTGACTCACTCATTCTTCATATCTTGAAGTTCTTCAAATAAGAACCTACACTGCTCTCTAATGCACACATAATATTTAGTCTAACCTGGGCACCAATGCACTGTCTGACAACCTGAGCCCAGACCTCGTGACTAACACCCAGTCAGCTGACCGCACACTGAGCACTTCAGACCCGCCATGGCCTTAGGTCATCATCTCTTCCCTACCTCAGTTTTCAGGCTTCAGAACCTAGACCTTATCTCCAATCACTGCCCAGGGGTGACTGTGATGCAGAAATCAGAACTCTTCCTTACCAATGGCAAGAAACCTTGTGGTTGGCATGTTGTCCAACGTTCAGTGTAGGAGAAAACAGCATTCACCCTGAGTCCCCACCAATTCTTAGTGCGACAAGGGCATAAACACGCATTGTGACCCTCCGCGTGAGTCCTTTCCTCTAGTACGTCCTCTCAGTGGCTGGACCATTAGATGTCATAATGGGCTTGACATGTCCCTAGGCCCCAATTTTTAACCAGATTTCTGGTTGTCCAGTCGCCCCTTCCCAGGGCTCTATTCTGGAATCCATCATTTGGTGGACACCTGAGGTTGAAAAACAGAACAAAACAAATCAACAACAACAGAACAGGGGACTTCTTCCATCCCACAGAATGACCCCAAACTCTTTGGACGGGGCCAAACCCCCAGAGAGTAAGACTCGTCCATTTCCCATGAAGTCACCCGGAAATTTCACGACCATGTGTGACACGATATTCACAGACAAAGACTTGAGCAAGAGACTCACACTCGCCCTTTTTTCATATCCCAAAGAGTTCTCCTCATGGTCTGTAGATCAGTCCTGCCATACCTATGAACCGAAACATAAGCCGAGTAAGTGTTTTCAGACAACTGTCCAAACAGCCCATGCATACAAACCCAACAGGCTCAGGCCCCTGGAGCCAAACCTTACGACTGTGCTTGCCCTCTCCAAGGGAATTGAATGTCCCCACTCCAATGGCCACAACCCTACTAATATGATAAACCTCCAACGTTCCTGAGGCCTTCCCAATATTTGTGGCTTCCCAGGACAAACAGGGGCAGTCTGGGCCCATCTTAGCACCTACCTGCACTCAGACCCGTAGACTGATGTCCCCAGAGGTAAAAAGGAACGAACAGGCCCATAGGCACCTATCGGATCTATTGCTTTGGTTTCCAGGCATCTCTCCTTAGACATCCTTAGAACCCTTAGAACCCTGCTCTTGCGTCTTTCCTTATGGGACATCCTTGAGCCATCCAACAGGTGTCGACTGTCCCACAGGAGTCCTTGTTCATGACCACCTCACAACTCATATCATGGAAAGCTTCCAAGGTCTCATCATGCCCCCAATCTTCATGAAGTCGGATCATGGAAAGAAACTCAAACCTGAGCCAAAGGCTGATCTTCTAACTTGACTTCAGATGCACGAAATCTTGATTAAGCTATTCAGAGTGCTCCTGCTGTGCCCTCACCCCAAAACCTAAGCATAGCTAGTGTTTTCAGACTTCCGTCCTCACTCTCCTGGACCACACGCCCTCCATTTTGGGATTTCCGATGACACAGTGCTGCACTCTGCCTGCCCTCTAGAAGAAAAACATTGCCCTATGGGTCTACCCAGAAACCTCAAATGAGGATAAACCTGCATGCCACTCAACTGTACACCAATTATATAGTCTAGCCTGTGCACTAATGCCCTGTCTGACACAACCTGAGGCCTGAATTCCCAACCGACACCCAGACACCTTGCCGTACACAGAGAACATCTGAACCGCCATGGCCTTAGGTTGCCATCTCTTTCCAAACTGATTTTCAGGCTACAGAAACTTAGACTTTATCTCTACTCATTTCCCATGGGTGAACGTGATGCAGAAATCATAACTCCTCCTTCCCTCACGCCAGAATCTTGTGGTTGGCATCTTATCCAAAGTTCAGTGTAGGACCCCTGTAGGGCCTACAGGAGTAGTAGTAGGGCCCCTGAGGGTAGTGCAGGGTCCCTGAGACCCTGCCCATGCTTAAGAGCTGCGGTGGGCACAAACACACATTGGGACCCTCAGTTTGAGCCCTGTCCTCAAGTAAAGCCTCTCAGTGGCTGGACCATGAGCCCACATATGGGGCCTGCCATGCCCCAAGTCACCCAATCTTAACCAGAGGTAGAGACATCTAGTCACCCCTACTCAGGGCTCTGCTCTGGAATCCCTCTTTCGTGGGACTTTTGAGGTAAGTAAACACGGAAAGGATTCCTCCCACGCACAGAATGACCCCAATCAATTGGGATCAGGCCATCCCCAGAGAGAAAGACTCCTCCATGGCCGATGAGGCCAGCCCGACATTCCACGGCCACTATTGACACAAAATCCAGAGACATAAGCCTCACCCTTAGGTCATAGCCCAAAAAATTCTCCTCATAGTCTGTAGATCGGGCCTGCCATACCTACGTTCCCAAACCGTGTTTCAGACTTCTATCCTGACATCCCTGTCCCACACACCCTCCAGGCTGAGGCCCCTGGAGCCACACCTCAGGACTGTGCCTGCCCTCTCCAAGGAAATTCTTCCCATTCCATTGGCCACAACCCTACAGATTAGGAGAAACCTCCAAAGTCCCAGAGGCCATTCCAATAGTGTAGGCCGCCCAGTACAAAGAGGGGTGATCTGTCACAAGCTGAGCAACGACCTCAACTCACCCGTAGACAGATATCCCAAGAGGAAGGTATTAAACTGGACAGGCCCCTAGAACGTAATTGGTTCCATTGCTTTTGTTTCTAAGCATCTCTCCTCAGAGGCCTGTTTTCCAATACCAGCATATGGGGGATTCCAGAGATACCAATCAGAACAAATCTTGTCTCCACATGGAAAACTTATCCTTTGGAGCTCTGTAAAAACCTCCAGTTAGGAGAAACCTTCAGGTAACCGGAGCCACCGCCCTATTCCAAGGTCTCCATGGACACAAACCCGCATTATGACCATTCGGCAGGAGAGTACTTTTCAACTCAGCCCCGTTGATAACTCCCCCAGAGCCAGAATATCAAACCTGCCTTGTCGCTAGGAGACAACTTGAATGCAAAGCAGACTCTCTAGGCATCCATCGTTGGAATCCTGCTCTGGCGCCGTTCCATATGGGATGTCCTGGGAGCCTTCCAACAGGTCTTGACTGTCCTGCAGAAGGAATACTTGCAGATTGGAGCATCTCACAATTCCTATCGTGGGAAAACCTACATGGCATCATGAGATGCTCCCCTTTATAAAGGGGCCATCATGGACAGAAACTCCAACCTGAGCCAACTTCTGATCCATTGCTTTGGTTTCTATGTATCTCTCCTCAGAGGCCTGGTTTCCAATATCAGAATATGGGGGTTTCCTAAGGGAACAATCAGAATAGATCTCATCTCCTCATGAGAAACTTGCTCTTTGGAGCTGTGTCAATACCTCAGGTTAGGAGGATCCTTCAGGGCGCTGGCACCATGGCCCAATTCCAAGGTCTCCAAGGACACAAACTTACATTATGATCCATCCTCAGGAGAGTCCATTTCAAATCAGCCCCCTCGGCTGCTCACCCAGAGCCAGCAGATCAAACCTGCCTTGTCACTAGGAGACAGTTGGAATGCGAGGTGGGCTGCCCAGGCATCCATCCTTAGAACCCTGCTCTGGAGAATTTCTTTATGGGACGTCTTGAATCCAACCAACCTGTCTTGACTGTCTCGCAGAATGAATCCTTGTGGTTTGAAGCATCACAGAATCACACAATCCCACTGTGAGAAAACCTCCATTTCCTCATGATGCCCCAAACCTTCATAAATGGGCCATCAAGGACAGAACTCCATCCTAAGCCAAAGTCTGATCTGCGCCCTGAATTCAGAAGCACGAGATCTCGATTCAGCACTTGAGAGTGTGCCTGCTGTGCCCTCGCCCCGAAACCTAAGCCTAAATTGTGTTCTCAGACTTCCGTCTTCACAATCCTGTCCACACCCCTCCAGTTTGGCAATTCTGGAGACACAATGCAGCACTCTGCCTGCCCTCCAGAAGAAAAATGTTGCCCTATAGGGCTAACCAGAAACGCCAAATGAGTACCAACCTGCATGCCACTCGACCATACCCCAATTATACAATCTAGCCTGTGCACTAAAGCCCTGTCTGACACAGCCTGAAGGTAGACCTCCAGTCCAACACCCAGACAGCTGGCCGTACACTGAGCATATCAAACCCACAATGGCTTTCGGCCATCATCTCTACCCAACCTCAGTTTTCACCTTCAGAACCTATACCTTATCTCCACTCACTGCTCAGGAGTGAACGTGATACAAGAATCAGAACTTCTCCTTCGCCATGGCAAGAAACCTTGTGGTTGGCATGTGGTCCAACGTTCATTGTAGGAGAAAGCACCATGGACTATGAGGCCCCACCTATCCCTGAGGGCTACAGTTTGCACAAACACACATTGTGACCCTCAGCGTGAGCCCACCAACAGGTCTCAATTGTACTGCAGAAGAATCTTTGCAGTTGGGAGCTTCTCACAACACCCATCGTGGGAAAACCCCCATGGCGTCGTGATCCACCCCCATTTCAAGAAGGGACCATCAGGTACAGAATGTACAACCTGAGCGATCGTCTGATCCTCGCCCTGACTTCAGATGCACGTGATCTCGATTCAGGTCTGTAGATTGTGCCTGCCATATCCTCACCCAGAAACCTAGGCCTAGCTTGGGTTCTCAGACCTCCTTCCTCAGACTACTGGCCCACAAGCCCTCCAGTTTGGCAATCCAGAACTACAATGCAGCACTCTGCCTGCCCTACAGAAGAAAAACATTGCCCTCTGGGGCTACCCAGAAACCCCAAAGGAGGATCAACAGGGCACGCCATCCGGCTGTGCCCCAAATATATAGGCTGACCTGGGCACTAATGCCCTTTCTGACACAGCCTGATCCTGGACCTCCTGGCCCCACCCAGACAGCTGGCCGCACACTGAGCACATCGGACCCCTCATGGCCTTAGGTCGTCCTCTCTTCTCAACCTCGGTTTTCAGGCTTCAGAACCTAGACCTTATCTCCAATCACGGCCTGGGTTTGAAAATGATGCAGAAATCAGAACTCTTTCCCCATGGCAAGAAACCTTGTGGTTGGCATGTTGTCCAAGTTTCAGTGTAGTTGAAATAGTGTGGCCCATGAGGCCCCGCCCATGCTTGCGGGCCACATTGGTCACAAACACACATTGTGACCCTCAGCCTGAGCCCAGTCCTCAGGTAAGGCCTCTCAGTGGCTGGATGGAGAGACAGCATATTGGGCTTGCCATGCCCCTAGGCCCCAATTTTTAACCATAGTTCGGGTTGTCCCTTCACTCTTCCCCAGGGCTCTGCTTTGGAATTCCTCTTTTGGTGGGACACCTGAGGTAACACACCTGAAAGGAGTCTCCCATCCCACAGATTGACGGAAAACAATTGGGATCGGGCCAAGTCCACAGAGAACAAGATTCGTCCATGGCCCATGAGGCATCCCCAACATTCCACGGCCATCGCTGATACAAAATCCAGAGACAAAAGCCTGAGCACGCGCCTCAGACTCGCTCATTCTTCATATCCTGAAGAGTTCTTCAGATAAGAACCTACACGGCACTCGAATGCACCCAAAATATATAGTCTAACCTGGGCACTAATGCACTGTCTGACAACCTGAGCCCGGACCTCGTGACCAACACCCAGAAGCTGACCGCACACTGAGCACATCAGACCCGCCATGGCCTTAGGTCATCATCTCTTCCCTACCACAGTTTTCAGGTATCAGAACCTAGACCTAATCTCCAATCACTGCCCAGGGGTGACTGTGATGCAGAAATCAGAACTCTTCCTTACCCATGGCAAGAAACCTTGTGGTTGGCATTTTGTCCAACGTTCAGTGTAGGAGAAACCAGCATTCACCCTGAGTCCCCGACCATTCTTGAGTGCGACGAGGGCATAAACACGCATGGTGACCCTCAGCGTGAGTCCTGTCCTCTAGTACGTCCTCTCAGTGGCTTGACCATTAGATGTCATAATGGGCTTGACATGTCCCTAGGCCCCAATATTTAACCAATTTCTGGTTGTCCAGTCGCCCCTCCCCAGGGCTCTACTCTGGAATCCCTCATTTGGTGGGACACCTGAGGTTGAAAAACAAAACAAAACAAATCAACAACAACAGAACAACGGACTTCTTCCATCCCACAGAATACCCCAAACTCTTTGGACGGGGCCAAGCCCCCAGAGAGTAAGACTCGTCCATTTCCCATGAAGTCACCCGGAAATTACACGACCATGAGTGACATGATATCCAGAGACAAAAACTTGAGCAAGAACCTCACACTCGCCCTTTTTTCATATCCTGAAGAGTTCTCCTCATGGTCTGTTGATCAGTCCTGCCATACCTATGACCCGAAGCATAAGCTGAGTTTGTGTTTTCAGACTACTGTCCAAACAGCCCTGACCTACACACCCTACAGACTTTGGCCCCTGGAGCCAAACATGATGACTGTGCTTGCCCTCTCCAAGGGAATTATGTGCCCATTCCAGTGGCCACAACCCTACCAAGAGGATAAACCTGCAAAGTCCCTGAGACCTTCCCAATATATGTGGCTTCCCAAGACAAAAAGGAGCAATCTGGGCCAATCTGAGCACCTACCGGCACTCAGACCCGTAGACTGATGTCACCAGAGATAAAAAGGAATGAACAGGCCCCTAGGCACCTATAGGATCCATTGCTTTGGTTCCAAGGCATCTCTCCTCAGAGGCATGGATTTCAATAACAGCATATGGCTGTTTCTTGAATCACCCATCAGAACAATCTCATCTACACATGGGAAACTTGCACGATGGAGCTGTGTGAACGCCTCTCTTTAGGAGAAACCTTCAGGGCCCCAGTGCCACCGCTTCATTCCAAGGTCTCCATAGACACAAAATCGTATTAGGACACATCCACAGGAGAGTCCATTTCAACTCAGCCTCCTCGGTTGCTCCCCCAGATCCAGCAGATCTAAACTGTCTTGTTGCTTGGGGACAATTGTAATGCGAGGTGAGCTCCAGACATCCATCCTTAGAACCCTGCTCGGAATCGTTGTCCTGGAGCCAACCAACAGGTCTCAATTGTCCTGCAGAAGAATCTTGCAGTTGGGAGCTTCTCACAACACCCATCGTGGGGGAAACCCCCATGGCCTCGTGATCCACCCCCCTTTCAAGAAGGGGCCAACAGGTACAGAATGTCCTACCTGAGCGATCCTCTGATCCTCGCCCTGACTTCAGAGGCACGAGGTCTCGATTCAGGTCTCACCAAGAAACTGAGGCCTAGCTTGGATTCTCAGACTTCCGTCCTCAGACTACGGGCCCACAAGCCCTCCAGTTTGGCAATCCAGAACTACAATGCAGCACACTGCCTGCCCTCCAGAAGAAAAACATGTCCCTTGGGGCTACACAGAAACCCCAAATGAGGATCAACAGGTCACACCATTTGGCTGTACCCCAAATATATAGGCTAACCTGGGCACTAATGCCCTTTCTGACACAGCCTGAGCCTGCACCTCCTGGCCCCAACCAGTCAGCTGGCTGCACACTGAGCACATCGGACCCTCCATGGCCTTAGGTCGTCATCTCTTCTCAATCTCGGTTTTCAGGATTCAAAAACTATACCTTATCTCCAATCACTGCCCGGGTTTGAAATCAGAACTCTTTCCCTATGGCAGGAAACCTTGTGGTTGGCTTGTTTTCCAAGGTTCAGTGTAGTTGAAACCAGTGTGGCCCATGAGGCCCCGCCCATGCTTGTGGGCCACATTGGTAATAAACACACATTGTGACCCTAAGGCTGAAACCAGTCCTCAGGTAAGGCTTCTCAGTGGCTGGATGGAGATACAGCATATTGGGCTTGCTATGCCACTAGGCCCCAATTTTTAAACATAGTTCGAGGTTGTCCCTTCACTCTTCCCCGGGGCTCTGCTTTGGAATTCCTCTTTTGGTGGAACTCCTGAGGTAACAAAACTGAAAGGAGTCCTCCCATCCCACAGATTGACGAAAAACCATTGGGATCGGGCCAAGTCCACAGAGAGCAAGATTCGTCCATGGCCCATGAGGCCTCCCCAACATTCCACGGCCATCGCTGATACAAAATCCAGAGACAAAAGCATGAGCACGCACCTCAGACTCGCTCATTCTTCATATCCTGAAGAGTTCTTCAGATAAGAACCTACACGGCACTCGAATGCACCCAAAATATATATTCTAACCCGAGCACTAATGCACTGTCTGACAACCTGAGCCCAGACCTCGTGACCAACACCCAGACAGCTGACCGCACACTGAGCACATCAGACCCGCCATGGCCTTAGGACATCATCTCTTCCCTACCTCAGTTTTAAGGCTTCAGAACCTAGACCTTATCTCCAATCACTGCCCAGGGGTGACTGTGATGCAGAAATCAGGACTCTTCCTTAACCATGGCAAGAAACCTTGTGGATGGCATGTTGTCCAACGTTCAGTGTAGGAGAAACCAGCATTCACCCTGAGGCCCCGCCCATTCTTGAGTGTGACGAGGGCATAAACACGCATTGTGACCCTCAGCATGAGTCCTGTCCTGTAGTACGTCCTCTCAGTGGCTGGACCGTTAGATGTCATAATGGGCTTGACATGTACCTAGGCCCCAATTTTTAACCAGATATCTGGTTGTCCAGTCGTCCCTCCCCAGGGCTCTACTCTGGAATCCCTCATTTGGTGGGACACCTGAGGTTGAAAAACAAAACAAAACAAATCAACAACAACAGAACCACGGACTTCTTCCATCCCACAGAATGACCCCAAAATCTTTGGACGAGGCTAAACCCCCAGAGAGTAAGACTCGACCATTTCCCATGAAGTCACCCGGAAATTTCAGGACCATGTGTGAAACGATATCCAGAGACAAAAACTTGAGCAAGAGCCTCACCCTCGCCCTTTTTTCATATCCCGAAGAGTTCTCCTCATGTCTGTAGATCAGTCCTGCCATACCTATGACCCGAAACATAAGCCGAGTTTGTGTTTTCAGACAACTGTCCAAACAGCCCTGGCCTACACACCCTACAGGCTCAGGCCGCTGGAGCCAAACCTGACGATGGTGCTTGCCATCTCCAAGGGAATTGTATGTGCCCACTCCAATGGCCACAACCCTACTAATATGATCAACCTCCAAAGTCCCTGAGGCCATCCCAATATTTGTGGGTTCCCAGGACAAACTGGGGCAATCTGGGCACATCTGATCACCGACTGGCACTCAGACCCGTACACTGATGTCCCCAGAGGTAAAATGTACGAACAGGCGCCTGGGCACCTATCGGATCCATTGCTTTGGTTTCCAGACATCTCTCCTCAGAAGCCTGGATTTCAATAACAGCATATATCTGTTCCTTGACTCACCCATCAGAACAAATCTCATCTACTCAAGGGAAACTTGCACGATGGAGCTAAGTGAAAGCCTCTCTTTAGGAGAACCCTACAGGGCCCCAGTGCCACCGCTTCATTCCAAGGTCTCCATAGACACAAAATGATATTAGGACACATCCACGGGAGAGTCCATTTCAACTCAGCCTCCTCGGTTGCTCCCCCAGATCCAGCAGATCTAACATGTCTTGTTGCTTGGAGACAATTGGAATGCGAGTTGGGCTACCAAGACATCCATCCTTAGAACCCTGCTCGGAATCATTGTGCTGGAGCCAACCAACAGGTCTCAATTGTCCTGCAGATGAATCTTTGCAGTTGGGAGCTTCTCACAACTCCCATCGTGGGAAAACCCCCATGGCCTCGTGATCCACCCCCCCTTCAAGAAGGGGCCATCAGGGACAGAATGTCCAACCTGAGCGATCGTCTGATTCTCACCCTGACTTCAGAAGCATGAGATCTCGATTCAGGTCTGTAGATTGTGCCTGCCATATCCTCACCCAGAAACCTAGGCCTAGCTTGGGTTCTCAGACCTCCGTCCTCAGACTACTGGCCCACAAGCCCTCCATTTTGGCAATCCAGAACTACAATGCAGCACTCTGCCTGCCCTACAGAAGAAAAACATTGCCCTCTGGGGCTACCCAGAAACCCCAAAAGAGGATCAACAGGGCACGACATCCGGCTGTGCCCCAAATATATAGGCTGACCTGGGCACTAATGCCCTTTCTGACACAGCCTGATCCTGGACCTCCTGGCCCCACCCAGACAGCTGGCCGCACACTGAGCACATCGGACCCCTCATGGACTTAGGTCGTCCTCTCTTCTCAACCTCGGTTTTCAGGCTTCAGAACCTAGACCTTATCTCCAATCACGGCCTGGGTTTGAAAATGATGCAGAAATCAGAACTCTTTCCCCATGGCAAGAAACCTTGTGGTTGGCATGTTGTCCAAGTTTCGGGGTAGTTGAAATAGTGTGGCCCATGAGGCCCCGCCCATGCTTGCGGGCCACATTGGTCACAAACACACATTGTGACCCTCAGCCTGAGCCCAGTCCTCAGGTAAGGCCTCTCAGTGGCTGGATGGAGAGACAGCATATTGGGCTTGCCATGCCCCTAGGCCCCAATTTTTAACCATAGTTCGGGTTGTCCCTTCACTCTTCCCCAGGGCTCTGCTTTGGAATTCCTCTTTTGGTGGGACACCTGAGGTAACACACCTGAAAGGAGTCTCCCATCCCACAGATTGACGGAAAGCAATTGGGATCGGGCCAAGTCCACAGAGAACAAGATTCGTCCATGGCCCATGAGGCATCCCCAACATTCCACGGCCATCGCTGATTTAAAATCCAGAGACAAAAGCCTGAGCACGCGCCTCAGACTCGCTCATTCTTCATATCCTGAAGAGTTCTTCAGATAAGAACCTACACGGCACTCGAATGCACCCAAAATATATAGTCTAACCTGGGCACTAATGCACTGTCTGACAACCTGAGCCCGGACCTCGTGACCAACACCCAGACAGCTGACCGCACACTGAGCACATCAGACCCGCCATGGCCTTAGGACATCATCTCTTCCCTACCTCAGTTTTCAGTCTTCAGAACCTAGACCTTATCTCCAATCACTGCCCAGGGGTGACTGTGATGCAGAATCAGAACTCTTCCTTACCCATGGCAAGAAACCTTGTGGTTGTCATGTTGTCCAACGTTCAGTGTAGGAGAAACCAGCATTCACTCTGAGGCCCCGCCCATTCTTGAGTGCGACGAGGGCATAAACACGCACTGTGACCCTCAGCGTGAGTCCTGTCCTCTAGTACGTCCTCTCAGTGGCTGGACCGTTAGATGTCATAATGGACTTGACATGTCCCTAGGCCCTAATTTTTAACCAGATATCTGGTTGTCCAGTCGTCCCTCCCCAGGGCTCTACTCTGGAATCTCTCATTTGGTGGGACACCTGAGTTTGAAAAACAAAAAAAAACAAATCAACAACAACAGAAACACGGACTTTTTCCATCCCACAGAATGACCCCAAACTCTTTGGACGGGGCCAAACCCCCAGAGAGTAAGACTCGTCCATTTCCCATGAAGTCACCCGGAAATTTCACGACCATGTGTGAAACGATATCCAGAGACAAAAACTTGAGCAAGAGCCTCACCCTCGCCCTTTTTTCACATCCCGAAGAGTTCTCCTCATGGTCTGTAGATCAGTCCTGCCATACCTATGACCCGAAACATAAGCCGAGTTTGTGTTTTCAGACAACTGTCCAAACAGCCCTGGCCTACACACCCTACAGGCTCATGCCCCTGGAGCCAAACCTGACGACTGTGCTTGCCCTCTCCAAGGGAATTGTATGTGCCCACTCCAATGGCCACAACCGCACTAATAGGATCAACCTCCAAAGTCCCTGAGGCCATCCCAATATTTGTGGCTAACCAGGACAAACTGGGGCAATCTGGGCACATCTGAGCACCTACCGGCACTCAGACCCGTAGACTGATGTCCCCAGAGGTAAAAATGAACGAACAGGCCCCTAGGCACCTTTAGGATCCATTGCTTTGGTTTCCAGGCATCTCTCCTCAGAGGCCTGGATTTCAATAACTGCATATGGTTGTTTCTTGAATCACCCATCAGAACAAATCTCATCTACACATGGGAAACTTGCACGATGGAGCTAAGTGAAAGCCTCTCTTTAGGAGAACCCTCAGGGCCCCAGTGCAACCGCTTCATTCCAAGGTCTCCATAGACACAAAATGATATTAGGACACATCCACGGGAGAGTCCATTTCAACTCAGCCTCCTCGGTTGCTCCCCCAGATCCAGCAGATCTAACATGTCTTGTTGCTTGGAGACAATTGGAATGCGAGTTGGGCTACCAAGACATCCATCCTTAGAACCGTGCTCGGAATCGTTGTGCTGGAGCCAACCAACAGGTCTCAATTGTCCTGCAGATGAATCTTTGCAGTTGGGAGCTTCACACAACTCCCATCGTGGGAAAACCCCCATGGCCTCGTGATCCACCCCCCCTTCAAGAAGGGGCCATCAGGGACAGAATGTCCAACCTGAGCGATCGTCTGATTCTCACCCTGACTTCAGAAGCATGAGATCTCGATTCAGGTCTGTAGATTGTGCCTGCCATATCCTCACCCAGAAACCTAGGCCTAGCTTGGGTTCTTTGACTTCCGTCCTCAGACTACTGGCCCACAAGCCTTCCAGTTTGGCAATCCAGAACTACAATGCAGCACTCTGCCTGCCCTCCAGAAGAAAAACATTGCCCTCTGGGGCTACCCAGAAACCCCAAATGAGGATCAACGGGGCACGCCATTCGGCTGTACCCCAAACATATAGGCTGACCTGGGCACTAATGCCCTTTCTGACACAGCCTGATCCTGGACCTCCTGGCCCCACCCAGACAGCTGGCCACACACTGAGCACATCGGACCCCTCATGGCCTTAGTTCGTCATCTCTTCTCAACCTCGGTTTTCAGGCCTATACACCCTACAGGCTCAGGCCCCTGGAACCAAACATGAAGACTGGGCTTGCCCTTTCCAAGGGAATTGTATGTGCCCATTCCAATGGCCACATCCCTACTAATAGGATAAACCTCCAAAGTCCCTGAGGCCATCCCAATATTTGTGGCTTCCTAGGACAAACAGGGGCAATCTGGGCACATCTGAGCACCTACCGGCACTCAGACCCATAGACTGATGTCCCCAGAGGTAAAAAGGAACAAACAGGCACATAGGCACCTATCAGATCTATTGCTTTGGTTTCCAGGCATCTCTCCTTAGAGATCCTTAGAACCCTTAGAACCCTGCTCTTGCTTCGTTCCTTATGGGACATCCTTGAGCCATCCAACAGGTGTCGAATGTCCCACAGGATTCCTTGTTCATGGTCCACATCACAACTCATATCATGGAAAGCTTCCAAGGTCACATGATGCCCCCAATCTTCATGAAGTCGGATCATGTTAAGAAACTCCAACCTGAGCCAACAGCTGATCTTCGCCTTAACTTCAGATGCACGAGATCTTGATTATGCTCTTCAGAGTGCACCTGCTGTGCCCTCACCCCAAAACCTAAGCATAGCTAGTGTTCTCAGACTTCCGTCCTCACACTCCTGGACCATACGCCCTCCATTTTGGGATTTCCGATGACACAGTGCTGCACTCTGCCTGCCCTCCAGAAGAAAAACGTTGCCCTATGGGTCTACCCAGAAACCTCAAATGAGGATAAACCTGCATGCCACTCAACTGTACACCAATTATATAGTCTAGCCTGTGCACTAATGCCCTGTCTGACACAACCTGAGGCCTGAATTCCCAACCG
This sequence comes from Mustela putorius furo, assembly GCF_011764305.1. Lineage (NCBI taxonomy): Eukaryota > Metazoa > Chordata > Mammalia > Carnivora > Mustelidae > Mustela > Mustela putorius. Next base: position 1,066,615 of record NW_025422101.1, on the reverse strand, counting down.
ACACCCAGACAGCTTGCCCTACACTGAGAACATCTGAACCGCCATGGCCTTAGGTTTCCATCTCTTTCCAACCTGGTTTTCAGGCTACAGAAACCTAGACCTTATCTCTACTCATTTCCCATGGGTGAACGTGATGCAGAAATCATAACTCCTCCTTCCCTCTCGCCAGAATCTTGTGGTTGGCATCTTATCCAAAGTTCAGTGTAGGACCCCTGTAGGGCCTACAGTAGTAGTATTAGGGCCCCTGAGGGTAGTGTAGGGTCCCTGAGGCCCTGCCCATGCTTAAGAGCTGCGGTGGGCACAAACACACATTGGGACCCTCAGTTTGAGCCTTGTCCTCAAGTAAAGCCTCTCAGTTGCTGGACCATGAGCCCGCATATGGGGCCTGCCATGCCCCAAGTCACCCAATCTTAACCAGAGGTAGAGACATCTAGTCACCCCTACTCAGGGCTCTGCTCTGGAATCCCTCTTTGGTGGGACATTTGAGGTAAGTAAACACAGAAAGGATTCCTCCCACGCACAGAATGACCCCAATCACTTGGGATCAGGCCATCCGCAGAAGAGAAAGACTCCTCCATGGCCCATGAGACCAGCCCGACATTCCACGGCCACTATTGACACAAAATCCAGAGACATAAGCCTCACCCTTAGGTCATAGCCCAAAAAATTCTCCTCATTGTCTGTAGATCGGGCCTGCCATACCTACGTCCCCAAACTTAAGCCGAGTTTGTGTTTTCAGACTTCTGTCCTGACATCCCTGTCCCACACACCCTCCAGGCCTAGGCCCCTGGAGCCACACCTCAGGACTGTGCCTGCCCTCTCCAAGGAAATTCTTCCCATTCATTGGCCACAACCCTACAGATTAGGAGAAACCTCCAAAGTCCCAGAGGCCATTCCAATAGTGTAGGCCGCCCAGTACAAAGAGCGGTGATCTGTCACAAGCAGAGCAACGACCTCAACTCACCCGTAGACAGATATCCCAGGAGAAAGGTATTCAACTGGACAGGCCCCTAGAACGTAATTGGTTCCATTGCTTTTGTTTCTAAGCATCCCTCCTCAGAGGCCTGTTTTCCAATACCAGCATATGGGGGATTCCCGAGATACCAATCAGAACAAATCTTGTCTCCACATGGGAAACTTATCCTTTGGAGCTCTGTAAAAACCTCCAGTTAGGAGAAAGCTTCAGGTAACCTGAGCACCGCCCTATTCCAAGGTCTCCATGGACAGAAACCCGCATTATGACCATTCGGCAGGAGAGTACATTTCAACTCAGCCCCGTTGATTACTCACCCAGAGGCAGAATATCAAACCTGCCTTGTCACTAGGAGACAACTGTAATGCAAAGCAGACTCTCTAGGCATCCATCGTTGGAATCCTGCTCTGGCGCCGTTCCATATGGGATGTCCTGGGAGCCTTCCAACAGGTCTTGACTGTCCTGCAGAAGGAATCCTTGCAGATTGGAGCATCTCACAACTCCTATCGTGGGAAAAACCTACATGGCTTCATGAGATGCTCCCCTTTATAAAGGGGCCATCATGGACAGAAACTCCAACCTGAGCCAACTTCTGATCCATTGCTTTGGTTTCTATGTATCTCTCCTCAGAGGCCTGGTTTCCAGTATCACAATATGGGGGTTTCCTAAGGAAACAATCAGAACAGATCTCATCTCCACATGAGAAACTTGCTCTTTGGAGCTGTGTCAATACCTCAGGTTAGGAGGATCCTTCAGGGCGCTGGCACCATGGCCCAATTCCAAGGTCTCCAAGGACACAAACTTACATTATGATCCATCCTCAGGAGAGTCCATTTCAAATCAGTCCCCTCGGCTGCTCACCCAGAGCCAGCAGATCAAACCTGCTTTGTCACTAGGAGACAGTTGGAATGCGAGGTGGGCTGCCCAGGCATCCATCCTTAGAACCCTGCTCTGGAGAATTTCTTTATGGGACGTCTTGAATCCAACCAACCTGTCTTGACTGTCTCGCAGAATGAATCCTTGTGGTTTGAAGCATCACACAATCCCACTGTGAGAAAACCTCCATTTCCTCATGATGCCCCACACCTTCATAAATGGGCCATCATGGACAGAAACTCCATCCTAAGCCAAAGTCTGATCCGCGCCCTGAATTCAGAAGCACGAGATCTCGATACAGCACTTGAGAGTGTGCCTGCTGTGCCCTCGCCCCGAAACCTAAGCCTAACTTGTGTTCTCAGACTTCCGTCTTCACAATCCTGGCCACACCCCTCCAGTTTGGCAATTCTGGAGACACAATGCAGCACTCTGCCTGCCCTCCAAAAGAAAAATGTTACCCTATAGGGCTAACCAGAAACGCCAAATGAGTAACAACCTGCATGCCACTCGACCATACCCCAATTTTACAATCTAGCCTGTGCACTAAAGCCCTGTCTGACACAGCCTGAAGGCAGACCTCCAGTCCAACACCCAGACAGCTGGCCGTACACTGAGCATATCAAACCCACAATGGCTTTTGGACATCATCTCAACCCAACCTCAGTTTTTTCCTTCAGAACCTAGACCTTATCTCCACTCACTGCTCAGGAGTGAACGTGATACAAGAATCAGAACTTCTCCTTCGCCATGGCAAGAAACCTTGTGGTTGGCATGTTGTCCAACGTTCATTGTAGGAGAAAGCAGCATGGACTATGAGGCCCCACCTATCCCCGAGGGCTACAATTTGCACAAACACACATTGTGACCCTCAGCGTGAGCCCTATCCTCATGTAAAGCCTCTTAGTGACTGGAACAACAGCCCACATATGGGGCTTGCCAAGCCCCTAGTCCCCCAATCTCAACCAGAGTTAGAGATGTCTAGTCACCCCTACTCAGGGCATTGCTCTGGAATCCCTCTTTGGTGGGACACCTGAGGTAAAAAAAAAAATACAGAAAGGACTCTTCCCATCCACAGAATGATCCCAACCACTTGGGAACAGGCCAAATCACCAGAGAAAGACTTGTCCATGGCCCTTGAGGACACCCCGACATTCCACGGCCACCGTATGCACAAAATCCAGAGACAAAAGCCTGAGCAAACGCCACATACTCGCCCTTTGTTCATAGCCCGGAAAATTCTCACGGTCTGTAGATCGAGCCTTCATACATACATCCCCAAACCTAAGCTGAGTTTGTGTTTTCAGACTTCTGTCCCCACAGTCCTGGCCCACACACTATCCAAGCTGAGGCCCCTGGAGCCACACCTGAGGACTGTGGCTTCCTTCTCCAGGGGAATTCTGCCATTTCCATTGGCCACAACCTCGGTTTTCGGGTTTCAGAACCTAGACCTAAACTCCAATCACTGTCCAGGGGTGAACGTGATGCAGAAATCACAACTCTTCCTTCGCCATGGCCGGAAACCTTGTGGTTGGCATATTCTCCAACGTTCAGTGTAGGAGAATCCAGCGTGGCCCATGAGGCCCTTCCCATGCTTGAGGGCCTTGTTGGGCACAAATAGGCATTGTGACCCTCAGCATGAGCCCTGTCCTCAAGGAAGACCTCTCAGTGTCTGAATCAAGAGCCCACATATTGGACTTGCCATGCCCCTAGGCCCCCAAACTTAAACAGAGGTGGGGTTATCCAGTTGTCCCTACCAAGGACTCTGCTCGGGAATCCCTCTTTTATTGGCACACATGAGGTACATAAAATAAAATAAAAAAACAGAAAGGACACCTCCCATCCCACAGACAGTACCCAAACTCTTGGGATTGGGTCAAATCCTCAGAGAAGGAAAGCCGTCCACAACCCATGAGGCCACGCCAGCATTCGACCCACATTGTTGACACAAATCCAGAGACAAAACTTGAGCAAGCACCTCAAACTCACCCTTTTTCATATCCCGAAGTGTTATCACGGTCTGTAGATTGGGCGTGCCATACCTATGTCGCTAATCATAAGCGGAATTTGTGTTTTCAGACTTATGTCCCCACAGGCCTGGCCCACACACACTCAAGGCTGGGCACCTAGAGCCAAACTCAGAACTGTGCCTGCCCTCTCCAGGGGATTTCTGCCCATTCCATTGGCCACAACACTATAGATTAGGAGAAACTCCAAAATCCCGAGGCCATTTCCAATATTATAGGCTGCCCAGGAGAAACAGGGGCGATCTGACACAAGCCGAGCAACTACCTCCCCTCGGATCCATAGACACGTATCCCCAGGAAGGAGATTGAACCGGACAGGCACCTAGGCCCTAATCATATCCATTGCTTTTGTTTCCAGGCATCTCTCCTCAGAGGCCTGGTTTCCAATACCAGCATATGGGAGATTCCTTAGGCACTCATCAAAAACAATTCTCTTCTCTACATAGGAAACGTACTCTTTAGAGCTCCATCAAAACCTCCGGTTATGAACATCCCTCAAGGCCCCGGATCAAGCACCCCATTCCAAGGTCTCCATGGACACAAATGCACATTATGACCCATCCTCAACTCACCCATTTCAACACACCCGCCTTGGTTACTCCCCTAGATCCAGCAGATCGAACTTTCCTTGGCGCTATGAGACACCTGGAATGGGAGGCAGGCTGCCCAGGCATCCATCCTTAGAACCCTGCTCTGGATAACTTCCTTATGGGATGTCCTGGAGTCATCCAGCAGGTCTCGACTGTCCCACAGAAGGAATCATTGCGGTTTGGAGCATCTCACAATTCCCATCGTGGGAAAACCTCCATGGCCTCGTGACACCCTCCCCTTCATGAAGGGGCCGTCATGGACAGAAACTCCAACCTGAGCCAACGTCGGATCCTAGCTCTGTCTTCAGGTACACGGGATCTCGAATCATCTCGGCAGAGGGTTCCTGCCGTCCCCTCACCCCGAAATCTAAGTCTGGCTTGTGTTCTCAGAATTTTTTCCTCACACTCCTGGCCCACAATCCTTCCAGTTTGGGAATTCTGAAGCCACTATGTGGCACTGTGTCTTCCTTCCAGAAGAAAAACTTTGCCCTCTGGGGCTACCCAGTGACCACAAATGAGTACCAACCTGCACGAAACTCGACTGCACCCCAATGATACAGTCTAGCCTGGGCACTAATTCCCTGTCTGCCACAGCCTGAGCCTGCACCCCCCAACCCACACTCAACAGCTGGCCGAACACTGAGCACATCAGTCACACCATGGCCTTAGGTCTTCATCTCTTCCCAACCTCAGTTTTCAGGCTTCAGAACCTAGACCTTAAATCCAATCACAGTCCAGAAGTGAAAGTGTTGCAGAAATTAGAACTCCTTCTTCCCCATGGCCAGAAAACTTGTGGTTGCCATATTGTGCAACGTTCAGTGTAGGAGAAACCAGCATGGTACATTAGGCCACGCCCTGACTTGAGGGGCTCCTTGGGCACAAAACCACATTGTGAAACTCAATGTGAGCCCTATGCTCAAGGAAGGCCTCTCAGTGTCTGGACCTAGAGCCCACATATGGGGCTTGCCATATTCTTAGGTCCCAATGTTAACCAGAGTTCTGGTTGTCCAGTCGCCCCTCCCCAGGACTCTGCTGTGGAATCCCTCTTTTGGTGGTCCACCTGAGGTAAAAAAAAAAAAAAAAAAAAAAAAAAAAAAAAGGCCTCCTCCCTTCCCACAGAATGACCCCAAACTCTTGGGATTGGGTCAAATCCCCAGAAAGGGATCCTCATCGATGGCCCATGAGGACACCCGGACATTCCATGGCAATCGGTGACACATATCCAGAAAAAAATAAGCATGAGCAAGCACCTCACTTTCGCCCTTTGTTCATATCCCGAAGAGTTCTCCTCACGGTCTATATATCGGGCCGGCCATACCTACAGACTAAAACCTAAGTGGAGTTTGTGTTTTCAGACTTTTGTCCAAATAGCCCTGGACTACACACGCTCCACACTTGGGTCCCTGGAGCCACACCTCAGGACTGTGCTTCCCTTTCAAGAGAATTCTTCCCATTCCATTGGCCACAACCTTGCAAATTAGGAAAAACCTCCAAAGTTACCGAGGCCATCCCAATAGTGTAGGCCGCCCAGGACAAACAGGTGTGATCTCAAACCAGCTGAGCAACTACCTCCACTCAGACAAAAGATGTCCCCAGAGAAGAATATTGAACCGGACAGGCCCCTAGGCCCTAATCAGATCCATTGCTTTGGTTTCCAGGCATCTCTCCTCAGAGGCCTCATTTCCAATACCAGCAAATGGTGGTTTCCTGAGGCACCAATAAGAACAAATCTCGTCTCCCCATGGAAAACTTGCTCATTGGAGCTTTGTTATCACCTCTGGTTAGGAGATTCCTTCAGGGCCCTGGTGCCACTGCCCCATACCAAGGTCTCAATGGACTTAAACCAACATTAAGACCATCCTCAGGAAAGTCCATTTCAACTCATTTAAGACCATCCTCAGGAAAGTCCATTCCAACTCAGCCCCCTCTGATGCTACCCCAAGCCAGCAGATCAAACGTTTCTTGTTGCTAGGAGACAATTGGAATTGAGGCTGTCTGCCCAGGCATCCATACTTAGAACCCTGTTCTGGAAAAATACCTTAGGAGACGTCCTGGAACCATCCAACAAATCTTAATTGTCCCACAGAAGGAATCCTTGCGGTTTGGAGCATCTCACAACTCTAATAGTGGGAAAACCCCCATGGCCTCATTATGCCCCCCCCTTCATGAAGGGGCCAACATGGACAGAAACTCCAACCTGAGCCAAAGTCTGATCCTCGACCTGACTTCAGACTCATGAGATCTCAATTCAGCTCTGCAGAGTGTGCCTGCCATGTCCATTCCCCGAAACCTAAGCCTAGCTTGTGTTCTCAGACTTCCTTCCTCACTCTCCTGGCCCACAAGCCCTCCAGTTTGGGAATTCCGAAGCCACAATGAAGCACTCTGCCTGCCCTCCAGAAGAAAAACTTTGCCCTATGCTGCTAATAAGAAACCCCAAATGATTATCTAATGCATGCCACTCGACTGTAAAGCAATTATACAGCCTACCCTGAATACGAATGCCCTGTCTGGCACAGCCTGAGACAAGACATCCCAAACGACACCTAGACAGCTGGCTCCAACCTGGACACAAGGGACCCGCTATGGCTGTAATTCGTCATCTCTTCCCAACCTCGGTTTGCAGGCTTCAGAACCTAGAACTTATCTCCAATCACTGCCCAGGGCTGAACGTGATGCAGAAATTAGAATTCCTCCTTCCCCATGGCCAGAAACCTTGTGGTTGGCATGTTGTCCAACGTTCAATGTGGGAAAACCTGCATTGTCGGAAAGGCCACGCCAGTGCTTGAGGGCCGCCTAGGGCACAGACATGCATTGTGACCTGTAGCGTGAGTCCCGTATTAAAGTAACGCCTCTCAGGGGCTGGACCAAGATCCTGCATATGGGGCTTGTCATATCCATAGGCCCCCAGGCTGAACCAGAGAGCGAGTATTCCAGTTGTCAGTACCCACTGCTATGCTCCAGAATCCCTCTACTGGGGGGACACATGAAGCAGAAAACAGGACTCTTCCCTTCCCACAGAATGACCCCAACGTCTTGGGGCCTGGACAACTACCAGAGAGGGAGACTTCTATGACCCATGAGGCAACTCCTACATTAAACGGCCATTGTGGACAAAATATCCAGAGACAAAAGACTGAGCGACTGCCTCCCTCTCACCCTTCTTTCAAATCCAGAGGAGCTCCCCTCACGGACTGTAGATCAGGCCTGCCATAACCTCGGCCTAAAACCTGAGCTGAGTTTGGGTTTTTGGATGTCTGTCTGCACAGCCGTGGCCCACACCGCCTCCAGGCTGGGGTCTCTGGAGCCACACCACAGAACTGTGCCTGCTCTCTCCTAAGAAACTGCCCGTTCCATTGGCCACAACTCTACAAAATAGTAGAAACCTCAAGGTCCCCAAGGATATCCCACTACCGCAAGCCGCACTGGACAAACAGGGGAATTATGACACCAGCTGAGCAACTACTACCTCCATGCAGACACAGAGACTGATATCCGCAGAGACAGAAGATTGAACCAGACAGGCCCCTAGGCCCTATTATGAACTCTGGCTTTGGTGACCAGGTATCACTCCTCAGAGGCCTGGGTTCGAAGAACAGCATATGGGGCTATCCTGAGGCACCAGACAGAACACCTCTCATCTCCGCATGGAAAGCTTCCTTGTTGGAGTTGTGTCAAACCCTTCGGGTTGGAGAATCCTGCAGAGTCCCTTAGCTACTGCCACATTCCAAGGTCTCCATGGCCACCAACCCACATTATGACTCATCCTCAGGAAAGTCCATTTAAACTCAGCCTTCTGGGTAGCTCACCCAAGAGCCCGCAGATTGAGCGTGTGCCTTGTCTCGACCAGGCAATGGGAAGGTGAGTTGGCGTTTCTCGGCATCCATGCTTAGGCCCCTGCTCTCGAGTCTTTCTGTATGGGGCATCCTGGAACCATCCAATAGTACTCGACTGTCCTGAAGAAGGAAACTTTCAAGTTTGGAGCATCTTACAACTCCCAGCGTAGGGAAACCTCCCTGGCCTCATGACGCCCCCACCCCCTTCAGGACGGGGCCGTCATGGACACAAACTCCAGCTTGAGGTAACATCTGATACTCGCCCTGACCTCAGATGCAGGAGATCTCGATTCAGCCTCTGCACAGTGGGCCCAAACCTCGTGCTAACTTGTGTTTTCAGACTTCCTTCCTCACACTTCTGGCAAACATGTCCTCAAGACTTGGAATTCTGGAACCAAAATTCAGCCCTATGCTGGCCCTCCAGAAGAAAAACGTTGCTCTATGGGGATCTCCATAAACCCCAAATGAGGATCAACCTGCTCGGTTCTCGACCTCAACCCAATTGGATTGTTCGGGTTGTCCATTCATCCCTCCCCAGAGCTCTGCCTTGGAATCCCTCTTTTGGTGGGACACCTGAGGTAACAAAACTAAAAGGACTCCTGCCATCCTTCAGATTGACCCAAAACAATTGGGATTGGACCAAATTCACAGAGAGGAAGTCTCGTCCATGGCCCATGAGGCCTCCCCGAGATTCCACAGCCATCGTTGACAACAAATCCAGAGACAAAAGTCTGAGCATGCGCCTCACACTCGCTCTTTTGTCGTATCCCAAAGAGTTCTCCTCACGGTCTGTAGATCGGGCCTGCCATACCTACTTCCCAAACCTAAGCCGAGTTTGTGTTTTCAGACTTCTGTCCCCACATTCCTGGCCCACAGACCCTTCAGACTGGGGCCCCTGGAGCCACACATCAGGACTGTGCCTGTCCATACCACGGGAATTCTGCCCATTCCATTGTCCACAATCGTACAAATTAGGAAAAACCTCCAGAGTCCCCAAGGACATCCCAATAATGTAGGCCGCCCAGGACAAACAAGGGTCATCTGAAACCAGCTGAGCAACTACCTCTACTCAGCGTAGATGGATGTCCCCAGAGAAGAAGATTGAATCAGACAGGCCCCTAGGCCTGAATCAGATTCATTGCTTTCGGTTACAGGTATCTCTCCTCAGAGGCCTGGTTTCCAATATTAGCATAGGGGATTTCATGAGGCAGCAATCAGAACAAATCTCTTCTCCACATGGGAAAATTATCCTTGGAAGATGTCTCAAAACCTCCAGTTAGGAGAATCCTTCAGGGCCTGTGTGCCACTGCCCCATTACAAGGTTTCCATAGACGCTAAAACACATTAGGACCCATCCACAGGAGAGTCCATTTCAACTCAGCGTATTTGTTGCTCCGCGAGATCTAGCAGATCTAACTTGTCTTGTTGGTAGGAGACAATTGGAATGTGAGGTGGCCTACCCGCCATCCATCCTTAAAACCATGCTCGGAATCATTGGCCTGGAGCCAACCAACAGGTCTCAATTGTCCTGCAGAAGAATCTTGGCAGTTGGGAGCTTCTCACAACTCCCATCGTGAGAAAACACCCATGGCCTCGTGATCCTCCCCACCTTCATGAAGTGGCCCTCAGGGACATAAGGTCCAACCTGAGCGATCGTCTGATCCTCACCCTGACTTCAGATGCACGAGATCTCGATTCAGCTCTGTAGATTGTGCCTGCCATGTCCTCACCCAGAAACCTAAGCCTAGCTTGTGTCCTCAGACTTCCATCCTCAGACTAATGGCCCACAAGCCCTCCAGTTTGGCAATCCAGAATTATAATGGAGCACTCTGCCTGCCCTCCAAAAGAAAAACATTGCCTTCTGGGGCTACCCAGAAACCCCAAATGAAGATCAACCTGCACGCCACTTGGCTGTAATCAAAATATATAGGCTGACCTGGGCAATAATGCCCATTCTGACAGAGCCTGAGCCTGGACCTCCTGGACCCACCCATACAGCTGGCCACTCACTGAGCACATGGGACCAGCCATTGCCTTAGGTCGTTATCTCTTCCCAGCCTCGGTTTTCAGGATTTATAACCTAGGCCTTATCTACAATCACTGTCCATGTTTGAATATGATGCAGAAATCAGAACTCTTTCCCGATATCAAGAAACCTTGTGGTAGGCTTGTTGTATAATGTTCAGTGTAATGGATACCAGTGTGTCCAATGAGACCCTGCCATTGCTCGCGGGCCACATAGGTGGCAAACACACATTGTGACCCTCAGCCTTAGCCCAGTCCTCAGGTAAGGCCTCTCAGTGGCTGGATGAAGAGACAGCATATTGGGCTTGCCATGCCCCTAGGCCCAGATTTTTAACAGTAGTTCGGGTTGTCCCTTCACTCTTCCGCAGGGCTCTGCTTTGGAACTCCTCTTTTGGTGGGACCCCTGATGTAACAACCCTGAAAGGAGTACTCCATCCAACAGATTGACGAAAAACAATTGGGATTGGGCCAAATCCACAGAGAGCAAGATTCGTCCATGGCCCATGAGGCCTCCTCGACATTCCACGGCCATCGCTGAAACAAACTCCAGAGACAAAAGCCTGAGCAAGCGCCTCAGACTCGCACTATCTTCATATCCTGAAGATGTCTTCTCATGGTTGATAGATCAGGCCTGCCATACCTACGTCCCCAAACATAAGCTGAGTTTGTGTTTTCAGACTTCTGTCCTCAAAGTCCTGGGCCACACACCATCCAGGCTTGGGACCCTGGAGCCACACATTGGGACTGTGCCTACCCAATCCATGGGAATTCTGCCCATTCCATTGTCCAAAATCGTACAAATTAGGAGAACCCTCCAAAGTCCCTGAGGCCATCCCAATAGTATAGGTCGCCCAGGACAAAAAAGGTCAGTCTGTCACCAGCTGAGCATCTACCTCCACTCATACCCTAGATGGATGTCCCCAGAGAAGAAGATTGAACCAGACAGGACCCTAGGCCAAAATCGGATCCACTGCTGCTTTGTTTTACAGGCATGTCTCCTCAAAAGCCTGGATTCCAATACAAGCATTGGGGTTTTCCTGAGGCACCCATCAGAACAAACCTTATCTCCACCAGGAAACTTGTGCATGGGAGCTATGTCAAAAGCTGAGGAGAATACTTCAGGGTCCCGGTGCCACCGCCCAATTCCAAGGCCCTCATGGACACAAACACACATTAGACCCATCCTCAGGAAAGTCCATTTCAACTCAGGCACCCCGGTTGCTCCCGCAGAGCCATCAGATCTAAACTGTCTTGTCACTAGGAGACAATTGGAATGCGAGGCGGGCTTCTAAGGCATCCATCCACGAACGTTGGTCTAGACTCATCCATATGGGATGTCCTGGAGCTGTCCAGCAGGTCTCAATTGTCCCGCAGAAGGAATCCTAGGAGGGGGCCTTCCACCACTCCAAACGTGGGAAAACCTCCACGGCCTCGAGATTCGGCTCCCTTCATGAAGGGGCCGTCATGAACAGAAAATCCAAGCTGAGCCAACGTCTGATCCTCGCTCTGACTTCAGATGCATGAGATATTGCTTCAGATCTTCAGGAGGTACATGCCGTGCCCTCGCCCTGAATCCCAAGTCTAGCTGGTGTTCTCAGACTTCCGTCCTCACACTCCTGGCCCCGAAGCCCACATGTTTGGCAATTCCGGACCATCATTGCAGCACTCTGCCTGCCCTCGAGAAACAAAATATTGCCCAATGAGCTGCCCGGGCACATTAAATGAGAATAAACCTACATGGTACTCGAAAGTACCCAAATTATATAGTCTAACCTGGGCAGTAATGCACTGTCTGACACAACCAGAGCTGGGACCTCCTGAGCAACAACCAGACAGCTGACCGCACACTGAGGACATGAGATCCGCCATGGCCTTAGGACAGCATCTCTTCCCTACCTCAGTTTTCAGGCATCAGAACCTAGACCTTATCTCCAATCACTGCCCAGGGGTGACTGTGATGCAGAAATCAGACCTCCTGCTTACCCAAGGCAAGAAACCTTGTGGTTGGCATGTTGTCCTACGTTCAGTGTAGGAGAAACAGGCATTCACCCTGAGGTCACGCCCATTCTTGAGTGTAACGAGGGCATAAACACGCATTGTGACCCTTAGCGTGATTCCTGACCTCTAGTAAATCCTCCAGTGGCTGGACCATTAGATGTCATAAAGGGCTTGACATGTCCCTAGGCCCCAATTTTTAACCAGATTTCTGGTTGGCCAGTCACAACACCCCAGGGCTCTACTTTGGAATCCCTCATTTGGTGGGACACCTGAAGTTGAAAAAAAAACAAAACAAATCAACCACAACAGAACAACGGACTTCTTCCATCACACAGAATGAACCCAAACTCTTTGGACGGGGCAAAACCCACAGAGAGTAAGACTCGTCCATTACCCATGAAGTCATCTGGAAATTTCACGACCATCAGTGACACGATATTCAGAGTAAAAACTTGAGCAAGAGCCTCACACTCGCCCTTTTTTCATATCCCGAGAATTCTCCTCATGGTCTGTAGATCAGTCCTGCCATACCTATGACCCGAAACATAAGCCAAGTTTGTGTTTTCAGACAACTGTCCAAAAAGCCCTGGCCTACACACCTTACAGGCTCAGGCCCTTGGAGCCAAACCTGACGACTGTGCTTGCCCTCTCCAAGGGAATTGTCTTGCCCATTCCAATGGCCGCAACCCTACTAATAGGATAAACCTCCAAAGTCCCTGAGGCCACCCCAATATTTATGGCTTCCCAGGAAAAACAGGGGCATTCTGGGCCCATCTGAGCACCTACCGGCACTCAGATTCGTAGACTGATATCCCCAGAGGTAAAAAAAGTAACGAACAGGCCCCAAGGCACCTATCCGATCCATTGCCTTGGTTTCCAGGCATCTCTCCTCAGAGGAATGGATTTCAATAACAGCATATGGCAGTTTCTTGACTCACCCATCAGAACAAATCTCATCTACACATGGGAAACTTGCACGATGGAGCTGTGTGAAAGCCTCTCTTTAGGAGAACCCTTCAGGGCCCCAGTTCCACCGCTTCATTCCAAGGTCTCCATAGACACAAAATCATATTAGGACACATCCACGAGAGAGTCCATTTCAACTCAGCCTCCTCGTTTGCTCCCCCAAATCCAGCAGATCTAACCCTACTTGTTGCTTGCAGAAAATTGGAATGCAATGTGGGCTCCACAGCCATCCATCCTTAGAACTCTGCTCGGAATCGTAGTCCTGGAGCCAACCATCAGGTCTCAATTGTATTGCAGAAGAATCTTTGCATTGGGAGCTTCTAACAACTCCCATCGTGGGAAAAACCCCATGGCCTCCTGATACACCCCCCCCTTCTGGAAGGGGCCATCAGGGACAGAATGTCCAACCTGTGTGATCGTCTGATCCTCGCCCTGACTTCAGATGAACGAGATCTTGATTCAGGTCTCACCCAGAAAACTAGGCCTAGCTTGGTTTCTCAGAATTCCGTCCACACAATACTTTCCCACAAGCCCTCCAGTTTGGCAATCCAGAACTACAATGCAGCACTCTTCCTGTTCTACAGAAGAAAAACATTGCCTTCTGGGGCTAACCAGTAACCCCAAATGAGGATCAACCTGCACGCCATTCAGCTGTACCCCAAATATATAGGCTGACCTGGGCACTAATGCCCTTTCTGAGACAGCCTGAATCTGGACCTCCTGGCCCCACCCAGAGAGCTGGCCGCACACTGAGCTCATCAGACCCGCCATGGCCGTAGGTCATCATCTCTTAACTACCTCAGTTTTCAGGCTTCAAAACCTAGACCTTATCTCCAATCACTGCCCAGGGGTGACTATGATGCAGAAGTCAGAACTCTTCCTTACCCAAGGTAAGAAACCATGTGGTTGGCATGTTGTCCAACGTTCAGTGTAGGAGAAACCAGCATTCACCCTGACGCCCCGCCCATTCTTGAGTGCGACGAGGGCATAAACACTTATTGTGACCCTCAGTGTGAGTCCTGTCCTCTAGTACGTCCTCTCAGTGGCTGGACCATTAGATGTCATAATGGGCTTGACATGTCCCTAGGCCCCAATTTTTAACCAGATTTCTGGTTGTCCAGTCGCCCTCCCAGGGCTCTACTCTGGAATCCCTCATTTGGTGGGACACCTGAGGATGAAAAACAAAACAAAACAAATAAAAAACAACAGAACTACGGACTTCTTCCATCCCACAGAATGACCCCAAACTCTTTGGACAAGGCCAAACCCCCAGAGAGTGAGACTCGTCCATTTCCCATGAAGTCACCCGGAAATTGCACGACCATGAGTGACACGATATCCAGAGACAAAAACTTGAGCAAGAGACTCACACTCACCATATTTTCATATCCCGAAGAGTTCTCCTCATGGTCTGTAGATCAGTCCTGCCATACCTATGACCCGAAACATAAGCCGAGTTTGTGTTTTCAGATAACTGTCCAAACAGCCCTGGACTACACACCCTACAGGCTCAGGCCCCTGGAGCCAAAACTGACGACTGTGCTTGCCCTCTCCAAGGGAATTGTGTGTGCCCATTCCAATGGCCACAACCCAACTAAGAGGATAACCTCCAAAGTCCCTGAGGCCAACCCAATATTTGTGGCTTCCTAGGACAAACAGGGGCAATCTGGGCCCATCTGAGCACCTACCGGCACTCAGACCCGTAGACTGACGTCCCCAGAGGTAAAAAGGAACGAACAGGCCCCTAGGCACATATCCGATCCATTGCTTTGGTTTCCAGGCATCTCTCCTCAGAGGAATGGATTTCAATAACAGCATATGGCTGTTTCCTGACTCACCCATCAGAACAAATCTAATCTACACATGGGAAACTTGCATGATGGAGCTGTGTGAAAGCCTCCCTTTAGGAGAACCCTTTAAGGCCCCAGGGCCACCGCTTCATTCCAAGGTCTCAATAGACACATAATCATATTAGGACACATCCACGGGAGAGTCCATTTTAACTCAGCCTCCTTGGTTGCTCCCCCAGATGCAGCAGATCTAACCTCTCTTGTTGCTTGCAGACAATTGGAATTCGAGGTTGGCTACCCAGCCATCCATCCTTAGAACCCTGCTCAGATTCGTTGTCCTGGAGCCAACCAACAGGTCTCAATTGTCCTGCAGAAGAATCTTTGCAGTTTGGAGCTTCTCACAACTCCCATCGTGGGAAAACCCCCATGGCCTCGTGATCTAACCCCCCTTCGAGAAGCAGCCATCAGGGACAGAATGTCCAAAATGAGCAATCATCTGATCCTCGCCCTGACTTCAGATGTTCGAGATCTCGATTCAGGTCTCACCCAGAATCCTAGGCGTAGCTTGGGTTCTCAGACTTCCGTCCTCAGACTACTGGCCCACAAGCCCTCCAGTTTGGCAATCCAGAACTCCAATGCAGCACTCTGCCTGTTCTCCAGAAGAAAAACATTGCTCTCTTTGCCTACCCAGAATCCCCAAATGATAATCAACCTGCACGCCATTCGGCTGTACCCCACATATATAGGCTGACATGGGCACTAATGCCCTTTCTGACACAGCCTGAGCCTGGACGTCCTAGCCCCACCCAGACTACTGGCCCCACACTGAGCACAACGGACCCCTCATGGCTTTAGGTCGTCATCTCTTCTCAACCTCGGTTTTCAGGCTTCAGAACCTAGACCTTATCTCCAATCACGGCCCGGGTTTGAAAATGATGCAGAAATCAGAACTCTTTTCCCATAGCAAGAAACCTTGTGTTTGGCATGATGTCCAAGGTTCTGTGTCGTTGAAACCAGTGTGTCCCACGAGGCCCCACCCATGCTTGCGGGCCACATTGGTCACAAATACACATTGTGACCCTCAGCCTGAGCCCAGTCCTCAGGTAAGGCCTCTCAGTTGCTGGATGGAGAGACAGCATATTGGGCTTGCCTAGCCCCTAGGCCCCAATTTTTAACCATAGTTCGGGTTGTCCCTTCACTCTTCCCCAGGGCTCTGCTTTGGAATTCCTCTTTTGGTGGGACACCTGAGGTAGCAAACCTGAAAGGAGTCCTCCCATCCCACAGATTGACGAAAAACAATTGAGATTGAGCCAAATCCACAGAGAGCAAGATTCGTCCATGGCCCATGAGGCCTCCCCAACATTCCACGGCCATTGCTGATACAAAATCCAGAGACAAAATCCTTAGTTCGTGCTTCAGACTCGCTCATTCTTCATATCCTGAAGAGTTCTTCAGATAAGAACCTACACGGCACTCGAAGGCACCCAAAATATATAGTCTAACTTGGGTACTAATGCACTGTCTGACAACCTGAGCCCGGACCTCGTGACCAACACCCAGACAGCTGACCGCACACTGAGCACATCAGACCCACCATGGCCTTAGGTCATCATCTCTTCCCTTCCTCTGTTTCTAGGCTTCAGAACGTAGACCTTATCTCCAATCACTGTCCAGGGGTGACTGTGATGCAGAAATCAGTACTCTTCCTTACACATGGAAAGAAACCTTGTGGTTGGCATGTAGTCCAATATTCAGTGTAGGAGAAACCAGCATTCACACTGAGGCCCCGCCCATTCTTGAATGCGACGAGGGCATAAACACGCATTATGACCCTCAGCGTGAGTCCTGTCCTCTAGGACGTCTTCTCAGTGGCTGGACCATTAGATGTCATAATGGGCTTGACATGCCCCCAGGCCCCAATGTTTAACCAGATTTCTGGTTGTCCAGTCGCCCCTCCCCAGGGCTCTACTCTGGAATCCCTCATTTGGTGGCACACCTGAGGTTGTTAAACAAAACAAAACAAATCAACAACAATAGAACAACGGACTTCTTCCATCCCACAGAATGACCCCAAACCCTTTGGACGGGGCCAAACCCCCAGAGAGTAAGCCTCGTCCATTTCCCATGAAGTCACCCGGAAATTTCACGACCATCACTGACACGATATCCAGAGACAAAAACTTGAGGAAGAGCCTCACACTCGCCCTTTTTTCATATCCCGAAGAGTTCTCCTCATGGTCTGTAGATCAGTCCTGCCATAGCTATGACCCGAAACATAAGCCGAGTTTGAGTTTTCAGACAACTGTCCAAACAGCCCTGGCCTACACACCCTACAGGCTCAGGCCCCTGGAGCCAAAGCTGACGATTGTGCTTGCCCTCTCCAAGGGAATTGTGTGTGCCCATTCCAATGGCCACGACCATACTAATAGGATCAACCTCCAAAGTCCCTGAGGCCATCCCAATATTTGTGGCTTCCCAGGACAAACAGGGGCAATCTGGGCCCATCTGAGCACCTACCTGCACTCAGTCCCGTAGACTGATGTCCCCAGAGGTAAAAAGGAACGAACAGGCCCCTAGGACATATCGGATCCATTGCTTTGGTTTCCAGGCATGTCTCCTCAGAGGCCTAGATTTCAATAACAGCATATGGCTGTTTCTTGACTCACCCATCAGAACAAATCTCATCTACACATGGGAAACTTGCACAATGGAGCTGTGTAAAAGCCTCTCTTTAGGAAAACCCGCAGGGCCCCAGTGACACCGCTTCATTCCTAGGTCTCCATAGACACAAAAATCATATTAGGACACATCCACGGGAGAGTCCATTTCAACTCAGCCTCCTTGGTTGCTCACCCAGATCCAGCAGATCTAACCTGTCTTGTTGCTTGGAGACAATTGGAATGCGAAGTGGGCTACCCAGACATCCATCCTTAGAAAGCTGTTCGGAATCGTTGTCCTGGAGGCAACCATCAGGTCTCAATTGTCATGTAGAAGATACTTTGCAGTTGGGAGCTTCTCACAACTCCCATCGTGGGAAAACCCCCATGGCCTCGTGATCCACTCCCCGTTCAAGAAGGGGACAACAGGGATAGAATGTCCAACCTGAGCGATCCAATGATCCTCGCCCTGACTTCAGAGGCACGAGGTCTTGATTGAGGACTCACCCAGAAACCTATGACTAGCTTGGGTTCTCAGACTTCCGTCCTCAGAATACTGGCCCACAAGCCCTCCAGTTTGGAAATCCAGAACTACAATGCAGCACTCTGCCTGACCTCCAGAAGAAAAACATAGCACTCTGGGGCTACCCATAAACCCCCAATGAGGATCAACCTGCACGGCATTCGGCTGTACCCCAAATATATAGGCTGACCTGAGCACTAATGCCCTTTCTGACACAGCCTGAGCCTGGACCTCCTGGCCCCACCCATACAGCTGGCCGCACACTGAGCACATCAGACCCGCCATGGCCATAGGTCGTCATCTATTCTCAACCTCGGTTTTCTGGCTTCAGAACCTAGACCTTATCTCCAATCACTGCCCAGCGGTGACTTTGATGCAGAAATCAGGACTCTTCCTTACCTATGGCAAGAAACCTTGTGGTTGGCATGTTGTCCAACGTTCAGATTAGGAGAAACCAGCATTCACACTGAGGCCCCGCCCATTCTTGAGTGCGACGAGGGCATAAACACGCATTGTGACCCTCAGCGTGAGTCCTGTCCTCTAGTACGTCCTCTCAGTGGCTGGACCATTAGATGTCATAATGGGCTTGACATGTCCCTAGGCCCCAATGTTTAACCAGATTTCTGGTTTTCCAGTCGCCCCTCCCCAGGGCTCTACTCTGGAATCCCTCATTTATTGGGACACCTGAGGTTGAAAAACAAAACAAAACAAATCAACCACAACAGAACAAGAGACTTCTTCAATCCCACAGAATGACCCGAAACTCTTTGGACGGGGCGAAAACCCCAGAGAGTAAGACTCGTCCATTTCCCATGAAGTCACCCGGATATTTCACGACCATGAGTGACACGATATCCAGAGGCAAAATCTTGAGGAAGAGCCTCACACTCGCCCTTTTTTCATATCCCGAAGAGTTCTCCTCATGGTCTGTAGATCAGTCCTGCCATACCTATGACCTGAAACATAAGCCGAGTTTGTGTTTTCAGACAACTGCCCAAACAGCCCTGGCCTACACACACCCTACAGGCTCAGGCCCCTGGAGCCAAACCTGATGGCTGTGCTTGCCCTCTCCAAGGGAATTGTATGTGCCCATTCCAAAGGCCACAACCCTACTAATAGGATAAACCTCCAAAGTCCCTGAGGCCATCCCAATATTTGTGGCTTCCCAGGACAAACAGGGGCAATCTGGGCCCATCTGAGCACCTACCGGCGCTCAGACCCATAGACTGATGTCCCCAGAGGGAAAAGGAACGAACAGGCCCCTAGGCAACTATCGGATCCATTGGTTTGGCTTCCAGGCTTCTCTCCTAAGAGGCCTGGATTTCAAAACAGCATATGCCTGTTTCTTGACTCACCCATCAGAACAAATCTCATCTACACATGGGAAACTTGCACGATGGAGCTGTGTGAAAGCCCCTCTTTAAGAGAACCCTTCAGGGCCCCAGTGCCACCGCTTCATTCCAAGGTCTCCATAGACACAAAATCATATTAGGACACATCCACCAGCGCATCCATTTCAACTCATCCTCCTTGGTTGCTCCACCAGATCCAGCAGATCTAAACTGTCTTGTTGCTTGGAGACAATTGGAATGCGAGGTGGGCTACCCAGACATCCATCCTTAGAACCCTGCTCGGAATCGTTGTCCTGGAGCCAACCAACAGGTCACAATTGTCCTGCAGAAGAATCTTTGCAGTTGGGAGCTTCTCAAAACTCCCATCGTGGGAAAACCCCCATGGCCCCGTGATCCACACCCCCTTCAAGAAGGGGCCATCAGGAACAGAATGTCCAACCTGAGCGATCGTCTGATCCTCGCCCTGTCTTCAGACGCACGAGATCTCGATTCAGGTCTGTAGATTGTGCCTGCCATATCCTCACTCAGAAACCTAGGCCTAGCTTGGTTTCTCAGACTTCCATCCACAAAATACTGGCCCAGAAGCTCTCAAGTTTGGCAATATAGAACTACAAAGCAGCACTCTGACTGCCCTCCAGAAGAAAAACATAGCCCTCTGGGGCTAACCAGAAACCCCCAATGAGGATCAACCTGCACGGCATGCGGCTGTACCCCAAATATATAGGCTGACCTGGGCACTAATGCTCTTTCTGACACAGCCTGAGCCTGGACCTCCTGGCCCCACACAGACAGCTGGCCGCACACTGAGCACATCGGACCCGCCATGGCTTAGGACGTCATTTCTTCTCAACCTCGGTTTTCAGGCTTCAGAACTTAGATCTTATCTCAAATCACTGCCCGGGTTTGAAAATGATGCAGAAATCAGAACTCTTTCCCCATGGCAAGAAACCTTGTGGTTGGCATGTTGTCCAAGGATCAGTGTAGTTGAAACCAGTGTGGCCCATGAGGCCCCGCCCATGCTTGGGGGCCACATTGGTCACAAACACACATTGTGACCCACAGCCTGAGCCCAGTCCTCAGGTAAGGCCTCTCAGTGGCTGGATGGAGAGACAGCATATTGGGCTTGCCATGCCCCTAGGACCCAATTTTTAACCGTAATTCAGGTTGTGTCTTCACTCTTCCCCAGGGCTCTGCTTTGGAATTCCTCTTTTGGTGGACACACCTGAGGTAACAAACCTGAAAGGAGTCCTCCCATCCCACAGATTGACGAAAAACAATTGGGATCGGGCCAAATCCAGAGAGAGCAAGATTCGTCCATGGCCCATGAGGCCTCCCCAACATTCCACGGCCATCGCTAATACAAAATCCAGAGATAAAACCTGAGCACGCACCTCAGACTCGCTCATTCTTTATATCCTGAAGAGTTCTTCAGATAAGAACCTACACGGCACTCGAATGCACCCAAAATATATAGTCTAACCTGGGCACTAATGCACTGTCTGACAACCTGAGCCCGGACCTCGTGACCAACAACCAGACAGCTGACCGCACACTGAGCACATCAGACCCGCCATGGCCTTAGGTCATCATCTCTTCCCTACCTCAGTTTTCAGGCTTCAGAACCTAGACCTTATCCCCAATCACTGCCCAGGGGTGACTGTGATGCAGAAATCAGAACTCTTCCTTACCCATGGCAAGAAACCTTGTGGTTGGCATGTTGTCCAATGTTCAGTGTACGAGAAACCAGCATTCACCCTGAGGCCCCGCCCATTCTTGAGTGCGACGAGAGCATAAACAAGCATTGTGACCCTCAGCGTGAGTCCTGTCCTCTAGTACGTCCTCTCAGTGCCTGGACCATTAGATGTCATAATGGGCTTGACATGTCCCTAGGCCCCAATGTTTAACCAGATTTCTGGTTGTCCAGTCGCCCCTCCCCAGGTCTCTACTCTGGAATCCCTCATTTATTGGGACACCTGAGGTTGAAAAACAAAACAAAACAAATCAACCACAACAGAACAACAGACTTCTTCCATCCCACAGAATGACCCGAAACTCTTTGGACGGGGCCAAAGCCCCAGAGAGTAAGACTCGTCCATTTCCCATGAAGTCACCCGGATATTTCACGACCATGAGTGACACGAAATCCAGAGACAAAATCTTGAGGAAGAGCCTCACACTTGCCCTTTTTTCATATCCCGAAGAGTTCTCCTCATGGTCTGTAGATCAGTCCTGCCATACCTATGACCCGAAACATAAGCTGAGTTTGTGTTTTCAGACAACTGTCCAAACAGCCCTGGTCTACACACCCTACAGGCTCAGGCCCCTGGAGGCAAATTTAACGACTGTGCTTGCCCTCTTCAAGGGAATTTTATGTGCCCATTCCAATGGCCACAACCCTACTCATAGGATAAACCTCCAAAGTCCCTGAGGACATTCAATTTTTGTGGCTTCCCATGACTAACAGGGGCAATCTGGGCCCATCTGAGCACCTTCCTGCACTCAGACCCGTAGTCTGATGTCCCCAGAGGTAAAAAGGAACGAATAGGCCCCTAGGCAACTATCGGATCCATTGGTTTGGCTTCCAGGCTTCTCTCCTCAGAGGCCTGGATTTCAATAACAGCATATGCCTGTTTCTTGACTCACCCATCAGAACAAATCTCATCTACACATGGGAAACTTGCACGATGGAGCTGTGTGAAAGCCTCCCTTTAGTAGAACCCTTCAGGACCCCAGTGCCACCACTTCATTCCATGAGGCCCCTTTTATGCTTGCGGGCCACATTGGTCACAAACACACATTGTGTCCCTCAGCCTGAGCCCAGTCCTCCGATAAGGTCTACAGTGGCTGGATGGAGAGACTGAATATTGGGCTTGCCATGCCCCTAGGCCCCAATTTTAAACCGTAGTTCGGGTTGTCCCTTCACTCTTCCCCAGGGCTCTTTTCTTTGGAATTCCTCTTTTGGTGGGACACCTAAGGTAACAAAACTGAAAGGAGTACTCCCATCCCACAGATTGACTAAAAACAATTGGAATCGGGCCCAATCCACATAGAAAAGATTCGTCCATGACCCTTGAGGCCTCCCCAACATTCCACGGCCATCGCTGATACAAAATCCATAGACAAAAGCCTGAGCACGCGCCACAGACTCGCTCATTCTTCATATCCTGAAGAGTTCTTCAGATAAGAAGCTATACGACACTCGAATGCACCCAATCAGAACAGCATATGGCTGTTTCTTGACTCATTCATCAGAACAAATCTCATCTACACATGGGAATCTTGCACGATGGAGCTCTGTGAAAGCCTCTTTTAGGTGAACCCTTCAGGGCCCCAGTGCAACTGCTTCATTCCAAGATCTCCATAGATGCAAAATCATATTAGGACACATCCACGGGAGAGTCCATTTCAACTCAGCCTCCTCGGTTGCTCCCCCAGATCCAGCAGATCTAATCTGTCTTGTTGCGTGGAGACAATTGAATGAGAGGTGGGCTACCCAGCCATCCATCCTTAGAACCCTGCTCGGAATAGTTGTAATGGAGCCAACCAACAGGTCTCAATTGTCCTGCAGAAGAATCTGTGCATTTGGGAACCTCTCACAACTCCCATCGTGGGAAAACTCCCATGGCCTCGTGATCCACCCCACCTTCTAGAAGGGGCATCAGGGTCAGAATGTCCAACCTGAGCGATCGTCTGATCCTCGCCCTGACTTCAGATGCACGAGATATCGATTCAGGGCTGTAGATTGTGCCTGCCATATCCTCACCAAGAATCCTAGTCCTAGCTTGGTTTCTCAGATTCCGTCCTCAATCTAATGGCCCACAAGCCCTCCAGTTTGGCAATCCAGATACAATGCATCACTATGCCTGCCCTCCAGAAGAAAAACATTGCCCTCTTGGGCTACCGAGAAACCCCAAATGAGGATCAGCCTGCACGCCATTCGGCTGTACCCTAAATATATAGGCTGACCTGGGCACTAATGCCCTTTCTGACACAGCCTGAGCCTAGACCTCCTGGCCCCACCCAGACAGCTGGCCGCACACTGCTCACATCGGACCAGCCATGGCCTTAGGACGTCATCTCTTCTCAACCTGGGTTTTCAGGCTTCAGAACCTAGACCTTATCTCCAATCACGGCCCGGGTTTGAAAATGATGCAGAAATCAGAACTCTTTCCCCATGGCAAGAAATCTTGTGGTTGGCATGTTGTCCAAGGTTCCGTGTAGTTGAAACCAGTGTGGCCCATGAGGCCCGGCCCATTCTTGCGGGCCATATTGGTCACAAACACACATTGTGACTCTCAGCCTGAGCCCAGACCTCAGGTAAGGCCTCTCAGTGGCTGGATGGAGAGACAGCATATTGTTCTTGCCATGCCCCTAGGCCCCAAATTTTAACCATAGTTCGGGTTGTGTCTTCACTCTTCCCCAGGGCTCTGCTTTCGAATTCCTCTTTTGGTGGGACACCTGAGGTAACAAACCTGAAAGGAGTCCTCCCATCCCACAGATTGACGAAAAACAATTGGGATCGGGCCAAATCCAGAGAGAGCAAGATTCGTCCATGGCCCATGAGGCCTCCCCAACATTCCACGGCCATCGCTAATACAAAATCCAGAGATAAAACCTGAGCACGCACCTCAGACTCGCTCATTCTTTATATCCTGAAGAGTTCTTCAGATAAGAACCTACACGGCACTCGAATGCACCCAAAATATATAGTCTAACCTGGGCACTAATGCACTGTCTGACCACCTGAGCCCGGACCTCGTGACCAACAACCAGACAGCTGACCGCACACTGAGCACATCAGACCCGCCATGGCCTTAGGTCATCATCTCTTCCCTACCTCAGTTTTCAGGCTTCAGAACCTAGACCTTATCTCTAATCACTGCCCAGGTGTGACTGTGATGCAGAAATCAGAACTCTTCCTTACCCATGGCAAGAAACCTTGTGGATGGCAAGTTGTCCAACGTTCAGTGTTGGAGAAACCAGCATTCACCCAGAAGCCCCGCCCATTCTTGAGTGCGACAAGGGCATAAACACGCATTGTGACCCTCAGCGTGAGTCCTGTCCTCTAGTACGTCCTCTCAGTGGCTGGACCATTAGATGTCATAATGGGCTTGACATGTCCCTAGGCCGCAATTTTAACCAGATTTCTGGTTGTCCAGTCGCCCCTCCCCAGGGCTCTACTCTGGAATCCCTCATTTGGTGGGACACCTGAGGTTGAAAAACAAAACAAAACAAAACAAATCAGCCACAAGAGAACAACAGACTTCTTCCATCCCACAGAATGACCCGAAACTCTTTGGACGGGGCGAAACCCCCAGAGAGTAAGCCTCGTCCATTTCCCATGAAGTCACCCGGATATTTCACGACCATGAGTTACACGAAATCCAGAGACAAAATCTTGAGGAAGAGCCTCACACTCGCCCTTTTTTCATATCCCAAAGAGTTGTCCTCATGGTCTGTAAATCAGTCCTGCCATACCTATGACCCGAAACATAAGCCGAGTTTGTGTTTTCAGACAACTGTCCAAACATCCCTGGCCTACACACCCTACAGGCTCAGGCCCCTGGAGCCAAACCTGATGACTGTGCTTGCCCTCTCCAAGGGAATTGTATGTGCCCATTTCAAAGACCACAACCCTACTAATAGGATAAACCTCCACAGTCCTTGAGGTCATCCCAATATTTCTGGCTTCCCAGGACAAACAGGGGCAATCTGGGCCTATCTGAGCACCTATCGGCGCTCAGACACGTAGAATGGTGTCCCCAGAGGTAAAAAGGAACGAATAGGCCCCTAGGCACCTATAGGATCCATTGGTTTGGCTTCCAGGCATCTCTCCTCAGAGGCCTGGATGTCAATAACGGCATATGGCTGTTTCTTGACTCACCCATCAGAACAAATCTCATCTACACATGGGAAACTTTCACGATGGAGCTGTGTTAAAGCCTCTCTTTAGGAGAACCCTTCAGGGATCCAGTGCCACCGCTTCAATCCAAGGTCTCCATAGACACATAATCATATTAGGACACATCCACGGGAGAGTCCATTTCAACTCAGCCTCCTCGGTTGCTCCCCCAGATCCAGCAGATCTAACCTGTCTTGTTGCGTGGAGAGAATTGGAATGCGAGGTGGGCTACCCAGCCATCCATCCTTAGAACCCTGCTCAGAATCATTGTCCTGGAGGCAACCAAGAGGTCTCAATTGTCCTGCAGAAGAATCTTTGCAGTTTGGAGCTTCTCACAACTCCCATCGTGGGAAAACAACCATGGCCTCCTGATCCAACCCATCAGGGACAGAATGTCCAACCTGAGTGATTGTCTGATCCTCGCCCTGACTTCAGATGCAAGAGATATCGATTCAGGCCTGTAGATTGTGCCTGCCATACCCTCACCGAGAATCCTAGGCCTAGCTTGGGTTCTCAGACTTCCGTCCTCAGACTACTGGCTCACAAGCCCTCCAGTTTAGCAATCCAGACTACAATGCAGCACTCTGTCTGCTTTCCAGAAGAAAAACATTGCCCTCTGGGGCTTCCCAGAAACCCCAAATGAGGATCAACCTGCACGGCATTCGGCTGTACCCCAAATATATAGGCTGACCTGGGCACTAATGCCTTTTCTGACACAGCTGAGCCTGGTTCTCCTGGTCCCACCCAGACAGCTGGCCGCAAACTGAGCACATCGGACCCACCATGGCCTTAGGACGTCATCTCTTCTCAACCTCGGTTTTCAGCCTTCAGAACCTAGACCTTATCTCCAATCACGGCCCGGGTTTGAAAATGATGCAGAAATCAGAACTCTTTCCCCATGGCAAGAAACCTTGTGGTTGGCATGTTGTCCAAGGTTCAGTGTAGTTGAAACCAGTGTGGCCCATGAGGCCCGCCCATGCTTGCGTGCCACATTGGTCACAAACACACATTGTGACCCTCGGCCTGTGTCCAGTCCTCAGGTAAGGCCTCTCAGTGGCTGGATGGTGAGACAGCATATTGGGCTTGCCATTCCCCTAGGCCCCAATTTTTATCCATAGTTCTGGTGTCCCTTCACTCTTCCCCAGGGCTCTGCTTTGGAATTCCTCTTTTGGTGGGACACCTGAGGTAACAAACTTGAAAGGAGTCCGCCCATTCCACCGATTGAAGAAAAACAATTGGGATCGGGCCAAATCCACAGAGAGAGCAAGATGCGTCCATGGCCCATGAGGCCTCCCCAACAGTCCACGGCCTTCGCTGATAAAATATCCAGAGACAAAAGCCTGAGCACGTGCCTCAGACTCGTTCATTCTTCATATATTGAAGAGTTCTTCAGATAAGAACCTATACTGCACTCGAATGAACCCAAAATATATCGTTTAACCTGGGCACTAATGCACTGTCTGACAACCTGAGCCCGGACCTCGTGACCAACACACAGACAGCTGACTGCACACTGTGCACATCAGACCCGCCATGGCCTTAGGTCATCATCTCTTCCCTACCTCAGTTTTCAGGCTTCAAACCTAGACCTTATATCCAATCACTACCCAGGGGTGACTGTGATGCCGAAATCAGAACTCTTCCTTACCCAAGGCAAGAAACCTTGTGGTTGGCATGTTGTCCAACGTTCAGTGTAGGAGAAACCAGCATTCACCCTGAGGCCCCGCCCATCCTTGAGTGCGACGAGGGCATAAACACGCATTGTGACCCTCACCGTGAGTTCTGTCCTCTAGTACGTCCTCAGTGGCTGGACCATTAGATGTCATAATGGGCTTGACATGTCCCTAGGCCCCAATGTTTAACCAGATTTCTGGTTGTCCAGTCGCCCCTCCCCAGGACTCTACTCTGGAATCCCTCATTTGGTGGGACACCTGAGGTTGAAATACAAAACAAAACAAATCAACAACAACAGAACAACGGACTTCTTCCATCCCACAGAATGACCCCAAACTGTTTGGATGTGGCTAAACCCAAAGAGTAAGACTCGTCCATTTCCCCTGAAGTCACCCGGAAATTTCACGACCATGTGTGACACGATATTCACAGACAAAAACTTGAGCAAGAGCCTCATACTCGCCCTTTTTTCATATCCCGAAGAGTTCTCCTCATGGTCTGTAGATTAGTCCTGCCATACTTATGACCCGAAACATAAGCTGAGTTTGTGTTTTCAGACAACTGTCCAAACAGCCCTGGCCTACACATCCTACAGGCTCAGGCCCCTGGAGCCAAACCTGACGACAGGGCTTGCCCACTCCAAGGGAATTGTATGTGCCCACTCCAATGGCCACAACCCTACTAATACTATAAACGTCCAAATTCCCTGAGGCCATCCCAATATTGTGGCTTCCCAGGACAAACAGGGGCAATCTGGGCCCATCTGAGCACTTACCTCCTCTCAGACCGGAAGACTGATGTCCCCAGAGGTAAAAAGGCAAGGACATGCCCCTAGGCACCTATCGGATCCATTGTTTTGGTTTCCAGGCATCTCTCCTCAGAGGCCTGGATTTCAATAACAGCATATGGCTGTTTCTTGACTCACCCATCACAACAAATCTCATCTACACATGGGAAACTTGCACGATGGAGCTGTGTGAAAGCCTCTCTTTAGGAGAACCTTTCAGGACCCAGGGCCACCGCTTCATTCCAAGGTCTCCATAGACACAAAATCATATTAGGACACATCCACGGGAGAGTCCATCTCAACTCATCCTCCTCGGTTGCTCCCCCAGATCCAGCAGATCTAAGCTGTCTTGTTGCTTGGAGACAATTGGAATGCCAGGTGGGCTACCCAGCCATCCATCCTTAGAACCCTGCTCGGAATCGTAGTTCTGGAGCCACCAAGAGGTCTCAATTGTCCTGCAGAAGATTCTTTGCATTTGGGAGCTTCTCACAACTCCCAGCATGGGAAAACCCCCAAGACCCCGTGATCCACCCCCGCCCACTTCAAGAAGGGGCCATCAGGGACAGAATGTCCAACCTGAGCGATCGTCTGATCCTCGCCCTGACTTCAGATGCACGAGATCTCGATTCAGGTCTGTAGATTGTGCCTGCCACATCCTCACCCAGAAACCGAGGCCTAGCTTGGGTTCTCAGACTTCCATCCTCAGACCTCATCCCAGGAGCCCTCCAGTTTCGCAATCCAGAACTAATAATGCAGCACTCTGCCTGCCCTCCAGAAGAAAAACATTGCCCTCTGGGGCACCCAGAATCCCCAAATGTGGATCAACCTGCACGCCATTTGGCTGTACACCAAGTATATAGGCTGACTTGGGCACTAATGCCCTTTCTGACACAGCCTGAGCCTGGACCTCCTGGACACACCCAGACAGCTGGTCGCACACTGAGCACATCGGACCCGTCATGGCCTTAGTTCGTCATCTCTTCTCAACCTCGGTTTTCAGGCTTCAGAACCTAGACCTTATCTCCAATCACGGCCCGGGTTTGAAAATGATGCAGACATCAGAATTCTTTCCCCATGGAAAGAAAACTTGTGGAAGGCATGTTGTCCAAGGTTCAGTGTTGTTGAAACCAGTGTGGCCCATGAGGCCCCGCCCATGTTTGCTGGCCACATTGGTCACAAACACACATTGTGACCCTCAGGCTGAGCCCAGTCCTCAGGTAAGGTCTCAGGGACGGATGGAGAGACAGCATATTGGGCTTGCCATGCCCCTAGGCCCCAATTTTTAACCGTAGTTCCGGTTGTCCCTTCATTCTTCCCCATGGCTCTGCTTTGGAATTCCTCTTTGGTGGGACATCTGAGGCAACAAACCTGAAAAGAGTCCTCCCATCCCACAGATTGACGAAAAACAATTGGGATCGGGCCAAATCCACAGAGAGCAAGATTCGTCCATGGCCCATGAGGCCTCCCCAACATTCCACGGCCATCGCTGATACAAAATCCAGAGACAAAAGCCTGAGCATGCGCCTCAGACTCGTTCATTCTTCATATCCTGAAAAGTTCATCAGATAAGAACCTACACGGCACTCGAATGCACCCAAAATATATAGTCTAACCTGGGCACTAATGCACTGTCTGACAAGCTGAGCCCGGACCTTGTGACCAACACCCAGACAGCAGACCGCACACTGAGCACATCTGACCCGCCATGGCCTTAGGTCATCATCTCTTCCCTACCTCAGTCTTCAGGCTTCAGAACCTAGACCTTATCTCCAATCACAGCCCAGGGGTGACTGTGATGCTGATTCACAACTCATCGTTACCCATGGCAAGAAACCTTGTGGTTGGCACGTTGTCCAACGTTCAGTGTACGAGAAACCAGCATTCACCCTGAAGCCCCGCCTATTCTTGAGTGCAAAGAGGGCATAAACATGCATTGTGACCCTCAGCGTGAGTCCTGTCCTCTAGTATGTCCTCTCAGTGGCTGGATCATTAGATGTCATAATGGGCTTGACATGTCCCTAGGCCCCAATGTTTAACCAGATTTCTGGTTGTCCAGTCGCCCCTCCCCACGGCTCTTCTCTGGAATCCCACATTTGGTGGGGCACCTGAGGTTGAAAAACAAAACAAAACAAATCAACAACAACAGAACAACGACTTCTTCCATCCCACAGAATGACCCCAAACTCTTTGGACGGGGCCAAACCCCCGAGAGTAAGACTCGTCCATTTCCCATGTAGTCACCCGGGAATTTCACGACCTTGAGGGACACGATATCTAGAGACAAAAACTTGAGCAAGAGCCTCACACTCGCCCTTTTTTCAAATCCTGAATAGTTCTCCTCATGGTCTGTAGATCAGTCCTGCCATACCTATGACCCGAAACATAAACCGAGTTTCTGTTTTCAGACAACTGTCCAAACTGCCCTGGCCTACACACCCTACAGGCTCAGGCCCCTGGAGCCAAACATAAAGACTGGGCTTGCCCTCTCCAAGGGAATTGTATGTGCCCATTCCAATGGCCACAACCCTACTAATAGTATAAACCGCAAAAGTCCCTGAGGCCATCCCAATATTTGTGGCATCCCAGGACAAACAGGGGCAATCTGGGCCCATCTGAGCACCTACCTGCACTCAGACCCGTAGACTGATGTCCCCAGAGGTAAAAAGGAACGAACAGGCCCATAGGCACCTATCGGATCCATTGCTTTGGTTTCCAGGCATCTCTCCTTAGAGATCCTTAGAACCTTTAGAATCCTGCTCTTGCGTCGTTCCTTATGGGTCATCCTTGAGCCATCCAACAGGTCTCGACTGTTCCATAGGAGTACTTGTGCATGGACCACCTCACAACTCATATCATGGAAAGCTTCCAAGGTCACATGATGCCCCCAATCTTCATGAAGGCGGACCATGGAAAGAAACTCCAACCTGAGCCAACGGCTGATCTTCGCCTTGACTTCAGATGCACGAGATCTTGATTAAGCTCTTCAGAGTGCACCTGCTGTGCCCTCACCCCAAAACCTAAGCATAGCTAGTGTTCTCAGACTTCCGTCCTCACTCTCCTGGACCACACGCCCTCCATTTTGGGATTTCCGATGACACAGTGCTGCACTCTGCCTGCCCTCTAGAAGAAAAAAAACGTTGCCCTATGGGTCTACCCAGAAACCTCAAATGAGGATAAACCTGCATGCCACTCAACTGTACACCAATTATATAGTCCAGCCTGTGCACTAATGCCCTGTCTGAAACAACCTGAGGCCTGAATTCCCAACCGACACCCAGACAGCTTGCCGTACACTGAGAACATCTGAACCGCCATGGCCTTAGGTTGCCATCTCTTTCCAACCTGGTTTTCAGGCTACAGAAACCTAGACCTTATCTCTACTCAATTCCCATGGGTGAACATGATGCAGAAATCATAACTCCTCCTTCCCTCTCGCCAGAATCTTGTGGTTGGCATCTTATCCAAAGTTCAGTGTAGGACCCCTGTAGGGCCTACAGGAGTAGTAGTAGGGCTCCTGAGGGTAGTGTAGGGTCCCTGAGGCCCTGCCCATGCTTAAGAGCTGCGGTGGGCACAAAACACACATTGGGACCCTCAGTTTGAGCCGTGTCCTCAAGTAAAGCCTCTCAGTGGCTGGACCATGAGCCCGCATATGGGGCCTGCCATGCCCCATGTCACCCAATCTTAACCAGAGGTAGAGACATCTAGTCACCCCTACTCAGGGCTCTGCTCTGGAATCCCTCTTTGGTGTGTCATTTGAGGTAAGTAAACACAGAAAGGATTCCTCCCACCCACAAAATGACCCCAATCAATTGGGATCAGGCCATCCCCAGAGAGAAAGACTCCTCCATGGCCCATGAGGCCAGCCCGACATTCCACGGCCACTATTGACACAAAATCCAGAGACATAAGCCTCACCCTTAGGTCATAGCCCAAAAAATTCTCCTCATAGTCTGTAGATCGGGCCTGCCATACCTACGTCCCCAAACCTAAGCCGAGTTTGTGTTTTCAGACTTCTATCCTGACATCCCTGTCCCACACACCCTCCATGCTGAGGGCCCTGGAGCCACACCTCAGGACTGTGCCTGCCCTCTCCAAGGAAATTCTTCCCATTCCATTGGCCACAACCCTGCAGATTAGGAGTAACCTCCAAAGTCCCAGAGGCCATTCCAATAGTGTAGGCCGCCCAGTACAAAGAGGTGTGATCTGTCACAAGCTGAGCAACGACCTCAACTCACCCGCAGACAGATATCCCAAGAGAAAGGTATTAAACTGGACAGGCCCCTAGAACATAATTGCTTCCATTGCCTTTGATTCTAAGCATCGCTCCTCAGAGGCCTGTTTTCCAATACCAGCATATGGGGGATTCCAGAGATACCAATCAGAACAAATCTTGTCTCCACATGGGAAACTTATCCTTTGGAGCTCTGTAAAAAACCTCCAGTTAGGAGAAAGCTTCAGGTAACCGGAGCCACCGCCCTATTCCAAGGTCTCCATGGACACAAACCCGCATTATGACCATTCGGCAGGAGAGTACATTTCAACTCAGCCCCGTTGATTACTCCCCCAGAGCCAGAATATCAAACCTGCCTTGTCGCTAGGAGTCAACTGGAATGCAAAGCAGACTCTTTTGGCATCCATCGTTCCATATGGGATGTCCTGGGAGCCTTCCAACAGGTCTTGACTGTCCTGCAGAAGGAATCCTTGCAGATTGGAGCATCTCACAACTCCTATCGTGGGAAAACCTACATGGCCTCATGAGAGGCTCCCCTTTATAAAGGGGCCATCATGGACAGAAACTGCCACCTGAGCCAAATTCTGATCCATTGCTTTGGTTTCTATGTATCTCTCCTCAGAGGCCTGGTTTCCAATATCAGAATATGGGGGTTTCCTAAGGAAACAATCAGAACACATCTCATCTCCACATGAGAAACTTGCTCTTTGGAGCTGTGTCTATACCTCAGGTTAGGAGGATCCTTCAGGGCGCTGGCACCATGGCCCAATTCCAAGGTCTCCAAGGACACAAACTTACATTATGATCCATCCTCAGGAGAGTCCATTTCAAATCAGCCCCCTCCTCGGCTGCTCACCCAGAGCCAGCAGATCAAACCTGCCTTGTCACTAGGAGACAGTTGGAATGCGAGGTGGGCTGCCCAGGCATCCATCCTTAGAACCCTGCTCTGGAGAATTTCTTTATGGGACGTCTTGAATCCAACCAACCTGTCCTGAATGTCTCGCAGAATGAATCCTTGTGGTTTGAAGCATCACACAATCCCACTGTGAGAAAACCTCCATTTCCTCATGACGCCCCACACCTTCGTAAATGGGCCATCATGGACAGAAACTCCATCCTAAGCCAAAGTCTGATCCGCGCCCTGAATTCAGAAGCACGAGATCTCGATTCAGCACTTGAGAGTGTGCCTGCTGTGCCCTCGCCCCGAAACCTAAGCCTAACTTGTGTTCTCAGACGTCCGTCTTCACAATCCTGGCCTCACCCCTCCAGTTTGGCAATTCTGGAGACACAATGCAGCACTCTGCCTGCCCTCCAGAAGAAAAATGTTGCCCTATAGGGCTAACCAGAAACGCCAAATGAGTAACAACCTGCATGCCACTCGACCATACCCCAATTATACAATCTAACCTGTGCACTAAAGCCCTGTCTGACACAGCCTGAAGGCAGACCTCCAGTCCAACACCCAGACAGCTGGCCGTACACTGAGCATATCAAACCCACAATGGCTTTCGGCCATCATCTCTACCCAAACTCAGTTTTCACCTTCTGAACCTAGACCTTATCTCCACTCACTGCTCAGGAGTGAACGTGATACAAGAATCAGAACTTCTCCATCGCCATGGCAAGAAACCTTGTGGTTGGCATGTGGTCCAAACTTTCATTGTAGTAGAAAGCAGCATGGACTATGAGGCCCCACCTATCCCTGAGGGCTACAATTTGCACAAACACACACATTGTGACCCTCAGCGTGAGCCCTATCCTCATGTAAAGCCTATTAGTGACTGGAACAACAGCCCACATATGGGGCTTGCCAAGCCCCTAGTCCCCCAATCTCAACCAGATTTAGAGATGTCTAGTCACCCCTACTCAGGGCACTGCCCTGGAATCCCTCTTTGGTGGGACACCTGAGGTAAAAAAAAAAAAAAAAATACAGAAAGGACTCTTCCCATCCACAGAATGATCCCAACCACTTGGGATCAGGCCAAATCACCAGAGAAAGACTTGTCCATGGCCCTTGAGGACACCCCGACATTCCACGGTCACCGTAGGCACAAAATCCAGAGACAAAAGCCTGAGCAAACGCCACATACTCGCCCTTTGTTCATAGCCCGGAAAATTCTCACGGTCTGTAGATCGAGCCTTCATACATACATCCTCAAACCTAAGCTGAGTTTGTGTTTTCAGACTTCTGTCCCCACAGTCCTGGCCCACACACCATCCAAGCTGGGGCCCCTGGAGCCACACCTGATGACTGTGGCTTCCTTCTCCAGAGGAATTCTGCCATTTCCATTGGCCACAACCCTATAGATTAGGAGAAACCTCCAAACTCCCCGAGGCCATCCCAATAGTGTTGGCTGCCCGGGACAAACAGGGATGATCTTTCACAAGTTAGGAAACTACCTCCACTGAGACCCAGAGACTGATATCCCCATAGAATAAGATTGAACTGGACAGGCACTTAGGCCCTAATCAGATCCATTGCTTTTGTTTCCAGGCATCTCTCCTCAGAGGCCTGGTTACCAATACCAGCATATGGGGGATTACTGAGGCACTCATAGAGAAATCTCGTCTCCCCATAGGAAATGTACTCTTTGGAGCTCTATAAAAACACCTCTGTTTAGGAGAATCTTTCAGGGCCCCGGGATCATCAAGCGCCCCATTCCAAGGTCTCCATGGACTTAAACCCACATTATGATCTATCCTCGGTAGAGTCCATGTCAACTCATCCCCCTTGGTTTCTCCCCCAGGGCCTGCAGATCAAACCTGCCTTGTTGCTAGGAGACAACTAGAATGGGAGGCGGGCTGCCCAGGCATCCATCCTTAGAACCCTACTCTGGAGTCTTTCCATATGGGACATCCTAGAGCCATCCAACAGGTCTCAAGTGTCCCACAGAAGGAATCTTTGCAGTCTGGTGCATCTCACAACTCCCATTGTGGGAAAATCTTCATGGCCTCTTGAGACGCTCCACTTTATAAAGGGGCCATCATGGACAGAAACTCCAACCTGAGCAAACGTCTGATATTCGCCCTGGCTTCAGGTGCATGAGATCTTGATTCAGGTCTGCAGAGTGTGCCTTCTGTGCCCTCACCCCAAAAAAACTAAGCCTAGCTTGTGTTCTCAGACTACCGTCCTCACACCCCTGGCCCCAAAGCCCTACAGTTTGGCAATACTGGGGCCACAATGCAGCACTCTGCCTGCCCTCCAGAAGAAAAAAACGTTGCCTTATGGAGCTACCTAGAAACCCCCGAATGAGGATCAACTGAACGCCACTCGACTGCACCCAAAATATACAGTCTACCCTGTCTAATGCCCTGTCTGACACAGCATGAGCCCACACCTCCAGACCTACGCTCAACAGCTAGCCACACACTGAGCTCATTGTACCCATCAGGTCCTTAGGTCTTCATCTCTTCCCAACCTCGGTTTTCGGGTTTCAGAACCTAGACCTAAACTCCAATCACTGTCCAGGGGTGAACGTGATGCAGAAATCACAACTCTTCCTTCGCCATGGCCGGAAACCTTGTGGTTGGCATATTCTCCAACGTTCAGTGTAGGAGAATCCAGCGTGGCCCATGAGGCCCTTCCCATGCTTGAGGGCCTTGTTGGGCACAAATAGGCATTGTGACCCTCAGCATGAGCCCTGTCCTCAAGGAAGACCTCTCAGTGTCTGAATCAAGAGCCCACATATTGGACTTGCCATGCCCCTAGGCCCCCAAACTTAAACAGAGGTGGGGTTATCCAGTTGTCCCTACCAAGGACTCTGCTCGGGAATCCCTCTTTTATTGGCACACATGAGGTACATAAAATAAAATAAAAAAACAGAAAGGACACCTCCCATCCCACAGAATGTACCCAAACTCTTGGGATTGGGTCAAATCCTCAGAGAAGGAAAGCCCGTCCACAACCCATGAGGCCACGCCAGCATTCGACCCACATTGTTGACACAAATCCAGAGACAAAACCTGAGCAAGCACCTCAAACTCACCCTTTTTCATATCCCGAAGTGTTATCACGGTCTGTAGATTGGGCGTGCCATACCTATGTCCCCAATCCTAAGGGGAATTTGTGTTTTCAGACTTCTGTCCCCACAGGCCTGACCCACACAACCTCCAGGCTGGGCCCCTAGAGCCAAACTCAGAACTGTGCCTGCCCTCTCCAGGGGATTTCTGCCCATTCCATTGGCCACAACCCTATAGATTAGGAGAAACTCCAAAATCCGGAGGCCATTCCCAATATTATAGGCTGCCTAGGACAAACAGGGGCGATCTGACACAAGCCGAGCAACTACCTCCCCTCAGATCCATAGACACGTATCCCCAGGAAAGAGATTGAACCGGACAGGCACCTAGGCCCTAATCATATCCATTGCTTTTGTGTCCAGGCATCTCTCCTCAGAGGCCTGGTTTCCAATACCAGCATATGGGAGATTCCTTAGGCACTCATCAAAACAATTCTCTTCTCTACATAGGAAAACGTAATCTTTAAGCTCCATCAAAACCTCCGGTTATGAACATCCCTCAAGGCCACGGATCAAGCACCCCATTCCAAGGTCTCCATGGACACAAATGCACATTATGACCCATCCTCAACTCACCCATTTCAACACACCCGCCTCGGTTACTCCCCTAGATCCAGCAGATCGAACTTGCCTTGGCGCTATGAGACACCTGGAATGGGAGGCAGGCTGCCCAGGCATCCATCCTTAGAACCCTGCTCTGGATAACTTCCTTATGGGATGTCCTGGAGCCATCCAGCAGGTCTCGACTGTCCCACGGAAGGAATCATTGCGGTTTGGAGCATCTCACAATTCCCATCGTGGGAAAACCTCCATGGCCTCGTGACACCCTCCCCTTCATGAAGGGGCCGTCATGGACAGAAACTCCAACCTGAGCCAACGTCTGATCCTAGCTCTGTCTTCAGGTACACGGGATCTCGAATCATCTCTGCAGAGGGTTCCTGCCGTCCCCTCACCCCGAAATCTAAGTCTGGCTTGTGTTCTCAGAATTTTTTTCCTCACACTCCTGGCCCACAAGCCTTCCAGTTTGGGAATTCTGGAGCCACTATGTGGCACTGTGTCTTCCTTCCAGAAGAAAAAACGTTGCCCTCTGGGGCTACCCAGTAACCACAAATGAGTACCACCCTGCACGAAACTCGACTGCACCCCAATGATACAGTCTAGCCTGGGCACTAATTCCCTGTCTGCCACAGCCTGAGCCTGCACCTCCCAACCCACACTCAAACAGCTGGCCGAACACTGAGCACATCAGTCACACCATGGCCTTAGGTCTTCATCTCTTCCCAACCTCAGTTTTTCAGGCTTCAGAACCTAGACCTTAAATCCAATCACAGTCCAGGAGTGAAAGTGTTGCAGAAATTAGAACTCCTTCTTCCCCATGGCCAGAAAACTTGTGGTTGCCATATTGTGCAACATTCAGTGTAGGAGACCAGCATGGTACATTAGGCCACGCCCTGACTTGAGGGGCTCCTTGGGCACAAAAAACACATTGTGAAACTCAATGTGAGCCCTATGCTCAAGGAAGGCCTCTCAGTGTCTGCACCAAGAGCCCACATATGGGGCTTGCCATGTTCTTAGGTCCCAATGTTAACCAGAGTTCTGGTTGTCCAGTCGCCCCTCCCCAGGACTCTGCTGTGGAATCCCTCTTTTGGTGGTCCACCTGAGGTAAAAAAAAAAAAAAAAAAACCAAAAAAAACCAAAGGGCCTCCTCCCTTCCCACAGAATGACCCCAAACTCGTGGGATTGGGTCAAATCCCCAGAAAGGGAGCCTCATCGATGGCCCATGAGGACACCCGGACATTCCATGGCAATCGGTGACACATATCCAGAAAAAAATAAGCATGAGCAAGCACCTCACTTTCGCCCTTTGTTCATATCCCGAAGAGTTCTCCTCAAGGTCTATATATCGGGCCGGTCATACCTACAGACCCAAACCTAAGTGGAATTTGTGTTTTCAGACTTTTGTCCAAATAGCCCTGGACCACACACGCTCCACACTTGGGTCCCTGGAGCCACACCTCATGACTGTGCTTCCCTTTCAAGAGAATTCTTCCCATTCCATTGGCCACAACCTTGCAAATTACGAAAAACCTCCAAAGTTACCGAGGCCATCCCAATAGTGTAGGCCGCTCAGGACAAACAGGTGTGATCTCAAACCAGCTGAGCAACTACCTCCACTCAGACAAAAGATGTCCCCAGAGAAGAATATTGAACCGGACAGGCCCCTAGGCCCTAATCAGATCCATTGCTTTGGTTTCCAGGCATCTCTCCTCAGAGGCCTCATTTCCAATACCAGCAAATGGCGGTTTCCTGAGGCACCAATAAGAACAAATCTCGTCTCCCCATGGAAAACTTGCTCATTGGAGCTTTGTTATCACCTCTGGTTAGGAGAATCCTTCAGGGCCCTGGTGCCACTGCCCCATACCAAGGTCTCAATGGACTCAAACCAACATTAAGACCATCCTCAGGAAAGTCCATTTCAACTCATTTAAGACCATCCTCAGGAAAGTCCATTCCATCTCAGCCCCCTATGATG
Source organism: Mustela putorius furo (assembly GCF_011764305.1). Taxonomy (NCBI): domain Eukaryota; kingdom Metazoa; phylum Chordata; class Mammalia; order Carnivora; family Mustelidae; genus Mustela; species Mustela putorius. The sequence continues at coordinate 1,027,862 of NW_025422101.1, read as the reverse complement.
CTACCCCAAGCCAGCAGATCAAATGTTTCTTGTTGCTAGGAGACATTTGGAATTGAGGCTGTCTGCCCAGGCATCCATACTTAGAACCCTTTTCTGGAAAAATACCTTAGGAGACGTCCTGGAGCCATCCAACAAATCTTAATTGTCCCACAGAAGGAATCCTTGCGGTTTGGAGCATCTCACAACTCTAATAGTGGGAAAACACCCATGGCCTCATAATGCCCCCCCCCTTCATGAAGGGGCCAACATGGACAGAAACTCCAACCTGAGCCAAAGTCTGATCCTCGACCTGACTTCAGACTCATGAGATCTCAATTCAGCTCTGCAGAGTGTGCCTGCCATGTCCATTCCCCGAAACCTAAGCCTAGCTTGTGTTCTCAGACTTCCGTCCTCACTCTCCTGGCCCACAAGCCCTCCAGTTTGGGAATTCCGAAGCCACATTGCAGCACTCTGCCTGCCCTCCAGAAGAAAAAAACTTTGCCCTATGCTGCTAATAAGAAATCCCAAATGATTATCTAATGCATGCCACTCGACTATAAAGCAATTATACAGCCTACCCTGAATATGGATGCCCTGTCTGGCACAGCCTGAGACAAGACATCCCAAACGACACCTAGACAGCTGGCTCCAACCTGGACACAAGGGACCCGCTATGGCTGTAGTTCGTCATCTCTTCCCAACCTCGGTTTGCAGGCTTCAGAACATAGACCTTATCTCCAATCACTGCCCAGGGGTGAACGTGATGCAAAAATTAGAATTCCTCCTTCCCGATGGCCAGAAACCTTGTGGTTGGCATGTTGTCCAACATTCAATGTGGGAAAACCTGCATTGTCGGAAAGGCCACGCCAGTGCTTGAGGGCCGCCTAGGGCACAGACATGCATTGTGACCTGTAGCGTGAGTCCCGTATTAAAGTAACGCCTCTCAGTGGCTGTACCAAGATCCTGCATATGGGGCTTGTCATATCCATAGTCCCCCAGGCTTAACCAGAGAGCTAGTATTCCAGTAGTCAATACCCACTGCTATGCTCCAGAATCCCTCTACTGGGGGGACACATGAAGCAGAAAAACAGGACTCTTCCCTTCCCACAGAATGACCCCAAACTCTTGGGGGCTGGACAAACTACCAGAGAGGGAGACTTCTACGACCCATGAGGCAACTCCTACATTAAACGGCCATTGTGGACAAAATATCCAGAGACAAAAGACTGAGCGACTGCCTCCCTCTCACCCTTCTTTCATATCCAGAGGAGCTCCCCTCACGGACTGTAGATCAAGCCTGCCATAACCTCGGCCCCAAACCTGAGCTGAGTTTGGGTTTTTGGATGTCTGTCTGCACAGCCGTGGCCCACACCGCCTCCAGGCTGGGGTCTCTGGAGCCACACCACAGAACTGTGTCTGCTCTCTCCTAAGAAACTGCCCGTTCCATTGGCCACAACTCTACAAAATAGTAGAAACCTCAAGGTCCCCAAGGACATCCCACTACCGCAAGCCGCACTGGACAAACAGGGGCATTATGACACCAGCTGAGAACTACTACCTCCATGCAGACACACAGACTGTTATCCGCAGAGAAAGAAGATTGAACCAGACAGGCCCCTAGGCCCTATTATGAACTCTTGCTTTGGTGTCCAGGTATCACTCCTCAGAGGCCTGGATTTGTAGACCAGCATATGGGGCTATCCTGAGGCACCAGACAGAACACCTCTCATCTCCACATGGAAAGCTTCCTTGTTGGAGTTGTGTCAAACCCTTCGGGTTGGACAATCCTGCAGAGTCCCTTAGCTACTGCCACATTCCAAGGTCTCCATGGCCACCAACCCACATTATGACTCATCCTCAGGAAAGTCCATTTAAACTCAGCCTTCTGGGTAGCTCACCCAAGAGCCCGCAGATTGAGCGTGCCTTGTCTCGACCAGGCAATGGGAAGGTGAGTTGGCGTTTCTCGGCATCCATGCTTAGGCCCCTGCTCTCGAGTCTTTCTGTATGGGGCATCCTGGAACCATCCAATAGTACTCGACTGTGTCTGAAGAAGGAAACTTTGAAGTTTGGAGCAGCTCACAACTCCCAGCGTAGGGAAAACTCCCTGGCGTCATGACGCCCCCACCCCCTTCAGGAAGGGGCCGTCATGGACACAAACTCCAGCTTGAGGCAACATCTGATACTCGCCCTGACCTCAGATGCAGGAGATCTCGATTCAGCCTCTGCACAGTGGGCCCAGACCTCGTGCTACCTTGTGTTTTCAGACTTCCTTCCTCACACTCCTGGCAAACATGTCCTCAAGACTTGGAATTCTGGAACCAAAATGCAGCCCTATGCTGGCCCTCCAGAAGAAAAACGTTGCTCTATGGGGATCTCCATAAACCCCAAATGAGGATCAACCTGCTCGGTTCTCGACCTCACCCCAATTGGATTGTTCGGGTTTTCCATTCATCCCTCCCCAGAGCTCTGCTTTGGAATCCCTCTTTTGGTGGGACACCTGAGGTAACAAAACTCAAAGGACTCCTCCCATCCTTCAGATTGACCCCAAACAATTGGGTTTGGACCAAATTCACAGAGAGGAAGTCTCGTCCATGGCCCATGAGGCCTCCCCGAGATTCCACAGCCATCGTTGACAACAAATCCAGAGACAAAAGTCTGAGCAAGCGCCTCACACTCGCTCTTTTGTCGTATCCCGAAGAGTTCTCCTCACGGTCTGTAGATCGGGCCTGCCATACCTAGTTCCCAAACCTAAGCCGAGTTTGTGTTTTCAGACTTCTGTCCCCACATTCCTGGCCCACAGACCCTTCAGGCTGGGGCCCCTGGAGCCACACATCAGGACTGTGCCTGTCCATACCACGGGAATTCTGCCCATTTCATTGTCCACAATCGTACAAATTAGGAAAAACCTCCAGAGTCCCCAAGGTCATCCCAATAATGTAGGCCGCCCAGGACAAACAAGGGTCATCTGAAATCAGCTGAGCATCTTCCTCTACTCAGCGTAGATGGATGTCCCCAGAGAAGAAGATTGAATCAGGCTCCTAGGCCTGAATCAGATTCATTGCTTTCGGTTACAGGTATCTCTCCTCAGAGGCCTGGTTTCCAATATTAGCATATGTGGATATCATGAGGCAGCAATCAGAACAAATCTCTTCTCCACATGGGAAAATCATCCTTTAAAGATGTCTCAAAACCTCCAGTTAGGAGAATCCTTCAGGGCCTGTGTTCCACTGCCCCATTACAAGGTCTCCATAGACACAAAACACATTAGGACCCATCCACAGGAGAGTCCATTTCAACTGAGCGTATTCGGTTGCTCCGTGATATCCAGCAGATCTAACTAGTCTTGATGCTAGGAGACAATTGGAATGTGAGGTGGACTACCCCGCCATCCATCCTTAAAACCCTGCTCGGAATCGTTGGCCTGGAGCCAACCAACAGGTCTCAATTTTCCTGCAGAAGAATCTTTGCAGTTGGGAGCTTCTCAGAACTCCCATTGTGAGAGAACCCCCATGGCCACATGATCCCACCCCCTTCATAAAGGGGCCATCAGTGACATAAGGTCCAACCTGAGCGATCGTCTGATCCTCACCCTGACTTCAGATGCACGAGATCTCTGTTCAGGTCTGTATATTGTGCCTGCCATGTCCTCACCCAGAAACCTAAGCCTTGCTTGTGTCCTCAGACTTCTGTACACAGACTACTGGCTCACAAGACCTCCAGTTTGGCAATCCAGAACTACAATGCAGCACTCTACCTGCCCTGCAGAAGAAATACATTGCCCTCTTGGGCTACCTAGAAACCCCAAATGAAGATCAACCTGCACGACACTTGGCTATACCCAAAATATATAGGATGACCTTGGCAATAATGCCCTTTCTGACGCAGCCTGAGCCTGGACCTCCTAGGCACACCCAGACAGCTGGCTACAAACTGAGAACTTCAGACCCCCAATGGCCTTAGGTCGTTATCCCTTCCCAACCTCAGTTTTCAGGCTTCAGAACCTAGAACTTATCTCCAATCACTGCCCAGGTTTGAAAATGATGCAGAAATCACAACTCCTTCCCGATGGCAGGAAAACTTGTGGTTGGCTTGTTGTCCAACGTTCAGTGTAGTGGAAACCAGTGTGTACCGTGAGGCCACGCCATTGCTCGCGGTCCAGATAGGTAGCAAACACACATTGTGACCCTCAGCCCTAGCCCAGTCCTCAGGTAAGGCCTCTCAGTGGCTGGATGAAGAGACATCATATTGGGCTTGCCATGCCCCTAGGCCCCAATTTTTAACCATAGTTCGTGTTGTCCCTTCACTCTTCCCCAGGACTCTGCTTTGGAATTCCTCTTTTGGTGGGACACCTGATGTAACAACCCTGAAAGGAGTCGTCCATCCAACAGATTCACGAAAAACAATTGGGATATGGCCAAATCAACAGAGAGCAAGATTCGTCCATGGCCCATGAGGCCTCCTCGACATTCCACGGACATCGCTGATACAAAAACCAGAGACAAAAGCCTAAGCAAGCGCCTCAGACTCGCACTATCTTCATATCCTGAAGATGTCTTCTCATGGTTTGTAGTTCGGGCCTGCCATACCTACGTCTCCAAACAAAAGCTGAGTTTATGTTTTCAGACTTCTGTCCTCAAAGTCCTGGGCCACATACCCTCCAGGCTGGGGACCCTGGAGCCACACATTAGGACTGTGACTACCCAATCCATGGGAATTCTGCCCATTCCATTGTCCAAAATCGTACAAGTTAGGAGAACCCTCAAAAGTCCCTGAGGCCATCCCAATAGTATAGGTCGCCCGGGACAAAAAAGATCAGTCTGACACCAGCTGAGCATCTACTTCCACTCATACCCTAGATGGATGTCCCCAGAGAAGAAGATTGAACCAGACAGGACCCTAGGCCAAAATCGGATCCATTGCTTTGGTTTAAAGGCATGTCTCCTCAAAATCCTGGATTCCAATACCAGCATTGTGGTTTTCCTGAGGCACCCATCAGAACAAATCTCGTCTCCACAAGGAAACTTGTGCATGGGAGCTATGTCAAAAGCTTAGGAGAATACTTCAGGGTCCCGGTGCCACCGCCCCATTCCAAGGCCCTCATGGACACAAACACACATTAGACCCATCCTCAGGAAAGTCCATTTCAACTCAGCCACCCCGGTTGCTCCCGCAGAGCCATCAGATCCTAACTGTCTTGTCGCTAGGAGACAATTGGAATGCGAGGCGGTCTTCCCAGGCATCCATCCTCGAACGTTGGTCTGGACTCATCCATATGGGATGTCCTGGAGCTGTCCAACAGGTCTCAATTGTCCCGCAGAAGGAATCGTAGGAGGGGGCATCCCACCATTCCCACCGTGGGAAAACCTCCACGGCCTCGAGATTCGGCTCCCTTCATGAAGGGGCCGTCATGAACAGAAAATCCAAGCTGAGCCAACGTCTGATCCTCGCTCTGACTTAAGATGCATGAGATATTGCTTCAGATCTTCAGGGGGTACATGCCATGGCCTCGCCCTGAATCCCAAGACTAGATGTCCCTAGGACCCAATTTTAACCAGATTTCTGGTTGTCCAATTGCCTCTCCCCAGGGCTCTACTCTGGAATCCCTCATTTGGAGGGACGCCTGAGTTTGAAGAACAAAACAATACAACAACAACAACAAGAAAAAACGGACTTATTCCGTCCCACAGACTGACCCCAAACTCTTTGGATTGGGCCAAACCCCAAGGGAGTAAGACTCGTCTATTTCCCATGAAGTCACCCGGAAATTTCATGACCATGAATGGCTTGAAATCCAGAGATAAATACTTGAGCAAGAGCCTCACACTCGCCCTTTTTTCATATCCCGAAGAGTTCTCCTCATGGTCTGTAGATCAGTCCTGCCATACCTATGACCCGAAACATAAGCCGAGTTTCTGTTTTCAGACAACTGTCCCAACAGCTCTGGCATACACACCCTACAGGCTCAGGCCCCTGAGGCCAAACGTGAGAACTGTGCTTGCCCTCTCCAAGGGAATTGTATGTGCCCATTCAATGGCCACAACCCTACTAAGAGGATAAACCTCCAAAATTCCTGAGGCCATCCAAATAGTTGTGGCTTCCCAACAAACAGGGGCAATCTGAGCCCATCTGAGCATCTACCTGCACTCAGACCCGTAGACTGATATCCCCAGAGGTAATAAGGAACGAACAGGCCCCTAGGCACCTATCAGAACCATTACTTTGGTGTCGAGGCATCTCTCCTCAGAGGCCTGGATTTCAATAACAGCATATGGCTGTTTCTTGACTCACCCATCACAACAAATCTCATCTACACATGGGAAACTTGCTTGATGGAGCTGTGTGAAAGCCTCTCTTTAGGAGAATCTTCAGGTCCCCAGTGCCACCACTTCATTCCAAGGTCTCCATAGACACAAAATCATATTAGGTCACATCCACGGGAGAGTCCATTTCAACTCAGGCTCCTCGGTTGCTCCCCCAGATCCAGCAGATCTGACCTGTCTTGTTGATTGGAGACAATTGGAATGCGAGGTGGGCTACCCAGCCATCCATCCTTAGAACTCTGCTCGGAATCTTTGTCCTGGAGACAACCAACTGGTCTCAATTGTTCTGCAGAAGAATCTTTGCAGTTGGGAGCTTCTCACAACTCCCATCGTGGGAAAACCCCCATGGCCTCGTGATCCACCCCCCTTTCAAGAAGGGGCCATCAGGGACAGAATGTCCAACCTGAGCGATCGTCTGATCCTCGCCCTGACTTCAGATGCACGAGATCTCGATTCAGGTCTGTAGATTGTGCCTGCCATATCCTCACCCAGAAACCGGGGGCCTAGCTTGGGTTCTAAGACCTCAGTCCTCAGACTCCTGGCACACAAGCCCTCCAGTTTGGCAATCCAGAACTACAATGCAGCACTCTGCCTGCCCTCCAGAAGAAAAACATTGCCCTCTGGTACTACCCAGAAACCCCCAATGAGGATCAACCTGCACGGCATTCGGCTGTATAGGCTGACATGGGCACTAATGCCCTTTCTGACACAGCCTGAGCGTGGACCTCCTGGCCCCACTCAGACAGCTGGACACACACTGAGCACATCGGACCCGCCATGGCCTTAGGTTGTCATTTCTTCTCAACCTCGGTTTTCAGGCTTCAGAACCTGGACCTTATCTCCAATCACTACCCGGGTTTGAAAATGATGCAGAAATAAGAACTCTTTCCCCATGGCAAGTAACCTTGTGGTTGGCATGTTGTCCAAGTTTCAGTGTAGATGAAACCAGTGTGGCAGATGAGGCCCCGCCCATTCTTGCGGGCCACATTGGTCACAAACACACATTGTGACCCTCAGCCTGAGCCCAGTCCTCAGGTAAGGCCTCTCAGTGGCTGGATGGAGAGACAGCATATTGGGCTTGCCATGCCCCTAGGCCTCAATTTTTAACCATAGTTCGGGTTGTCCCTTCACTCTTTCCAGGGCTCTGCTTTGGAATTCCTCTTTTGGTGGGACACCTGAGGTAACAAACATGAAAGGCGTCCTCCCATCCCACACACATTGCCGAAAACGATTGGGATCGGGCCAAATCCACAGAGAGAAAGATTCGTCCATGGCCCATGAGGCCTCCCCAACATTCCACGGCCATCGCTGATACAAAATCCAGAGATAAAATCCTGAGGACGCACCTCAGACTCGCTCATTCTTCATATCCTCAAGAGTTCTTCAGATAAGAACCTACACGGCATTCGAATGCACCCAAAATATATAGTCTAAACTGGGCACTAATGCACTGTCTAACAACCTGAGCCCAGACCTCGTGACCCACACCCTGACAGCTGACCGTACACTGAGCACATCAACCCGCCATGGCCTTAGGTCATCATTACTTCCCTACCTCAGTTTTCAGACTTCAGAACCTAGAGCTTATCTCCAATCACTACCCAGGGGTGACTGTGATGCAGAAATCAGAACTCTTCCTTACCCATGTCTAGAAACCTTGTGGTAGGCATGATGTCAAGCGTTCAGTGTAAGAGAAACCAGCATTCACCCTGAGGCCCCGTCGATGCTTGAGTGCGACGAGGGCATAAACACGCATTGTGACCCTCAGCGTGAGTCCTGTCCTCTAGTACGTCCTCTCAGTGGCTGGCCCATTAGATGTCATAATGGGCTGGACATGTACCTAGGCCCCAATTTTAACCAGATTTCTGGTTGTCCATCGCCCCTCCCCAGCGCTCCACTCTGGATTCCCTCATTTGGTGGGACACCTGAGGTTGAAAAACAAAACAAAACAAATCAACAACAACAGAACAAAGGACTTCTTCCATCCCACAGAATGACCCCAAACTCTTTGGACGGGGCCAAACCCCCAGAGAGTAAGACTCGTCCAATTCCCATGAAGTCACCCGGAAATTTCACGACCATGAGTGACACGATATCCAGAGACAAAAAACTTGAGCAAGAGCCTCACAGTCGCCCTTTTTTCATATCCAGAAGAGTTCTCCTCATGGTCTGTAGATCAGTCCTGCCATACCTATGACCCGAAACATAAGCCGAGTTTGTGTTTTCAGACTACTGTCCAAACAGCCCTGGCCAACACACCCTACAGGCTCAGGCCCCAGGAGCCAAACCTGACGACTGAGCTTGCCCTCTCCAAGGGAATTGTATGTGCCCATTCCAATGGCCACAACCCTACTAAGAGAATCAACATCCAAAGTCACTGAGGCCATCCCAATATTTGTGGCTTCCCAGGACAAACAGGTGCAATCTGGGCCCATCTGAGCACCTACCTGCACTCAGACCCGTAGACTGATGTCCCCAGAGGTAAAAAGTAACGAACGGGCACCTAGGCACCTATCGGATCCATTGGTTTGGATTCCAGGCATCTCTCCTCAGAGGCCTGGATTTCAATAACAGCATATGGCTGTTTCTTGACTCACCCATCAGAACAAATCTCATCTACACATGGGAAACTTGCACGATGGAGCTGTGTGAAAGCCTCTCTTTAGGAGAATCTTCAGGGCCCCAGTGCCACCGCTTCATTCCAAGATCTCCATAGACACAAAATCATATTAGGACACATCCATGGGAGAGTCCATTTAAACTCAGCCTCTTCGGTGGCTCCCCCAGATCAAGCAGATCTAACATGTCTTGTTGCTTGTAGAAAATTGGAATGCGAGGTGGGCTACCCAGGCATCCATCCTTAAAACCATGCTCAGAATTGTTGTCCTGGAGCCATCCAACAGGTCTCATGGTCCTGCAGAAGAATCTTTGCAGTTGGGAGCTTCTCACAACTCCCATCGTGGGAAAAGCCCCATGGCCTCGTGATCCAACCCCCCTTCAAGAAGGGGCCATCAGGGACAGAATGTCCAACCTTAGCGATCGTCTCATCCTCGCCCTGACTTCAGATGCATGAGATCTCGATTCGGGTCTGTAGATTGTGCCTGCCATATCCTCACCCAGAAACCGAGGACTAGCTTGGGTTCTAAGACCTCAGTCCTCAGACTCTTGGCCCACAAGCCCTCCAGTTTAGCAATCCAGAACTACAATGCAGCACTCTGCCTGCCCTCCAGAAGAAAATCATTGCCCTCTGGGGCTACCCAGAAACCCCCAATGAGGATCAACCTGCACGGCATTCGGCTGTATAGGCTGACCTGGGAACTAATGCCCTTTCTGACACAGCCTGAGCGTGGACCTCCTGGCCCCACCCAGACAGCTGGCCGCACACTGCGCACATCTGACCCGCCATGGCCTTAGGTCGTCATTTCTTCTCAACCTCGGTTTTCAGGCTTCAGAACCTAGACCTTATCTCCAATCACGGCCCGGGTTTGAATATGATGCAGAAATAAGAACTCTTTCCCCATGGCATGTAACCTTGTGGTTGGCATGTTGTCCAAGTTTCAGTGTAGATGAAACCAGTGTGGCTGATGAGGCCCCGCCCATTCTTGCGGGCCACATTGGTCACAAACACACATTGTGACCCTCAGCCTGAGCCCAGTCCTCAGGTAAGGCCTCTCAGTGGCTGGATGGAGAGACAGCATATTGGGCTTGCCATGCCCCTAGGCCCCAATTTTTAACCATAGTTCGGGTTGTCCCTTCAGTCTTCCCCAGGGCTCTGCTTTGGAATTCCTCTTTTGGTGGGACACCTGAGGTATCAAACATGAAAGGCGTCCTCCCATCCCAAGGATTGCTGGAAAACAATTGGGATCGGGCCAAATCCACAGAGAGAAAGATTCGTCCATGGCCCATGAGGCCACCCCAACATTCCACGGCCATCGCTGATACAAAATCCAGAGATAAAAGCCTGAGCACAGCATATGGCGGTTTATAGTCTCATCCATCAGAACAAATCTCATCTACACATGGGAAACTTGCACGATGGAGCTCTGTGAAAGCCTCTCTTTAGGAGAACAATTAAGAGGCCCTGTGCCACCGCTTCATTCCAAGGTCTCCATAGACACAATCATATTAGGACACATCCACGGGAGAGTCCATTTCAACTCAGCCTCTTCGGTTGTTCCACGAGATCCAGCAGATCTAACCTGTCTTGTTGCCTGGAGACAATTGGAATGCGAGGTGGACTACGAAGCCATCCATCCTTAGAACACTGCTCGGAATTTTTTCCTGGAGCCAAACAACAGGTCTCAATTTTCCTGCAGAATAAACTTTGCAGTTGGGAGCTTCTCACAACTCCCATCGTGGGAAAACCCCCATGGCCTCGTGATCCACCCCCCTTTCAAAAAGGGGCCATCTCGATTCAGGTCTGTAGATTGTGCCTGCCATATCCTCACCCAGAAACCTATGCCTAGTTTGGGTTCTCAGACTTCCGTCCTCAGACTACTGGCCCACAAGCCCTCCAGTTTGGCAATCCAGAACTACAATGCAGCATTCTGCGTGACCTCCAGAAGAAAAACATAGCGCTCTGGGGCTACCCAGAAACCACAAATGAGGATCAACCTGCATGCCTTTTGCCTGTACGCCAAATATATAGGCTGACCTGGGCACTAGTGCCCTTTCTGACACAGCCTGAGACTGGAACTCCAGGCCCCACCCAGACAGCTGGCCGCACACTGAGCACTTCCGACCCGTCATGGCCTTAGTTCGTCATCTCTTCCAATCCTCGGTTTCAGGCTTCAGAACCTAGACCTTATCTCCAATCACGGCCGGGGTTTGAAAATGATGCAGGAATCAGAACTCTTTCCCCATGACTAGAAATCTTGTGGTTGGCATGTTGTCCAAAGTTCGGTGTAGTTGAAACCAGTGTGGCCCATGAGGCCCCGCCCATGCTTGCGGGCCACATTGGACACAAACACACATTGTGACCCTCAGACTGAGCCCAGTCCTCATGTAAGGCCTCTCAGTGGCTGGATGGAGAGACAGCATGTTGGGCTTGCCATGCCCCTAGGCTGCAAGTTTTAAACATAGTACGGGTTGTCCCTTCACTCTTCCACAGGGCTCTGCTTTGGAATTCCTCTTTTGGTGGGACACGTGAGGTAACAAACCTGAAAGGAGTCCTCCCATCCCACAGATTGACGAAAAACAATTGGGAATGGGCCAAGTCCACAGAGAGCAAGATTAGTCCATTGCCCATGAGGCCTCCCCAATATTCCACGGCCATCTCTGATACAAAATCCAGATACAAAAGCCTGAGCCCGTGCTTCAGACTCGCGCATTCTTCATATCCTGAATAGTTCTTCAGATAAGAACTTACACGGCACTCGAATGCACCCAAAATATATAGTCTAAACGGGGCGCTAATGCACTGTCTGACAACCTGAGCCCGGACTTCGTGACCAACACCCAGACAGCTGACCGCACACTGAGCTCAACAGACCCGCCATAGCCTTAGGTCATCATCTCTTCCCTACCTCAGTTTTCAGGCTTCAGAACCTAGACCTTATCTCCAATCACTGCCCAGGGTTGACTGTGATGCAGAAATCAGAACTCTTCCTTACCCATGGCAAGAAAGCTTGTGGTTGGCATGTTGTCCAACGTTCAGTGAAGGAGAAACCAGATTTCACCCTGAAGCCCCACCCATTCTTGAGTGCGAGGAGGGCATAAACATGCATTGTGACCCTCAGTGTGAGTCCTGTCCTCTAGTACGTCCTGCCAGTGGCTGGACCATTAGATGTCATAATGGGCTTGACAACTCCCTAGGCCCCAATTTTTAACCAGATTTCTGGTTGTCCAGTCGCCCCTCCCCAGGGCTCTACTCTGGAATCACTCATTTGGTGGGAACCCTGAGGTTGAAAAACAAAACAAAAGAAATCAACAACAACCGAACAACGGACTTTTTCCATCCCACAGAATGACCCCAAACTCTTGGACGGGTCAAACCCCGAGAGAGTAAGACTCACCATTTCCCATGAAGTCACCCGGAAATTTTACGACCATGAGTGACAGGATATCCAGAGACAAAAACTTGAGCAACGCCTCACACTCGCCCTTTTTTCTTATCCCGAAGAGTTCTCCTCATGGTCTGTTGATCAGTGTGCCACACCTATGACCCGAAACATAAGCTGAGTATTTTTTTCAGACAACTGTCCAAACAGCCCTGGCCTACACACCCTACAGGCTCATGCCCCTGGAGCCAAACCTGACGACTGTGCTTGCCCTCTCCAAGGGAATTGTATGTGCCCTTTCCAATGTCCACAACCCTACTAATAGGATAAACCTCCAAAGTCCCTGCGGCCATCCCAATATTTGTGGCTTCCCAGGACAAACAGAGGCAATCTGGGCCCATCTGAGCACCTATCGGCTCTCAGACCCGTAGACTGACATCCCCAGAGGTAAAAAGGAACGTACAGGACTAGGCACCTAACGGATCCATTGCTTTGGTTTCCAGGCATCTCTCCTCAGAGGCCTGGATTTCAATAACAGCATATGACTGTTTCTTGACTCACCCATAAGAACAAATCTCATCTACACATGGAAAACTTGCACGATGGAGCTGTGTGAAAGCCGCTCTTTCGGAGAACCCTTCAGGGCCCCAGTGCCACCGCTTCATTCCAAGGTCTCCATAGACACAAATCATATTAGGACACATCCACGGAAGAGTCCATTTCAACTCAGGCTCCTCGGTTGCTCCCCCAGATCCAGCAGATCTAACCTGTCTTGTTGCTTGGAAACAATTGGACTGCGAGGTGGGCTACCCAGACATCCATCCTTCGAACCCTGCTCGGAATCGTTGTCCTGGAGCCAACCAACAGGTCTCAATTGTCCTGCAGAAGAATCTTTGCAGTTGGGAGCTTCTCACAACTCCCATCGTGGGAAAACCCCCAAGGCCTCAAGATCCACCCCCCTTCAAGAAGGGGCCATCAGGGACAGAATGCCCCACGAGAGCGATTGTCTGATCCTAGGCCTGACATTAGATGCACGATATCTCGATTCAGGTCTGTAGATTGTGCCTGCCATATCCTCACCCAGAAACCTAGGCCTAGCTTGAGTTCTCAGACTTCCGTCCTCAGACTACTGGCCCACAAGCCCTCCAGTTTGGCAATCCAGAACAACAATGCAGCACTCAGTCTGCCCTCCAGAAGAAAAACATTGCCCTCTGGGGCTACCCAGAACGCCAAAATGAGTATCAACCTGCACGCCATTCGGCTGTACCCCAAATATATAGGCTGACCTGGGCACTAATGCCCTTTCTGTCACAGCCTGAACCTGGACCTCCTAGCCCCACTCAGACTGCTGGCCGCACACTGAGCACATCGGACCCGCCATGGCCTTAGGTCGTCATCTCTTCTGAACCTCGGTTTTCAGGCTTCTGAACCTATACCTTATCTCTAATCACGGCCCGGATTTGAAAATGATGCAGAAATAAGAACTCTTTCACAATGGCAAGAAACCTTGTGGTGGCATGTTGTCCAAGGTTCAGTGTAGTTGAAACCAATGTGGCCCATGAGGCCCCGCCCATGCTTGCGGGCCACATTGGTCACAAACACACATTGTGACCCTCAGTCTGAGCCCAGTCCTCAGGTAAGGCCTCTCAGTGGCTGGATGGAGAGACAGCATATTGGGCTTGTCATGGCACTAGGCCACAATTTTTAACCATAGTTCGGGTTGTCCCTTCACTCTTCCCCAGGGCTCTGCTTTGGAATTCCTCTTTTGGTGGGACACCTGAGGTAACAAACCTGAAAGGAGTCCTCCAATCTCACAGGTTGACGGAAAACAATTGGGATCGGGCCAAGTCCACCGAGAGCAAGATTCGTCCATGGCCCATGAGGCCTCCCCAACATTCCACGGCCATCGCTGATACAAAATCCAGAGACAAAAGCCTGAGCACGCACCTCTGACTCACTCATTCTTCATATACTGAAGAGTTCTTCAAATTAGAACCTACAAGGCACTCGAATGCACCCAAAATATATAGTCTAACCTCGGCACTAATGCACTGTCTGACAACCTGAGCCTGGAACTTGTGACCAAAACCCAGACATCTGACCGCAAACTGAGCACATCTGAACCTCCATGGCCTTAGGTCATCATCTCTTCCCTACCTCAGTTTTCAGTCTTCAGAACCTAGACCTTATCTCCAGTCACTGCCCAGGGGTGACTGTGATGCAGAAATCAGAACTCTTCCTTACCCATGGCAAGAAACCTTGTGGTTGGCATGTAGTCCAAAGTTCAGTGTAGGAGAAACCAGCATTCACCCTGAGGCCCCGCCCATTCTTGAGTGCGACGAGGGCATAAACACGCATTGTGACCCTCAGCGTGAGTCTTGTCCTCTAGGACGTCCTCTCAGTGGCTGGACCATTAGATGTCATAATGGGCTTGACATGTCGCTAGGCCCCAATTTTTAACCAGATTTCTGGTTGACAAGTCGCCCCTCCCCAGGACTCTACCTTGGAATCCCTCATTTGTTGGGACACCTGAGGTTGAAAAACAAAACAAAACAAATCAACAACAACAGAGCAACGGAATTCTTCCATCCCACAGAATGACCCCAAACTCTTTGGACGGGGGCAAACCCCCAGAGAGTAAGACTCGTCCATTTCCCATGAAGTCACCCGGAAATTTCACGACCATGAGTGACACGATATCCAGAGACAAAAACTTGAGAAAGAGCCTCACACTCGCCCTTTTTACAAATCCCGAAGAGTTCTCCTCATGGTCTGTTGATCAGTCCTGCCATACCTATGACCCGAAACATAAGCCGAGTTTGTGTTTTCAGACAACTGTCCAAACAGCCTGTCCTACACACCCTACAGGCTCAGGCCCCTGGAGCCAAACAAGACGACTGTTTTTGACCTCTCCAAGGGAATTGTATGTGCCCATTCCAATAGCCACAACCCTACTAATAGGATAAACCTCCAAAGTCCCGGAGGCCATCCCAATATTTGTGGCTTCCCAGGACAAACAGGGGCAATCTGGGCCCATCTGAGCACCTACCGGCACTCAGACCCGTAGACTGATGTCCGCAGAGGTAAAAAGGAACGAACAGGCCCATAGGCACCTATCAGATCCTTTGGTTTGCCTTCCAGGCATCTCTCCTCAGAGGCCTGGATTTCAATAACAGCATATGGCTGTTTCTTGAGTCACCCATCAGAACAAAACTCATCTACACATGGGAAACTTGCACGATGGAGCTGTGTGAAAGCCTCTCTCTTTTTTTTTATTTTTTATTTTTTATACACATATATTTTTATCCCCAGGGGTACAGGTCTGGGAATCACCAGGTTTACACACTTCACAGCACTCACCAAATCACATACCCTCCCCAATGTCCATAATCCCACCCCCTTCTCCCAAACCCCCTCCCCCCGGCAACCCTCAGTTTGTTTTGTGAGATTAAGAGTCACTTATGGTTTGTCTCCCTCCCAATCCCATCTTGTTTCATTTATTACTCTTCTACCCACTTAAGCCTCCATGTTGCATCACCACTTCTTCATATCAGGGAGATCATATGATACTTGTCTTTCTCTGCTTGACTTATTTCGCTAAGCATGATACTCTCTAGTTCCATCCATGTTGTTGCAAATGGCAAGATTTCATTTCTTTTGATGTCTGCATAGTATTCCATTGTGTATATATACCACATCTTCTTGATCCATTCATCTGTTGATGGACATCTAGGTTCTTTCCATAGTTTGGCTATTGTGGACATTGCTGCTATAAACATTCGGGTGCATGTGTCCCTTTGGATCACTACATTTGTATCTTTAGGGTAAATACCCAATAGTGCAATTGCTGGGTCATAGGGCAGTTCTATTTTCAACATTTTGAGGAACCTCCATGCTGTTTTCCAGAGTGGCTGCACCAGCTTGCATTCCCACCAACAGTGTAGGAGGGTTCCCCTTTCTCCGCATCCTCGCCAGCATCTGTCATTTCCTGACTTGTTGATTTTAGCCATTCTGACTGGTGTGAGGTGATATCTCATTGTGGTTTTGATTTGTATTTCCCTGATGCCGAGTGATATGGAGCACTTTTTCATGTGTCTGTTGGCCATCTGGATGTCTTCTTTGCAGAAATGTCTGTTCATGTCTTCTGCCCATTTCTTGATTGGATTATTTGTTCTTTGGGTGTTGAGTTTGCTAAGTTCTTTATAGATTCTGGACACTCGTCCTTTATCTGATATGTCGTTTGCAAATATCTTCTCCCATTCTGTCAGTTGTCTTTTGATTTTGTTAACTCTTTCCTTTGCTGTACAAAAGCTTTTGATCTTGATGAAATCCCAGTAGTTCATTTTTTTTTCCCTTGCTTCCCTTGCCTTTTGCGTTGTTCCTAGGAAGATGTTGCTGCGGCAGAGGTGGAAGTGGTTGCTGCCCGTGTTCTCCTCAAGGATTTTGATGGATTCCTTTCGTACATTGAGGTCCTTCATCCATTTTGAGTCTATTTTTGTGTGTGGTGTAAGGAAATGGTCCAATTTCATTTTTCTGCATGTGGCTGTCCAATTTTCCCAGCACCATTTATTGAAAAGGCTGTCTTTTTTTCCATTGGACATTCTTTCCTGCTTTGTCGAAGATTAGTTGACCATAGATTTGAGGGTCTATTTCTGGGCTCTCTATTCTGTTCCATTGATCTATGTGTCTGTTTTTGTGCCAGTACCATGCTGTCTTGATGATGACAGTTTTGTAATAGAGCTTGAAGTCCGGAATTGTGATGCCACCAACGTTGGCTTTCTTTTTCAATATCCCTTTGGCTATTCGAGGTCTTTTCTGGTTCCATATAAATTTTAGAATTATTTGTTCCATTTCTTTGAAAAAGATGGATGGTACTTTGATAGGAATTGCATTAAATGTGTAGATTGCTTTAGGTAGCATAGACATTTTCACAATATTTATTCTTCCAATCCAGGAGCATGGAACATTTTTCCATTTCTTTGTGTCTTCCTCAATTTCTTTCATGAGTACTTTATAGTTTTCTGAGTATAGATTCTGTGTCTCTTTGGTTAGGTTTATTCCTAGGTATCTTATGGTTTTGGATGCAATTGTAAATGGGATTGACTCCTTAATATCTCTTTCTTCTGTCTTGCTGTTGGTGTAGAGAAATGCAACTGATTTCTGTGCATTGATTTTATATCCTGACACTTTACTGAATTCCTGTATAAGTTCTAGCAGTTTTGGAGTGGAGTCTTTTGGGTTTTCCACATATAGTATCATATCATCTGCGAAGAGTGATAATTCGACTTCTTCTTTGCCGATTTGGATGCCTTTAATTTCCTTTTGTTGTCTGATTGCTGAGGCTAGGACCTCTAGTACGATGTTGAATAGCAGTGGTGATAATGGACATCCCTGCCGTGTTCCTGACCTTAGCGGAAAAGCTTTCAGTTTTTCTCCATTGAGAATGATATTTGTGGTGGGTTTTTCATAGATGGCTTTGATGATATTGAGGTATGTGCCCTCTATCCCTACACTTTGAAGAGTTTTGATCAGGAAGGGATGTTGTACTTTGTCAAATGCTTTTTCAGCATCTATTGAGAGTATCATATGGTTCTTGTTCTTTCTTTTATTGATGTCTTGTATCACATTGACTGATTTGCGGATGTTGAACCAACCTTGCAGCCCTGGAATAAATCCCACTTGGTCGTGGTGAATAATCCTTTTAATGTACTGTTGAATCCTATTGGCTAGTATTTTGTTGAGTATTTTCGCATCTGTGTTCATCAAGGATATCGGTCTATAGCTCTCTTTTTTGGTGGGATCCTTGTCTGGTTTTGGGATCAAGGTGATGCTGGCCTCATAAAATGAGTTTGGTAGTTTTCCTTCCATTTCTATTTTTTGGAACAGTTTCAGGAGAATAGGAATTAGTTCTTCTTTAAATGTTTGGTAGAATTCCCCAGGGAAGCCGTCTGGCCCTGGGCTTTTGTTTGTTTGGAGATTTTTAATGACTGTTTCAATCTCCTTACTGGTTATGGGTCTGTTCAGGCTTTCTATTTCTTCCTGGCTCAGTTGTGGTAGTTTATATGTTTCTAGGAATGCATCCATTTCTTCCAGATTGTCAAATTTATTGCCGTAGAGTTGCTCATAGTATGTTCTTATAATAGTTTGTATTTCTTTGGTGTTAGTTGTGATCTCTCCTCTTTCATTCATGATTTTATTTATTTGGGTCCTTTCTCTTTTCTTTTTGATAAGTCGGGCCAGGGGTTTATCAATTTTATTAATTCTTTCAAAGAACCAGCTCCTAGTTTCGTTGATTTGTTCTATTGTTTTTTTTTGGTTTCTATTTCATTGATTTCTGCTCTGATCTTTATGATTTCTCTTCTCCTGCTGGGCTTAGGGTTTCTTTCTTGTTCTTTCTCCAGCTCCTTTAGGTGTAGGGTTAGGTTGTGTACCTGAGACCTTTCTTGTTTCTTGAGAAAGGCTTGTAGCGCTATATATTTTCCTCTCAGGACTGCCTTTGTTGTGTCCCACAGATTTTGAACCATTGTATTTTCATTATCATTTGTTTCCATGATTTTTTTCAATTCTTCTTTAATTTCCCGGTTGACCCATTCATTCTTTAGAAGGATACTGTTTAGGCTCCATGTATTTGGGTTCTTTCCAAACTTCCTTTTGTGGTTGAGTTCTAGCTTTAGAGCATTGTGGTCTGAAAATATGCAGGGAATGATCCCAATCTTTTGATACCGGTTGAGTCCTGATTTAGGACCGAGGATGTGATCTATTCTGGAGAATGTTCCATGTGCACTCGAGAAGAATGTGTATTCTGTTGCTTTGGGGTGAAATATTCTGAATATATCAGTGATGTCCATCTGGTCCAGTGTGTCGTTTAAGGCCTTTATTTCCTTGCTGATCTTTTGCTTGGATGACCTGTCCATTTCAGTGAGGGGAGTGTTAAAGTCCCCTACTATTATTGTATTATTGTTGATGTGTTTCTTTGATTTTGTTATTAATTGGTTTATATAGTTGGCTGCTCCCACATTGGGGGCATAGATATTTAAAATTGTTAAATCTTCTTGTTGGACAGACCCTTTGAGTATGATATAGTGTCCTTCCTCATCTCTTTTTATAGTCTTTGGCTTAAAATATAATTGATCTGATATAAGGATTGCCACTCCTGCTTTCTTCTGATGTCCATTAGCATGGTAAATTCTTTTCCACCCCCTCACGTTAAATCTGGAGGTGTCTTCGGGCTTAAAATGTGTTTCTTGGAGGCAACATATAGATGGGTTTTGTTTTTTTTATCCATTCTGATACCCTGTGTCTTTTGACAGGGGCATTTAGCCCATTCACATTCAGGGTAACTATTGAGAGATATGAATTTAGTGCCATTGTATTGCCTGTAAGGTGACTGTTACTGTATATGGTCTCTGTTCCTTTCTGATCTACCACTTGTAGGCTCTCTCTTTGCTTAGAGGACCCCTTTCAATATTTCCTGTAGAGCTGGTTTGGTATTTGCAAATTCTTTCAGTTGTTGTTTGTCCTGGAAGCTTTTAATCTCTCCTTCTATTTTCAATGATAGCCTAGCTGGATATAGTATTCTTGGCTGCATGTTTTTCTCGTTTAGTGCTCTGAAAATATCATGCCAGCTCTTTCTGGCCTGCCAGGTCTCTGTGGATAAGTCAGCTGCCAATCTAATATTTTTACCATTGTATGTTACAGACTTCTTTTCCCGGGCTGCTTTCAGGATTTTCTCTTTGTCATTGAGACTTGTAAATTTTACTATTAGGTGACGGGGTGTGGGGCCTATTCTTATTGATTTTGAGGGGCATTCTCTGAACCTCCTGAATTTTGATGCTCGTTCCCTTTGCCATATTGGGGAAATTCTCCCCAATAATTCTCTCCAGTATACCTTCTGCTCCCCTCTCACTTTCTTCTTCTTCTGGAATCCCAATTATTCTAATGTTGTTTCGTCTTATGGTGTCACTTATCTCTCGAATTCTCCCCTCGTGGTCCAGTAGCTGTTTGTCCCTCTTTTGCTCAGCTTCTTTATTCTCTGTCATTTCGTCTTCTACATCACTAATTCTTTCTTCTGCCTCATTTATCCTAGCAGTTAGAGCCTCCATTTTTGATTGCACCTCATTAATAGCTTTTTTGATTTCACCTTGGTTAGATTTTAGTTCTTTTATTTCTCCAGAAAGGGCTTTTATATCTCTCGAGAGCGTTTCTCTAATATCTTCCATGCCTTTTTCGAGCCCGGCTAGAACCTTGAGAATTGTCATTCTGAACTCTAGATCTGACATATTACCGATGTCTGTATTGATTAGGTCCCTAGCCTTCGGTACTGCCTCTTGTTCTTTTTTTTGTGTTGAATTTTTACGTCTTGTCATTTTGTCCAGATAAGAGTAAGTGAAGGGGCAAGTAAAATACTAAAAGGGTGGCAACAACCCCAGGAAAATATGCTTTAACCAAATTAGAAGAGATCCAAAATCGTGAGTGGGGAGAAAGGGGATAAAAAGAGGTTCATAAAGGAAGAAAGAAAAAAAAAACAAAAAGAAAAGAAAAAAAAAGAAAAGAAAAGAAAAGAATTTTTTAAAAAAAGAATACACCTAAGAAAAATGTAAAAAAGAAAAAATATATATATTAGATAAACTAGTATAAAATCGTTAAAAAAGAAAAAGGTAACAGTTAAAAAAAAATTTTACCCAAGGCGAGAAAGAAAAAAAAAATGAAAAAGAAAAAATTAAATTAACTGTAAGACTAAAAAAAATCACAGGAAAAAAGCCATGAGTTCCGTGCTTGGCTTTCTCCTCATCTGGAATTCTGCTGCTCTCCTTGGTATTGAAACCGCAATCCTTGGTAGGTGAACTTGGTCTTGCCTGGATTTCTTGTTGATCTTCTGGGGGAGGGGCCTGTTGTAGTGATTCTCAAGTGTCTTTGCCCCAGGCAGAATTACACCGCCCTTACCCGGGGCCGGGGTGAGTAATCCGCTCGGGTTTGCTTTCAGGAGCTTTTGTTCCCTGAGCGCTTTCCATAGAGTTCCAGAGGACGGGAATACAAATGGAGGCCTCCTGGTCTCCGGCCCGGAGGAGCCGAGAGCCCAGGGCCGCACTCCTCAGTGCACGCTCAGAGAACCGCGCCCAGTTACTCCCGTCTGCCTGACCTCCGGCCGCGCTCTGAGCTCACCGAGCCTACGACCGGTTCAAGGTAACACGGACCTGTGAGCTTACTGTCGGCTCTGTCTCTGTAGCCGGCTTTCCCGTTCCAATACCCGCAAGCTCTGCGACACTCAGACACCCCCGATCCTTCTGTGACCCTGCGGGACCTGAGGCCACGCTGACCCCGCGTGGGCTTTGCCCCGGTTTAGCCTCTGGAGCGATGTCCCTCAGCGGAACAGACTTTTAAAAGTCCTGATTTTGTGCACGGTTGCTCCGCCGCTTGCCGGAAGCCGGCCCCTCCCCCCGGGGTCTATCTTCCCGTCGCTTTGGATTCACTTCTCCACCAGTCCTACCTTTCAGAAAGTGGTTGTTTTTCTGTTTCCAGAATTGCTGTTTTCTTCTCTTCGAACTGCCGATGGATTTTCAGGTGTTTGCAATCTTTAGATAAGGTATCTATCTGATCTCCGGCTGGCTGAAGCAGTCTCAGCTTGCTACTTCTCCACCATCTTGACTCCTCCCCTACACTCGCCCTTTTTTCATATCCCGAAGTGTTCTCCTCATGGTCTGTAGATCAGTCCTGCCATACCTATGACCCGAAACATAAGCCGAGTTTTTTTTTCAGACAACTGTCCAAACAGCCCTGGCCTACACACCCTACAGGCACATGCCCCTGGAGCCAAACCTGACGACTGTGATTGCCCTCTCCAAGGGATTGTATGTGCCCATTCCAATGGCCACAACCCTCCTAAGAGTATAAACCTCCAAAGTCCCTGAGGCCATCCCCATATTGCGGCTTCCCAGGACAAAATGGGGCAATCTGGGCCCATCTGAGCACCTACTTGCACTCAGACCCTTAGACTGATGTGCCCAGAGGTAAAAAGGAACGAACAGGCCCTTAGGCATCTATCGCATCTATTGCTTTGGTTTCCAGGCATCTCTCCTCAGAGGCCTGTCTTTCAATAACAGCATATGGCTGTTTCTTGACTCACCCATCAGAACAAATCTCATCTACACATGGGAAACTTGCACGAAGGAGCTATGTGAAAGCCTCTCTTTAGGAGAACCCTTCAGGGCCCCAGTGACACCGCTTCATTCCAAGGTCTCCAGACACAAAATCATATTAGGACACATACACGGGAGAGTCCATTTCAACTCAGCCTCCTCGGTTGCTCCCCCAGAACCAGCAGATCTAACATGTTTTCTTGCTTGGAGACAATTGGAATGCGAGGTTGGCTACCCAGCCATCCATCCTTAGAACCC
This sequence comes from Mustela putorius furo, assembly GCF_011764305.1. Lineage (NCBI taxonomy): Eukaryota > Metazoa > Chordata > Mammalia > Carnivora > Mustelidae > Mustela > Mustela putorius. The sequence goes on along the minus strand of NW_025422101.1, from coordinate 1,005,170 downwards.
TGCTCGGAATCATTGTCCTGGAGCCAACCAACAGGTCTCAATTGTCCTGTAGAAGAATCTAGCAGTTGGGAGCTTCTCACAACTCCCATCGTGGGAAAACCCCCCTTGGCCTCGTGATCCACCCCCCCTTCAAGAAGGGGCCATCAGGGACAGAATGTCCAACCTGAGTGAACTCTGATCCTCGCTGTGACTTCAGATGCACGAGATCTCGATTCAGGTCTGTAGATTGTGCCTGCCATATCCTCAACCATAAACCTAGGCCTAGAATGGGTTCTCAGACTTTCATCCTCAGACTACTGGCCCACAAGCCCTCCAGTTTAGCAATCCAGAACTACATTGCAGCACTCTGCCTGACCTGCAGAAGAAAAACATTGCCCTCTGCGGCTACCCAGAAACCCCCAATGAGGATCAACCTGCACGCCATTCGGCTGTACCCCAAATATATAGGCTGACCTGGGCACTAATGCCCTTTCTGACACAGCCTGATCCTGGACCTCCGGGCCCCACCCAGACAGCTGGCCGCACACTGAGCACATCGAACCCGCCATGGCCTTACGTCGTCATCTCTTCTCAACCTCGGTTCTCAGGCTTCAGAACCTAGACATTATCTCCAATCAAAGCCCGGGTTTGAAAATGATGCAGAAATCAGAACTCTTTCCCCATCGCAAGAAACCTTGTGGTTGACATGTTGTCCAAGGTTCAGTGTCGTTGAAACCAGTGTGGCCCATGAGGCCCCACCCATGCTTGCGGGCCACATTCGTCACAAACACACATTGTGACCCTCACCCTAGCCCAGTCCTCAGGTAAGGCCTCTGAGTGGCTGGATTGAGAGACAGCATATTGGGCTTGCCATGCCCCTAGGCCCCAATTTTTAACCATAGTTCGTGTTGTCCCTTCACTCTTCCCCAGGGCTCTGCTTTGGAATTCCTCTTTTGGTGGGACACCTGAGGTAACAAACCTGAAAGGAGTCCTCGAATCCCACAGATTGACGAAAAACAATTGGGATCTGGCCAAATCCACGGAGAGCAAGAATCGTCCATGGCCCATGAGGCCTCCCCAACATTCCACGGCCATCGCTGATACAAAATCCAGAGACAAAATTCTGAGCAAGTGCCTCAGACTCGCACTTTCTTCATATCCTGAAGATGTCTTCTCATGGTTTGTAGATCGGGCCTGCCATACCTACGTCCCCAAACATAAGCTGAGTTTGTGTTTTCAGACTTCTGTCCTCAAAGTCGTGGGCCACATACCCTCCAGGCTGGGGACCCTGGAGCCACACATTAGGACTGTGCCTAACTAATCCATGGGAATTCTGCCCATTCCATTGTCCAAATTCGTACAAATTAGGAGAACCCTCCAAAGTCCCTGAGGCCATCCCAATAGTATAGGTCGCCCGGGACAAAAAAGGGCAGTCTGACACCAGCTTAGCATCTACCTCCACTCATACCCTGGATGGATGTCCCCAGAGAAGAAGATTGAACCAGACAGGACCCTAGGCCAAAATCGAATCCATTGCTTTGGTTTACAGGCATGTCTCCTCAAAACCCTGGATTCCAATACCAGCATTGGGGTTTTCCTGAGGCACCCATCAGAACCAAACACGTCTCCACAAGGAAACTTGTGCATGGGAGCTATGTCAAAAGCTGAGGAGAATACTTCAGGGTCCCGGTGCCACCGCAACATTCCAAGGCCCTCATGGACACAAACACACATTAGACCCATCCTCAGGAAAGTCCATTTCAACTCAGCCACCCTGGTTGCTCCCGCAGAGCCAGCAGATCTAAACTGTCTTGTCACTAGGAGACAATTGGAATGCGAGGCGGGCTTTCCAGGCATCCATCCTCGAACGTAGGTCTGGACTCATCCATATGGATTGTCCTGGCAACGTCCAACAGAACTCAATTGTCCCACAGAAGGAATCCTTGGAGGGGGCATCCCACCACTCCCAACGTGGGAAAACCTCCATGCTCTCTAGAATCCGCTCCCTTCATGAAGGGGCCGTCATGAACAGAAAATCCAAGCTGAGCCAACGTCTGATCCTCGCTCTGACTTCAGATGCATGAGATATTGCTTCAGATCTTCAGGAGGTACATGCTGTGCGCTTGCCCTGAAACCCAAGTGTAGCTTGTGTTCTCAGACTTCCATCCTCACACTGCCGGCCCCGAAGCCTACAAGAGTGGCAATTCCAAACCATCATTGCAGCACTCTGCCTGCCCTCTAGAAAAAATATATTGCCTAATGAGCTGCCCAGGCACATTAAATGAGAATAAACCTACACGGTACTCGAATGTACCCAAATTATATAGTCTAACCTGGGCACTAATGCACTGTCTGACACAAACTGTGCCGGGACCTCCTGAGCAACACCCAGACAGCTGACCGCACTCTGAGCACACCAGACCCGCCATGGCCTTAGGTCATCATCTCTGCCCTACGTCAGTTTTCAGGCTTCAGAACCTAGACCTTATGTCCAATCACTGTCAAGGGGTGACTGTGATGCAGAAATCAAAACTCCTGCTTACCCAAGGCAAGAAACCTTGTGGTTGCCATGTTGTCCTACGTTCAGTGTAGGAGAAACCAGCATTCACCCTGAGGTCACGCGCATTCTTGAGTGCGACAAGGGCATAAACACGCATTGTGACCCTCAGCGTGATTCCTGACCTCTAGTAAATCCTCTCAGTGGCTGGACCATTAGATGTCATAATGGGCTTGACATGTCCCTAGGCCCCAATTTTTAAACAGTTTCTGGTTGTCCAGTCACAGCTCCCCAGGGCTCTACTCTGGAAACCCTCATTTGGTGGGACACCTGAGGTTGAAAAACAAAACAAAACAAATCAACAACAACAAAAAAAAAACGGACTTCTTCCATCCCACAGTGTGACCCCAAAATCCTTGGACGAGGCCACACCCCCAGAGAGTAAGACTCGTCCATTTCCCATGAAGTTATCCGGAAATTTCACGACCATGAGTGACACAATATCTAGAGACAAAAACGTGAGCAAGAGCCTCACACTCGCCCATTTTTCATATCCCAAAGTGTTCTCCTCATGGTCTTTACATCAGTCCTGCCATACCTATGACCTGAAACATAAGCCGAGTTTGTGTTTTCAGACAACAGTCCCAACAGCTCTGGCCTACACATCCTACAGGCTCAGTCCCCTGAGGCCAAACCTGAAGACTGTGTTTGCCCTCTCCAAGGGAATTGTATGTGCCCATTCCAATGGCCACAAACCTACTAAGAGGATAAACCTCCAAAATTCCTGAGGCCATCGCAATATTTGAGCCTATCTGAGCACCTACCTGCACTCAAACCCTTGGACTGATATCCCCAGAGGTAATAAGGAACGAACAGGGCCCTAGGCACCTATCGATTCCATTGCTTTGGTTGCAAAGCATCTCTCCTCAGATGCCTGGATTTCAATTACAGCATATGGCTGCTTCTTGACTCACACATCAGAACAAATCTCATCTACACATGGGAAACTTGCACGACTGAGCTGTGTGAAAGCCTCTATTTAGGAGAACCATTCAGGGCCCCAGTGCCACTGCTTCATTCCAAGGTCTCCATAGACACAAAATCATATTAGGTCACATGCAAGGGAGAGTCCATTTCAACTCAGCCTCCTTGGTTGCTCCCCCAGATCCAGCAGATCTGAACTGTCTTGTTGCTTGGAGACAATTGGAATGCGAGGTGCGCTACCCAGGCCTCCATCCTTAGAACCTTGCTCGGAATCGTTGTCCTGGAGCCAACCAACAGGTCTCAATTGTCCTGCAGAAGAATCTTTGCAATTGGGACCTTCTCACAACTCCCATCGTTGGAAAATCCCCATGGCCTCATGATCCCCCCCCTCAAGAAGGGGCCCTCAGGGACAGAATGTCCAACCTGAGCGATCGTCTGATCCTCGCCCTGACTTCAGATGCACGAGATCTAGATTCAGGACTGTAGATTGTGCCTGCCAAATCCTCACCCACATAACTAGGCCTAGCTTGGATCTCAGACTTCCGTACTCAGACTACTGGCCAACACGCCCTCCAATTTGGCAATTTAGAACTACAATGCAGCACTCAACCTGCCCTCCAGAAGAAAAAACATTGCCCTCTGGGGCTACCCAGAAACCCCAAATGAGGATCAACCTGCACGCCATTCGGCTGTACCCCCCAAATATAGGCTGACCTGGGCACTAATGCCCTTTCTGACGCAGCCTGAGCCTGGACCTCCTGGCCCCACCCAGACAGCTGGCCGCACACTGAGCACATCGGACCCGCCATGGCCTTAGGTCGTCATCTCTTCACAACCTCGGTTTTCAGGCTTCAGAACCTAGACCTTATCTCCAATAACGGCCCGGGTTTGAAAATAATACAGAAATCAGAACTCTTTCCCCATGGCAAGAAACTTTGTGGTTGGGATGTTGTCCAAGAATCAGTGCAGTTGAAACCAGTGTGGCCCAAGAGGCCCCGCCCATGCTTGCGGGACACATTGGTCACAAACACACACATTGTGACCCTCAGCCAGTACCCAGTCCTCAGCTAAGGCTTCCAATGCTTTGGTTTCCAGGCATCTCTCCTCAGAGGAATAGATTTCAATAACAGCATATGGCTGTTTCTTGACTCACCCATCAGAACAAATCTCATCTACACATGGGAAACTTGCACGATGGAGCTGTGTGAAAGCCTCTCTTTAGGAGAACCCTTCAGGGCCCCAGTGCCACCGCTTCATTCCAAGGTCTCCATAGACATATTATCATATTAGGACACATCCACGGGAGAGAGATTTCATTTCAACTCAGCCTCCTCGGTTGCTCCCCCATATCCAGCAGATCTAACCTGTCTTGTTGCTTGGAGACAATTGGAATGCGAGATGGGCTACCCAGCCATCCATCCTTAGAACCCTGCTCGGAATCGTTGTCCTGGAGCCAACCAACAGGTCTCAATTGTCCTGCAGAAGAATCTTTGCAGTTGGGAGCTTCTCACAACTCCCATCGTGGAAAAAAAAACGCCATGGCCTCGTGATCCACGCCCCCCTTCAAGAAGGGGCCATCAGGGACAGAATGTCCAACCTGAGTGATCGTCTGATCCTCGCCCTGACTTCAGATGCACGAGATCTATATTCCGGTCTCACCCAGAAACCTAGGCCTAGCTTGGGTTCTCAGACTTCCGTCCTCAGACTACTGGCCCACAAGCCCTCCAGTTTGGCAATCCAGAACTACAGTGCAGCACTCTGCCTGCCTTCCAGAAGAAAATCATTGCCGTCTGGGGCTACCCAGAAACCCGAAATGAGATTCAACCCGCACGCCATTCGGCTGTACCCCAAATATATAGGCTGACCTGGGCACTAATTCCCTTTCTGAGACAGCCTGAGTCTGGACCTCCTGGCCCCAACCAGACAGCTGGCCGCACACTGAGTTCATATGACCTGCCATGGCCTTAGGACTTCATTTCTTCTCAATCTCGGGTTTCAGGCTTCAGAACCTAGACATTATCTCCAATCACGGCCCGGGTTAGAAAATGAAGCAGAAATCAGAACGCTTTCCCCATGGCAAGAAACCTTGTGGTTGGCATGTTGTCCAAGGTTCAGTGTACTTGAAACCAGTGTGGCCCATGAGGCCCCGCCTATGCTTGTGGGCAACATTGATCACAAACACTCATTGTCACCCTCAGCCTGAGCCCAGTCCTCTGGTAAGGCCTCTCAGTGGCTGGATGGATAGACAGCATATTGGGCTTGCCATGCCCCTAGGACCCAATTTTTAACCATAGTTCGGGTTGTCCCTTCACTCTTCCCCAGGGCTCTGATTTGGAATTCCTCTTTTGGTCGGACACAGGAGGTAACAAACCTAAAAGGAGTCCTCCTATCCCACAGATTGACGAAAAAACAATTGGGATCGGGCCAAGTCGACAGAGAACAAGATTCGTCCATGGCCCATGAGGTCTCACCAACATTCCACGGCCATCGATGATACAAAATCCAGAGACAAAAGCCTGAGCACGCGCCTCAGACTCGCTCATTCTTCATATCCTGAAGAGTTCTTCAGATAAGAACCTACACGTCACTCGAAGGCACCCAAAATATATAGTCTAACCTGGGCACTAATGCACTGTCTGACAACCTGAGCCCGGACCTCTTGACCAACACCCAGACAGCTGACCGCACACTGAGCACATCAGACCCGCCATCGCCTTAGGTCATCATCTCTTACCTACCTCAGTTTTCAGTCTTCAGAACCTAGACCTTATCTCCAATCACTGCCCACGGGTGACTATGATTCAGAAATCAGAACCCTTCCTTACCCAAGGCAAGAAACCATGTGGTTGGCATGTTGTCCAACGTTCAGTGTAGGACAAACCAGCATTCACCCTGACGCCCCGCCCATTCTTGAGTGCGTCGAGGGCATAAAAACGCATTGTGACCCTCAGTGTGAGTCCTGTCCTCTAGTACGTCCTCTCCAACGCTGGACCATTAGATGTCATAATGGGCTTGACATGTCCCTAGGTCCCAATTTTAAAGCAGATTTCTGGTTGTCCAGTCGCCCCTCCCAGGGCTCGACTCTGGAATCCTTCATTTGCTGGGACACCTGAGGTTGAAAAACAAAACAAAACAAATCAATAACAACAGAACAACGGATTTCTTCCATCCCACAGAATGACCCCAAACTCTTTGGACGGGGCCAAAGCCCCAGAGAGTAAGACTCGTCCAATTCCCATGAAGTCACCCGGAAATTTCACGACCATGAGTGACACGATAACCAGAGATAAAAACTTGAGCAAGAGCCTCACACTCGCCCTATTTTCATATCCCGAAGAGTTCTCCTTATTGTCTGTAGATCAGTCCTGCCATACCTATGACCCGAAATATAAGCCGAGTTTGTGTTTTCAAACAACTGTCCAAAGCCCTGGTCTACACACCAAACAGGCTCAATCCCCTGGAGCCAAACCTGACAAATGTGCTTGCCCTAAACAAGGGAATTGTATGTGCGCATTCCAATGGCCACAAACCTACTAAGAGGATAAAACTCCAAAGTACCTGAGGCCATCACAATATTTGTGGCTTCCCTGGACAAACAGGGGCAATCTGGGCCCATCTGAGCACCTACCGGCACTCAGACCCGTAGACTGATGTCCCAAGAGGTTAAAAGGAACGAACAGGCCCCTAGGCACATATCCGATCCATTGCTTTGGTTTCCAGGCATCTCTCCTCAGAGGAATGGATTTCAATAACAGCATATGGCTGTTTCTTGACTCACCCATCAGAACAAATCTCATCTACACATGGGAAACTTGCACGATGGAGCTGTGTGAAAGCTTCTCTTTAGGAGAACCCTTCAGGGCCCCATTGCCACCGCTTCATTACAAGGTCTCCATCGACACAAAATCATATTGGGACACATCCACGGGACAGTGCATTTCAACTCAGCCTCCTCGGTTGCTCCCCCATATCCAGCAGATCTAACCTGTCTTGTTGCTTGCAGACAATTGGAATGCGAGATGGGCTACCCAGCCATCCATCCTTAGAACCCTGCTCGGAATCGTTGTCCTGGAGCCAACCAACAGGTCTCAATTGTCCTGCAGAAGAATCTTTGCAGTTGGGAGCTTCTCACAACTCCCATCGTGGGAAAACCCGCATGGCCTCGTGATCCACGCCCCCCTTCAAGAAGGGGCCATCAGGGACAGAATGTCCAACCTGAGCGATCGTCTGATCCTCGCCCTGACTTCAGATGCACGAGATCTAGATTCCGGTCTCACCCAGAAACCTAGGCCTAGCTTGGGTTCTCAGACTTCCGTCCTCAGACTACTGGCCCACAAGCCCTCCAGTTTGGCAATCCAGAACTACAATGCAGCACTCTGCTTGCCCTCCAGAAGAAAAACATTGCCGTCTGGGGCTACCCAGAAACCCGAAATGAGATTCAACCTGCACGCCATTCGGCTGTACCCCAAATATATAGGCTGACCTGGGCACTAATGACCTTTCTGAGAGCGCATGAGTCTGGACCTCCTGGCTCCACCCAGACAGCTGGCCGTACACTGAGCTCATATGACTTGCCATGGCCTTCGGTCTTCATCTCTCTCAATCTCGGGTTTCAGGCTTCAGAACCTAGACCTTATCTCCAATCACGGCCCGGTTTTGAAAATGATGCAGAAATCAGAACGCTTGCCGCATGGCAAGAAACCTTGTGGATGGCATGTTGTCCAAGGTTCAGTGTAGTTGAAACCAGTGTTGCCCATGAGGACCGGCCCATGCTTGCGGGCCACATTGGTCACAAACACACATTGTGACCCTCAGCCTGAGCCCAGTCCTCAGGTAGGCCTCTCAGTGGCTGGATGGAGAGACAGCATATTGGGCTTGCCATGCCCCTAGGCCCCCATTTTTAACCATACTTCGGGTTGTCCCTTCACTCTTCCCCAGGGCTCTGATTTGGAATTCCTCTTTTGGTCGGACACCTGAGGTAACAAACCTAAAAGGAGTCCTCCCATCCCACAGATTGACGAAAAAAAACAATTGGGATCGGGCCAAGTCCACAGAGAGCAAGATTCGTCCATGGCCCATGAGGCCTCCCCAACATTCCACGGCCATCGCTGATACAAAATCCAGAGACAAAAGACTGAGCACGCGCCTCAGACTCGCTCATTCTTCATATCCTGAAGGGTTCTTCAGATAAGAACCTACACGTCACTCGAAGGCACCCAAAATATATAGTCTAACCTGGGCACTAATGCACAGTCTGACAACCTGAGCCCGGACCTCGTGACCAACACCCAGACAGCTGACCGCACACTGAGCACATCAGACCCGCCACAGCCTTACGTCATCATCTCTTACCTACCTCAGTTTTCAGTCTTCAAAACCTAGACCTTATCTCCAATCACTGCCCAGGGGTGAGTATGATGCAGAAATCAGAACTCTTCCTTACCCAAGGCAAGAAACCATGTGGTTGGCATGTTGTCCAAGGTTCAGTGTAGGAGAAACCAGCATTCACCCTGACGCCCCGCCCATTCTTGAGTGCGATGAGGGCATAAAACACGCATTGTGACCCTCATTGTGAGTCCTGTCCTCTAGTACGTCCTCTCAGTGGCTGGACCATTAGATGTCATAATGGGCTTGACTTGTCCCTAGGCCCCAATTTTTAACCAGATTTCTGGTTGTCCAGTCGCCCCTCCCATGGCTCTACTCTGGAATCCCTCATTTACTGGGACACCTGAGGTTGAAAAACAAAACAAAACAAATCAAAAACAACAGAACAACGGACTTCTTCCATCCCACAGAATGACCCCAAACTCTTTGGACGGGGCCAAACCCCCAGAGAGTAAGACTCGTCCATTTCCCATGAAGTCACCCGGAAATTTCACGACCATGTGTGACACGATATTCACAGACAAAAACTTGAGCAAGAGCCTCACACTCGCCCTATTTTCATATCCCGAAGCGTTCTCCTCATGGTCTGTAGATCAGACCTGCCATACCTATGACCCAAAACATAAGCCGAGTTTGTGTATTCAGACAACTGTTCAAACAGCCCTGGCCTACACACCCTACAGGCTCAGGCCCCTGGAGCCAAACCTGACGACTGTGCTTGCCCTCTCCAAGGAAATTGTGTGTGCCCATTCCAATCGCCACAACCCAACTAAGAGGATAAACCTCCAATGTCCCTGAGGCCATCCCAATATTTGTGGCTTCCCAGGACATACAGGGGCAATCTGGGCCCATCTGAGCACCTACCGGCACTCAGACCCATAGACTGATGTCCCCAGAGGTAAAAAGGAACGAACAGGCCCCTAGGCACATATCCGATCCATTGCTTTGGTTTCCAGGCATCTCTCCTCAGAGGAATGGATTTCAATAACAGCATATGGCTGTTTCTTGACTCACCCATCAGAACAAATCTCATCTACACATGGGAAACTTGCACGATGGAGCTGTGTGAAAGCTTCTCTTTAGGAGAACCCTTCAGGGCCCCAGTGCCACCGCTTCATTCCAAGGTTCCATAGACATATTATCATATTAGGGCACATCCACGGGAGAGTCCATTTCAACTCAGCCTCCTCGGTTGCTCCCCCATATCCAGCAGATCTAACCTGTCTTGTTGCTTGCAGACAATTGGAATGCGAGGTGGGTTACCCAGCCATCCATCCTTAGAACCCTGCTCGGAATCGTTGTACTGGAGCCAACCAACAGGTCTCAATTGTCCTGCAGAAGAATCTTTGCAGTTGGGAGCTTCTCACAACTCCCATCGTGGGAAAACCCGCATGGCCTCGTGATCCACGCCCCCATCAAGAAGGGGCCATCAGGGACAGAATGTCCAACCTGAGCGATCGTCTGATCCTCCCCCTGACCTCAGATGCACGAGATCTAGATTCAGGTCTCACCCAGAAACCTAGGCCTAGCTTGGGTTCTCAGACTTCCGTCCTCAGACTACTGGCCCACAAGCCCTCCAGTTTGGCAATCCAGAAGTACAATGCAGCACTCTGCCTGCTCTCCAGAAGAAAAACATTGCCGTCTGGGGCTACCCAGAAACCCCAAATGAGATTCAACCTGCATGCCATTCGGCTGTACCCCAAATATATAGGCTGACCTGGGCACTAATGCCCTTTCTGAGACAGCCTGAGTCTGGACCTCCAGGCCCCACCCAGACAGCTGGCCGCACACTGAGCTCATATGACCTGCCATGGCCTTAGTTCTTCATCTCTTCTCAATCTCGGGTTTCAGGCTTCAGAACCTAGACATTATCTCCAATCACGGCCCGGGTTTGACAATGATGCAGAAATCCGAACGCTTTCAGCATGGCAAGAAACCTTGTGTTTGGCATGTTGTCAAAGGTTCAGTGTACTTGAAACCAGTGTGGCCCATGAGGCCCCACACATGCTTGCGGGCCACATTCGTCACAAACACACATTGTGACCCTCAGCCTGAGCCCAGACCTCAGGTAAGGCCTCTCAGTGGCTGGATGGAGGGACAGCATATTGGGCTTGCCATGCCCCTAGGCCCCCATTTTAACCATTGTTCGGGTTGTCCCTTCACTCTTCCCCTGGGCTCTGATTTGGAATTCCTCTTTTGGTCGGGCACCTGAGGTAACAAACCTAAAAGGTGTCCTCCCATCCCACAGATTGACAACAAACAATTGGGATCGGGCCAAGTCCACAGAGAGCAAGATTCGTCCATGGCCCATGAGGCCTCCCCAACATTCCACGGCCATCGCTGATACAAAATCCAGAGACAAAAGTCTGAGCACGCGCCTCAGACTCGCTCATTCTTCATATCCTGAAGGGTTCTTCAGATAAGAACCTACACGTCACTCCAAGGCACCCAAAATATATAGTCTAACCTGGGCACTAATGCACTGTCTGACAACCTGAGCCCGGACCTCGTGACCAACACCCAGACAGCTGACCGCACACTGAGCACATCAGACCTGCCACGGCCTTAGGTCATCATCTCTTACCTACCTCAGTTTTCAGTTTTCAAAACCTAGACCTTATCTCCAATCACTGCCCAGGGGTGACTATGATGCAGAAATCAGAACTCTTCCTTACCCAAGGCAAGAAACCATGTGGTTGGCATGTTGTCCAAGGTTCAGTGTAGGAGAAACCAGCATTCACCCTGACGCCCCGCCCATTCTTGAGTGCGATGAGGGCATAAACATGCATTGTGACCCTCATTGTGAGTCCTGTCCTCTAGTACGTCCTCTCAGTGGCTGGACCATTAGATGTCATAATGGGCTTGACTTGTCCCTAGGCCCCAATTTTTAACCAGATTTCTGGTTGTCCAGTCGCCCCTCCCATGGCTCTACTCTGGAATCCCTCATTTACTGGGACACCTGAGGTTGAAAAACAAAACAAAACAAATCAATAACAACAGAACAACGGACTTCTTCCATCCCACAGAATGACCCCAAACTCTTTGGACGGGGCCAAACCCCCAGAGAGTAAGACTCGTCCATTTCCCATGAAGTCACCCGGAAATTTCACGACCATGTGTGACACGATATTCACAGACAAAAACTTGAGCAAGAGCCTCACACTCGCCCTATTTTCATATCCCGAAGCGTTCTCCTCATGGTCTGTAGATCAGTCCTGCCATACCTATGACCGAAACATAAGCAGAGTTTGTGTTTTCAAACAACTGTCCAAACAGCCCTGGCCTACACACCCTACAGGCTCAGGCCCCTGGAGCCAAACCTGACGACTGTGCTTGCCCTCTCCAAGGGAATTGTGTGTGCCCATTCCAATGGCCACAACCCTACCAATAGGATAAACCTCCAAAGTCCCTGAGGCCATCCCTATATTTGGGGCTTCCCAGGACAAACAGGGGCAATCTGGGCCCTACTGAGCACCTACTGGCACTCAGAGCCGTAGACTGATGTCCCCAGAGGTAAAAAGGAACGAACAGGCCCATAGGCACCTTTCGGATCCATTGCTTTGGTTTCCAGGCATCTCTCCTTAGAGATCCTTAGAACTCTTAGAATCCTGCTCTTGCGTCGTTCCTTATGGGATATCCTTGAGCCATCCAACAGGTCTCGACTGTCTCACAGGAGTCGTTTTGCATGGACCACCTCACAACTCATATCATGGAAAGCTTCCAAGGTCACATGATGCCCCCAATCTTCATGAAGGCGGATCATGGAAAGAAACTGCAACCTGACCCAACGGCTGATCTTCACCTTGACTTCAGATGCACGAGATCTTGATTAAGCTATTCAGAGTGCACCTGCTGTGCCCTCACCCCAAAACCTAAGCGTAGCTAGTGTTCTCAGACTTCCGTCCTCACTCTCCTGGACCACACGCCCTCCATTTTGGGATTTCCGATGACACAGTGCTGCACTCTGCCTGCCCTCTAGAAGAAAAACGTTGCCCTATGGGTCTACCCAGAAACCTCAAATGAGGATAAACCTGCATGCCACTCAACTGTACACCAATTATATAGTCTAGCCTGTGCACTAATGCCATGTATGACACAACCTGAGGCCTGAATTCCCAACCAACACCCAGACAGCTTGCCGTACAATGAGAACATCTGAACCGCCATGGCCTAGGTTGCCATCTCTTTCCAACCTGGTTTTCAGGCTACAGAAACCTAGACCTTATCTCTACTCATTTCCCATGGGTGAACGTGATGCAGAAACCATAACTCCTCCTTCCCTCTCCAGAATCTTGTGGTTGGCATCTTATCCAAAGTTCAGTTTAGGACCCCTGTAGGGCCTACAGGAGTAGTAGTAGGGCCCCTGAGGGTAGTGTACAGTCCCTGAGGCCCTGCCCATGCTTAAGAGCTGCGGTGGGCACAAAACACTTTGGGAACCTCAGTTTGAGCCCTGTCCTCATGTAAAGCCTCTCAGTGGCTGGAACATGAGCCCGCATATGGGGCCTGCCATGCCCCAAGTCACCGAATCTTAACCAGAGGTAGAGACATCTAGTCACCCCTACTCAGGGCTCTGTTCTGGAATCCCTCTTTGGTGGGACATTTGAGGTAAGTAAACACAGAAAGGATTCCTCCCACCCACAGAATGACCCCAATCACTTGGGATCAGGCCATCCCCAGAGAGAAAGACTCCTCCATGGCCCATGAGGCCAGCCCGACATTCCACGGCCACTATTGACACAAAATCCAGAGACATAAGCCTCACCCTTAGGTCATAGCCCAAAAAATTCTCCTCATAGTCTGTAGATCGGGCCTCCCATACCTACATCCCCAAACCGTGTTTTCAGACACACCCTCCAGGCTGAGCCACACCTCAGGACTGTGCCTGCCCTCTCCAAGGAAATTCTTCCCATTCCATTGGCCACAACCCTACAGATTAGGAGAAACCTCCAAAGTCCCAGAGGCCATTCCAATAGTCTAGGCCGCCCAGTACAAAGAGGGGTGATCTGTCACAAGCTGAGCAACGACCTCAACTCACCCGTAGACAGATATCCCAAGAGAAAGTTATTAAACTGGACAGCCCCCTAGAACGTAATTGGTTCCATTGCTTTTGTTTCTAAGCATCTCTCCTCAGAGGCCTGTTTTCCAATACCAGCATATGGGGGATTCCAGAGATACCAATCAGAACAAATCTTGTCTCCACATGGGAAACTTATCCTTTGGAGCTCTGTAAAAACCTCCAGTTAGGAGAAACCTTCAGGTAACCGGAGCCACCGCCCTATTCCAAGGTCTCCATGGACACAAACCCGCATTATGACCATTCGGCAGGAGAGTACATTTCAACTCATCCCCGTTGATTACTCCCCCAGAGCCAGAATATCAAACCAGCCTTGTCACTAGGAGACAACTTGAATGCAAAGCAGACTCTCTAGGCATCCATCGTTGGAATCCTGCTCTGGCGCTGTTCCATATGGGATGTCCTGGGAGCCTTCCAACAGGTCTTGACTGTCCTGCAGAAGGAATCCTTGCAGATTGGAGCATCTCACAACTCCTATCGTGGGAAAACCTACATGGCCTCATGAGAGGCTCCCCTTTATAAAGGGGCCATCATGGACAGAAAGTCCAACCTGAGCCAACTTCTGATCCATTGCTTTGGTTTCTATGTATCTCTCCTCAGAGGCCTGGTTTCCTATATCAGAATATGAGGGTTTCCTAAGGAAACAATCAGAACAGATCTCATCTCCACATGAGAAACTTGCTCTTTGGAGCTGTGTCAATACCTCAGGTTAGGAGGATCCTTCAGGGCGCTGGCACCATGACCCAATTCCAAGGTCTCCAAGGACACAAACTTACATTATGATCCATCCTCAGGAGAGTCCATTTCAAATCAGCCCCGTCGGCTGATCACCCAGAGCCAGCAGATCAAACCTTCCTTGTCACTAGGAGACAGTTGGAATGCGAGGTGGGCTGCCCACGCATCCATCCTTAGAACCCTGCTCTGGAGAATTTCTTTATGGGACGTCTTGAATCCAACCAACCTGTCTTGACTGTCTCGCAGAATGAATCCTTGTGGTTTGAAGCATCACACAATCCCACTGTGAGAAAACCTCCATTTCCTCATGATGCCCCACACCTTCATAAATGGGCCATCATGGACAGAAACTCCATCCTAAGCCAAAGTCTGATCCGCGCCCTGAATTCAGAAGCACGAGATCTCGATTCAGCACTTGAGAGTGTGCCTGCTGTGCCCTCGCCCCCCCGAAACCTAAGCCTAACTTGTGTTCTCAGACTTCCGTCTTCACAATCCTGGCCACAGCCCTCCAGTTTGGCAATTCTGGAGAAACAATGCAGCACTCTGCCTGCCCTCCAGAAGAAAAATGTTGCCCTATAGGGCTAACCAGAAACGCCAAATGAGTAACAACACCTGCATGCCACTCGACCATACCCCAATTATACAATCTAGCCTGTGCACTAAAGCCCTGTCTGACACAGCCTGAAGGCAGACCTCCAGTCCAACACCCAGACAGCTGGCCGTACACTGAGCATATCAAACCCACAATGGCTTTCGGCCATCATCTCTACCCAACCTCAGTTTTCACCTTCAGAACGTAGACCTTATCTCCACTCACTGCTCAGGAGTGAACGTGATACAAGAATCAGAACTTCTCCTTCGCCATGGCAAGAAACCTTGTGGTTGGCATGTTGTCCAACGTTCATTGTAGGAGAAAGCAGCATGGACTATGAGGCCCCACCTATCCCTGAGGGCTACAATTTGCACAAACACACATTGTGACCCTCAGCGTGAGCCCTATCCTCATGTAAAGCCTCTTAGTGACTGGAACTACAGCCCACATATGGGGCTTGCCAAGCCCCTAGTCCCCCAATCTCAACCAGAGTTAGAGATGTCTAGTCACCCCTACTCAGGGCACTGCTCTGGAATCCCTCTTTGGTGGGACACCTGAGGTAAAAAAAAAAAAAAATACAGAAAGGACTCTCTTCCCATCCACAGAATGATCCCAACGACTTGGGATCAGGCCAAATCACCAGAGAAAGACTTTTCCATGGCCCTTAAGGACACCCCGACATTCCACGGCCACCGTAGTCACAAAACCCAGAGACAAAAGCCTGAGCAAACGCCACATACTCGCCCTTTGTTCATAGCCCGGAAAATTTTCACGGTCTGTAGATCGAGCCTTCATACATACATCCCCAAACCTAAGCTGAGTTTGTGTTTTCAGACTTCTGTCCCCACAGTCCTGGCCCCACACACCATCCAAGCTGGGGCCCCTGGAGCCACACCTGAGGACTGTGGCTTCCTTCTCCAGGGGAATTCTGCCATTTCCATTGGCCACAACCCTATAGATTAGGAGAAACCTCCAAACTCCCCGAGGCCATCCCAATAGTGTTGGCTGCCCAGGACAAACAGGGATGATCTTTCACAAGTTAGGAAACAACCTCCACTCAGACCCAGAGACAGATATCACCATAGAATAAGATTGAACTGGACAGGCACTTAGGCCCTAATCAGATCCATTGCTTTTGTTTCCAGGCATCTCTCCTCGGAGGCCTGGTTACCAATACCAGCATATGGGGGTTTACTGAGGCACTCATAGAAAAATCTCATCTCCACATAGGAAATGTACTCTTTGGAGCTCTATAAAAACCTCTGTTTAGGAGAATCTTTCAGGGCCCCGGATCAAGCGCCCCATTCTAAGGTCTCCATGGACTTAAACCCACATTATGATCTATCCTCGGTAGAGTCCATGTCAACTCATCCCCCTTGGTTTCTCCCCCAGGGCCTGCAGATCAAACCTGCCTTGTTGCTAGGAGACAACTAGAATGGGAGGCGGGCTGCCCAGGCATCCATCCTTAGAACCCTACTCTGGAGTCGTTCCATATGGGACATCCTAGAGCCATCCAACAGGTCTCAAGTGTCCCACAGAAGGAATCTTTGCAGTCTGGTGCATCTCACAACTCCCATTGTGGGAAAATCTTCATGGCCTCTTGAGACGCTCCACTTTATAAAGGGGCCATCATGGACAGAAACTCCAACCTGAGGAAACGTCTGATATTCGCCCTGGCTTCAGGTGCATGAGATCTTGATTCAGGTCTGCAGAGTGTGACTTCTGTGCCCTCACACCAAAAACTAAGCCTAGCTTGTGTTCTCAGACTACCGTCCTCACACCCCTGGCCCAAAAGCCCTACAATTTGGCAATACTGAGGCCACAATGCAGCACTCTGCCTGCCCTCCAGAAGAAAAACGTTGCCTTATGGAGCTACCTAGAAACCCGAATGAGGATCAACTGAACACCACTCGACTGCACCCCAAATATACAGTCTACACTGTCTAATGTCCTGTTTGACACAGCATGAGCCCACACCTCGAGACCTACACTGAGCTCATTGTACCCATCAGGTCCTTAGGTCTTCATCTCTTCCCAACCTCGGTTTTCGGGTTTCAGAACCTAGACCTAAACTCCAATCACTGTCCAGGGGTGAACGTGATGCAGAAATCACAACTCTTCCTTCGCCATGGCCGGAAACCTTGTGGTTGGCATATTCTCCAACGTTCAGTGTAGGAGAATCCAGCGTGGCCCATGAGGCCCTTCCCATGCTTGAGGGCCTTGAGGGCACAAATAGGCATTGTGACCCTCAGCATGAGCCCTGTCCTCAAGGAAGACCTCTCAGTGTCTGAATCAAGAGCCCACACATTGGACTTGCCATGCCCCTAGGCCCCCAAACTTCAACAGAGGTGGGGTTATCCAGTTGTCCCTACCAATGACTCTGCTCGGGAATCCCTCTTTTATTGGCACACATGAGGTACATAAAATAAAATAAAAAAACAGAAAGGACACCTCCCATCCCACAGAATGTACCCAAACTCTTGGGATTGGGTTAAAATCCTCAGAGAAGGAAAGCCGTCCACAACCCATGAGGCCACGCCAGCATTCGACCCACATTGTTGACACAAATCCAGAGACAAAACCTGAAAAAACACCTCAAACTCACCCTTTTTCATATCCCGAAGTGTTATCACGGTCTGTAGATTGGGCGTGCCATACCTATGTCCCCAATCCTAAGGGGAATTTGTGTTTTCAGACTTCTGTCTCCACAGGCCTGGCCCACACACCCTCAAGGCTGGGCCCCTAGAGCCAAACTCAGAACTGTGCCTGCCCTCTCCAGGGGATTTCTGCCCATTTCATTGGCCACAATCCTATAGATTAGGAGAAACTCCAAAGTCCCGAGGCCATTCCCAATTGTATACGCTGCCCAGGACAAACAGGGGTGATCTGACACAAGCCGAGCAACTACCTCCCCTCAGATCCATAGGCACGTATCCCCAGGAAAGAGATTGAACCGGACAGTCACCTAGGCCCTAATCATATCCATTGCTTTTGTTTCCAGGCATCTCTCCTCAGAGGCCTGGTTTCCCATACCAGCATATGGGAGATTCCTTAGGCACTCATCAAAACAATTCTCTTCTCTACATAGGAAACGTACTCTTTAGAGCTCCATCAAAACCTCCAGTTATGAACATCCCTCAAGGCCCCGGATCAAGCACCGCATTCCAAGGTCTCCATGGACACAAATGCACATTATGACCCATCCTCAACTCACCCAATTCAAGACACCCGCCTCGGTTACTCCCCTAGATCCAGCAGATCGAACTTGCCTTGGCGCTATGAGACACCTGGAATGGGAGGCAGGCTGCCCAGGCATCCATCCTTAGAACCCTGCTCTGGATAGCTTCCTTATGGGATGTCCTGGAGCTGTCCAGCAGGTCTTGAGTGTCCCATGGAAGGAATCATTGCGGTTTGGAGCATCTCACAATTCCCATCGTGGGAAAACCTCCATGGCCTCGTGACACCCTCCCCTTCATGAAGGGGCCGTCATGGACAGAAACTCCAACCTGAGCCAACGTCTGATCCTAGCTCTGTCTTCAGGTACACGGGATCTCGAATCATCTCTGCAGAGGGTTCCTGCCGTGCCCTCACCCCGAAATCTAAGTCTGGCTTGTGTTCTCAGAATTTTTTCCTCACACTCCTGGCCCACAAGCCTTCCAGTTTGGGAATTCTGGAGCCACTATGTGGCACTGTGTCTTCCTTCCAGAAGAAAAACGTTGCCCTCTGGGGCTACCCAGTAACCACAAATGAGTACCACCCTGCACGAAACTCGACTGCACCCCAATGATACAATCTAGCCTGGGCACTAATTCCCTGTCTGCCACAGCCTGAGCCTGCACCTCCCAACCCACACTCAACAGCTGGCCGAACACTGAGCACATCAGTCACACCATGGCCTTAGGTCTTCATCTCTTCCCAACCTCAGTTTTCAGGCTTCAGAACCTAGACCTTAAATCCAATCACAGTCCAGGAGTGAAAGTGTTGCAGAAATTAGAACTCCTTCTTCCCCATGGCCAGAAAACTTGTGGTTGCCATATTGTGCAACGTTCAGTGTAGGAGAAACCAGCATGGTACATTAGGCCACGCCCTGACTTGAGGGGCTCCTTGGGCACAAAAACACATTGTGAAACTCAATGTGAGCCCTATGCTCAAGGAAGGCCTCTCAGTGTCTGGACCAAGAGCCCACATATGGGGCTTGCCATGTTCTTAGGTCCCAATGTTAACCAGAGTTCTGGTTGTCCAGTCGCCCCTCCCCAGGACTCTGCTGTGGAATCCCTCTTTTGGTGGTCCACCTGAGGTAAAAAAAAAAAAAAAAAAAAAAAAAAAAAAAAAAAAAAAAAGAAAGGCCTCCTCCCTTCCCACAGAATGACCCCAAACTCGTGGGATTGGGTCAAATCCCCAGAAAGGGAGCCTCATCGATGGCCCATGAGGACACCCAGACATTCCATGGCAATCGGTGACACATATCCAGAAAAAAATAAGCATGAGCAAGCACCTCACTTTCGCCCTTTGTTCATATCCCGAAGAGTTCTCCTCACGGTCTATATATCGGGCCGGCCATACCTACAGACCCAAACCTAAGTGGAGTTTGTGTTTTCAGACTTTTGTCCAAATAGCCCTGGACCACACACGCTCCACACTTGGGTCCCTGGAGCCACACCTCAGGACTGTGCTTCCCTTTCAAGAGAATTCTTCCCATTCCATTGGCCACAACCCTGCAAATTAGGAAAAACCTCCAAAGTTACCGAGGCCATCCCAATAGCGTAGGCGGCCCAGGACAAACAGGTGTGATCTCAAACCAGCTGAGCAACTACCTCCACTCAGACAAAAGATGTCCCCAGAGAAGAATATTGAACCGGACAGGCCCCTAGGCCCTAATCAGATCCATTGCTTTGGTTTCCAGGCATCTCTCCTCAGAGGCCTCATTTCCAATACCAGCAAATGGTGGGTTCCTGAGGCACCAATAAGTACAAATCTCGTCTCCCCATGGAAAACTTGCTCATTGGAGCTTTGTTATAACCTCTGGTTAGGAGAATCCTTCAGGGCCCTGGTGCCACTGCCCCATACCAAGGTCTCAATGGACTCAAACCAACATTAAGACCATCCTCAGGAAAGTCCATGTCAACTCATTTAGGACCATCCTCAGGAAAGTCCATTCCAACTCAGCCCCCTCTGATGCTACCCCAAGCCAGCAGATCAAACGTTTCTTGTTGCTAGGAGACAATTGGAATTGAGGCTGTCTGCCCAGGCATCCATACTTAGAACCCTGTTCTGGAAAAATACCTTAGGAGACGTCCTGGAGCCATCCAACAAATCTTAATTGTCCCACAGAAGGAATCCTTGCGGTTTGGAGCATCTCACAACTCTAATAGTGGGAAAACCCCCATGGCCTCATAATGCCCCCCCCCCTTCATGAAGGGGCCAACATGGACAGAAACTCCAACCTGAGCCAAAGTCTGATCCTCGACCTGACTTCAGACTCATGAGATCTCAATTCAGCACTGCAGAGTGTGCCTGCCATGTCCCATTCCCCGAAACCTAAGCCTAGCTTGTGTTCTCAGACTTCCGTCCTCACTCTGCTGGCCCACAAGCCCTCCAGTTTGGGAATTCCGAAGCCACAATGCAGCACTCTGCCTGCCCTCCAGAAGAAAAAACTTTGCCCTATGCTGCTAATAAGAAACCCCAAATGATTATCTAATGCATGCCACTCGACTGTAAAGCAATTATACAGCCTACCCTGAATGCGAATGCCCTGTCTGGCACAGCCTGAGACAAGACATCCCAAACGACACCTAGACAGCTGGCTCCAACCTGGACACAAGGGACCCGCTATGGCTGTAGTTCGTCATCTCTTCCCAACCTCGTTTTTCAGGCTTCAGAACCTAGACCTTATCTCCAATCACTGCCCAGGGCTGAACGTGATGCAGAAATTAGAATTCCTCCTTCTCCATGGCCAGAAACCTTGTGGATAGCATGTTGTCCAACGTTCAATGTGGGAAAACCTGCATTGTCGGAAAGGCCACGCCCAGTGCTTGAGGGCCGCCTAGGGCACAGACATGCATTGTGACCTGTAGCGTGAGTCCCGTATTAAAGTAACGCCTCTCAGTGGCTGGACCAAGATCCTGCATATGGGGCTTGTCATATCCATAGGCCCCCAGGCTTAACCAGAGAGCGAGTATTCCAGTTGTCAGTACCCACTGCTATGCTCCAGAATCCCTCTACTGAGGGGACACATGAAGCAGAAAACAGGACTCTTCCCTTCCCACAGAATGACCCCAAACTCTTGGGGGCTGGACAAACTACCAGAGAGGGAGACTTCTACGACCCATGAGGCAACTCCTACATTAAACGGACATTGTGGACAAAATATCCAGAGACAAAAGACTGAGCGACTGCCTCCCTCTCACCCTTCTTTCATATCCAGAGGAGCTCCCCTCACGGACTGTAGATCAGGCCTGCCATAACCTCGGCCCCAAACCTGAGCTGAGTTTGGGTTTTTGGATGTCTGTCTGCACAGCCGTGGCCGCACACACACCGCCTCCAGGCTGGGGTCTCTGGAGCCACACCACAGAACTGTGCCTGCTTTCTCCTAAGAAACTGCCCGTTCCATTGGCCACAACTCTACAAAATAGTAGAAACCTCAAGGTCCCCAAGGACATCCCACTACCGCCGCAAGCCGCACTGGACAAACAGGGGCATTATGACACCAGCTGAGCAACTACTACCTCCATGCAGACACACAGACTGTTATCCGCAGAGAAAGAAGATTGAACCAGACAGGCCCCTAGGCCCTATTATGAACTCTTGCTTTGGTGTCCAGGTATCACTCCTCAGAGGCCTGGGTTTGTAGACCAGCATATGGGGCTATCCTGAGGCACCAGACAGAACACCTCTCATCTCCACATGGAAAGCTTCCTTGTTGGAGTTGTGTCAAACCCTTCGGGTTGGAGAATCCTGCAGAGTCCCTTAGCTACTGCCACATTCCAAGGTCTCCATGGCCACCAACCCACATTATGACTCATCCGCAGGAAAAAGTCCATTTAAACTCAGCCTTCTGGGTAGCTCACCAAGAGCCCGCAGATTGAGCGTGCCTTGTCTCGACCAGGCAATGGGAAGGTGAGTTGGCGTTTCTCGGCATCCATGCTTAGGCCCCTGCTCCCGAGTCTTTCTGTATGGGGATTCCTGGAACCATCCAATAGTACTCGACTGTCCTGAAGAAGGAAACTTTGAAGTTTGGAGCAGCTCACAACTCCCAGCGTAGGGAAACCTCCCTGGCCTCATGACGCCCCCACCCCCTTCAGGAAGGGGCCGTCATGGACACAAACTCCAGCTTGAGGCAACATCTGATACTCGCCCTGACCTCAGATGCAGGAGATCTCGATTCAGCCTCTGCACAGTGGGCCCAAACCTCGTGCTACCTTGTGTTTTCAGACTTCCTTCCTCACACTCCTGGCAAACATGTCCTCAAGACTTGGAATTCTGGAACCAAAATGCAGCCCTATGCTGGCCCTCCAGAAGAAAAACGTTGCTCTATGGGGATCTCCATAAACCCCAAATGAGGATCAACCTGCTCGGTTCTCGACCTCACCCCAATTGGATTGTTCGGGTTGTCCATTCATCCCTCCCCAGAGCTCTGCTTTGGAATCCCTCTTTTGGTGGGACACCTGAGGTAACAAAACTAAAAGGACTCCTCCCATCCTTCAGATTGACCCAAAACAATTGGGATTGGACCAAATTCACAGAGAGGAAGTCTCGTCCATGACCCATGAGGCCTCCCCGAGATTCCACAGCCATCGTTGACAACAAATCCAGAGACAAAAGTCTGAGCATGCGCCTCACACTCGCTCTTTTGTCGTATCCCGAAGAGTTCTCCTCTCATGGTCTGTAAATCGGGCCTGCCATACCTACTTCTCAAACCTAAGCCGAGTTTGTGTTTTCAGACTTCTGTCCCCACATTCCCGGCCCACAGACCCTTCAGGCTGGGGCTCCTGGAGCCACACATCAGGACAGTGCCTGTCCATACCACAGGAATTTTGCCCATTCCATTGTCCACAATCGTACAAATTAGGAAAAACCTCCAGTGTGCCCAAGGACATCCCAATAATGTAGGCCGCCCAGGACAAACAAGGGTCATCTGAAACCAGCTGAGCATCTACCTCTACTCAGCGTAGATGGATGTCCCCAGAGAAGAAGATTGAATCAGACAGGCCCCTAGGCCTGAATCAGATTCACTGCTTTCGGTTACAGGTATCTCTCCTCAGAGGCCTGGTTTCCAATATAAGCATATGGGGATTTCATGAGGCAGCAATCAGAACAAATCTCTTCTCCACATGGGAAAATTATCCTTTGAAGATGTCTCAAAACCTCCAGTTAGGAGAATCCTTCAGGGCCTGTGTGCCACTGCCCCATTACAAGGTCTCCATAGACACAAAAACACATTAGGCCCCATCCACAGGAGAGTCCATTTCAACTGAGCGTATTCGGTTGCTCCGCGAGATCCAGAAGATCTAACTTGTCTTGTTGCTAGGAGACAATTGGAATGTGAGGTGGCCTACCCCGCCTTCCATCCTTAAAACCCTGCTCGGAATCGTTGGCCTGGAGCCAACCAACAGGTCTCAATTGTCCTGCAAGGAATCTTTGCAGTTGGGAGCTTCTCAGAACACCCATCGTGAGAGAACCCCCCCATGGCCACATGATCCCCCCTCTTCATAAAGGGGCCATCAGGGACATAAGGTCCAACCTGAGCGATCGTCTGATCCTCACCCTGACTTCAGATGCACGAGATCTCGGTTCAGGTCTGTATATTGTGCCTGCCATGTCCTCACCCAGAAACCTAAGCCTAGCTTGTTTCCTGAGACTTCTGTCCACAGACTACTGGCTCACAAGCCCTCCAGTTTGGCAATCCAGAACTACAATGCAGCACTCTACCTGCCCTGCAGAAGAAATACATTGCCCTCTGGGGCTACCTAGAAACCCCAAATGAAGATCAACCTGCACGACACTTGGCTATACCCAAAATATATAGGATGACTGGGCAATAATGCCCTTTCTGACACAGCCTGAGCCTGGACCTCCTAGGCCCACCCAGACAGCTGGCTACAAACTGAGAACTTCAGACCCCCGATGGCCTTAGGTCGTTATCCCTTCCCAACCTCAGTTTTCAGGCTTCAGAACCTAGACCTTATCTCCAATCACTGCCCAGGTTTGCAAATGATGCAGAAATCAGAACTCCTTCCCGATGGCAGGAAAACTTGTGGTTGGCTTGTTGTCCAACGTTCAGTGTAGTGGAAACCAGTGTGTCCCGTGAGGCCCCGCCATTGCTCGCGGTCCAGATAGGTAGCAAACACACATTGTGACCCTCAGCCTTAGCCCAGTCCTCAGGTAAGGCCTCTCAGTGGCTGGATGAAGAGACAGCATATTGGGGCTTGCCATGTCCCTAGGCCCCAATTTTTAAACATAGTTCGTGTTGTCCCTTAACTCTTCCCCAGGGCTCTGCTTTGGAATTCCTCTTTTGGTGGGACACCTGATGTAACAACCCTGAAAGGAGTCCTCCATCCAACAGATTGACGAAAAAAAAAACAATTGGGATCGGGCCAAATCCACAGAGAGCAAGATTCGTCCATGGCCCATGAGGCCTCCTCGACATTCCACGGCCATCGCTGATACAAATCCAGAGACAAAAGCCTAAGCAAGCGCCTCAGACTCGCACTATCTTCATATCCTGAAGATGTCTTCTCATGGTTTGTAGATCGGGCCTGCCATACCTACGTCCCCAAACATAAGCTGAGTTTGTGTTTTCAGACTTCTGTCCTCAAAGTCCTGGGCCACATACCCTCCTGGCTGGGGACCCTGGAGCCACACATTAGGACTGTGACTACCCAATCCATGGGAATTCTGCCCATTCCATTGTGTCCAAATCGTACAAATTAGGAGAACCCTCCAAAGTCCCTGAGGCCATCCCAATAGTATAGGTCGCCCGGGACAAAAAAAAGGCCGTCTGACACCAGCTGAGCATCTACTTCCACTCATACCATAGATGGATGTCCCCAGAGAAGAAGATTGAACCTGACAGGACCTAGGTTAAAATTGGATCCATTGCTTTGGTTTACAGGCATGTCTCCTCAAAACCCTGGATTCCAATACCAGCATTGGGGTTTTCCTGAGGCACCCATCAGAACAAACCTCGTCTCCACAAGGAAACTTGTGCATGGGAGCTATGTCAAAAGCTTAGGAGAATACTTCAGGGTCCCGGTGCCAAAGCCCCATTCCAAGGCCCTCATGGACACAAACACACATTAGACCCATCCTCAGGAAAGTCCATTTCAACTCAGCCACCCCGGTTCCTTCCGCAGAGCCAGATCAGATCTAAACTGTCTTGTCGCTAGGAGACAATTGGAATGCGAGGCGGGCTTCCCAGGCATCCATCCTCGAACTTTGGTCTGGACTCATCCATATGGGATGTCCTGGAGCTGTCCAACAGGTCTCAATTGTCCCGCAGAAGGAATCCTTGGTGGGGGCATCCCACCACTCCCAAAGTGGGAAAACCTACACGGCCTCGAGATTCGGCTCCCTTTATGAAGGGGCCGTCATGAACAGAAAATCCAAGCTGAGCCAACGTCTGATCCTCGCTCTGACTTCAGATGCATGAGATATTGCTTCAGAACTTCAGGGGGTACATGCCGTGCCCTCGCCCTGAAACTGAAGTCTAGCTGTCCCTAGGACCCAATTTTAACCAGATTTCTGGTTGTCCAATCGCCCCTCCCCAGGGCTCTACTCTGGAATCCCTCATTTGGTGGGACCCCTGAGTTTGAAAAACAAAACAAAACAAAACAACAACAACAACAACAACAAAAAACGGACTTCTTCCGTCCCACAGAATGACCCCAAACTCTTTGGATTGGGCCAAAACCCCAGGGAGTAAGACTCGTCCATTTCCCATGAAGTCACCCGGAAATTTCATGACCATGAATGGCATGATATCCAGAGATAAATACTTGAGCAAGAGCCTCACACTCACCCTTTTTTCATATCCCAAAGAGTTCTCCTCATGGTCTGTAGATCAGACCTGCCATACCTATGACCCGAAACATAATCCGAGTTTGTGTTTTCAGACAACTGTCCAAACAGCCCTGGCCTACACAGCCTACAGGCTTAGGCCCGTGGAGCCAAGCTGAGGACTGTACTTGCCCTCTCCAAGGGAATTCTGTGTGCCCATTACAATGGCCACAACGCTACTAATAGGATAAACCTCCAAAGTCCCTGAGGCCATCCCAATAGTGGTGGCTTCCCAGGACAAACAGGAGCAATCTGAGCCCATCTGTGAACGTACCTTCACTCAGACTTGTAGACTGATATTCCCAGAGGTAAAAAGGAACGAACAGGCCCCTAGGCCCTAATCGGATCCATTGCTTTAGTTTCCAGGCATCTCTTCTAAGAGGCCTGGATTTCAGTACCAGCATATGGCTGTTTCTTGACTCACCCACCAGAACAAATCTCATCTACACATGGGAAACTTGCACGTGGGAGTGATGTCAAAAGCCTCTGTTTAGGAGAACCCTTAATGGCCCCAGTGCCACCGCGTCATTCCAAGGTATCCATAGACACAAAAACACATTAGGGCCCATCTACAGGAGAGTCCATTTCAACTGAGCGTATTCGGTTGCTCCGCGAGATCCAGCAGATCTAACTTGTCTTGTTGCTAGGAGACAATTGGAATGTGAGTTGGGCTACCCAGCCATCGATTCTTAGAACCCTGCTCGGAATCGTTAGCCCGGAGCCTACCAACAGGTCTAAATTGTCCTGCAGAAGAATCTTTGAAGTTGGGAGCTTATCACAACTCCCATCGTGAGAAAACACCCATGGCCTCGTGATCCCCCCCCCTTCATGAAGCGGCCTTCAGGGACATAAGGTCCAACCTGAGCGATCGTCTGATCCTCACCCTGACTTCAGATGCACGAGATCTCGGTTCAGGTCTGTATATTGTGCCTGCCATATCCTCACCCAGAAACCTAAGCCTAGCTTGTATCCTCAGACATCCGTCCTCAGACTAAGGCCCACAAGCCCTCCAGTTTGGCAATCCAGAATTACAATGCAGCACACTGCTTGCGCTCCAAAAGAAAAACATTGCCCTCTGGCGCTACCCAGAAACCCCTAATGAAGATCAACCTGCACGCCACTTGGCTGTACCCAAAATATATAGGCTGACCTGGGCAATAATGCCCTTTCTGACAGAGCCTGAGCCTGGACCTCCTGGCCCCAGCCAGACAGCTTGCCGCTCACCGAATACATCGGACCAGCCATTGCCTTAGGTCGTTATCTCTTCCTAACCTAGGTTTTCAGGATTCAGATCCTAGACCTTATCTCCAATCACTGCCCAGTTTTGAAAAATGATGCAGAAATCAGAACTCCTGCCCAAATGCAAGAACCTTGTGGTTGGCTTGTTGTCCAACGTTCAGTGTAGTGGAAACCTGTTTGTCCGATGAAGCCTCGCCATTGCTCGCGGGCCACATAGGTGGCAAACTCACATTGTGACCCAGCCCTTAGCCCAGTCCTCAGGTAAGGCCTCTCAGTGGCTGGATGAAGAGACAGCATATTGGGCTTGCCATGCCCATAGGCCCCAATTTTTAACCATAGTTCGGGTTGTCCCTACACTCTTCCCCAGGGCTCTGCTTTGGAATTCCGCTTTTGGTGGGACACCTGAGGTAACAACCCTGAAAGGAGTCCTCAATCCAACAGAGCAACGGACTTCTTCCATCCCACCGAATGACCCCAAAATCTTTGGACGGGGCCAAACCCCCAGAGAGTAAGACTCACCCATTTCCCATGAAGTCACCCGGAAATTTCACGACCATGAGTGACACGATATCCAGCGACAAAAACTTGAGCAAGAGCCTCACACTCGCCCTTTTTTCATATCCCGAAGAGTACTCCTCATGGTCTGTAGATCAGTCCTGCCATACCTATGACCCGAAAGATAAGTCGAGTTAGTGTTTTCAGACAACTGAACAAACAGCCCTTGCCTACACACCCTACAGGCTCAGGCCCCTGGAGCCAAACCTGACGACGGTGCTTACCCTCTCCAAGGAATTGTCTGTGCCCATTCCAATGGCCACAACCCTACTAATAGGATAATCCTCCAAAGTCCCTGAGGCATTCCCAATATTTGTGGCTTCCCAGGACAAATGGGGCAATCTGGGCCATCTGAGCGCCTACCGGCACTCAGACCCGTAGACTGATGTCCCCGGGGTAAAAAGGAACGAACAGGCCCCTAGGCACCTATCGGATCTATTGCTTTGTTTTCCAGGCATCTCTCCTCAGAGGCCGGGATTTCAATAACAGCATATGGCTGTTTCTTGATTCACCCATCAGAACAAATCTCATCTACACACGGGAAACTTGCACGAGGGAGCTGTGTGAAAGCCTCTCTTTAGGAAAACCCTTCAGGGCCCCGGTGCCACCGCTTCATTCCAAGGTCTCCATAGACACAAAATCATATTAGGACACATCCACGGGAGAGTCCATTTCAACTCAGCCTCCTCGGTTGCTCAACCAGATCCAGCAGATCTAAAATGTCTTGTTGCTTGGAACAATTGGATTGTGAGGTGGGCTACCCAGCCATCCATACTTAGAACCCTGCTCGGAATCGTTGTCCTGGAGCCAACCAACAGGTGTCAATTGTCCTGCAGAAGAATCGTTGCAGCTGGGAGCTTCTCACAACTCCCATCGTGGGAAATCCCCCATGGCCTCGTGATCCACCCCCCTTTCAAGAAGGGGCCATCAGGGACAGAATGTACAACCTCAGCGATCGTCTGATCCTCGCCCTGACTTCAGATGCACGAGATCTCGATTCAGGTCTGAAGATTGTGCCTGCCATATCCTCACCCAGAAACCGAGGACTAGCTTGGGTTCTCAGACTTCGGTCCTCAGACTACTGGCACACAAGCCCTCCAGTTTGGCAATCCAGAACTACATTGCAGCACTCTGCCTGCCCTCCAGAAGAAAAACATTGCCCTCTGGGGCTACCCAGAAACCCCAAAAAGAGCATCAACAGAGCACACCATTCGGCTGTACCCCAAATATATAGGCTGACCTGGTCACTAATGCCCTTTCTGACACAGCCTGATCCTGGACATCCTGGCCCCACCCAGACAGAGGGCCACACACTGAGCACATCGGACCCGCCATGGCTTAGGTCGTCATCTCTTCTCAACCTCGGATTTCAGGCTTCAGAACCTAGACCTTATCTCCAATCACGGCCCGGGTTTGAAAATGATGCAGAAATAAAACTCTTTCCCCATGGCAAGAAACCTTGTGGTTGGCATGTTGTCCAAGGTTCAGTGTAGTTGAAACCAGTGTGGCACATGTGACTCCGCCCATGCTTGCGGGCCACATTGGTCACAAACACACATTGTGACCCTCAGCCTGAGCCCAGTCCTCTTGTAAGGCCTCTCAGTGGCTGGATGGAGAGACAGCATATTGGGGCTTGCCATGCCCCTAGGCCCCAATTTTTAAACATAGTTCGGGTTGTCCCTTCACTCTTCTCCAGGGCTTGCTATGGAATTCCTCTTTTGGTGGGACACCTGAGGTAACAAACCTGAAAGGAGTCCTCCCATCCCACAGATTGACGAAAAAAACAATTGGGATCGGGCCAAGTCCACAGAGACCAAGATTCGTCCATGGCCCATGAGGCCTCCCCAATACTCCACAGCCATCGCTGATACAAAATCCAGAGACAAAAGCCTGAGCACGCGCCTCAGAATCGCTCATTCTTCATATCCTGAAGAGTTCTTCAGATAAGAATTTATACGGCACTCGAATGCACCCAAAATGTATAGTCTAACCTAGGCACTAATGCACTGTCTGTCAACCTGAGCCCGGACCTCGTGACCAACACCCAGACAGCTGACCGCACACAGAGCACATCAGACCCGCCATGGCCTTAGGTCATCATCTCTTCCCTACCTCAGTTTTCAGCCTTCAGAACCTAGACCTTATCTCCAATCACTGCCTATGGGTCACTGTGAAGCAGAAATCAGAACACTTCCTTACCCATGGCAAGAAACCTTGTGGTTGGCATGTTGTCCAACGTTCAGTGTAGGAGAAACCAGCATTCACCCTGAGGCCCCGCCCATTCTTGTGTGCGACGAGGGCATAAACACGCATTGTGACCCTCAGTGTGAGTCCTGTCCTCTAGTACGTCCTCTCAGTGGCTTGACCATTAGATGTCCTAATGGGCTTGACATGTCCCTAGGCCCCAATTTTTAACCAGATTTCTGGTTGTCCAGTCGCCCCTACCCAGGGCTCTACTCTGGAATCCCTCATTTGGTGGGACACCTGAGGTTGAAAAACAAAAAAACAACAAACAAACAACAACAGAGCAACGGACTTCTTCCATCCCACAGAATGACCCCAAACTCTTTGGACGGGGCTAAACCCCAAGAGAGTAAGACTCGTCCATTTCCCATGAAGTCACCCGGAAATTTCACGACCATGAGTGACACGATATCCAGAGACAAAAACTTTATTAAGAGCCTCACACTCGCCCTTTTTCATATCCCGAAGAGTTCTCCTCATGGTCTGTAGATCCGTCCTGCCATACCTATGACCTGAAACATAAGCCGAGTTTGTGTTTTCAGACAACTGTCCAAACAGCCCTGGCCTACACACCCTACATGCTCCGGCCCCTGGAGCCAAACCTGACGACTGTTCTTGCCCTCTCCAAGTGAATTGTATGTGCCCATTCCAATGGCCACAACCCTACTAATAGGATAAACCTCCAAAGTCCCTGAGGCCATCCCAATATTTGTGGCTTCCCAGGACAAACAGGGGCAATCTGGGCCCATCTGAGCACCTACCTGCACTCAGACCCGTAGACTGATGTCCCCAGAGGTAAAAAGGAACGAACAGGACCCTAGGCAACTATCGGATCCATTGCTTTGTTTTCCAGGCATCTCTCCTCAGAGGCCTGGATTTCAATAACAGCATATGGCTGTTTCTTGACTCACCCATCAGAACAAATCTCATTTACACACGGGAAATTTGCACGATGGAGCTGTGTGAAAGCCTCTCTTTAGGAGAACCCTTCAAGGCCCCAGTGCCACCGCTTCATTCCAAGGTCTCCATAGACTCAACATCATATTAGGACACATCCACGGGAGAGTCCATTTCAACTCAGCCTCCTCGGTTGCTCCCCCAGATCCAGTAGATCTAACCTGTCTTGTTGCTTGGAGACAATTGGAATGCGGGGTGGGATACCCAGCCATCCATCCTTAGAACCCTGCTCGGAATCGTTGACCTGGAGCCAACCAACAGGTCTCAATTGTCCTGTAGAAGAATCTTTGCAGTAAGGAGCTTCTCACAACTCCCATCGTGGGAAAACCCCCATGGCCTCGTGATCCACCCCCCCCCTTCAGAAGGGTCCATCAGGGGCAGACTGTCCAACCTGAGCGATCATCTGATCCTCGCCCTGACTTCCGATGCACGAGATCTCCATTCAGGTCTGTAGATTGTGCCTGCCATATCCTCACCCAGAAATCCTAGGCCTAGCTTGGGTTCTCAGACTTCCGTCCTCAGACTACTGGCCCAAAATCCCTCTAGTTTCGCAATCCAGAACTACAATGCAGCACTCGGCCTGCCCTCCAGAAGAAAAACATTGCCCTCTGGGGCTATCCAGAAACCCCAAATGAGGATCAACCTGCACGCCATTCGGCTGTACCCCAAATATATATGCTGACCTGGGCACTCATGCCCTTTCTGACACAGCCTGTGCCTGGACCTCCTGGCCCCACCCAGACAGCTGGCCGCACACTGAGCACCTCGGACCCTGTCGCTCTTGGCCCGCAAAAGGACCCGCAGACGAGGTGAGTGGCAAGCTTCTTTTATGAGTAATGGCGGCCGCGCCGCACCAAGCACTTTCAGCAGTATTTATTCACGAAGTTCACCCGTTCTCGCCTCCCTATTTTGCCAATCATAACGCCGTGCACGCAGTGTCCTTGTGGACCCTTATGTAACCATACAGGACTCTATTGTTCTCTAGCGGTGATCATGCGTTTATCTCTTGGCTCCTGGTGCTGTGTGCGTCAGCCACGAGCGCACCCACATCCTCCTAAACCAATCATTCTCAGTTCCTCAATCTTCAGGCACTCCCGTCTACGTGACTCCTTGCATCTGCTGGATGGATCTCCACAGCTCCCCCCCCCTTTTTATTGTTTATATGGCAGGGATCGTGCCTGTCTTAGGTTGCCAATCCTCAGCACACAGGCTTACCCGTCATCGGGTACTCCCCCTGGCCGAGGAGCCCCTGTCTTAAGTTGCTATGGTGAGGGATCAGTCTTACCCGTCTTTGGGTACCGACCCAGCATACTAAGCCATATTTGGGGGGGGAGGTGCCAGCCTCCAGAGCCATCATGGCTTAGACCAAAGCCTGTTGCTGTAGCCGTTGTTGTCGCGCGATGCATTGTAGAAGGAGCACTTGAGCCAGAATCATCATCATAATCAGGGCTCCTATGCCTGCCCAGTTTTTGAGGAATGAGACTGATTGTTATAACATACTAACCAATTCGCTGACGGAGCCAAGAGATACCTGGGTGGCGTTCAAGGTGACATTCTGAGCCCACAGCGGTTGATTAGTTGATGGTTACGTATGATGGCTCTTATTTTA
The DNA here is from genome assembly GCF_011764305.1 of Mustela putorius furo. Lineage (NCBI taxonomy): Eukaryota > Metazoa > Chordata > Mammalia > Carnivora > Mustelidae > Mustela > Mustela putorius. The sequence continues at coordinate 972,265 of NW_025422101.1, read as the reverse complement.
CAAACTTCTGCGAGTATAATTTTAACCGCACAAGGCAAGAGGCACATGAAAAGAACAATTACCACTAGCACTCCTATAATTGTTCCTACAACATACCATGCATGCGTCAGGGAAGGAAAGTGAGAAATCAAGGAGCTTACAAAGTTTTCAGCAAGCTGAGCAACAGTTAACTTGGCATGAGGAGCTTCTTCAATATCTAATATTTCTTGATGTAATTGCAACAGATCAAGGGATAGATTAGAGTTAGACCATACCCCCTCGAGATGGCGTTGTACTCGGTCCCACGAAGTCTCAGAGGCATTATATTTTTTAGAGGTTATGCAAATCCAGTGATAATCGCTATGACACCGGATCCTGGTGCGCAATTTTAAGCTCTGAATTTCCTCCCCTAGAAATCTAACAGTATCATATAGTGCATTTAACCGGGTTTCAACCCTTTTATCTATATCTTTCTGAATTCCCAGCACGGCAGAAGTGTTATGTGCGAGCTGATCCACAGTATCAGCAGTATGCACAGCCTGAGCAAGGGACACAGATGCTGTGGTAGCTGTTGCAATTAGGGTGATTAAGGAGACTATCCCGAGTAACAACAATCCTAGCTCTCGTCGGGGTCGGCTTAGGGCAGCCTGTACACGCTCCCACAACTCTAAGCCTGGGTCAGAATAGCATGGTTTGGAGATATTAACTGGGATCATAACAAATGGGGGCTGTTTTACCACTAATAATACATCGCCTGGCAGCACTCCTCAAATACAATTGGTTAGGGTACAGTCATAACAAGAGAAATGATAAGTGGCATTTTCCTTTTTTACTGTAAGGTTTCCTACAACTAGCATGAATGGATGGGGCACGCAGGCTTGGGGGTATCTGAGTATTTGTCCAATATTCTCATATCCAAATATGGTCTTAGCGTTACTGGTTTGCGGGACAAGGAGGGTGGCGCCTCCAAAGGCGGCAATAAGTTTCCAAATCTCAGTTTGCACCGGATAGCCACGTTGAGGAGTGAGAATTGGGGGTATTTTCGGACGGCATTCAGGACATCCGGAAGATATTATAGACCCCCAATCCCAAAGCTCATATCTATCCTCTAGTGAGTACTTAGTAGCTTTTTGTCCTAGGCAGAGCCTCCAGGGTACTCCAATCCCCTTAGCTATACTTAAGTTAGCTGCACAAAGTGGAATATCCCGTGGGGCTATACCAGAAGTCACTATGGTGCTATAGGTAGTGTCAAGGCCAGCTATACTCACACCACTATAACCAGATCGCGGGGAAACACTTAAACAGCGTGGTATTGTGCGCTTCATCGCAAAGCATATGGGATATACATCAGAATAGCCCTTGTAAGATATGGCAGCCTGCTGTGGCCGGAGATGAACAGAAGAGGGAGGGCCTAGCAAGACAGTATCATTAACATATACAGGAATAGAACTCACATCCCAACCCACGGGCTGTAACAGGGGTGGATCGGGGACATATGCCCAATATAATGAGCCCTGGGCTGCCAACACCCGTTGCATAAAAATAAGCGTCAGTAGCAAACATGAGTTCGGGTGAGAAGAATGCACTCTATGCTGAGCCATTTGAAGAAGGGCCTGAAGCTGGGCAGTCTCTTGTCTCGGCCACAGTTGGACTGGCTCCGCCTTCATGGGAACAGGCTGCAGGACAGTCGTCGTCGCTATCATCATCATCACCAGCATCCTCCACAGGTTCCACGGCCACCAGCCTGGTGAGGCGTTCCGGCACCCAGAGTGGAGCAGGCGCATCCTGTGGGAAAACACAAAGGGAACCTCGGTGCCACCGAAGCACCGGGTCAGGTCCCTTCCATAAGCCAGTAAGGACATCCTTCCATTTCACCATTGACTGCTGCATTTTCTGTTGGCCCCAATGACGTTCCGCGGCCGAAGTGCCGTCCTTGTCAACCGTGAGAAAATTTAAAATAAAGGTGACCAGATTGGTGAGGTCATTGGGTGTACGATACTCCTCTCCAATTCCCCCTTTTAGTATTTTTTGCAAGGTAGTTTTATTAAAGGTCAGGTGCGCGCGTTCCACAATGCCCTGGCCTCGAGGATTATATGGTATGCCTGTAACATGCTGGATATTGTAGCAGGCCATGAAGCTGCGAAAGCCTGCAGAAGTGTAAGCAGGGGCATTGTCTGTTTTCAAGTGCTTTGGCACTCCCCAGCGGGCAAAGCTGCACCGGCAATGGGACATCACATTTTTGACATTTTCCCCTCGCAAGGGGGTCGCGCTAACAATCCCCAAGCAAGTGTCTACACTTAAATGGACGTATCTTTGTTGTCCGAAGGAAGGAACATGTGTTACATCCATTTGCCATAGGTGGTTAGGTAAGAGCCCTTTGGGATTTACCCCTAGGGAGGGCATAGGCAAATGTGTTACACAATTACCACAAGACTTCACGATGTCTCGTGCATCAGCTCTTGAGATGTTAAAACGCATATTTAAAGTTTGGGCATTGACATGCCACCTTTTATGATAGGTTCTCGCGTCTTCCAAGGCGCTACAGACATGAAAGCGTGCGGCCGTGTCAGCTATTCGGTTTCCCTTAGCCATAGGCCCTGGGAGGTCCGAGTGTGCTCTGAGATGTCCGATATAAAAAGGGGCACCATGAGAGAGAATGAGGTCTTGCAATTCAATCAGCAGGGAGGAAATTTCTGATTGACTGGCTGAGATAATGGCAGTCTCAACAGATCTGGTAGCTACAACTGCATATTTACTGTCTGAAATAATATTGATAGGCTGATTTTGAAACCTTTGTAAAACACACATAATTACCAACAATTCAGTTCTTTGAGCTGAGGTTGATGGCACAACAACCGGAACTACCTCTCCTTCCACCACGTAGGCACCAGTTCCCCAGATTTGCTACCATCTGTAAACACCGTGAGGGCATCAAACAATGGCTCTAATCGGCAGGATTTAGGCCATATGAGGGGTGTATTTTTGTAAAATCCAATTAGGGGGTGTGAGGGATAATGATTATCAAATGTGACAGGATAAGCGATCGTCAAAATGGCCCAATCATCATTTTCATGTGTTAGAATGTTCGCTTGGGTTTTGTCATAAGGGACTATACACGCATCGGGCAGTCTCCCGAGGACCTGTATGCTAGCTTTGAATATTTTGCTTGCTATCATAGCTACAGCTGTAGCATACGGGGTGATGACACGGCTAAGATTATGGGGCAGGTAAATCCATAACAGGGGTCCTCCCTGCCATAGTGCTCCTGTGGGTGATCCAGGGGATGGGATAACTACGGCATTTATAGGCTTTTCCAGGTCACATCTATCTGCTGCAGTTAAGGCTAGTCTGCTTTCAACCAACTGTAATGATCTAATGGCAGCTGGGGTAAGAGTTCTTGGGGAGTCTAATTTAGAATCTCCAGGCAGGATATCAAATAAGGGTTTCAATTCTGCTGTAGTGATTTTTATATATGGTCGGATCCAATTAATGTCTCCTAGAAGTTTCTGGAAGTCATTCAATGTGTGCAGGTGATCCCTACGGATCTGGACCAATTGAGGTTTTACTGTTGCGTTAGAGAGCTGCATACCAAGGTATTTCTGTAGGTTACCTGCGTGGATCTTTTCAGGGGATATAGTTAGTCCCCACTCTGCCAATTGCTTCTGTAGGAAGGTTAGAGCCGAGGGCAGAGACCTCTCATCTGGCCCACAGATCAGGATGTCATCCATATAGTGATAACAAAGTAGGTTTGGAAATGCTTTTCGAAAAGGTTCCAATGCTCGACTCACATACAACTGACATAAGGTGGGGCTATTAGCCATCCCTTGAGGGAGTACTCTCCATTCATATCTTAGATCTGGCTCAGCATGATTAATGGATGGCAGAGTAAAGGCAAAAGCGCTCCATATCCACAGGGTGTAAAGGAATGGAGAAGAAACAGTCTTTGATATCTATTATGATAGAGGGCCAATTTTTGGGTAACGCTGTCATGACTGGGAGCCCCAACTGAAGGGGTCCCATGACCTGCATTTGACCATTAATTTGTCGCAGGTCATGTAACAATCGCCATTTGCCTGATTTCTTTTTTATCACAAATATGGGAGTATTCCACGGGGACGTGGATTCTTGAATGTGTCCTGCTTTGAGTTGCTCTTGGACTAATTCTCTTGCCGCTCGTACCTTGTCTTTTGTTAAAGGCCACTGAGGCACCCAGCGCGGCTCCTGTTGTTTCCAAGTTATTCGAATTGCCTCAGTGGCCGCTAGGAAAAACCCTGACCTCCCATGGAAGGGGGATCGGGATCTCCCTGGCCCTTGGCTCCAAGGCCCTGGCCAGGCTTATATCCCATGTTCCTCATTATGGTTTGGGAGGCCCCACTATACAGTTTTTCAGTAGTAAGTCTAATATCCATCTGCTCCAGCACATCGCATCGCCACAGAGAAACGGGGGGTGGCACAAAAACATACGGTTGGAAAATGCCTTTATGACCCTCCTCATCTTCCCAATCTAAGGATGCGGCACTAATATCTGGGCTGGTAGCTACCCCTAATCCTCGGAGGGTTTGATTAGCCTTAATCAGGGCCCAGGCCTTTGGCCAATCTAGATGATTTATAATACTTTTGTCTGCTCCTGTATCTAGGAGCCCCCAGAATGGTCTTCCTCTGATCCTTAATTTAAGCATGGGCCTCTCTTTCATGCCCATGGTAAGGCACGCGAGGGAAGATCCTGTGGATCCTAGGCCACCTTTCCTCGCCTGGCCTGTGGATGGATATTTTTCGTGATGGCGGGGCAAAATTAAGAGCTGTGCGACCCTATCCCCTGGATTTATAATGTTAATACTCCTCGGAGATGAAATCAGAATTTTAACCTCCCCTTCAAAATCGGGATCAATGACTCCCAGGTGGACCTGAAGTACCCGCATAGTGGAGGAGCTCCTACCAAGGAGGAGCCCCACCGTTCCTTTTGGAGGCCCTCCATGCAGGTCAGATGGCACGGCCTGCACTCCCATTTCAGGTGTTAGGACCATTCGGGTGGTGGCACAGACGTCAAGTCCGGCGGAACCTGTTGTGGCTCTCCTGGGCCCTGCGTGGATTGACTCCCCTGATCGGAGGGTGGGAAAACCCATCGCGGCTTGGTAGGTAGGGACATTGCCACCCCGTACATTTGATTCGGGCCCCGGGGGGTGGGGCCCTGCCTCCCGTTTTTTTTGATTCCCCCAGTTGTTAGGAGGCAACGGGTTCCCCTCAGTGTCCTCCATGGAGCGACATTCATGTGCCCAGTGATTTCCCTTCCTACATCGCGGGCAACGCCGAGGCCTTAAGCCTTCTGGCGGTACTTTTGGGTGCGCTCTTCCTGCCTGGGTTCCACGCTGCAGGCAATTCCTCTTAACGTGTCCTTCCTGGCCACATTGAAAGCATCCTTTGGGGTGGACTACTTCCTGGCCGTACATGGCTTGTGTGAATGCCGCTGCCATAACCTGTCCCTGAATTATAGGCCCCGTTATATCTCTACAGACTTTGATGTAGGCTGATAAGTCCTTTGATCTCCAGGGTCTGATAGCCTCTCTACACCATTTATTGGCATTCTCATAGGCTAACTGCTTGATAAGTGGCATTGCTGTATCAACATCCCCGAACATTCTACCTGTGGTCTGTATCAACCTGTCCACAAAATCAGCATAGGGCTCGTTAGGCCCTTGCAATACTTTGGATAATTGGCCTTGCAAGTCTCCTGCCCCTCTCAAAGTCTTCCAAGCCTTGAGGGCTGCCGTAGCTACCTGTTGATACACCGCAGGGGGGTATGTACTGTGCACATGGGCCCCAAGGTATGGCCCCGTGCCCGTCAGCATTTCCAAACTCCATTGTGGGTTACCTGCAGCCGCATTTCTCCGAGCTGTGTCCTGACAATTGTCCTGATTTTGGATTTTTCATTCTAGATATTGTCCTCCACTTAATACCGCTCTGGTCAAGTTAGCCCAATCCTCAGGAGCGAGGTAAAGTGTTCCCAGCGACTCCACAAGGGAGACAGTGAAAGCTGCCTTGGGTCCATAGGCGCTGACTGCCTCCTTAAGCTGCTTTACCAACTTGAAATCTAGTGGCTGGTGGTACCTCTGCTGATTCTGATCTTCTAACACTGGAAAAAAGCCTTTTCCTGGGCCAAGGACCTCTCTCCAATTTTCCGCGGTACAGCCCGAACAATAGCACGTCTTGGCGCAGCTGGGCCTATAAGGCGGGGGCCACTCAAGGGGTGGCGCCATGGGCCTAGAATGCGGAAGCGGTGTAACTTCCGTTTTTAATTTGGACTGCGCCACAACTGCGGCTTCCGCCCCCGTTTTCAGCTGCGCCATTACTTCTCCCTGCACTCTTAATTCTCCTAATGCCTTTTGCAATTCCGCCTTCTTTTCCTCAAGTTGCTGCCTCACGGTCTCCAAGTCTGTCTGGAGACCGGGAGATTCCCTTTTCTTGTTATTTGCCTCTATTTTTCCTAGCTCCTGTAACTCGCGTTCGGACATCCCTTCTGAGCTTTCGCTTTCGGATTCAGAATCTCGGGAGGAGCCCTTACGGGACTCTTCCTTCATTTGCTCAAAGACTTTGCCCCCCTGTCGTACAGCTCGCTGCAAGGGCCCTCGGGGGGATTGCAAACATACCTTCACCAAGGACCACACAGCTAGAGTCCCCGGGGATGTAGAGGGGCAGCGTTTTAAGTCCTCACCCAGGTTTTTCCCACTGTGGCACATTTAGGAGCCCTTCTTCAATAAACCAGGGGGCAATCTCTTCTACTTCTTTCAAAAAGGCCCTCGCTGTTTTGGCCTTTAAGAGGGTACCGTTCGTCTTGAGGACATCTTTAAAGGAGTCCTCCAAGCGAGAAAGATCGTTCCCCATTCCGAGGAAACTTTACCTTATCGTCCCCGTAGAACTTCACAAACACCCTAAAGTCTTATCGTCTACGGGGAACTTCTTATCGTCCCTGAAGAACTTCATAAACAGCCTTACGTCCGATCGTCTTCAGGGAACTTCCCTGTCAATAGACAGAAATAGGTGCACTCTTTACCTTATCGTTGCTCTTATCTCGATCCTCGTTCTGTGTCTGGAGATAGGGATGCCGGGTTTCGGCACCAGTTATCGCTCTCGGCCCGCAAAAAAAACGACCCGCAGACGAGGTGAGTGGCAAGCTTATTTTATGAGTAATGGCGGCCGCGCCGCACCCAAAGCACTTACAGCAGTATTTATTCACGAAGTTCACCCGTTCTCGCCTCCCTATTTGGCCAATCATAACGCCGTGCACGCAGTGTCCTTGTGGACCCTTATGTAACCATACAGGACTCTATTGTTCTCTAGCGGTGATCATGCGTTTATCTCTTGGCTCCTGGTGCTGTGTGCGTCAGCCACGAGCGCACCCACATCCTCCTAAACCAATCATTCTCAGTTCCTCAATCGTCAGGCACTCCCGTCTACGTGACTCCTTGCATCTGCTGGATGGCTCTCCACAGGACCCGACATGGCCTTAGGTCGTCATCTCTTTTCAACCTCGGTTTTCAGGCTTCAGAACCTAGACCTTATCTCCAATTAAGGCCCGGGTTTGAAAATGATGCAGAAATCAGAACTCTTTCCCCATGGCAAGAAACCTTGTGGTTGGCATGGTTTCCAAGGTTCAGTGTAGTTGAAACAAGTGTGGCCCATGAGGACCCGCCCAAGCTTGCGGGCAACATTGGTCACAGACACACATTGTGACCCTCAGCCTGAGCCCAGTCCTCAGGTAAGGCCTCTCAGTGGCTGGATGGAGAGACAGCATATTGGGCTTGCCATGCCCCCAGTCCCCAATTTTTAACCATAGTTCGTTTTGTCCCTTCACTCTTACCCAGGGCTCTGCTTTGGAATTCCTCTTTTACTGGGACACCTGAGAGGTAATAAACCTGAAAGGAGTCGTCGCATCCCAAGATTGACGAAAAACAATTGGGATCGGGCCAAGTCCACAGAGACCAAGATTCGTCCATGGCCCATCAGGCTTTCAGGCTTCCCCAACATTCCACGGCCATCGCTGTTACAAAAAACCAGAGACAAAAGCCTGAGCACACGCCTCATACTCGCTCATTCTTCATATCCTGAAGAGTTCTTCAGATAAGAACCTACACGGCACTCCAATGCACCCAAAATATATAGTCTAACCTGGGCACTAATGCAATATCTGACAACCTGAGCCCAGACCTCGTGACCAACACCCAGACAGACAGCTGACCGCACACTGAGCACAACAGACCCGACAAGGCCTTAGGTCATCATCTCTTCCCTACCTCAGTTTTCAGGCTTCAGAACCTAGACCTTATCTCCAATCACTGCCCAGGGGTGACTGTGATGCAGAAATCAGAACTCTTCCTTACCCATGGCAAGAAACCTTGTGGTTGGCATGTTATCCAACGTTCAGTGTAGGAGAAACCAGCATTCACCCTGAGGCCCCGCCCCATTCTTGAGTGCGACGAGGGCATAAACACGCATTGTGACCCTCAGCGTGACTCCTGTCCTCTAGTACGTCCTCTCAGTGACTGGACCATTAGATTTCATAATGGGCTTGACATGTCCCTAGGCCCCAATTTTTAACCAGATTTCTGGTTGTCCAGTCGCCCCTACCCAGGGCTCTACTCCGGAATCCCTCATTTGGTGGGACACCTGAGGTTGAAAAACAAAACAAAACAAATCAAGAACAACAGAACAACGGACTTCTTCCATCCCACAGAATGACCCAAAACTCTTTGGACGGGGCCAAAACCCCAGAGAGTAAGACTCGTCCATTTCCCATTAAGTCACCCGGAAATTTCACGATCATGAGTGACACGATATCTAGAGACAAAAACTTGATCAAGAGCCTCACACTCGCCCTTTTTTCAAATCCCTAAGTGTTCTCCTCATGTCTGTAGATCAGTCCTGCCATACATATGACTCGAAACATAAGCCGAGTTTGTGTTTTCAGACAACTGTCCAAACAGCCCTGGCCTATACACCCTACAGGCTCAGGCCCCTGGAGCCAAACCTAACGACTGTGCTTGCCCTCTCCAAGGGAATTGTGTGAGCCCATTCCAATGGCCACAACCCTATTATTAGGATAAACCTCCAAAGTCCCTGAGGCCATCCCAATATTTGTGGCTTCCCAGTACAAACAGGGGCAATCTGGGCCCATCTGAGCACCTACCGGCACTCAGACCCTTAGACTGATGTCCCCAGAGTTAAAAAGGAAAGAATAGGCCCCTAGGCATCTATCAGATCCATTGCTTTGGTTTCCAGGCATCTCTCCTCAGAGGCCTGGATTTCAATAACAGCATATGGCTGTTTCTTGACTCACACATCAGAACAAATCTCATCTACACATGGGAAACTTGCACGATGGAGCTGTGTGAAAGCCCCTCTTTAGTAGAACCCGTCAGGGCCCCAGTGCCACCGCTTCATTCCAAGGTATCCATAGACACAAAATCATATTAGAACACATCCACGGGAGAGTCCATTTCAACTCATCCTCCTCGGTTGCTTCCCCAGATCCAGCAGATCTAACCTGTAATGTTGCTTGGAGACAATTGGAATGCGAGGTGGGCTACCCAGCCATCCATCCTTAGAACCCTGCTCGGAATCGTTGTCCTGGAGCCAACCAACAGGTCTCAATTGTCCTGCAGAAGAATCTTTGCAGTTGGGAGCTTCTCACAACTCCCATTGGGAGAAGCCCCATGGCCTCGTGTTCCACCCCCCCCCCCCATTCAGGAACATTCCACGGCCAACGCTGATTCAAAATCCAGAGACAAAAGCCTGAGCACACGCCTCAGACTCGCTCATTCTTCATATCCTGAGGAGTTCTTAAGATAAGAACCTACACGGCACTCGAATGCACCCAAAATATATACTATAACCTGGGCACTAATGCACTGTCTGACAACCTGAGCCCGGACCTGGAGACCAACACCCAGACAGCTGACCGCACACTGAGCACATCAGACCAGCCATGGCCTTAGGTCATCATCTCTTCCCTACCTCAGTTTTCAGGCTTCAGAACCTAGACCTTATCTCCAATCACTGCCCAGTGGTGACTGTGTTGTAGAAATCAGAACTCCCATGATGGCCCCTTTTTGAAGGGGGGGTGGATCACGAGGCCATGGGTGTTTTTTCCCACGATGGGAGTTGTGAGAAGCTCCCAACTGCAAAGATTCTTCTGCAGGACAATTGAGACCCTTTGGTTGCTCCAGGACAACGATTCTGAGCAGGGTTCTCAGGATGGATGGCTGGGTAGCCCACCTCGCATTCCAATTGTCTCCAAGAAACAAGACAGGTTAGATCTGCTGGATCTGGGGGAGCAATCGAGGAGGCTGAATTGAAATGGACTCTCCCGTGGATGTGTCCTAATATGATTTTGTGTCTATGGAGACCTTGGAATGAAGCAGTGGCACTGGGGCCCTGAAGGGTTCTCCTAAAGAGAGGCTTACACACAGCTCCATCGTGCAAGTTTCCCATGTGTAGATGAGATTTGTTCTGATGGGTGAGTGAAGAACAGCCATATGCTGTTATTGAAATCCAGGCCTCTGAGGACAGATGCCTCGAAATCAAAGCAATGGATCCGATAGGTGCCTAGGGGCCTGTTCGTTCCTTTTTAGCTCTGGGGACATCAGTCTACGGGTCTGAGTGCCGGTATGTGCTCACATGGGCCAAAATTGCCCCTGTTTGTCCTGGGAAGCCACAAATATTGGGATGGCTTCAGGGAATTTGGAGGTTTATCCTATTAATAGGGTTGTGGCCATTGGAATGGGCACACACAATTCCCTTGGAGAGGGCAAGCACAGTCGTCAGGTTTGGCTCCAGGGGCCTGAGCCTGTGGGGTGTGTAGGCCAGGGCTGTTTGGACAGTTGTCTGAAAACACAACCTCGGCTTATATGTTTGGGGTCATAGGTATGGCAGGACTGATCTACAGACCATGAGGAGAACTCTTCGGGATATGAAAAAAAGGGCGAGTGTGAGGCTCTTGCTCAACTTTCTGTCTCTGGATATCGTGTCACTCATGGTCGTGAAATTTCCGGGTGACTTCATGGGAAATGGACGAGTCTTACTCTCTAGGAGTTTGGCCCCGTCCAAAGAGTTTGGGGTCGTTCTGTGGGATGGAAGAAGTCCGTTGTTCTGTTGTTGTTGATTTGTTTTTTTTGTTTTTTTCAACCTCAGGTTTCCCACCAAATGAGTGATTCCTGAGTAGAGCCCTGGGTAGGGGGACTGGACAACCAGAAATCTGGATAAAATTGGGGCCTAGGGACATGTCAAGCCCATTATGACATCTAATGGTCGAGCCACTGAGAGGACGTACTAGAGGACAGGACTCACGCTCCGGGGTCAAAATGCGTGTTTATGCCCTAGTCGCACTCAAGAATGGGCAGGGCCTCAGGGTGAATGCTGGTTTCTCCTACACTGAACGTTGGACAACATGCCGACCACAAGGTTTCTTGCCTTGAGTAAGGAAGAGTTCTGATTTCTGTATCACAGTCACCCCTGGGCAGTGATTGGAGATAAGGTCTAGGTTCTGAAGCCTGAAAACTGAGGTAGGGAAGAGATGATGATATTACGCCATGGCGGGTCTGATGTGCTCAGTGTGCGGTCAGCTGTCTGGGTGTTGGTCACGAGGTCCGGGCTCAGGTTGTCAGACAGTGCATTAGTGCCCAGGTTAGACTATATATTTCGGGTGCATTCGAGTGCCGTGTAGGTTCTTATCTGAAGAACTCCTCAGGATATTAAAAATGAGCCAGTCTGAGGCGCGTGCTCAGCCTTTTGTCCTTGGATTTCGTATCAGCGATGGCCGTGGAATGTTGGGAAGGCCTCATGGGCCGTGGACGAATCTTGCTCTCTGTGGACTTGGCCCGATCCCAATTGTTTTTCGTCAATCTGTGGGATGGGAGGACTCCTTTCAGGTTTGTTACCTCAGGTGTCCCACCAAAAGAGGAATTCCAAAGCAGAGCCCTGGGGAAGAGTGAAGGGACAACCCGAACTATGGTTAAAAATGGGGGCCTAGGGGCATGGAAAGCCCAATATGCTGTCTCTCCCATCCAGCCAATGAGATGCCTTACCTGAGGACTGGGCTCAGGCTGAGGGTCACAATGTGTGTTTTGTGAACAATGTGGGCCGCAAGCATGGGTGGGGCCTCTTGGGCCACACTGGTTTCAACGACACTGAACCTTGGACAACATGCCAACCACAAGGTTTCTTGCCATGGGGAAAGAGTTCTGATTTCTGCACATTTTCAAACCCGGGCCGTGATTGGAGATAAGGTCTAAGTTCTGAAGCCTGAAAATCGAGGTTGAGAAGAGATGACCACCTAAGGCCATGGTGGGTCCGATGTGCTCATTGTGCGGGTCAGCTGCCTGGGTGGGGGGGCAGGAAGTACAGGCTCAGGGCCGTGTCAGAAAGAGCATTAGGTCCCAGGTCAGCCTATATATTTGGGGTACAGCCGAATGCCGTGCAGGTTCATCCTCATTTGTGGTTTCTGGGTAGCCCAGAGGGCAATGTTTTTTTTCTTCTGGAAGGCAGGCAGAGTGCTGCATTGTAGTTCTGGATTGCCAAACTGGAGGGCTTGTGTGCCAGAAGTCTGAGGACGGAAATCCGAGGACCCAAGCTAGGCCTAGGTTTCTGGGTGAGGATATGGCAGGCACAGTCTACAGACCTGATCGAGATATCGTGCATCTGCAGTCAGGGCGAGGAACAGACGATCGCTCAGGTTTGAAATTCTGTCGCTGATGGCCCCTACTTGAAGGGGGGGGTGGATCACGAGGCCATGAGTGTTTTCCCACGATGGAGGTTGTGAGAAGCTTCCAACTGCAAAGATGGTTCTTCAGAACAATTGAGACCTGTTGGTTGGCTCCATGACAACGAATCCGAGCAGGGTTTAAGGATGGATTGCTGGGTAGCCCACCTCGCATTCCAATTGTCTCCAAGCAACAAGTCAGGTTAGATCTGCTGGATCTGAGGGAGCAACCGAGGAGGCTGAGTTGAAATGGACACTCTGATGGGTGAGACAAGAAACAGCCATAAGCTGTTATTGAAATCTAGGGCTCTGAGGAGAGATGCCTGGAAACCAAAGCAATGGAACCGATAGGTGCCTAGGGGCCTGTTCGTTCCTTTTTACCTCTGGGGACATCAGTCTACGGGTCTCAGTGCCGGTATGTGCTCAGATGAGCCCAGATTACCCCATTTGTCCTGGGAAGCCACAAATATTGGGATGGCCTCAGGGACTTTGGAGGTTTATACTCTTAGGTGGGTTGTGGCCATTGGAATGGGCAGATACAATTCCCTTTGAGAGGGCAATCACATTCGTCAGGTTTGGCTCTAGGGGCCTGAGACTGTAGGGTGTGTAGGCCAGGGCTGTTTGGACAGTTGCCTGAAAACACAAACTCGGGCTTATGTTTCGGGTCATAGGTATGGCAGGACTGATCTACAGACCATGAGGAGAACTCTTCGGGATATGAAAAAAGGGTGAGTGTGAGGCACTGCTCAACTTTTGTCTCTGGATATCGTGTCAATCATGGTCGTGAAATTTCCGGGTGACTTCAGGGGAAATGGGTGAGTCTTACTCTCTGGGGGTTTTGGCCCCGTCCAAAGAGTTTGGGGTCATTCTGTGGGATGGAAGAAGTCCGTTGCTCTGTTGTTGTTGATTTGTTTTTGTTTTGTTTTTCAAAACTCAGGTGTCCCACAAAATGAGGGATTCCAGAGTAGAGCCCTGGGGAGGGGCGACTGGACAACCAGTAATCTGGTTAAAAATTGGGGCCTAGGGACATGTGAAGCCCATTATGACATCTAATGGTCCAGCCACTGAGAGGACGTACTAGAGGACAGGACTCACGCTGAGGGACACAATGCGTGTTTATGCCCTCGTCGCACTCAAAAATGGGCGGGGCCTAAGGGTGAATGCTGGTTTCTCCTACACTGAACGTTGGACAGCATGCCAACCACAAGGTTTCTTGCCATGGGTAAGGAAGAGTTCTGATTTCTGCATCACAGTCACCGCTGGGCAGTGATTGGAGATAGGGTCTAGGTTCTGAAGCCTGAAAACTGAGGTAGGGAAGAGATGATGACCTAAGGCCATGGCGGGTCTGATGTGCTCAGTGTGCGGTCAGCTGTCTGGGTGTTGGTCACGAGGTCCGGGCTCAGGTTGTCAGACAGTGCATTAGTGCCCAGGTTAGACTATATATATTGGGTGCATTCGAGTGCCGTGTAGGTTCTTATCTGAAGAACTCTTCAGGATATGAAGAATGAGCGAGTCTGAGTCGCGTGATCAGGCTTTTGTCTCTGGATTTTGTATCAGCGATGGCCGTGGAATGTTGGAGAGGCCTCTAGGGCCATGGACGAATCTTGCTCTCTGTGGACTTGGCCCGATCCCAATTGTTTTTTTTCGTCAATCTGTGGGGATGGGAGGATTCCTTTCAGGTTTGTTTCCTCAGGTGTCTCACCAAAGAGGAATTCCAAAGCAGAGCTTTGGGGAAGAGTGAAGGGACAACCCGAACTATGGTTAAAAATTGGGCCCTAGGGGCATGGCAAGCCCAATATGCTGTCTCTCCATCCAGCCGCTGAGAGGCCTTACCTGAGGACTGGGCTCAGGCTGACGGTCACAATGTGTTTTTGTGACCAATGTGTGCCGCAAGCATGGGCGGGTCCTCAGGGGGGCACACTGGTTTCAAGTACACTGACCCTTGGACAACATGCCAACCACAAGATTTCTTGCCATGGGGAAAGAGTTCTGATGTCTGCATCATTTTCAAACCCGGGCCGTGATTGGGGATAAGGTCTAGGTTCTGAAGCCTGTAAAACCGAGGTTGAGAAGAGATGACGACCTAAGGCCATGGCGGGTCCGATGTGCTCAGTGTGCGGCCAGCTGTCTGGGTGGGGCCAGGATGTCCAGGCTCAGGCTGTGTCAGAAAGGGCATTAGTGCCCAGGGCAGCCTATATATTTGGGGTAGAGCCGAATTGCGTGCAGGTTGATCTTCATTTGGGGATTCTGGGTAGCCCCAGAGGGCAATGTTTTTTCTTGGAGGGCAGGCAGAATGCTGCATTGTAGTTCTGGATTGCCAAACTGGAGGGCTTGTGGGCCAGTAGTCTGATGACGGTAGTATGAGAACCCAAGCTAGGCCTAGGTTTCTGGGTGAGGATTTGGCAGGCACAATCTACAGACCTGAATCGAGGTCTCGTGCATCTGAAGTCAGGGCGAGGATCAGATGATCGCTCAGGTTGGACATTCTGTCCCTGATGGCCCCTTCTTGAAGGGGCGGTGGATCACGTGGCCATGGGGGTTTTTCCCACGATGGGACTTGTGAGAAGCTGCCAACTGCAAAGATTCTTCTGCACGACAATTGAGACCTGTTAATTGGCTCCAGGCCAACGATTCCGAGCAGGCTTCTAAGGCTGGATGGCTGGGTAGCCCACTTCGCATTCCAATTGTCTCCAAGCAACAAGAGAGGTTAGACCTGCTGGATCTGGGGGAGCAACAGTGGAGGCTTAGTTTTAATGGACTCTCCCGTGGTTGTGTCCTAATATGATTTTGTGTCTATGGAGACCTTGGAATGAAGCGGTGGCACTGTGGCCCTGAAGGGTTCTCCTAAACAGAGGCTTTCACACAGCTCCAACGTGCAAGTTTCCCATGTGTACATGAGATTTTTTTCTGATGGGTGAGTCAAGAAACAGCCATATGCTGGTTTTGAAATCCAAGCCTCTGAGGAGAGATGCCTGCAAACCAAAGCAATGGATCCGAAAGCTGCCTAGGTGCCTGTTCACTCCTTATTACCTCTGGGGACATCAGTCTACGGGACTGAGTGCAGGTAGGTGCTCAGATGGCTTCAGATTGCCCTGTTTGTCCTGGGAAGCCACAACTATTGGGATGGCCTCAGGAATTTTGGAGGTTTATCTTATTAGTAGGGTTGTGGCCATTGGAATGACATATACAATTCCCATGGAGAGGGCAAGCACAGTCGTCAGGTTTGGCCTCAGGGGCCTGAGCCTGTAGGGCGTGTAGGCCAGTGCTGTTGGGACAGTTGTCTGAAAACACAAACTCGGCTTATGTTTCGGGTCATAGGTATGGCAGGACTGATCTAAAGACCATTAGGAGAACTCTTTGGGATATGAAAAATGGGCGAGTGTGTGGCTCTTGCTCAAGTTTTTGTCTCTAAATATCATGTCACTCATGGTCCTGAAATTTCCGGGTGACTTCATGGGAAATGGACGAGTCTACTCTCTAGGGGTTTGGCCCCGTCCAAGGATTTTGGCCTCACTCTGTGGGATGGAAGAAGTCCGTTTTTTTTGTTGTTGTTGATTTGTTTTTTTTTTTGGTTTTCAACCTCAGATGTCCCACTAAATGAGGGATTCCAGAGTAGAGCCCTGGGTAGGGGCGACGGACAACCAGAAATCTGGATAAATTTGGGGCCTAGGGACATGTCAAGCCCATTATGACATCTAGTGGTCCAGCCACTGAGAGGACGTACTAGAGGACAGGAATCATGCTGAGGTTCACAATGCGTTTTTATGCCCTCGTCGCACACAAGAATGGGCGGGGCCTCAGTGTGAATGCTGGTTTCTCCTACACTGAATGTAGGACAACATGGCAACCAAAAGGTTTCTTGCCATGGGTAAGCTGGAGTCTGATTTCTGCATCACAGTCACCCCTGGGCAGTGATTGGAGATATGGTCTAGGTTCTGAAGCCTGAAAACTGAGGTAGGGCAGAGATGATGACCTTAGGCCATGGCGGGTCTGATGTGCTCAGTGTGCGGTCAGCTGTCTGTGTGTTTCTCAGGAGGTTTCTGGCTCACGTTGTGTCAGACAGTGCATTACTGCCCAGTTTAGACTCTATAATTTGGGTACATTCGAGTGCCTTGTAGGTTTATTCTCATTTCAGCTGCCTGGGCAGCTCATTAGGCAATATATTTTTTCTAGAGTGCAGGCAGAGTGCTGGATGCCTGGGAAGCCCGCCTCGCATTCCAATTGTCTCCTAGCGACAAGACAGTTTAGATCTGATGGCTCTGCGGTAGCAACCAGGGAGGCTGAGTTGAAATGGACTTTCCTGAGGATGGGTCTAATGTGTGTTTGTGTCCATGAGGGCCTTGGAATGTTGCGGTGGCACCGGGACCCTGAAGTATTCTCCTCAGCTTTTGACATAGCTCCCATGCACAAGTTTCCTTGAGGAGACGAGTTTGGTTCTGATGGGTGCCTCAGGAAAACCCCAATGCTTGTATTGGAACCCAGGGTTTTGAGGAGACATGCCTGTAAACCAAAGCAATGGATCCGATTTTGGCCAGGGTCCTGTCTGGTTCAATCTTCTTCTCTGGGGACATCCATCTAGGGTATAAGTGGAGGTAGATGCTCAGCTGGTGTCAGACGGACCTTTTTTGTCCCTGGCGACCTAAACTATTGGGATGGCCTCAGGGACTTTGGAGGGTTCTCCTAATTTGTACGATTTTGGACAATGGAATGGGCAGAATTCCCATGGATTGGGTAGGCACAGTCCTAATGTGTGGCTCCAGGGTCCCCAGCCTGGATGGTGTGTGGCCCAGGACTTTGAGGACAGAAGTATGAAAACACAAACTCAGCTTATGTTTGGGGACGTAGGTATGGCAGGCCCGATCTACAAACCATGAGAAGACATCTTCAGGATATGAAGATAGTGCGAGTCTGAGGCGCTTGCTCAGGCTTTTGTCTCTGGATTTTGTTTCCACGATGGCCGAGGAATATCGAGTGGGCCTCATGGGCCATGGACGAATCTTCCTCTCTGTGGATTTGGCCCAATCCCAATTGTTTTTCGTCAATCTGTTGGATGGAGTACTCCTTTCAGGGTTGTTACATCAGGTGTCCCACCAAAAGCGGAATTCCAAAGCAGAACCCTGCGGAAGAGTGTAGGGACAACCCGAACTATGGTTAAAAATTGGGGCCTAAAATAATTCTAAAATTTATATGGAACCAGAAAAGACCTCGAATAGCCAAAGGGATATTGAAAAAGAAAGCCAACGTTGGTGGCATCACAATTCCGGACTTCAAGCTCTACTACAAAGCTGTCATCATCAAGACAGCATGGTACTGGCACAAAAACAGACACATAGATCAATGGAACAGAATAGAGAGCCCAGAAATAGACCCTCAAATCTATGGTCAACTAATCTTCGACAAAGCAGGAAAGAATGTCCAATGGAAAAAAACACAGCCTTTTCAATAAATGGTGCTGGGAAAATTGGACAGCCACATGCAGAAAAATGAAATTGGACCATTTCCTTACACCACACACAAAAATAGACTCAAAATGGATGAAGGACCTCAATGTACGAAAGGAATCCATCAAAATCCTTGAGGAGAACACGAGCAGCAACCTCTTCGACCTCTGCCGCAGCAACATCTTCCTAGGAACAACACAAAAGGCAAGGGAAGCAAGGGAAAAAATGAACTACTGGGATTTCATCAAGATCAAAAGCTTTTGCACAGCAAAGGAAACAGTTAACAAAATCAAAAGACAACTGACAGAATGGGAGAAGATATTTGCAAACGACATATCTGATAAAGGACTAGTGTCCAGAATCTATAAAGAACTTAGCAAACTCAACACCCAAAGAACAAATAATCCAATCAAGAAATGGGCAGAAGACATGAACAGACATTTCTGCAAAGAAGACATCCAGATGGCGAACAGACACATGAAAAAGTGCTCCATATCACTCGGCATCAGGGAAATACAAATCAAAACCACAATGAAATATCACCTCACACCAGTCAGAATGGCTAAAATCAACAAGTCAGGAAATGACAGATGCTGGCGAGGATGCGGAGAAAGGGGAACCCTCCTACACTGTTGGTGGGAATGCAAGCTGGTGCAGCCACTCTGGAAAACAGCATGGAGGTTCCTCAAAATGTTGAAAATAGAACTGCCCTATGACCCAGCAATTGCACTATTGGGTATTTACCCTAAAGATACAAATGTAGTGATCCAAAGGGACACATGCACCCGAATGTTTATAGCAGCAATGTCCACAATAGCCAAACTATGGAAAGAACCTAGATGTCCATCAACAGATGAATGGATCAAGAAGATGTGGTATATATACACAATGGAATACTATGCAGCCATCAAAAGAAATGAAATCTTGCCATTTGCAACAACATGGATGGAACTAGAGCGTATCATGCTTAGCGAAATAAGTCAAGCAGAGAAAGACAACTATCATATGATCTCCCTGATATGAGGAAGTGGTGATGCAACATGGAGGCTTAAGTGGGTAGAAGAAGAATAAATGAAACAAGATGGGATTGGGAGGGAGACAAACCATAATTGACTCTTAATCTCACAAAACAAACTGAGGGTTGCCGGGGGGAGGGGGTTTGGGAGAAGGGGGTGGGATTATGGACATTGGGCAGGGTATGTGCTTTGGTGAGTGCTGTGAAGTGTGTAAACCTGGTGATTCACAGACCTGTACCCCTGGGGATAAAAATATATGTTTATAAAAAATAAAAAATTAAAAAAAAAAAATTGGGGCCTATGGGCATGGCAAGCCCAATATGCTGTCTCTTCATCCAGCCACTGAGAGGCCTTACCTGAGGACTGGGCTAAGGCTGAGGGTCACAATGTGAGTTTGCCACCTATGTGGCCCGCGAGCAATGGCGAGGCTTCATCGGACAAACAGGTCTCCACTACACTGAACGTTGGACAACAAGCCAACCACAAGGTTCTTGCATTTGGGCAGGAGTTCTGATTGCTGCATCATTTTTCAAAACTGGGCAGTGATTGGAGATAAGGTCTAGGATCTGAATCCTGAATACCTAGGTTAGGAAGAGATAACGACCTAAGGCAATGGCTGGTCCGATGTACTCAGTGAGCGGCAAGCTGTCTGGCTGGGGCCAGGAGGTCCAGGCTCAGGCTCTGTCAGAAAGGGCATTATTGCCCAGGTCAGCCTATATATTTTGGGTACAGCCAAGTGGCGTGCAGGTTGATCTTCATTTGGGTTTCTGGGTAGCGCCAGAGGGCAATGTTTTTCTTTTGGAGCGCAAGCAGTGTGCTGCATTGTAATTCTAGATTGCTAAACTGGAGGGCTTGTGGGCCATTAGTCTGAGGACGGAAGTCTGAGGATACAAGCTAGGCTTAGGTTGCTGGGTGAGGACATGGCAGGCACAATATACAGACCTGAACCGAGATCTCGTGCATCTGAAGTCAGGGTGAGGATCAGACGATCGCTCAGGTTGGACCTTATGTCCCTGAAGGCCACTACATGAAGGGGGGGGGGATCACGAGGCCATGGGTGTTTTCTCACGATGGGAGTTGTGAGAAGCTCCCAACTTCAAAGATTCTTCTGCAGGACAATTGAGACCTGTTGGTAAGCTCCAGGCTAACGATTCCGAGCAGGGTTCTAAGGATCGATGGCTGGGTAGCCCACCTCGCATTACAATTGTCTCCTAGGAACAAGACAAGTTAGATCTGCTGGATCTCGCGGAGCAAACGAATACGCTGAGTTGAAATGGACTCTCCTGTAGATGGGTCCTAATGTGTTTTTGTGTCTATGGATACCTTGGATTGACGCGGTGGCACTGGGGCCATTAAGGGTTCTCCTAAACAGAGGCTTTGACATCACTCCCACGTGCAAGTTTCCCAAGTGTAGATGAGATTTGTTCTGGTGGGTGAGTCAAGAAACAGCCATATGCTGGTACTGAAATCCAGGCCTCTGAATAGAGATGCCTGAAAACTATAGCAATGGATCCGATTAGTGCCTAGGGGCCTGTTCGTTCCTTATTACCTCTGGGGATATCAGTCTACAAGTCTGAGTGCAGGTACGTTCTCAGATGGGCTCAGATTGCTCCTGTTTGTCCTGGGAAGCCACCACTATTGGGATGGCCTCAGGGACTTTGGAGGTTTATCCTATTAGTAGCATTGTGGCCATTGGAATGGGCACACAGAATTCCCTTGGAGAGGGCAAGTACAGTCCTCTACTTGGCTCCAGGGGCCTAAGCCTGTAGGCTGTGTAGGCCAGGGCTGTTTGGACAGTTGTCTGAAAACACAAACTCGGATTTTGTTTCGGGTCATAGGTATGGCAGGTCTGATCTACAGACCATGAGGAGAACTCTTTGGGATATGAAAAAAGGGTGAGTGTGTGGCTCTTGCTCAAGTATTAATCTCTGGATATCATGCCATTCATGGTCATGAAATTTCCGGGTGACTTCATGGGAAATGGACGAGTCTTACTCCCTGGGGGTTTGGCCCAATCCAAAGAGTTTGGGGTCATTCTGTGGGACGGAAGAAGTCCGTTTTTTTTTGTTGTTGTTGTTTTGTTTTGTTTTGTTTTTCAAACTCAGGGGTCCCACCAAATGAGGGAATCCAGAGTAGAGCCCTGGGGAGGGGCGATTGGACAACCAGAAATCTGGTTAAAATTTGGTCCTAGGGACAGCTAGACTTGGGTTTCAGGGCGAGGGCACGGCATGTACCCCCTGAAGATCTGAAGCAATATCTCATGCATCTGAAGTCAGAGCGAGTATCAGACGTTGGCTCAGCTTGGATTTTCTGTTCATGACGGAGCTCCTCTGGATATGAAAGAAGGGTGAGAGGGAGGCAGTCGCTCAGTCTTTTGTCTCTGGATATTTTGTCCACAATGGCCGTTTAATGTAGGAGTTGCCTCATGGGTCGTAGAAGTCTCCCTCTCTGGTAGTTTGTCCAGCCCCCAAGAGTTTGGGGTCATTCTGTGGGAAGGGAAGAGTCCTGTTTTCTGCTTCATGTGTCCCCCCAGTAGAGGGATTCTGGAGCATAGCAGCGGGTACTGACAACTGGAATACTCGCTCTATGGGTAAGCCTGGGGGCCTATGGATATGACAAGCCCCATATGCAGGATCTTGGTCCAGCCATTGAGAGGCGTTACTTTAATACGGGACTCACGCTACAGGTCACAATGCATGTCTGTGCCCTAGGCGGCCCTCAAGCACTGGCAGGGCCTTTCCGACAATGCAGGTTTTCCCACATTGAACGTTGGACAACATGCCAACCACAAGGTTTCTGGCCATGGGGAAGGAGGAATTCTAATTTCTGCATCACGTTCACCCCTGGGCAGTGATTGGAGATATGGTCTCGGTTCTGAAGCCTGAAAACCGAGGTTGGGAAGAGATGACGAACTACAGCCATAGCGGGTCCCTTGTGTCCAGGTTGGAGCCAGCTGTCTAGGTGTCGTTTGGGATGTCTTGTCTCAGGCTGTGCCAGACAAGGCATTCGAATTCAGGGTAGGCTGTATATTGCTTTACAGTCGAGTGGCATGCATTAGATAATCATTTGGGGGTTCTTATTAGCAGCATAGGGCAAAGTTTTTCTTCTGGAGGGCAGGCAGAGTGCTGCATTGTGGCTTTGGAATTCCCAACTGGAGGGCTTGTGGGCCAGGAGAGTGAGGACGGAAGTCTGAGAACACAAGCTAGGCTTAGTTTTCGGGGAATGGATATGAAAGGCACACTCTGGAGAGCTGAATTGAGATCTCATGAGTCTGAAGTCAGGTCGAGGATCAGACTTTGGCTCAGGTTGCACTTTCTGTCCATGTTGGCCCCTTCATGAAGAGGGGGGGCATTATGAGGCCATGGGGGTTTTCCCACTATTAGAGTTGTGAGATGCTCCAAACCGCAAGGATTCCTTCTGTGGGACAATTAAGATTTGTTGGATGGCTCCAGGACGTCTCCTAAGGTATTTTTCCAGAACAGGGTTCTAAGTATGGATGCCTGGGCAGACAGCCTCAATTCCAATTGTCTCCTAGCAACAAGAAACGTTTGATCTGCTGGCTTGGGGTAGCATCAGAGGGGTCTGAGTGGGAATGGACTTTCCTCAGGGTGGTCTTAAATGAGTTGAAATGGACGTTCCTGAGGATGTTCTTAATGTTGGTTTGAGTCCATTGAGACCTTGGTATGGGGCAGTGGCACCAGGGCCCTGAAGGATTCTCCTAACCAGAGGTGATAACAAAGCTCCAATGAGCAAGTTTTCCATGGGGAGACGAGATTTGTTCTTATTGGTGCCTCAGGACCACCATTTGCTGGTATTGGAAATGAGGCCTCTGAGGAGAGATGCCTGTAAACCAAAGCAATGGATCTGATTAGGGCCTAGGGGCCTGTCCGGTTCAATATTCTTCTCTGGGGACATCTTTTGTCTGAGTGGAGGTAGTTGCTCAGCTGGTTGGAGATCACACCTATTTGTCCTGGGCGGCCTACACTATTGGGATGGCCTCGGTAACATTGGAGGTTTTTCCTAATTTGCAAGGTTGTGGCCAATGGAATGGGAAGAATTCTCTTGAAAGGGAAGCACAGTCCTGAGGTGTAGCTCCAGGGACCCAAGTGTGGAGCGTGTGTGGTCCAGGGCTATTTGGACAAAAGTCTGAAAACACAAACTCCACTTAGGTTTGGGTCTGTAGGTATGGCCGGCCCGATATATAGACCGTGAGGAGAACTCTTTTGGATATGAACAAAGGGCGAAAGTGAGGTGCTTGCTCATGCTTATTTTTTCTGGGTATGTGTCACCGATTGCCATGGAATGTCCGGGTGTCCTCATGGGCCATCGATGAGGCTCCCTTTATGGGGATTTGACCCAATCCCAAGAGTTTGGGGTCATTCTGTGGGAAGGGAGGAGGCCTTTCTGTTTTTTTTTTTTTTTTTTTTTTACCTCAGGTGGACCACCAAAAGAGGGATTCCACAGCAGAGTCCTGGGGAGGGGCGACTGGACAACCAGAACTCTGGTTAACATTGGGACCTAAGAACATGGCAAGCCCCATATGTGGGCTCTTGGTCCAGACACTGAGAGGCCTTCCTTGAGCATAGGGCTCACATTGAGTTTCACAATGTGTTTTTCTGCCCAAGGAGCCCCTCAAGACAGGGCGTGGCCTAATGTACCATGCTGGTTTCTCCTACACTGAACGTTGCACAATATGGCAACCACAAGTTTTCTGGCCATGGGGAAGAAGGAGTTCTAATTTCTGCAACACTTTCACTCCTGGAGTGTGACTGGATTTAAGGTCTAGGTTCTGAAGCCTGAAAACTGATGTTGGGAAGAGAAGAAGACCTAAGGCCATGGTGTGACTGATGTGCTCAGTGTTCGGCCAGCTGTTGAGTGTGGGTTGGGAGGTGCTGGCTCAGGCTGTGGCACACAGGGAATTATTTCCCAGGCTAGACTGTATCATTGGCGTGCAGTCGAGTTTCGTGCAGGTTGGTACTCATTTGTGGTTACTGGGTAGCCCCAGAGGGCAACGTTTTTCTTCTGGAAGGAAGACACAGTGCCACATAGTGGCTCCAGAATTCCCAAACTGGAAGGCTTGTGGGCCAGGAGTGTGAGGAAAAAATTCTGAGAACACAAGCCAGACTTAGATTTCGGGGTGAGGGGACGGCAGGAACCCTCTGCAGAGATGATTCGAGATCCCGAGTACCTGAAGACAGAGCTAGGATCAGACGTTGGCTCAGGTTGGAGTTTCTGTCCATGACGGCCCCTTCATGAAGGGGAGGGTGTCACGAGACCATGGAGGTTTTCCCACGATGGGAATTGTGAGATGCACCAAACCGCAATGATTCCTTTCGTGGGACACTCGAGACCTGCTGGATGGCTCCAGGACATCCCATAAGGAAGTTATCCAGAGCAGGGTTCTAAGGATGGATGCCTGGGCACCCTGCCTCCCATTCCGGGGGTCTCATAGCGCCAAGGCAAGTTCGATCTGCTGGATCTAGGGGAGTAACCGAGGCGGGTGTGTTGAAATGGGTGAGTTGAGGATGGGTCATAATGTGCATTTGTGTCCATGGAGACCTTGGAATGGGGTGCTTGATCCGGGGCCTTGAGGGATGTTCATAACCGGAGGTTTTGATGGAACTCTAAAGAGTACGTTTCCTATGTAGAAATGAGAATTGTTTTGATGAGTGCCTAAGGAATCTCCCATATGCTGGTATTGGAAACCAGGCCTCTGAGGAGAGATGCCTGGACACAAATGCAATGGATATGATTAGGGCCTAGGTGACTGTCCGGTTCAATCTCTTTCCTGGGGATACGTGTCTATGGATCTGAGGGGAGGTAGTTGCTCGGCTTGTGTCAGATCGCCCCTGTTTGTCCTGGGCAGCCTATAACATTGGAAATGGCCTCGGGATTTTGGAGTTTCACCTAATCTATAGGGTTGTGGCCAATGGAATGGGCAGAAATCCCCTGGAGAGGGCAGGCACAGTTCTGAGTTTGGCTCTAGGGGCCCAGCCTTGAGGGTGTGTGGGCCAGGCCTGTGGGGACAGAAGTCTGAAAACACAAACTCCAATTAGGATTGGGGACATAGGTATGGCACGCCCAATCTACAGACCGTGATAACACTTCGGGATATGAAAAAGGGTGAGTTTGAGGTGTTTGCTCAGGTTTTGTCTCTGGATTTGTGTCAACAATGTGGGTCGAATGCTGGCGTGGCCTCATGGGTTGTGGACGGCTTTCCTTCTCTGAGGATTGGACCCAATCCCAAGAGTTTGGGTACATTCTGTGGGATGGGAGGTGTCCTTTCTGTTTTTTTATTTTATTTTATGTACCTCATGTGTGCCAATAAAAGAGGGATTCCCGAGCAGAGTCCTTGGTAGGGACAACTGGATAACCCCACCTCTGTTTAAGTTTGGGGGCCTAGGGGCATGGCATGTCCAATATGTGGGCTCTTGATTCAGACACTGAGAGGTCTTCCTTGAGGACAGGGCTCATGCTGAGGGTCACAATGCCTATTTGTGCCCAACAAGGCCCTCAAGCACGGGAAGGGCCTCATGGGCCACGCTGGATTCTCCTACACCGAATGTTGGAGAATATGCCAACCACAAGGTTTCCGGCCATGGCGAAGGAAGAGTTGTGATTTCTGCATCACGTTCACCCCTGGACAGTGATTGGAGTTTAGGTCTAGGTTCTGAAACCCGAAAACCGAGGTTGGGAAGAGATGAAGACCTAAGGACCTGATGGGTACAATGAGCTCAGTGTGTGGCTAGCTGTTGAGTGTAGGTCTGGAGGTGTGGGCTCATGCTGTGTCAGACAGGGCATTAGACAGGGTAGACTGTATATTTGGGGTGCAGTCGAGTGGCGTTCAGTTGATCCTCATTCGGGTTTCTAGGTAGCTCCATAAGGCAACGTTTTTCTTCTGGAGGGCAGGCAGAGTGCTGCATTGTGGCCCCAGTATTGCCAAATTGTAGGGCTTTTGGGCCAGGGGTGTGAGGACGGTAGTCTGAGAACACAAGCTAGGCTTAGTTTTTGGGGTGAGGGCACAGAAGGCACACTCTGTAGAGCTGCATCAAGATCTCATGCACCTGAAGCCAGGGCGAATATCAGACGTTTGCTCAGGTTGGAGTTTCTGTCCATGATGGCCCCTTTATAAAGTGGAGCGTCTCAAGAGGCCATGAAGATTTTCCCACAATGGGAGTTGTGAGATGCACCAGACTGCAAAGATTCCTTCTGTGGGACACTTGAGACCTGTTGGATGGCTCTAGGATGTCCCATATGGAACGACTCCAGAGTAGGGTTCTAAGGATGGATGCCTGGGCAGCCCGCCTCCCATTCTAGTTGTCTCCTAGCAACAAGGCAGGTTTGATCTGCAGGCCCTGGGGGAGAAACCAAGGGGGATGAGTTGACATGGACTCTACCGAGGATAGATCATAATGTGGGTTTAAGTCCATGGAGACCTTAGAATGGGGCGCTTGATCCGGGGCCCTGAAAGATTCTCCTAAACAGAGGTGTTTATAGAGCTCCAAAGAGTACATTTCCTATGTGGAGACGAGATTTTTCTATGAGTGCCTCAGTAATCCCCCATATGCTGGTATTGGTAACCAGGTCTCTGAGGAGAGATGCCTGGAAACAAAAGCAATGGATCTGATTAGGGCCTAAGTGCCTGTCCAGTTCAATCTTATTCTATGGGGATATCTGTCTCTGGGTCTGAGTGGAGGTAGTTTCCTAACTTGTGAAAGATCATCCACGTTTGTCCTGGCCAGCCAACACTATTGGGATGGCCTCGGGGAGTTTGGAGGTTTCTCCTAATCTATAGGGTTGTGGCCAATGGAAATGGCAGAATTCCCCTGGAGAGGGAAGCCACAGACCTCAGGTGTGGCTCCAGGTGCCCCAGCTTGGATGGTGTGTGGGCCAGGACTGTGGGGACAGAAGTCTGAAAACACAAACTCAGCTTAGGTTTCGGATGTATGTATGAAGGCTCGATCTACAGACCGTGAGAATTTTCCGGGCTATGAACAAAGAGCGAGTATGTGGCATTTGCTCAGGCTTTTGTCTCTGGATTTTGTGCCTACAGTGGCCGTGGAATGTCGGGGTGTCCTCAAGGGCCATGGACAAGTCTTTCCCTGGTGATTTGGCCTGATCCCAAGTGGTTGGGTTCATTCTGTGGATGGGAAGAGTCCTTTCTGTATTTTTTTTTTTTTTTTACCTCAGGTGTCCCACCAAAGAGGGATTCCAGAGCAGTGCCCTGAGTAGGAGTGACTAGATATCTCTAACTCTGGTTGAGATTGGGGGACTAGGGTCTTGGCAAGCCCCATATGTGGGCTGTTGTTCCAGTCACTAAGAGGCTTTACATGAGGATAGGGCTCACGCTGAGGGTAACAATGTGTGTTTGTGCAAAATTCTAGCCCTCAGGGATAGGTGGGGCCTCATAGTCCATGCTGCTTTCTCCTACAATGAACGTTGGACCACATGCCAACCACAAGGTTTCTTGCCATGGCGAAGGAGAAGTTCTGATTCTTGTATCACGTTCACTCCTGAGCAGTGAGTGGAGATAACGTCTAGGTTCTGAAGGTGTAAACTGAGGTTGGGTAGAGATGATGGCCGAAAGCCATTGTGGGTTTGATATGCTCAGTGTACGGCCAGCTGTCTGGGTGTTGGACTGGAGGTCTGCCTTCAGGCTGTGTCAGACAGGGCTTTAGTGCACAGGCTAGATTGTATAATTGGGGTATGGTCGAGTGGCATGCTGTTTGTTACTCATTTGGCGTTTCTGGTTAGCCCTATAGGGCAACATTTTTCTTCTGGAGGGCAGGCAGAGTGCTGCATTGTGTCTCCAGAATTGCCAAACTGGTGGGGTGAGGCCAGGATTGTGAAGACGGAAGTCTGAGAACACAAGTTAGGCTTAGGTTTCGGGGCGAGGGCACAGCAGGCACACTCTCAAGTGCTGAATCGAGATCTCGTGCTTCTGAATTCAGGGCGCGGATCAGACTTTGGCTTAGGATGGAGTTTCTGTCCATGATGGCCCATTTACGAAGGTGTGGGGCATCATGAGGAAATGGAGGTTTTCTCACAGTGGGATTGTGTGATGCTTCAAACCACAAGGATTCATTCTGCGAGACAGTCAAGACAGGTTGGTTGGATTCAAGACGTCCCATAAAGAAATTCTCCAGAGCAGGGTTCTAAGGATGGATGCCTGGGCAGCCCACCTCGCATTCCAACTGTCTCCTAGTGACAAGGCAGGTTTGATCTGCTGGCTCTGGGTGAGCAGCTGAGGGGGCTGATTTGAAATGGACTCTCCTGAGGATGGATCATAATGTAAGTTTGTGTCCTTGGAGACCTTGGAATTGGGCCATGGTGCCAGCGCCCTGAAGGATCCTCCTAACCTGACGTATTGACACAGCTCCAAAGAGCAAGTTTCTCATGTGGAGATGAGATCTGTTCTGATTGTTTCCTTAGGAAACCCCCATATTCTGATATTGGAAACCAGGCCTCTGAGGAGAGATACATAGAAACCAAAGCAATGGATCAGAAGTTGGCTCAGGTTGGAGTTTCTGTCCATGATGTCCCCTTTATAAAGGGGAGCATCTCATGAGGCCATGTAGGTTTTCCCACTATAGGAGTTGTGAGATGCTCCAATCTGCAAGGATTCCTTCTGCAGGACAGTCAAGACCTGTTGGAGGGTCCCACGGACATCCCATATGGAACGGCGCCAGAGCAGGATTCCAACGATGGATGCCTAGAGAGTCTGCTTTGCATTCCAGTTGTCTCCTAGCGACAAGGCAGGTGTGATATTCTGGCTCTTGGGGAGTAATCAACGGGGCTGAGTTGAAATGTACTCTCCTGCCGAATGATCATAATGCGGGTTTGTGTCCACGGAGACCTTGGAATAGGGCGGTGGCTCTGGTTACCTGAAGGTTTCTCCTAACTGGAGGCTTTTACAGAGCTCCAAAGGATAAGTTTCCCATGTGGAGATAAGATTTGTTCTGATTGGTATCTCTGGAATCCCCCATATGCTGGTATTGGAAAACAGGCCTCTGAGGAGAGATGCTTAGAAACAAAAGCAATGGAACCAATTACGTTCTAGGGGCCTGTCCAGTTTAATAACGTTCTCTTGGGATATCTGTCTACGGGTGAGTTGAGGTCGTTGCTCAGCTTGTGACAGATCACCCCTCTTTGTACTGGGCGGCCTACACTATTGGAATGGCCTCTGGGACTTTGGAGGTTTCTCCTAATCTGTAGGGTTGTGGCCAATGGAATGGGAAGAATTTCCTTGGAGAGGGCAGGCACAGTCCTGAGGTGTGGCTCCAGGGGCCTCAGCCTGGAGGGTGTGTGGGACAGGGATGGCCTGATCCCAAGTGATTGGGGTCATTCTGTGGGTGGGAGGAATCCTTTCTGTGTTTACTTACCTCAAATGTCCCACCAAAGAGGGATTCCAGAGCAGAGCCCTGAGTAGGGGTGACTAGATGTCTCTACCTCTGGTTAAGATTGGGTGACTTGGGGCATGGCAGGCCCCATATGCGGGATCATGGTCCAGCCACTGAGAGGCTTTACATGAGGACAGGGCTCAAACTGAGGGTCCCAATGTGTGTTTGTGCCCCACCGCAGCTCCTAATCATGGGCAGGGCCTCAGGGACCCTACACTACCCTCAGGGGCCCTACTACTACTCCTGTAGGCCCTACTGGGGTCCTACACTGAACTTTGGATAAGATGCCAACCACAAGATTCTGGCGAGAGGGAAGGAGGAGTTATGGTTTCTGCATCACGTTCACCCATGGGAAATGAGTAGAGATAAGGTCTAGGTTTCTGTAGCCTGAAAACCAGGTTGGAAAGAGATGGCAACCTAAGGCCATGGCGGTTCAGATGTTCTCAGTGTACGGCAAGCTGTCTGGGTGTCGGTTGGGAATTCAGGCCTCAGGTTGTGTCAGACAGGGCATTAGTGCACAGGCTAGACTATATAATTGGTGTACAGTTGAGTGGCATGCAGGTTTATCCTCATTTGAGGTTTCTGGGGAGACCCATAGGGCAACGTTTTTCTTCTAGTGGGCAGGCAGAGTGCAGCACTGTGACATCGGAAATCCCAAAATGGAGGGCGTGTGGTCCAGGAGAGTGAGGACGGAAGTCTGAGAACACTAGCTATGCTTAGGTTTTGGGGTGAGGGCACAGCAGGTACACTCTGAAGAGCTTAATCAAGATTTGTGCATCTGAAGTCAAGGTGAAGAACAGCCGTTGGGTCAGGTTGCAGTTTCTTTCCATGATCCACCTTCATGAAGATTGGGGGCATCATGTGACCTTGGAAGCTTTCCATGATATGAGTTGTGAGGTGGTCCATGCAAAACGACTCCTGTGAGACAGTCGAGACCTGTTGGATGACTCAAGGATGTCCCATAAGGAACGACGCAAGAGCAGGATTCTAAGAGTTCTAAGGATCTCTAAGGAGAGATGCCTGGAAACCAAAGTAATGGATCCGAAAGGTGCCTATGGGCCTGTTCGTTCCTTTTTACCTCTGTGGACATCAGTCTACGGGTCTGAGTGCCGGTAGGTGCTCAGATGGGCCCAGATTGCCCCTATTTGTCCTGGGAAGCCCCAAATATACGGATGGCCTCAGGGACTTTGGAGATTTATCCTATTAGTAGGGTTGTGGCCATTGGAATGGGCACATACAATTCCCTTGGAGAGGGCAAGCACAGACTTCACGAGGTCCGGTCTCAGGCTGTCAGACAGTGCATTAGTGCCGAGGTTAGACTATATATTTTGGGTGCCTGCGTGTGACGTGTAGGTTCTTATCTGAAGAACTCTTCAGGATATGAAGAATGAGCGAGTCTGAGGCGCGTGCTCAGGCTTTTGTCTCTGGATTTTGTATCAGCGATGGCCGTGGAATGTTGGGGAGGCCTCATGGGCCATGGACGAATCTTGCTCTCTGTGGACTTGGCCCTATCCAAATTGTTTTCGTCAATCTGTGGGATGGGAGGACTCCTTTTAGGTTTGTTACCTCAGGTGTCCGACCAAAAGAGGAATTCCAAATGAGAGCCCTGGGGAAGAGTGAAGGGACAACCCGAACTATGGTTAAAAATTGGGGCCTAGGGGCATGGCAAGCCCAATATGTTGTCTCTCCATCCAGCCACTGAGAGGCCTTACCTGAGGACTGGGCTCAGGCTGAGGGTCACAATGTGTGTTTGTGACCAATGTGGCCCGCAAGCATGGGCGGGGCCTCATGGGCCACACTGGTTTCAAGTACACTGAACCTTGGACAACATGCCAACCACAAGGTTTCTTGCCATGGGGAAAGCGTTCTGATTTCTGCATCATTTTCAAACCCGGGCCGTGATTGGAGATAATGTCTAGGTTCTGAAGCCTGAAACCCGAGATTGAGAAGAGATGAAGTCCTAATGCCATGGCAGGTCCTATGAGCTCAGTGTTTGCCCAGCTGTCTGGGTGGGGCCAGGAGGTCCAGACTCAGGCTGTCTCAGAAAGGGCATTAGTGCCCAGGTCAGCCTATATATTTGGGGTACAGCCGAATGGCGTGCAGGTTGAATCTCATTTGTGGTTTCTGGGTAGCCCCAGACAGCAATATTTTACTTCTGGAGGGCAGGCAGAGTGCAGCACTGTAGTTCTGGATTGCCAAATTGGAGGGCTTGTGGGCCAGTAGTCTGAGGACGGAAGTCTGAGAACCCAAGCTAGGCCTAGGTTTCTGGGTGAGACCTGAATCTAGATACCGTGCATTTGAAGTCAGGGCGAGGAACAGACGATCACTCAGGTTGGACATTCTGTCCCTGATGGCCCCTTCTTGAAGGGGGGGTGGATCACGAGGCCAAGGGGGTTTTCCCACGATGGGAGTTGTGAGAAGCTCCCAACTGCAAAGATTCTTCTGCAGGACAATTGAGACCTGTTGGTTGGGTCCAGGACAACGATTCCGAGCAGGCTTCTAAGGATGGATGGCTGGGTAGCCCATCTCGCATTCCAATTGTCTGCAAGCAACAAGACAGGTTAGATCTGCTGCTGATCTGGGGGAGCAACCGAGGAGGATGAGTTGAAATGGACTCTCCCGTGGATGTGTCCTAATATGATTTTGTGTCTATGGAGACCTTGGAATGAAGCGGTGGCACTGGGGCCCTGAAGGGTTCTCCTAAAGAGAGGCTTTCACACAGCTCCATCGTGCAAGTTTCCCATGTGTAGATGAGATTTGTTCTGATGGGTGAGTCAAGAAACAGCCATATGCTGTTATTGAAATCCATTCCTCTGAGGAGAGATGCCTGGAAACCAAAGCAATGGATCGGATATGTGCCTAGGGCCCTGTTCGTTCCTTTTTACCTCTGGGGACATCAGTCCAAGGGTCTGAGTGCCGGTAGGTGCTCAGATGGGCCCAGATTGCCCCTGTTTGTCCTGGGAAGCCACAAATATTGGGATGGCCTCAGGGACTTTGGAGGTTTATCCTCTTAGTTGGGTTGTGGCCATTGGAATGGGCACACACAATTCCTTTGGAGAGGGCAAGCACAGTCGTCAGGTATGGCTCCAGGCGCATGAGACTGTAGGGTGTGTTGGCCAGGGCTGTTTAGACAGTTGTTTGAAAACACAAACTCGTCTTATGTTTCGGGTCATAGGTATGGCAGGACTGATCTACAGACCATGAGGAGAACTCTTCGGGATATGAAAATAGGGCGAGTGTGAGGCTCTTGCTCAAGTTTTTATCTCTGGTTATCGTGTCACTCATGGTCGTGAAATTTCCGGGTGACTTCATGGGAAATGGACGAGTCTTACTCTCTGGGGGTTTGGCCCCGTCCAAAGAGTTTGGGGTCATTCTGTGGGATGGAAAAAGTCCGTTGTTCTGTTGTTATTGATTCGTTTTGTTTTGTTTTTCAACCTCAGGTGTCCCAGTTAATGAGGGATTCCAGAGTAGAGCCCTGGGAGGGACGACTGGACAACCAGAAATCTGGTTAAAAATTGGGGCCTAGGGACATGTCAAGCCCATTATGACATCTAATGGTCCAGCCACTGAGAGGACGTACTAGAGGACAGGACTCACACTGAGGGACACAATGCGTGTTTATGCCCTCTTCGCAATCAAGAATGGGCGGGGGCGTCAGGGTGAAAGCTGGTTTCTTTCCTACACTGAACGTTGGACAACATGCCAACCACATGGTTTCTTGCCTTGGGTAAGGAAGAGTTCTGATTTCTACATCATAGTCACCCCTGGGCAGTGATTGGAGATAAGGTCTAGGTTTTAAAGACTGAAAACTGAGGTAGGTAGGTAAGAGATGATGACCTAAGCCATGGCGGGTCTGATGTGCTCAGTGTGCGGTCAGCTGTCTGGGTGTTGGTCACGAGGTCCGGGCTCAGGTTGTCAGACAGTGCATTAGTGCCCAGGTTAGACTATATATTTTGGGTGCCTTCGAGTGACGTGTAGGTTCTTATCTGAAGAACTCTTCAGGATATGAAGAATGAGCGAGTCTGAGGCGCGTGCTCAGGCTTTTGTCTCTGGATTTTGTATCAGCGATGGCCGTGGAATGTTGGGGAGGCCTCATGGGCCATGGACGAATCTTGCTCTCTGTGGACTTGGCCCGATCCCAATCGTTTTTCGTCAATCTGTGGGATGGGAGGACTCCTTTTAGGTTTGTTACCTCAGGTGTCCGACCAAAAGAGGAATTCCAAATCAGAGCCCTGGGGAAGAGTGAAGGGACAACCCGAACTATGGTTAAAAATTGGGGCCTAGGGGCATGGCAAGCCCAATATGCTGTCTCTCCATCCAGCCACTGAGAGGCCTTACCTGAGGACTGGGCTCAGGCTGAGGGTCACAATGTGTGTTTGTGACCAATGTGGCCCCTAAGCATGGGCGGTGCCTCAAGGGCCACACTGGTTTCAGGACACTGAACCATGGACAACATGCCAACCACAAGGTTTCTTGCCATGGGGAAAGCGTTCTGATTTCTGCATCATTTTCAAACCCGGCCGTGATTGGAGATAATGTCTAGGTTCTGAAGCCTGAAACCCGAGATTGAGAAGAGATTAAGTCCTAAGGCCATGGCAGGTCATATGAGCTCAGTGTGCGGCCAGCTGTCTGGGTGGTGCCAGGAGGTCCAGACTCAGGCTGTCTCAGAAAGGGCATTAGTGCCCAGGTCAGCCTATATATTTGGGGTACAGCCGAATGGCGTGCAGGTTGAATCTCATTTGGGGTTTCTGGGTAGCCCTAGACGGCAATGTTTTTCTTCTGGAGGGCAGGCAGAGTGCTGCACTGTAGTTCTGGATTGCCAAACTGGAGGGCTTGTGGGCCAGTAGTCTGAGGACGGAAGTCTGAGAACCCAAGCTAGGCCTAGGTTTCTGGGTGAGACCTGAATCTAGATCTCGTGCATCTGAAGTCAGGGCGAGGATCAGACGATCGCTCAGGTTGGACATTCTGTCCCTGATGGCCCCTTCTTGAAAGGGGGCGTGGATCACGAGGCCATGGCGGTTTTTTCCACGATGGGAGTTGTGAGAAGCTCCCAACTGCAAAGATTCTTCTGCAGGACAATTGAGACCTGTTGGTTGGCTCCAGGACAACGATTCCGAGCAGGGTTCTAAGGATGGATGGCTGGGTAGCCCATCTCGCATTCCAATTGTCTCCAAGCAACAAGACAGGTTAGATCTGCTGGATCTGGGGGAGCAACCGAGGAGGCTGAGTTGAAATGGACTCTCCCGTGGATGTGTCCTAATATGATAATATGTCTATGGAGACCTTGGAATGAAGCGGTGGCACTGGGGCCCTGAAGGGTTCTCCTAAAGAGAGGCTTTCACACAGCTCCATCGTGCAAGTTTCCCATGTGTAGATGAGATTTGTTCTGATGGGTGAGTCAAGAAACAGCCATATGCTGTTATTGAAATCCATTCCTCTGAGGAGAGATGCCTGGAAACCAAAGCATTGGAAGCCTTAGCTGAGGACTGGGTACTGGCTGAGGGTCACAATGTGTGTTTGTGACCAATGTGTCCCGCAAGCATGGGCGGGGCCTCTTGGGCCACACTGGTTTCAACTGCACTGATTCTTGGACAACATCCCAACCACAAAGTTTCTTGCCATGGGGAAAGAGTTCTGATTTCTGTATTATTTTCAAACCCGGGCCGTGATTGGAGATAAGGTCTAGGTTCTGAAGCCTGAAAACCGAGGTTGTGAAGAGATGACGACCTAAGGCCATGGCGGGTCCGATGTGCTCTCAGTGTGCGGCCAGCTGTCTGGGTGGGGCCAGGAGGTCCAGGCTCAGGCTGCGTCAGAAAGGGCATTAGTGCCCAGGTCAGCCTATATATTTGGGGGTACAGCCGAATGGCGTGCAGGTTGATCCTCATTTGGGGTTTCTGGGTAGCCCCAGAGGGCAATGTTTTTCTTCTGGAGGGCAGGTTGAGTGCTGCATTGTAGTTCTAAATTGCCAAATTGGAGGGCGTGTTGGCCAGTAGTCTGAGTACGGAAGTCTGAGACCCAAGCTAGGCCTAGTTATGTGGGTGAGGATTTGGCAGGCACAATCTACAGTCCTGAATCTAGATCTCGTGCATCTGAAGTCAGGGCGAGGATCAGACGATCGCTCAGGTTGGACATTCTGTCCCTGAGGGCCCCTTCTTGAGGGGGGGGGGATCATGAGGCCATGGGGATTTTCCAACGATGGGAGTTGTGAGAAGGTCCCAATTGCAAAGATTCTTCTGCAGGACAATTGAGACCTGTTGGTGGTTGGCTCCAGGACAACGATTCCGAGCAGGGTTCTAAGGATGGAGGGCTGGGTAGCGCACCTCGCATTCCAATTGTCTCCAAGCAACAAGACAGTTCAGATCTGCTGGATCTGGGGGAGCAACCAAGGAGGCTGAGTTGAAATGGACTCTCCCTTGCATGTGACCTAATATGATTTTGTGTCTATGGAGACCTTGGAATGAAGCAGTGGCACTGGGGCCCTGAATGGTTCTCCTAAATAGAGGCTTTCACACAGCTCAGTCGTGCAAGTTTCCCATGTGTAGATGAGATTTGTTCTGATGTGTGAGTCAAGAAGCAGCCATATGCTGTAATTGAAATCCAGGCATCTGAGGAGAGATGCTTTGCAACCAAAGCAATGGAATCGATAGGTGCCTAGGGCCCTGTTCGTTCCTTATTACCTCTGGGGATATCAGTCCAAGGGTTTTGAGTGCAGGTAGGTGCTCAGATAGGCTCAAATATTGCGATGGCCTCAGGAATTTTGGAGGTTTATCCTCTTAGTAGGTTTGTGGCCATTGGAATGGGCACATACAATTCCCTTGGAGAGGGCAAACACAGTCTTCAGGTTTGGCCTCAGGGGACTGAGCCTGTAGGATGTGTAGGCCAGAGCTGTTGGGACTGTTGTCTGAAAACACAAACTCGGCTTATGTTTCAGGTCATAGGTATGGCAGGACTGATCTAAAGACCATGAGGAGAACACTTTGGGATATGAAAAATGGGCGCGAGTGTGAGGCTCTTGCTCACGTTTTTGTCTCTAGATATTGTGTCACTCATGGTCGTGAAATTTCCGGATAACTTCATGGGAAATGGACGAGTCTTACTCTCTGGGGGTGTGGCCTCGTCCAAGGATTTTGGGGTCACACTGTGGGATGGAAGAAGTCCGTTTTTTTTTGTTGTTGTTGATTTGTTTTGTTTTGTTTTTCAACCTCAGGTGTCCCACCAAATGAGGGTTTCCAGAGTAGAGCCCTGGGGAGCTGTGACTGGACAACCAGAAACCTGTTTAAAAATTGGGGCCTAGGGACATGTCAAGCCCATTATGACATCTAATGGTCCAGCCACTGAGAGGATTTACTAGAGGTCAGGAATCACGCTGAGGGTCACAATGCGTGTTTATGCCCTTGTCGCACTCAAGAATGCGCGTGACCTCAGGGTGAATGCTGGTTTCTCCTACACTGAACGTAGGACAACATGGCAACCACAAGGTTTCTTGCCTTGGGTAAGCAGGAGTTTTGATTTCTGCATCACAGTCACCCCTTGGCAGTGATTGGACATAAGGTCTAGGTTCTGAAGCCTGAAAACTGACGTAGGGCAGAGATGATGACCTAAGGCCATGGCGGGTCTGGTGTGCTCAGAGTGCGGTCAGCTGTCTGGGTGTTGCTCAGGAGGTCCCGGCACAGTTTGTGTCAGACAGTGCATTAGTGCCCAGGTTAGACTATATAATTTGGGTACATTCGAGTGCCGTGTAGGTTTATTCTCATTTAATGTGCCTGGGCAGCTCATTAGGCAATATATTTTTTCTAGAGGGCAGGCAGAGTGCTGCAATGATGGTTTGGAATTGCCACTCTTGTAGGCTTCGGGGCCAGGAGTGTGAGGATGGAAGTCTGAGAACACAAGCTACACTTGGGTTTCAGGGCAAGCGCACAGCATGTACCTCCTGAAGATCTGAAGCAATATCTCATGCATCTGAAGTCAGAGCGAGGATCAGACGTTGGCTCAGCTTGGATTTTCTGTTCATGACGGCCCCTTCATGAAGGGAGCGGATTCTCGAGAGCGTGGAGGTTTTCCCACGTTGGGAGTGGTGGGATGCCCCCTCCAAGGATTCCTTCTGTGGGACAATTGAGTTCTGTTGGACGTTGCCAGGACAATCCATATGGATGAGTCCAGACCAACGTTCGAGGATGGATGCCTGGAAAGCCCGCCTCGCATTCCAATTGTCTCCTAGTGACAAGACAGTTTAGATCTGCTGGCTCTGCGGGAGCAACCAGGGTGGCTGAGTTGAAATGGACTTTCCTGAGGATGGGTCTAATGTGTGTTTGTGTCCATGAGGGCCTTGGAATGTTGCGGTGGCACCGGGACCCTGAAGTATTCTCCTCAGCTTTTGACATAGCTCCCATGCACAAGTTTCCTTGTGGAGACGTGTTTGGTTCTGATGGGTGCCTCAGGAAAACCCCAATGCTGGTATTGGAATCCAGGGTTTTGAGGAGACATGCCTGTAAACCAAAGCAATGGATTCGATTTTGGCCTAGGGTCCTGTCTGGTTCAATCTTCTTCTCTGGGGACATCCATCTAGGGTATGAGTGGAGGTAGATGCTCAGCTGGTGTCAGACTGCCCTTTTTTGTCCCGGGCGACCTATACTATTGGGATGGCCTCAGGGACTTTGGAGGGTTCTCCTAATTTGTACGAATTTGGACAATGGAATGGGCAGAATTCCCATGGATTAGTTAGGCACAGTCCTAATGTGTGGCTCCAGGGTCCCCAGCCTGGAGGGTATGTGGCCCAGGACTTTGAGGACAGAAGTCTGAAAACACAAACTCAGCTTATGTTTGGGGACGTAGGTATGGCAGGCCCGATCTACAAACCATGAGAAGACATCTTCAGGATATGAAGAAAGTGCGAGTCTGAGGCACTTGCTCAGAATTTTGTCTCTGGATTTTGTATCAGCGATGGCCGTGGAATGTTGGGGAGGCCTCATGGGCCATGGACGATTCTTGCTCTCCGTGGATTTGGCCCGATCCCAATTGTTTTTCGTCAATCTGTGGGATTCGAGGACTCCTTTCAGGTTTGTTACCTCAGGTGTCCCACCAAAAGAGGAATTCCAAAGCAGAGCCCTGGGGAAGAGTGAAGGGACAACACGAACTATGGTTAAAAATTGGGGCCTAGGGGCATGGCAAGCCCAATATGCTGTCTCTCAATCCAGCCACTCAGAGGCCTTACCTGAGGACTGGGCTAGGGTGAGGGTCACAATGTGTGTTTGTGACGAATGTGGCCCGCAAGCATGGGTGGGGCCTCATGGGCCACACTGGTTTCAACGACACTGAACCTTGGACAACATGTCAACCACAAGGTTTCTTGCCATGGGGAAAGAGTTCTGATTTCTGCATCATTTTCAAACCCGGGCTTTGATTGGAGATAATGTCTAGGTTCTGAAGCCTGAGAACCGAGGTTGAGAAGAGATGATGACGACGTAAGGCCATGGCGGGTTCGATGTGCTCAGTGTGCGGCCAGCTGTCTGGGTGGGGCCCGGAGGTCCAGGATCAGGCTGTGTCAGAAAGGGCATTAGTGCCCAGGTCAGCCTATATATTTGGGGTACAGCCGAATGGCGTGCAGGTTGATCCTCATTGGGGGTTTCTGGGTAGCCGCAGAGGGCAATGTTTTTCTTCTGCAGGTCAGGCAGAGTGCTGCAATGTAGTTCTGGATTGCTAAACTGGAGGGCTTGTGGGCCAGTAGTCTGAGGACGAAAGTCTGAGAACCCATTCTAGGCCTAGGTTTATGGTTGAGGATATGGCAGGCACAATCTACAGACCTGAATCGAGATCTCGTGCATCTGAAGTCACAGCGAGGATCAGAGTTCACTCAGGTTGGACATTCTGTCCCTGATGGCCCCTTCTTGAAGGGGGGGTGGATCACGAGGCCAAGGGGGTTTTCCCACGATGGGAGTTGTGAGAAGCTCCCAACTGCTAGATTCTTCTACAGGACAATTGAGACCTGTTGGTTGGCTCCAGGACAACGATTCCGAGCAGGGTTCTAAGGATGGATGGCTGGGTAGCCAACCTCGCATTCCAATTGTCTCCAAGCAAGAAAACATGTTAGATCTGCTGGTTCTGGGGGAGCAACCGAGGAGGCTGAGTTGAAATGGACTCTCCCGTGTATGTGTCCTAATATGATTTTGTGTCTGGAGACCTTGGAATGAAGCGGTGTCACTGGGGCCCTGAAGGGTTCTCCTAAAGAGAGGCTTTCACATAGCTCCATCGTGCAAGTTTCCCCCTGTGTAGATGAGATTTGTTCTGATGGGTGAGTCAAGAAACAGCCATATGCTGTTATTGAAAGACAGGCCTCTGAGGAGAGATGCCTGGAAACCAAAGCAATAGATGCGATAGATGCCTAAGGGCCTGTTCGTTCCTTTTTACCTCTGGGCACATCAGTCTAAGGGTCTGAGTGCAAGTAGGTGCTCAGATGGGCCCAGATTGCCCCATTTGTCCTGGGAAGCCGCAATATGGGGATGGCCTCAGGGACTTTGGAGGTTTATACTCTTAGGAGGGTTGTGGCCATTGGAATGGGCACATACAATCCCTTGGAGAGGGCAATCACAGTCGTCAGGTTTGGCTCCAGGGGCATGTGCCTGTAGGGTGTGTAGGCCAGGGCTGTTTGGACAGTTGTCTGAAAAAAAAACTCGGCTTATGTTTCGGGTCATAGGTATGGCAGGACTGATCTACAGACCATGAGGAGAACACTTCGGGATATGAAAAAAGGGCGAGTGTAGGGGAGGAGTCAAGATGGTGGAGAAGTAGCAAGCTGAGACTGCTTCAGCCAGCCGGAGATCAGATAGATACCTTATCTAAAGATTGCAAACACCTGAAAATCCATCGGCAGTTCGAAGAGAAGAAAACAGCAATTCTGGAAACAGAAAAACAACCACTTTCTGAAAGGTAGGACTGGTGGAGAAGTGAATCCAAAGCGACGGGAAGATAGACCCCGGGGGGAGGGGCCGGCTCCCGGCAAGCGGCGGAGCAAACCGTGCACAAAATCAGGACTTTTAAAAGTCTGTTCCGCTGAGGGACATCGCTCCAGAGGCTAAACCGGGGCAAAGCCCACGCGGGGTCAGCGTGGCCTCAGGTCCCGCAGGGTCACAGAAGGATCGGGGGTGTCTGAGTGTCGCAGAGCTTGCGGGTATTGGAACGGGAAAGCCGGCTACAGAGACAGAGCCGACAGTAAGCTCACAGGTCCGTGTTACCTTGAACCGGTCGTAGGCTCGGTGAGCTCAGAGCGCGGCCGGAGGTCAGGCAGACGGGAGTAACTGGGCGCGGTTCTCTGAGCGCGCACTGAGGAGTGCGGCCCTGGGCTCTCGGCTCCTCCGGGCCGGAGACCAGGAGGCCGCCATTTGTATTCCCGTCCTCTGGAACTCTATGGAAAGCGCTTAGGGAACAAAAGCTCCTGAAAGCAAACCCGAGCGGATTACTCACCCCGGCCCCGGGTAAGGGCGGTGTAATTCTGCCTGGGGCAAAGACACTTGAGAATCACTACAACAACAGGCCCCTCCCCCAGAAGATCAACAAGAAATCCAGCCAAGACCAAGTTCACCTACCAAGGATTGCGGTTTCAATACCAAGGAGAGCAGCAGAATTCCAGAGGAGGAGAAAGCCAAGCACGGAACTCATGGCTTTTTTCCTGTGATTTTTTTTAGTCTTACAGTTAATTTAATTTTTTCTTTTTCATTTTTTTTTTTTTTTCTCGCCTTGGGTAAAATTTTTTTTTAACTGTTACCTTTTTCTTTTTTAACGATTTTATACTAGTTTATCTAATATATATATTTTTTTTTTTTTTTACATTTTTCTTAGGTGTATTCTTTTTTTAAAAAATTCTTTTCTTTTCTTTTCTTTTTTTTTCTTTTCTTTTTTTTTTTTTTTTTTTTTTCTTTCTTCCTTTATGAACCTCTTTTTATCCCCTTTCTCCCCACTCACGATTTTGGATCTCTTCTAATTTGGTTAAAGCATATTTTCCTGGGGTTGTTGCCACCCTTTTAGTATTTTACTTGCCCCTTCACTTACTCTTATCTGGACAAAATGACAAGACGTAAAAATTCAACACAAAAAAAAGAACAAGAGGCAGTACCGAAGGCTAGGGACCTAATCAATACAGACATCGGTAATATGTCAGATCTAGAGTTCAGAATGACAATTCTCAAGGTTCTAGCCGGGCTCGAAAAAGGCATGGAAGATATTAGAGAAACCCTCTCGAGAGATATAAAAGCCCTTTCTGGAGAAATAAAAGAACTAAAATCTAACCAAGGTGAAATCAAAAAAGCTATTAATGAGGTGCAATCAAAAATGGAGGCTCTAACTGCTAGGATAAATGAGGCAGAAGAAAGAATTAGTGATGTAGAAGACGAAATGACAGAGAATAAAGAAGCTGAGCAAAAGAGGGACAAACAGCTACTGGACCACGAGGGGAGAATTCGAGAGATAAGTGACACCATAAGACGAAACAACATTAGAATAATTGGGATTCCAGAAGAAGAAGAAAGTGAGAGGGGAGCAGAAGGTATCCTGGAGAGAATTATTGGGGAGAATTTCCCCAATATGGCAAAGGGAACGAGCATCAAAATTCAGGAGGTTCAGAGAATGCCCCTCAAAATCAATAAGAATAGGCCCACACCCCGTCACCTAATAGTAAAATTTACAAGTCTCAATGACAAAGAGAAAATCCTGAAAGCAGCCCGGGAAAAGAAGTCTGTAACATACAATGGTAAAAATATTAGATTGGCAGCTGACTTATCCACAGAGACCTGGCAGGCCAGAAAGAGCTGGCATGATATTTTCAGAGCACTAAACGAGAAAAAACATGCAGCCAAGAATACTATATCCAGCTAGGCTATCATTGAAAATAGAAGGAGAGATTAAAAGCTTCCAGGACAAACAACAACTGAAAGAATTTGCAAATACCAAACCAGCTCTACAGGAAATATTGAAA
Organism: Mustela putorius furo; assembly: GCF_011764305.1. NCBI lineage: Eukaryota > Metazoa > Chordata > Mammalia > Carnivora > Mustelidae > Mustela > Mustela putorius. Next base: position 929,714 of record NW_025422101.1, on the reverse strand, counting down.
GGGGTCCTCTAAGCAAAGAGAGAGCCTACAAGTGGTAGATCAGAAAGGAACAGAGACCATATACAGTAACAGTCACCTTACAGGCAATACAATGGCACTAAATTCATATCTCTCAATAGTTACCCTGAATGTGAATGGGCTAAATGCCCCTGTCAAAAGACACAGGGTATCAGAATGGATAAAAAAAACAAAACCCATCTATATGTTGCCTCCAAGAAAACACATTTTAAGCCCGAAGACACCTCCAGATTTAAAGTGAGGGGGTGGAAAAGAATTTACCATGCTAATGGACATCAGAAGAAAGCAGGAGTGGCAATCCTTATATCAGATCAATTAGATTTTAAGCCAAAGACTATAATAAGAGATGAGGAAGGACACTATATCATACTCAAAGGGTCTGTCCAACAAGAAGATTTAACAATTTTAAATATCTATGCCCCCAATGTGGGAGCAGCCAACTATATAAACCAATTAATAACAAAATCAAAGAAACACATCAACAATAATACAATAATAGTAGGGGACTTTAACACTCCCCTCACTGAAATGGACAGGTCATCCAAGCAAAAAGATCAGCAAGGAAATAAAGGCCTTAAACGACACACTGGACCAGATGGACATCACTGATATATTCAGAATATTTCACCCCAAAGCAACAGAATACACATTCTTCTCGAGTGCACATGGAACATTCTCCAGAATAGATCACATCCTCGGTCCTAAATCAGGACTCAACCGGTATCAAAAGATTGGGATCATTCCCTGCATATTTTCAGACCACAATGCTCTAAAGCTAGAACTCAACCACAAAAGGAAGTTTGGAAAGAACCCAAATACATGGAGCCTAAACAGTATCCTTCTAAAGAATGAATGGGTCAACCGGGAAAATTAAAGAAGAATTGAAAAAAATCATGGAAACAAATGATAATGAAAATACAACGGTTCAAAATCTGTGGGACACAACAAAGGCAGTCCTGAGAGGAAAATATATAGCGCTACAAGCCTTTCTCAAGAAACAAGAAAGGTCTCAGGTACACAACCTAACCCTACACCTAAAGGAGCTGGAGAAAGAACAAGAAAGAAACCCTAAGCCCAGCAGGAGAAGAGAAATCATAAAGATCAGAGCAGAAATCAATGAAATAGAAACCAAAAAAACAATAGAACAAATCAACGAAACTAGGAGCTGGTTCTTTGAAAGAATTAATAAAATTGATAAACCCCTGGCCCGACTTATCAAAAAGAAAAGAGAAAGGACCCAAATAAATAAAATCATGAATGAAAGAGGAGAGATCACAACTAACACCAAAGAAATACAAACTATTATAAGAACATACTATGAGCAACTCTACGGCAATAAATTTGACAATCTGGAAGAAATGGATGCATTCCTAGAAACATATAAACTACCACAACTGAGCCAGGAAGAAATAGAAAGCCTGAACAGACCCATAACCAGTAAGGAGATTGAAACAGTCATTAAAAATCTCCAAACAAACAAAAGCCCAGGGCCAGACGGCTTCCCTGGGGAATTCTACCAAACATTTAAAGAAGAACTAATTCCTATTCTCCTGAAACTGTTCCAAAAAATAGAAATGGAAGGAAAACTACCAAACTCATTTTATGAGGCCAGCATCACCTTGATCCCAAAACCAGACAAGGATCCCACCAAAAAAGAGAGCTATAGACCGATATCCTTGATGAACACAGATGCGAAAATACTCAACAAAATACTAGCCAATAGGATTCAACAGTACATTAAAAGGATTATTCACCACGACCAAGTGGGATTTATTCCAGGGCTGCAAGGTTGGTTCAACATCCGCAAATCAGTCAATGTGATACAACACATCAATAAAAGAAAGAACAAGAACCATATGATACTCTCAATAGATGCTGAAAAAAGCATTTGACAAAGTACAACATCCCTTCCTGATCAAAACTCTTCAAAGTGTAGGGATAGAGGGCACATACCTCAATATCATCAAAGCCATCTATGAAAAACCCACCACAAATATCATTCTCAATGGAGAAAAACTGAAAGCTTTTCCGCTAAGGTCAGGAACACGGCAGGGATGTCCATTATCACCACTGCTATTCAACATCGTACTAGAGGTCCTAGCCTCAGCAATCAGACAACAAAAGGAAATTAAAGGCATCCAAATCGGCAAAGAAGAAGTCGAATTATCACTCTTCGCAGATGATATGATACTATATGTGGAAAACCCAAAAGACTCCACTCCAAAACTGCTAGAACTTATACAGGAATTCAGTAAAGTGTCAGGATATAAAATCAATGCACAGAAATCAGTTGCATTTCTCTACACCAACAGCAAGACAGAAGAAAGAGATATTAAGGAGTCAATCCCATTTACAATTGCATCCAAAACCATAAGATACCTAGGAATAAACCTAACCAAAGAGACACAGAATCTATACTCAGAAAACTATAAAGTACTCATGAAAGAAATTGAGGAAGACACAAAGAAATGGAAAAATGTTCCATGCTCCTGGATTGGAAGAATAAATATTGTGAAAATGTCTATGCTACCTAAAGCAATCTACACATTTAATGCAATTCCTATCAAAGTACCATCCATCTTTTTCAAAGAAATGGAACAAATAATGCTAAAATTTATATGGAACCAGAAAAGACCTCGAATAGCCAAAGGGATATTGAAAAAGAAAGCCAACGTTGGTGGCATCACAATTCCGGACTTCAGGCTCTATTACAAAGCTGTCATCATCAAGACAGCATGGTACTGGCACAAAAACAGACACATAGATCAATGGAACAGAATAGAGAGCCCAGAAATAGACCCTCAAATCTATGGTCAACTAATCTTCGACAAAGCAGGAAAGAATGTCCAATGGAAAAAAGACAGCCTTTTCAATAAATGGTGCTGGGAAAATTGGACAGCCACATGCAGAAAAATGAAATTGGACCATTCCCTTACACCACACACAAAAATAGACTCAAAATGGATGAAGGACCTCAATGTACGAAAGGAATCCATCAAAATCCTTGAGCAGAACACGGGCAGCAACCTCTTCGACCTCTGCCGCAGCAACATCTTCCTAGGAACAACGCAAAAGGCAAGGGAAGCAAGGGAAAAAATGAACTACTGGGATTTCATCAAGATCAAAAGCTTTTGCACAGCAAAGGAAAGAGTTAACAACATCAAAAGACAACTGACAGAATGGGAGAAGATATTTGCAAACGACATATCAGATAAAGTACTAGTGTCCAGAATCTATAAAGAACTTAGCAAACTCAACACCCAAAGAACAAGTAATCCAATCAAGAAATGGGCAGAGGACATGAACAGACATTTCTGCAAAGAAGACATCCAGATGGCCAACAGACACATGAAAAAGTGCTCCATATCACTCGGCATCAGGGATATACAAATCAAAACCACAATGAGATATCACCTCACACCAGTCAGAATGGCTAAAATCAACAAGTCAGGAAATGACAGATGCTGGCGAGGATGCGGAGAAAGGGGAACCCTCCTACACTGTTGGTGGGAATGCAAGCTGGTGCAGCCACTCTGGAAAACAGCATGGAGGTTCCTCAAAATGTTGAAAATAGAACTGCCCTATGACCCAGCAATTGCACTATTGGGTATTTACCCTAAAGATACAAATGTAGTGATCCAAAGGGGCACATGCACCCGAATGTTTATAGCAGCAATGTCCACAATAGCCAAACTATGGAAAGAACCTAGATGTCCATCAACAGATGAATGGATCAAGAAGATGTGGTATATATACACAATGGAATACTATGCAGCCATCAAAAGAAATGAAATCTTGCCATTTGCAACAACGTGGATGGAACTAGAGCGTATCATGCTTAGCGAAATAAGACAAGCAGAGAAAGTCAACTATCATATGATCTCCCTGATATGAGGAAGTGGTGATACAACATGGAGGCTTAAGTGGGTAGAAGATGAATAAATGAAACAAGATGGGATTGGGAGGGAGAAAAACCATAAGTGACTCTTAATCTCACAAAACAAACTGAGGGTTGCCGGGGGGAGGGGGTTTGGGAGAAAGGGGTGGGATTATGGACATTGGGGAGGGTATGTGATTTGGTGAGTGCTGTGAAGTGTGTAAACCTGGTGATTCACAGACCTGTACGCCTGGGGATAAAAATATATGTTTATCAAAATAAAAAATTAAAAAAAAAAAGAATGCTGCATTGTAGTTCTGCATTGCCAAACTGGAGGGCTTGTGGGCCAGTAGTCTGAGGACGGAAGTCTGAGAACCCAAGCTAGGCTGAGTTTTCTGGGTGAGGATATGGCAGGCACAATCTACAGACCTGAATCGAGATCTCGTGCATGTGAAGTCAGGGCGAGGAACATTCGATCGCTCAGGTTGGACATTCGGTCCCTGATGGCCCCTTCTTGAAGGGGGGGTGGATCTCGAGGCCTTGGGGGTTTTCCCACGATGGGAGTTGTGAGAAGCTCCCAACTGCAAAGATTCTTCTGCAGGACAATTGAGACCTGTTGGTTGGCTCCAGGACAACGATTCTGAGCAGGGTTCTAAGGATGGATGGCTGGGTAGTCCACCTCACATTCCAATTGTCTCCAAGCAACAAGATATGTTAGATCTGCTGGATCTGGGGGAGCAACCGTGGAGGCTGAGTTGAAATGGACTATACTGTGGATGTGCCTGATATGATTTTGTGTCTATGGAGACCTTGGAATGAAGCGGTGGCACTGGGGCCCTGAAGGTTTCTCCTAAAGAGAGGCTTTCACACAGCTCCATCGTACAAGTTTCCCATGTGTAGATGAGATTTGTTCTGATGGGTGAGTCAAGAAACAGCCATATGCTGTTATTGAAAGCCAGGCCTCTGAGGAGAGATGCCTGGAAACCAAAGCAATGGATCTGATAGGTGCCTAGGGGCCTGTACCTACCTTTTTACCTCTGGGGTCATCAGTCTACAGGTCTGAGTGCCCGTAGGTGCTCAGATGTGGCCAGATTGCCCCTGTTTGTCCAGGGAAGCCACAAGTATTGGGATGGCCTCAGGGACTTTGGAGGTTTATCCCGTAGTACAGTTTTGGCCATTGTAATGGGCACATACAATTCCCTTGGAGAGGGCAAGCACAGTCGTCAGGTTTGGCTCCTGGGGCCTGAGCCTGTAGGGTGGGTAGGCCAGGGCAGTTTGGACAGTTGTCTAAAAACACAAACTCGGCTTATGTTTCGCGTCATAGGTATGGCAGGACTGATCTACAGACCATGAGGAGAACTCTTCGGGATATGAAAAAAGGGCGAGTGTGAGGCTCTTGCTCAAGTTTTTGTCTCTGGATATCGTGTCACTCATGGTCGTGAAATTTCCGGGTGACTTCATGGGAAATGGACGAGTCTTACTCTCTGGGGGTTTGACCCCGTCCAAAGAGATTGGGGTCATTCTGTGGGAAGGAAGAAATCCCTTGTTCTGTTGTTGTTGATTTGTTTTGTTTTGTTTTTGAACCTCAGGTGTCCCATAAAATGAGGGATTCCAGAGTAGAGCCCTGGGGAGGGGCGACTGGACAACCAGAAATCTGGTTAAAAATTGGGGCCTAGGAACATCTCCAGCCCATTATGACATCTAATGGGCCAGCCCCTGAGTGGACATACTAGTGGACAGGACTCACGCTGAGGGTCACAATGCGTGTTTATGCCCTCGTCGCACTCAAAAATGGGCGGGGCCTCAGGGTGAAGGCTGGTTTCTCTTACACTGAACGTTTGACATCATGCCAACCACAAGGTTTCTTGACATGGATAAGGAAGAGTTCTGATTTCTGCATCACATTCACCCCTGGGCAGTGATTGGAGATAAGGTCTAGGTTCTGAAACCTGAAAACTGAGGTAGGGAAGAGATGATGACCTAAGGCTATGGCAGTTCTGAAGTGTTCAGTGTGCGGTCAGCTGTCTGCTTGTTGGTCACGAGGTCCGGCCTCAGGTTGTCAGACAGAGCATTAGTGCCCATGTTAGACTATATATTTTGGGTGCTTTCAAGTGCCGTGTAGGTTCTCATCTGAAGAACTCTTCAGGATATGAAGAATAATCGAGTCTGAGGCGCGTGCTTAGGCTTTTATCTCTGGATTTTGATTCAGCGATGGCCGTGGAATGTTGGGGAGGCCTCATGGGCCATGGACGAATCTTGCTCTCTGTGGATTTGGCCCGATCCCAATTGTTTTCCAGCAATCTGTGGGATGGGAGGACGCCTTTCATGTTTGTTACCCCAGGTGTCCCACCAAAAGAGGAATTCCAAAGCAGAGACCTGGGGAAGAGTGAAGGGACAACCCGAACTATGGTTAAAAATTGGGGCCTAGGGGCATGGCGAGCCCAATATGCTGTCTCTCCATGCAGCCACTGAGAGGCCTTACCTGAGGACTGGGCTCAGGCTGGGGGTCACAATGTGTGTTTGTGACCAATGTGGCCCGCAAGAATGGGCGGGGCCTCATCTGCCACACTGGTTTCATCTACACTGAAACTTGGACAACATGCCAACCACAAGGTTACTTGCCATGGGGAAAGAGTTCGGATTTCTGCATCATTTTCCTCACCCAGAAACCTAGGCCTAGCTTGGGTTCTCAGACTTCCGTCCTCAGACTACTGGTCCAGAAGCCCTCCAGTTTGGCAATATAGAAATGCAATGCAGCACTCTGCCTACCGTCCAGAAGAAAAACATTGCCCTCTGGGGCTACCCAGAAACCCCCAATGAGGATCAACCTGCTGCACCCCAAATATATAGGCTGACTTGGGCACTAATGCCCATTCTGACAAGGCTGAGCCTGGACTTCCTGGTCCCACCCAGACAGCTGGCCGCACACTGAGCACATCGGATCCGCCATGGCCTTAGGTCGTCATCTCTTCTCAACTTCGGTTTTCAGGCTTCAGAAACTAGACCTTATCTCCAATCACTGCCCAGGGGTGACTGTGATGAAGAAATCAGAACTCTTCCTTACCCATGGCAAGAAACCTTGTGGTTGGCATGTTGTCCAACGTTCAGTGTAGGAGAAACCAGCATTCACCCTGAGGCCCCGCCCATTCTTGTTTGCGACGAGGGCATAAACACGCATTGTGACCCTCAGCGTGAGTCCTGACGTCTAGTACGTCCTCTCAGTGGCTGGACCATTTGATGTCATAATGGGCTTGACATGTCCCTAGGCCCCAATTTTTAACCAGATTTCTGGTTGTCTAGTCGCCCCTCCCCAGGTCTCTACTCTGGAATCCCTCTTCGGTGGGACACCTGAGGTTGAAAAAAAAAAAAAAACAAAACAGAACAACGGATTTCTTCAATCCCACAGAATGACCCCAAACTCTTTGGACGAGGCCAAACCCCCAGAGAGTAAGACTCGTCCTTTTCCCATGAAGTCACCCGGAAATTTCAAGACCATGAGTGACACGATGTCCAGAGAGAAAAACATGAGCAAGAGCCTCACACTCGCCCTTTTTTATATCCCGAGGAGTTCCTCTCATCGTCTGTAGATCCGTCCTGCCATACCTATGACCGGAAACATAAGCCTAGTTTGTGTTTCCAGACAACGGTCCAAACAGCCGTGGCCTAAACACCCTACAGGCTCAGGGCCCTGGAGCCAAACCTGACGACTGTGCTTGCCCTCTCCAAGGGAATTGTATGTGCCCATTCCAATGGCCATAACCCTACGAAGAGGATAAACCTCCAAAGTCCCTGAGGCCATCCCAATATTTGTGGCTTCCCAGGACAAACAGGGGCAATCTGGGCCCATCTGAGCACCTACCTGCACTCAGACCCGTAGACTGATGTCCCCAGAGGTAAAAAAGGAAGGAACAGGCTCCTCTGCACCTATCGGATCCATTGATTTGTTTTCCAGGCATCTCTCCACAGAGGCCTGGATTTCAATAACAGCATATGGCTGTTTCTTGACTCACCCATCGAAACAAATCTCATCTACACATGGGAAACTTGCACGATGGAGCTGTGTGAAAGCCTCTCTTTAGGAGAACCCTTCAGGGCCCCAGTGCCACCGCTTCATTCCAAGGTCTCCATAGACACAAAATCATATTAGGACACATCCACGGGAGAGTCCATTTCAACTCAGCCTCCTCGGTTGCTCCCCCAGATCCAGCGGATCTAACTGTCTTGTTGATTGGAGACAATTTTAATGCGAGGTGGGCTACCCAGCCATCCATCCTTAGAACCCTGCTCGGAATCGTTGTACTGGAGCCAACCAACAGGTCTCAATTGTCCTGCAGAAGAATCTTTGCAGTTGGGAGCTTCTCACAACTCCCATCGTGGGAAAACCCCCATGGCCTCATGATCCACCCCCCCCCCCTTCAAGAAGGGGCCATCAGGGACAGAATGTCCAACCTGAGCGATTGTCTGATCCTCGCCCTGACTTCAGATGCACGAGACATCGATTCAGGTCTGTAGATTGTGCCTGCCATATCCTCAACCAGAATCCTAGGCCTAGCTTGGTTTCTCAGACTTCCATCCTCAGACTACTGGCCCACAAGCCCTCCAGTTTGGCAATCCAGACTACAATGCAGCACTCTGCCTACCCTCCAGAATTAAAACATTGACCACTGGGCTTACCCAGACACACCCAATGACGATCAACCTGTACGGAATTCGGCTGTACCCCAAATATATAGGCTGACCTGGGCACTAATGCCCTTTCTGACACAGCTGAGCCTGGTCCTCCTGGCCCCACTCAGACAGCTGGTCGCACACTGAGCACATCGGACCGGCCATGGCCTTAGGTCGTCATCTCTTCTCAACCTCGGTTTTCAGGCTTCAGAACCTAGACCTTATCTCCAATCATGGCCCGGGTTTGAAAATGATGCAGAAATCCGAACTCTTTCCCCATTGCAAGAAACCTTGTGGTTGGCATGTTGTCCAAGTTTCTCTGTAGTTGAAATCAGTGTGGCACATGAGGCAACGCCCATGCTTGCGGGCCACCTTGGTCACAAACACACATTGTGACCCTCAGCCTGAGCCCAGTCCTCACGTAAGGCCTCTCAGTGGCTTGATGGAGAGACAGCATATTGGGCTTACCATGCCCTTAGGCCCCGATTTTTAACCATAGTTCGGGTTGTCCCTTCACTCTTCCCCAGGGCTCTGCTTAGGAATTCCTCTTTTGGTGGGACACCTGAGGTAACAACATGAAAGGAGTCCTCCCATCCCACAGATTGACGAAAAACAATTGGGATCGGGCCAAATCCACAGAGAGCAAGATTCGTACATGGCCCATGAGGCCTCCCAAACATTCCACGGCCATAGCTGATACAAAATCCAGAGACAAAAGCCTGATCACGCGCCTCAGACTCGATCATTCTTCATATCCTGAAGAGTTCTTCAGATAAGAACGTACACGACACTCGAATTCACCCAAAATATATAGTCTAACCTGGGCACTAATGCACTGTCTGACAACCTGAGCCCGGACCTCGTGACCAACACCCAGACAGCTGACCGCACACTGAGCACATCAGACCCGCCATGGCCTTAGGTCATCATCTCTTCCCTACCTCAGTTTTCAGGCTTCAGAATCTAGACCGTATTTCCAGTCACTGCCCAGGGGTGACTGTGATGCAGAAATCAGAACTCTTCCTTACCCATGGCAAGGAACCTTGTGGTTGGCATGTTGTCCAACGTTCAGTGTAGGAGAAAGCAGCAGCATCACCCTGAGGCCCCGCCCATTCTTGTGTGCGACGAGGGCATAAACACGCATTGTGACCCTCAGCGTCAGTCCTCTCCTCTATTACGTCCTCTCAGTGGCTGGATCATTAGATGTCATAATGGGCTTGACATGTCCCAAGGCCCCAATTTTTAAGCAGATTTCTGGTTATCCCGTCGCCCCTCCCCAGGGCTCTACTCTGGAATCCCTCATTTGGTTTGACACCTGAGTTTGAAAATCAAAAGATAACAAATCAACAACAACAGAGCAACGGACTTCTTCCATCCCACAGAATGACCCCAAAATCTTTGGACGGGGTCAAACCCCCAGAGAGTAAGACTCGTCCAGTTCCCATGAAGTGACCCGGAAATTTCACGACCATGACTGACACGATATCCAGAGACAAAAACTTGAGCAAGAGCCTCACACTCGCCCTTTTTTCATATCCCGAAGAGTTCTCCTCATGGTCTGTAGATCAGTCCTGCCATACCTATGACCCGAAACATAAGCCGAGTTTGTGTTTTCAGACAACATTCCAAACAGCCGTGGCCTACACATCCTACAGGCTCAGGCCCCTTTAACCAAACCTGACGACTGTACTTGCCCTCTCCAAGGGAATTGTGTGTGCTCATTCCAATGGCCACAACCCTACTAAGAGGATAAACCTCCAAAGTCCCTGAGGCCTTCCCAGGACAAACAGGGGCAATCTGGGCCCATCTGAGCACCTACTGGCACTCAGACCCGTAGACTGATGTACCCAGAGGTAAAAAGGCACGAACATGCCCCTAGGTACCTATCGGATATATTGCTTTGGTTTCCAGGCATCTCTCCTCAGAGGCCTGGATTTCAATAACAGCATATGGCTGTTTCTTGACTCACCCATCAGAACAAATCTCATCTACACCTGGGAAACTTGCACAAGGATGTTTGTGAAAGCCTCTCTTTAGAGGAACCCTTCAGGGCCCCAGGGCCACCGCTTCATTCCAAGGTCTCCATAGACACAAAATCATATTAGGACACATCCAGGGGAGAGTCCATTTCAACTCAGCCACCTCGGTTGCTCCCCCAGATCCAAGAGATCTAACCTGTCTTGTTGCTTGGAGACAATTGGAATGCGTGGTGGGCTACCCAGCCATCCATCCTTAGCACCCTGCTCGGAATCGTTGTCCTGGAGCCAACCAAAAGGTCTCAATTGTCCTGCAGAAGAATCTTTGCCGTTGGGAGCTTCTCACAACTCCCATCGTGGGAAAATCCCCATGCCCTCGTGATCCACCCCCCCTTCAAGAAGGGGCCATCAGGGACAGAATGTCCAACCTGAGCGATCGTCTGATCCTCGCCCTGACTTCAGATGCTTGAGATCTCGATTCAGGTCTCACCCACAAACATAGGCCTAGCTTGGGTTCTCAGACTTCTGTCCTCAGACTACTGGCCTACAAGCCCTCCAGTTTGGCAATCCAGAACTACAATGCAGCACTCTGCCTGTACTCCAGAAGGAAAACATTGCCCTCTGGGCCTACCCAGAATCCCCAAATGAGGATGAACCTGCACACCATTCGGCTCTACCCCACATATATAGGTTGACATGGGCACTAATGCCCTTTCTGACACAGCCTGAGCCTGGAACTCCTGGCCCCTCCCAGACAGCTGGCAGCACACTGAGCACAAGGGACCCGCCATGGCCTTAGGTTGTCATCTCTTCTCAATCTCGGTTTTCAGGCTTCAGAACCTAGACCTTATCTCCAATCACGGCCTGTGTTTGAAAATGATGCAGAAATCAGAACTCTTTCCCCATGGCAAGAAACCTTGTTGTTGGCATGTTGTCCAAGGTTCAGGGTACTTGAAACCAGTGTGGCCCATGAGGCCCCGCCCATGCTAGCGGGCCACATTGGTCACAAACACACATTGTGACCCTCAGCCTGAGCCCAGTCCTCATGGAAGGCCTCTCAGTGGCTGGATGGAGAGACAGCATATTGGGCTTGCTAAGCCCCTAGGCCCCTATTTTTAACCATAGTTCGGGTTGTCCCTTCACTCTTCCGCAGGACTCTGCATTGGAATTCCTCTTTTGGTGGGACCCCTGAGGTAACAAACCAGAAAGGAGTCCTCCCATCCCACAGATTGACGAAAAACAATTGGGTTCGGGGCAATTCCACAGAGAGCAAGATTCGTCCATGCCCCATGAGGCCTCCGCAACATTCCATGGCCATCGCTGATACAAAATCCAGAGAGAAAAGTCTGAGCATGCGCCTCAGACTCGCTCATTCTTCATATCCTGAAGAGTTCTTCAGATAAAAACCTACACGGCACTCGAATGAACCCAAAATATATAGTTTAACCTGGGCTCTAATTCACTGTCTGACAACCTGAGCCCGGACCTCGTGACCAACACCCAGACAGCTGACCGCACACTGAGCACATCAGACCCGCCATGGCCTTAGGTCATCATCTCTTCCCTACCTCTGTTTTCAGGCTTCAGAACCTAGACCTTATCTCCAATCACTGCCCAGGGGTGACTGTGATGCAGAAATCAGAACTCTTCTTCTCCCATGGCAAGAAACCTTGTGGTTGGCATGTTGTCCAACGTTCAGTGTAGGAGAAAGCAGCATTCACCCTGAGGCCCCGCCCATTCTTGAGTGCGACGAGGGCATAAACACGCATTGTGACCCTCAGCGTGAGTCCTGTCCTCTAGTACGTCCTATCAGTGGCTGGACCATTAGATGTCATAATGGGCTTGACATGTCCCTAGGCCCCAATTTTTAACCAGATTTCTGGTTGTCCAGTCGCCCCTCCCCAGGTCTCTACTCTGGAATCCCTCATTTGGTGGGACACCTGAGGTTGAAAAACAAAAAAAAAAAACAAATGAACAACTACAGAACAACGGACTTCTTCCATCCCACAGAATGACCCCATTCTCTTTGGACGGGGCCAAACCACCAGAGAGTAAGACTCGTCCATTTCCCATGAAGTCACCCGGAAATTTCACGACCATGTGTGACACGATATCCAGAGACAAATACATGAGCAAAAGCCTCACACTCGCATTTTTTTTATATCCCGAAGAGTTCTCCTCATGGTCTGTAGATCGGTCCTGCCATACCTATGACCCGCAACATAAGCCGAGTTGTGTTTTTAGACAACTGTCCAAACAGTCCTGGCCTACACACCCTACAGGCTCAGGCCCCTGCAGCCATACCTGAGGACTGTGCTTGCCCTCTCCAAGGGAATTGTGTGTGCCCATTCCAATGGCCTAAACCCTACTAATAGGATAAACCTCCAAAGTCCCTGAGGCAATCCCCATATTTTTGGCTTCCCAGGACAAACAGGGGAAATCTGGGCCCATCTGAGCACCTACCGGCACACAGACCCGTAGACTGATGTCCCCAGAGGTAAAAGGCACGAACATGCACCTAAGCACATATCGGATCCATTGCTTTGGTTTCCAGGCATCTCTCCTCAGAGGAATGGATTTCAATAACAGCATATGGCTGTTTCTTGACTCACCCATCAGAACAAATCTCATCTACACATGGGAAACTTGAACAATGGAGCTCTGTGAAAGCCTCTCTTTAGGAGAACCCTTCAGGGCCCCAGTTCTACCGCTTCATTCCAAGGTCTCCATAGACACAAAATCATATTAGGACACATCCACGGGAGAGTCCATTACAACTGAGCCTCCTCGGTTTCTCCTCCAGATCCAGCAGATCTAACCTGTCTTGTTGCTTGCAGACAATTGGAATGCGAAGTGGGCTACCCAGCCATCCATCCTTAGAACCCTGCTCGGAATCGCTGTCCTGGAGCCAACCAACAGGTCTCAATTGTCCTGCAGAAGAATCTTTGCAGTTGGGAGCTTCTCAGAACTCCCATCGTGGGAAAACCCCCATGGCCTCGTGATCCACCCACCCTTCAAGAAGGGGCCATCAGGGACAGAATGTCCAACCTGAGCGATCGTCTGATCCTCGCCCAGACTTCAAATGCTCGAGATCTCGATTCAGGTCTCACCCAGAAACCTAGGCCTAGCTTGGGTTCTCAGACTTCCGTCCTCAGACTACTGGCCCACAAGCCCTCCAGTTTGGCAATCCAGAACTACAATGCAGCACTCTGCCTGCACTCCAGAAGAAAAACATTGCCCTCTGGCGCTAACCAGAAACCCCAAATGACGATCAATGGGGCACGCCATTCGGCTGTACCCCAAATATATAGGCTGACCTGGGCACTATTGCCCTTTCTGACATAGCCTGAGGCTGGACCTCCTGGCCCCACCCAGACAGCTGGCCTCACATTGAGCACATGGGGCCCGCCATGGCCTTAGGTCGCCATCTCTTCTCAACCTCGGTTTTCAGGCTTCAGAACCTAGACCTTATCTCCAATCACGGCCCGGGTTTGAAAATGATGCAGACATCAGAACTCTTTCCCCATGGCAAGAAACCTTGTGGTTGGCATGTTGTTCAATGTTCAGTGAACTTGAAAACAGTGTGGCCCATGAGGCCCCGCCCATGCTTGCTGGCCACATTGGTCACAAACACACATTGTGACCCTCAGCCTGAGCCTAGTCCTCATGTAAGGCCTCTCAGTGGCTGGATGGAGAGACAGCATATTGGGCATGCCATGCCCCTAGGCCCCAATTTTTAACCATAGTAGTTCGGGTTGTCCCTTCACTCTTCCCCAGGGCTCTGCTTTGGAATTCCTCTTTTGGTGGGACACCTGAGGTTACAAACCTGAAAGGAGTCCTCCCAACCCACAGATTGACGAAAAACAATTGGGATCTGGCCAAGTCCACAGAGAGCAAGATTCTTCCATGGCCCATGAGGCCTCCGCAACATTCAACGTCCATCGCTGATACAAAATCCAGAGACAAAAGCCTGAGCACGCGCCTCAGACTCGCTCATTCTTCATATCCTGAAGAGTTCTTCAGATAAGAACCTACACGGCACTCGAATGCACCTAAAATATATAGTCTAACCTGGGCACTAATGCACTGTCTGACAACCTGAGCCCGGTCCTCGTGACCAACACCCAGACAGCTGACCGCACACTGAGCACATCAGAACCGCCATGGCCTTAGGTCATCATCTCTTCCCTACCTCAGTTTTCAGGCTTCAGAACCTAGACCTTAACTCCAATCACTGCCCAGGGGTGACTGTGATGCAGAAATCAGAACTCTTCCTTACCCATGGCAAGAAACCTTGTGGTTGGCATGTTGTCCAATGTTCAGTGTAGGAGAAACTAGCTTTCACCCTGAGGCCCCACCCATTCGTGAGTGTGACGAGGGCATAAACACGCATTGTGACCCTCAGCGTGAGTCCTGTCCTCTAGTACGTCCTCTCAGTGGCTGGACCATTAGATGTCATAATGGGCTTGACATGTCCCTAGGCCCCAATTTTTAACCAGATTTCTGGTTGTCCAGTCGCCCCTCCCCAGGGCTCTACTCTGGAATCCCTCATTTGGTGGGACAACTGAGGATGAAAAACAAAATAACACAAATCAACACCAGAACAACGGACTTCTCCCATCCCGCAAAATGACCCCAAACTCTTTAGACGGGGCCAACATCCCAGAGAGTAAGACTCGTCCATTTCCCATGATGTCACCCGGAAAATTCACGACCATGACTGACACGATATCCAGAGTCAAAAACTTGAGCAAGAGCCTCACACTCGCCCTTTTTTCATATCCCTAAGTGTTCTCCTCATGGTCTGTAGATCAGTCCTTCCATACCTATGACCTGAAACATAAGCCGAGTTTGTGTTTTCAGACAAATGTCCAAACAGCCGTGGCCTACACACCCTACAGGCTCAGGCCCCGGAGCCAAACCTGACAACTGTGCTTCCCCTCTCCAAGGGAATTGTATATGCCCACTCCAAGGGCCATATCCCTACTCATACGATAAACCTCCAAATTACCTGAAGTCATACCAATATTTGTGTCTTCCCAGGACAAAGAGGGGCAATCTGGGCCCATCTGAGCACGTACCTTCTCTCAGACCGGAAGACTGATATCCCCAGAGGTAAAAAGGAAAGAAAAGGCCCCTAGGCACCGATCGGATCCATTGCTTTGGTTTCCAGGTATCTCTCCTCAGAGGCCTGGTTTTCAATAACAGCATATGGCTGTTTCTTGACTCACCCATCAGAACAAATTTCATCTACACATGGGAAACTTGAACAATGGAGCTCTGTGAAAGCCTCTCTTTAGGAGAACCCTTCAGGGCCCCAGTGCCACCGCCTTATTCCAAGGTCTCCATAGACACAAAATCATATTAGGACACATCCACGGGAGAGTCCATTTCAAATGAGCCACCTCGGTTGCTCCCCCAGATCCAGCAGATCTAACCTGTCTTGTTGCTTGGAGACAATTGGAATGCGAGGTGTGCTACCCAGCCATCCATCCTTAGAACCCTGCTCAGAATCATTGTCCTGGAGCCAACCAACAGGTCTCAATTGTCCTGCAGAATAATCTTTTTTTTAAAGCATTTTTTTTTATTTTTTTTTAAGATTTTTTATTTATTTGACAGACAGAGATCACAAGTAGCCAGAGAGGCAGGCAGAGAGAGAGGAGGAAGCAGGCTCCCCGCTGAGCAGAGAGCCCCATGTGGGGCTCGATCCCAGGACCCTGGGATCATGACCCGAGCCGAAGGCAGAGGATTTAACCCACTGAGCCACCCAGGCGCCCCTGCAGAATAATCTTTGCAGTTGGAAACTTCTCACAACTCCCATCGTGGGAAAACGCCCAGGGCCTCGTGATTCACCCCCCCCCCTTCAAGAAGGGGCCATCAGGGACAGAATGTCCAACCTGAGTGATCGTTTGATCCTCGCCCTGACGTCAGATGCACAAGATCTCGATTCAGGTCTGTAGATTGTGCCAGCCATATCCTCACCCAGAAACCTAGGTCTAGCTTGGTTTCTCAGACTTCCGTCCTCAGACTACTGGCCCACAAGCTCTCCAGTTTGGCAAACCAGAACTACAATGCAGCACTCTGCCTGCCCTCCAGAAGAAAACCATTGCCCTCTGGGGCTACCCAGAAAACCCAAATGAGCATCAACCTGCACGTCATTCGGTTGTACCCCCAATATATAGGCTGACCTGGGCACTAAAGCCCTTTGTGGCACACCCTGAGCCTGGACCTCCAGGTCCCACCCAAACACTTGGCCGCACACATAGAACATCGGACACGTCATGGCCTTAGTTCGTCATCTCTTCTCAACCACGGTTTTCAGGCCTACACACCTACAGGCTCAGGCCCCTGGATCCAAACATGAAGACTGGGCTTGCCCTCTCCAAGGGAATTGTATGTGCCCATTCCAATGGCCACAACCCTACTAAGAGGATAAAACTCCAAAGTCCCTGAGGCCATCCCAATATTTGTGGCTTCCCAGGACAAACAGGGGCAATCTGGGCCCATCTGAGCACCTACCGCCACTCAGACTCGTAGACTGATGTCCCCAGAGGGCAAAGGAAAGAACAGGCCCATAGGCACCTATCGGATCTATTGCTTTGATTTCCAGGCATCTCTCCTTAGAGATCCTTAGAACCCTTAGAACCCTGCTCTTGTGTCGTTCCTTATGGGACATCCTTGAGCCATCCAACAGGTGTAGACTGTCCCACAGGATTCCTTGTTTATGGACCACCTCACAACTCATATCATGGAAAGCTTCTAAGGTCACATGATGCGTCCAATCTTCATGAAGTCGGATCACGGAAAGAAACTCCAACCTGAGCCAACAGATGATCTTCGCCTAGACTTCAGATGCACGAGATCTTGATTAAGCTCTTCAGAGTGCACCTGCTGTGCCCTCACTCCAAACCCTAAGCATAGCTAGTGTTCTCACACTTCCGTCCTCACTCTCCTGGACCACACGCCCTCCATTTTGGGATTTCCGATGACACAGTGCTGCACTCTGCCTGCCCTCTAGAAGAAAAACGTTGCCCTATGGGTCTACCCAGAAACCTCAAATGAGGATAAACCTGCATGCCACTCAACTGTACACCAATTATATAGTCTAGCCTGTGCACTAATGCCCTGTCTGACACAACCTGAGGCCTGAATTCCCAACAGACACCCAGACAGCTTGCCGTACACTGAGAACATCTGAACCGCCATGGCCTTAGGTTGCCATCTCTTTCCAACCTGGTTTTCAGGCTACAGAAACCTAGACCTTATCTCTACTCATTTCCCATGGGTGAACGTGATGCAGAAATCATAACTCCTCCTTCCCTCTCGCCAGAATGTTGTGGTTGGCATCTTATCCAAAGTTCAGTGTAGGACCCCTGTGGGACCTACAGGAGTAGTAGTAGGGCCCCTGAGGGTAATGTAGGGTCCCCGAGGCCCTGCCCATGCTTAAGAGCTGCGGTGGGCACAAACACACATTGGGACCCTCAGTTTGAACACTGTCCTCAAGGAAAGCCTCTCAGTGGCTGGACCATGAGCCCACATATGGGGCCTGCCATGCCCCAAGTCACCCAATCTTAACCAGAGGTAGAGACATCTAGTCACCCCTACTCAGGGCTCTGCTCTGGAATCCCTCTTTGGTGGGACATTTGAGGTAAGTAAACACAGAAAGGATTCGTCCCACCCACAAAATGTCCCCAATCACTTGGGATCAGAGAGAAAGACTCCTCCATGGCCCATGAGGCTAGCCCGACATTCCACAGCCACTATTGACACAAAAGCCAGAGACATAAGCCTCACCCTTAGGTCATAGCCCAAAAAATTCTCCTTATACTCTGTAGATCGGGCCTGCCATACCTACGTCCCCAAACCGTGTTTTCAGACTTCTATCCTGACATACCTGTCCCACACACCCTCCAGGCTGAGGCCCCTGGAGCCACACCTCAGGACTGTGCCTGCCCTCTCCAAGGAAATTCTTCCCATTCCATTGGCCACAACCCTGCAGATTAGGAGAAACCTCCAAAGTCCCAGAGGCCATTCCAATAGTGTAGGCTGCCCAGTACAAAGAGGGGTGATCTGTCACAAGCTGAGCAACGACCTCAACTCACCCGTAGACAGATATCCCAAGAGAAAGGTATTAAACTGGACAGGCCCCTAGAACGTAATTGGTTCCATTGCTTTTGTTTCTAAGCATCTCTCCTCAGAGGCCTGTTTTCCAATACCAGCATATGGGGGATTCCAGAGATACCAATCAGAACAAATCTTGTCTCCACATGGGAAACTTATCCTTTGGAGCTCTGTAAAAACCTCCAGTTAGGAGAAACCTTCAGGTAACCGAAGCCACCGCCCTATTCCAAGGTCTCCATGGGCACAAACCCGCATTATGACCATTCGGCAGGAGAGTACATTTCAACTCAGCCCCGTAGATTACTCCCCCAGAGCCAGAATATCAAACCTGCCTTGTCGCTAGGAGACAACTGGAATGCAAAGCAGACTCTCTAGGCATCCCTCGTTGGAATCCTGCTCGGGCGCCGTTCCATATGGGATGTCCTGGGAGCCTTCCAACAGGTCTTGACTGTCCTGCAGAAGGAATCCTTGCAGATTGGAGCATCTCACAACTCCTATCGTGGGAAAAAAACCTACATGGCCTCATGAGATGCTCCCCTGTATAAAGGGGCCATCATGTACGGAAACTCCAACCTGAGCCAACTTCTGATCCATTGCTTTGGTTTCTATGTATCTCTCCTCAGAGGCCTGGTTTCCAATATCAGAATATGGGGGTTTCCTAAGGAAACAATCAGAACAGATCTCATCTCCACATGAGAAACTTGCTCTTTGGAGCTGTGTCAATACCTCAGGTTAGGAGGATCCTTCAGGGCGCTGGCACCATGGCCCAATTCCAAGGTCTCCAAGGACACAAACTTACATTATGATCCATCCTCAGGAGAGTCCATTTCAAATCAGCCCCCTCGGCTGCTCACCCAGAGCCAGCAGATCAAACATGCCTTGTCACTAGGAGACAGTTGGAATGCGAGGTGGGCTGCCCAGGCATCCATCCTTAGAAACCTGCTCTGGAGAATTTCTTTATGGGACGTCTTGAATCCAACCAACCTGTCTTGACTGTCTCGCAGAATGAATCCTTGTGGTTTGAAGCATCACACAATCCCACTGTGAGAAAACCTCCATTTCCTCATGATGCCCCACACCTTCATAAATGGGCCATCATGGACAGAAACTCCATCCTAAGCCAAAGACTGATCCGCGCCCTGAATTCAGAATCATGAGATCTCGATTCAGCACTTGAGAGTGTGCCTGCTGTGCCCTCGCCCCGAAACCTTAGCCTAACTTGTGTTCTCAGACTTCCGTCTTCACAATCCTGGCCACACCCCTCCAGTTTGGCAATTCTGGAGACACAATGCAGCCCTCTGCCTGCCCTCCAGAAGTACAATGTTGCCCTATAGGGCTAACCAGAAACGCCAAATGAGTAACAACCTGCATGCCACTCGACCATACCCCAATTATACAATCTAGCCTGTGCACTAAAGCCCTGTCTGACACAGCCTGAAGGCAGACCTCCAGTCCAACACCCAGACAGCTGGCCGTACACTGAGCATATCAAACCCAAAATGGCTTTCGGCCATCATCTCTACCCAACCTCAGTTTTCACCTTCAGAACCTAGACCTTATCTCCACTCACTGCTCAGGAGTGAACGTGATACAAGAATCAGAACTTCTCCTTCGCCATGGCAAGAAACCTTGTGGTTGGCATGTGGTCCAACGTTCATTGTAGGAGAAAGCAGCATGGACTATGAGGCCCCACCTATCCCTGAGGGCTACAATTTGCACAGACACACATTGTTACCCTCAGCGTGAGCCCAATCCTCATGTAAAGCCTCTTAGTGACTGGAACAACAGCCCACATATGGGGCTTGCCAAGCCTCTAGTCCCCCAATCTCAACCAGAGTTAGAGATATCTAGTCACCCCTACTCAGGGCACTGCTCTGGAATCCCTTTTTGGTGGGACACCTGAGGTAAAAAAAAAAAAATACAGAAAGGACTCTTCCCATTCACAGAATGATCCCAACCACTTGGGATCAGGCCAAATCACCAGAGAAAGACTTGTCCATGGCCCTTGAGGACACCCCGACATTCCACGGCCACCGTAGGCACAAAATCCAGAGACAAAAGCCTGAGCAAACGCGACATACTCGCCCTTTGTTCATAGCCCGGAAAATTCTCACAGTCTGTAGATCGAGCCTTTATACATGCAGGCCCAACCCTAAGCTGAGTTTGTGTTTTCAAACTTCTGTCCCCACAGTCCTGGCCCACACACCATCCAAGCTGGGGCCCCTGGAGCCACACCTGAGGACTGTGGCTTCCCTCTCCAGGAGAATTCTGCCATTTCCATTGGACACAACCCTATAGATTAGGAGAAACCTCCAACCTCCCCGAGGCCATCCCAATAGTGTTGGCTGCCCAGGACAAACAGGGATGATCTTTCACAAGTTAGGAAACTACCTCCACTCAGACCCAGAGACAGATCCCCATAGAATAAGATTTAACTGTACAGGCACTTAGGCCCTAATCAGATCCATTGCTTTTGTTTCCAGGCATCTCTCCTCAGAGGCCTGGTTACCAATACCAGCATATGGGGGATTACTGAGGCACTCATAGAAAAAATCTCGTCTCCACATAGGAAATGTACTCTTTGGAGCTCTATAAAAAACCTCTGTTTTAGAGAATCTTTCAGGGCCGCAGATCAAGCGCCCCATTCCAAGGTCTCCATGAACTTAAACCCACATTATGATCTATCCTCGGTAGAGTCCATGTCAACTCATCCCCCTTGGTTTCTCCCCCAGGGCCTGCAGATCAAACCTGCCTTGTTGCTAGGAGACAACTAGAATGGGAGGGGGGCTGCCCAGGCATCCATCCTTAGAACCCTACTCTGGAGTCGTTCCATATGGGACATCCTAGAGCCATCCAACAGGTCTCAAGTGTCCCACAGAAGGAATCTTTGCAGTCTGGTGCATCTCACAACTCCCATTGTGGGAAAAATCTTCATGGCCTCTTGAGACGCTCCACTTTATAAAGGGGCCATCATGGACAGAAACTCCAACCTGAGCAAACGTCTGATATTCGCCCTGGCTTCAGGTGCATGAGATCTTGATTCAGCTCTGCAGAGTGTGCCTTCTGTGCCCTCACCCCAAAAACTAAGCTTAGCTTGAGTTCTCAGACTACCATCCTCACACCCCTGGCCCAAAAGCCCTACAGTTTGGCAATACTGGGGCCACAATGCAGCACTCTGCCTGCCCTCCAGAAGAAAAACGTTGCCTTATGGAGCTACCTAGAAACCCGAATGAGGATCAACTGAACGCCACTCGACTGCACCCCAAATATACAGTCTACCCTGTCTAATGCCCTGTCTGACACAGCATGAGCCCACACCTCCAGACCTACGCTCAACAGCTAGCCACACACTGAGCTCATTGTACCCATTAGGTCCTTAGGTCTTCATCTCTTCCCAACCTCGGTTTTCGGGTTTCAGAACCTAGACCTAAACTCCAATCACTGTCCAGGGGTGAACGTGATGCAGAAATCACAAGTCTTCCTTCATCATGGCCGGAAACCTTGTGGTTGGCATATTCTCCAACGTTCAGTGTAGGAGAATCCAGCGTGGCCCATGAGGCCCTTCCCATGCTTGAGGGCCTTGTTGGGCACAAATAGGCATTGTGACCCTCAGCATGAGCCCTGACCTCAAGGAAGACCTCTCAGTGTCTGAATCAAGAGCCCACATATTGGACTTGCCATGCCCCTAGGCCCCCAAACTTAAAAAGAGGAGGGTTTATCCAGTTGTCCCTACCAAGGACTCTGCTCTGGAATCCCTCTTTTATTGGCACACATGAGGTACATAAAATAAAATAAAAAACATAAAGGACTCCTCCCATCCCACAGAATGTACCCAAACTCTTGGGATTGGGTCAAATCCTCAGAGAAGGAAAGCCGTCCACAACCCATGAGGCCACGCCAGCATTCGACCCACATTGTTGACACAAATCCAGAGACAAAACCTGAGCAAGCACCTCAAACTCACCCTTTTACATATCCCAAAGTGTTCTCACGGACTGTAGATTGGGCGTGCCATACCTATGTCCCCAATCCTAAGCGGAATTTGTGTTATCAGACTTCTGTCCCCAGAGGCCTGGCCCACACACCCTCAAGGTTGGGCCCCTAGAGCCAAACTCAGAACTGTGCCTGCGCTCTCCAGGGGATTTCTGCCCATTCCATTGGCCAAAACCCTAAATATTAGGAGGAACTCCAAAGTCCCGAGGCCATTCCCAATATTATAGGCTGACCAGGACAAACAGGGGCGATCTGACACAAGCCGAGCAACTACCTCCCCTCAGATCCATAGACACGTATCCCCAGGAAAGAGATTGAACCGGACAGGCACCTAGGCCCTAATCATATCTATTGCTTTTGTTTCCAGGCATCTCTCCTCAGACGCCTGGTTTCCAATACCAGCATATGGGAAATTCCTTAGGCACTCATCAAAACAATTCTCTTCTCTACATAGGAAACGTACTCTTTAGAGCTCCATCAAAACCTCCGGTTATGAACATCCCTCAAGGCCCCGGATCAAGCACCCCATTCCAAGGTCTCCATGGACACAAATGCACATTCTGACCCATCCTCAACTCACCCATTTCAACACACCCGCCTCGGTTACTCCCCTAGATCCAGCAGATCGAACTTGCCTTGGCGCTATGAGACACCTGGAATGGGAGGCAGGCTGCCCAGGCATCCATCCTTAGAACCCTGCTCTGGATAACTTCCTTATGGGATGTCCTGGAGCCATCCAGCAGGTCTCGACTGTCCCACGGAAGGAATCATTGCGGTTTGGAGCATCTCACAATTCCCATCGTGGGAAAACCTCCATGGCCTCGTGACACCCTCCCCTTCATGAAGGGGCCGTCATGGACAGAAACTCCAACCTGAGCCAACGTCTGATCCTAGCTCTGTCTTCAGGTACACGGGATCTCGAATCATCTCTGCAGAGGGTTCCTGCCGTGCCCTCACCCCGAAATCTAAGTCTGGCTTGTGTTCTCAGAATTTTTTCCTCACACTCCTGGCCCACAAGCCTTCCAGTTTGGGAATTCTGGAGCCACTATGTGGCACTGTGTCTTCCTTCCAGAAGAAAAACGTTGCCCTCTGTGGCTACCCAGTAACCACAAATGAGTACCAACCTGCACGAAACTCGACTGCACTCCAATGATACAGTCTAGCCTGGGCACTAATTCCCTGTCTGCCACAGCCTGAGCCTGCACCTCCCAACCCACACTCAACAGCTGGCCGAACACTGAGCACATCAGTCACACCATGGCCTTAGGTCTTCATCTCTTCCCAACCTCAGTTTTCAGGCTTCAGAACCTAGACCTTAAATCCAATCAGAGTCCAGGAGTGAAAGTGTTGCAGAAATTAGAACTCCTTCTTCCCCATGGCCAGAAAACTTGTGGTTGCCATATTGTACAACGTTCCGTGTAGGAGAAACCAGCATGGTACATTAGGCCACGCCCTGACTTGAGGGGCTCCTTGGGCACAAAAACACATTGTGAAACTCAATGTGAGCCCTATGCTCAAGGAAGGCCTCTCAGTGTCTGGACCAAGAGCCCACATATGGGGCTTGCCATGTTCTTAGGTCCCAATGTTAACCAGAGTTCTCGTTGTCCAGTCGCCCCTCCCCAGGACTCTGCTGTGGAATCCCTCTTTTGGTGGTCCACCTGAGGTAAAAAAAAAAAAAAAAACCGGAAAGGCCTCCTCCCTTCCCACAGAATGACCCCAAACTCTTGGGATTGGTTCAAATCCCCATAAAGGGAGCCTCATCGATGGCCCATGAGGACACCTGGACATTCCATGCAATCGGTGACACATATCCAGAAAAAAATAAGCATGAGCAAGCACCTCACTTTCGCCCTTTGTTCATATCCCGAAGAGTTCTCCTCACTGTCTATATATCGGGCCGGCCATACCTACAGACCCAAACCTAAGTGGAGTTTGTGTTTTCAGACTTTTGTCCAAATAGCCCTGGACCACACACGCTCCACACTTGGGTCCCTGGAGCCACACCTCAGGACTGTGCTTCCCTTTCAAGAAAATTCTTCCCACTCCATTGGCCACAACCTTGCAAATTAGGAAAAACCTCCAAAGTTACCGAGGCCATCCCAATAGTGTAGGCCGCCCAGGACAAACAGGTGTGATCTCAACACAGCTGAGCAACTACCTCCACTCAGACAAAAGATGTCCCCAGAGAAGAATATTGAACCGGACAGGCCCCTAGGCCCTAATCAGATCCATTGCTTTGGTTTCCAGGCATCTCTCCTCAGAGGCCTCATCTCCAATACCAGCAAATGGTGGTTTCCTGAGGCACCAATAAGAACAAATCTCGTCTCCCCATGGAAAACTTGCTCATTGGAGCTTTGTTATCACCTCTGGTTAGGAGAATCCTTCAGGGCCCTGGTACCACTGCCCCATACCAAGGTCTCAATGGACTCAAACCAACATTAAGACCATCCTCAGGAAAGTCCATTACAACTCATTTATGACCATCCTCAGGAAAGTCCATTCCAACTCAGCCCCCTCTGATGCTACCCCAAGCCAGCAGATCAAACGTTTCTTGTTGCTAGGAGACAATTGGAATTGAGGCTGTCTGCCCAGGCATTCATACTTAGAACCCTGTTCTGGAAAAATACCTTAGGAGACGTCCTGGAGCCATCCAACAAATCTTAATTGTCCCACAGAAGGAATCCTTGCGGTTTGGAACACAGACTGATATCCGCAGAGACAGAAGATTGAACCAGACAGGCCCCTAGGCCCTATTATGAACTCTTGCTTTGGTGTCCAGGTATCACTCCTCAGTGGCCTGTGTTCGAAGACCAGCATATGGGGCTATCCGGAGGCACCAGACAGAACACCTCTCATCTCCGCATGGAAAGCTTCCTTGTTGGAATTGTGTCAAAACCTTCGGGTTGGAGAATCCTGCAGAGTCCCTTAGCTACTGCCACGTTCCAAGTTCTCCATGGCCACCAACCCACATTATGACTCATCCTCAGGAAAGTCCATTTAAACTCAGCCTTCTGGGTAGCTCACCCAAGAGCCCGCAGATTGAGCGTGCCTTGTCTCAACCAGGCAATGGGAAGGTGAGTTGGCGTTTCTCGGCATCCATGCTTAGGCCCCTGCTCTCGAGTCTTTCTGTATGGGGCCTCCTGGAACCATCCAATAGTACTCGACAGTCCTGAAGAAGGAAACTTTGAAGTTTGGAGCAGCTCACAACTCCCAGCGTAGGGAAACCTCCCTGGCCTCATGACGCCCCCACCCCCTTCAGGAAGGGGCCGTCATGGACACAAACTCCAGCTTGAGGCAACATCTGATACTCGCCCTGACCTCAGATGCAGGAGATCTCGATTCAGCCTCTGCACAGTGGGCCCAAACCTCGTGCTACCTTGTGTTTTCAGACTTCCTTCCTCACACTTCTGGCAAACATGTCCTCAAGACTTGGAATTCTGGAACCAAAATGCAGCCCTATGCTGGCCCTCCAGAAGAAAAACATTGCTCTATGGGGATCTCCATAAACCCCAAATGAGGATCAACCTGCTCGGTTCTCGACCTCATCCAATTGGATTGTTGGGGTTGTCCATTCATCCCTCCTCAGAGCTCTGCTTTGGAATCCCTCTTTTGGTGGGACACCTGAGGTAACAAAACTAAAAGGACTCCTCCCATCCTTCAGATTGACCCCAAACAATTGGGATTGGACCAAATTCACAGAGAGGAAGTCTCGTCCATGGCCCATGAGGCCTCCCCGAGATTCCACAGCCATCGTTGATAACAAATCCAGAGACAAAAGTCTGAGCAAGCGCCTCACACTCGCTCTTTGTGTTGTATCTCGAAGAGTTCTCCTCACGGTCTGTAGATCGGGCCTGCCATTCCTACTTCCCAAACCTAAGCCGAGTTTGTGTTTTCAGACTTCTGTCCCCACATTCCTGGCCCACAGACCCTTCAGGCTGGGGCCCCTGGAGCCACACATCAGGACTGTGCCTGTCCATACCACGGGAATTCTGCCCATTCCATTGTCCACAATCGTACAAATTAGGAAAAACCTCCAGAGTCCCCAAGGACATCCCAATAATGTAGGCCGCCCAGGACAAACAAGGGTCATCTGCAACCAGCTGAGCATCTACCTCTACTCAGCGTAGATGGATGTCCCCAGAGAAGAAGATTGAATCAGACAGGCCCCTAGGCCTGAATCAGATTCATTGCTTTCGGTTACAGGTATCTGTTCTCAGAGGCCTGGTTTCCAATATTAGCATATGGGGATTTCATGAGGTAGCAATCAGAACAAATCTCTTCTCCACATGGGAAAATTATCCTTTGAAGATGTCTCAAACCTCCAGTTAGGAGAATCCTTCAGGGCCTGTGTGCCACTGCCCCATTACAAGGTCTCCATAGACACAAAAACACATTAGGACCCATCCACAGGAGAGTCCATTTCAACTGAGCGTATTTGGTTGCTCCGCGAGATCCAGCAGATCTAACTTGTCTTGTTGCCAGGAGACAATTGGAATGTGAGTAGGCCTACCCCGCCATCCACCCTTAAAACCCTGCTCGGAATCATTGGCCTGGAGCCAACCAACAGGTCTCAATTGTCCTGCAGAAGAATCTTTGCAGTTGGGAGTTTCTCACAAATCCCATCATGAGAGAACCCCCATGGCCACATGATCCCCCCCCCCTTCATAAAGGGGCCATCAGGGACATAAGGTCCAACCTGAGCGATCGTCTGATGCTCACCCTGACTTCAGATGCACGAGATCTCGCTTCAGGTCTGTAGATTGTGCCTGCCTTGTCATCACCCAGAAACCTAAGCCTAGCTTGTGTCCTCAGACTTCTGTCAACAGACTACTGGCTCACAAGCCTTCCAGTTTGGCAATCCAGAACTACAATGCAGCACTCTACCTGCCCTGTAGAAGAAATACACTGCCCTCTGGGGCTACCTAAAAACCCCAAATGAAGATCAACCTGCACGCACTTGGCTATACGCAAAATATATAGGATGACCTGGGAAATAATGCCCTTTCTGACACAGCCTGAGCCTGGACCACCTGGGCCCACCCAGACAGCTGGCTACATACTGAGAACTTCAGACCCCCCATGGCCTTAGGTCGTTATCCCTTCCCAACCTCAGTTTTCAGGCTTCAGAACCTAGACCTTCTCTCCAATCACTGCCCACGTTTCAAAATGATGCAGAAATCAGAACTCCTTCCCGATGGCAGGAAAACTTGTGGTTCGCTTGTTGTCCAACGTTCAGTGTAGTGGAAACCAGTGTGTCCCTTGAGGCCCCTCCATTGCTCACGGTCCAGATAGGTAGCAAACACACATTGTGACCCTCAGCCTTTGCCCAGTCCTCAGGTAAGGCCTCTCAGTGGCTGGATGAACAGACAGCATATTGGGCTTGCCAAGCCCCTAGGCCCCAATTTTTAACCATAATTCGTGTTGTCCCTTCACTCTTCCCCAGGGCTCTGCTTTGGAATTCCTCTTTTGGTGGGACACCTGATGTAACAACCCTGAAAGGAGTCCTCCATCCAACAGATTGACGAAAAACAATTGGGATCGGGCCAAATCCACAGAGAGCAAGATTCGTCCATGGCCCATGAGGCCTCCTCGACATTCCACGGCCATCACTGATACAAAATCCACAGACAAAAGCCTAAGCAAGCGCCTCAGACTCGCACTATCTTCAGATCCTGAAGATGTCTTCTCATGGTTTGTAGATTGGGCCTGCCATACCTACGTCCCCAAACACAAGCTGAGTTTGTGTTTTCAGACTTCTGTCCTCAAAGTCCTGGGCCACATACCCTCCAGGGTGGGGACCCTGGAGCCACACATTAGGACTGTGCCTACCCAATCCATGGGAATTCTGCCCATTCCACTGTCCAAAATCGTACATGTTAGAAGAACCCTCCAAAGTCCCTGAGGCCATCCCAATAGTATAGGTCGCCAGCAACAAAAAAGGACAGTCTGACACCAGCTGAGCATCTAACTCCACTCATACCCTAGAAGGATGTCCCCAGAGAAGACGATTGAACCAGACAGGACCCTAGGCCAAAATCGGATCCATTGCTTTGGTTTACAGGCATGTCTCCTCAAAACCCCTGGATTCCAATACCAGCATAGGGGTTTTTCCTGAGGCACCCATCAAAACAAACATCGTCTCCAAAAGGATACTTGTGCATGGGAGCTATGTCAAAAGCTTAGGAGAATACTTCAGGGTCCCGGTGCCACCGCCCCATTCCAAGGCCCTCATGGACACAAACACACATTAGACCCATCCAGGAAAGTCCATTTCAACTCAGCCACCCCGGTTGCTCCCGCAGAGCCATCAGATCTAAACTGTCTTGTCGCTAGGAGACAATTGGACTGTGAGGCGGGCTTCCCAGGCATCCATCCTCAAACGTTGGTCTGGGCTCATCCATATGGGATGTCCTGGAGCTGTCCAACAGGTCTCAATTGTCCCGCAGAAGGAATCCTTGGAGGGGGCATCCCACCACTCCCAACGTGGGAATACCTCCACGGCCTCGAGATTCGGCTCCCTTTATGAAGGGGCCGTCATGAACAGAAAATCCAAGCTGAGCCAACGTCTGATCCTCGCTATGACTTCAGATGCATGAGATATTGCTTCAGATCTTCAAGAGGTATATGCCGTGCCCTCGCCCTGAATCCCAAGTCTAGCTTTTGTTCTCAGACTTCCGTCCTCACACTCCTGGCCCCGAAGCCCACAAGTTTGCCAATCCGGACCATCATTGCAGCACTCTGCCTGCCCCGAGAAACTAAATATTGCCCAATGAGCTGCCCGGGCACATTAAATGAGAATAAACCTACACGACACTCGAATGTACCCAAATTATATAGTCTATACTGGGCAGTAATGCACTGTCTGACATACCCTGAGCCGGGACCTCCTGAGCAACACCCAGACAGCTGACCGCACCCTGAGCCCATAAGACCCGCCGTGGCCTTAGGTCATCATCTCTTCCCTACCTCAGTTTTCAGGCTTCAGAACCTAGACCATATCTCCAATCACTGCCCAGGGGTGAGTGTGATGCAGAAATCAGAACTCTTCCTTACCCATGGCAAGAAACCTTATGGTTGGCATGTTGTCCAACGTTCAGTGTAGGGGAAACCAGCATTCACCCTGAGGCCCCGCCCATTCTTGAGAGCGACGAGGGCATAAACACACATTGTGACCCTCAGCGTGAGTCCTGTCCCCTAGTACATCCTCTCAGTGGCTAGAACATTAGATGCCATAATGGCTGGACATGTCCCTAGGCCCCAAATTTAAACCAGATTTCTGGTTGTCCAATCGCCCCTCCCCAGGGCTCTACTCTGGAATCCCTCATATGGTGGGGTTTGAAAAACAAAACAAAACAACAACAACAACAACAAAAAAAACGGACTTCTTCCATCCCACAGAATGACCCCAAACTCTTTGGACGGGGCCAAACCACCAGAAAGTATGACTCGTCCATTTCCCCTGAAGTCACCCTGATATTTCATGAACATGAATGGCACGATATCCAGAGATAAAAACATAAGCAAGAGCCTCACACTCGCCCATTTTTCATATCCCGAAGAGTTCTCCTCATGGTCTGTAGATCAGTCTTGCCATACCTATGATCCGAAACATAATCCGAGTTTGTGTTTTCAGACAACTATCCAAACAGCCCAGGCCTACACACCCTACAGGCTCAGGCCCCTGGAGCCAACCTGAGGACTATACTTGCCCTCTCCAAGGGAATTCTGTGTGCCCATTCCAATGGCCACAACCCTACTAATAGAATAAACCTCCAAAGTCCCTGAGGCCATCCCAATAGTGGTGGCTTCCCACGACAAACAGGAGCAATCTGAGCCCATCTGAGAACCTACCTGCACTCAGACTCGTAGACTGATATCCCTAGAGGTAAAAAGGAATGAACAGGCCCCTAGGCCCTAATCGGATCCATTGCTTTGGTTTCCAGGCATCTCTCCTCAGAGGCCTGGATTTCAATAACAGCATATGGCTGTTTCTTGACTCACCCATCAGAGCAAAACTCATCTACACATAGGAAACTTGCACGTGGGAGGTGTGTCAAAGCCTCTTTTTAGGAGAACACTTCAGGGCCCCAGTGCCACCGCTTCATTCCAAGGTCTCCATAGACACAAAATCATATTAGAACACATCCACGGGAGAGTCCAATTCAACTCAGCATATTCAGTTGCTCCGCGAAATCCAGCAGATCTAACTTGTCTTGTTGCTAGGAGACAATTGGAATGCGAGGTGGGCTACCCCGCCATCCATCCTTAGAACCCTGCTCAGAATCATTGGCCTGGAGCCAACCAACAGGTCTCAATTGTCCTGCAGAAGAATCTTTGCAGTTGGGAGCTTCTCACAACTCCCATCGTGAGAAACCCCCATGACCTCGTGATACCCCCCCCTTCATGAAGGGGCCTTCAGGGACATAAGGTACAACCTGAGAAATAGTCTGATCCTCACCCTGACTTCAGATGCACGAGATCTCAATTCAGGTCTATATATTGTGCCTGCCATGTCCTCACCCAGAAACCAAAGCCTAGCTGGTGTCCTCAGACTTCCATTCTCACACTAATGGCCCACAAGCCCTCCAGTTTGGTCATGAAGGGGCCGTCATGAACAGAAAATCCAAGCTGAGCCAACGACTGATCCTCGCTCTGCCTTCAGATGCATGAGATATTGCTTCAGATCTTCAGGAGGTACATGCCGTGCCCTCGCCCTGAATCCCAAATCTAGCTTGTGTTCTCAGACTTCCGTCTTCACATCCCTGGCACCGAACCCCAGAAGTTTGGCAATTCCGGACCATCATTGCAGCACTCTGCCTGCCCTCGAGAAACAAAATATTGCCCAATGAGCTGCCCGGGCACATTAAATGAGAATAAACCTACACGGCACTCGAATGTACCCAAATTATATAGTCTAACCTGGGCAGTAATGCACTGTCTTAAACACCCTGAGCCAGGACCTCCTGAGCAACACCCAGACAGCTGACCGCACCCTGAGCCCATAAGACCCGCCGTGGCCTTAGGTCATCATCTCTTCCTACCTCAGTTTTCAGGCTTCAGAACCTAGACCTTATCTCCAATCACTGCCCAGGGGTGACTGTGATGCAGAAATCAGAACTCCTGCTTACCCAAGGCAAGAATCCTTGTGGTGGCATGTTGTCCAACGTTCAGTGTAGGGGAAACCAGCATTCACCCTGAGGTACGCCCATTCTTGAGTGCGACGAGGGCATAAACACGCATTGTGACCCTCAGCGTGAATCCTGTCCTCTAGTACGTCCTCTCAGTGGCTGGACCATTAGATGTCATAATGGGCTTGACATGTCCCTAGGCCCCAAAATTAAACCAGATTTCTGGTTGTCCAATACCCCTCCCCAGGGCTCTACTCTGGAATACATCATTTGGTGGGGTTTGAAAAACAAAAAAAACAAATCAACAACAACAAGAATAACGGACTTCTTCCATCCCACAGAGTGACCCCAACTCCTTAGACGGGGCCAAACCCCCAGATAGTAAGACTCATCCATTTTCCATGAAGTCACCCGGAAATTTCACAACCATGAGTGAAACAATATCTAGAGACAAAACGTGAGCAAGAGCCTCACAATCGCTCATTCTTCATATCCCAAAGTGTTCTCCACATGGTCTGTAGATCAGACCTGCCATACCTATGACCTGAAACATAAGCCGAGTTTGTGTTTTCAGACAACTGTCCCAACAGCTATGGCCTACACACCCTACAGGCTCAGGCCCCTGAGGCCAAACCTGAAGACTGTGCTTGCCCTCTACAAGGGAATTGTATGTGCCCATTCCAATGGCCACAATCCTACTAAGAGGATAAACCTGCAAAATTCCTGAGGCCATCCCAATAGTTGTGCCTTCCCAGGACAAACAGGGGCAATCTGGGCCCATCTGAGCACCTACCTGCACTCAGACCCGTAGACTGATATCCCCAGAGGTAACAGGCCCCTAGGCACCTATCGGATCCATTGCTTTGGTTTCCAGGCATCTCTCCTCAGAGGCCTGGATTTCAAAAACAGCATATGGCTGTTTCTTGACTCACCCATCAGAACAAATTTCATCTACACATGGGAAACATGCACGATGGAGCTGTGTGAAAGCCTCTCTTTAGGAGAACCCTTCAGGGCCCCAGGGCCACCGCTTCATTCCAAGGTCTCCATAGACACAAAATCATATTAGGTCACATCCACGGGAGAGTCCATTTCAACTCAGCCTCTTCGGTTGCTCCCCAAGATCCAGCAGATCTGACCTGTCTTGTTGCTTGGAGACAATTGGAATGTGAGGTGGGCTACCCAGCCATCCATCCTTAGAACCCTGCTCGGAATCGTTGTCCTGGAGCCACCCAACAGGTCTCAATTTTCCTGCAGAAGAATCTTTGCAATTGGGACCTTCTCACAACTCCCATCTTCGGAAAACCCCCATGGACTCGTGATCCCCCCCCTTCAAGAAGGGGCCATCAGGGACAGAATGTCCAATCTGAGCGATCGTCTGATCCTCGCCCTCACTTCAGATGCACGAGATCTCGATTCAGGTCTCACCCAGAAACCTAGGCCTAGCTTGTGTTCTCAGACTTCCGTCCTCAGTCTACTTGCCCACAAGCCCTCCATTTTGGCAATCCAGAACTACAATGCAGCACTCTGCCTGCCCTCCAGAAGAAAAACATTGCCCTCTGGGGCTACCCAGAAACCCTGAATGAGGATCAACCTGCACGCCATTCGGCTGTACCCCAAATATAGGCTGACCTGGGCACTAATGCCCTTACTGACACAGCCTGAGCCTGGACCTCGTGGCCCCACCCAGACAGCTGGCCGCATACTGAGCACATCGGAACCGCCATGCCCTTAGGTCGTCATCTCTTCCAAACCTCGATTTTCAGGCTTCAGAATGTAGACATTATCTCCAATCATGGCCCGGGTTAGAAAATGATGCAGAAATCAGAACTCTTTCCCCATGGCAAGAGACCTTGGGGTTGGCATGTTGTCCAAGGTTCAGTGTACTTGAAACCAGTCTGAATATGAGGCCACGCCCATGCTTGCGGGCCACATTGGTCACAAACACACATTGTGACCCTCAGGCTGAGCCAAGTCCTCAGGTAATGCCTCTCGGTGACTGGATGGAGAGACAGCATATAGGGCTTGCCATGCCCCTAGGCCTCAATTTTTAAACATAGTTCGGGTTTTCCCTTCAGTTATCCCCATGGCTCTGTTTTGGAATTCCTCTTTTGGTGGGAAACCTGAGGTAACAAACGTGAAAAGAGTCCTCACATCCCACAGATTGACGGAAAACCATTGTAATGAGCCAAATCCACAGAGAGCAAGATTCGTCCATGTACCATGAGGCCTCCCCAACATTCCATGACCATCGCTGATACAAAATCCAGAGACAAAAGCCTGAGCACACGCCTCAGACTCGCTCATTCTTCATATCCTGAAGAGTTCTTCAGATTAGAACCTACACGGCACTCGAAGGCACCCAAAATATATAGTCTAACTTGTGCACTAATGCACTGTCTGACAAGCTGAGCCCGGACCTCGTGACCAACACCCAGACAGCTCTCCGCACACTGAGCACATCAGTCCTGCCATGGCCTTAGTTCATCATCTCTTCCCTACCTCAGTTTTCAGGCTTCTGAACCTAGACCTTATCTCCAATCACTGACAGGGGTGACTGTGATGCAGAAATCGGAAATCTTCCTTACCCATGGCAAGGAACCCTGTGGTTGGCATGTTGTCCAACGTTCAGTGTAGGAGAAACCAGCATTCACCCTGAGGCCCGGCCCATTCTTCAGTGCGACGAGGGCATAAACACGCATTGTGACCCTCAGCCCGAGTCCTGTCCTCTAGTACGTCCTCTCAGTGGCTGGACCATTAGATGTCATAATGGGCTTGACATGTCCCTAGGCCCCAATTTTTAACCATATTTCTGGTTGTCCATTAGCCCGTCCCCAGGGCTCTACTCTGGAATCCCTCATTCGGTGGGACACCTGAGGTTGAAAAACAAAACAAAAACAAATCAACAACAACAGAACAACGGACTTCTTCCATCCCACAGAATGACCCCAAACTCTTTGGACGGGGCCAAACCCCCAGAGAGTAAGACTCGTCCATTTCCCATGAAGTCACCCGGAAATTTCAGACCATGTGTGACACGATATCCAGAGACAAATACATGAGCAAGAGCCTCACACTCGCCATTTTTTCATATCCCGAAGAGTTCTCCTCATGGTCTGTAGATCATTCCTGCCATACCTATGACCCAAAACATAAGCCGAGTTTGTGTTTTCAGACAACTGTCCAAACAGCCCTGGCCTACTCACCCTAAAGGCTCAGGCCCCTGGAGCCAAACCTGACGACTGTGCTTGCCCTCTCCAAGGGAATTGTGAGTGCCCCTTCCAATGGCCACAACCCTACTAAAAGGATAATCCTCCAAAATCCCTGTGGCCATCCCAATATTTGTGGCTTCCCAGGACAAACAGGGGCAATCTGGGCCCATCTGAGCACCTACCGGCCCTCAGACGCGTAGACTGATGTCCCCAGAGGTAAAAAGGAACGAACAGGCCCCTAGGCACATATCGGATCCATTGCTTTGGTTTCCAGGCATCTCTCCTCAAAGGCCTGGATTTCAATAACAGCATATGGCTGTTTCTTGACTCACCCATCAGAACAAATCTCATCTACACATGGGAAACTTGCACGATGGAGCTGTGTGAAAGCCTCTCTTTAGGAAAACCCTTCAGGGCCCCAGTGCCACCGCTTCATTCCAAGGTCTCCATAGACACAAAATCATATTAGGACACATCCATGGGAGAGTCCATTTCAACTCAGCCTCCTCGGTTGCTCCCCCAGATCCAGCAGATCTAACCTGTCTTGATGCTTTGTGACAATTGTAATGCGAGGTGGGCTACCCAGCCATCCATCCTTAAAACCCTGCTCGGAATCGTTGTCTGGGCCCAACAAACAGGTCTCAAATGTCCTGTAGAAGAATCTGTGCAGTTGGGAGCTTCTCACAACTCCCATCATGGGAAAAAACATTGGCCTCGTCATCCAGCCCCTCTTCAAGAAGGGGACATCAGTGACAGAATGTCCAACCTGAGCGATCCTCTTATCCTCGCCCTCACTTCAGATGCACGAGATCTCGATTCACGTCTCACCCAGAAATCTAGGCCTAGCTTGGGTTGTCAAACTTCCGTCCTCAGACTACTGGCCCACAAGCCCTCCAGTTTGGCAATCCAGAACTACAATGCAGCACTCTGCCTGCCCTCCAGAAGACAAACATTGCTCTCTGGGGCTACCCAGAAACCCCCAATGAGGATCAACCAGCACGGCATTCGGCTGAACCCCAAATATATATGCTGACCTGGGCACTAATGCCCTTTCTGAGACAGCCTGAGCCTGGACCTCCTGGCCCCACCCAGACAGCTGGCCGCACACTGAGCTCATATGACCTGCCATGGCCTTAGGACTTCAGCTCTTCTCAATCTCGGGTTTCAGGCTTCAGAACCTAGACATTATCTCCAGTCACGGCCCGGGTTTGAAAATGATGCAGAAATCCGAACGCTTTCCCCATGGCAAGAAACCTTGTGGTTGGCATGTTGTCCAAGATTCAGTGTACTTGAAACCAGTGTGGCCCATGAGGCCCGCCCATGCTTTCGGGCCACATTGGTCACAAACACACATTGTGACCCTCAGCCTGAGACCAGTCCTCAGGTAAGGCCTCTCAGTGGCTGGATGGAGAGACAGCATATTGGGCTTGCCATGCACCTAGGCCCCAATTTTTAACCATAGTTCGGGTTGTCCCTTCACTCTTCCCCAGGGCTCTCATTTGCAATTCCTCTTTTGGTCGGACACCTGAGGTAACAAACCTGAAAGGAGTCCTCCCATCCCACAGATTGACGAAAAGCAATTGGGTCGGGCCAAATCCGCAGAGAGCAAGATTCGTCCATGTCCCATGAGGCCTCCCCAACATTCCACGGCCATCGCTGATAAAAAATCCAGAGACAAAAGCCTGAGCACGCGCCTCACACTCGCTCATTCTTCATATCTTGAATAGTTCTTCAGATAAGAACCTACACGGCACTCGAATGCACCCAAAATATATATTCTAACCTGGGCACTAATGCACTGTCTGACAACCTGAGCCCGGACCTCGTGACCCACACCCAGACAGCTGACCGCACACTGAGCACATCAGACCCGCCATGACCTTAGGTCATCATCTCTTCCCTACCTCAGTTTTCAGGCTTCAGAACCTCGACCTTACTCCAATGACTGCCCAGCGGTGACTCTGATGCAAAAATCAGAACTCTTCCTTACCCATGGCAAGAAACCCTGTGGTTGGCATGTTGTCCAACGTTCAGTGTAGGAGAAACCAGCATTCACCCTGAGGCCCCGTCCATTCTTGAGTGCGACGAGGGCCAAAACACGCATTGTGACCCTCAGCGTGAGTCCTGTCCTCTAGTACGTCCTCTCAGTGGCTGGACCATTAGATGTCATAATGGACTTGACATGTCCCTAGGCCCCAATATTTATCCAGATTTCTGGTTGTCCAGTCGCCCCTCCCCAGGGCTCTATTCTGGAATCCCTCATTTGGTGGGACACCTGAGGTTGAAAAACAAAACAAAACAAATCAACAACAACAGAACAACGGACTTCTTCCATCCCACAAAATGACCCCAAACTCTTTGGACGGGGCCAAACCCCAGAGAATAAGACTCGTCCATTTCCCATGATGTCACCCGGAAATTTCACGACCATGAGTGACACGATATCCAGAGACAAAAACGTGAGCAAGAGCCTCACACTCGCCCTTTTTTCATATCCCGAAGAGTTCTCCTCATGGTCTGTAGATCAGTCTTGCCACTCCTATTACCCGAAACATAAGCCGAGTTTGTGTTTTCAGACAACTGTCCAAACAGCCCTGGCCTACACACCCTACAGACTCAGGCCCCTGGAGCCAAACTTGACGACTCTGCTTGCCCTATCCAAGGGAATTGTATGTGCCCATTCCAATGGCCACAATCCTACTAAGAGGATAAACCTCCAAAGTCCCTGAGGCCATCCCAATATTTGTGGCTTCCCAGGACAAACAGGGGCAATCTGGGCCCACCTGAGCACCTACCGGCACTCAGAACCGTAGACTGATGTCCACAGAGCTAAAAAGGAATGAACAGGCCCCTAGGCACATATCGGATCCATTGCTTTGGTTTCCAGGCATCTCTCCTCAGAGGCCTGGATTTCAATAACAGCATATGGCTGTTTCTTGACTCACCCATCAGAACAAATCTAATCTACACATGGGAAACATGCACGATGGAGCTGTGTGAAAGCCTCTCTTTAGGAGAACTCTTCATGGCCCCAGTGCCACCGCTTCATTCCAAGGTCTCCATAGACACAAAATCATATTAGGATACATCAACGGGAGAGTCCATTTCAACTCAGCCTACTAGGATGCTCCCCCAGATCCAGCAGATCTAACCTGTCTTCTTTATTGGAGACAATGGGAATGCGAGGTGGGCTACCCAGCGATCCATCCTTAGAACCCTGCTCGGAATCGTTGTCCTGGAGCCAACCAACAGGTCTCAATTGTCCTGCAGAAGAATCTTTGCAGTTGGGAGCTTCTCACAACTCCCATCGTGGGAAAACCCCCATGGCCTCATGATCCTTCCCCCCTTCAAGAAGGGGCCATCAGGGACAGAATGTCCAAACTGAGCGATCGTCTGATCCTCGCCCTGACTTTAGATGCACGAGATCTCGATTCAGGTCTGTAGATTGTGCCTGCCATAACTTCACCCAGAAACCTAGGCCTAGCTTGGTTTCTCAGACTTCCGTCCTCAGACTATTGGCCCACAAGCGCTCCAGTTTGGCAATCCAGAACTACAATGCAGCACTCTGCCAGCCCTCCAGAAGAAAAAAAATTGCCCTCTGGGGCTACCCAGAATCCCCAAATGAGGATCAACCTGTACGCCATTCGGCTGTACCCCAAAATATATAGGCTTACCTGGCCACTAATACCATTTCTGACACAGCCTGAGCCTGGGGCCACCTGGCCCCACTCAGACAGCTGGCCGCACACTAATCAAATCAAATCGGACGTGCCATGTCCTTAGGTCGTTATCTCTTCTCAACCTCAGTTTTCAGGATTCAGAACCTAGACCTTATTTCCAATCATGGCCCGAGTTAGAAAAGGATGCAGAAATCAGAACTCTTTCCCCATGGCAAGAAACCTTGTGGTTGGCATGTTGTCCAAGGTTCAGTGTAGTTGAAAAAACAGTGTGGCCCATGAGGACCCGCCCATGCTTTCGGGCCACATTGGTCACAAACACACATTGTGACCTTCAGCCTGAGCCCAGTCCTCAGGTACGGCCTCTCAGTGGCTGGATGGAGAGACAGCATATTGGGCTTGCCATGCCCCTAGGCCCCAATTTTTAACCATAGTTCGGGTTGTCCCTTCACTCTTCCCCAGGGCTCTGCTTTGGAATTCCTCTTTTGGTGGGACACCTGATGTAACAAAACTGAAAGGAGTCCTCCCATCCCACAGATTGACAAAAAACAATTGGGATAGGGGGAAATCCACAGAGAGCAAGATTCGTCCATGGCCCATGAGGCCTTCCCAATATTCCACGGCCATTGCTGCTACAGACCCAGAGTCAAAAGCCTGAGCATTCGCCTCAGACTCGCTCATTCTTCATATCCTGAAGAGTTCTTCAGATAAGAACCTACACGGCACTCGAATGCACCCAAAATATATAGTCCAACCTGGGCACTAATGCAATGTCTCACAACCTGAGCCCGGACCTCGTGACCAACACCCAGACAGCTGACCGCACACTGAGCACATCAGACCCGCCATGGCCTTAGGTCATCTTCTCTTCCCTACCTCTGTTTTCAGGCTTCAGAACCTAGACCTTATCTCCAATCACTGCCCAGGGGTGACTGTGATGCAGAAATCAGAACTCTTCCTTACCCATGGCAAGAAACCTTGTGGTTGGCATGTTGTCCAACGTTCAGTGTAGGAGAAACCAGCATTCACCCTGAGGCCCCGCCCATTCTTGAGTGCGACAAGGGCATAAACACGCATTGTGACCCTCAGCCCGATTCCTGTCCTCTAGTACGTCCTCTCAGTGGCTGGACCATTAGATGTCATAATGGGCTTGACATGTCCCTAGGCCCCAATTTTTAACCAGATTTCTGGTTGTCCATTAGCCCGTCCCCAGGGCTCTACTCTGGAATCCCTCATTCGGTGGGACACCTGAGTTTGATAAACAAAACAAAACAAATCAACAACAACAGAACAACGGACTTCTTCCATCCCACAGAATGACCCCAAACTCTTTGGACGGGGCCAAACCCCCAGAGAGTAAGACTCGTCCATTTCCCATGAAGTCACCCGGAAATTTCAGACCATGTGTGACACGATATCCAGAGACAAAAACATGAGCCAGAGCCTCACACTTGCCATTTTTTCATATCCCGAAGAGTTCTCCTCATGGTCTGTAGTTCAGTCTTGCCATAACTATGACCCGAAACATACCCGAGTTTGTGTGTTCAGACAACTGTCCAAACAGCCCTGGCCTACACACCCTACAGTCTCAGGCCCCTGGAGCCAACCTGACGACTGTGCTTGCCCTCTCCAAGGGAATTGTATGTGCCCATTCCAATGGCCACAACCCTACTAAGAGGATAAACCTCCAAAGTCCCAGAGGCCATCCCAATATTTGTGGCTTCCCAGGACAAACAGGGGCATACTGGGCCCATCTGAGCACCTACCTGCTCTCAGACCCGTAGACTGATGTCCCCAGAGGTAAAAAGGAACGTACAGGCCCCTAGGATTCTATCGGATCCATTGCTTTGGTTTCCAGGCATCTCTCCTCAGAGGCCTGGATTTCAATAACAGCATATGGCTGTTTCTTGACTCACCCATCAGAACAAATCTCATCTACACATGGGAAACTTGCACGATGGAGCTGTGTGAAAGCCTCTCTTTAGGAGAACACTTCAGGGCCCCAGTGCCACCGCTTCATTCCAAGGTCTCCATAGACACAAAATCATATTAGGACACATCCAAGGGAGAGTCCATTTCAACTCAGCCTCCTTGGTTGCTCTCCCAGATCCAGCAGATCTAACCTGTCTTGTTGCTTGGAGACAATTGGAATTCGAGGTGGGCTACCCTGCCATCCATCCTTAGAACCCTGCTCGGATCGTTGTCCTGGATCCAAACAACAGGCCTCAATTGTCCTGCAGAAGAATCTTTGCAGTTGGGATCTTCTCAGAACTCCCATCGTGGGGGAAAACCCCCATGGCCTCATGATCCACCCCCCCCTTCAAGAAGGGGCCATCCTGAGCGATCGTCTGATCCTCGCCATGACTTCAGATGCACGAGATCTCGATTCAGGTTTGTAGATTGTGCCTGCCATATCCTCACCCAGAAACCTAGGCCTAGCTTGGGTTCTCAGACTTCCGTCCTCAGACTACTGGCCCACAAGCCCTCCAGTTTGGCAATCCAGAACTTCAATGCAGCACTCTGCCAGCCCTCCAGAAGAAAAACATTGCCCTCTGGGGCTACAATGAAACCCCAAATGAGGATCAACCTGCACGCCATTCGGCTGTACCCCAAATATATAGGCTGACCTGGGCACTAATGCCCTTTCTGACACAGCCAAAGCCTGGACCTCCTGGCCCCACCCAGACAGCTGGCCGCACACTGAGCACATCGGACACGCCATGGCCTTAGGTCGTCATCTCTTCTCAACCTCGGTTTTCAGGCTAAAGAACCTAGACCTAATCCCCAATCACGGCCCGGGTTTGAAAATGATGCAGAAATTAGAACTCTTTCCCCATGGCAAGAAACCTTGTGGTTGGCATGTTGTCCAAGGTTCATTGTACTTGAAACTAGTGTGGCCCATGAGGCCCCGCCTATGCCTTCGGACCACATTGGTCACAAACACACATTGTGACCCACAGCCAGAGCCTAGTACTCATGTAAGACCTCTCAGTGGCTGGATGGAGAGACAGCATATTGGGCTTGCCATCCCCCTAGGCCCCAGTTTTTAACCGTAGTTCAGGTTGTCCCTTCACTCTTCCCCAGGGATCTCCTTTGAAATTCCTCTTTTGGTGGGACTCCTGAGGCAACAAACCTGAAAGGAGTCCTCCCAAACCACAGATTGACGAAAAACAATTGGGATCGGGCCAAATCCACAGAGAGCAAGATTCGTCCATGGCCCATGAGGCCTCCCCAACATTCCACGGCCATCGCTGATACAAAATCCAGAGACAAAAGCCTTAGTTCGTGCTTCAGACTCGCTCATTCTTCATATCCTGAAGAGTTCTTCAGATAAGAACCTACACGGCACTCTAAGGCACCCAAAATATATAGTCTAACCTGGGCACTAATGCATTGTCTGACAACCAAACTGGAGGGCTTGTGGGCCAGTAGTCTGAGGACGGAAGTCTGAGAACCCAAGCTAGGCCTCAGTTTCTGGGTGAGGATATGGCATGCACAATCTCCAGACCTGAATCGAGATCTCGTCTATCTGAAGTCAGGGCGAGGATCAGATTATCGCTCGGGTTGGACATTCTGTCCCTGATGGCCCCTTCTTGAGGGGGGGGGTTGATAACGAGGCCATGGGGGTTTTCCCAAGATGGGAGATGTGTGAAGCTCCCAACTGCAAAGATTCTTCTGCAGGGCAATTGAGACCTGTTGGTTGGCTCCAGGACAACAATTCCGAGCAGGGTTCTAAGGATGGATGCCTGGGTAGCCCACCTCGCATTCCAATTGTCTACAAGCAACAAGACAGGTTAGATCTGCTGGATCTGGGGGAGCAACCGAGGAGGCTGAGTTGAAATGGACTCTCCCGTGGATGTGTCCTAATATGATTTTGTGTCTATGGAGACCTTGGAATGAAGCGGTGGCACTGGGGCCTGAAGTGTTCTCCTAAAGAGAGGCTATCACAAAAGCTCCATCCTGCAAGTTTCCCATGTGTAGATGAGATTTGTTCTGATGGGTGAGTCACGAAACAGCCATATGCTGTTATTGAAATCCAAGCCTCTGAGGAGAGATGCCTGGAAACCAAAGCAATGGATCCGATTTGGTGCCTAGGGGCCTGTTCATTCCTTTTTACCTCTGGGGACATCAGTCTACGGGTCTGAGTTCCGGTAGGTGCTCAGATGGGCCCAGATTGCCCCTGTTTGTCCTGGGAAGCCACAAATATTGGGATGGCCTCAGGGACTTTGGAGATTTATCCTCTTAGTAGGGTTGTGGCCATTGGAATGGGCACATACAATTTCCTTGGAGAGGGCAAGCACAGTCGTCAGGTGTGGCTCCAGGGGCCTGAGCCTGTAGGGTGTGTAGGTCAGGGCTCTTTGGACAGTTGTCTGAAGACACAAACTCAGCTTATATTTCGGGTCATACGTATGGCAGGACTGACCTCCAGACCATGAGGAGAACTCTTCGGGATATGAAAAAAGGGCGAGTGTGAGGCTCTTCCTCAAGTTTTTGTCTCTGGATATCGTGTCACTCATGGTTGTGAAATTTCCGGGTGACTTCATGGGAAATGGACGAGTCTTACTCTGGGGCTTTGGCCCCATCCAAAATGTTTGGCGTCATTCTGTGGGATGGAAGAAGTCCGTTGTTCTGTTGTTGTTGATTTGTTTTTTTTTTTGTTTTTCTACCTCAGGTGTCCCACCAAATGAGGGATTCCAGAGTAGAGCCCTGGGGAGGGGCGACTGGACAACCAGAAATCTGGTTAAAAATTGGGGCCTAGGGACATGTCAAGCCCATTATGACAACTAATAGTCCAGCTTCTGAGAGGACGTTCTAGAGGACAGGACTCGCGCTGAGGGTCACAGAGCGTGTTTATGCCCTCGTCGCATCAAGAATGGGCGGGGCCTCAGGGTGAATGCTGGTTTCTCCTACACAGAACGTTGGACAACATGCCAACAACAAGGTTTCTTGCCATGGGTAAGGAAGAGTTCTGATTTCTGCATCATAGTCACCCCTGCGCAGTGATTGGAGATAAGGTCTAGGTTCTGAAGCCTGAA
Source organism: Mustela putorius furo (assembly GCF_011764305.1). Taxonomy (NCBI): domain Eukaryota; kingdom Metazoa; phylum Chordata; class Mammalia; order Carnivora; family Mustelidae; genus Mustela; species Mustela putorius. The sequence continues at coordinate 886,008 of NW_025422101.1, read as the reverse complement.
AACTGAGGTAGGGAAGAGATGATGACCTAAGGCCATGGCGGGTCTGATGTTCTCAGTGTGCGGTCAGCTGTCTGGGTTTTCGGTACGAGGTCCGGGCTCAGGTTGTCAGACAGTGCATTAGTGCCCAGGTTAGACTATATTTTTGAGTGCATTCGTGTGCCGTTTGGGTTCTGATCTGAAGAACTCTTCAGGATATGAAGAATGAGCGAGTCTGAGGCGCGTGCTCAGGCTTTTGTCTCTGGAGTTTGTATCAGCGATGGCCGTGGAATGTTGGGGAGGCCTCATGGGCCATGGACGAATCTTGCTCTTTGTGGATTTGGCCCGATCCCAATTGTTTTTCGTCAATCTGTGGGATTGGAGGACTCCGTTCAGGTTTGTTACCTCAGGTGTCCCACCAAAAGAGGAATTACAAAGCAGAGCCCTGGGGAAGAGTGAAGGGACAACCCCAAACTACGGTTAAAAATTGGGGCCTAGGGGCATGGCAAGCCCAAAATGCTGTCTCTCCATCCAGCCACTGAGAGGCCTTGCCTGAGGACTGGGCTCAGGCTGAGGGCTCACAATGTGTGTTTGTGACCATTGTGGCCCGCAAGCATGGTCAGGGCCTCATGGGCCACACTGGTTTCCACTACACTGAACCTTGGACAACATGCCAACCAGAAGGTTTCTTGCCATGTGGAAAGAGTTCTGATTTCTGCATCATTTGAAACCCGGGCCATGATGGGGGATAAGGTCTAGGTTCTGAAGCCTGAAAACCGAGGTTGAGAAGAGATGACGACCTAAGGCCATGGCGGGTCCGATGTGCTCAGTGTGCGGCCAGCTGTCTGGGTGGGGCCAGGAGGTCCAGGCTCAGGCTGTGTCAGAAAGGGCATTAGTGACCAGGTCAGACTATCTATTTGGGGTAGAGCCGAATGGCGTGCAGGTTGATCCTCTTTTGCGGTTTCTGGGTAGCCCGAGAGGGCAATGTTTTTCTTCTGGAGGGCAGGCAGAGTGCTGCATTGTAGTTCAGGATTGCCACAAAGTAGGGCTTGTGGGCCAGTAGACTGAGGACGGAAGTCTGAGAACCCAAGCTAGGCCTAGGTTTCTGGGTGACCTGAATCGAGATCTCGTGCATCTGATTTCAGGGCGAGGATCAGACGATCGCTCAGGTTGGACATTCTGTCCCTGATGGACCTTCTTGAAGTGGGGGTGGATCACGAGGGCATGGGGGTTTTCCCACGATGGGAGTTGTTAAAAGCTCCCAACTGCAAAGATTATTCTGCAGGACAATTGAGACCTGTTGGTTGGCTCCAGGAAACGATTCGGAGCAGGGTTCTAAGGATGGATGGCTGGGTAGCCCACCTCGTATTCCAATTGTCTCCAAGCAACAAGACAGGTTAGATCTGCTGGATCTGAGGGAGCAACCGAGGAGACTGAGAAGAAATGGACTCTCCTGTTGATGTGTCCTAATATGATTTTGTGTCTATAGAGACCTTGGAATTAAGCAGTGGCCCTGGGGCCCTGAAGGGTTCTCCTAAAGAGAGGCTTTCACATAGCTCCATTGTCCAAGTTTCCCAAGTGTAGATAAGATTTGTTCTGATGGGTGAGTCAAGAAACAGCCATATGCTGTTATTAAAATCCAGGCCTCTGAGGAGAGATGCCTGGAAACCAAAGCAATGGATCCGATAGGTGCCTAGGGGCCTGTTCGTTCCTTTTTACCTCTGGGCACATCAGTCTACGGGTCTGAGTGCCGGTAGGTGCTCAGATGGGGCCAGATTGCCCCATTTGTCCTGGGAAGCCACAAATATTGGGATGGCCTCAGGGACTTTGGAGGTTTATACTCTTAGTAGGGTTGTGGCCATTGGAATGGGCAGATACAATACCCTTGGAGAGGGCAATCACAGTCGTCAGGATTGGCTTCAGGGGCATGAGCCTGTAGGGTGTGTAGGCCAGGGCTGTTTGGACAGTTGTCTGAAAACACAAACTTGGTTTATGTTTCGGGTCATAGGTATGGCAGGACTGATCTACAGACCATGAGGAGAACTCTTCAGGATATGAAAAATGAGCGAGTGTGAGGCTCTGCTTAAGTTTTTGTCTCTGGATATCGTGTCACTCATGGTTGTGAAATTTCCGGGTGACTTCATGGGAAATGGACGAGTCTTACTATCTGGAGGTTTGTCCCCGTCCAAAGAGTTTGGCGTCATTCTGTGGGATGGAAGAAGGCCGTTGCTCTGTTGTTGTTGATTTGTTTTGTTTTGTTTTTCAAGTTCAGGTGTCCCAGCAAATGAGGGATTCTAGAGTAGAGCCCTGGGGAGGCGCGACTGGACAACCAGAAATCTGGTTAAAAATTGGGGCCTAGGAACATGTCAAGCCCATTATGACATCTAATGGTCCAGCCACTGAGAGGACGTACTAGAGGACAGGACTCACGCTGAGGGTCACAATGCGTGTTTATGCCCTCGTCGCACTCAAGAATGGGCGGGGCCTCAGGGTGAATGTTGGTTTCTCCTACACTGAACGTTGGACAATATGCCAACCACAAGGTTTCTTGCCATGGGTAAGGATGAGATCTGATTTCTGCATCAAAGTCACCTCTGGACAGTGATTGGAGATACGGTCTAGGTTCAGAAGCCTGAAAACTGAGGTAGGGAAGAGATGATGACCTAAGGCCATGGCGGTTCTGATGTGCTCAGTGTGCGGTCAGCTGTCTGGGTGTTGGTCAAGAGGTCCGGGCTCAGTTGTCAGACAGTGCTTTAGTGCCCAGGTTAGACTATATATTTTGGGTGCATTCGACTGCCGTGTAGGTTCTTATCTGAAGAACTCTTCAAGATATGAAGAATGAGCGAGTCTGAGACGCATGCTCAGGCTTTTGTCTCTGGATATTGAATCAACGATGGCCGTGGAATGTTGGGGAGGCCTCATGGGCTATGGGCGAATCTTGCTCTCTGTGGATTTGGCCCGATCCCAATTGTTTTTCGTCAATCTGTGAGATGGGAGGACTCCTTTCAGGTTTGTTAACTCAGGTGTCCCACCAAAAGAGGAATTCCAAAGCAGAGCCCTGGGGAAGAGTGAAGGGACAACTCGAACTATCCTTAAAAATTGGGGCCTAGGGGCATGGCAAGCCCAATATGCTGTCACTCCATCCAGCCACTGAGAGGCCTTACCGGAGGACTGGGCTCAGGCTGAAGGTCACAATGTGTGTTTGTGACCAATGTGGCCCACAAGCATGGGCGGGGCCTCATGGGCCACACTGGTTTCAAGTACACTGAATCTTGGACAACATGCCAACCACAAGGTTTCTTGCCATGGGGAAAGAGTTCTGATTTCTGCATCATTTTCAAACCCGGGCCGTGATTGGAGATAAGGTCTAGTTTCTGAAGCCTGAAAACCGAGATTGAGGGGAGATAACGACCTAAGGCCATGCGGGTACGAGGAGCTCAGGGTGCGGGCAGATGTCTGGGTGGGGCCAGGAGGTCTAGGCTCAGGCTCTGTCCGAAAGGGCATTAGTGCCCAGGTCAGCCCATGTATTTGGGGTACAGCCGAATGGCGTGCAGGATGATCCTCATTTGGGGTTTCTGGGTAGCCCCAGAGAGCAATGTTTCTCTTCTGGAGGGCAGGCAGAGTGCTGCATTGTAGTTCTGGATTGCCAAACTGGAGGGCTTGTGGGCCAGTAGTCTGAGGACGGAGAACTGAGAACCCAAGCAGGCCTCGGTTTCTGGGTGAGGATATGGCAGGCACAATCTACACAGACCTGAAAGGAGATCTCGTGCATCTGAAGTCAGGGCGAAGATCAGACGATCGCTCAGGTTGGACATTCTGTCCCTGATGGCCCCTTCTTGAAAGGGGGGTGGATCACGAGGCCATGGGGGTTTTCCCACGATGGGAGTTGTGAGAAGCTCCCAACTGCAAAGATTCTTCTGCAGGACCATTGAGACCTGTTGGTTGGCTCCACGACAATGATTCCGAGCAGGGTTCTAAGGATGGATGGCTGGGTAGCCCACCTCGCATTCCAATAGTCTCCAGCAACAGGACAAGATAGATCTGCTGTACCTGGGGGAGCAACCGAGGAGGCTGAGTTGAAATGGACTCTCCCGTTGATGTGTCCTAATATGATTTTGTGTCTATGGAGACCTTGGAATGAAGCGTTGGCACTGGGGCCCTGAAGGGTTCTCCTAAAGAGAGGATTTCACATAGCTCCGTCGAGCAAGTATCCCATGTGTAGATGAGATTTGTTCTGATGGGTGAATCAAGAAAGCCATATGCTGTTATTGAAATCCAGGCCTCTGAAGAGAGATGCCTGGAAACCAAAGCAATGGATCCGATAGGTGCCTAGGGGCCTGTTCGTTCCTTTTTACATCTGGGCATATCAGACTACGGGTCTGAATGCCGGTAGGTACTCAGATGGGCCGAGATTGCCCCATTTGTCCTGGGTAGCCACAAATATTGGGATGGCCTCAGGGACTTTTGAGGTTTATACTCTTAGTAGGGTTGTGGCCGTTGGAATGGGCACATACAATTCCCTTGGAGAGGGCAATGACAGTCGTCAGGTTGGCTCCAGGGGCTGGAGCCTGTAGGGTGTGTAGGCCAGGGCTGTTTGGACAGTTGTCTGAAAACACAAACTCGCCTTATGTTTCGGGTCATAGGTATGGCAGGACTGATCTACAGACCATGAGGAGAACTCTTCGGGATATGAAAAAAGGGCTAGTGTGAGGCTCTTGCTCAAGTATTTATCTCTGGATATCATGCCATTCATGGTCATGAAATTTCCGGGTGACTTCATGGGAAATGGACGAGTCTTACTCTCTGGGGGTTTGGCCCAATCCAAAGAGTTTGGGGGTCATTCTGTGGGACGGAAGAAGTCCGTTTTTTTTTGTTGTTGTTTTGTTTTGTTTTGTTTTTTCAAACTAGGGGACCCACCAAATGAGGGATTCCAGAGTAGAGCCCTTGGGAGGGGCGATTGGACAACCAGAAATCTGGTTAAAATTGGGTCCTAGTGACAGCTAGACTTGGGTTTCAGGGCGAGGGCACGGCATGTACCCCCTGAAGAACTGAAGCAATATCTCATGCATCTGAAAGTCAGAGCGAGGATCAGACGTTGGCTCACCTTGGATTTTCTGTTCATGACGGCCCCTTCATAAAGGGAGCTGAATCTCGAGGCCGTGGAGGTTTTCCCACGTTGCGAGTGGTGGGATGCCCCCTCCAAGGATTCCTTCTGCGGAACAATTGAGACCTGTTGGACAGCTCCAGGACATCCCATATGGATGAGTCCAGACCAAAGTTCGAGGATGGAAGCCTGGGAAGCCCGCCTCGCATTCCAATTGTCTCCTAGCGACAAGACAGTTTAGATCTGATGGCTCTGCGGGAGCAACCGGGGTGGCTGAGTTGAAATGGACTTTCCTGAGGATGGGTCTAATGTGTGTTTGTGTCGATGAGGGCCTTGGAATGGGGCGGTGGCACCAGGACCCTGAAAGTATTCTCCTAAGCTTTTGACATAGCTCCCATGCACAAGTTTCCTTGTGGAGACGAGGTTTGTTCTGATGGGTGCCTCAGGAAAACCCCAATGCTGGTATTGGAATCCAGGGTTTTGAGGAGATATGCCTGTAAACCAAAGCAATGGCCTAGGGTCCTGTCTGGTTCAATCTTCTTCTCTGGGGACATCCTTCTAGGGTATGAGTGGAGTTAGATGCTCAGCTGGTGTCAGACTGCCCTTTTTTTGTCCCGGGCGACTTATAGTATTAGGATGGCCTCAGGGACTTTGGAGGGTTCTCCTAATTTGTACGATTTTGGACAATGGAATGGGCAGAATTCCCATGGATTGGGTAGGCACAGTCCTAATGTGTGGCTCCAGGGTCCCCAGCCTGGAGGGTATGTGGCCCAGAACTTTGAGGACAGAAGTCTGAAAACACAAACTCAGCTTATGTTTGGGCACGTAGGTATGGCAGGCCCGATCTACAAACCGTGACAAGGCATCTTCAGGATATGAAGATAGTGCGAGTCTGAGGCGCTTGCTTAGGCTTTTTTCTCTGGATTTTGTATCATCGATGGCCGTGGAATGTCGAGGAGGCCTCATGGGCCATGGAGGAATCTTGCTCTCTGTGGATTTGGCCCGATCCCTATTGTTTTTCGTCAATCTGTTGGATGGAGGACTCCTTTCAGGGTTGTTACATCAGGTGTCCCACCAAAAGAGGAATTCCAAAGCAGAGCCCTGGGGAAGAGTGAAGGGACAACACGAACTATGGTTAAAAATTGGGGCCTAGTGGCATGGCAGGCCCAATATGCTGTCTCTTCATCCAGCCACTGAGAGGCCTTACCTGAGGACTGGGCTAAGGCTGAGGGTCACAATGTGTGTTTGCTAACTATCTGGACCGCGATCATTGGCGGGGCCTCAAGGGACACACTGGTTTCCACTACACTGAACGTTGGACAACAAGCCAACCACAAGTTTTCTTGCCATCGGGAAGGAGTTCTAATCTGCAACATTTTCAAACCTGGGCAGTGATTGGAGATAAGGTCTAGGTTCTGAAGCCTGAAAACTGAGGTTGGGAAGGGATAACGACCTAAGGCCATGGGGGGTCTGAAGTTCTCAGTTTGTAGCCAGCTGTCTGGGTGGGCCTAGGATGTCCAGGCTCAGGCTGTGTCAGAAAGGGCATTATTGCCCAGGTCATCCTATATATTTTGGTATAGCCAAGTGTCGTGCAGGTTGATCTTCATTTGGGGTTTCTAGGTAGCCCCAGAGGGCAATGTATTTCTTCTGCAGGGCAGGTAGAGTGCTGCATTGTAGTTCTGGATTGCCAAACTGGAGGGCTTGTGAGCCAGTAGTCTGTGGACAGAAGTCTGAGACACAAGCAAGTCTTAGGTTTCTGGGTGAGGACATGGCAGGCACAATCTACAGACCTGAACCGAGATCTCGAGCATGTGAAGTCAGGGTGAGGATCAGACGATCGCTCAGTTTGGACCTTATGTCACTGATGGCCCCTTTATGAAGTGGGGGCGGGGTCATGTGGCCATGGGGGTTCTCTCACGATGGGAGTTCTGAGAAGCTCCCAACTGCAAATATTCTTCTGCAGGACAATTGAGACCTGTTGGTTGGCTCCAGGCCAACGATTTCGAGCAGGGTTTTAAGGATGGATGGCGGGGTAGGCCACCTCACATTCCAATTGTCTCCTAGCAACAAGACAAGTTAGATCTGCTGGATATCGCGGAGCAACCGAATATGCTGAGTTGAATTGGACTCTCCCGTGCATGTGTCCTAATATGATTTTGTGTCTAAGGAGACCTGTAATGAAGCGGTGGCACTGGGGCCCTGAAGGGATCTCCTAAAAAGAGGCTTTGACACACCTCCCACGTGCAAGTTTCCCATGTTTAGATGAGTTTTGTTCTGATGGGTGAGTTAAGAAACAGCCATATGCTGGTACTGAAATCCAGGCCTCTGAGGAAGATGCCTGGAAACCAAAGCAATGGATCCGATTAGGGCCTAGGGGCCTGTTCATTCCTTTTTACCTCTGGGATATCAGTCTAAGGGTGTGAGTGCAGGTAGGTTCTCAGATGGGCTCAGATTGCTCCTGTTTGTCCTGGGAAGCCACCACTATTGGGATGGCCTCAGGGACTTTGGAGGTTTATTCTATTAGTAGGGTTGTGGCCATTGGAATGGGCACACAGAATTCCCTTGGAGAGGGCAAGTACAGTCCTCAGGTTGGCTCCAGGGGCCTGAGCCTGTAGGGTGTGTAGGCCTGGGCTATTTGGACAGTTGTCTGAAAACACAAACTCGGATTATGTTTTGGGTCATAGGTATGGCAGGACTGATCTACAGACCATGAGGAGAACTCTTCAGGATATGAAAAAAGGGCGAGTGTGAGGCTCTTGCTCAAGTTTTTATCTCTGGATATCGTGCCATTCATGGTCATGAAATATCCGGGAGACTTCATGGGAAATGGACGACTCTTACTCTCTGGGGGTTTGGCCCCGTCCAAAGAGTTTGGGGTCATTCTGTGGGATCGAAGAAGTCCGTTTTTTTTTTTGTGTGTGTGTGTGTTGTTGTTGTTGTTGTTGTTGTTTTTTTTTTTCAAACCCCACCAAAATTAGGGATTCCAGAGTAGAGCCCTGGGGAGGGGCGATTGGACAACGAGAAATCTGGTTAAAAATTGGGGCCTAGGGACATGTCAAGCCCATTATGACATCTAATGGTCCAGCCACTGAGAGGACGTACTAGAGGACAGGACTCACGCTGAGGGTCACAATGCGTGTTTATGCCCTCGTCGCACTCAAGAATGGGCGGGGCCTTAGGGTGAATGCTGGTTTCTCCTACACTGAACGTTGGACAACATGCCAACCACAAGGTTTCTTGCCATGGGTAAGGAAGAGTTCTGATTTCTGCATCACAGTCACCCCTGGGCAGTGATTGGAGATAAGGTCTAGGTTCTGAAGCCTGAAAACTGAGGTAGGGAAGAGATGATGACCTAAGGCCATGGCGGGTCTGGTGCGCTCAGTGTGCGGTCTGCTGTCTGGGTGTTGGTCACGAGGACCGGGCTCAGGTTGTCAGACAGTGCATTAGTGCCCAGGTTAGACTATATATTTTGGGTGCATTCGAGTGCTGTGTAGGTTCTTATCTGAAGAACTCTTCACGATATGAAGAAAGAGCAAGTCTGAGGCGCATGCTCAGGCTTTTGTCTCTGGATTTTGCATCAGAAATGGCCGTGGAATGTTGGGGAGGCCCCAGGGGCCATGGACGAATCTTGCTCTCTGTGGACTTGGCACGATCCCAATTGTTTTTCGTCAATCTGTGGGATGGAAGGACTCCTTTCAGGTTTGTTACCTCATGTGTCCCACCAAAAGAGGAATTCCAAAGCAGAGCCCTGGGGAAGAGTTAAGGGACAACCCGAACTATGATTAAAAATGGGGCCTAGGTGCATGGCAAGCCCAATATGCTGTCTTTCCATCCAGCCACTGAGAGGCCTTACCTGTGGACTGGGCTCAGGCTGATGGTCACAATGTTTGTTTGTGACCAATGTGGCCCGCAAGCATGGGCGGGGACTCATGGGCCACACTGGTTTCAACTACACTGAACCTTGGAAAACATGCCAACCACAAGGTCTCTTGCCATGGGGAAAGACTTCTGGGAAAGCCTTCTGATTTCTGCATCATTTTCAAACCCGGGTCGTGCTTGGAGATAAGGTCTAGGTTCTGAAGCCTGAAAACCGAGATTGAGAAGAGATGACGACCTAAGGCCATGGCGGATCCGATGTGCTCAGTGTGCGGCCAGCTGTCTGGGTGGCGCCAGGAGGTCCACACTCAGGCTGTCTCAGAAAGGGCATTAGTGCCCAAGTCAGCCTATATATTTGGGGTACAGCCGAATGGCGTGCAGGTTGATCCTCATTTGGGGTTTCTGGGTAGCCCCAGAGGGCAATGTTTTTATTATGGAGAACAGGCAGAGTGCTGCATTGAAGTTCTGGATTGCCAAACTGTAGGGCTTGTGGGCCAGTAGTCTGAGGACTGAAGTCTGAGAACCCAAGCTAGGCCTACGTTGCTGGGTGAGACCTGTATCGAGATCTCGTGCATCTGAAGTCAGGGCGAGGATCAGACGATCTCTCAGGTTGGACATTCTGTCCCTGATGGCCCCTTCTTGAAGGGGGGGGGGGTCGATCACGAGGCCACGGGGGTTTTCCCACGATCGGAGTTCTGAGAAGCTCCCAACTGCAAAGGTTCTTCTGCAGGACAATTGAGACTTGTTGGTTGGCTCCAGGACAACGATTCCGAGCAGGGTTCTAAGGATGGATGGCTGGGTAGCCCACCTCGCATTCCAATTGTCTCCAAGCAACAAGACAGGTTAGATCTGCTGAATCTGGGGGAGCAACCGAGGAGGCTGAGTTGAAATGGAGTCTCCCGTGAATGTGTCCTACTATGATTTTGTGTCTATGGAGATCTTGGAATGAAGAGCTGGCACTGGGGCACTGAAGAGTTCTCCTAAAGAGAGGCTTTCACACAGCTCCATCATGCAAGTTTCCCATGTGTAGATGAGCTTTGTTCTGATGGGTGAGTCAAGAAACAGCCATATGCTGTTATTGAAACCCAGGTCTCTGAGGAGAGATGCCTGGAAAGCAAAGCTATGGATCCGATTGGTGCCTAGGGGCCTGTTCGTTCCTTTTTACTTCTGGGTACATCAGTCTACGGGTCTGAGTGCAGGTAGGTGCTCAGATTGGCTCAGATTGCCCCTGTTTGTCCTGGGAAGCCACAAATATTGGGATGGCCTCAGGGACTTGGACGTTTATTCTATTAGTAGGGTTGTGGCCATTGGAATGGGCTCACACAATTCCCTTGGAGAGGGCAAGCACAGTCGTCAGGTTTGGCTCCAGGGGCCTGAGCCTGTAGCGTGTTAGGTAAGGGCTGTTTGGACAGTTGTCTGAAAACACAAACTCGGCTTATGTTTCGGGTCATAGGTATGTGAGGACTAATCTACAGACCATGAGGAGAACTCTTCGGGATATGAAAAAAGGGCGAGTGTGAGGCTCTTGCTCAAGTTTTTGTCTCTGGATATCGTGTCACTCATCGTCGTGAAATTTCCGGGTGACTTCACGGGAAATGGACGAGGCTTACTCTCTGGGGGTTTGGCCCTGTCCAAAGAGTTTGGGTTCATTTTGTGGGATTGAAGAAGTCCATTGTTCTCTTGTTGTTGATTTGTTTTGTTTTGTTTTTCAAATCAGGTGTCCCACCAAATGAGGGATTCCAGAGTCGAGCCCTTGGGAGGGGCGACGGGACAACCAGAAATCTGGTTAAAAATTGGGTCCTAGGGACATGTCAAGCCCATTACGACATCTAATGGTCCAGCCACTGAGAGGACTTACAAGAGGACAGGACTCACGCTGAGGGTCACAATGCGTGTTTATGCCCTCATCACACTCAAGAATGGGCGGGGCCTCAGGATGAATGCTGCTTTCTCCTACACTGAACATTGGACAACATGCCACCACAAGGTTTCTTGCCATGGGTAAGGAAGAGTTCTGATTTCTGCATCACAGTCACCCCTGGGCAGTGATTGGAGTTAAGGTCTAGGTTCTGAAGCCTGAAAACTGAGGTAGGGAAGAGATGATGACCTAAGGCCATGGCGGGTCTGATGTGCTCAGTGTGTGGTCAGCTGTCTGGGTGTTGGTCACGAGGTCCGGGCTCAGGTTGTCAGACAGTGCATTAGTGCCCAGGTTAGACTATATATTTTGGGTGCATTCGAGTGCCGTGTAGGGTCTTATCTGAAGAACTCTTCAGGATATGAAGAATGAGCGAGTCTGAGGCGCGTGCTCAGGATTTTGTCTCTGGATTTTGTATCAGCGATGGCCGTGGAATATTGGGGAGGCCTCATGGGCCATGGACGAATCTTGCTCTCTGTGGATTTGGCACGATCCCAATTGTTTTTCGTCAATCTGTGGGATGGGAGGACTCCTTTCAGGTTTTTTACCTCAGGTGTCCCACCAAAAGAGGTATTCCAAAGCAGAGCCCTGGGGAAGAGTGAAGGGACAACATGAACTATGGTTAATAATTGGGGCCTAGGGGCATGGCAAACCCAATATGCTGTCTCTCCATCCAGCCACTGAGAGTCCTTACCTGAGGACCGGGCTAAGGCTGAGTGTCACAATATTTGTTTGCCACCTATGTGGCCCGCAAGCAATGGCTGTGCCTCATTGGACACCCTGGTATCAACTACACTGAACATTATACAACAAGCCTACCACAAGGTTTCTTGCCATCCGGAAAGAGTTCTGATTTCTGCATCATTTTCAAACATGGGCAGTGATTGGAGATAACGTCTAGTTTCTAAATCCTGAATACCGAGGCTGGGAAGAGATAACAACCTAAGGCAATGGCTGGTCCGATGTGCTCACTGAGCGGCCAGGTGTATGGGTGGGGCCAGGAGGTCCAACTCAGCCTCTGTCAAAAAGTGCATTATTGCCCAGGTCAGCCTATATATGTTGGGTACAGGCAAGTGGCGTGCTGGTTGATCTTCATTTGGGGTTTCTGGGTAGCCCCAGAAGGCAATGTTTTTCTTCTGGAGGGCAGGCAGAGTGCTGCATTATAATTCTGGATTGCCAAACTGGAGGGCTTGTGGGCCAGTAGTCTGAGGATGGAAGTCTGAGGACACAAGCTAGGCTTAGGTTTCTGGGTGAGGACATGGCAGGCACAATCTACAGATCTGAACCGAGATCTCATGCATCTAAAGTCAGGGTGAGGATCAGACGATCGCTCAGGTTGGACCTTATGTCCCTGAGGTCTACTTCATGAAGGGGGGGTGGATCACGAGGCCATGGGTGTTTTCTCACCATGGGAGTTGTGAGAAGCTCCCAACTTCAAACATTCTTCTGCAAGACAATTGAGACCTGTTGGTTGGCTCCAGGCTAACGGTTCCGAGCAGGGTTCTAAGGATGGATGGCTGGGTAGCCCACCTCGCATTCCAATTGTCTCCTAGCAACAAGACAAGTTAGATCTGCTGGATCTCGCGGAGCAACCGAATACGCTGAGTTGAAATGGACTCTCCTGTGGATGGGTCCTAAAGTGTTTTTGTGTCTATGGATACCTTGGAATGACGCGGTGGCACTGGGGCCATGAAGGGTTCTCCTAAACAGAGGCTTTGACATCACTCCCACGAGCAAGTTTCCCATGTGTAGATGAGATTTGTTCTGGTGGGTGAGTCAAGAAACAGCCATATGCTGGTACTGAAATCCAGGCCTCTGAGGAGAGATGCCTGGAAACCAAAGCAATGGATCCGATTAGGGCCTAGGGCCCTGTTCGTTCCTTTTTACCTCTGGGGATATCAGTCTACAAGTCTGAGTGCAGGTAGGTTCTCAGATGGGCTCAGATTGCTCCTGTTTGTCCTGGGAAGCCACCACTATTGGGATGGCCTCAGGGACTTTGGAGGTTTATCCTATTAGTAGTGTTGTGGCCATTGGAATGGGCACACAGAATTCCCTTGGAGAGGGCCAGTACAGTCGTCAGCTTGGCTCCAGGGGCCTAAGCCTGTAGGCTGTGTAGGCCAGGGCTGTTTGGACAGTTGTCTGAAAACACAAACTCGGCTTATGTTTCGGGTCATAGGTATGGCAGGACTGATCTACAGACCATGAGGAGAACACTTCGGGATATGAAAAAAGAGCGAGTGTGAGGCTCTTGCTCAAGTATTTATCTCTGGATATCATGCCATTCATGGTCATGAAATTTCCGGGTGACTTCATGGGAAATTGACAAGTCTTACTCCCAGGGGGTTTGGCCCAATCCAAAGAGTTTGGGGTCATTTTGTCGGACGGAAGAAGTCCGTTTTTTGTTGTTGTTGTTTTGTTTTGTTTTGTTTTTCAAACTCAGAGGTCCCACCAATTGAGGGACTCCAGAGTAGAGCCCTTGGGAGGGGCGATTGGACATCCAGAAATCTGGTTAAATGTGGTGCCTAGGGACAGCTAGACTTGGGTTTCAGGGCGAGGGCACGGCATGTACCCCCTGAAGTTCTGAAGCAATATCTCATGCATCTGAAGTCAGAGCGAGGATCAGACGTTGGCTCAGCTTGGATTTTCTGTTCATGACGGCCCCTTCATAAAGGGAGCTGAATCTCGAGGCCGTGGAGGTTTTCCCACGTTGGGAGTGGTGGGATGCCCCCTCCAAGGATTCCTTCTGCGGGACAATTGAGACCTGTTGGACAGCTCCAGGACATCCCATATGGATGAGTCCAGACCAACGTTCGAGGATGGATGCCTGGGAAGCCCGCCTCGCATTCCAATTGTCTCCTAGCGACAAAACAGTTTAGATCTATGGCTCTGCGGGATCAACCGGGGTGGCTGAGTTGAAATGGACTTTCCTGAGGATGGGTCTAATGAGTGTTTGTGTCCATGAGGGCCTTGGAATGGGGCAGTGGCACCGGGACCCTGAAGTATTCCCCTAAGCTTTTGACATAGCTCCCATGCACAAGTTTCCTTATGGAGACGAGGTTTGTTCTGATGGGTGCCTCAGGAAAACCCCAATGCTGGTATTGGAACCCAGGGTTTTGAGGAGACATGCCTGTAAACCAACGCAATGGATCCGATTTTGGCCTAGGGTCCTGTCTGTTTCAATCTTCTTCTCTGGGGAAATCCTTCTAGGGTATGAGTGGAGTTAGATGCTCAGCTTGTGTCAGACTGCCCTTTTTTGTCCCGGGCGGCCTATACTATTAGGATGGGCTCAGGGACTTTGGAGGGTTCTCCTAATTTGTACGATTTTGGAACTTTGAGAACAGAAGTCTGAAAACACAAACTCAGCTTATGTTTGGGGACGTAGGTGTGGCAGGCCCGATCTACAAACCATGCGAAGGCAACTTCAGGATGTGAAGATAGTGCGAGTCTGAGGCGCTTGCTTAGGCTTTTGTCTCTGGATTTTGTATCAGCGATGGCCATGGAATGTTGGGGAGGCCACATGGGCCATGGACGAATTTTGCTCTCTGTGGATTTGACCCGATCCCAATTGTTTTTCGTCAATCTGTTGGATGGAGGACTCCTTTCAGTGTTGTTACATCAGGTGTCCCTCCAAAAGAGGAATTCCAAAGCAGAGCCCTGGGGAAGAGTGAAGGGACAACACGAACTATGGTTTAAAATTGGGGCCTAGGGGCATGGCAAGCCCAATATGCTGTCTTTCATCCAGCCACTGAGAGGCCTTAGCTGAGGACTGGGCTTAGGCTGAGGGTCACAATGTGTGTTTGCTACCTATCTCGACCACGAGCAATGGCGGGTCCTCAAGGGACACACTGGTTTCCACTACACTGAACGTTGGACAACAAGCCAACCACAAGTTTTCCTGCCATTGGGAAGGAGTTCTAATTTCTACATCATTTTCAAACCTGGGCAGTGATTCGAGATAAGGTCTAGGTTCTGAAGCCTGAAAACTGAGGTTGGGAAGGGATAACGACCTAAGGCCATGGGGCGTCTGAAGTTCTCAGTTTGTAGCCAGCTGTCTGGGTGGGCCTAGGAGGTCCAGGCTCAGGCTGTGTCAGAAAGGGCATTATTGCCCATGTCATCTATATATTTTGGGTATAGCCAAGTGTCGTGCAGGTTGATCTTCATTTGGGGTTTCTAGGTAGTCCCAGAATGCAATGTATTTCTTCTGCAGGGCAGGTAGAGTGCTGCATTGTAGTTCTGGATTGCCAAACTGGAAGGCTTGTGAGCCAGTAGTCTGTGGACAGAAGTCTGAGGACACAAGCTAGGGTTAGGTTTCTGGGTGATGACATGGCAGGCACAATCTACAGACCTGAACAGAGATCTCGTGCATCTGAAGTCAGAGTGAGGATCAGACGATCGCTCGGGTTGGACCTTATGTCCCTGATGGCCCCTTTATGAAGGGGGGGGGATCATGTGGCCATGGGGGTTCTCTCATGATGGGATTTGTGAGAAACTCCCAACTGCAAAGATTCTTCTGCAGGACAATTGAGACCTGTTGGTTGGCTCCAGGCCAATGATTCCGAGCAGGGTTTAAGGGTGGATGGCGGGGTAGGCCACCTCACATTCCAATTGTCTCCTAGCAACAAGACAAGTTAGATCTGCTGGATCTCGCGGAGCAACCGAATAAGCTCAGTTGAAATGGACTCTCCTGTGGATGGGTCCTAATGTGTTTTTGTGTCTATGGAGACCTTGTAATGTGGCAGTGGCACACAGGCCCTGAAGGATTCTCCTAACTGGAGGTTTTGAGACATCTTCAAAGGATAATTTTCCCATTTGGCGAAGAGATTTGTTCTGATTGCTGCCTCATGAAATCCCCATATGCTAATATTGGAAAACAGGCCTCTGAAGAGAGATACCTGTAACCGAAAGCAATGAATCTGATTCAGGCCTAGGGGCCTGTCTGATTCAATCTTCTTCTCTGGGGACATCCATCTACGCTGAGTAGAGGTAGATGCTCAGCTGGTTTCAGATGAACCTTGTTTGTCCTGGGCGGCCTACATTATTGGGGTGTCCTTGGGGACTCTGGAGGTTTTTCCTAATTTCTATGGTTGTGGACAATGGAATGGGCAGAATTCCCGTGGTATGGACAGGCACAGTCCTGATGTGTGGCTCCAGGGGCACCAGCCTGAAGGGTCTGTGGGCCAGGAATGTGGGGACAGAAGTCTGAAAACACAAACTCGGCTTAGGTTTGGGAACTAGGTATGGCAGGCCCGATCTACAGACCGTGAGGAGAACTCTTCGGGATACGACAAAAGAGCGAGTGTGAGGCGCTTGCTCAGACTTTTGTCTCTTGATCTGTTGTCAACGGTGGCTGTGGAATCTCGGGGAGGCCTCATGGGCCATGGACGAGACTTCCTCTCTGTGAATTTGGTCCAATCCCAATTGTTTGGGGTCAATCTGAAGGATGGGAGGAGTCCTTTTAGTTTTGTTACCTCAGGTGTCCCACCAAAAGAGGGATTCCAAAGCAGAGCTCTGGGGAGGGATGAATGGACAACCCGAACAATCCAATTGGGGTGAGGTCGAGAACAGAGCATGTTGATCCTCATTTGGGGTTTATGGAGATCCCCATAGAGCAACGTTTTTCTTCTGGAGGGCCAGCATAGGGCTGCATTTTGGTTCCAGAATTCCAAGTCTTGAGGACATGTTTGCCAGGAGTGTGAGGAAGGAAGTCTGAAAACACAAGGTAGCACGAGGTTTGGGCCCACTGTGCAGAGGCTGAATCGAGATCTCCTGCATCTGAGGTCAGGGCGAGTATCAGATGTTGCCTCAAGCTGGAGTTTGTGTCCATGACGGCCCCTTCCTGAAGGGGGTGGGGGCGTCATGAGGCCAGGGAGGTTTCCCTACGCTGGGAGTTGTGAGCTGCTCCAAACTTCAAAGTTTCCTTCTTCAGGACAGTCGAGTACTATTGGATGGTTCCAGGATGCCCCATACAGAAAGACTCGGGAGCAGGGGCCTAAGCATGGATGCCGAGAAACGCCAACTCACCATCCCATTGCCTGGTCGACACAAGGCACGCTCAATCTGCGGGCTCTTGGGTGAGCTACCCAGAAGGCTGAGTTTAAATGGACTTTCCTGAGGATGAGTCATAATGTGGGTTGGTGGCCATGGAGACCTTGGAATGTGGCAGTAGCTAAGGGACTCTGCAGGATTCTCCAACCCGAAGGGTTTGACACAACTCCAACAAGGAAGCTTTCCATGCGGAGATGAGAGGTGTTCTGTCTGGTGCCTCAGGATAGCCCCATATGCTGGTCTTCGAACCCAGGCCTCTGAGGAGTGTTACCTGGACACCAAAGCAAGAGTTCATAATAGGGCCTAGGGGCCTGTCTCGTTCAATCTTCTGACTCTGTGGATATCAGTCTGTGTATCTGCATGGAGGTAGTAGTTGCTCAGCTGGTGTCATAATGCCCCTGTTTGTCCAGTGCGGCTTGCGGTAGTGGGATGTTCTTGGGGACCTTGAGGTTTCTACTATTTTGTAGAGTTGTGGCCAATGGAACGGGCAGTTTCTTAGGAGAGAGCAGGCACAGTTCTGTGGTGTGGCTCCAGAGACCCCAGCATGGAGGCGGTGTGGGCCACAGCTGTGCAGGCAGACATCCAAAAACCCAAACTCAGCTCAGGTTTGGGGCCGAGGTTATGGCAGGCCTGATCTACAGTCCGTGAGGGGAGCTCCTCTGGATATGAAAGAAGGGTGAGAGGGAGGCAGTCGCTCAGTCTTTTGTCTCTGGATATTTTGTCCACAATGGCCGTTTAATGTAGGAGTTGCCTCATGGGTCGTAGAAGTCTCCCTCTCTGGTAGTTTGTCCAGCCCCCAAGAGTTTGGGGTCATTCTTTGGGAAGGGAAGAGTCCTGTTTTCTGCTTCATGTGTCCCACCAGTAGAGGGATTCTGGAGCATAGCAGTGGGTACTGACAACTGGAATACTCGATCTCTGGTTAAGCCTGGGGGCCTATGGATATGACAAGCCCCATAAGCAGGATCTTGGTCCAGCCACTGAGAGGCGTTACTTTAATACGGGACTCACGCTACAGGTCACAATGCATGTCTGTGCCCTAGGCGGCCCTCAAGCACTGGCAGGGCCTTTCCGACAATGCAGGTTTTCCCACATTGAACGTTGGACAACATGCCAACCACAAGGTTTCTGGCCATGGGGAAGGAGGAATTCTAATTTCTGCATCACGTTCACCCCTGGGCAGTGATTGGAGATAAGGTCTCGGTTCTGAAGCCTGAAAACCGAGGTTGGGAAGAGATGAAGAAATACAGCCATAGCGGGTCCCTTGTGTCCAGGTTGGAGCCAGCTGTCTAGGTGTCGTTTGGGATGTCTTGTCTCAGGCTGTTCCAGACAGGGCATTCGTATTCAGGGTAGGATGTATATTGCTTTACAGTCGAGTGGCATGCATTAGATAATCATTTGGGGTTTCTTATTAGCAGCATAGGGCAAAGTTTTTCTTCTGGAGGGCAGGCAGAGTGCTGCATTGTGGCTTCAGAATTCCCAAACTGGAGGGCTTGTGGGCCAGGAGAGTGAGGACGGAAGTCTGAGAACACAAGCTAGGCTTAGGTTTCGGGGAATGGACATGGCAGGCACACTCTGCAGAGCTGAATTGAGATCTCATGAGTCTCATGAGTCTGAAGTCAGGTCGAGGATCAGACTTGGCTCAGGTTGGAGTTTCTGTCCATGTTGGCCCCTTCATGAAGGGGGGGGGCATTATGAGGCCATGGGGGTTTTTTCCACTATTAGAGTTGTGAGATGCTCCAAACCGCAAGGATTCCTTCTGTGGGACAATTAAGATTTGTTGGATGGCTCCAGGACGTCTCCTAAGGTATTTTTCCAGAACAGGGTTCTAAGTATGGATGCCTGGGCAGACAGCCTCAATTCCAATTGTCTCCTAGCAACAAGAAACGTTTGATCTGCTGGCTTGGGGTAGCATCAGAGGGGGCTGAGTGGGAATGGACTTTCCTGAGGATGGTCTTAAATGAGTTGAAATGGACTTTCCTGAGGATGGTCTTAATGTTGGTTTGAGTCCATTGAGACCTTGGTATGGGACAGTGGCACCAGGGCCCTGAAGGATTCTCCTAACCAGAGGTGATAACAAAGCTCCAATGAGCAAGTTTTCCATGGGGAGACGAGATTTGTTCTTATTGGTGCCTCAGGAAACCACCATTTGCTGGTATTGGAAATGAGGCCTCTGAGGAGAGATGCCTGGAAACCAAAGCAATGGATCTGATTAAGGCCTAGGGGCCTGTCCGGTTCAATATTCTTCTCTGGGGACATCTTTTGTCTGAGTGGAGGTAGTTGCTCAGCTGGTTTGGGATCACACCCGTTTGTCCTGGGCGGCCTACACTATTGGGATGGCCTCGGTAACTTTGGAGGTTTTTCCTAATTTGCAAGGTTGTGGCCAATGGAATGGGAAGAATTCTCTTGAAAGGGAAGCACAGTCCTGAGGTGTGGCTCCAGGGACCCAAGTGTGGAGCGTGTGTGGTCCAGGGCTATTTGGAAAAAAGTCTGAAAACACAAACTCCACTTAGGTTTGGGTCTGTAGGTATGGCCGGCCCGATATATAGACCGTGAGGAGAACTCTTTGGGATATGAACAAAGGGCGAAAGTGAGGTGCTTGCTCATGCTTATTTTTTTCTGGATATGTGTCACCGATTGCCATGGAATGTCCGGGTGTCCTCATGGGCCATCGATGAGGCTCCCTTTCAGGGTATTTGACCCAATCCCAAGAGTTTGGGGTCGTTCTGTGGGAAGGGAGGAGGCCTTTCTTTTTTTTTTTTTTTTTTTTTTTTTACCTCAGGTGGACCACCAAAAGAGGGATTCCACAGCAGAGTCCTGGGGAGGGGCTACTGGACAACCAGAACTCTGGTTAACATTGGGACATAAGAACATGGCAAGCCCCATATGTGGGCTCTTGGTCCAGACACTGAGAGGCCTTCCTTGAGCATAGGGCTCACATTGAGTTTCACAATGTGTTTTTGTGCCCAAGGAGCCCCTCAAGTCAGGGCGTGGCCTAATGTACCATGCTGGTTTCTCCTACACTGAACGTTGCACAATATGGCAACCACAAGTTTTCTGGCCATGGGGAAGAAGGAGTTCTAATTTCTGCAACACTTTCACTCCTGGACTTTGATTGGACTTAAGGTCTAGGTTCTGAAGCCTGAAAACTGAGGTTGGGAAGAGATGAAGACCTAAGGCCATGGTGTGACTGATGTGCTCAGTGTTCGGCCAGCTGTTGAGTGTGGGTTGGGAGGTGCAGGCTCAGGCTGTGGCAGACAGGGAATTAGTGCCCAGGCTAGACTGTATTATTGGGGTGCAGTCGAGTTTCGTGCAGGTTGGTACTCATTTGTGGTTACTGGGTAGCCCCAGAGGGCAACGTTTTTCTTCTGGAAGGAAGACACAGTGCCACATAGTGGCTCCAGAATACCCAAACTGGAAGGCTTGTGGGCCAGGAGTGTGAGGAAAAAATTCTGAGAACACTAGCCAGACTTAGATTTCGGGGTGAGGGGACGGCAGGAACCCTCTGCAGAGATGATTCGAGATCCCGTGTACCTGAAGACAGAGCTAGGATCAGACGTTGGCTCAGGTTGGAGTTTCTGTCCATGACGGCCCCTTCATGAAGGGGAGGGTGGTGTCACGAGGCCATGGAGGTTTTCCCACGATGGGAATTGTGAGATGCTCCAAACCGCAATGATTCCTTCCGTGGGACAGTCGAGACCTGCTGGATGGCTCCAGGACATCCCATAAGGAAGTTATCCAGAGCAGGGTTCTAAGGATGGATGCCTGGGCAGCCTGCCTCCCATTCCAGGTGTCTCATAGCGCCATGGCAAGTTCGATCTGCTGGATCTTGGGGAGTAACCGAGGCGGGTGTGTTGTGAAATGGGTGAGTTGAGGATGGGTCATAATGTGCATTTGTGTCCATGGAGACCTTGGAATGGGGTGCTTGATCCGGGGCCTTGAGGGATGTTCATAACCGGAGGTTTTGATGGAGCTCTAAAGAGTACGTTTCCTATGTAGAGAAGAGAATTGTTTTGATGAGTGCCTAAGGAATCTCCCATATGCTGGTATTGGAAACCAGGCCTCTGAGGAGAGATGCCTGGAAACAAAAGCAATGGATATGATTAGGGCCTAGGTGCCTGTCCGGTTCAATCTCTTTCCTGGGGATACGTGTCTATGGATCTGAGGGGAGGTAGTTGCTCGGCTTGTGTCAGATCGCCCCTGTTTGTCCTGGGCAGCCTATAATATTGGGAATGGCCTCGGATTTTGGAGTTTCTCCTAATCTATAGGGTTGTGGCCAATGGAATGGGCAGAAATCCCCTGGAGAGGGCAGGCACAGTTCTGAGTTTGGCTCTAGGGGCCCAGCCTTGAGGGTGTGTGGGCCAGGCCTGTGGGGACAGAAGTCTGAAAACACAAATTCCCCTTAGGATTGGGGATATAGTTATGGCACGCCCAATCTACAGACCGTGATAACACCTCGGGATATGAAAAAGGGTGAGTTTGAGGTGCTTGCTCAGGTTTTGTCTCTGGATTTCTGTCAACAATGTGGGTCGAATGCTGGCGTGGCCTCATGGGTTGTGGACGGCTTTCCTTCTCTGAGGATTTGACCCAATCCCAAGAGTTTGGGTACATTCTGTGGGATGGGAGGTGTCCTTTCTGTTTTTTTTTTTTTTTTATTTTATGTACCTACCTCATGTGTGCCAATAAAAGAGGATTCCTGAGCAGAGTCCTTGGTAGGGACAACTGGATAACCCCACCTCTGTTTATGTTTGGGGGCCTAGGGGCATGGCAAGTCCAATATGTGGGCTCTTGATTCAGACACTGAGAGGTCTTCCTTGAGGACAGGGCTCATGCTGAGGGTCACAATGCCTATTTGTGCCCAACAAGGCCCTCAAGCATGGGAAGGGCCTCATGGGCCACGCTGGATTCTCCTACACTGAACGTTGGAGAATATGCCAACCACAAGGTTTCCGGCCATGGCGAAGGAAGAGTTGTGATTTCTGCATCACGTTCACCCCTGGACAGTGATTGGAGTTTAGGTCTAGGTTCTGAAACCCGAAAACCGAGGTTGGGAAGAGATGAAGACCTAAGGATCTGATGGGTACAATGTGCTCAGTGTGTGGCTAGCCGTTGAGCGTAGGTCTGGAGGTGTGGGCTCATGCTGTGTCAGACAGGGCATTAGACAGGGTAGACTGTATATTTGGGGTGCAGTCGAGTGGCGTTCAGTTGATCCTCATTCGGGTTTCTAGGTAGCTCCATAAGGCAACGTTTTTCTTCTGGAGGGCAGGCAGAGTGCTGCATTGTGGCCCCAGTATTGCCAAACTGTAGGGCTTTTGGGCCAGGGGTGTGAGGACGGTAGTCTGAGAACACAAGCTAGCCTTAGTTTTTGGCGTGAGGGCACAGAAGGCACACTCTGCAGAGCTGAATCAAGATCTCATGCACCTGAAGCCAGGGCGAATATCAGACGTTTGCTCAGGTTGGAGTTTCTGTCCATGATGGCCCCTTTATAAAGTGGAGCGTCTCAAGAGGCCATGAAGATTTTCCCACAATGGGAGTTGTGATATGCACCAGACTGCAAAGATTCCTTCTGTGGGACACTTGAGACCTGTTGGATGGCTCTAGGATGTCCCATATGGAACGACTCCAGAGTAGGGTTCTAAGGATGGATGCCTGGGCAGCCCGCCTCCCATTCTACTTTTCTCCTAGCAACAAGGCAGGTTTGATCTGCAGGCCCTGGGGGAGAAACCAAGGGGGATGAGTTGACATGGACTCTACCGAGGATAGATCATAATGTGGGTTTAAGTCCATGGAGACATTGGAATGGGGCGCTTGATCCGGGGCCCTGAAAGATTCTCCTAAAAAGAGGTTTTTTTATAGAACTCCAAAGAGTACATTTCCTATGTGGAGACGAGATTTTTCTATGAGTGCCTTAGTAATCCCCCATATGCTGGTATTGGTAACCAGGCCTCTGAGGAGAGATGCCTGGAAACAAAAGAAATGGATCTCATTAGGGCCTAAGTGCCTGTCCAGTTCAATCTTATTCTATGGGGATATCTGTCTCTGGGTCTGAGTGGAGGTAGTTTCCTAACTTGTGAAAGATCATCCCTGTTTGTCCTGGGCAGCCAACACTATTGGGATGGCCTCGGGGAGTTTGGGGTTTCACCTAATCTATAGGGTTGTTGCCAATGGAAATGGCAGAATTCCCCTGGAGAAGGAAGCCACAGTCCTCAGGTGTGGCTCCAGGGGCCCCCCCAGCTTGGATGGTGTGTGGGCCACGACTGTGGGGACAGAAGTCTGAAAACACAAACTCAGCTTAGGTTTGGGGATGTATGTATGAAGGCTCGATCTACAGACCGTGAGAATTTTCCGGGCTATGAACAAAGGGCGAGTATGTGGCGTTTGCTCAGGCTTTTGTCTCTGGATTTTCTGCCTACGGTGGCCGTGGAATGTCGGGGTGTCCTCAAGGGCCGTGGACAAGTCTTTCTCTTGTGATTTGGCCTGATCACAAGTGGTTGGGATCATTCTGTGGATGGGAAGAGTCCTTTCTGTATTTTTTTTTTTTTTTACCTCAGGTGTCCCACCAAAGAGGGATTCCAGAGCAGTGCCCTGAGTAGGGGTGACTAGACATCTCTAACTCTGGTTGAGATTGGGGGACTAGGGGTTTGACAAGCCCCATTTGTGGGCTGTTGTTCCAGTCACTAAGAGGCTTTACATGAGGATAGGGCTCACGCTGAGGGTCACAATGTGTGTTTTTGCAAATTGTAGCCCTCAGGGATAGGTGGGGCCTCATAGTCCATGCTGCTTTCTCCTACAATGAACGTTGGACCACATGCCAACCACAAGGTTTCTTGCCATGGCGAAGGAGAAGTTCTGATTCTTTTATCACGTTCATTCCTGAGCAGTGAGTGGAGATAAGGTCTAGGTTCTGAAGGTGAAAACTGAGGTTGGGTAGAGATGCTGGCTGAAAGCCATTCTGGGTTTGATATGCTCAGTGTACGGCCAGCTGTCTGGGTGTTGGCCTGGAGGTCTGCCTTCAGGCTGTGTCAGACAGGGCTTTAGTGCACAGGCTAGATTGTAAAATTGGGGTATGGTCGAGTGGCATGCAGGTTGTTACTCATTTGGCGTTTCTGGTTAGCCCTATAGGGCAACATTTTTCTTCTGGAGGGCAGGCAGAGTGCTGCATTGGGTCTCCAGAATTGCCAAACTGGAGGGGTGTGGCCAGGATTGTGAAGACGGAAGTCTGAGAACACAAGTTAGGCTTAGGTTTCGGGGCGAGGGCACAGCAGGCACACTCTCAAGTGCTGAATCGAGATCTCGTGCTTCTGAATTCAGGGCGCGGATCAGACTTTGGCTTAGGATGGAGTTTCTGTCCATGATGGCCCATTTATGAAGGTGTTGGGCATCATGAAGAAATGGAGGTTTTCTCACAGTGGGATTGTGTGATGCTTCAAACCACAAGGATTCATTCTGCGAGACAGTCAAGACAGGTTGGTTGGATTCAAGACGTCCCATAAAGAAATTCTCCAGAGCAGGGTTCTAAGGATGGATGCCTGGGCAGCCCACTTCGCATTCCAACTGTCTCCTAGTGACAAGGCAGGTTTGATCTGCTGCCTCTGTGTGAACAGCTGAGGGGGCTGATTTGAAATGGACTCTCCTGAGGATGGATCATAGTGTAAGTTTGTGTCCCAGGAGACCTTGGAATTGGGCCATGGTGCCAGCGCCCTGAAGGATCCTCCTAACCTGAGGTATTGACACAGCTCCAAAGAGCAAGTTTCTCATGTGGAGATGAGATCTGTTCTGATTGTTTCCTTAGGAAACCCCCATATTCTGATATTGGAAACCAGGCCTCTGAGGAGAGATACATAGAAACCAAAGCAATGGATCAGAAGTTGGCTCAGGTTGGAGTTTCTGTCCATGATGGCCCCTTTATAAAGGGGAGCATCTCATGAGGCCATGTAGGTTTTCCCACGATAGGAGTTGTGAGATGCTCCAATCTGCAAGGATTCCTTCTGCAGGACAGTCAAGACCTGTTGGAAGGCTCCCAGGACATCCCATATGGAACGGCGCCAGAGCAGGATTCCAACGATGGAAGCCTAGAGAGTCTTCTTTGCATTCCAGTTGTCTCCTAGCGACAAGGCAGGTTTGATATTCTGGCTCTGGGGGAGTAATCAACGGGGCTGAGTTGAAATGTACTCTCCTGCCGAATGGTCATAATGCGGGTTTGTGTCCATGGAGACCTTGGAATAGGGCGGTGGCTCCAGTTACCTGAAGGTTTCTCCTAACTGGAGGTTTTTACAGAGCTCCAAAGGATAAGTTTCCCATGTGGAGACAAGATTTGTTCTGATTGGTATCTCTGGAATCCTCCATATGCTGGTATTGGAAAACAGGCCTCTGAGGAGAGATGCTTAGAAACAAAAGCAATGGAACCAATTACGTTCTAGGGGCCTGTCCAGTTTAATACCTTTCTCTTGGGATATCTATCTACGGGTGAGTTGAGGTCGTTGCTCAGCTTGTGACAGATCACCCCTCTTTGTACTGGGCGGCCTACACTATTGGAATGGCCTCTGGGACTTTGGAGGTTTCTCCTAAACTGTAGGGTTGTGGCCAATGGAATGGGAAGAATTTCCTTGGAGAGGGCAGGCTCAGTCCTGAGGTGTGGCTCCAGGGGCCTCAGCCTGGAGGGTGTGTGGGACAGGGATGTCAGGATAGATGTCTGAAAACACGGTTTGGGGACGTAGGTATGGCAGGCCCGATCTATAGACTATGAGGAGAATTTTTTGGGTTATGACCTAAGGGTGAGGCTTATGTCTCTGGATTTTGTGACAATAGTGGCCGTGGAATGTCGGGCTGGCCTCATGGGCCATGGAGGGGTCTTTCTCTCTGGGGATGTCCTGATCCCAAGTGATTGGGGTCATTCTGTGGGTGGGAGGAATTCTTTCTGTGTTTACTTACCTCAAATGTCCCACCAAAGAGGGATTCCAGAGCAGAGCCCTGAGTAGGGGTGACTAGATGTCTCTACCTCTTGTTAAGATTGGGTGACTTGGGGCATGGCAGGCCCCATATGCGGGCTCATGGTCCAGCCACTGAGAGGCTTTACTTCAGGACAGGGTTTAAACTGAGGGTCCCAATGTGTGTTTGTACCCACCGCAGCTCTTAAGCATGGTCAGGGCCTCAGGGACCCTACACTACCCTCAGGGGCCCTACTACTACTCCTGTAGGCCCTACAGGGGTCCTACACTGAACTTTGGATAAGATGCCAACCACAAGATTCTGGCGAGAGGGAAGGAGGAGTTATGATTTCTGCATCACGTTCACCCATGGGAAATGAGGAGAGATAAGGTCTAGGTTTCTGTAGCCTGAAAACTAGGTTGGAAAGAGATGGCAACCTAAGGCCATGGCGGTTCAGATGTTCTCAGCGTACGGCAAGCTGTCTGGGTGTCGGTTGGGAATTCAGGCCTCAGGTTGTGTCAGACAGGGCATTAGTGCACAGGCTAGATGATATAATTGGTGTACAGTTGAGTGGCATGCAGGTTTATCCTCATTTGAGGTTTCTGGGTAGACCCATAGGGCAACGTTTTTCTTCTAGAGGGCAGGCAGAATGCAGCACTGATTCATCGGAAATCCCAAAATGGAGGACGTGTGGTCCAGGAGAGTGAGGACAGAAGTCTGAGAACACTAGCTATGCTTAGGTTTTGGGGTGAGGGCACAGCAGGTACACTCTGAAGAGTTTAATCAAGTTCTCGTGCATCTGAAGTCAAGGCGAATATCAGCCGTTGGGTCAGGTTGGAGTCTCTTTCCATGATATGCTCAGTGTGAGGCCAGCTTTCTGGGTGGGGCCGGGAGGTCCAGGCTCAGGCTGTGTCAGAAAGGGCATTAGTGCCCAGGTCAGCCTATATATTTGGGGTACAGCCGAATGGCGTGCAGGTTGACCCTCATTTGGGGTTTCTGGGTAGCCTGAGAGGGCAATGTTTTTCTTCGGGAGGGCAGGCAGAGTGCTGCATTGTAGTTCTGGATTGCCAAACTGGAGGGCTTGTGGGCCAGTAGTCTGAGGACGGAAGTCTGAGTACCAAAGCTAGGCATAGGTTTCTGGGTGATGATAAGGCAGGCACAATCTACAGACCTGAATCGAGATCTCGTGCATCTGAAACCAGGGCGAGGATCAGACGATCGCTCAGGTTGGACATTCTGTCCCTGATTGCCCCTTCTTGAAGGGGGGGGTGGATCACGAGGCCATGGGGGTTTTCCCAGGATGGGAGTTCAGAGAAGCTCCCAACTGGAAAGATTCTTCTGCAGGACAATTGAGACCTGTTGGATGGCTCCAGGACAAAGATTACGAGCAGGGTTCTAAGGATGGATGGCTGGGTAGGCCACCTCGCATTACAATTGTCTCTACACAACAAGACAGGTTAGATCTGCTGGAACAGGCAGAGCAACCGAGGAGGCTGAGTTGAAATGGACTCTCCCGTGGATGTGATCTAATATGATTTTGTGTCTATGGAGACCTTGGAATGAAGCGGTGGCACTGGCTCCCTGAAGTGTTCTCCTAAAGAGAGGCATTCACACAGCTCCATCATGCATGTTTCCCATGTGTGGATGAGATTTGTTCTGATGGGTGAGTCAAGAAACAGCCATATGCTGTTATATAAATCCAGGCGTCTGAGGAGAGCTGCCTGGAAACCAAAGCAATGGATCCGATAGGTGCCTAGGGGCCTGTTGGTTCCTTTTTACCACTGGGGACATCAGTCTGCGGTTCTAGGTGCAGGTAGGTGCTCAGATGGGCCCAGATTGCCCCTGTTTGTCCTGGGATGCCACAAATATTTGGATGACCTCAGGGACTTTGGAGGTTTATACTATTAGTAGGGTTGTGGCCTTTGGAATGGGCACATAAAATTCCCTTGGATAGGGCAAGAACAGTAGTCAGGTTTGGCTCCAGGGGCCTTAGCCTGTAGGGTGTGTAGGCCAGGGCTGTTTGGACAGTTGTCTGAAAACACAAACTCGGTTTACGTTTCGGGTCATAGGTATGGCAAGACTGACTCATCTACAGACCATGAGAAGAACTCTTCGGGATATGAAAAAAGGGCGAGTGTGAGGTTCTTGCTCAAGTTTTTGTCTCTGGATATCGTAACACTCATGGTCGTGAAATTTCCGGGTGACTTCATGGGAAATGGACGAGTCTTACTCTCTGGGCGTTTGGCCCCGTCCAAAGAGTTTGGGGTCATTCTGTGGGATGGAAGAAGTCCGTTGTTCTGTTGTTGTTTATTTGATTTGTTTTGTTTTTCAACCTCAGTTGTCCCACCAAATGAGGGATTCCAGAGTAGAGCCCTGGGGAGGGGCGACTGGACAACCATAAATCTGTTTAAAAATTGGGGCCTAGGGACATGTCAAGCCCATTATGACATCTAATGGTCCAGCCACTGAGAGGACTTACTAGAGGACAGGACTCACGCTGAGGGTCACAATGCGTGTTTATGCCCTCGTCGCACTCAAGAATGGGCGGGGCCTCAGTGTGAATGCTGGTTTCTCATACACTGAACGTTGAACAACATGCCAACCACAAGGTTTCTTGCCATGGGTAAGGAAGAGTTCTGATTTCTGCATCACAGTCATCCCTGGGCAGTGATTGGACATAAGGTCTAGGTTCTGAAGCCTGAAAACTGAGGTAGGGAAGAGATGATGACCTAAGGCCATGTCGGGTCTGATGAGCTCAGTGTGCGGTCAGCTGTCTGGATGTTGGTCACGAGGTCCGGGCTCAGGTTGTCAGAGAGTGCATTAGTGCCCAGGTTAGACTATATTTTTGGGGTGCATTCGAGTGCCGTGTAGGTTCTTATCTGAAGAACTCTTCAGGATATGAAGAATGAGCGAGTCTGAGGCACATGCTCAGGCTTTTGTCTTTGGATTTTGTATCAGCGATGGCCGTGGAATGTTGGGGAGGCCTCATGGGCCATGGACGAATCATGCTCTCTGTGGATTTGGCCCGATCCCAATTGCTTTTCGTCAATCTGTGGGAGGGGAGGACTCCTTTCAGGTTTGTTACCTCAGGTGTCCCACCAAAAGAGGAATTCCAAAGCAGAGCCCTGGGGAAGAGTGAAAGGACAACACGAACTATGGTTAAAAATTGGGGCCTAGGGGCATGGAAAGCCCAATATGCTGTCTCTCCATCCAGCCACTGAGAGGCCTTACCTGAGGACTGGGCTGAGGCTGAAGTTCACAATGTGTGTTTGTGACCAATGTGGCCCACAAGCATGGGGGGGCCTCATGGGCCGCACTGGTTTCAACTACACTGAACCTTGGACAACATGCCAACCACAAGGTTTCATGCCACGGGGAAAGAGTTCTGATTTCTGCATCATTTTCAATCCCGGGCCGTGATTGGAGATAAGGTCTAGGTTCTGAAGCCTGAAAACCGATGTTGAGAAGTGATGACGACCTAAGGCCATGGCGGGTCCGATGTGCTCAGTGTGCGGCCAGGTGTCTGGGTGGGGCCAGGAGGTCCAGGCTCAGGCTGTGTCAGAAAGGGCATTAGTGCCCAGGTCAGCCTATATATTTGGGGTACAGCAGAATGGTGTGCAGGTTCATCCTCATTTGGGGTTTCTGGGTAGCCTGAGAGGGCAATGTTTTCCTTCCGTAGGACAGGCAGAGTGCTGCATTGTAGTTCTGGATTGCCAAACTGGAGGGCTTGTGGGCCAGTAGTCTGAGGACGGAAGTCTGAGAACCCAAGCTAGGCCTAGGTTTCTGGGTGAGGATATGGCAGGCACAATCTACAGACCTGAAAGGAGATCTCGTGCATCTGAAGTCAGGGCGAGGATAGACGATCGCTCAGGTAGGACATTCTGTCACTGATGGCCCCTTCTTGAAGGGGAGGTGGATCACGAGGCCATGGGGTTTTTCCCAAGATGGGAGTTCTGCGAAGATCCCAACTGCAAAGATTCTTCTGCAGGACAATTGAGACCTGTTGTTTGGATCCAGGACAACGATTCCGAGCAGGGTTCGAAGGATGGATGGCTGGGTAGGCCACCTCGCATTCCAATTGTCTCCACGCAACAAGACAGGTTAGATCTGCCGGATCTGGGAGAGCAACCGAGGAGGCTGAGTTGAAATGCACTCTCCCTTGGATGTGTCCTAATATGATTTTGTGTCTATGGAGACCTTGGAATGAAGCGGTGGCACTGGGGCCCTAAAGGTTTCTCCTAAAGAGAGGAATACACACAGCTCCACCGTGTAAGTTTCCCATGTGTGGATGAGATTTGTTCTAATGGGTGAGTCAAGAAACAGCCATATGCTGGTATTGAAATCCAGGCCTCTGAGGAGAGATGCCTGGAAACCAAAGCAATGGATCTGATAGGTGTCTAGGGGCCTGTTCGTTCCTTTTTACCTCTGGGGACATCAGTCTCCTGTTCTGAGTACCGGTAGGTGCTCAGATGGGCCCAGATTGCCCCTGTTTGTCCGGGGATGCCACAAATATTTGGATGGCCGCAGGGACTTTGGAGGATTATCCTATTAGTAGGGTTGTGGCCATTGGAATGGGCACATACAATTCCCTTGGAGAGGGCAAGCACAGTCCTCAGGTTTGGCTCCAGGGGCCTGAGCCTGTAGGGGTTGTAGGCCAGGGCTGTTTGGACAGTTGTCTGAAAACACAAACTCGGCTTATGTTTCGGGTCATAGGTATGGCAGGACTGATCTACAGACCATGAGGAGAACTCTTCGCGATATGAAAAAAGGGCGAGTGTGAGGCTCTTGCTCAAGTTTTTGTCTCTGGATATGGTAACATTCATGGTCGTGAAATTTCCGGGTGACTTCATGGGAAATTGACGAATCTTACTCTCTGGGGGTTTGGCCCCATCCAAAGAGTTTGGGGTCGTTCTGTGGGATGGAAGAAGTCCGTTGTTCTGTTGTTGTTGATTTGCTTTGTTTTGTTTTTCAACCTCAGGTGTACCATCAAATGAGGGATTCCAGACTAGAGCCCTGGGGAGGGGCGACTGGACAACCAGAAATCTGGTTAAAAATTGGGGCCTAAGGACATGTCAAGCCCATTATGACATCTAATGGTCCAGCCACTGAGAGGACGTACTAGAGGACAGGACTCACGCTGATGGTCACAATGCGTGTTTATGCCCTCGTAGCACTCAAGAATGGGCGGGGCCTCAGGGTGAATGCTGGTTTTCCCCACACTGAACGTTGGACTACATGCCAACCTCAGGGTTTCTTGCCATGGGTAAGGAAGAGTTCTGATTTCTGCATCACAGTCATCCCTGGGCAGTGATTGGAGATAAGGTCTAGGTTCTGAAGCCTGAAAACTGAGGTAGGGAAGAGATGATGACCTAAGGCCATGGCGGGTCTGATGTGCTCAGTGTGCAGTCAGTTGTCTGGGTGTTGGTCACGAGGTCCGGGCTCAGGTTGTCAGACAGTGCATTAGTGCCCAGGTTAGACTATATATTTTGGGTGCATTGGAGTGCCATGTAGGTTCTTATCTGAAGAACTCTTCAGGATATGAAGAATGAGCGAGTCTGAGGCGCGTGTTCAGTTTTGTCTTTGGATTTTGTATCAGCGATGGCCGTGGAATGTTGGGGAGGCCTCATGGGCCATGAACGAATCTTGCTCTCTGTGGACTTGGCCTGATACCAATTGTTTTTCGTCAATCTGTGGGATGGGAGGACTCCTTTCAGGTTGTTACCTCAGGTGTCCCACCAAAAGAGGAATTCCAAAGCAGAGCCCTGGGGAAGAGTGAAGGGACAACCCGAACTACGGTTAAAATTTGGGGCCTGAGGCATGGCAAGCCCAATATGCTGTCTCCCCATCCAGCCACTGAGAGGCCTTGCCTGAGGATTAGGCTCAGGCTGAGGGTCACAATGTGTGTTTGTGACCAATGTGGCCCGCAGGCATGGACGGGGCCTCATGGGCCACACTGGTTTCAACAACTCTGAACCTTGGAAAACAGCCAACCACGAGGTTTCTTGCCATGGGGAAAGAGTTCTATGTCTGCATTCTTTTCAAACCCGGGCCGTGATTGGAGATAAGGTCTAGGTTCTGAAGCCTGAAAACCGAGGTTGAGAAAAAATGAGGACTAAGGCCACGGCGGATCCGATGTGCTCTGTGTGCGGCCAGCTCTCTGGGTGGGGCCAGGAGGTCGAGGCTCAGGCTGTGTCAG
Source organism: Mustela putorius furo (assembly GCF_011764305.1). Taxonomy (NCBI): domain Eukaryota; kingdom Metazoa; phylum Chordata; class Mammalia; order Carnivora; family Mustelidae; genus Mustela; species Mustela putorius. The sequence continues at coordinate 853,971 of NW_025422101.1, read as the reverse complement.
AAAGGGCATTAGTGCCCAGGTCAGCCTATATATTTGGGGTACAGCCGAATGGCGTGCAGGTTGATCCTCATTTGGCGATTCTGGGTAGCCCCAGAGGGCAATGTTTTTCTTCTGGAGGGCGGGCAGAGTGCTGCATTGTAGTTCTGGATTGCCAAACTGGAGGGCTTGTGGGCCAGTAGTCTGAGGACGGAAGTCTGAGAACCCAAGCTAGGCCTAGGTTTCTGGGTGAGGATATGGCAGGCACAATCTACAGATTTGAATCGAGATCTCGTGCTTCTGAAGTCAGGGCGAGAATCAGACGATCGCTCAGGTTGGACATTTGGTCCCTGATGGCCCTTTTTGAAGGGGGGGGTGATCGCGAGGCCATGGTGGTTTTCCCACGATGGGAGTTGTGAGAAGCTCCCAACTGCAAAGATTCTTCTGCAGGACACTTGAGATCTGTTGGTTGGCATCAGGACAACGATTCCGAGCAGGGTTCTAAGGATGGATGGATGGGTATCCCACCTCGCATTCCAATTGTCTCCACGCAACAAGACAGGTTAGATCTGCTGTATCTGCGGGAGCAACCGAATATGCTGAGTTGAAATGGTTTCTCCTGTGGATGGATCCTAATGTGTTTTTGTGTCTATGGAGACCTTGGAATGAAGCGGTGGCACTGGGGCCCTGAAGGTTTCTCTTAAAAAGAGGCTTTCACACAGCTCCATCATGCAAGTTTCCCATGTGTAGATGATATTTGTTCTGATGGGTGAGTCAAGAAACTGCCATATGCTGGTACTGAAATTCAGGCCTCTGAGGAAGATGTCTGGAAACCAAAGCAATGGATCCGATTAGGGCCTAGGGGCCTGTTCGTTCCTTTTTATCTCTGGGGATATCAGTCTACGAGTCTGAGTGCAGGTAGGTTCTCAGATGGGCTCAGATTGCTTCTGTTTGTCCTGGGAAGCCACCACTATTGGGATGGCCTCAGGGACTTTGGAGGTTTATCCTATTAGTAGGGTTGTGGCCATTGGAATGGGTACACAGAATTCCCTTGGAGAGGGCAAGTACAGTCCTCAGGTTGGCTCCAGGGTCCTGAGCCTGTAGCGTGTGTAGGCCTGGGCTATTTGGACAGTTGTCTGAAAACACAAACACGGATTATGTTTCGGGTCATAGGTATGGCAGGACTGATCTACAGACCATGAGGAGAACTCTTCGGGATATGAAAAAAAAGGCGAGTGTGAGGCTGTTGCTCCAGTTTTTGTCTCTGGATATCGTGCCATTCATGGTCATGAAATATCCGGGTGACTTCATGGGAAGTGGACGAGTCTTACTCTCGTCGGGTTTGGCCCCGTCCAAAGAGTTTGTGGTCATTCTGTGGGATGGAAGAAGTCCTTTTTTTGTTGTTGTTTGTGTTTTGTTTTGTTTTGTTTTTCAAACTCAGTTGTCCCACCAAATGAGGGATTCCAGTGTAGAGCCCTGGGGAGGGGCGATTGGACAAACAGAAATCTGGTTTAAATTTGGGGCCTAGGGACATGTCAAACCATTATGGCATCTAATGGTCTAGACACTGAAAGGACTTACTAGAGGACAGGACTCATGCTGAGGGTCACAATGCGTGTTTATGCCCTCGTCCCACTCAAGAATGGGCGGGACCTCAGGGTGAATGCTGGTTTCTCCTACACTGAACCTTGGACAACATGGCAACCACAATGTTTCTTGCCGTGGATAAAGAGGAGTTCTGATGCATCACACTCACCCCTGGGTAGTGATTGGAGATAAGGTCTAGGTTCTGAAGCCTGAAAACTTAGATAGGGAAGAAATGATGACCTATGGCCACTGCACGTTTTATGGGCTCAGGGTGCGGTCAGTGTCTGGGTGTTGCTCAGGATGTCCGCGCTCAGGTTGTGTCAGACAGTGCATTACTGCCTAAGTTAGACTATATAATATGGGTACATTCGAGTGCCGTTAAGGTTTATTCTCATTTAATGTGCCCGGGCAGCTCATTAGGCAATATTTTGTTTCAAGAGTGCAGGCAGAGTGCTGCAATGATGGTCCGGAATTGCCAAATTTGTGGGGTTCGGGGCCAGGAGTGTGACGACGGAAGTCTGAGAACACAAGCTAGACTTGAGATTCAGGGCGAGGGCACGGCATGTACCTCCTGAAGATCTGAAGCAATATCTCATGCATCTGAAGTCAGAGCGAGGATCAGATGTTGGCTCAGCTTGGATTTTCTGTTCATGACGGCCCCTTCATGAAGGGAGCCGAATCTCGAGGCCGTGTAGGTTTTCCCACGTTGGGAGTGGTGGGATGCCCCCTCCTAGGAATCCTTCTGCGGGACAATTGAAACCTGTTGGACAGCTCCACGAAATCCCATATGGAAGAGTCCAGACCAACGTTCGAGGATGGATGCCTGGGAAGCCCGCCTCGCATTCCAATTGTCTCCTAGGGACAAGACAGTTTAGATCTGATGGCTCTGCGGGAGCAACCGGGGTGGCTGAGTTGAAATGGACTTTCCTGAGGATGGGTCTAATGTGTGTTTGTGTCCATGAGGGCCTTGGAATGGGGCGGTGGCACCGGGACCCTGAAGTATTCTCCTAAGCTTTTGACATAGCTCCCATGCACAAGTTTCCTTGTGGAGACGAGGTTTGTTCTGATGGGTGCCTCAGGAAAACCCCAATGTTGGTATTGGAACCCAGGGTTTTGAGGAGACATGCCTGTAAAACAAAGCAATGGATCCGATTTTGGCCTAGGGTCCTGTCTGGTTCAATCTTCTTCTCTGGGGACATACATCTAGGGTATGAGTGGAGGTAGATGCTCAGCTGGTGTCAGACTGACCTTTTTTGTCCGGGGCGACCTATACTATTGGGATGGCCTCAGGGACTTTGGAGGGTTTCTCTAATTTGTACGATTTTGGACAATGGAATGGGCAGAATTCCCATGGATTGGGTAGGCACAGCCCTAATGTGTGGCTCCAGGTCCCCAGCCTGGAGGGTGTGTGGCCCAGGACTTTGAGGACAGAAGTCTGAAAACACAAACTCAGCTTATGTTTGGGGACGTAGGTATGGCAGGCCCGATCTACAAACCATGAGAAGACATCTTCAGGATATGAAGAAAGTGCGAGTCTGAGGCGCTTGCTCAGGCTTTTGTCTCTGGATTTTGTATCAGCGATGGCCGTGGAATGTCGAGGAGGCCTCATGGGCCATGGACGAATCTTGCTCTCTGTGGATTTGGCCCGATCCCAATTGTTTTTTCGTCAATCTGTTGGATGGAGGACTCCTTTCAGGGTTGATACCTCAGGTGTCCCACCAAAAGTGGAATTCCAAAGCAGAGCCCTGGGGAAGAGTGAAGGGACAACCCGAACTATGGTTTAAAAATTGGGGCCTAGGGGCATGGCAAGCCCAATATGCTGTCTCTTCATCCAGCCACTGAGAGGGCTTACCTGAGGACTGGGCTAAGGCTGAGGGTCACAATGTGTGTTTTTTACCTATGTGTGGCCCGCGAGAAATGGTGGGGCCTCATCGGACACACAGGTATCCACTACCATGAACATTATACAACAAGCCTACCACAAGGTTTCTTGCCATCGGGAAGGAGTTCTGATTTCTGCATCATTTTCAAACATGGGCAGTGATTGGAGATAAGGTCTAGGTTCTAAATCCTGAAAACCGAGGCTGGGAAGAGATAACGACCTAAGGCAATGGCTGGTCCGATGTGCTCAGTGATCGGCCAGCTGTATGGGTGAGCCTGGAGGTCCAGGCTCAGCCTCTGTGAGAAAGGGCATTATTGCCCAGGTCAGCCTATATATGTTGGGTACAGCCAAGTGGCGTGCAGGTTCATCTTCATTTGGGGTTCCTGGGTAGCGCCAGAGGGCAATGTTTTTCTTTTGGAGCGCAAGCAGGGTGCTGCATTGTAATTCTGGTTTGCCAAACTGGAGGGCTTGTGGGCCATTAATCTGAGGATGGAAGCCTGAAGACACAAGCTAGGCTTAGGTTTCTGGTGAGGACATGGCAGGCACAATCTAAAGACCTGAACCGAGTTCTCATGCATCTGAAGTCAGGGTGAGGATCAGACGATCACTCAGGTTGGACCTTATGTCCCTGAGGGCCCCTTCATGAAGGGGGGGGGATCACGAGGCCATGGGTGTTTTCTCACGATGGGAGTTGTGAGAAGCTCCCAACTTCAAAGATTCTTCTGCAGGACAATTGAGACCTGTTGGTTGCCTCCAGGACAACAATTCTGAGCAGGGTTCTAAGGATGGAATGCGGGGTAGGCCACCTCGCATTCCAATTGTCTCCTAGCAAAAGACAGGTTAGATCTGCTGGATGTCGCGGAGCAACCGAATACGCTGAGTTGAAATGGACTCTCCTGTGGATGGGTCCTAATGTGTTTTTGTGTCTATGGATACCTTGGAATGACGCGGTGGCACTGGGGCCATGAAGGGTTCTACTAAACAGATGCTTTGACATCGCTCCCACGTGCAAGTTTCCCATGTGTAGATGAGATTTGTTCTGGTGGGTGAGTCAAGAAACAGCCATATGCTGGTACTGAAATCCAGTCCTCTGAGGAGAGATGCCTGGAAACCAAAGCAATGGATCCAATTAGGGCCTAGGGGCCTGTTCGTTCCTTTTTACCACTGGGGTTTTCAGTCTACAAGTTTGCGTGCAGGTAGGTTCTCAGTTGGGCTCAGATTGCTCCTGTTTGTCCTGGGAAGCCACAACTTTTGGGATGGCCTCAGGGACTTTGGAGGTTTATCCTATTAGTAGCGTTTTGGCCATTGGAATGGGCACACAGAATTCCCTTGGAGAGGGCATGTACAGTCCTCAGCTTGGCTCCAGGGGCCTAAGCCTGTAGGCTGTGTAGGCCAGGGCTGTTTGGACAGTTGTCTGAAAACACAAACTCGGTTTATGTTTCGGGTCATAGGTATGGCAGGACTGATCTACAGACCATGAGGGGAACTATTTGGGATATGAAAAAAAGGGTGAGTGTGTGAGGGCTCTTGCTCAAGTATTTATCTCTGGATATCGTGTCACTCATGGTCGTGAAATTTCCGGGTGACTTCATGGGAAATGGACGAGTCTTACTCCCTGGGTTTTGGCCCAGTCCAAAGAGTTTGGGGTCATTCTGTGGGATGGAAGAAGTCCGTTTTTTTTTGTTGTTGTTGTGTTTTGTTTTTTTTTTTTTTTTTCAAACTCAGGTGTCCCAACAAATGAGGGATTCCAGAGTGGAGCCCTGGGTAGGGGCGATTGGACAACCAGAAATCTGGTTAAAATTGGGGCCGAAGGACAGCTAGACTTGTGTTTCAGGGCGAGGGCACGGCATGTACCCCTTGAAGATCTGAAGCAATATCCATGCATCTGAAGTCAGAGCGAGGATCAGACGTTGGCTCAGCTTGGATTTTCTGTTCATGACGGCCCCTTCATGAAGGGAGCCGAATCTCGAGGCCGTGGAGGTTTTCCCACGTTGGGATGGTGGGATGCCCCCTCCTAGGATTCCTTCTGCGGGACGATTGATACCTGTTGGACAGCTCCAGGACATCCCATATGGATGAGTCCAGACCAACGTTCGAGGATGGATGCCTGGGAAGCCCGCCTCGCATTCCCATTGTCTCCTAGGGACAAGACAGTTTAGATCTGATGGCTCTGCGGGAGCAACCGGGGTGGCTGAGTTGAAATGGACTTTCCTGAGGATGGGTCTAATGTGTGTTTGTGTCCATGAGGGCCTTGGAATGGGGTGGTGGCACTGGGACCCTGAAGTATTCTCCTAAGCTTTTGACATAGCTCCCATGCACAAGTTTCCTTGTGGAGACGAGGTTTGTTCTGATGGGTGCCTCAGGAAAACCCCTATGCTGGTATTGGAATCCACGGTTTTGAGGAGATATGCCTGAAAACCAAAGCAATGGATCCGATTTTGGCCTAGGGTCCTGTCTGGTTCAAAATTCTTCTCTGGGGACATCCTTCTAGGGTATGAGTGGATTTAGATGCTCAGCTGGTGTCAGACTGCCCCTTTTTGTCCCGGGTGACCTATACTATTGGAATGGCCCAGGGTCTTTGGAGTGTTCTCCTAATTTGTACGATTTTGGACAATGGAATGGGCAGAATTCCCATGGATTGGGTAGGCACAGTCCTAATGTTTGGCTCCAGGGTCCCTAGCCTGGAGGGTGTGTGGCCCAGGACTTTGAGGACAGAAGTCTGAAAACACAAACTCAGCTTATGTTTGGGGACGTAGGTATGGCAGGCCCGATCTACAAACCATGAGAAGACATCTTCAGCATATGAAGATAGTGCGAGTCTGAGGCGCTTGCTTAGGCTTTTGTCTGTGGATTTTGTATCAGTGATGGCCGTGGAATGTCGAGGAGGCCTCATGGGCCATGGACGAATCTTCCTCTCTGTGGATTTGGCCCGATCCCAATTGTTTTTCGTCCATCTGTTGGATGGAGGACTCCTTTCAGGGTTGTTACCTCTGATGTCCCACCAAAAGAGGAATTCCAAAGCAGAGCCCTCGGGAAGAGTGAAGGGACAACCCGAACTATGGTTAAAAATTGGGGCCTAGGGGCATGGCAAGCCCAATATGCTGTCTCTTCATCCAGCCACTGAGATGCCTTACCTGAGGACTGGGCTCAGGCTGAGGGTCACAATGTGTGTTTGCTACCTATCTGGCCCGCGAGCAATGGCGGGGCCTCAAGGGACACACTGGTTTCCACTACACTGAACGTTGGACAACAAGCCAACCACAAGTTTTCGTGCCATCGGGAAGGAGTTCTGATTTCTGCATCATTTTCAAACCTGGGCAGTGATTGGAGATAAGGTCTAGGTTCTGAAGCCTGAAAACTGAGGTTGGGAATGGATAACCACCTAAGGCCATGGGGGGTCTGAAGTTCTCATTTGTAGCCAGCTGTCTGTGTGGGCCTAGGCGGTCCAGGCTTAGGCTGTGACAGAAAGGGCATTATTGGCCAGGTCATCCTATATATTTTGGGTATAGCCAAGTGTCGTGCACGTTGATCTTCATTTGGGGTTTCTAGGTAGCCCCAGAGGGCAAAGTATTTGTTCTGCAGGGCAGGTAGAGTGCTGCATTGTAGTTCTGGATCGCCAAACTGGAGGGTTGTGAGCCAGTAGTCTGTGGACAGAAGCCTGAGGACACAAGCTACGCTTAGGTATCTGGGTGAGGACATGGAAGGCACAATCTACAGACCTGAAACGAGATCTCGTGCATCTGAATTCACGGTGAGGATCAGACGATCACTCAGTTTGGACCTTATGTCCCTATTGGCCCCTTTATGAAGGGGGGGGATCACGAAGCCATGGGGGTTCTCTCACGATGGGAGTTGTGAGAAGCTCCAAAATGCAAAGATTCCTCTGCATGACAAATGAGACCTGTTGGTTGGCTCCAGGCCAACGATTCCGAGCAGGGTTTTAAGGATGGATGGCAGGGTAGGCCACCTCGCATTCCAATTGTCTCCTAGCAACAAGACAAGTTAGATCTGCTGGATCTCACAGAGCAACCGAATACGCTCAGTTGAAATGGACTCTCCTTTGCATGGGTCCTAATGTGTTTTTTGTGTCTATGGAGACCTTGGAATGAAGCGGTGGCACTGCGGCCCTGAAGGGTTCTCCTAAAGAGAGGCTTTCACACAGCTCCCACGTGCAAGTTTCCCATGTGTAGATGAGATTTGTACTGATGTGTGAGTCAAGAAACAGCCATATGCTGGTATTGAAATCCAGGCCTCTGCGGAGAGATGCCTGGAAACCAAAGCAATGGGTCCGATAGGTGCCTAGGGGCCTGTTCTTTCCTTTTTACCTCTAGGAACATCAGTCTACGGGTCTGAGTGAGGTAGGTTCTCGGATGGGCTCAGATTACTCCTGTTTGTCCTGGGAAGCCACCACTATTGGGATGGCCTCAGGGACTTTGTAGGTTTATCCTATTAGTAGGGTTGTGGCCATTGGAATGGGCACACAGAATTCCCTTGGATAGGGCAAGTACAGTCCTCAGGTTGGCTCCAGGGGCCTGAACCTGTAGGGTGTTTAGGCCAGGGCTATTTGGACAGTTGTCTGAAAACAGAAACTCGGGTTATGTTTCTGGTCATAGGTATGGCAGGACTGATCTACAGACCTTGAGGAGAACTCTTCAGGATATGAAAAAAAGGGCGAGTGTGAGGCTCTTGCTCAAGTTTTTGTCTCTGGATATCATGTCACTCATGGTGGTGAAATTGCCGGGTGACTTCATGGGAAATGGATGAGTCTTATTCTCTGGGGTTTGGCCTTGTCCAAAGAGTTTGAGGTCATTCTGTGGGATGGAAGAAGTCCGTTTTTGTTGTTGTTGTTGTTGTTTTGTTTTTTAACCTCAGGTGTCCCACCAAATGAGGGATTCCAGAGTTAAGCCCTGGGGAGGGGTGACTGGACAACCAGAAATCTGGTTAAAAATTGGGGCCTAGGGACATGTCAAGCCCATTATGACATCTAATGGTCCAGCCACTGAGAGGACTTACTAGAGGACAGGACTCACGCTGAGTGTCACAATGCGTGTTTATGCCCTCGTCGCACTTAAGAATGGGCGGGGACTCAGGGTGAATGCTGGTTTCTCCTACACTGATCGTTGGACAACTTTCCAACCACAAGGCTTCTTGCCTTGGGTAAGGAGGAGTTCTGATTTCTGCATCACATTCAACCATGTCAGGGCTTGGAGTTAAGGTCTAAGTTCTGAAGCCTGAAAAGTTAGGTTGGGAAGAGATAACGAGCTAAGACCATGGCGGGTGTGATGTTCTCAGTGTGCGGTCAGCTGTCTCGGTTTTGGTCAGGAGGTCCGGGCTCACTTGTATCAGACAGTTTATTAGTGGCCAGGTTAGACTATCTAATTTGGTACATTCGAGTGCCGTGTGTGTCTATTCTCATTTGGGTTATGTGAGAAACTCCATAGGTCAAAATTTTTCTTCTGGAAGGCAGGCAGAATGCTTCATTTTGTGTCCCGAATTTCCAAATGTGTGGGCTTGGGGCCAGGAGTGTGAGGACGGAAGTCTGAGAACACAAGCTAGTCATAGGTTTCAGGGCGAGGGAATGGAAAGCACACTCTGCAGAGCTGCATCGAGATCTCGTGCATCTGAATTCAGGGTGAAGATCAGACGTTGGCTTAGGTTGGAGTTCCTGTCCATGATTTCCCCTTCATAAATGGGGGGAGGGCATCACAAAGCCATCTAGATTTTGCCAGGTTGGGAGTTGTGAGATGCTCCAAAACTCAAGGATTCCTTCTGCTGGACATTTGAGACCTGTTGGATGGCTCCAGGACATCCCATACGGAACGACACCAGAGCAGAGCTCTAAGGATGGATGGTTGGGCAGCCCGCCTCGCACTCCAATTGTCTCCTAGTCAAGACAGGTTCAGTCTGCTCGCTCTGGGGAAGCAACCAAGGGAGCTGAGTTGAAATGGAATTTCCTGCGGATGGGTTCTAATGTGGATTTCGGTCCATGGAGACCTTGTAATGGTGCAGTGGAACACAGGCCCTGAAGGATTCTCCTAACTGGAGGTTTTGAGACATCTTCAAAGGATAATTTTCCCATGTGGAGAAGAGATTTGTTCTGATTGCTGCCTCATGAAATCCCCATATGCTAATATTGGAAACCAGGCCTCTGAGGAGAGATACCTGTAACCGAAAGCAATGAATCTGATTCAGGCCTAGGGGCCTGTCTGATTCAATCTTCTTCTCTGGGGACATCCATCTACGCTGAGTAGAGGTAGATGCTCAGCTGGTTTCAGATGACCCTTGTTTGTCCTGGGCGGCCTACATTATTGGGATGTCCTTGGGGACTCTGGAGGTTTTTCCTAATTTGTACGATTGTGGACAATGGAATGGGCAGAATTCCCGTGGTATGGACAGGCACAGTCCTGATGTGTGGCTCCAGGGGCCCCAGCCTGAAGGGTCTGTGGGCCAGGAATGTGGGGACAGAAGTCTGAAAACACAAACTCGGCTTAGTTTGGGAAGTAGGTATGGCAGGCCCGATCCACAGACCGTGAGGAGAACTCTTCGGGATACGACAAAAGAGCGAGTGTGAGGCGCTTGCTCAGACTTTTGTCTCTGGATTTGTTGTCAACGATGGCTGTGGAATCTCGGGGAGGCCTCATGGGCCATGGACGAGACTTCCTCTCTGTGAATTTGGTCCAATCCCAATTGTTTGGGGTCAATCTGAAGGAAGGGAGGAGTCCTTTTAGTTTTGTTACCTCAGGTGTCCCACCAAAAGAGGGATTCCAAAGCAGAGCTCTGGGGAGGGATGAATGGACAACCCGAACAATCCAACTGGGGTGAGGTCGAGAACCGAGCAGGTTGATCCTCATTTGGGGTTTATGGAGATCCCCATAGAGCAACGTTTTTCTTCTGGAGGGCCAGCATAGGGCTGCATTTTGGTTCCAGAATTCCAAGTCTTGAAGACATGTTTGCCAGGAGTGTGAGGAAGGAAGTCTGAAAACACAAGGTAGCACGAGGTTTGGGCCTAATGTGCAGAGGCTGAATCGAGATCTCCTGCATCTGAGGTCAGGGCGAGTATCAGATGTTGCCTCAAGCTGGAGTTTGTGTCCATGACGGCCCCTTCCTGAAGGGGGTGGGGGCGTCATGAGGCCAGGGAGGTTTCCCTACGCTGGGAGTTGTGAGCTGCTCCAAACTTCAAAGTTTCCTTCTTCAGGACAGTCGAGTACTATTGGATGGTTCCAGGATGCCCCATACAAAAAGACTCGAGAGCAGGGGCCTAAGAATGGATGCCGAGAAACGCCAACTCACCTTCCCATTGCCTGGTCGAGACAAGGCACGCTCAATCTGCGGGCTCTTGGGTGAGCTACCCAGAAGGCTGTGTTTAAATGGACTTTCCTGAGGATGAGTCATAATGTGGGTTGGTGGCCATGGAGACCTTGGAATGTGGCAGTAGCTAATGGATTCTGCAGGATTCTCCAACCCGAAGGGTTTGACACAACTCCAACAAGGAACCTTTCCATGTGGAGATGAGAGGTGTTCTGTCTGGTGCCTCAGGATAGCCCCATATGCTGGTCTTCGAACCTAGGCCTCTGAGGAGTGATACCTGGACACCAAAGCCAGAGTTCATAATAGGGCCTAGGGGCCTGCCTGGTTCAATCTTCTGTCTCTGCGGATATCAGTCTGTGTGTCTGCATGGAGGTAGTAGTTGCTCAGCTGGTGTCATAATGCCCCTGTTTGTCCAGTGCGGCTTGCGGTAGTGGGATGTCATTGGGGACCTTGAGGTTTCTACTATTTTGTAGAGTTGTGGCCAATGGAACGGGCAGTTTCTTAGGAGAGAGCAGGCACAGTTCTGTGGTGTGGCTCCAGAGACCCCAGCCTGGAGGCGGTGTGGGCCACGGCTGTGCAGACAGACATCCAAAAACCCAAACTCAGCTCAGGTTTGGGGCCGAGGTTATGGCAGGCCTGATCTACAGTCCGTGAGGGGAGCTCCTCTGGATATGAAAGAAGGGTGAGAGGGAGGCAGTCGCTCAGTCTTTTGTCTCTGGATATTTTGTCCACAATGGCCGTTTAATGTAGGAGTTGCCTCATGGGTCGTAGAAGTCTCCCTCTCTGGTAGTTTGTCCAGCCCCCAAGAGTTTGGGGTCATTCTGTGGGAAGGGAAGAGTCCTGTTTTTCTGATTCATGTGTCCCCCCCCAGTAGAGGGATTCAGGAGCATAGCAGTGGGTACTGACAACTTGAATACTCGCTCTCTGGTTAAGCCTGGGGCCTATGGATATGACAAGCCCCATATGCAGGATCTTGGTCCAGCCACTGAGAGGCGTTACTTTAATACGGGACTCACGCTACAGGTCACAATGCATGTCTGTGCCCTAGGCGGCCCTCAAGCACTGGCGTGGCCTTTCCGACAATGCAGGTTTTCCCACATTGAACGTTGGACAACATGCCAACCACAAGGTTTCTGGCCATGGGGAAGGAGGAATTCTAATTTCTGCATCACGTTCACCCTGGGCAGTGATTGGAGATAAGGTCTAGGTAGTCTGAAGCCTGAAAACCGAGGTTGGGAAGGGATGACGAACGACAGCCATAGCGGGTCCCTTGTGTCCAGGTTGGAGCCAGCTGTCTAGGTGTCGTTTGGGATGTCTTGTCTCAGGCTGTGCCAGACAGGGCATTCGTATTCAGGGTAGGCTGTATAATTGCTTTACAGTCGAGTGGCATGCATTAGATAATCATTTGGGGTTTCTTATTAGCAGCATAGGGCAAAGTTTTTCTTCCGGAGGGCAGGCAGAGTGCTGCATTGTGGCTTCTGGATTCCCAAACTGGAGGGCTTGTGGGCCAGGAGAGTGAGGACGGAAGTCTGAGAACACAAGCTAGGCTTAGGTTTCGGGGAATGGACATGGCAGGCACACTCTGCAGAGCTGAATTGAGATGTCATGAGTCTGAAGTCAGGTCGAGGATCAGACTTTGGCTCAGGTTGGAGTTTCTGTCCATGTTGGCCCCTTCATGAAGGGGGGGGGAATTATGAGGCCATGGGTGTTTTCCCACTATTAGAGTTGTGAGATGCTCCAAACCGCAAGGATTCCTTCTGTGGGACAATTAAAATTTGTTGGATGGCTCCAGGACGTCTCCTAAGGTATTTTTCCAGAACAGGGTTCTAAGTATGGATGCCTGGGCAGACAGCCTCAATTCCAATTGTCTCCTAGCAACAAGAAACGTTTGATCTGCTGGCTTGGGGTAGCATCAGAGGGGGCTGTGTTGGAATGGACTTTCCTGAGGATGGTCTTAAATGAGTTGAAATGGACTTTCCTGAGGATGGTCTTAATGTTGGTTTGAGTCCATTGAGACCTTTGTATGGGGCAGTGGCACCAGGGCCCTGAAGGATTCTCCTAACCAGGGGGTGATAACAAAGCTACAATGAGCAAGTTTTCCATGGGGAGACGAGATTTGTTCTTATTGGTGCCTCAGGAAACCACCATTTGCTGGTATTGGAAATGAGGCCTCTGAGGAGAGATGCCTGGAAACCAAAGCAATGGATCTGATTAGGGCCTAGGGGCCTGTCCGGTTCAATATTCTTCTCTGGGGGGACATCTTTTGTCTGAGTGGAGGTAGTTGCTCAGCTGGTTTGGGATCACACCCGTTTGTCCTGGGCGGCCTAAACTATTGGGATGGCCTCGGTAACTTTGGAGGTTTTTCCTAATTTGCAAGGATGTGGCCAATGGAATGGGAAGAATTCTCTTGAAAGGGAAGCACAGTCCTGAGGTGTGGATCCAGGGACCCAAGTGTGGAGCGTGTGTGGTCCAGGGCTATTTGGACAAAAGTCTGAAAACACAAACTCCACTTTAGGTTTGGGTCTGTAGGTATGGCCGGCCCGATATATAGACCGTGAGGAGAACTCTTCGGGATATGAACAAAGGGCGAAAGTGAGGTGCTTGCTCATGCTTATTTTTTTCTAGATATGTGTCACCGATTGCCATGGAATGTCCGGCTGTCCTCATGGGCCATCGATGAGGCTCCCTTTATGGGGATTTGACCCAATCCCAAGAGTTTGGGGTCATTCTGTGGGAAGGGAGGAGGCCTTTCTGTTTTTTTTTTTTTTTTTTTTTTTTTACCTCAGGTGGACCACCAAAAGAGGGATTCCACAGCAGAATCCTTGGGAGGGGCGACTGGACAACCAGACCTCTGGTTAACATTGGGACCTAAGAACATGGCAAGCCCCATATGTGGGCTCTTGGTCCAGACACTGAGAGGCCTTCCTTGAGCATAGGGCTCACATTGAGTTTCACAATGTGTTTTTGTGCCCAAGGAGCCCCTCAAGTCAGGGCGTGGCCTAATGTACCATGCTGGTTTCTCCTACACTGAACGTTGCACAATATGGCAACCACAAGTTTATTGGCCATGGGGAAGAAGGAGTTCTAATTTCTGCAACACTTTCACTCCTGGACTGTGATTGGATTTAAGGTCTAGGTTCTGAAGCCTGAAAACTGAGGTTGGGAAGAGATGAAGACCTAAGGCCATGGTGTGACTGATGTGCGCAGTGTTTGGCCAGCAGTTGAGTGTGGGTTGGGAGGTGCAGGCTCAGGCTGTGGCACACAGGGAATTAGTGCCCAGGCTAGACTGTATCATTGGGGTGCAGTCGAGTTTCGTGCAGGTTGGTACTCATTTGTGGTTACTGGGTAGCCCCAGAGGGCAACGTTTTTCTTCTGGAAGGAAGACACAGTGCCACATAGTGGCTCCAGAATTCCCAAACTGGAAGGTTTGTGGGGCACGAGTGTGATGAAAAAATTTTGAGAACACAAGCCAGACTTAGATTTCGAGGTGAGGGGACGGCAGGAACCCTCTGCAGAGATGATTCGAGATCGCGTGTACCTGAAGACAGAGCTAGGATCAGACGTTGGCTCAGGTTGGAGTTTCTGTCCATGACGGCCCCTTCATGAAGGGGAGGGTGTCACGAGGCCATGGAGGTTTTCCCATGATGGGAATTGTGAGATGCTCCAAACCGCAATGATTCCTTCCGTGGGACAGTCGAGACCTGCTGGATGGCTCCAGGACATCCCATAAGGAAGCTATCCAGAGCAGGGTTCTAAGGATGGATGCCTGGGCAGCCTGCCTCCCATTCCAGGTGTCTCATAGTGCCAAGGCAAGTTCGATCTGCTGGATCTAGGGGAGTAACCGAGGCGAGTGTGTTGAAATGGGTGAGTTGAGGATGGGTCATAATGTGCATTTGTGTCCATGGAGACCTTGGAATGGGGTGCTTGATCCGGGGCCTTGAGGGATGTTCATAACCGGAGGTTTTGATGGAGCTCTAAAGAGTACGTTTCCTATGTAGAGAAGAGAATTGTTTTGAGGAGTGCCTAAGGAATCTCCCATATGCTGGTATTGGAAACCAGGCCTCTGAGGAGAGATGCCTGGAAACAAAAGCAATGGATATGATTAGGGCCTAGGTGCCTGTCCGGTTCAATCTCTTTCCTGGGGATACGTGTCTATGGATCTGAGGGGAGGTAGTTGCTCGGCTTGTGTCAGATCGCCCCTGTTTGTCCTGGGCAGCCTATAATATTGGGAATGGCCTTGGATTTTGGAGTTTCTCCTAATCTATAGGGTTGTGGCCAATGGAATGGGCAGAAATCCCCTGGAGAGGGCAGGCACAGTTCTGAGTTTGGCTCTAGGGGCCCAGCCTTGAGGGTGTGTGGGCCAGGCCTGTGGGGACAGAAGTCTGAAAACACAAACTCCGCTTAGGATCGGGGACATAGGTATGGCACGCCCAATATACAGACCGTGATAACACTTCGGGATATGAAAAAGGGTGAGTTTGAGGTGCTTGCTCAGGTTTTGTCTCTGGGTTTGTGTCAACAATGTGGGTCGAATGCTGGCGTGGCCTCATGGGTTGTGGACGGCTTTCCTTCTCTGAGGATTTGACCCAATCCCAAGAGTTTAGGTACATTCTGTGGGATGGGAGGAGTCCTTTCTGTTTTTTTTTTCATTTTATGTACCTCATGTGTGCCAATAAAAGAGGGATTCCCGAGCAGAGTCCTTGGTAGGGACAACTGGATAAGCCCACCTCTGTTTAAGTTTGGGGGCCTAGGGGCATGGCAAGTCCAATATGTGGGCTCTTGATTCAGACACTGAGAGGTCTTCCTTGAGGACAGGGCTCATGCTGAGGGTCACAATGCCTATTTGTGCCCAACAAGGTCCTCAGGCATGGGAAGGGCCTCATGGGCCACGCTGGATTCTCCTACACTGAACGTTGGAGAATATGCCAACCACAAGGTTTCCGGCCATGGCGAAGGAAGAGTTGTGATTTCTGCATCACGTTCACCCCTGGACAGTGATTGGAGTTTAGGTCTAGGTTCTGAAACCCGAAAACCGAGGTTGGGAAGAGATGAAGACCTAAGGACCTGATGGGTACAATGAGCTCAGTGTGTGGCTAGCTGTTGAGCGTAGGTCTGGAGGTGTGGGCTCATGCTGTGTCAGACAGGGCATTAGACAGGGTAGACTCTATATTTGGGGTGCAGTCGAGTGGCGTTCAGTTGATCCTCATTCGGGTTTCTAGGTAGCTCCATAAGGCAACGTTTATCTTCTGGATGGCAGGCAGAGTGCTGCATTGTGGCCCCAGTATTGCCAAACTGTAGGGCTTTTGGGCCAGGGGTGTGAGGCCGGTATTCTGAGAACACAAGCTAGGCTTAGTTTTTGGGGTGAGGGCACAGAAGGCACACTCTGCAGACCTGAATCAAGATCTCATGCACCTTAAGCCAGGGCGAATATCAGACGTTTGCTCAGGTTGGAGTTTCTGTCCATGATGGCCCCTTTATAAAGTGGAGCGTCTCAAGAGGCCATGAAGATTTTCCCACAATGGGAGTTGTGAGATGCACCAGACTGCAAAGATTCCTTCTGTGGGACACTTGAGACCTGTTGGATGGCTCTAGGATGTCCCATATGGAACGACTCCAGAGTAGGGTTCTAAGTATGGATGCCTGGGCAGCCCGCTTCCCATTCTAGTTGTCTCCTAGCAACAAGGCAGGTTTGATCTGCAGGCCCTGGGGGAGAAACCAAGGGGGATGAGTTGACATGGACTCTACCGAGGATAGATCATAATGTGGGTTTAAGTCCATGGAGACCTTGGAATGGGGTGCTTGATCCGGGGGCCTGAAAGATTCTCCTAAACAGAGGTTTTTATAGAGCTCCAAAGAGTACATTTCCTATATGGAGAGGAGATTTTTCTATGAGTGCCTCAGTAATCCCCCATATGCTGGTATTGGTAACCAGGCCTCTGAGGAGAGATGCCTGGAAACAAAAGCAATGGATCTGATTAGGGCCTAAGTGCCTGTCCAGTTCAATCTTATTCTATGGGGATATCTGTCTCTGGGTATGAGTGGAGGTAGTTTCCTAACTTGTGAAAGATCATCCCTGTTTGTCCTGGGCAGCCAACACTATTGGGAAGGACTCGGGGAGTTTGGAGGTTTCTCCTAATCTATAGGGTTGTTGCCAATGGAAATGGCAGAATTCCCCTGGAGAAGGAAGCCACAGTCCTCAGGTGTGGCTCCAGGGGCCCCAGCTTGGATGGTGTGTGGGCCAGGACTGTGGGGACAATAGTCTGAAAACACAAACTCAGCTTAGGTTTGGGGATGCATGTATGAAGGCTCGATCTACAGACCGTGAGAATTTTCCGGGCTATGAACAAAGGGCGAGTATGTGGCGTTTGCTCAGGCTTTTGTCTCTGGATTTTGTGCCTACGGTGGCCGTGGAATGTCGGGGTGTCCTCAAGGGCCATGGACAAGTCTTTCTCTGGTGATTTGGCCTGATCCCAAGTGGTTGGGATCATTCTGTGGATGGGAAGAGTCCTTTCTGTATTTTCTTTTTACCTCAGTTGTCCCACCAAAGAGGGATTCCAGAGCAGTGCCCTGAGTAGGGGTGACTAGACATCTCTAACTCTGGTTGAGATTGGGGGACTAGGGGCTTGGCAAGCCCCATATGTGGGCTGTTGTTCCAGTCACTAAGAGGCTTTACATGAGGATAGGGCTCACGCTGAGGGTCACAATGTGTGTTTGTGCAAATTGTAGCCCTCAGGGATAGGTGGGGCCTCATATTCCTTGCTGCTTTCTCATATAATGAACGTTGGACAACATGCCAACCACAAGGTTTCTTGCCATGGCGAAGATGAAGTTCTGATTCTTGTATCACGTTCACTCCTGAGCAGTGAGTGGAGATAAGGTCTAGGTTCTGAAGGTGAAAACTGAGGTTGGGTAGAGATGATGGCCGAAAGCCATTGTGGGTTTGATATGTTCAGTGTACGGCCAGCTGTCTGGGTGTTGGACTGGAGGTCTGCCTTCAGGCTGTATCAGACAGGGCTTTAGTGAACAGGCTAGATTGTATAATTGGGGTATGGTCGAGTGGCATGCAGGTTGTTACTCATTTGGCATTTCTGGTTAGCCCTATAGGGCAACATATTTCTTCTGGAGGGCAGGCAGAGTGCTGCATTTTGTCTCCAGAATTGCCAAACTGGAGGGGTGTGGCCAGGATTGTTAAGACGGAATTCTGAGAACACAAGTTAGGCTTAGGTTTCGGGGCGAGGGCACAGCAGGCACACTCTCAAGTGCTGAATCGAGTTCTCGTGCTTCTGAATTCAGGGCACGGATCAGACTTTGGCTTAGGATGGAGTTTCTGTCCATGATGGCCCATTATGAAGGTGTGGGGCATCATGAGGAAATGGAGGTTTTCTCACAGTGGGATTGTGTGATGCTTCAAACCGCAAGGATTCATTCTGCGAGACAGTCAAGACAGGTTGGTTGGATTCAAGACGTCCCATAAAGATATTCTCCAGAGCAGGATTCTAAGGATGGATGCCTGGGCAGCCCACCTCGCATTCCAACAGTCTCCTAGTGACAAGGCATGTTTGATCTGCTGGCTCTGGGTGAGCAGCCGAGGGGGCTGATTTGAAATGGACTCTCCTGAGGATGGATCATAATGTAAGTTTGTGTCCTTGGAGACCTTGGAATTGGGCCATGGTGCCAGCGCCCTGAAGGATCCTCCTAACCTGAGGTATTGACACAGCTCCAAAGAGCAAGTTTCTCATGTGGAGATGAGATCTGTTCTGATTGTTTCCTTAGGAAACCCCCATATTCTGATATTGGAAACCAGGCCTCTGAGGAGAGATACATAGAAACCAAAGCAATGGATCAGAAGTTGGCTCAGGTTGGAGTTTCTGTCCAATGTGGCCCCTTTATAAAGGGGAGCATCTCATGAGGCCATGTAGGTTTTCCCACGATAGGAGTTGTGAGATGCTCCAATCTGCAAGGATTCCTTCTGCAGGACAGTCAAGACCTGTTGGAAGGCTCCCAGGACATCCCATATGGAACGGCGCCAGAGCAGGATTCCAACGATGGATGCCTAGAGAGTCTTCTTTGCATTCCAGTTGTCTCCTAGCGACAAGGCAGGTTTGATATTCTGGCTCTGGGGGAGTAATCACCGGGGCTGAGTTGAAATGTACTCTCCTGCCGAATGGTCATAATGCGGGTTTGTGTCCATGGAGACCTTGGAATAGGGCGGTGGCTCCGGTTACGTGAAGGTTTCTCCTAACTTGAGATTTTACAGAGCTCCAAAGGATAAGTTTCCCATGTGGAGACAAGATTTGTTCTGATTGGTATCTCTGGAATCCCCCATATGCTGGTATTGGAAAACAGGCCTCTGAGGAGAGATGCTTAGAAACAAAAGCAATGGAACCAATTACGTTCTAGGGGCCTGTCCAGTTTAATACCTTTCTCTTGCGATATCTGTCTACGGGTGAGTTGAGGTCGTTGCTCAACTTGTGACAGATCACCCCTCTTTGTACTGGGCGGCCTACACTATTGGAATGGCCTCTGGGACATTGGAGGTTTCTCCTAATCTGTAGGGTTGTGGCCAATGGAATGGGAAGAATTTCCTTGGAGAGGGCAGGCACAGGCCTGAGGTGTGGCTCCAGGGGCCTCAGCCTGGAGGGTGTGTGGGGACAGGGATGTCAGGATAGAAGTCTGAAAACACGGTTTGGGGACGTAGGTATGGCAGGCCCGATCTACAGACTATGAGGAGATTTTTTTTTGGGCTATGACCTAAGGGTGAGGCTTATGTCTCTGGATTTTGTGTCAATAGTGGCCGTGGAATGTCGGGCTGGCCTCATGGGCCATGGAGGAGTATTTCTCTCTGGGGTGGCCTGATACCAAGTGATTGGGGACATTCTGTGGGTGGGAGGAATCCTTTCTGTGTTTTACTTACCTCAAATGTCCCACCAAAGAGGGATTCCAGAGCAGAGCCCTGAGTAGGGGTGACTAGATGTCTCTACCTCTCTGGTTAGATTGGGTGACTTGGGGCATGGCAGGCCCCATATGCGGGCTCATGGTCCAGTAACTGAGAGGCTTTACTTGAGGACAGGGCTCAAACTGAGGGTCCCAATGTGTGTTTGTGTCCCACCGCAGCTCTTAAGCATGGGCAGGGCCTCAGGGACCCTACACTACCCTCAGGGGCCCTACTACTACTCCTGTAGGCCCTACAGGGGTCCTACACTGAACTTTGGATAAGATGCCAACCACAAGATTCTGGCGAGAGGGAAGGAGGAGTTATGATTTCTGCATCACGTTCACCCATGGGAAATGAGTAGAGATAAGGTCTAAGTTTCTGTAGCCTGAAAACCAGTTTGGAAAGAGATGGCAACCTAAGGCCATGGCGGTTCAGATGTTCTCAGTGTACGGCAAGGTGTCTGGGTGTCGGTTGGGAATTCAGGCCTCAGGTTGTGTCAGACAGGGCATTAGTGCACAGGCTAGACTATATAATTGGTGTACAGTTGAGTGGCATGCAGGTTTATCCTCATTTGAGGTTTCTGGGTAGACCCATAGGGCAACGTTTTTCTTCTAGAGGGCAGGCAGAGTGCAGCACTGTGTCATCGGAAATCCCAAAATAAGGGCGTATGGTCCAGGAGAGTGAGGACGGAAATCTGAGAACACCAGCTATGCTTAGGTTTTGGGGTGAGTGCACAGCAGGTGCACTCTGAAGAGCTTAATCAAGATCTCGTGCATCTGAAGTCAAGGCGAAGATCAGCCGTTGGTTCAGGTTGGAGTTTCTTTCCATGATCCGACTTCATGAAGATTGGGGGCATTATGTGAACTTGGAAGCTTTCCATGATATGAGTTGTGAGGTGGTCCATGAACAAAGACTCCTATGGGACTGTTGACACCTGTTAGATGGCTCAAGGATGTCCCATAAGGAACGACGCAAGAGCAGGGTTCTAAGGGTTCTAAGGATCTCTAAGGAGAGATGCCTAGAAACCAAAGCAATAGATCCGATAGGTGCCTATGGGCCTGTTCGTTCCTTTTTACGTCTGGGGATATCAGTCTACGGGTCTGAGTGCCGGTAGGGGCTCAGATGGGCCCAGATTGCCCCTGTTTGTCCTGGGAAGCCACAAATATTGGGAGGGCCTCAGGGAATTTGGAGGTTTATCATATTAGTAGGGTTGAGGCCATTGGAATGGGCACATACAATTCCCATGGAGAGAGCAAGCACAGTCATCGGGTTTGGCTCCAGGGTCCTGAGCCTGTAGGGTGTGTAGGCCAGGGCTGTTTGGACAGTTGTCTGAAAACACAAACTCGGCTTATGTTTCGGGTCATAGGTATGGCAGGACTGATCTACAGACCATGAGGAGAACTCTTCGGGATATGAAAAAAGGGCGAGTGTGAGGCTCTTGCTATAGTTTTTGTCTCTAGATATCTTGTCACTCATGGTCGTGAAATTTCCGGGTGACTTCATGGGAAATGGACGAGTCTTACTCTCTGGTGGTTTGGCCCAGTCCAAAGAGTTTGGGGTCATTCTGTGGGATGGAAGAAGTCCGTTGTTCTGTTGTTGTTGATTGGTTTTGTTTTGTTTTTTTTTCAAACTCAGGTGTCCCACCAAATGAGGGATTCCAGAGTAGAGCCCTAGGGAGGGGCGAATGGACAACCAGAAATCTGGTTAAAAATTGGGGCCTAGGGAAATGTCAAGCCCATTATGACATCTAATGGTCCAGCTACTGAGAGTACGTACTAGAGGATAGGACTCAAGCTGAGGGTCACAATGCGTGTTATGCCCTCGTCGCACTCAAGAATGGGCGGGGCCTCAGGGTGAATGATTGTTTCTCCTACACTGAACATTGGACAACATGCCAACCACAAAGTTTTCTTTCCACGGGTAAGGAAGAGTTCTGATTTCTGCATCACAGTCACCCCTGGGCAGGGATTGGAGATAAGGTCTAGGTTCTGAAGCCTGAAAACTGAGGTAGGGAAGAGATGATGACCTAAGGCCATGGCGGGTCTGATGTGCTCAGTGTGCAGTCAGCTGTCTGGGTGTTGGTCACGAGGTCCGGGCTCAAGTTGTCTGACAGTGCATTAGTGCCCAGGTTAGACTATATATTTTGGGTGCATTCGAGTGCCATGTATGTTCTGATCTGAAGAACTCTTCAGGATATGAAGAATGAGCGAGTCTGAGACGCGTGCTCAGGCTTTTGTCTCTGGATTTTCTATCAGCGATGGCCGTGATATGATGGGGAGGCCTCATGGGCCATGGATGTATCTTGCTCTCTGTGGATTTGGCCCAATCCCAGTTGTTTTTCGTCAATCTGTGGAATGGGAGGACTCCTTTCAGGTTTTTTACCTCAGGTGTCCCACCGAAAGAGGAATTCCAAAGCAGAGCCCTGGGGAAGAGTGAAGGGACAACACGAACTATGTTTAAAAATTGGGGCCTAGGGGCATGGCAAGCAAAATATGCTGTCTCTCCATCCAGCCACTGAGAGGCCTTACCTGAGGACTGGGCTCAGGCTGAGGGTCACAATGTGTGTTTGTGACCAATGTGGCCCGCAAGCATGGGCGGGGCCTCATGGGCCACACTGGTTTCAACGACACTGAACCTTGGACAACATGCCAACCACAAGGTTTCTTGCCATGGGGAAAGAGTTCTTATTTTTCGGCATCATTTTCTAACCCGGGCAGCGGTTGGAGATAAGGTCTAGGTTCTGAAGCCTGAAAACCGAGGTTGAGAAGAGATGACGACCTAAGGCCATGGCGGGTCCGATGTGCTCACTGTGCGGTCAGCTGTCTGGGTGGGGGGGCCAGGATGTCCAGGCTCAGGGTGTGTCAGAAAGGGCATTAGTGCCCAGGTCAGTATATATATTTGGGGTACAGCCGCATGGAGTGCAGGTTGATCCTCATTTGGGGTTTCTGGGTAGCCCCAGAGGGCAATGTTTTTCTTCTGGAGGGCAGGCAGAGTGCTGCATTGTAGTTCTGGATTGCCAAACTTGAGGGCTTGTGGGCCAGTAGTCTGAGGACGGAAGTCTGAGAAACCAAGCTAGGCCTAGGTTTCTGAGTGAGGATATGGCAGGCACAATCTACAGACCTGAATCGAGATCTCGTGCATCTGAAGTCAGGGCGAAGATCACATGATCACTCAGGTTGGACAGTCTGTCCCTGATGGCCCATTCTTGAAGGGGGGTTGGATCACGAGGCCATGGGGATTTTCCAACGATGGGAATTGTGAGAAGCTCCCAACTGCAAAGATTCTTCTGCAGGACAATTGAGACCTGTTGGTTGGCTCCAGGACAACGATTCCCAGCAGGGTTCTAAGGATGGATGGCTGGGTAGCCCATCTCGCATTCCAATTGTCTGCAAGCAACAAGACAGGTTAGATCTGCTGGATCTGGGGGAGCAACCGAGGAGGCTGAGTTGAAATGGACTCTCCCGTTGATGTGTCCTAATATGATGTTGTGTCTATGGAGACCTTGGAATGAAGCGGTGGCTTGGGGCCCTGAAGGGTTCTACTAAAGAGAGGCTTTCACACAGTTCCATCGTGCAAGTTTCCCAAGTGTAGATGAGATTTGTTCTGATGGGTGAGTCAAGAAACAGCCATATGCTGTTATTGAAATCCAGGCCTCTGAGGAGAAATGCCTGGAAGCCAAACCAATGGAACCGAAAGGTGCCTAGTGGCCTGTTCGTTCCTTTTTACCTCTGGGGACATCAGTCTACGGGAATGAGTGCACGTATGTGCTTAGATGGGCCTAGATTGCCCCTGATGTCCTGGGAAGCCACAATAATGGGGATGGCCTAAGGGACTTTGGAGGATTATACTATTCGTAGGGTTGTGGCCTTTGGAATGGACACATAAAATTCCCTTGGAGAGGGAAAGCACAGTCGTTAGGTTTGGCTCCAGGGGCCTGAGCCCGTAGGGTGTGTAGGCCAGGGCTGTTTGGACAGTTGTCTGAAAACACAAACTCGGCTTATGTTTCGGGTCATAGGTATGGCAGGACTGATCTACAGACCATGAGGAGAACTCTTCTGGATATGAAAAAAGGGCGAGTGTGAGGCTCTTGCTCAAGTTTTAGTCTCTGGTTATCGTGTCACTCATGGCCGTGAAATTTCCGGGTGACTACATGGGAAATGACGAGTCTTACTCTCTGGGGGTTTGGCCCCGTCCAAAGAGTTTGGGGTGATTCTGTGGGATGGAAGATCCGTTCTTCTGTTGTTGTTAATTTGTTTGGTTTTGTTTTTCAACCTCAGTTGTCCCACCAAATGAGGGATTCCAGAGTAGAGGCCTGGGGAGGGGCGACTGGACAACCAGAAATCTGGTTAAAAATTGGGGCCTAGGTACATGTCAAGCCCATTATGACATCTAATGGTGCAGCCACTGAGAGGAGGTACTAGAGGACAGGAATCACGCTGAGGGTCACAATGCGTGTTTATGCCCTCGTCGCACGCATAGTTGGGCGGGGCCTCAGTGTGAATGCTGGTTTGTCCTACACTGAACATTGGACAACATGCCAACCACAAGGTTTCTTGCCATGGGTAAGGAAGAGTTCTGATTCTGCATCACAGTCTCCCCTGGGGAGTTAATGGAGATAAGGTCTAGGTTCTGAAGCCTGAAAACTCAGGTAGGGATGAGATGATGACCTAAGTCCATGGCGGGTCTGATGTGCTCAGTGTGCGGTCAGGTGTCTGGGTGTTGGTCACGAGGTCAGGGCTCAGGTTGTCAGACAGTGCATTAGTGCCCAGGTTAGACTATATATTTTGGGTGCATTCGAGTGCCGTGCAAGTTCTTATCTGAACAACTCTTCAGGATATGAAGAATGAGCGAGTCTGAGGCGCGTGCTCAGGATTTTCTCTCTGGATTTTGTATCAGCGATGGCCGTGGAATGTTGGGGAGGCCTCATGGGCCATGGACGAATCTTGCTCTCTGTGTACTTGGCCCGATCCCTATTGTTTTACGTCAATCTGTGGGATGGGAGGACTCCTTTCAGGTTTGTTACCTCAGGTGTCCCACCAAAAGAGGAATTCCAAAGTAGAGCCCTGGGGAATAGTGAAGGGACAACCCGAACTATGGATAAAAATTGGGGCCTAAGGGCATGGCAAGCCCAATATGCTGTCTCTCCATCCAGCCACTGAGAGGCCTTACCTGAGGACTGGGCTCAGGCTGAGGGTCACAATGTGTGTTTGTGACCAATGTGGCCAGCAAGCATGGGCGGGGCCTCATGGGCCACACTGGTTACAACTACACTGAACCTTGGACAACATGCCAACCACAAGGTTTCTTGCCATGGGGAAAGAGTTCTGATTTCTGCATCATTTTCAAACCCAGGCCGTGATTGGAGATAAGGTCTAGGTTCTGAAGCCTGAAAACCGAGGTTGATAAGAGATGACGATCTAAGGTCATCGCTGTTCCGATGTGCTCAGTGTGCGGCCTACTGTCTCGGTGGGGCCTGGAGGTCCAGGCTCAGGCTATGTCAGAAAGGGCATTAGTGCCCAGGTCAGCCTATATATTTGGGGTACAGCCGAATGGCGTGCCACGTTGATCCTCACTTGGGGTTTCTGGGTAGCCCCAGAGGGCAATGTTTTTTTCTCTGGAGGGCAGGCAGAGTGCTGCATTGTAGTTCTGGATTGCTAAATGGAGGGCTTGTGGGCCAGTAGTCTGTGGACGGATGTCTGAGGAACCAAGCTAGGCCTAGGTTTCTGGGTGAGGATATGGTAGGCAAAATCTACAACCTGAATCGAGATCTCGTGCAACTGAAGTCAGGTCGAGGATCAGACGATCGCTCAGGTTGGACATTCTGTCCCTGATGGCCCCTTCTTGAAGGGGTGTGGATCTCGAAGCCATGGGGGTTTTCCCATGAAGGGAGTTGTGAGAAGCTCCCAACTGCAAAGATTCTTCTGCAGGACAATTGAGACCTGTTGGTTGGCTCCAGGACTACGATTCTGAGCAGGGTTCTAAGGATGGATGGCTGGGTAGCCCACCTCGCATTACAATTGTCTCCACGCAACAAGGCAGTTTAGATCTGCTGCATCTGGGAGAGCAACCGAGGAGGCTGAGTTGAAATGGACTCTCCCGTGGATGTGTCCTAATATGATTTTGTGTCTATGGAGATCCTAGAATGAAGCGGTGGCACTGGGGCCCTGAAGGGTTCTCCTAAAGAGAGGCTTTCACACAGCTCCATCGTGCAAGTTTCCCATGTGTAGATGAGATTTGTTCTGATGGGTGAGTCAAGAAACAGCCATATGGTTTTATTGAAAACCAGGCCTCTGAGGAGAGATGCCTGGAAACCAAAGCAATGGATCCGATAGGTGCCTAGGGGCCTGTTCGTTCCATTTTACCTCTGGGCACATCAGTCTACGGGTCTGAGTGCTGGTAGGTGCTCAGATGGGGCCAGATTTCCCCTGTTTGTCCTGGGAAGCCACAAATATTGGAATGGCCTCAGGGACTTTGGAGGTTTTTCCTATTAGTAGGGTTGTGGCCATTGGAATGGGCACATACAATTCCCTTGGAGAGGGAAAGCACCGTCGTCAGGTTTGGCTCCAAGGGCCTGAGACTGTAGGGTGTGTAGGCCAGGGCTGTTAGGACAGTTGTCTGAAAACACAAACTCGGCTTATGTTTCGGGTCATAGGTATGGCAGGACTGATCTACAGACCATGAGGAGAACTCTTCGGGATATTAAAAAAGGGCGAGTGTGAGGCTCTTGCTCAAGTTTTTATCTCCTGAATCGTGTCACGCATGGTCGTGAAATTTCCGGGTGACTTCATGGGAAATGGACGAGTCTTACTCTCTGGGGGTTTGGCCCCGTCCAAAGAGTTTGGGGTCATTTTGTGGGATGGAAGAAGTCCGTTTTTCTGTTGTTGTTGATTTGTTTTGTTTTGTTTTTCAACCACAGGTTTCCCACAAAATGAGGGATTCCAGAGTAGAGCCCTGTGGAGGGGCGACTGGACAACCAGAAATCTGGTTAAAAATTGGGGGCTAGGGACATGACAAGCCCATTATGACACCTAATGGTCCAGCCACTGAGAGGACGTACTAGAGGACAGGAATCACGCAGAGGGTCACAATGCGTTTTTATGACCTCGTCGCACTCAAGAATGGGCAGGGACTCAGTGTGCATGCTGGTTTCTCCTACACTGAACGTTGGACAACATGACAACCACAAGGTTTCTTGCCATGGGTAAGGAAGTGTTCTGATTCTGCATCACAGTCACCGCTGGGCTGTGATTGGAGATAAGGTCTAGGTTCTGAAGCCTGAAAACTGAGGTAGGGAAGAGATGATGACCTAAGGCCATGGCGGGTCTGATGTGCTCAGTGTGCGGTCAGCTGCCGGGGTGTGTGTTCACGATTTCCGGGCTCAGGTTGTCAGACAGTGCATTAGTGCCCTGGTTATGCTATATATTTTGGGTGCATTTGAGTGCCGTGTGGGTTCTTATCTGAAGAACTCTTCAGGATATGAAGAATGAGCGAGTCTGAGACATGTGCTCAGGCTTTTGTCTCTGGATTTTGTATCAGCGATGGCCGTGGAATGTTGGGGAGGCATCATGGGCCATGGAAGAATCTTGCTCTCTGTGGACTTGCCCGATCCCAATTGTCTTTCGTCAATCTGTGGGATGGGAGGACTCCTTTCAGGTTTGTTACCTCTGGTGTCCCACCAAAAGAGGAATTCCAAAGCAGAGCCCTGGGGAAGAGTGAAAGGACAACACGAACTATGGTTAAAAATTGGGGCCTAGGGGCATGGAAAGCCCAATATGCTGTCTCTCCATCCAGCCACTGAGAGGCCTTACCTGAGGACTGGGCGCTGGCTGGGGCACAATGTGTGTTTGTGACCAATGTGGCCCGCAAGCATGGGCGGGGCCTCATGGGCCACACTGGTTTCAACTACACTGAACCTGGGTCAACATGCCAACCACAAGGTTTCTTGCCATGGGGAAAGAGTTCTGATTTCTGCATCATTTTCAAACCCGGGCCGTGATTGGAGATAAGGTCTAGGTTCTGAAGCCTGAAAACCGAGGTTGAGAAGAGATGACGACCTAAGGCCATGGCGGGTCCGATGTGCTCAGGGTGCGGCCAGCTGTCTCGGTGGGGCCAAGAAGACCAGGATCACGCTTTGTCAGAAAGGGCATTAGTGCCCAAGTCAGCCTATATATTTGGGGTACAGCCGAATGGCGTGCCCCGTTGATCCTCATTTGGGGTTTCTGGGTAGCCCCAGAGGGAAATGTTTTTCTTCTGGAGGGCAGGCAGCGTTCTGCATTGTATTTCTGGATGGCCAAACTGGCGGGCTTGTGGGCCAGTAGTCTGAGGATGGAAGTCTGAGAACCAAAGCTAGGCCTAGGTTTCTGGGTGAGGATATGGCAGGCACAATCTACAGACCTGAATCGAGATCTCGTGCATCTGAAGTCAGGGTGAGGATGAGACGATATCTCAGGTTGGACATTCTGTCCCTGATGGCCCCTTCTTGAAGGGGGGTGGATCACGAGGCCATGGGGGTTTTCCCACGATGGGAGATGTGAGAAGCTCGCAACTGCAAAGATTCTACTGCAGGACAATTGAGACCTGTTGGTTGGCTCCTGGACAACGATTCTGAGCAGGGTTCTAAGGATTGATGGCTGGGCAGCCCCCCTCGCATTCCAATTGTCTCTAAGCAACAAGACAGGTTAGATCTGCTGGATCTGGGGGAGCAACCGAGGAGGCTGAGTTGAAATGGACTCTCCCGTGGATGTGTCCTAATATGATTTTGTGTCTATGGAGACCTTGGAATGAAGCAGTGGCACTGAAGCCCTGAAGGGTTCTCCTAAAGAGAGGCTTTCACACAGCTCCATCGTGCAAGTTTCTCATGTGTAGATGAGATTTGTTCTGATGGGTGAGTCAAGAAATAGCCATATGCTGTTATTGAAATCCAGGCCTCTTAGGAGAGATGCCTGGAAACCAAAGCAATGAATCCGATAGTCCCTAGGGGCCTGTTCGTTCCTTTTTACCTCTGGGCACAACAGTCTATGGGTCTGAGTGCCGGTAGGTGCTCAGATGTGCCCAGATTGCCCATGCTTATCCTGGGAAGCCACAAATATTGGGATGGCCTCAGGGACTTTGGAGGTTTATCCTATAGTTGCGTTGTGGCCATTGGAGTGGGCACATACAATTCCCTTGGAGAGGGCAAGCACAGTCGTCAGGTTTTGCTCCAGGGGCCTGAGTATGTAGGGTGTGTAGGCCAAGGCTGTTTGGACAGTTGTCTGAAAACACAAACTCGGCTTATGTTTTTCGGGTCATAGGTATGGCAGGACTGATCTACAGACCATGAGGAGAACTCTTCGGAATATTAAAAAGGGCGAGTGTGAGGCTCTTGCTCAAGTTTATGTCTCTGGATATCGTGTCACTCATGGTCGTGAAATTTCCGGGAAACTTCATGGAAAATGGACGAGTCTTACTCTCTGGGGGTTTGGCCCCGTCCAAAGAGTTTGGGGTCATTCTGTGGGATGGAAGAAGGCCGTTGTTTGTTGTTGTTGTTGATTTGTATTGTTTTGTTTTTCAACCTCAGGTGTCCCACCAAATGAGGGATTCCAGAGTAGAGCCCTGGGGAGGGGCGAGTGGACAACCAGAATTCTGTTTAAAAATTGGGGCCTAGGGACATGTCAAGCCCATTATGACATCTAATGGTCCAGCCACTGAGAGGACGTACTAGAGGACAGGACTCAAGCTGAGGGTCACAATGCGTGTTTATGCCCTCGTCACACTCAAGAATGGGCGGGGCCTCAGGGTGAATGCCTCGTTTCTCCTACACTGAACGTTGGACAAACATGCCAACCACAACGTTTCTTCCATGGGTAAGGAAGAGTTTTGATTTCTGCATCACATTCACAGCTGGGCAGTGATTGGAGATAAGGTCTAGGTTCTGAAGCCTGAAAACTGAGGTAGGGAATAGATGATGACCTAAGACCAGGCGGGTCTGATGTGCTCAGTATGCGGTCAGCTGTCTGGGTCCTGGTCACGAGGTCCGGGCTCAGGTTGTCAGACAGTGCATTAGTGCCCAGGTTAGACTATATATTTTGGCTGCATTCGAGTGCCGTGTAAGTTCTTATCTGAACAACTCTTCAGGATATGAAGAATGAGCGAGTCTGAGGTGCGTGCTCAGGCTTTTGTCTCTGGATTTTTTATCAGCGATGGCCGTGGAATGTTGGGGAGGCCTCATGGGCCATGGACGAATCTTGTTCTCTGTGTACTTGGCCCGATCCCAATTGTTTTTCATCAATCTTTGGGATGGGAGGACTCCTTTCAGGTTTGTTACCTCAGGTATCCCACCAAAAGAGGAATTCCAAAGCAGAGCCCTGGGGAAGAGTGAAGGGACAACCCGAACTATGGTTAAAAATTGGGGCCTAGGGGCATGGCAAGCCCAATATGCTGTTTCTCCTTCCAGCCACTGAGAGGCCTTACTGAGGACTGGGCTCAGGCTGAGGGTCACATTGTGTGTTTGTGACCAATGTGGCCCGCAAGCATGGGCGGGGCCTCATGGGCCACCTTGGTTACAAATACACTGAACCTTGGACATATGCCAACCACAAGTATTCTTGCCATGGGGAAAGAGTTCTGATTTCTGCATTATTTTCAAACCCGGGCCGTTATTGGAGATAAGGTCTAGGTTCTGAAGCCTGAAAACCGAGCTTGATAAGAGATGACAATCTAAGGCCATGGCGGGTCCGATGTGCTCAGTGTGCGGCCTACTGTCTCGGTGGGGCCAGGAGGTCCAGGCTCAGGCTATGCCCGAAAGGGCATTAGTGCCCAGGTCAGCCTATATATTTGGGGTACAGCCGAATGGCGTGTCCCGTTGATCCTCATTTGCGGGTTCTGGGTAGCCCCAGAGGGCAATGATATTTCTGGAAGGCAGGCAGAGTGCTGCATTGTAGTTCTGGATTGCCAAATGGAGGGCTCTTGGGCCAGTAGTCTGAGGACGGAAGTCTGAGAACCCAAGCTAGGCCTAGGATTCTGGGTTAGGATATGGAAGGCACAATCTCCAGACCTGAATCGAGATCTCGTGCATCTGAAGTCAGGGCGAGGATCAGACGATCGCTCAGGTTGGACATTCTGTCCCTGATGGCCCCTTCTTGAAGGGGGGGTCGATCACGAGGCCATTTCGGTTTTCCCACGATGGGAGTTGTGAGAAGCTCCGAATTGCAAAGATTCTTCTGCAGGACAATTGAGAACCTTTGGTTGGCTCCAGGACAACATTTCCGAGCAGGGTTCTATGGATGGATGGCTGGGTAGCCCACCTCGCATTCCAATTGTCTACAAGCAACAAGACAGGTTAGATCTGCTGGATCAGCGGAGCAACCGAGGAGGCTCAGTTGAAATGGAGTCTCCCGTGGATGTGTCCTAATATGGTTTTGTGTCTTTGGAGACCTTGGAATGAAGCGGTGGCACTGGGGCCCTGAAGGGTTCTCTTAAAGAGAGGATTTCAGGAGGAGGAGTCAAGATGGCCTAGAAGTAGCAAGCTGAGACTGCTTCAGCTAGCCGGAGATCAGCTAGATAGCTTATCTAAAGATTGCAATCACCTGAAAATCCATCGGCAGATCGTAGAGAAGAAGAACAGCAATTCTGGAAACAGAAAAACAACCACTTTCTGAAAGGTAGGACCGGCGGAGAAGTGAATCCAAAGCGACGGGAAGATAGACCCCGGGGGGAGGGGCCGGCTCCCGGCAAGCGGCGGAGCAACCGCGCACAAAATCAGGACTTTTAAAAGTCTGTTCCGCTGAGGGACATCGCTCCAGAGGCTAAACCGGGGCGAAGCCCACGCGGGGTCAGCGTGGCCTGAGGTCCCGCAGGGTCACAGAAGGATCGGGGGTGTCTGGGTGTCGCAGAGTTTGCGGGTATTGGGACGGGAAAGACGGCTACAGAGACAGAGTCGACAGTAACCTCGCAGCTCCGTGTTACCTTGAACCGGTCGCAGGCTCGGTGAGCTCGGAGCGCGGCCGGAGGTCAGGCAGACGGGAGTAACTGGGCGCTGTTCTCTGAGGGCGCACTGAGGAGTGGGGCCCTGGTCTCTCGGCTCCTCCGGGCCGGAGACCAGGAGGCCCCCATTTGTATTCCCGTCCTCTGGAACTCTAAGGAAAGCGCTCAGGGAACAAAAGCTCCTGAAAGCAAACCCGAGCGGATTACTCACCCAGGCCCCGGGTAAGGGCGGTGTAATTCCGCCTGGGGCAAAGACACTTGAGAATCACTACAACAGGCCCCTCCCCCAGAAGATCAACAAGAAATCCAGCCGAGACCAAGTTCACCTACCAAGGAGTGTGGTTTCAATACCAAGGAGAGCAGCAGAATTCCAGAGGAGGAGAAAGCCAAGCACGGAACTCATGGCTTTTTTCCTGTGATTTTTTTTAGTCTTGCAGTTAATTTAATTTTTTCTTTTTCATTTTTTTTTTTTCTTTTCTCGCCTTCGGGTAAAATTTTTTTTAACTGTTACCTTTTTCTTTTTTAACGATTTTTTACTAGTTTATCTAATATATATATATATATATATATATATATATATATATATTTTTTTTTTTTACATTTTTCTTAGGTGTTTTTTTTTTTTTAAAAATTATTTTCTTTTCTTTTCTTTTTTTTTTTTTTTTTCTTTTTGAACCTTTTTGAACCTTTTTTTATCCCCTTTCTCCCCACTCACGATTTTGGATCTCTTCTAATTTGGTTAAAGCATATTTTCCTGGGGTTGTTGCCACCCTTTTAGTATTTTACTTGCCCCTTCATTTACTCTTATCTGGACAAAATGACAAGACGTAAAAATTCAACACAAAAAAAAAGAACAAGAGGCAGTACCGAAGGCTAGGGTCCTAATCAATACAGACATCGGTAATATGTCAGATCTAGAGTTCAGAATGACAATTCTCAAGGTTCTAGCCGGGCTCGAAAAAGGCATGGAAGATATTAGAGAAACCCTCTTGAGAGATATAAAAGCCCTTTCTGGAGAAATAAAAGAACTAAAATCTAATCAAGGTGAAATCAAAAAAGCTATTAATGAGGTGCAATCAAAAATGGAGGTTCTAACTGCTAGGATAAATGAGGCAGAAGAAAGAATTAGTGATATAGAAGACGAAATGACAGAGAATAAAGAAGCTGAGCAAAAGAGGGACAAACAGCTACTGGACCACGAGGGGAGAATTCGAGAGATAAGTGACACCATAAGACGAAACAACATTAGAATAATTGGGATTCCAGAAGAAGAAGAAAGTGAGAGGGGAGCAGAAGGTATATGGAGGAGAGAATTATTGGGGAGAATTTCCCCAATATGGCAAAGGGAACGAGCATCAAAATTCAGGAGGTTCAGAGAATGCCCCTCAAAATCAATAAGAATAGGCCCACACCCCCGTCACCTAATAGTAAAATTTACAAGTCTCAATGACAAAGAGAAAATCCTGAAAGCAGCCCGGGAAAAGAAGTCTGTAACATACAATGGTAAAAATATTAGATTGGCAGCTGACTTATCCACAGAGACCTGGCAGGCCAGAAAGAGCTGGCATGATATTTTCAGAGCACTAAACGAGAAAAACATGCAGCCAAGAATACTATATCCAGCTAGGCTATCATTGAAAATAGAAGGAGAGATTAAAAGCTTCCAGGACAAACAACAACTGAAAGAATTTGCAAATACCAAACCAGCTCTACAGGAAATATTGAAAGGGGTCCTCTAAGCAAAGAGAGAGCCTACAAGTGGTAGATCAGAAAGGAACAGAGACCATATACAGTAACAGTCACCTTACAGGCAATACAATGGCACTAAATGCATATCTCTCAATAGTTACCCTGAATGTGAATGGGCTAAATGCCCCTGTCAAAAGACACAGGGTATCAGAATGGATAAAAAAACAAAACCCATCTATATGTTGCCTCCAAGAAACACATTTTAAGCCCGAAGACACCTCCAGATTTAAAGTGAGGGGGTGGAAAAGAATTTACCATGCTAATGGACATCAGAAGAAAGCAGGAGTGGCAATCCTTATATCAGATCAATTAGATTTTAAGCCAAAGACTATAATAAGAGATGAGGAAGGACACTATATCATACTCAAAGGGTCTGTCCACAAGAAGATTTAACAATTTTAAATATCTATGCCCCCAATGTGGGAGCAGCCAACTATATAAACCAATTAATAACAAAATCAAAGAAACACATCAACAACAATAATACAATAATAGTAGGGGACTTTAACACTCCCCTCACTGAAATGGACAGGTCATCCAAGCAAAAGATCAGCAAGGAAATAAAGGCCTTAAACGACACACTGGACCAGATGGACATCACAGATATATTCAGAATATTTCACCCCAAAGCAACAGAATACACATTCTTCTCTAGTGCACATGGAACATTCTCCAGAATAGATCACATCCTCGGTCCTAAATCAGGACTCAACCGGTATCAAAAGATTGGGATCATTCCCTGCATATTTTCAGACCACAATGCTCTAAAGCTAGAACTCAACCACAAAAGGAAGTTTGGAAAGAACCCAAATACATGGAGACTAAACAGTATCCTTCTAAAGAATGAATGGGTCAACCAGGAAATTAAAGAAGAATTGAAAAAAATCATGGAAACAAATGATAATGAAAATACAACGGTTCAAAATCTGTGGGACACAACAAAGGCAGTCCTGAGAGGAAAATATATAGCGCTACAAGCCTTTCTCAAGAAACCAGAAAGGTCTCAGGTACACAACCTAACCCTACACCTAAAGGAGCTGGAGAAAGAACAAGAAAGAAACCCTAAGCCCAGCAGGAGAAGAGAAATCATAAAGATCAGAGCAGAAATCAATGAAATAGAAACCAAAAAAACAATAGAACAAATCAACGAAACTAGGAGCTGGTTCTTTGAAAGAATTAATAAAATTGATAAACCCCTGGCCCGACTTATCAAAAAGAAAAGAGAAAGGACCCAAATAAATAAAATCATGAATGAAAGAGGAGAGATCACAACTAACACCAAAGAAATACAAACTATTATAAGAACATACTATGAGCAACTCTACGGCAATAAATTTGACAATCTGGAAGAAATGGATGCATTCCTAGAAACATATAAACTACCACAACTGAACCAGGAAGAAATAGAAAGCCTGAACAGACCCATAACCAGTAAGGAGATTGAAACAGTCATTAAAAATCTCCAAACAAACAAAAGCCCAGGGCCAGACGGCTTCCCGGGGGAATTCTACCAAACATTTAAAGAAGAACTAATTCCTATTCTCCTGAAACTGTTCCAAAAAATAGAAATGGAAGGAAAACTACCAAACTCATTTTATGAGGCCAGCATCACCTTGATCCCAAAACCAGACAAGGATCCCACCAAAAAAGAGAGCTATAGACCGATATCCTTGATGAACACAGATGCGAAAATACTCAACAAAATACTAGCCAATAGGATTCAACAGTACATTAAAAGGATTATTCACCACGACCAAGTGGGGGATTTATTCCAGGGCTGCAAGGTTGGTTCAACATCCGCAAATCAGTCAATGTGATACAACACATCAATAAAAGAAAGAACAAGAACCATATGATACTCTCAATAGATGCTGAAAAAGCATTTGACAAAGTACAGCATCCCTTCCTGATCAAAACTCTTCAAAGTGTAGGGATAGAGGGCACATACCTCAATATCATCAAAGCCATCTATGAAAAACCCACCGCAAATATCATTCTCAATGGAGTAAAACTGAAAGCTTTTCCTCTAAGGTCAGGAACACGGCAGGGATGTCCATTATCACCACTGCTATTCAACATCGTACTAGAGGTCCTAGCCTCAGCAATCAGACAACAAAAAAGAAATTAAAGGCATCCAAATCGGCAAAGAAGAAGTCAAATTAACACTCTTCGCAGATGATATGATACTATATGTGGAAAACCCAAAAGACTCCACTCCAAAACTGCTAGAACTTATACAGGAATTCAGTAAAGTGTCAGGATATAAAATCAATGCACAGAAATCAGTTGCATTTCTCTACACCAACAGCAAGACAGAAGAAAGAGATATTAAGGAGTCAATCCCATTTACAATTGCATCCAAAACCATAAGATACCTAGGAATAAACCTAACCAAAGAGACACAGAATCTATACTCAGAAAACTATAAAGTACTCATGAAAGAAATTGAGGAAGACACAAAGAAATGGAAAAATGTTCCATGCTCCTGGATTGGAAGAATAAATATTGTGAAAATGTCTATGCTACCTAAAGCAATCTACACATTTAATGCAATTCCTATCAAAGTACCATCCATCTCTTTTTCAAAGAAATGGAACAAATAATTCTAAAATTTATATGGAACCAGAAAAGACCTCGAATAGCCAAAGGGATATTGAAAAAGAAAGCCAACGTTGGTGGCATCACAATTCCGGACTTCAAGCTCTATTACAAAACTGTCATCATCAAGACAGCATGGTACTGGCACAAAAACAGACACATAGATCAATGGAACAGAATAGAGAGCCCAGAAATAGACCCTCAAATCTATGGTCAACTAATCTTCGACAAAGCAGGAAAGAATGTCCAATGGAAAAAAGACAGCCTTTTCAATAAATGGTGCTGGGAAAATTGGACAGCCACATGCAGAAAAATGAAATTGGACCATTTCCTTACACCACACACAAAAATAGACTCAAAATGGATGAAGGACCTCAATGTACGAAAGGAATCCATCAAAATCCTTGAGGAGAACACGGGCAGCAACCACTTCCACCTCTGCCGCAGCAACATCTTCCTAGGAACAACGCAAAAGGCAAGGGAAGCAAGGGAAAAAATGAACTACTGGGATTTCATCAAGATCAAAAGCTTTTGTACAGCAAAGGAAAGAGTTAACAAAATCAAAAGACAACTGACAGAATGGGAGAAGATATTTGCAAACGACATATCAGATAAAGGACGAGTGTCCAGAATCTATAAAGAACTTAGCAAACTCAACACCCAAAGAACAAATAATCCAATCAAGAAATGGGCAGAAGACATGAACAGACATTTCTGCAAAGAAGACATCCAGATGGCCAACAGACACATGAAAAAGTGCTCCATATCACTCGGCATCAGGGAAATACAAATCAAAACCACAATGAGATATCACCTCACACCAGTCAGAATGGCTAAAATCAACAAGTCAGGAAATGACAGATGCTGGCGAGGATGCGGAGAAAGGGGAACCCTCCTACACTGTTGGTGGGAATGCAAGCTGGTGCAGCCACTCTGGAAAACAGCATGGAGGTTCCTCAAAATGTTGAAAATAGAACTGCCCTATGACCCAGCAATTGCACTATTGGGTATTTACCCTAAAGATACAAATGTAGTGATCCAAAGGGACACATGCACCCGAATGTTTATAGCAGCAATGTCCACAATAGCCAAACTATGGAAAGAACCTAGATGTCCATCAACAGATGAATGGATCAAGAAGATGTGGTATATATACACAATGGAATACTATGCAGACATCAAAAGAAATGAAATCTTGCCATTTGCAACAACATGGATGGAACTAGAGAGTATCATGCTTAGCGAAATAAGTCAAGCAGAGAAAGACAACTATCATATGATCTCCCTGATATGAAGAAGTGGTGATGCAACATGGAGGCTTAAGTGGGTAGAAGAGTAATAAATGAAACAAGATGGGATTGGGAGGGAGACAAACCATAAGTGACTCTTAATCTCACAAAACAAACTGAGGGTTGCCGGGGGGAGGGGGTTTGGGAGAAGGGGGTGGGATTATGGACATTGGGGAGGGTATGTGATTTGGTGAGTGCTGTGAAGTGTGTAAACCTGGTGATTCCCAGACCTGTACCCCTGGGGATAAAAATATATGTGTATAAAAAATAAAAAAAAAAGAGAGAGGCTTTCACACAGCTCCATCGTGCAAGTTTCCCATGTGTAGATGAGTTTTGTTCTGATGGGTGACTCAAGAAACAGCCATATGCTGTTATTGAAATCCAGGCCTCTGAGGAGAGATGCCTGGAAGGCAAACCAAAGGATCTGATAGGTGCCTATGGGCCTGTTCGTTCCTTTTTACCTCTGGGGACATCAGTCTACGGGTCTGAGTGCCGGTAGGTGCTCAGATGGGCCCAGATTGCCCCTGTTTGTCCTGGGAAGCCACAAATATTGGGATGGCCTCAGGGACTTTGGAGGTTTATCCTATTAGTAGGGTTGTGGCTATTGGAATGGGCACATACAATTCCCTTGGAGAGGTCAAGAACAGTCGTCTTGTTTTGCTCCAGGGGCCTGAGCCTGTAGGGTGTGTAGGACAGGGCTGTTTGGACAGTTGTCTGAAAACACAAACTCGGCTTATGTTTCGGGTCATAGGTATGGCAGGACTGATCAACAGACCATGAGGAGAACTCTTCGGGATTTGTAAAAAGGGCGAGTGTGAGGCTCTTGCTCAAGTTTTTGTCTCTGGATATCGTGTCACTCATGGTCGTGAAATTTCCGGGTGACTTCATGGGAAATGGACGAGTCTTACTCTCTGGGGGTTTGCCCCCGTCCAAAGAGTTTGGGGTCATTCTGTGGGATGGAAGAATTCCGTTGCTCTGTTGTTGTTGATTTGTTTTTTTTTGTTTTTTTTCAACCTCAGGTGTCCCAACAAATGAGGGATTCCAAGGTAGAGTCCTGGGGAGGGGCGACTTGTCAACCAGAAATCTGGTTAAAAATTGGGGCCTAGCGACATGTCAAGCCCATTATGACATCTAATGGTCCAGCCACTGAGAGGACGTCCTAGAGGACAGGACTCACGCTGAGGGTCACAATGCGTGTTTATGCCCTCGTCGCACTCAAGAATGGGCGGGGCCTCAGGGTGAATGCTGGTTTCTCCTACACTGAACTTTGGACTACATGCCAACCACAAGGTTTCTTGCCATGGGTAAGGAAGAGTTCTGATTTCTGCATCACAGTCACCCCTGGGCAGTGACTGGAGATAAGGTCTAGGTTCTGAAGACTGAAAACTGAGGTAGGGAAGAGATGATGACCTAAGGCCATGGAGGTTCAGATGTGCTCAGTTTGCGGTCAGATGTCTGGGTTTTGGTCACGAGTTCCAGGCTCAGGTTGTCAGACAGTGCATTAGTGCCGAGGTTAGACTATATATTTTGGGTGCATTCGAGTGTCGTGTAGGTTCTTATCTGAAGAACTCTTCAGGATATGAAGAATGAGCGTGTCTGAGGCGCGTGCTCAGGCTTTTGTCTCTGGATTTTGTATCAGCGATGGCCGTGGAATGTTGGGGAGGCCCCATGGGCCATGAACAAATCTTGCTATCTGTGCACTTGGCCCGATCCCAATTGTTTTCCGTCAATCTGTGGGATGGGAGGACTCCTTTCAGGTTTGTTACCTCAGGTGTCCCACAAAAGAGGAAATCCAAAGCAGAGTCCTGGGGAAGAGTGAAGGGACAACCCGAACTATGGTTAAAAATTGGGGCCTAGGGGCATGGCAAGCCCAATATGCTGACTCTCCATCCAGCCACTGAGAGGCCTTACCTGAGGACTGGGCTCAGGCAGAGGTTCACAATGTGTGTTTGTGACCAATGTGGCCCACAAGCATGGGCGGGGCCTCATGAGCCACACTGGTTTCAAATACAGTGAACCTTGTACAACATGCCAACCACAAGGTTTCTTGCCATGGGGAAAGAGTTCTGATTTCTGCATCCTTTTCAAACGCGGGCCAAGATTGGAGATAAGGTCTAGGTTCTGAAGCCTGAAAGCCGAGGTTGACAAGAGATGACGACTTAAGACCATGACGGGTCCGAAGTGCTCAGTGTGCGGCCAGCTGACTGGGTAGGGCCAGGAAGTCCAGGATCAGGCTGTGACAGAAAGGGCATTAGTGCCCAGGTCAGCCTATATATTTGGGGTACAGCCGAATGGCGTGCCCCGTTGATCCTCATTTGGGGTTCCTGGGTAGCCCCAGAGGGCAATGTTTTTCTTCTGGAGGGCAGGCAGAGTGCTGCATTATAGTTCTGGATTGCCAAACTGGAGGGCTTGTGGGCCAGTACACTGAGGACGGAAGTCTGAGAACCCAAGCTAGGCCTAGGTTTCTGGGTGAGGATATGGCAGGCACAATCTACAGACCTGAATCGAGATCTCGTGCATCTGAAGTCAGGGCGAGGATCCGACGATCGCTCAGGTTGGACATTCTGTCCCTGATGGCCCCTTCTTGAAGGGGGGGTGGATCACGAGGCCATGGGTGTTTTCCCACGATGGGAGTTGTGAGAAGCTCCCAACTGCTTAGATTCTTCTGCAGGACAATTGAGACCTGTTGGTTGGCTCCAGGACAAGGATTCCGAGCAGGGTGCTAAGGATGGATGGCTGGGTAGCCCAACTCACATTCCAATTGTCTCCAAGCAACAAGACAGGTTAGATCTGCTGGATCTGGGGGAGCAACGGAGGAGGCTGAGTTTAAATGGACTCTCCCGTCGATGTGTCCTAATATGATTTTGTGTCTATGGAGACCTTGCAATGTAGCGGTGGCACTGGGGCCCTGAAGGGTTCTATTAAACAGAGGTTTTCACACAGCTCCATCGTGCAAGTTTCCCATGTGTAGATGAGATTTGTTCTGATGGGTGAGTCAAGAAACAGCCATATGCTGATACTGAAATCCAGGACTCTGAGGAGAGATGCCTGGAAACCAAAGCAATGGATCCGATAGGTGCCTGGGGCCTCTTTGTTCCTTTTTAACTGTGTGGACATCATTCTACGGGTCTGAGTGCAGGTAGGTGCTCAGATGGGCCCAGATTTCCCCTGTTTGTCCTGGGAAGCCCAAAATATTGGGATGGCCTCAGGGATTTTGGAGGTTTATCCTATTAGTAGGGTTGTGGCCATTGGAATGGGAACATACTATTCCTTTGGAGAGGGCAAGCACAGTCGTCAGGTTTGGCTCCAGGGACCTGAGCCTGTAGGGTGTGTAGGCAAGGGCTCTTTGGACAGTTGTCTGAAAACACAAACTCGGCTTATGTTTCGGGTCATAGGTATGGCAGGACTGATCTACAGACCATGAGGAGAACACTTCGGGATATGAAAAAAGGGCGAGTGTGAGGCTCTTGCTCAAGTTTTTGTCTCTGGATATCGTGTCACTCATGGTCGTTAAATTTCCGGGTGACTTCATGGGAAATGGACGAGTCTTACTCTCTGGGGGTTTGGCCCCGTCCAAAGAGTTTGGGGTCATTCTGTGGGATGGAAGAAATCCGTTGTTCTGTTGTTGTTGATTTGTTTTGTTTTGTTTTTCAACCTCAGGTGTCAAACCAAATGAGGGATTCCAGAGTAGAGCCCTGGGCGGGGCGACTGGACAACCAGATATCTGGTTAAAAATTGGGGCCTAGGGACATGTCAAGCCCATTATGACATCTAATGGTCCAGCCACTGAGAGGACGTCCTAGAGGACAGGACTCACGCTGAGGGTCACAATGCGTGTTTATGCCCTCGTCGCACTCAAGAATGGGCGGGGCCTCAGGGTGAAAGCTGGTTTCTCCTACACTGAACGTTGGACAACTTGCCCACCAGAAGGTAACTTGCCATGGGTAAGGAAGAGTTCTGATTTCTGCATCACAGTCACCCCTGGGCAGTGATTGGAGATAAGGTCTAGGTTCTGAAGCCTGAAAACTGAGGTACGGAACAGATCATGACCTAAGGATATGGCGGGTTGATGTGCTCAGTGTGCGGTCAGCTGTCTAGTTGTTGGCCACGAGTTCCGGGCTCAGATTGTCAGACAGTGCATTAGTGCCCAGGTTAGACTATATTTTGGGATCATTCGAGTGCCGTGTACGTTCTTATCTGAAGAACTCTTCAGGATATGAAGAATGAGCGAGTCTGAGGCGCGTGCTCAGGCTTTTGTCTCGGGATTTTGTATCTGCGATGGCCGTGGAATGTTGGGGAGGCCCCATGGGCCATGAACAAATCTTGCTATCTGTGCAATTGGCCCAATCCCAATTGTTTTTCGTCAATCTGTGGGACGGGAGGACTTCTTTCAGGTTTGTTACCTCAGGTCTCCCACCAAAAGAGGAATTCCAAAGCAGAGCCCTGGGGAAGAGTGAAGGGAAACCTGAACTATGGTTTAAAATTGAGGCCTAGGGGCATGGCAAGCCCAATATGCTGTCTCTCCATCCAGCCACTGAGAGGCCTTACCTGAGGACTGGGCTCAGGCTGAGGGTCACAATGTGTGTTTGTGACTAATGTGGCCCGCAAGCATGGGCCGGTCCTCATGGGCAACACTGGTTTCAACTACACTGAACCTTGGACAACATGCCATCCACAAGGTTTATTGCCATGGGGAAAGAGTTCTGATTTCTGCATCATTTTCAAACCCGGGCCGTGATTGGAGATAAGGTCTAGGTTCTGAAGCCTGAAAACCGAGGTTGAGAAGAGATGACGACCTAAGGCCATGGCGGGTCCGATGTGCTCAGAGTGCGGCCAGCTGTCTGGGTGGGGCCCGGAGTTCCAGGATCAGGCTTTTTCAGAAAGGGCATTAGTGCCCAGGTCAGCCTATATATTTGGGGTACAGCCGAATGGCGTGCAGTTTGCTCCTCATTTGTGGTTTCAGGGTAGCCCCAGAGGGCAATGTTTTTCTTCTGGAGGGCAGGCAGAGTGCTGCTTTGTAGTTCTGGATTGCCAAACTGCAGGGCTTGAGGGCCAGCAGTCTGAGACGGAAGTTTGAGAACCCAAGATAGGCCTAGGTTTCTGGGTGAGGATATGGCAGGCACAATCTACAGACCTGAATCGAGATCTCGTGCATCTGAAGTCAGGGCGAGGATCCGACGATCGCTCAGGTTGGACATTCTGTCCCTGATGGCCCCTTCTTGAAGGGGAGGTGGATCACGAGGCCATGGGGGTTTTCCCACGATGGGAGTTGTGAGAAGCTCCCTACTGCAAAGATTCTTCTGCAGGACAATTGTGACCTGTTGGTTGGCTCCAGGACAACGATTCCGAGCAGGGTTCTAAGGACGGATGGCTGGGTAGTCCACCACGCATTCCAATTTTCTCCACACAACAAGACAGGTTAGATCTGCTGGATCTGGGGGAGCAACCGAGGAGGCTGAGTTGAAATGTACTCTCCCGTGGATGTGTCCTAATATGATTTTGTGTCTATGGAGACCTTGGAATGAAGCGGTGGCACTGGGGCCCTGAAGGGTTCTCCTAAAGAGAGGCTTTCACACAGCTCCATCATGCAAGTTTCCCATGTGTAGATGAGATTTGTTCTGATGGGTGAGTCAAGAAACAGCCATATGCTGTTCTGACTGGGTGCATTCGAGTGTCGTTTAGCTTCTTATCTGAGGAACTTTTCAGGATATGAAGAATGAGCGAGTCTGAGGCGTGTGCTCAGGCTTTTGTCTCTGGATTTTGTATCAGAGAAGGACGTGGAATGTTGGGGAGGCCTCAAGGGTCATGGACGAATCTTTTTTCTGAGGATTGGGCCCGATTCCAATTGTTTTTAGTCAATCTGTAGGATGGGAGTACTCATTTCAGGTTTGTTATCTTAGGTGTCCCACCAAAAGAGGAATTCCAAAGCAGAGCCCTGGGGAAGAGTGAAGGGACAACCCGAAATATGGTTAAAAAATGGGGCCTAGGGGCATGTCAAGCCCAATATGCTGTCTCTCCATCCAGCCACTGTAGGCCTTATCTGAGTACTGGGCTCAGGCTGAGGGACACAATGTGTGTTTTGTGACCAATGTGGCCCGCAAGCATGGACGGGGCCTCATGTAATGAAGCGGTGGCACTGGGGCCCTGAAGGGTTCTCATAAAGAGAGAGGCTTTTCACACAGCTCCATCGTGCAAGTTTCCCATGTGTATATGAGATTTGTTCTGATGGGTGAGTCAAGAAACAGGCATATGCTGTTATTGAAATCCAGGCCTCTGAGGAGAGATGCCTGGAAGCCAAACCAATGGATCCGATAGTTCCCTAGGAGCCTGTTTGTTCCTTTTTATCTCTGGGGACATCAGTCTACGGTTCTGAGTTCAGGTAGGTGCTCATATGGGCCCAGATTGCCCCTGTTTGTCATGGGAAGCCACAAATATTGGGATGGCCTCAAGGACTTTGGAGGTTTATCCTATTAGTAGGGTTGCGGCCATTGGAATGGGCACATACAATTCCCTTGGAGAGGGCAAGCACAGTCGTTAAGTTTGGCTCCAGGGGCCTGAGCCTGTAGGGTGTGTAGGCCAGGGCTGTTTGGACAGTTGTCTGAAAACACAAACTCGGCTTATGTTTCGGGTCATAGGTATGGCAGGACAAATCTACAGACCATGAGGAGAACTCTTCGGGATATGAAAAAAGGGCGAGTGTGAGGCCATTGCTCAAGTTTTTGTCTCTGGATATCGTGTCCCTGATGGTCGTGAAATTTCCGGGTGACTTCATGGGAAATGGACGAGTCTTACTCTCTGGGGGTTTGGCCCCGTCCAAAGAGTTTGGGTTCATTCTGTGGGATGGAAGAAGTCCGTTGTTCTGTTGTGGTTGATTTTTTCTGTTTGTTTTTCAACCTCAGGTATCCCACGAAATGAGGGATTCCAGAGAGAGCCCTGGGGAGTTGTGATTGGACAACCAGAAATCTGGTTAAAAATTGGGGCCTAGGGACATGACAAGCCCATTATGACATCTAATGGTCCAGCCACTGAGAGGATTTACTAGAGGTCAGGAATCACGCTGAGGGTCACAATGCGTGTTTATGCCCTCGTTGCACTCAAGAATGGGCGTGACCTCAGGGTGAATACTGGTTTCTCCTACACTGAACGTAGGACAACATGCCAACCACAAGGTTTCTTGCCATGGGTAAGCAGGAGTACTGATTTCTGCATCACAGTCACCCCTGGGCAATGATTGGAGATAAGCTCTAGGTTCAGAAGCCTGAAAACTGAGGTAGGGCAGTGATGATGACCTAAGGCCATGGCGGGTCTCATGTCCTCAGTGTGCGGTCAGCTGTCTGGGTGTTGCTCAGGTGGTCCCG
This sequence comes from Mustela putorius furo, assembly GCF_011764305.1. NCBI lineage: Eukaryota > Metazoa > Chordata > Mammalia > Carnivora > Mustelidae > Mustela > Mustela putorius. Next base: position 809,328 of record NW_025422101.1, on the reverse strand, counting down.
GCTCAGGTTGTGTCAGACAGTGCATTACTGCCCAGGTTAGACTATATAATTTGCGTACTTTCGAGTACCTTGTAGGTTTATTCTCTTTTAATATGTCCGGACAGCTCATTAGGCAATATATTTTTTTTTCTAGAGGGCAGGCAGAGTGCTGCAATGATGGTCCGGAATTGCCAAACTTGTGGGCTTCGGGGCCAGGAGTGTGAGGATGGGAGTCTGAGAACACAAGCTAGACTTGGGTTTCAGGGCGAGGGCACGGCTTGTACCCCCTGAAGATCTGAAGCAATATCTCATGCTTCTGAATTCAGAGTGAGTATCAGACGTTGGCTCAGCTTGGATTTTCTGTTCATGACGGCCCCTTCATGAAGGGAGCGGATTCTAGAGAGCGTGGAGGTTTTCCCACGTTGGGAGTGGTGGGATGCCCCCTCCAAGGATTCCTTCTGCGGGACAATTGAGACCTGTTGGACAGTCCAGGACATCCCATATGGATGTGTCCAGACCAACGTTCGAGTATGGATGCCTGGGAAGCCCGCCTCGCATTCCAATTGTCTCCTAGCGACAAGAGAGTTTAGATCTGATGGCTCTGCGGGTGCAACCGGGGTGGCTGAGTTGAAATGGACTTTCCTGAGGATGGGTCTAATGAGTGTTTGGGTCCATGAGGACCTTTAAATGGGGCGGTGGCACCGGGACACTGAAGTATTCTCAGCTTTTCACATAGCTCCCATGCACACGTTTCCTTGTGGAGACGAGGTTTGTTCTGATGGGTGCCTCAGGAAAACCCCAATGCTGGTATTGAAAACTAGTGTTTTGAGGAGACATGCCTGTAAACCAAAGCAATGGATCCGATTTTGGCCTAGGGTCCTGTCTGGTTCAATCTTCTTCTCTGGGGACATCCATCTAGGGTATGAGTGGAGGTAGATGCTCAGCTGGTGTCAGACTGACCTTGTTTGTCCCGGGCGACCTATACTATTGGGATGGCCTCAGGGACTTTGGAGGGTTCTCCTAATTTGTATGATTTTGGACAATGGAATGGGCAGAATTCCCATGGATTTGGTAGGCACAGTCCTAATGTGTGGCTCCAGGGTCCCCAGCCTGGATGGTGTGTGGCCCAGGACTTTGAGGACAGAAGTCTGAAAACACAAACTCAGCTTATGTTTGGGGACGAAGGTATGGCAGGCCCGATCTACAAACCATGAGAAGACATCTTCAGGATATGAAGAAAATGCGAGTCTGAGGCGCTTGCTAAGAATTTTGTCTCTGGATTTTGTTTCAGCGAATGCCGTGGAATGTCTAGGAGGCCTCATGGGCCATGGATGAATCTTCCTCTCTGTGGATTTGGGCCGATCCCAATTGTTTTTTGTCAATCTGTTGGATGGAGGACTCCTTTCAGGGTTGTTACATCAGGTGTCCCACCAAAAGAGGAATTCCAAAGCACAGCCCTGGGGAAGAGTGAAGGGACAACACGAACTATGGTTAAAAATTGGGCCCTATGGGCATGGCAAGCCCAATATGCTGTCTCTCCATCCAGCCACTGAGAGGCCTTACCTGAGGACTGTTTAAGGCTGTGGGTCACAATGTGAGTTTGCCACCTATGTGGCCCGCGAGCAATGGCGGGGCCTCATCGGACAAACAGGTTTCCACTACACTGAACGTTGGACAACAAGCCAACCACAAGGTTCTTGCCATTGGGAAGGAGTTCTGATTTCTGCATCATTTTCAAACCTGGGCAGTGATTGGAGATAAGGTCTAGGATCTGAAACCTGAAAACCGAGGTTAGGAAGAGATAACGACCTAAGGCAATGGCTGGTCCTATGTGCTCAGTGAGCGGCAAGCTGTCTGGGTGGGCCCAGGAGGTCCAGGCTCAGGCTCTGTCAGAAAGGGCATTATTGCCCAGGTCAGCCTATATATTTTGGGTACAGCCAAGAGGCATGCAGGTTGATCTTCATTTGGGGTTTCTGGGTGTCCCCAGAGGGCAATGTATTTCTTCTGCAGGGCAGGTAGAGTGCTGCATTGTAGTTCTGGATTGCCAAACTGGAGGGCTTGTGAGCCAGTAGTCTGTGTACAGAAGTCTGAGGACACAAGCTAGGCTTAGGTTTCTGGGTGAGGACATGGCAGGCACAATCTACAGACCTGAATCGAGATCTCGTGCATCTGAAGTCAGGTTGAGGATCAGACTATTTCTCAGGTTGGACGTTAGGTCCCTGATGGCCCCTTCATGATGGGGGGAGTATCACGAGGCCATGGGGGTTTCTCACGATGGGAGTTGTGAGAAGCTCCCAATTGCAAAGATTCTTCTGCAGGAAAATTGAGACCTGTTGGTTGGCTCCAGGCCAATGATTCTGAGCAGGGTTCTAAGGATGGATGGCGGGTAGACCACCTCGCATTCCAATTGTCTCCTAGCAACAAGACAAGTTAGATCTGCTGGATCTCGCGGAGCAACCGAATATGCTGAGTTGAATTGCACTCTCCCGTTCATGTGTCCTAATATGATTTTGTGTCTATGGAGATCTTGGAATGAAGTGGTTGCACTGGGGCCCTGAAGGGTTCTCCTAAAAAGAGGCTTTGACACACCTCCCACGTGCAAGTTTCCCATGTGTAGATGAGTTTTGTTCTGATGAGTGAGTCAAGAAACAGCCATTTGCTGGTACTGAAATCCAGGCCTCTGAGGAAGATGCCTGGAAACCAAAGCAATGGATCCGTTTAGGGCCTAGGGGCCTGTTCATTCCTTTTTACCTCTGGGGATATCAGTCTACGAGTCTGAGTGCAGGTAGGTTCTCAGATGGGCTCAGATTGCTCCTGTTTGTCCTGGAAGCCACCACTATTGGGATGGCCTCAGGGACTTTGGAGGTTTATCCTATTAGTAGGGTTGTGGCCATTGGAATGGGTACACAGAATTCCCTTGGAGAGGGCAAGTACAGTCCTCAGGTTGGCTCCAGGGGACTGAGCCTGTTGATTGTATAGGCCTGGGCTGTTTGGACAGTTGTCTTAAAACACAAACTCGGATTATGTTTCGGGTCATAGGTATGGCAGGACTGATCTACAGACCATGAGGAGAACTCTTCGGGATATGAAAAAAAGGCGAGTGTGAGGCTCTTGCTCAAGTTTTTATCTCTGGATATCGTGCCATTCATGGTCATGAAATATCCGGGTGACTTCATGGGAAATGGACGAGACCTACACTCTGGGGGTTTGGCTCCGTTCAAAGAGTTTGGGGTCATTCTGTGGGATGGAAGAAGTCCGTTTTTTTTTTTTTTGTTGTTGTTGTTTTGTTTTGTTTTTCAAACTCAGTTGTCCCACCAAATGAGGGATTCCAGAGTAGAGCCCTGGGGAGGGGCAATTGGACAACCAGAAATCTGGTTTAAATTTTGGGCCTAGGGACATGTCAAGCCATTATGGCATCTAATGGTCTATCCACTGACAGGACGTACTAGAGGACAGGACTCACGCTGAGGGTCACAATGCGTGTTTATGCCCTCGTCGCACTCAAGAATGGGCGGGGCCTCAGGGTGAATCCTGGTTTCCCCTACACTGAACGTTGGACAACATGCCAACCATAAGGTTTATTGCCATGGGTAAGGAAGAGTTCTTATTTCTGCATCACACTCACCCCTGGGCAGTGATTGGAGATAAGGTCTAGGTTCTGAAGCCTGAAAACTGAGGTAGGGAAGAGATGATGACCTAAGGCCACGGTGGGTCTTTTGGGGCTCAGTGTGCGGTCAGCTGTCTGGGTGTTGCTCAGGAGGTCCCGGCTCAGGGTGTGTCAGACAGTGCATTACTGCCCAGGTTAGACTATATAATTTGGGTACATTCGAGTGCCGTGTAGGTTTATTCTCATTTAATGTGCCCGGGCAGCTCATTGGGCAATATTTTGTTTCTTGAGGGCAGGCAGAGTGCTGCAATGATGGTCCGGAATTGCCAAACGTGTGGGCTTCGGAGCCAGGAGTGTGAGGACGGAAGTCTGACAACACCAGCTAGACTTGGGATTCAGGGCGAGGGCACGGCATGTACCTCCTGAAGATCTGAAGCAATATCTCATGCATCTGAAGTCAGAGCGAGGATAAGACGTTGTCTCAGCTTGGATTTTCTGTTCATGACGGCCCCTTCATGAAGGGAACCGAATCTCGAGGCCGTGCAGGTTTTCCCACGTTTGGAGTGGTGGAAGGCCCCCTCCTAGGATTCGTTCTGCGGGACAATTGAGACCTGCTGGACAGCTCAAGGACATCCCATATGGATGAGTCCAGACCAACGTTCGTGGATGGATGCCTGGGAAGCCCGCCTCGCATTCCAATTGTCTCCTTGCGACAAGACAGTTTAGATCTGATGGCTCTGTGGGAGCAACCGGGGTGGCTGAGTTGAAATGGACTTTCCTGAGGATGGGTCTAATGTGTGTTTGTGTCCATGAGGGCCTTGGAATGGGGCGGTGGCACCGGGACCCTGAAGTATTCTCCTCAGCTTTTGACATAGCTCCCATGCACAAGTTTCCTTGTGGAGACGAGTTTGGTTCTGATGGGTGCCTCAGGAAAACCCCAATGCTTGTATTGGAACCCAGGGTTTTGAGGAGACATGCCTGTAAACCAAAGCAATGGATCCGATTTTGGCCTAGGGTCCTGTCTGGTTCAATCTTCTTCTCTGGGGACATCCATCTAGGGTATGAGTGGAGGTAGATGCTCAGCTGGTGACAGACTGACCTTTTTTGTCCTGGGCGACCTATACTATTGGGATGGCCTCAGGGACTTTGGAGGGTTCTCCTAATTTGTACGATTTTGGACAATGGAATGGGCAGAATTCCCATGGATTGGGTAGGCACAGTCCTAATGTGTGGCTCCAGGGTCCCCAGCCTGGATGGTGTGTGGCCCAGGACTTTGAGGACAGAAGTCTGAAAACACAAACTCAGCTTATGTTTGGGGACGTAGGTATGGCAGGCCTGATCTACAAACCGTGATAAGACATCTTCAGGATATGAAGATAGTGCGAGTCTGAGGCGTTTGCTCAGGCTTTTGTCTCTGGATTTTATTTCAGCGATGGCCGTGGAATGTCGAGGAGGCCTCATGGGCCATGGACGAATCTTGCTCTCTGTGGATTTGGCCCAATCCCAATTGTTTTTCGTCAATCTGTTGGATGGAGTACTCCTTTCAGGGTTGTTACCTCAGGTGTCCCACCAAAAGAGGAGTTCCAAAGCAGAGCCTGGGGAAGAGTGAAGGGACAAACCCGAACTATTGTTAAATTCGGGGCCTAGGGGCATGGCAAGCCTAATATGCTGTCTTTTCATCCAGCCACTGAGAGGCCTTACCAGAGGACTGGGCTAAGGCTGAGGGTCACAATGTGTGTTTGCCACCTATGTGGCCCGCGAGCAATGGTGGGGCCTCATCGGACACACATGTTTCCTCTACACTGAACATTATACAACAAGCCTACCACAAGGTTTCTTGCCATCGGGAAAGAGTTCTGATTTCTTCATCATCATTTTCAAACATGGACAGTGATTGGAGATAAGGCCTAGGTTCTAAATCCTGAAAACCGAGGCTGGGAAGAGATAACGACCTAAGGCAATGGCTGGTCCGATGTGCTCATTGAGCAGCCAGCTGTATGGGTGGGGGCCCAGGATGTCCAGGCTAAGGCTCTGTCAGAAAGGGCATTATTGCCCAGGTCAGCCTATATATTTTGGGTACAGCCAAGTGGCATGCAGGTTGATCTTCATTTGGGGTTTCTGGGTGTCCCCAGAGGGCAATGTATTTCTTCTGCAGGGCAGGTAGAGTGCTGCATTGTAGTTCTGGATTGCCAAACTGGAGGGCTTGTGAGCCAGTAGTCTGTGTACAGAAGTCTGAGGACACAAGCTAGGCTTAGGTTTCTGGGTGAGGACATGGCAGGCACAATCTACAGACCTGAATCGAGATCTCGTGCATCTGAAGTCAGGTTGAGGATCAGACTATTTCTCAGGTTGGACGTTAGGTCCCTGATGGCCCCTTCATGATGGGGGGAGTATCACGAGGCCATGGGGGTTTCTCACGATGGGAGTTGTGAGAAGCTCCCAATTGCAAAGATTCTTCTGCAGGAAAATTGAGACCTGTTGGTTGGCTCCAGGCCAATGATTCTGAGCAGGGTTCTAAGGATGGATGGCGGGTAGACCACCTCGCATTCCAATTGTCTCCTAGCAACAAGACAAGTTAGATCTGCTGGATCTCGCGGAGCAACCGAATATGCTGAGTTGAATTGCACTCTCCCGTTCATGTGTCCTAATATGATTTTGTGTCTATGGAGATCTTGGAATGAAGTGGTTGCACTGGGGCCCTGAAGGGTTCTCCTAAAAAGAGGCTTTGACACACCTCCCACGTGCAAGTTTCCCATGTGTAGATGAGTTTTGTTCTGATGAGTGAGTCAAGAAACAGCCATTTGCTGGTACTGAAATCCAGGCCTCTGAGGAAGATGCCTGGAAACCAAAGCAATGGATCCGTTTAGGGCCTAGGGGCCTGTTCATTCCTTTTTACCTCTGGGGATATCAGTCTACGAGTCTGAGTGCAGGTAGGTTCTCAGATGGGCTCAGATTGCTCCTGTTTGTCCTGGGAAGCCACCACTATTGGGATGGCCTCAGGGACTTTGGAGGTTTATCCTATTAGTAGGGTTGTGGCCATTGGAATGGGCACACAGAATTCCCTTGGAGAGGCCAAGTACAGTCCTCAGGTTGGCTCCAGGGGACTGAGCCTGTTGATTGTATAGGCCTGGGCTGTTTGGACAGTTGTCTTAAAACACAAACTCGGATTATGTTTCGGGTCATAGGTATGGCAGGACTGATCTACAGACCATGAGGAGAACTCTTCGGGATATGAAAAAAAGGCGAGTGTGAGGCTCTTGCTCAAGTTTTTATCTCTGGATATCGTGCCATTCATGGTCATGAAATATCCGGGTGACTTCATGGGAAATGGACGAGACCTACACTCTGGGGGTTTGGCTCCGTTCAAAGAGTTTGGGGGTCATTCTGTGGGATGGAAGAAGTCCGTTTTTTTTTTTTTGTTGTTGTTGTTTTGTTTTGTTTTTTTTTCAAACTCAGTTGTCCCACCAAATGAGGGATTCCAGAGTAGAGCCCTGGGGAGGGGCAATTGGACAACCAGAAATCTGGTTTAAATTTTGGGCCTAGGGACATGTCAAGCCATTATGGCATCTAATGGTCTATCCACTGACAGGACGTACTAGAGGACAGGACTCACGCTGAGGGTCACAATGCGTGTTTATGCCCTCGTCGCACTCAAGAATGGGCGGGGCCTCAGGGTGAATCCTGGTTTCCCCTACACTGAACGTTGGACAACATGCCAACCATAAGGTTTATTGCCATGGGTAAGGAAGAGTTCTTATTTCTGCATCACACTCACCCCTGGGCAGTGATTGGAGATAAGGTCTAGGTTCTGAAGCCTGAAAACTGAGGTAGGGAAGAGATGATGATGACTAAGGCCACGGTGGGTCTTTTGGGCTCAGTGTGCGGTCAGCTGTCTGGGTGTTGCTCAGGAGGTCCCGGCTCAGGGTGTGTCAGACAGTGCATTACTGCCCAGGTTAGACTATATAATTTGGGTACATTCGAGTGCCGTGTAGGTTTATTCTCATTTAATGTGCCCGGGCAGCTCATTGGGCAATATTTTGTTTCTTGAGGGCAGGCAGAGTGCTGCAATGATGGTCCGGAATTGCCAAACGTGTGGGCTTCGGAGCCAGGAGTGTGAGGACGGAAGTCTGAGAACACCAGCTAGACTTGGGATTCAGGGCGAGGGCACGGCATGTACATCCTGAAGATCTGAAGCAATATCTCATGCATCTGAAGTCAGAGCGAGGATAAGACGTTGTCTCAGCTTGGATTTTCTGTTCATGACGGCCCCTTCATGAAGGGAACCGAATCTCGAGGCCGTGCAGGTTTTCCCACGTTTGGAGTGGTGGAAGGCCCCCTCCTAGGATTCGTTCTGCGGGACAATTGAGACCTGCTGGACAGCTCAAGGACATCCCATATGGATGAGTCCAGACCAACGTTCGTGGATGGATGCCTGGGAAGCCCGCCTCGCATTCCAATTGTCTCCTTGCGACAAGACAGTTTAGATCTGATGGCTCTGTGGGAGCAACCGGGGTGGCTGAGTTGAAATGGACTTTCCTGAGGATGGGTCTAATGTGTGTTTGTGTCCATGAGGGCCTTGGAATGGGGCGGTGGCACCGGGACCCTGAAGTATTCTCCTCAGCTTTTGACATAGCTCCCATGTACAAGTTTCCTTGTGGAGACGAGTTTGGTTCTGATGGGTGCCTCAGGAAAACCCCAATGCTTGTATTGGAATCCAGGGCTTTGAGGAGACATGCCTGTAAACCAAAGCAATGGATCCGATTTTGGCCTAGGGTCCTGTCTGGTTCAATCTTCTTCTCTGGGGACATCCATCTAGGGTATGAGTGGAGGTAGATGCTCAGCTGGTGACAGACTGACCTTTTTTGTCCTGGGCGACCTATACTATTGGGATGGCCTCAGGGACTTTGGAGGGTTCTCCTAATTTGTACGATTTTGGACAATGGAATGGGCAGAATTCCCATGGATTGGGTAGGCACAGTCCTAATGTGTGGCTCCAGGGTCCCCAGCCTGGATGGTGTGTGGCCCAGGACTTTGAGGACAGAAGTCTGAAAACACAAACTCAGCTTATGTTTGGGGACGTAGGTATGGCAGGCCTGATCTACAAACCGTGATAAGACATCTTCAGGATATGAAGATAGTGCGAGTCTGAGGCGTTTGCTCAGGCTTTTGTCTCTGGATTTTATTTCAGCGATGGCCGTGGAATGTCGAGGAGGCCTCATGGGCCATGGACGAATCTTGCTCTCTGTGGATTTGGCCCAATCCCAATTGTTTTTCGTCAATCTGTTGGATGGAGTACTCCTTTCAGGGTTGTTACCTCAGGTGTCCCACCAAAAGAGGAGTTCCAAAGCAGAGCCTGGGGAAGAGTGAAGGGACAACCCGAACTATTGTTAAATTCGGGGGCCTGGGGCATGGCAAGCCTAATATGCTGTCTTTTCATCCAGCCACTGAGAGGCCTTACCAGAGGACTGGGCTAAGGCTGAGGGTCACAATGTGTGTTTGCCACCTATGTGGCCCGCGAGCAATGGTGGGGCCTCATCGGACACACATGTTTCCACTACACTGAACATTATACAACAAGCCTACCACAAGGTTTCTTGCCATCGGGAAAGAGTTCTGATTTCTGCATCATTTTCAAACATGGACAGTGATTGGAGATAAGGCCTAGGTTCTAAATCCTGAAAACCGAGGCTGGGAAGAGATAACGACCTAAGGCAATGGCTGGTCCGATGTGCTCATTGAGCGGCCAGCTGTATGGGTGGGGCCAGGAGGTCCAGGCTAAGGCTCTGTCAGAAAGGGCATTATAGCCCAGGTCAGCCTATATATTTTGGGTACAGCCAAGTGGCGTGCAGGTTGAACTTCATTTGGGGTTTCTGGGTAGCCCCAGAAGGCAATGATTTTCTTTTGGAGGGCAGGCAGAGTGCTGCATTATAATTCTGGATTGCCAAACTGGAGGGCTTGTGGGCCATAAGTCTGAGGATGGAAGTCTGAGGACACAAGCTAGGCTTAGGTTTCTGGGTGAGGACATGGCAGGCACAATCTACATATCTGAACCGAGATCTCGTGCATCTGAAATCATGGTGAGGATCAGACAATCGCTCAGGTTGGACCTTATGTCTCTGAGGGCCACTTCATGAAGGTGGGGGGGATCACGAGGCCATGGGTGTTTTCTCACGATGGGAGTTGTGAGAAGCTCCCAACTTCAAAGATTCTTCTGCAAGACAATTGAGACCTGTTGGTTGGCTCCAGGCTAACGGTTCCGAGCAGGTTTCTAAGGATGGATGGCTGGGTAGTCCACCTCGCATTCCAATTGTCTCCTAGCAACAAGACAAGTTATATCTGCTGGATATCGCGGAGCAACCGAATACGCTGAGTTGAAATAGACTCTCCTGTGTATGGGTCCTAATGTGTTTTTGTGTCTATGGATACTTTGGAATGACGTGGTGGGCACTGGGGCCATGAAGGGTTCTCCTAAACAGAGGCTTTGACATCACTCCCACGTGCAAGTTTCCCATGTGTAGGTGAGATTTGTTCTGGTGGGTGAGTCAAGAAACAGCCATATGCTGTTATTGAAATCCAGGCCTCTGAGGAGAGATGCCTGGAAACCAAAGCAATGGATCCGATTAGGGCCTAGGGGCCTGTTCGTTCCTTTTAACCTCTGCGGATATCAATCTACAAGTCTGAGTGCAGGTAGGTTCTCAGATGGTCTCAGATTGCTCCTGTTTGTCCTGAGAAGCCACCACTATTGGGATGGCCTCAGGGACTTTTGAGATTTATCCTATTAGTAGTGTTGTGTTCATTGGAATGGGCACACAGAATTCCCTTGGAGAGGGCAAGTACAGTCCTCAGCTTGGATCCAGGGGCCTAAGCCTGTAGGCTGTGTAGGCCAGGGCTGTTTGGACAGTTGTCCGAAAACAGAAACTCGGCTTATGTTTCGGGTCATAGGTATGGCAGGACTGATCTACAGACCATGAGGAGAACTCTTCGGGATATGAAAAAAAGGCGAGTGTGAGGCTCTTGCTCAAGTATTTATCTCTGGATATTATGCCATTCATGGTCATGAAAATTCCGGGTGACTTCATGGGAAATGGACGACTCTTACTCCCTGGGGATATGGCCCAATCCAAGGAGTTTGCGGTCATTCTTGGGACGGAAGAAGTCCGTTTTTTGTTGTTGTTGTTTTGTTTTGTTTTGTTTTGTTTTTCAAACTCAGGCGTCCCACCATATGAGGAATTTCAGAGAAGAGCCCTGGGGGGGGGGCGATTTGACAGCCAGAAATCTGGTTAAAATTGCGTCCTAGGGACAGCTAGGCTTGGGTTTCAGGGCGAGGGCACGGCATGTACTCCCTGAAGATCTGAAGCAATATCTCATGCATCTGAAGTCACAGCGAGGATCAGACGTTGGCTCAGCTTGGATTTTCTGTTCATGACGGCCCCTTCATAAAGGGAGCCTAATCTCGAGGCCGTGGAGGTTTTCCCACGTTGGGAGTGGTGGGATGCCCCCTCCAAGGATTCCTTCTGCGGGACAATTGAGAGAGACCTGTTGGACAGCTCCAGGACATCCCATATGAATGAGTCCAGACCAACGTTCGAGGATGGATGCCTGGGAAGCCCGCCTAGCATTCCAATTGTCTCCTAGCGACAAGACAGTTTAGATCTGATGGCTCTGCGGGAGCAACCGGGGTGGCTGAGTTGAAATGGACTTTCCTGAGGATGGGTCTAATGTGTGTTTGTGTCCATGAGGGCCTTGGAATGGGGCGGTGGCACCGGGACCCTGAAGTATTCTCCTAAGCTTTTGACATAGCTCCCATGCACAAGTTTCCTTGTGGAGACGAGGTTTGTTCTGATGGTTGCCTCAGGAAAACCCCAATGGTTGTATTGGCATCTAGGGTTTTGAGGAGACATGCCTGTAAACCAAAGCAATGGATCCGATTTTGGCCTAGGGTCCTGTCTGGTTCAATCTTCTTCTCTGGGGACATCCTTCTAGGGTATGAGTGGAGTTAGATGCTCAGCTGTGTCAGACTGCCCTTTTTTGTCCCTGGCGACCTATACTATTGGGATGGCCTCAGGGACTTTGGAGGGTTCTCCTAATTTGTACGATTTTGGACAATGGAATGGGCAGAATTCCCATGGATTGGGTAGGCACAGTCCTAATGTGTGGCTCCAGGGTCCCCAGCCTGGAGGGTATGTGGCCCAGGACTTTGAGGACAGAAGTCTGAAAACACAAACTCAGCTTATGTTTGGGGACGTAGGTATGGCAGGCCCCATCTACAAACCATGAGAAGACATTTTCAGGATATGAAGATAGGGCGAGTCTGAGGCGCTTGCTCAGGCTTTTGTCTCTGGATTTTGTATCAGCGATGGCCGTGGAAGGTCGAGGAGGCCTCATGGGCCATGGACGAATCTTGCTCTCTGTGGATTTGGCCCAATCCCAATTGTGTTTTTCTTCAATCTGTTGGAGGGAGGACTCCTTTCAGGGATGTTACATCAGGTGTCCCACCAAAAGAGGAATTCCAAAGCAGAGCCCTGGGGAAGAGTGAAGGGACAACATGAACTATGGTTAAAAATTGGGGCCTAGGCGCATGGCAAGCCCAATATGCTGTCTCTTCATCCAGCCACTGAGTGTCCTTACCTGAGGACTGGGCTAAGGCTGAGGGTCACAATGTGGGTTTGCTACCTATCTGGACCGCGAGCAATGGCGGGGCCTCAAGGGACACACTGGATTCCACTACACTGAACGTTGGACAACAAGCCAACCGCAAGTTTTCCTGCCATCGGGAAAGAGTTCTGATTTCTGCATCATTTTCAAACCTGGGCAGTGATTGGAGATAAGGTCTAGGTTCTGAAGCCTGAAAACTGAGGTTGGGAAGGGATAACGACCTAAGGCCATGGGGGGTCTGAAGTTCTCAGTTTGTAGCCAGCTGTCTGGGTGGTCCTATGAGGTCCAGGCTCAGGCTGTGTCAGAAAGGGCATTATTGCCCAGGTTATCCTATATATTTTGGGTATAGCCAAGTGTCGTGCAGGTTGATCTTCATTTGGGGTTTCTAGGTAGCCCCAAAGGGCAATGTATTTCTTCTGCAGGACAGGTAGAGTGCTGCATTGTAGTTCTGGATTGCCAAACTGGAGGGCTTGTGAGCCAGTAGTCTGTGTACAGAAGTCTGAGGACACAAGCAAGGCTTAGGTTTCTAGATGAGGACATGGCAGGCACAATCTACAGACCTGAACCGAAATCTCGTGTATCTGAAGTCAGTGTGAGGATCAGACGATCGCTCAGGTAGGACCTTATGTCCCTGCTGTCCCCTTTATGAAGGGGGGGGATCATGTGGCCATGGGGGTTCTCTCACGATGCGAGTTCTGAGAAGCTCCCAACTGCAAAGATTCATCTGCAGGACTATTGAGACCTGTTGGTTGGCTCCAGGCCAAAGATTCCGAGCAGGGTTTTAAGAATGGATGGCGTGGTAGGCCACCTCATATTCCAATTGTCTCCTAGCAACAAGACAATTTAGATCTGCTGGATCTCGCGGAGCAACCGAATACACTCAGTTGAAATGGACTCTCCTGTTGATGGGTCCTAATGTGTTTTTGTGTCTATGGAGACCTTGTAATGGGGCAGTGGCACACAGGCCCTGAAGGATTCTCCTAACTGGAGGTTTTGAGACATCTTCAAAGGATAATTTTCCCATGTGTAGAAGAGATTTGTTCTGATTGCTGCCTCATGAAATCCCCATATGCTAATATTGGAAACCAGGCCTCTGAGGAGAGATACCTGTAACCGAAAGCAATGAATCATATTCAGGCCTAGGGGCCTGTCTGATTCAATCTTCTTCTCTGGGGACATCCATCTACGCTGAGTCGAGGTAGATGCTCAGCTGGTTTCAGATGACCCTTGTTTGTCATGGCGGCCTACATTATTGGGATGTCCTTGGGGACTCTGGAGGTTTTTCCTAATTTGTACGGTTGTGGACAATGGAATGGGCAGAATTCCCGTGGTATGGACAGGCACAGTCCTGATGTGTGGCTCCAGGGGCCCCAGCCTGAAGGGTCTGTGGGCCAGGAATGTGGGGACAGAAGTCTGAAAACACAAACTCGGCTTAGGTTTGGGAAGTAGGTATGGCAGGCCCGATCTACAGACCGTGAGGAGAAATCTTCAGGATACGACAAAAGAGCGAGTGTGAGGCGCTTGCTCAGACTTTTGTCTCTGGATTTGTTGTCAACGATGGCTGTGGAATCTCGGGGAGGCCTCATGGGCCATGGACGAGACTTCCTCTCTGTGAATTTGGTCCAATCCCAATTGTTTGGGGTCAATCTGAAGGATGGGAGGAGTCCTTTTAGTTTTGTTACCTCAGGTGTCCCACCAAAAGAGGGATTCCAAAGCAGAGCTCTGGGGAGGGATGAATGGACAACCCGAACAATCCAATTGGGGTGAGGTCGAGAACCGAGCAGGTTGATCCTCAGTTGGGGTTTATGGATATCCCCATAGAGCAACGTTTTTCTTCTGGAGGGCCAGCATAGGGCTGCATTTTGTTTCCATAATTCCAAGTCTTGAGGACATGTTTGCCAGAAGTGTGAAGAAGGAAGTCTGAAAACACAAGGTAGCACGAGGTTTGGGCCCGACTGTGCAGAGGCTGAATCGAGATCTCCTGCATCTGAGGTCAGGGCTAGTACCAGATGTTGCCTCAAGCTGGAGTTTGTGACCATGACGGCCCCTTCCTGAAGGGGGTGGGGGCATCATGAGGCCAGGGAGGTTTCCCTACGCTGGGAGTTGTGAGCTGCTCCAAACTTCAAAGTTTCCTTCTTCAGGACAGTCGAGTACTATTGGATGGTTCCAGGATACCCCATACAGAAAAACTCGAGAGCAGGGGCCTAAGCATGGATGCCGAGAAACGCCAACTCACCTTTCCATTGCCTGGTCGAGACAAGGCACGCTCAATCTGCGGGCTCTTGGTGAGCTACCCAGAAGGCTGAGTTTAAATGGACTTTCCTGCGGATGAGTCATAATGTGGGTTGGTGGCCATGGAGACCTTGGAATGTGGCAGTAGCTAAGGGACTCTGCAGGATTCTCCAACCCGAAGGGTTTGACACAACTCCAACAAGGAAGCTTTCCATGCGGAGATGAGAGATGTTCTGTCTGGTGCCTCCGGATAGCCCCATATGCTGGTCTTCGAACCCAGGCCTCTGAGGAGTGATACCTGGACACCAAAGCAAGAGTTCATAATAGGGCCTAGGGGCCTGTCTGGTTCAATCTTCTGTCTCTGCGGATATCAGTCTGTGTGTCTGCATGGAGGGTAGTAGTTGCTCAGCTGGTGTCATAATGCCCCTGTTTGTCCAGTGCGGCTTGCAGTAGTGGGATGTCCTTGGGGACCTTGAGGTTTCTACTATTTTGTAGAGTTGTGGCCAATGGAACGGGCAGTTTCTTAGGAGAGAGCAGGCACAGTTCTGTGGTGTGGCTCCAGAGACCCCAGCCTGGAGGCGGTGTGGGTCACGGCTGTGCAGACAGACATCCAAAAACCCAAACTCAGCTCAGGTTTGGGGCCGAGGTTATGGCAGGCCTGATCTACAGTCCGTGAGGGGAGCTCCTCTGGATATGAAAGAAGGGTGAGAGGGAGGCAGTCGCTCAGTCTTTTGTCTCTGGATATTGTGTCCACAATGGCCGTTTAATGTAGGAGTTGCCTCATGGGTCGTAGAAGTCTCCCTCTCTGGTAGTTTGTCCAGCCCCCCAAGAGTTTGGGGTCATTCTGTGGGAAGGGAAGAGTCCTGTTTTCTGCTTCATGTGTCCCCCCAGTAGAGGGATTCTGGAGCATAGCAGTGGGTACTGACAACTGGAATACTCGCTCTCTGGTTAAGCCTGGGGGCCTATGGATATGACAAGCCCCATATGCAGGATCTTGGTCCAGCCACTGAGAGGCGTTACTTTAATACGGGACTCACGCTACAGGTCACAATGCATGTCTGTGCCCTAGGCGGCCCTCAAGCACTGGCGTGGCCTTTCCGACAATGCAGGTTTTCCCACATTGAACGTTGGACAACATGCCAACCACAAATGTTTCTGGCCAGGGGAAGGAGGAATTCTAATTTCTGCATCACGCTCACCCCTTGGGCAGTGATTGGAAATAAGGTCTAGGTTCTGAAGCCTGAAAACCGAGGTTGGGAAGAGATGACGAACTACAGCCATAGCGGGTCCCTTGTGTCCAGGTTGGAGCCAGCTGTCTAGGTGTCGTTTGGGATGTCTTGTCTCAGGCTGTGCCAGACAGGGCATTCGTATTCAGGGTAGGCTGTATAATTGCTTTACAGTCGAGTGGCATGCATTAGATAATCATTTGGGGTTTCTTATTAGCAGCATAGGGCAAAGTTTTTCTTCTGGAGGGCAGGCAGAGTGCTGCATTGTGGCTTCGGAATTCCCAAACTGGAGGGCTTGTGGGCCAGGAGAGTGAGGACGGAAGTCTGAGAACACAAGCTAGGCTTAGGTTTCGGGGAAGGACATGACAGGCACAGTCTGCAGAGCTTAATTGAGATCTCATGAGTCTGAAGTCAGGTCGAGGATCAGACTTTGGCTCAGGTTGGAGTTTCTGTCCATGTTGGCCCCTTCATGAAGGGGGGGGGCATTATGAGGCCATGGGGGTTTTCCCACTATTAGAGTTGTGAGATGCTCCAAACCGCAAGGATTCCTTCTGTGGGACAATTAAGATTTGTTGGATGGCTCCAGGACGTCTCCTAAGGTATTTTTCCAGAACAGGGTTCTAAGTATGGATGCCTGGGCAGGAAGCCTCAATTCCAATTGTCTCCTAGCAACAAGAAACGTTTGATCTGCTGGCTTGGGGTAGCATCAGAGGGGGCTGAGTTGGAATGGACTTTCCTGAGGATGGTCTTAAATGAGTTGAAATGGACGTTCCTGAGGATGGTCTTAATGTTGGTTTGAGTCCATTGAGACCTTGGTATGGGGCAGTGGCACCAGGGCCCTGAAGGATTCTCCTAACCAGAGGTTATAACAAAGCTCCAATGAGCAAGTTTTCCATGGGGAGACGAGATTTGTTCTTATTGGTGCCTCAGGAAACCACCATTTGCTGGTATTGGAAATGAGGCCTCTGAGGAGAGATGCCTGGAAACCCAAGCAATGGATCTGATTAGGGCCTAGGGGCCTGTCCGGTTCAATATTCTTCTCTGGGGACATCTTTTGTCTGAGTGGAGGTAGTTGCTCAGCTGGTTTGAGATCACACCTGTTTGTCTTGGGGGGCCTACACTATTGGGATGGCCCCGGTAACTTTGGAGGTTTTTCCTAATATGCAAGGTTGTGGCCAATGGAATGGGAAGAATTCTCTTGAAGGGGAAGCACAGTCCTGAGGTATGGCTCCAGGGACCCAAGTGTGGAGCGTGTGTGGGTCCAGGGCTATTTGGACAAAAGTCTGAAAACACAAACTCCACTTAGGTTGGGTCTGTAGGTATGCCCGGCCCGATATATAGACCGTGAGGAGAACTCTTTGGGATATGAACAAAGGGCGAAAGTGAGGTGCTTGCTCATGCTTATTTTTTTCTAGATAGGTGTCACCGATTGCCATGGAATGTCCGGGTGTCCTCATGGGCCATCGATGAGGCTCCCTTTCTGGGGATTTGACCCAATCCCAAGAGTTTGGGGTCATTCTGTGGGAAGGGAGGAGGCCTTTCTTTTTTTTTTTTTTTTTTTTTTTTTTTTCAGGTGGACCACCAAAAGAGGGATTCCACAGCAGAGTCCTGGGGAGAGGCGACTGGACAACCAGAACTCTGTTTAACATTGGGACCTAAGAACATGGAAGCCCCATATGTGGGCTCTTGCTCCAGACACTGAGAGGCCTTCCTTGAGCAAAGGGCTCACATTGAGTTTCACAATGTGTTTTTGTGCCCAAGGAGCCCCTCAAGTCAGGGCGTGGCCTAATGTACCATGCTGGTTTCTCCTACACTGAACGTTGCACAATATGGCAACCACAAGTTTTCTGGCCATGGGGAAGAAGCAGTTCTAATTTCTGCAACACTTTCACTCCTGGACTGTGATTGGATTTAAGGTCTAGGTTCTGAAGCCTGAAAACTGAGGTTGGGAAGAGATGAAGACCTAAGGCCATGGTGTGACTGATGTGCTCAGTGTTCGGCCAGCTGTTGAGTGTGGGTTGGGAGGTGCAGGCTCAG
The DNA here is from genome assembly GCF_011764305.1 of Mustela putorius furo. Lineage (NCBI taxonomy): Eukaryota > Metazoa > Chordata > Mammalia > Carnivora > Mustelidae > Mustela > Mustela putorius. The sequence goes on along the minus strand of NW_025422101.1, from coordinate 791,592 downwards.
GCTGTGGCAGACAGGGAATTAGTGCCCAGGCTAGACTGTATCATTGGGGTGCAGTCGAGTTTCGTGCAGGTTGGTACTCATTTGTGGTTACTGGGTAGCCCCAGAGGGCAACGTTTTTCTTCTGGAAGGAAGAAACAGTGCCACATAGTGGCTCCAGAATTCCCAAACTGGAAGGCTTGTGGGCCAGGAGTGTGAGGAAAAAATTCTGAGAACACAAGCCAGACTTAGATTTCGGGGTGAGGGGACGGCAGGAACCCTCTGCAGAGATGATTCGAGATCCCGTGTACCTGAAGGCAGAGCTAGGATCAGACGTTGGCTCAGGTTGGAGTTTCTGTCCATGACGGCCCCTTCATGAAGGGGAGGGTGTCACGAGGCCATGGAGGTTTTCCCACGATTGGAATTGTGAGATGCTCCAAACCGCAATGATTCCTTCCGTGGGACAGTCGAGACCTGCTGGATGGCTCCAGGACATCCCATAAGGAAGTTATCCAGAGCAGGGTTCTAAGGATGGATGCCTGGGCAGCCTGCCTCCCATTCCAGGTGTCTCATAGTGCCAAGGCAAGTTCGATCTGCTGGATCTAGGGGAGTAACCGAGGCAGGTGTGTTGAAATGGGTGAGTTGAGGATGGGTCATAATGTGCATTTGTGTCCATGGAGACCTTGGAATGGGGTGCTTGATCCGGGGCCTTGAGGGATGTTCATAACCGGAGGTTTTGATGGAGCTCTAAAGAGTACGTTTCCTATGTAGAGAAGAGAATTGTTTTGATGAGTGCCTAAGGAATCTCCCATATGCTGGTATTGGAAACCAGGCCTCTGAGGAGAGATGCCTGGAAACAAAAGCAATGGATATGATTAGGGCCTAGGTGCCTGTCCGGTTCAATCTCTTTCCTGGGGATACGTGTCTATGGATCTGAGGGGAGGTAGTTGCTCGGCTTGTGTCAGATCGCCCCTGTTTGTCCTGGGCAGCCTATAATATTGGGAATGGCCTCGGGACTTTGGAGTTTCTCCTAATCTATAGGGTTGTGGCCAATGGAATGGGCAGAAATCCCCTGGAGAGGGCAGGCACAGTTCTGAGTTTGGCTCTAGGGGCCCAGCCTTGAGGGTGTGTGGGCCAGGCCTGTGGGGACAGAAGTCTGAAAACACAAATTCCGCTTAGGATTGGGGACATAGGTATGGAACGCCCAATCTATGGACCGTGATAACACTTCGGGATATGAAAAAGGGTGAGTTTGAGGTGCTTGCTCAGGTTTTGTTCCTGGATTAGTGTCAACAATGTGGGTCGAATGCTGGCGTGGCCTCATGGGTGTGGACGGCTTTCCTTCTCTGAGGATTTGACCCAATCCCAAGAGTTTGGGTACATTCTGTGGGATGGGAGGTGTCCTTTCTGTTTTTTATTTTATTTTATGTACCTCATATGTGCCAATAAAAGAGGGATTCCAGAGCAGAATCCTTGGGAGGGAAAACTGGATAACCCCACCTCTGTTTATGTTTGGGGGCCTAGGGGCATGGCAAGTCCAATATGTGGGCTCTTGATTCAGACACTGAGAGGTCTTCCTTGAGGACAGGGCTCATGCTGAGGGTCACAATGAGTATTTGTGCCCAACAAGGCCCTCAAGCATGGGAAGGGCCTCATGGGCCACGCTGGATTCTCCTACACTGAACGTTCGAGAATATGCCAACCACAAGGTTTCCGGCCATGGCGAAGGAAGAGTTGTGATTTCTGCATCACGTTCACCCCTGGACAGTGATTGGAGTTTAGATCTATGTTCTGAAACCCGAAAACCGAGGTTGGGAAGAGATGAAGACCTAAGGACCTGATCGGTACAATGAGCTCAGTGTGTGGCTAGCTGTTGAGCGTAGGTCTGGAGGTGTGGGCTCATGCTGTGTCAGACAGGGCATTAGACAGGGTAGACTGTATATTTGGGGTGCAGTCGAGTGGCGTTCAGTTGATCCTCATTCGGGTTTCTAGGTAGCTCCATAAGGCAACGTTTTTCTTCTGGAGGGCAGGCAGAGTGCTGCATTGTGGCCCCAGTATTGCCAAACTGTAGGGCTTTTGGGCCAGGGGTGTGAGGACGGTAGTCTGAGAACACAAGCTAGGCTTAGTTTTTGGGGTGAGGGCACAGAAGGCCCACTCTGCAGACCTGAATCAAGATCTCATGCACCTGAAGCCAGAGCGAATATCAGACGTTTGCTCAGGTTGGAGTTTCTGTCCATGATGGCCCCTTTATAAAGTGGAGCGTCTCAAGGGGCCATGAAGATTTTCCCACAATGGGAGTTGTGAGATGCACCAGACTGCAAAGATTCCTTCTGTGGGACACTTGAGACCTGTTGGATGGCTCTAGGATGTCCCATATGGAACGACTCCAGAGTAGGGTTCTAAGGATGGATGCCTGGGCAGCCCGCCTCCCATTCTAGTTTTCTCCTAGCAACAAGGCACGTTTGATCTGCAGGCCCTGGGGGAGAAACCAAGGGGGATGAGTTGACATGGACTCTACCGAGGATAGATCATAATGTGGGTTTAAGTCCATGGAGACCTTGGAATGGGGCACTTGATCCGGGGCCCTGAGATTCTCCTAAACAGAGGATTTTATAGAGCTCCAAAGAGTACATTTCCTATGTGGAGACGAGATATATCTATGAGTGCCTCAGTAATCCCCCATATGCTGGTAATGGTAACCAGGCCTCTGAAGAGAGATGCCTGGAAACAAAAGCAATGGATCTGATTAGGGCCTAAGTGCCTGTCCAGTTCAATCTTATTCTATGGGGATATCTGTCTCTGGGTCTGAGTGGAGGTAGTTTCCTAACTTGTGAAAGATCATCCCTGTTTGTCCTGGGCAGCCAACACTATTGGGATGGCCTCGGGGAGTTTGGAGGTTTCTCCTAATCTATAGGGTTGTGGCCAATGAAAATGGCAGAATTCCCCTGGAGAAGGAAGCCACAGTCCTCAGGTGTGGCTCCAGGGGCCCCAGCTTGGATGGTGTGTGGGCCAGGACTGTGGGGACAGAAGTCTGAAAACACAAACTCAGCTTAGGTTTGGGGATGTATGTATGAAGGCTCGATCTACAGACCGTGGGAATTTTCCGGGCTATGAACAAAGGGCGAGTATGTGGCATTTGCTCAGGCTTTTGTCTCTGGATTTTGTGCCTACGGTGGCCGTGGAATGTCGGGGTGTCCTCAAGGGCCATGGACATGTCTTTCTCTGGTGATTTGGCCTGATCCCAAGTGGTTGGGATCATTCTGTGGATGGGAAGAGTCCTTTCTGTATTTTTTTTTTTTACCTCAGTTGTCCCACCAAAGAGGGATTCCAGAGCAGTGCCGTGAGTAGGGGTGACTACACATCTCTAACTCTGGTTGAGATTGGATGACTAGGGGCTTGGCAAGCCCCATATGTGGGCTGTTGTTCAAGTCACTAAGAGGCTTTACATGAGGATAGGGCTCACGCTGAGGGTAACAATGTGTATTTGTGCAAATTGTAGCCCTCAGGGATAGGTGGGGCCTCATAGTCCATGCTGCTTTCTCCTACAATGAACGTTGGACCACATGCCAACCACAAGGTTTCTTGCCATGGCGAAGGAGAAGTTCTGATTCTTGTATCACGTTCACTCCTGAGCAGTGAGTGGAAATAAGGTCTAGGTTCTGAAGGTGAAAACTGAGGTTGGGTAGAGATGATGGACGAAAGCCATTGTGGGTTTGATATGCTCAGTGTACGGCCAGCTGTCTGGGTGTTGGACTGGAGGTCTGCCTTCAGGCTGTGTCAGACAGGGCTTTAGTGCACAGGCTAGATTGTATAATTGGGGTATGGTCGAGTGGCATGCAGGTTGTTACTCATTTGGCGTTTCTGGTTAGCCCTATAGGGCAACATTTTTCTTCTGGAGGGCAGGCAGAGTGCTGCATTGTGTCTCCAGAATTGCCAAACTGGAGGGGTGTGGCCAGGATTGTGAAGACGGAAGTCTGAGAACACAAGTTAGGCTTAGGTTTCGGGGCGAGGGCACAGCAGGCACACTCTCAAGTGCTGAATCGAGATCTCGTGCTTCTGAATTCAGGGCGCGGATCAGACTTTGGCTTAGGATGGAGTTTCTGTCCTTGATGGCCCATTTATGAAGGTGTGGGGCATCATGAGGAAATGGAGGTTTTCTCACAGTGGGATTGTGTGATGCTTCAAACCACAAGGATTCATTCTGCGAGACAGTCAAGACAGGTTGGTTGGATTCAAGACGTCCCATAAAGAAATTCTCCAGAGCAGGGTTCTAAGGATGGATGCCTGGGCAGCCCACCTCGCATTCCAACTGTCTACTAGTGACAAGGCAGGTTTGATCTGCTGGCCCTGGGTGAGCAGCCGAGGGGGCTGATTTGGAATGGACTCTCCTGAGGATGGATCATAATGTAAGTTTGTGTCCTTGGAGACCTTGGAATTGGGCCATGGTGCCAGCGCTCTGAAGGATCCTCCTAACCTGAGGTATTGTCACAGCTCCAAAGAGCAAGTTTCTCATGTGGAGATGAGATCTGTTCTGATTGTTTCCTTAGGAAACCCCCATATTCTGATATTGGAAACCAGGCCTCTGAGGAGAGATACATAGAAACCAAAGCAATGGATCAGAAGTTGGCTCAGGTTGGAGTTTCTGTCCATGATGGCCCCTTTATAAAGGGGAGCATCTCATGAGGCCATGTAGGTTTTCCCACGATAGGAGTTGTGAGATGCTCCAATCTGCTAGGATTCCTTCTGCAGGACAGTCAAGACCTGTTGGAAGGCTACCAGGACATCCCATATGGAACGGCGCCAGAGCAGGATTCCAACGATGGATGCCTAGACAGTCTGCTTTGCATTCAAGTTGTCTCCTAGCGACAAGGCAGGTTTGATATTCTGGCTCTGGGGGAGTAATCAACGGGGCTGAGTTGAAATGTACTCTCCTGCCGAATGGTCATAATGCGGGTTTGTGTCCATGGAGACCTTGGAATAGGGCGGTGGCTCCGGTTACCTGAAGGTTTCTCCTACCTGGAGGTTTTTACAGAGCTCCAAAGGATAAGTTTCCCATGTGGAGACAAGATTTGTTCTGATTGTATCTCTGGAATCCCCCATATGCTGGTATTGGAAAACAGGCCTCTGAGGAGAGATGCTTAGAAACAAAAGCAATGGAACCAATTACGTTCTAGGGGCCTGTCCAGTTTAATACCTTTCTCTTGGGATATCTGTCTACGGGTGAGTTGAGGTCGTTGCTCAGCTTGTGACAGATCACCCCTCTTTGTACTGGGCGGCCTACACTATTGGAATGGCCTCTGGGACTTTGGAGGTTTCTCCTAATCTGTAGGGTTGTGGCCAATGGAATGGGAAGAATTTCCTTGGAGAAGGCAGGCACAGTCCTGAGGTGTGGCACCAGGGGCCTCAGCCTGGAGGGCGTGTGGGACAGGGATATCAGGATAGAAGTCTGAAAACACGGTTTGGGGACGTAGGTATGGCAGGCCCGATCTACAGACTATGAGGAGAATTTTTGGGGCTATGACCTAAGGGTGAGGCTTATGTCTCTGGATTTTGTGTCAATAGTGGCCGTGGAATGTCGGGCTGGCCGCATGGGCCATGGAGGAGTCTTTCTCTCTGGGGATGGCCTGATCCCAAGTGATTGGGGTCATTCTGTGTGGGTGGGAGGAATCCTTTCTGTGTTTACTTACCTCAAATGTCCCACCAAAGAGGGATTCCAGAGCAGAGCCCTGAGTAGGGGTGACTAGATGTCTCTACCTCTGGTTAAGATTGGGTGACTTGGGGCATGGCAGGCCCCATATGTGGGCTCATGGTCCAACCACTGAGAGGCTTTACTTGAGGACAGGGTTCAAACTGAATCCCAAAGTGTGTTTGTGCCCAACGCAGCTCTTAAGCATGGGCAGGGCCTCAGGGACCCTACACTACCCTCAGGGGCCCTACTACTACTCCTGTAGGCCCTACAGGGGTCCTACACTGAACTTTGGATAAGATGCCAACCACAAGATTCTGGCGAGAGGGAAGGAGGTGTTATGATTTCTGCATCACGTTCACCCATGGGAAATGATTAGAGATAAGGTCTAGGTTTCTGTAGCCTGAAAACCAGGTTGGAAAGAGATGGCAACCTAAGGCCATGGCGGTTCAGATGTTCTCAGTGTACGGCAAGCTGTCTGGGTGTCGGTTGGGAATTCAGGCCTCAGGTTGTGTCAGACAGGGCAATAGTGCACAGGCTAGACTATATAATTGGTGTACAGTTGAGTGGCATGCAGGTTTATCCTCATTTGAGGTTTCTGGGTAGAACCATAGGGCAACGTTTTTCTTCTAGAGGGCAGGCAGAGTGCAGCACTATATCATCGGAAATCCCAAAATGGAGGGCGTGTGGTCCAGGAGAGTGAGGAGGGAAGTATGAGAACACTAGCTATGCTTAGGTTTTAGGGTGAGGGCACAGCAGGTGCACTCTGAAGAGCTTAATCAAGATCTCGTGGATTTGAAGTCAAGGCGAAGATCAGCCGTTGGCTCAGTTTGGAGTTTCTTTCCATAATCCGACTTCATGATGATAGGGGGCATCATGTGACCTTGGAAGCTTTCCATGATATGAATTGTGAGGTGGTCCATGCACAAGGACTCCTGTGGGACAGTCGACACCTGTTGGATGGCTCAAGGATGTCCCATAAGGAACGACGCAAGACAGGGTTCTAAGGGTTCTAAGGATCTCTAAGGAGAGATGCCTGTTCGTTCCTTTTTACCTCTGGGGACATCAGTCTATGGGTCTGAGGGGCGGTAGGTGCTCAGATGGGCCCAGATTGCCCCTGCTTGTCCAGAGAAGCCACAAATATTGGGATGGCCTCAGGGAATTTGGTGGTTTATCCTATTAGTAGGGTTGTGGCCATTGGAATGGGCACATACAATTCCCTTGGAGAGGGCAAGCCCAGTCTTCATGTTTGGCTCCAGGGTCCTGAGCCTGTAGGGTGTGTAGGCCTGAAAACCGAGATTGAGAAGAGATGACGAACTAAGGCCATGACGGGTCCGATGTGCTCAGTGTGCGGCCAGCTTTCTGGGTGGGGCCAGGAGGTCCAGGATCAGGCTGTGCCAGAAAGGGCTTGAGTGCCAAAGTCAGCCTATATATTTGGGGTACAGCCGAATGGCATGCAGGTTGATGCTCATTTGGGTTTTCTGGGTAGCCCCAGAGGGCAATGTTTTTCTTCTGGAGGGCAGGCAGAGTGCTGCATTGTAGTTCTGGATTGCCAAACTGGAGGGCTTGTGGGCCAGTAGTCTGAGGACGGAAGTCTGAGAAGCCAATCTAGACCTAGGTTTCTGGGTGAGGATATGGCAGGCACAATCTACAGACCTGAATCGAGATCTCGTGCATCTGAAGTCAGGGCGAGGATCAGACGATCGCTCAGGTTGGACATTCTGTCCCTGATGGCCCCTTCTTGAAGAGGGGGTGGATCACGAGGCCTTGGGGATTTTCGTACGATGGGAGTTCTGAGAAGCTCCCGACTGCAAAAATTCTTCTGCAGGACAATTGAGACCTGTTGGTTGGCTCCAGGACAATGATTCCGAGCAGGGTTCTAAAGTTGGATGGCTGGGTAGCACACCTCGCATTCCAATTGTCTCCAAGCAACAAGACAGGTTAGATCTGCTTGATCTGGGGGAGCAACCGAGGATGATGAGTTCAGATGGATTCTCCGTGGATGTGTCCTAATATGATTTTGTGTCTATGGAGACCTTGGAATGAAGCGGTGGCACTGGGGCCCTGAAGGGTTCTCCTAAAGAGAGGCTTTCACAAAGTTCCACTGTGCAAGTTTCCCATGTGTAGATGAGATTTGTTCTGATGGGTGAGTCAAGAAACAGCCATATGCTGTTATTGAAATCCAGGCCTCTGAGGAGAGATGCCTGGAAACCAATGCAATGGATCCGATAGGTGCCTAGGGGCCTGTTCATTCCTTTTTACCTCTGGGGGACATCAGTCTTCCGGTCTGAGAGCAGGTAGGTGCTCAGATGGGCCCAGATTGCCCCTGTTTGTCCTGAGAAGATACAAATATTGGGATGGCTTCAGGGAATTTGGAGGTTTATCGTATTAGTAGGGTTGTGGCCATTGGAGTGGGCACAAACAATTCCCTTGTAGAGGACAAGCACATTCGTCAGGTTTGGCTCCAGGGGCCTGAGCAAGTAGGGTGTGTAGGCCAGGGCTGTTTGGACAGTTGTCTGAAAACACAAACTCGGCTTATGTTTCGGGTCATAGGTATGGCAGGAGTGATCTACAGACCATGAGGAGAACCTGTCGGGATATGAAAAAAGGGCGAGTGTGAGGCTCTTGCTCAAGTTTTTGTCTCTGGATATCGTGTCACTCATGGTCGTGAATTTTCTGGGTGACTTCATGGGAAATGGACGAGTCTTATTCTCTGGGGGTTTGGACCCGTCCAAAGAGTTTGGGGTCATTCTGTGGGATGGAAGAAGTCCTTGCTCTGTTGTTGATTTGTTTTATTTTGTTTTTCAACATCAGGTGTCCCACCAAATGAGGGATTCCAGAGTAGAGCCCTGGGGAGGAGCGACTGGACAACCAGAAATCTGGTTAAAAATTGGGGCCTTGGGTCACGTCAAGCCCATTATGACATCTAATGGTCCAGCCACTGAGAGGACGTACTAGAGGACAGGACTCAATCTGAGGGTCACAATGCGTGTTTATGCCCTTGTCGCACTCAAGAATGGGCGGGGCCTCAGGGTGAATGCTGGTTTCTCCTACACTGAACTTTTGACAACATGCCAACCACAAGGATTCTTGCCATGGGTAAGGAAGAGTTCTGATTTCTGCATCACAGTCTCCCCTGGACCGTGATTGGAGATAAGGTCTAGGTTCTGAAGCCTGAAAACTGAGGTACGGAAGAGATGATGACCTAAGGCCATGGCGGTTCTGATGTTCTCAGTGTGCGGTCAGCTGTCTGGGTGTTGGTCACGAGGTCCGGGCTCAGGTTGTCAGACAGTGCATTAGTGCCCAGGTTAGACTATATATTTTGGGTGCATTCGAGTGCCATGTTGGTTCTTATCTGAAGAACTCTTCAGGATATGAAGAATGAGCGAGTCTGAGGCGCGTGCTCAGGCTTTTGTCTCTGGATTTTGTATCAGCGATGGACGTGGAATGTTGCAGAGGCCTCATGGGACATGGACGAATCTTGCTCTCTTTGGACTTGGCCCGATCCCAATTGTTTTTCGTCAATCTGTGGGATGGGAGTACTCCTTTCAGGATTGTTACCTCAGGTGTCCCACCAAAAGAGGAATTCCAAAGCAGAGCCCTGGGGAAGAGTGAAGGGACAACCCGAACTATGGTTAAAAATTGGGGCCTAGGGGCATGGCAAGCCCAATATGCTGTCTATCCATCCAGCCACTGAGAGGCCTTACCTGGGGACAGGGCTCATTCTGAGGGTCACAATGTGTGTTTGTGACCTATGTGGCCAGCAAGCATGGGCGGGGCCTCATGGGCCACACTGGTTTCAAGTACACTGAACCTTGGACAACATGCCAACCACAAGGTTTCTTGCCATGGGGAAAGAGTTCTGATTTCTGCATCATTTTCAAACCCGGGCCGTGACTGGAGATAAGGTCTAGGTTCTGAAGCCTGAAAACCGAGGTTGAGAAGAGATGACGACCTAAGGCCAAGGCGGGTCCGATGTGCTCAGTGTGCGGCCAGCTGTCTGGGTGGGGCCAGGATTTCCAGGCTCAGGCTGTGTCAGAAAGGGCTTTAGTGCCCAGGACAGCCTATATATTTGGGGTACAGCCGAATGGCGTGCAGGTTGATCCTCATTTGGGGCTTCTGGGTAGCCCCAGAGGGCAATGTTTTTTTTTGGAGGGCAGGCAGAGTGCTGCATTGTAGTTCTGGATTGCCAAACTGGAGGGCTTGTGGGACAGTAGTCTGAGGACGGAAGTCTGAGAAGCCAAGCTATGCCTAGGTTTCTGGGTGAGGATATGGCAGGAACAATCTACAGACCTGAATCGAGATCTCGTGCTTCTGAATTCAGGGCAAGGATCAGATGATCGCTCAGGTTGGACATTCTGTCCCTGATGGCCCCTTCTTGAAGAGGGGGGTGGATCACAAGGCCATGGCGGTTTTCCCACGATGGGAGTTGTGAGAAGCTCCCAACTGCAAAGATTCTTCTGCAGGACAATTGAGACCTGTTGGTTGGCTCCAGGACAATGATTCCGAGCAGGGTTTTAAGGATGGATGGCTGGGTAGCCCACCTCGCATTCCAATTGTCTGCAAGCAACAAGAGAGGTTAGATCTGCTGGATGTGGGGGAGCAATCGAGTATTCTGAATTGAAATGGACTCTCCCGTGGATGTGTCCTAATTTGATTTTGTGTCCTTGGAGACCTTGGAATGAAGCGGTGGCACTGGGGCCCTGAAGGGTTCTCCTAAAGAGAGCCTTTCACACAGCTCCATCGTGCAAGTTTCCCATGTGTAGATGAGATTTGTTCTGATGGTTGAGTCAAGAAAGAGCCATATGCTGTTATTGAAATCCAGGCCTCTGAGGGAGATGCCTGGAAACCAAAGCAATGGATCCTATAGGTGCCTAGGGGCCTGTTGTTATCTTTTTACCTCTGGGGACATCAGTCTACGGGTCTGATTGCAGGTAGGTGCTCAGATGGGCCCAGATTGCCCCTGTTTGTCCTGGGAAGCCACAAATATTGGGATGGCCTCACGGACTTTGGAGTTTTATCCTCTTTGTAGGGTTGTGGCCATTAGAATGGGCACATACAATTCCCTTAGAGAGGGCAAGCACAGTCGTCAGGTTTGGCTCCAGGTGCCTGAGCTTGTAGGGTGTGTATGCCAGGGCTGTTTGGACAGTTGTCTGAAAAATCATACTCGGCTTATGTTTCGGGTCATAGGTATGGCAGGACTGACCTACAGACCATGAGGAGAACTCTTCGGGATATGAAAAAAGGGCGAATGTGAGGCTCTTGCTCAAGTTTTTTCTCTGGATATTGTGTCACTAATGGTCGTGAAATTTCCGGGTGACTTCATGGGAAATGGACGAGTCTTACTCCTGGGGGTTTGGCCCCGTCCAAAGAGTTTGGGGTCATTCTGTGGGATGGAAGAAGTCCGTGTTCTTTTTGTTTTTGATTTGTTTTGTTCTGTTTTTCAACCTCAGGTGTCCCACCAAATGAGGGATTACAGAGTAGAGCCCTGGGATGGGCGACTGGACAACCAGAAATCTGGTTAAAAATTGGGGCCTAGGGACATGTCAAGCCCATTATGACATCTAATGGTCCAGCCACTGAGAGGACGTTAGAGGACAGGACTCACGCTGAGGGTCACAATGCGTGTTTATGCCCTCGTCGCACTCAAGAATGGGCGGGGACTCAGGGTGAATGCTGGTTTTTCCTACACTGAACGTTGGACAACATGCCAACCACAAGGTTACTTGACATGGGTAAGGAAGAGTTCTGATTTCTGCATCACAGTCACCCCTGGGCAGTGATTGCAGATAATGTCTCGGTTCTGAAGCCTGAAAACTGAGGTATGGAATGATGACCTAAGGCCATGGCGGGTCTGAAGTGCTCAGTGTGCGGTCAGCTGACTGGGTGTTAGTCACGAGGTCCGGGCTCAGGTTGTCAGACAGGTCATTAGTGCCCCGGGTAGACTAAATATTTTGGGTGCATTAGAGAGCAGTGTCGGTTCTTATTTGAAGAACTCTTCAAGATATGAAGAATGAGTGAGTCAGAGGTGCGTGCTCAAGCTTTTGTCTCTGCATTTTGTATCAGCGATGGCCGTGAAATGTTGGGGAGGCCTCATGGGCCATGGACGCATCTTGCTCTCTGTGGATAGGCCCGATCCCAATTGTTTTTCGTCAATCTGTGGGATGGGAGGACTCCTTTCAGGTTTGTTACCTTTGGGGTCCCACCAAAAGCGGCATTCCAAAGCAGAGCCCTGGGGAAGAGTGAAGGGACAACCCGAACTATGGTTAAAAATTGGGTTCTAGGGGCAAGGCAAGCCCAATATATGCTGTCTCTCCATCCAGTCACTGAGAGGACTTACCTGAGGACTGGGCTCAGACTGAGGGTCACAATATGTGTTTGTGACCAATGTGGCCCGCAAGAATGGGCGGGGCCTCATGGGTCACACTGGTTTCAAGTACACTGAACCTTGGAGTACATGCCAACCACAAGGTTTCTTGCCATGGGGAAAGAGTTCTAATTTCTGCATCATTTTCAATCCCGGGCCGTGATTGGAGATAAGGTCTAGGTTTTAAAGCCTGAAAACCGAGGTTGAGTAGAGATGACAACCTTAGGCATTGCCAGGTCTGATGTGCTCAGTGTGCGGCCAGCTGTCTGGGTGGGGCCAGGAGGTCCATGCTCAGGGTGTGTCAGAAAGGGCTTTAGTCCCCAGGTCACCCTATATATTTGGGGTAGAGCCAAATGGCGTGCAGGTTGATGCTATTTGGGTTTTCTGGGTAGCCCAGGGGGCAATGTTTTTTCTTCTGGAGGGCAGGCAGAGTGCTGCATTGTAGTTCTGGATTGCCAAACTGGAGGACCTCTTGGCCAGTAGTCTGAGGACGGAAGTAAGAGAACCCAAGCTAGGCCTAGGTTTCGGGGTGGGGTGAGGATATGGCAGGCACAATCTACAGACCTGAATAGAGATCTCGAGCATCTGAAGTCAGGGCGAGGATCAGACGATCTCTCAGGTTCGACATACTGTCCCTGATGACCCCTTTTTGAAGGGGGGAGTGGATCACGAGGCCATGGGGGTTTTCCTACGATGGGAGTTGTGAGAAGCTCCCTACTGCAAAGATTCTTCTGCAGGACAATTGAGACCTGTTGGATGGCTCCAGGGCAACGATTCCGTGCAGGGTTCTAAGGATGGATGGCTGAGTATACCACCTCATATTCCAATTGTCTCCAAGCAACAAGACAGGTTAGATCGGCTGGATCTGGGGGAGCAACCGAGGAGGCTGAGTTGAAATGGACTCTCCCGTGGATGTGTCCTAATATGATTTTGTGTCTATGGAGACCTTGGAATGAAGCGGTGGCACTGGGGCCCTGAAGGGTTCTCCTAAAGAGAGGCTTTCACACAGCTCCATCATGCAAGTTTCCCATGTGTAGATGAGATTTGTTCTGATGGGTGAGTCAAGAAACAGCCATATGCTGGTACTGAAATCCAGGCCTCTGAGGAGATGCCTGGAAACCAAAGCAATGTATCCGATAGGAGCCTAAGGGCCTGTTTGTTCCTTTTTACTACTGGGGACATCAGTCTACGGGTCTGAGTGCCGGTAGGTGCACAGATGGGCCCAATTGCCCCTGTTTGTCCTAGGAAGCCACAAATATTGGGATGGCCTCAGGGATTTTGGAAGTTTATCCTATTAGTAGGATTGTGGCCATTGGAATGGGCACATACAATTCCCTTGGAGAGGGCAAGCCAAAGTCGTCAGGTTTGGCTCCAGGGGCCTGAGCCTGTAGGGTGTGTAGGCCAGGGCTGTTTGGACAGTTGTCTGAAAACACAAACTCGGCTTATGTTTCGTGTCATAGGTATGGCAGGACTGATCTACACACCATGAGGATAACTCTTCGGTATATGAAAAAAGGGAGAGTTGAGGCTCTTGCTCAAGTCTTTGTCTGTGAATATCGTGTCACACATGGTCGTGATATTTCCGGGTGACTTCATGGGAAATGGACGAGTCTTACTCTCTGGGGTTTTGGCCCTGTCCAAAGAGTTTGGGGTTAATCTGTGGGATGGAAGAAGTCCGTTGTTCTGTTGTTGTTGATTTGTTTAGTTTTGTTTTTCAACCTCAGGCATCCCACCAAATTGTGGATTCAAGAGTAGAGCCCTGGGGAGGGGCAACTCTGACAACCAAAAATATGGTTAAAAATTGGGGCCTAGGGACATGTCAAGCCCATTATGACATCTAATGGTCCAGCCACTGAGAGGACGTACTAGAGGTCAGGACTCACGCTGAGGGTCACAATGCGTGTTTATGCCCTCGTCGCTCTCAAGACTGGGCGGGGCCTCAGGGTGAATGCTGGTTTCTCCTACACTGAACGTTGGACAACATGCCAACCACAAGGTTTCTTGCCATGGGTAAGGAAGAGTTCTGATTTCTGCATCACAGTCACCCCTTGGCAGTTTTTGGAGATAAGGTCTAGGTTCTGAAGCCTGAAAACTGAGGTAGGGAAGAGATGATGATCTAAGGCCATGGCGGGTCTAATGTGCTCAGTGTTCGGTCAGCTGTCTGGGTGTTGGTCACGAGGTCCGGGCTCAGGTTGTAGACTGTGTATTAGTGCCCAGGTTAGACTATATATTTTGGGGTCATTCGAGGGCGGCGTAAGTTCTTATCTGAGGAACTATTCAGGATTTGAAGAATGAGCGAGTCTGAGGCGCGTGCTCAGGCTTTTGTCTCTGGATTTTGTATCAGCGATGGCCGTGGAATGTTGGCGAGGCCTCATGGGCCATGGACGAATCTTGCTTTCTGTGGATTTGGCCTGATTCCAATTGTTTTTCGTCAATCTGTGGGATGGGAGGACTCCTTTCAGGTTTGTTACCTCAGGTGTCCCACCAAAAGAGGTTTTCCAAAGCAGAGCCCTGGGGAAGAGTGAAGGGACAACCCCAACTACGGTAAAAAATTGGGGCCTAGGGGCATGGCAAGCCCAATATGTTGTCTCTCCATCCAGCCACTGAGAGGCCTTACCTGAGGACTGGGCTCAGGCTGAGGGTCACAATGTGTGTTTGTGACCAATATGGCCCGCAAGCATGGATGGGGCCTTATGGGCCACACTGGTTTCAACTACACTGATTCTTGGACAACATGCCAACTACAAGGTTTCTTGCCATGGGGAAAGAGTTCTGATTTCTGCATCATTTTCAAACCCGGGCCGTGATTGGAGATAAGGTCTAGGTTCTGAAGCCTGAAAACCGAGGTTGAGAAGAGATGACGTCCTAAGGCCATGGCGGGTCCGATGTGCTCAGTGTGCGGCCAGCTGTCTGGGTGGGGACAGGAGATACAGGCTCAGGCTGCGTCAGAAATGGCATTAGTGCCCAGGTCAGCCTATATATTTGGGGTACTGCCGAATG
This sequence comes from Mustela putorius furo, assembly GCF_011764305.1. NCBI lineage: Eukaryota > Metazoa > Chordata > Mammalia > Carnivora > Mustelidae > Mustela > Mustela putorius. The sequence continues at coordinate 776,563 of NW_025422101.1, read as the reverse complement.
GCGTGCAGGTTGATCCTCATTTGGGGTTTCTGGGTAGCCCCAGAGGGCAATGTTTTTCTTCTGGAGGGCAGGCAAAGTGCTGCATTGTAGTTCTGAATTGCCAAATTCGAGGTCTTGTGGGCCAGTAGTCTGAGGACGGAAGTCTGAGTAGCCAAGCTAGGCCTAGGTTTGTGGGTGAGGATATGGCAGGCACAATCTACAGTCCTGAATCTAGATCTCGTGCATCTGAAGTCAGGGCGAGGATCAGACCATCGCTCAGGTTGGACATTCTGTCCCTGAGGGCCCCTTCTTGAAGGGGGTGTTCTCGAGGCCATGGGGGTTTTCCGACGATGGGAGTTGTGAGAAGGTCCCAATTGCAAAGATTCTTCTGCAGGACAATTGATACCTGGTGGTTGGCTCCAGGACAACGTTCCCATTCAGGGTTCTATGGATGGATGGCCGGGTACCACACCTCGCATTCCAAATGTCTCCAAGCAACAAGACAGGTCCGATCTCCTGGATCTGGGGGAGCAACCGAGGAGGCTGAGTTGAAATGGACTCTACCGTGGATGTGACCTAATATGATTTTGTGTCTATGGAGACCTTGGAATGAAGCGGAGGCACTGGGGCCCTGAAGGGTTCTCCTAAATAGAGTCTTTCACACAGCTCCATCGTGCAAGTTTCCCATGTGTAGATGAGATTTGTTCTGATGGTGAGTCAAGAAACAGCCATATGCTGTTATTGAAATCCAGGCCTCTGAGGAGAGATGCCTCGAAACCAAAGCAATGGATCCGATAGGTGCCTAGGGGCCTGTTCGTTCCTTATTACCTCTAGGGATATCAGTCTACGGGTCTGAGTGCAGGTAGGTGCTCAGATGGGCACAGATTGTCCCTGTTTGTCCAGGGAAGCCACCACTATTGGGATGGCATCAGGAATTTTGGCGGTTTATCCTCTAAGTAGGGTTGTGGCCATTGGAATGGGCACATGCAATTCGTGTCACTCATGATCGTGAAATTTCCGGGTGACTTCATAGGAAATGGACGAGTCTTACTCTCTGGGGTTTGGCCCCGTCCAAGGAGTTTGGGGTCACTCTGTGGGATGGAAGAAGTCCCATTTTTTTTTTTTGTTGTTGATTTGATTTGTTTTGTTTTGTTTTTCAACCTCAGGTGTTCTACCAAATGAGGGATACCAGAGTACAGCTCTGGGGAGTTGTGACTGGACAACCAGAAATCTGGTTAAAAATTGGGGCCTAGGGACATGTCAAGCCCATTATGAAATCTAATGGTCCAGCCACTGAGAGGACGTACTAGAGGACAGGACTCACGCTGAGGGTCACAATGCGTGTTTATGCCCTCGTTGCACTAAAGAATGGGCGTGACCTCAGGGTGAATGCTGGTTTCTCCTACCCTGAACGTAGGACAACATGGCAACCACAAGGTTTCTTGCCTTGGGTAAGCAGGAGTTCTGATTTCTGCATCACAGTCACCCCTGGGCAGTGATTGGAGATAAGGTCTAGGTTCTGAAGCCTGAAAATTGAGGTAGGGCAGAGATGATGACCTAAGGCCATGGCGGGTCTGATGTGCTCAGTGTGCAGTCAGCTTTCTGGGTGTTGCTCAGGAGGTCCTGGCTCAGGTTGTGTCAGACAGTGCATTACTGCCCAGGTTAGACTATATAATTTTGGTACATTCGAGTGCCGTGTAGGTTTATTCTCATTTAATGTGCCCGGGCAGCTCATTAGGCAATATATTTTTTCTAGAGGACAGGCAGAGTGCTGCAATGATGGTCCGGAATTGCCAAACTTGTAGGCTTCGGGGCCAGGAGTGTGAGAATGGAAGTCTGAGAACACAAGCTAGACTTGGGTTTCAGGGCGAGGGCACGGCATGTACCCCCTGAAGATCTGAAGCAATATGTCATGCTTCTGAAGTCAGAGCGAGGATCAGACGTTGGCTCAGCTTGGATTTTCTGTTCATGACGGCCCCTTCATGAAGGGAGCGGATTCTCGAGCGTGGAGGTTTTCGCACGTTGGGAGTGTTGGGATGCCCCCTCCAAGGATTCCTTCTGCGTGAAAATTGAGACCTGTTGGACAGCTCCAGGACATCCCATATGGATGAGTCCAGACCAACATTCGAGGATGGATGCCTGGGAAGCCCACCTCGCATTCCAATTGTCTCCTAGGGACAAGACAGTTTAGATCTGATGGCTCTGCGGGAGCAACCGGGGTGGCTGAGTTGAAATGAACTTTCCTGAGGATGGGTCTAATGTGTGTTTGTGTCCACTAGGGCCTTGGAGGAGGGGGGCGGTGGCACCGGTACCCTAAGTATTCTCCTCAGCTTTTGACATAGCTCCCATGCACAAGTTTCCTTGTGGAGACGAGTTTGGGTCTGATGGGTGCCTCAGGAAAACCCCAATGCTGGTATTGGAAACCAGGGTTTTGAGGAGACATGCCTGTAAACCAAAGCTATGAATCCGATTTTGGCCTAGGGTCCTGTCTGGTTCAATCTTCTTCTCTGGGGACATCCATTAAGGGTATGAGAGTAGGTAGATGCTCAGCTGGTGTCAGACTGAACTTTTTTGTCCCGGGCGACCTATACTATTGGGATGGCCTCAGGGACTTTGGAGGGTTCTCCTAATTTGTACGATTTTGGACAATGGAATGGGCAGAATTACCATGGATTCGGTAGGCACAGACCTATTGTGTGGCTCCAGGGTCCCCAGCCTGGATGGTGTGTGGCCCAGGACTTTGAGGACAGAAGTCTGAAAACACAAACTCAGCTTAAGTTTGGGGACGTAGGTATGGCAGGCCCGATCTACAAACCATGAGAAGACATCATCAGGATATGAAGAAAGTGCGAGTCTGAGGCGCTTGCACACTTTTGTCTCTGGATTTTGTTTCAGCAATGGCCGTGGAATGTCGAGGAGGCCTCATGGGCCATGGACGAATCTTGCTCTCTGTGGACTTGGCCCGATCCCAATTGTTTTTCGTCAACCTGTTGGATGGAGGACTCCTTTCAGGGTTGTTACATCAGGTGTCCCATCAAAATAGGAATTCCAAAGCAGAGCCCTGGGGAAGAGTGAAGGGACAACCCGAACTATGGTTAAAAATTGGGGCCTAGGGGCATGGCAAGCCCAATATGCTGTCTCTTCATCCAGCGACTGAAGGCCTTACCTGAGGACTGGGCTCAGGCTGAAGGTCACAATGTGTGTTTGTGACCAATGTGGCCCCAAAGCATGGGCGGGGCCTCATGGGCCACACTGGTTTCAAGTACACTGAACCTTGGACAACATGCCAACAACAAGGTTTCTTGCCATGGGGAAAGAGTTCTTATTTCTGCATCATTATCAAACCCGGGCCGTGATTGGAGATAAGGTCTTGAGTGCGACGAGGGCATAAACACGCATTGTGACCTTGAGCGTGAGTCCTGTCCTCTAGTACGTCCTCTCAGTGGCTTGACCATTAGATGTCATAATGGGCTTGACATGTCCCTAGGCCCCAATTTATAACCAGATTTCTGGTTGTCCAGTCGCCAATCCCCATGGCTCTATTCTGGAATCCCTCATTTGAGGGACACCTGAGGTTGAAAAACAAAACAAAACAAATCAACAACAACAGAACAAAGGACTTCTTCCATCCCACAGAATGACCCCAAACTCTATGGACGGGGCCAAACCCCCAGAGAGTAATACTCGTCCATTTCCCATGAAGTCACCCGGAAATTTCACGACCAGGCGTGACACGATATCCAGAGACAAAAACTTGAGCAAGAGCCTCACCCTCGCCCTTTTTTCATATCCCAAAGAGTTCTCCTCATGGTCTGTAGATCAGTCCTGCCATACCTATGACCCGAAACATAAGCCGAGTTTGTGTTTTCAGACAACTGTCCAAACAGCCCTGGCCTAAACAGCATACAGGCTTAGGCCCCTGGAGCAAAGCTGAGGACTGTACTTGCCCTCTCCAAGGGAATTCTGTGTGCCCATTCCAATGGCCACAACGCTACTAATAATCGTTGTCCTGGAGCCAATCAACAGGTCTCAATTGTCCTGCAGAAGAATCATTGCAGTTGGGAGCTTCTCACAACTCCCATCGTGGGAAAAAACCCATGGCCTCGTGATCCATCACCCCTTCAAGAAGGGGCCATCAGGGACAGAATGTCCAACATGAGCGAACGTCTGATCCTCGCCCTGACTTCAGAAGCACGAGATCTGGATTCAGGTCTGTAGATTGTGCCTGCCTGCCATCATCCTCACCCAGAAACCTAGGCATAGCTTGGGTTCTGAGACTTCCGTCCTCAGACTACTGGCCCACAAGCCCTCCACTTTGGCAATCCAGAACTACAATGCAGCACTCTGCCTGCCCTCCAGAAGAAAAACAGTGCCCTCTGGGGCTACCCAGAAACCCCCTTGAGGATCAACCTGCACGGCATTCGGCTGTACCCCAAATCTATAGGCTGACCTGGGCACTAATGCCCTTTCTGACACAGCCTGAGCCTGGACCTCCTGTCCCCACCCAGACAGCTGGCCTCACACTGAGCCATCGGACCCGCCATGGCCTTAGGTCGTCATCTCTTCTCAATCTCGGTTTTCAGGCTTCAGAACCTAGACCTTATCTCCAATCACGGCCCCGGTTTGAAAATGATGCAGAAATAAGAACTCTTTCCCCATGGCAAGAAACCTTGTGGTTGGCATGTTGTCTAAGGCTCAGTGTTGTTGAAACCAGTGTGGTCCATGAGGCCCTGACCCTGCTTGCCGGCCACATTGGTCACAAACACACATTGTGACTTACAGCCTGAGCCCATTCTTCAGGTAAGGCCTCTCAGTGGCTGTTTCTAGAGACTGTATAATGTGCTCTCCATGCCCCTAGGACCCAATTTTTTACCGTTGTTGGGGTTGTCCCTTCACTCTTCCCCAGGTCTATGCTACCGAATTCCTCTTTTGGTGGGACACCTGAGGTAACAAACCTGAAAGGAGTCCTCCCATCCCACAGATTGTCGAAAAACAATTGGGATCGGGCCAAATCCACAGAGAGCAAGATTCTTCCATGGCCCATGAGGCCTCCCCAACATTCCACGCTCATCGCAGATACAAAATCCAGAGACAAAATCCTGAGCACGTGCCTCAGACTCGCTCATTCTTCATATCCTGAAGAGTTCTTCAGATAAGAACCTACACGGCACTCGAATGCATCCAAAATGTATAGTTTAACTTGGACACTAATGCACTGTCTCAAAACCTGAGCCTGATATTGTGGGCAACTCCCAAACAGCTGACCGCACACTGAGCTCATGAGACCCAACAAAGCATTAGGTCATCATCTCTTCCCTACCTCAGATTTCAGGCTTCAGAACCTAGACCTTATCTCCAATCACAGGCCAGGGGTGACTGTGATGCAGAAATCAGTACTCTTCCTTACCCATGGCAAGAAACCTTGTGGTTGGCATGTTGTCCAACGTTCAGTGTAGGAGAAACCAACATTAACCCTGACGCCCCGCCCATTCTTCAGTGCGACGAGGGAATAAACACGCATTGTGACCCTCAGCGTGAGTCCTGTCCTCTAGTACGTCCTCTCAGTGGCTGGACCATTAGATGTCATAATGGGCTTGACATGTCCCTAGGCCCCAATTTTTAACCAGATTTCTGGTTGTCCAGGCGCCCCTCCCCAGGGCTCTACTCTGGAATACCTCATTTGGTGGGACACCTGAGGTTGATAAACAAAACAAAACAAATCAACAACAACAGAACAACGGACTTCTTCCATCCCACAGAATGACCCCAAACTCTTTGGACGGGGCCAAACCCCCAGAGAGTAAGACTCGTGATTTCCCATGATGTCACCAGGAAATTTCACGACCATGAGTGACACGATATCCAGAGAGAAAAACTTGAGCAAGAGCCTCACACTCGCCCTTTTTTAATATCCCGATGAATTCTCCTCATGGTATGTAGATCAGTCCTGCCATACCTAAGACACGAAACATAAGCCCAGTTTGTGTTTTCAGACAACTGTCCAAAGAGCCCTGGCCTACACACCATACATGCTCAGGGCCCTGGAGCCAAATCTGAAGACTGTGCTTGCCCTCTCCAAGGGAATTGTATATGCCCATTCCAATGGCTACAACCCTACTAAGAGTATAATCCTCCAAAGTCCCTGAGGCCATACCAATATTTGTGTCTTCCCAGGACAAACAGGGGCAATCTGGGCCCATCTGAGCACATACCTCCTCTCAGACCGTAGACTGATGTCCCCACAGGTAAAAAGGAGCGAACAGGTCCCTAGGCACCTATCGGATCCATTGGTTTGGCTTCCAGGCATCTCTCCTCAGAGGAATGGATTTCAATAACAGCATAGGGCTGTTTCTTGACTCACCCATCAGAACAAATCTCATATACACATGGGAAACTTGCACGATGGAGCTGTGTGAAAGCCTCTCTTTAGGAGAACCCTTCAGGGCCCCAGTGCCACCGCTTCATTCCAAGGTCTCCTTAGACACAAAATCATATTAGGACACATCCACGGGTGAGTCCATTTCAACTCAGCCTCCTCATTTGCTCCCCCAGATCCAGCAGATCTAACATGTCTTGTTGCTTGGAGACAATTGGAATGCGAGGTGGACTACCCAGCCATCCATCATTAGAACCCTGCTCAGAATCGTTGTTCAAGAGCCAACCAACAGGTGTCAATTGTCCTGCAGAAGAATCTTTGCAGTTGGGAGCTTCTCACAACTCCCATCGTGGGAAAACCGCCATGGCCTCGCGATCCACCCCCCCCTTCAAGAAGGGGCCATCAGGGACAGAATGTCCAACCTGAGCGATCGTCTGATTCTCGCCCTGACTTCAGAATCATGAGATCTCGATTCAGGTCTGTAGATTGTGCCTGCCATATCCTCTTTCAGAAACCTAGGCATAGCTTGGGTTCTCAGACTTCTGTCCTCAGACTACTGAACCATAAACCCTCCAGTTTGGCAATCCAATCCAGAACTACAATGCAGCACACTCCATGCCCTCCAGAAGAAAATCATTGCCCTCTGAGGATACCCAGAAACCCCAAATGAGGATCAAACTTAACGACATTCAGCTGTACCCCAAATATATAGGCTGACCTGTGCACTAATGCACATTCTGACAAAGCATGATCCTGGACCTCCTGGCCCCACCCAGACTGCTGGCCGCACACTGAGCACATCGGATCCGCCATGGCCTTAGTTCGTCATCTCTTCTCAATCTCGGTTTTCAGGCTTCAGAACCTAGACCTTATCTCCAATCACGGCCCGGGTTTGAAAATGATGCAGAAATCAGAACTCTTTCCCCATGGCAAGAAACCATGTGGTTGGCATGTTGTCCAAGGTTCAGTGTACTTGAAACCAGTGTGGCCCATGAGGCCCCGCCCATGCTTTGGGGCCACATTGGTCACAAACAAACATTGTGACCTTCATCCTGAGCCCAGTCCTCAGGTAAGTCCTCTCAGTGGCTGCATGGAGAGACAGCATATATGGGGCTTGCCATGCCCCTAGGCCCCAATTTTTAACCATAGTTCGGGTTGTCCCTTCACTCTTCCCCAGGGCTCTGCTTTGGAATTCTTCTTTTGGTGGGACTCCTGAGGTAAGAAACCTGAAAGGAGTCCTCCCATCCCACAGATTGACGAAAAACAATTGGGATCGGGGCAAATCCACAGAGAGCGAGATTCGTCCATGGCCCATGAGGCCTCCCCAACATTACATGGCCATCGCTGATACAAAATCCATAGACAATAGCCTGAGCACGCGCCTCAGACTCGCTCATTCTTCATATCCTGAAGAGTTCTTCAGATAAGAACCTACACGGTACTCGAAGGCACCCAAAATATATAGTCTAACCTGGGCACTAAAGCACTGTCTGACAACCTGAGCCCGGACCTCGTGATCAACACCCAGACAGCTGACCGCACACTGAGCACATCTGACCCGCCATGGCCTTATGTCATCATCCTTCCCTACCTCAGTTTTCAGGCTTCAGAACCTAGACCTTATCTCCAATCACTGCCCAGGGGTGACTGTGATGCAGAAATCAGAACTCTTCCTTACCTATGGCAAGAAACCTTGTGGTTGGCCTGTTGTCCAACGTTCAGTGTAGGAGAAACCAGCATTCACCCTGAGGCCCCGCCCATTCTTGAGTGCGACGAGGGCATAAACACGCAATGTGATCCTCAGCGTGAGTCCTGTCCTCTAGTACGTCCTCTCAGTGGCTGGACCATTAGATATCATAATGGGCTTGACATGTCCCTAGGCCCCAATTTATAACCAGATTTCTGGTTGTCCAGTCACAACTACCCAGGGCTCTACTCTGTTATCCCTCATTGGGTGGGACACCTGAGGTAGAAATACAAAACAAAACAAATCAACAACAACAAAAAAAACGGACTTCTTCCATCCCACAGAGTGACCCCAAACTCCTTTGACGGGGCCAAACCCCCAGAGAGTAAGACTCGTCCATTTCCCAAGAATTCACCCGGAAATTTCACGACCATGAGTGACACAATATCTAGAGACAAAAACGTGAGCAAGAGCCTCACACTCTCCCATTTTTCATATCCCAAAGTGTTCTCCTCATGGTCTGTAGATCAGTCCTGCCATACCTATGACCTGAAACATAAGCCGAGTTTGTGTTTTCAGACAACTGTCCCAACAGCTCTGGCCTACACACCGTACAGGCTCAGGGCCCTGAGGCCAAACCTGAAGACTGTGCTTGCCCTCTCCAAGGGAATTGTATGTGCCCATTCCAATGGCCACAACCCTACTAAGAGTATAATCCTCCAAAGTCCCTGAGGCCATCCCAATATTTGTGGCTTCCCAGGAAAAACAGGGGCAATCTGGGCCCATCTGATCACCTACCTGCTCTCAGACCATAGACTGATGTCAATAGAGGTAAAAAGGAACGAACAGGCCCTAGGAACCTATCGGATCCATTGGTTTGGCTTCCAGGCATCTCTCCTCAAAGGCCTGGATTTCAATAACAGCATATGGCTGTTTCTGGACTCACCATCAGAACAAATCTCATCTACACATGGGAATCTTGCACGATGGAGCTGTGTGAAAGCCTCTCTTTAGGAGAACCCTTCAGGGCCCCAGTGCCACCGCTTCATTCCAAGGTCTCCTTAGACACAAAATAATATTAGGACAAATCCACGGGAGAGTCCATTTCAACTCAGCCTCCTCATTTGTTCCCCCAGATCCAGCAGATTTAACCTGTCTTTTGCTTGGAAACAATTGGAATGCGAGGTGGACTACCCAGCCATCCATCCTTAGAACCCAGCTCAGAATCGTTGTTCTGGAGCCAACCACAAGGTGTCAATTGTCCTGCAGAAGAATCTTTGCAGTTGGGAGCTTCTCACAACTCCCATCGTGGGAAAACCGCCATGGCCTCGCGATCCACCCCCCCCCTTCAAGAAGGGGCCATTAGGGACAGAATGTCCAACCTGAGCGATCGTCTGATTCTCACCCTGACTTCAGAAGCATGAGATCTTGATTCAGGTCTGTAGATTGTGCCTGCCATATCCTCACCCAGAAACCTAGCCCTAGCTTGGTTTCTCAGACTTCCGTTCTCAGACTACTGAAACACAAACCCTCCAGTTTGGCAATCCAGAACTACAATGCAGCACTCCGCCTGCCCTCCAGTAGAAAAACATTGCCCTCTGGGGCTACCCAGAAACCCGAAATTAGGATCAACCTGAACGCCATTCGGCTGTACCACAAATATATAGGCTGACCTGGGCACTAATGTCCTTTCTGACACAGCCTGAGCCTGCACTTCCTGGCCCCACCCAGACTGCTGGCCGCACACTGAGCACATCGGACCCGCCATGGCCTTAGGTCGTCATCTCTTCTCAATCTCGGTTTTCAGGCATCAGATCCTAGACCTTATCTCCAATCACGGCCCGGGTTTGAAAATGATGCAGAAATCAGAACTCTTTCCCCATGGCAAGAAACCTTGTGGTTGGCATGTTGTCAAAGGTTCAGTGTACTTGAAACCAGTGGGGCCCATGAGGCCCCACCCATGATTGGGGGCCACATTGGTGACAAACACACATTTTGACCCTCAGCCTGAGCCCAGTCCTCAGGTAAGGCCTCTCAGTGGCTGGATGGAGAGACAGAATATTGGGCTTGCCTTTCCCCTAGGCCCCAATTTTTAACCATATTTCGGGTTGTCCCTTCAATGTTCCACAGGGCTCTGCTTTGGAATTCCTCTTTTGGTGGGACTATTGAGGTAAGAAACCTGAAAGGAGTCCTCCCATCCCACAGATTGACGAAAAACAATTGGGATCGGGCCAAATCCACAGAGAGCGAGATTCGTCCATGGCCCCTGAGGCCTCCCCAACATTCCACGGCCATCGCTGATACAATATCCAGAGACAAAAGCATGAGCATGCGCCTCAGACTCGCTCATTCTTCATATCCTGAAGAGTTCTTCAGATAAGAACCTACACGTCACTCGAATGCACCCAAAATATATAGTCTAACCCGGGCACTAATGCACTGTTTGAAAACCTGAGCCTGGACCTCGTGACCAACACCCAGACAGCTGACTGCACACTGAGCACATCAGACCCGCCATGGCCTTAGGTCATCATCTCTTCCCTACCTCAGTTTTCAGGCTTCAGAACCTAGACCTTATCTCCAATCACTCCCCAGGGGTGACTGTGATGCAGAAATCAGAACTCTTCCTTACATATGGCACGAAACCTTGTGGTTGGCCTGTTGTCCAACGTTCAGTGTAGGAGAAACCAGCATTCACCCTGAGGCCCCTCCAATTCTTGAGTGCGACGAGGGCATAAACACGCATTGTGACCCTCAGCGTGAGTCCTGTCCTCTAGTACGTCCTCTCAGTGGCTGGATCATTAGATGTCATAATGGGCTTGACATTTCCCTAGGCCCCAATATTTAACCAGATTTCTGGTTGTCCAGTCACAACTCCCCAGGGCTCTACTCTGGAATCTCTCATTTAGTGGGAAACCTGAGGTAGAACAAAACAAAAAAAACAAATCAACAACAACAAAAATTGGACTTCTTCCATCCCACAGAATGACCCCAAACTCTTTGGACGGGGCCAATCCCCCAGAGAGTAAGACTCGTCCATTTCCCAAGAATTCACCCGGAAATTTCATGACCATGAGTGACACGATATCCAGAGACAACAACTTGAGCAAGAGTCTCACACTCGCCCTTTTTTCATATCCCGAAGTGTTCTTTTCATGGTCTGTAGATCAGTCCTGCCATACCTATGACCCGAAACATAAGCCGAGTTTGTGTTTTGAGACAACTGTCCCAACAGCTCTGGCCTACACACCCTACAGGCTCAGGGCCCTGAGGCCAAACCTGAAGACTGTGCTTGCCCTATCCAAGGGAATTGTATGTGCCCATTCCAATGGCCACAACCCTACTAAGAGTATAATCCTCCAAAGTCCCTGAGGCCATCCCAATATTTTTGGCTTCCCAGGACAAACTGGGGCAATCTGGGCCCATCTGAGCACCTACCTGCTCTCAGACCGTAGACTGATGTCCCCTGAGGTAAAAAGGAACGAACAGGCCCCTAGGCACCTATCGGATCCATTGGTTTGGCTTCCAGGCATCTCTCCTCAGAGGCCTGGATTTCAATAACAGCATATGGCTCTTTCTTGATTCACCATCAGAACAAATCTCATCTACACATGGGAAACTTGCACGATGGAGCTGTGTGAAAGCCTCTCTTTAGGAGAACCCTTCAGGGCCCCAGTGCCACCGCTTCATTCCAAGGTCTCCTTAGACACAAAATCATATTAGGACACATCCACGGGAGAGTCCATTTCAACTCAGCCTCCTCATTTTCTCCCCCAGATCCAGCAGATCTGTCCTGTCTTGTTACTTGGAGACAATTGGAATGCGAGGTGGGCTACCCAGCCATCCATCCTTAGAACCCTGCTCGGAATCGTTGTCCTGGAGCCAACCCACAGGTCTTAATAGTCCTGCAGAAGAATCTTTGCAGTTGGGAGCTTCTCACAACTCCCATCGTTGAAAACCCCCATGGCCTCGCGATCCACCCCCCCCTTCAAGAAGGGGCCATCAGGAACAGAATGTCCAACCTGAGCGATCGTCTGATTCTCGACCTGACTTCAGAAGCACGAGATCTGGATTCAGGTCTGTAGATTGTGCCTGCCATATCCTCACCCAGAAACCTAGGCCTAGCTTGGGTTCTCAAACTTCCGTCCTCAGACTACGGAACCCCAAACCCTCCAGTTTTACAATCCAGAACCACAATGCAGCACTCTGCATGCCCTCCAGAAAAAAACATTGCCCTCTGGGGCTACCAAGAAACCCCAAATGAGGATCAACCTGCACGGCATTCGGCTGTATCCCTAATATATAGGCTGAGCTGGGCACTAATGCACTTTCTGACACAGCCTGAGCCTGGACCTCCTGGCCCCACCCAGACAGCTGGTCGCACACTGAGCACAGCGGACCCGCCATGGCCTTAGGTCGTCATCTCTTCTCAATCTCGGTTTTCAGGCTTCAGAACCTAGACCTTATCTCCAATCATGGCCCGGGTTTGAAAATGATGCAAAATCAGAACTCTTTCCCCATGGCAAGAAACCTTGTGGTTGGCATGTCGTCCAAGGTTCAGTGTACTGAAACCAGTGTGGCCCATGAGGCCCTGCCCATGCTTGGGGGCCACATTGGTCACAAACACACATTGTGACCCTCAGCCTGAGCCCAGTCCTTAGGTAAGGCCTCTCAGTGGCTGGTTGTAGAGACAGCATATTGGTCTTGCCATGCCCCTAGGCCCCAATTTTTAACCATTGTTCGGGTTTTCCCTTCAATATTCCTCAGGGCTCTGCTTTGTAATTCCTATTTTGGTGGGACTCCTGAGGTAAGAAACCTGAAAGGAGTCCTCCCATCCCACAGATTGATGAAAAACAATTGGGATCGGGCCAAATCCACAGAGAGCGAGATTCGTCCATGGCCCATGAGGCCTCCCCAACATTCCACTGCCATCGCTGATACAAAATCCAGAGACAAAAGCCTGAGCACGCGCATCAGATTCGCTCATTCTTCATATCCTGAAGAGTTCTTCAGATAACCTACACGGCACTCGAATGCACCCAAAATATATAGTCTAACCTGGGCACTAATGCACTTCTGACAACCTGAGCCCAGACCTCGTGACCAACACCCAGACAGCTGACCGCACACTGAGCACATCAGACCCGCCATGGCCTTAGTTCATCATCTATTCCCTACCTCAATTTTCAGGCTTCAGAACCTAGACCTTATCTCCAATCACTGCCCAGGGGTGACTGTCATGCAGAAATCAGAACTCTTCCTTAACCATGGCAAGAAACCTTGTAGTTGACATGTTGTCCAACATTCAGTGTAGGAGAAACCAGCATTCACTCTGAGGCCCTGCCCATTCTTGAGTGCCACGCGGGCATCAACACGCATTGTGACCCTCAGCGTGAGTCCTGTCCTCTAGTACGTCCTCTCAGTGGCTGGATCATTAGATGTCATAATGGGCTTGACATGTGCCTAGGCCCCAATATTTAAACAGATATCTGGTTGTCCAGTCGCCCCTCCCCAGAGCTCTACTCTGGAATCCCTCATTAGGTGGGACACCTGAGGCTGAAAAACAAAACAAAACAAATCAACAACAACAGACAACGGACTTCTTCCATCCCACAGAATGACCCCAAACTCTTTGGACGGGGCCAAACCCCCAGAGAGTAAGACTCGTCCATTTCCCAAGAAGTCACCCGGGAATTTCACGAACATGAGTGACACGATATCCAGAGACTAAAACTGTAGCAAGAGCCTCACACTCGCCCTTTTTTCATATCCCAAAGAGTTCTCCTCATGGTCTTTAGATCAGTCCTGCCATATCTATGACACGAAACATAAGCCGAGTTTGTGTTTTCAGACAACTGTCCAAACAGCCCTGACCTACACACCCTAAAGGCTCAGGTATCTGGAGCCCAACCTGACTACTGTTTTTGCCCTCTCCAAGGGAATTGTGTGTGCCCATTCCAATGGCCACAACCATACTAATAGAATAAACCTCCAACTTCCTTGAGGCCATCCTAATATTTGTGGCTTCCCATGACAAACAGGGCATCTGGGCCCATCTGAGTACCTACTGGCACTCAGACCCTTAGACTGATGTCCCCTCAGGTAAAAAGGAACGAACAGGCCCCTAGGCACCTATCGGATCCATTGCTTTGGTTTCCAGCATCTCTCCTCAGAGGCCTGGGTTTCAGTAACAGCATATGGCTCTTTCTTGACTCACTCATCAGAACAAATCTCATCTACACATGGGAAACTTGCACGATGGAGCTGTGTGAAAGCCTCTCTTTTGGAGAACCCTTCAGTGCCCCAGTGCCACCGCTATATACCAAGATCTCCATAGACACAAAATCATATAAGGTCACATCCACGGGAGAGTCCATTTCAACTCAGCCTCCTCGGTTGCTCCCCCAGAACCAGCAGATCTGACCTGTCTTGATGCTTGGAAACAATTGGAATGTGAGGTAGGCTACCCAGCCATCCATCCTTAGAACCCTGCTCGGAATCGTTGTCCTGGAGCCTACCCACAGGTCTCAATTGTCCTGCAGAAGAATCTTTGCAGTTGGGAGGTTCTCACAACTCCCATCGTGGGAAAACACCCATGGCCTCGTGATCCACCCCACATTCAAGTGGGGCCTCAGGGACAGAATGTCCAAACTGAGCGTTCGTCTGATCCTCGCCCTGACTTCAGACGCACGACATCTCGATTCAGGTCTGTAGATTGTGTCTCCCATGTCCTCACCCAGAATTCTAGGACTAGCTTGGGTTCTCAGACTTCCGTCCTCAGACTACTGAGCCACAAAACCTCCAGTTTGGCAATCCAGGACTACAATGCAGCACTCTGCCTGCCCTCCAGAAGAAAAACATTGCCCTCTGGGGCTACCCAGAAACCCCCAATAAGTATCTACCTGCACGGCATTCAGATGTACCCCAAAAATATAGGCTGACCTGGGCACAAATGCCTTTTCTGACACAGCCTGAGACTGGACCTCTGGCCCCACCCAGACAGCTGACCGCACACTGAGCACATCGGACCCCTCATGGCCTTAGGTCGTCCTCTGTTCTCAACCTCAGTTTTCAGGCTTCAGAACCAAGACCTTATCTCCAATCACGGCCCGGGTTTGAAAATGATGCAGAAATCTGAACTCTTTCCCCATGGCAAGAAACCTTGTGGGTGGCTTATTGTCCAAGTTTCAGTGTAGTTGAAACCAGTGTGGCCCATGAGGCCCCGCCCATGTTTGCGGACCACATTGGTCACAAACACACATTGTGACTCTCAGCCTGAGCCCAATCCTCAGTTAAGGCCTCTCAGTGGCTGGATGGAGAGACAGCATATTGGGCTTGCCATGCCCCTAGGACCCAATTTTTAAACATAGTTCTGGTTGTCCCTTCACTCTTCCCCATGACTCTGCTTTGGAATTCCTCTTTTGGTGGGACCCCTGAGGTAACAAACCTGAAAGGAGTCCTCCCATCCCACAGATTGACGAAAAACAATTGGGATCGGGCCAAATCCAGAGAGAGCAAGATTCGTCCATGGCCCATGAGGCCTCCCCAACATTCCACGGCCATCGGTGATTCAAAATCCAGAGACAAAAGCCTGAGCACGCACCTCTGACTCACTCATTCGTCATATCTTGAAGAGTTCTTCAAATAAGAACCTACACTGCTCTCTAATGCACCCAAAATATTTAGTCTACCCTGGGCACTAATGGCCTGTCTGACAACCTGAGCCTGGACCTCGTGACTAACACCCATTCAGCTGACCGCACACTGAGCACTTCAGACCCGCCATGGCCTTAGGTCATCATCTCTTCCCTACCTCAGTTTTCAGGCTTCAGAACCTAGACCTTTTCTCCAATCACTGCCCAGGGGTGACTGTGATGCAGAAATCAGAACTCTTTCTTACCCATGGCAAGAAACCTTGTGGTTTGCATGTTGTCCAACGTTCAGTGTAGGAGAAAACAGCATTCACCCTGAGTCCCCACCAATTCTTGAGTGCGACAAGGGCATAAACACGCATTGTGACCCTCCGCGTGAGTCCTTTCCTCTAGTACGTCCTCTCAGTGGCTGGACCATTAGATGTCATAATGGGCTTGACATGTCCCTAGGCCCCAATTTTTAACCAGATTTCTGGTTGTCCAGTCGCCCCTCCCCAGGGCTCTATTCTGGAATCCATCATTTGGTGGGACACCTGAGGTTGAAAAACAGAACAAAACAAATCAACAACAACAGAACAGGGGACTTCTTCCATCCCACAGAATGACCCCAAACTCTTTGGATGGGGCCAAACCCCCAGAGAGTAAGACTCGTCCATTTCCCATGAAGTCACCCGGAAATTTCACGACCATGTGTGACACGATATTCACAGACAAAGACTTGAGCAAGAGACTCACACTCGCCCTTTTTTCATATCCGAAAGAGTTCTCCTCATGGTCTGTAGATCAGTCCTGCCATACCTATGACCCGAAACATAAGCCTAGTTAGTGTTTTCAGACAACTGTCCAAACAGCCCATGCATACAAACCCAACAGGCTCAGGCCCCTGGAGCCAAACCTTACGACTGTGCTTGCCCTCTCCAAGGGAATTGAATGTCCCCACACCAATGGCCACAACCCTACTAATATGATAAACCTCCAACGTTCCTGAGGCCTTCCCAATATTTGTGGCTTCCCAGGACAAACAGGGGCAATCTGGGCCCATCTGAGCACCTACCTGCACTCAGACCTGTAGACTGATGTCCCCAGAGGTAAAAAGGAACGAACAGTCCCATAGGCACCTATCGGATCTATTGCTTTGGTTTCCACGCATCTCTCCTTAGCGATCCTTAGAACCCTTAGAACCCTGCTCTTGCATCTTTCCTTATGGGACATCCTTGAGCCATCCAACAGGTGTCGACTGTCCCACAGGAGTCCTTGTTCATGACCACCTCACAACTCATATCATGGAAAGCTTCCAAGGTCACATCATGCCCCCAATCTTTATGAAGTCGGAACATGGAAAGAAACTCAAACCTGAGCCAAAGCTGATCTTCGCCTTGACTTCAGATGCACGAGATCTTGATTACTCTTCAGAGTGCACCTACTGTGCCCTCACCCCAAAACCTAAGCATAGCTAGTGTTCTCAGACTTCCGTCCTCACTCTCCTGGACCACACGCCCTCCATTTTGGGATTTCCGATGACACAGTGCTGCACTCTGCCTGCCCTCTAGAAGAAAAACGTTGCCCTATGGGTCTACCCAGAAACCGCAAATGAGGATAAATCTGCATGCCACTCAAATGTACACCAATTATATAGTCTAGCCTGTGCACTAATGCCCTGTCTGACACAACCTGAGGCCTGAATTCCCAACCGACACCCAGACAGCTTTCCGTACACTGAGAACATCTGAACCGCCATGGCCTCAGGTTGCCATCTCTTTCCAACCTGGTTTTCAGGCTACAGAAACCTAGACCTTATCTCTACTCATTTCCCATGGGTGAACGTGATGCAGAAATCATAACTCCTCCTTCCCTCACGCCAGAATCTTGTGGTTGGCATCTTATCCAAAGTTAAGTGTAGGAACCCTGTAGGGCCTACAGGAGTAGTAGTAGGGCCCCTGAGGGTAGTGTAGCGTCCCTGAGACCCTGCCCATGCTTAAGAGCTGCGGTGGGCACAAACACACATTGGGACCTCAGTTTGAAACCTGTCCTCAAGTAAAGCCTCTCAGTGGCTGGACCATGAGCCCGCATATGGGGCCTGCCATGCCCCAAGTCACCCAATCTTAACCAGAGGTAGAGACATCTAGTCACCCCTACTCAGGGCTCTGCTCTGGAATCCCTCTTTGGTGGGACATTTGAGGTAAGTAAACACGGAAAGGATTCCTCCCACCCACAGAATGACCCCAATTACTTGGGATCAGGCCATCCCCAGAGAGAAAGACTCCTCCATGGCCCAAGAGGCCAGCCTGACATTCCACGGCCACTATTGACACAAAATCCAGAGACATAAGCCTCACCCTTAGGTCATAGCCCAAAAAATTCTCCTCATAGTCTGTAGATCGGGCCTGCCATACCTACGTCACCAAACCGTGTTTTCAGACTTCTATCCTGACATCCCTGTCCCACACACCCTCCAGGCTGAGGCCCCTGGAGCCACACCTCAGGACTGTGCCTGCCCTCTCCAAGGAAATTCTTCCCATTCCATTGGCCACAACCCTACAGATTAGGAGAAACCTCCAAAGTCCCAGAGGCCATTCCAATAGTGTAGGCCGCCCAGTACAAAGAGGGGTGATCTGTCACAAGCTGAGCAACGACCTCAACTCACCCGTAGACAGATATCCCAAGAGAAAGGTATTAAACTGGACAGGCCCCTAGAACGTAATTGGTTCCATTGCTTTTGTTTCTAAGCATCACTCCTCTGACGCCTGTTTTCCAATACCAGCATATGGGGGATTCCAGAGATACCAATCAGAACAAATCTTGTCTCCACATGGGAAACTTATCCTTTGGAGCTCTGTAAAAACCTCCAGTTAGGAGAAACCTTCAGGTAACCGGAGCCACCGCCCTATTCCAAGGTCTCCATGGACACAAACCCGCATTATGACCATTCGGCAGGAGAGTACATTTCAACTCAGCCCCGTTGATTACTCCCCCAGAGCCAGAATATCAAACCTGCCTTGTCGCTAGGAGACAACTTGAATGCAAAGCAGACTCTCTAGGCATCCATCGTTGGAATCCTGCTCTGGCGCCGTTCCATATGGGATGTCCTGGGAGCCTTCCAACAGGTCTTGACTGTCCTGCAGAAGGAATCCTTGCAGATTGGAGCATCTCACAACTCCTATCGTGGGAATACCTACATGGCCTCATGAGATGCTCCCCTTTATAAAGGGGCCATCATGGACAGAAACTCCAACCTGAGCCAACTTCTGATCCATTGCTTTGGTTTCTATGTATCTCTCCTCAGAGGCATGGTTCCAATATCAGAATATGGGGGTTTCCTAAGGAAACAATCAGAACAGATCTCATCTCCACATGAGAAACTTGCTCTTTGGAGCTGTGTCAATACCTCAGGTTAGGAGGATCCTTCAGGGTGCTGGCACCATGGCCCAATTCCAAGGTCTCCAAGGACACAAACTTACATTATGATCCATCCTCAGGAGAGTCCATTTCAAATCAGCGCCCTTGGCTGCTCACCCAGAGCCAGCAGATCAAACCTGCCTTGTCACAAGGAGACAGTTGGAATGCGAGGTGGGCTGCCCAGGCATCCATCCTTAGAACCCTGCTCTGGAGAATTTCTTTATGGGACGTCTTGAATCCAACCAACCTGTCTTGACTGTCTCGCAGAATGAATCCTTGTGGTTTGAAGCATCACACAATCCCACTGTGAGAAAACCTCCATTTCCTCATGATGCCCCAAACCTTCATAAATGGGCCATCATGGACAGAAACTCCATCCTAAGCCAAAGTCTGATCTGCGCCCTGAATTCAGAAGCACGAGATCTCGATTCAGCACTTGAGAGTGTGCCTGCTGTGCCCTCGCCCCGAAACCTAAGCCTAACTTGTGTTCTCAGACTTCCGTCTTCACAATCCTGGCCACACCCCTCCAGTTTGGCAATTCTGGAGACGCAATGCAGCACTCTGCCTGTCCTCCAGAAGAAAAATGTTGCCCTATAGGGCTAACCAGAAATGCCAAATGAGTAACAACCTGCATGGCACTCGACCATACCCCAATTATAAAATCTAGCCTGTGCACTAAAGCCCTGTCTGACAAAGCCTGAAGGCAGACCTCCAGTCCCACACCCAGACAGCTGGCCGTACACTGAGCATATCAAACCCACAATGGCTTTCTGCCATCATCGCTACCCAACCTCAGTTTTCACCTTCAGAACCTAGACCTTATCTCCACTCAGTGCTCAGGAGTGAAAGTGATACAAGAATCAGAACTTCTCCTCGCCATGGCAAGAAACCTTGTGGTTGGCATGTGGTCCAACGTTCATTGTAGGAGAAAGCACCATGGACTATGAGGCCCCACCTATCCTTGAGGGCTACAGTTTGCACAAACACACATTGTGACCCTCAGCGTGAGCCTTATCCTCATGTAAAGCCTCTTAGTGACTGGAACAACAGCCCACATATGGGGCTTGCCAAGCCCCTAGTCCCCCAATCTCAACCAGAGTTAGAGATGTCTAGTCACCCCTACTCAGGGCACTGCTCTGGAATCCCACTTTGGTGGGACACCTGAGGTAAAATAAAAAAAATACAGAAAGGACTCTTCCCATCCACAGAATGATCCCAACCACTTGGAATCAGGCCAAATCACCAGAGAAAGACTTGTCCATGGCCCTTGAGGACACCCCGACATTCCACGGCCACCGTAGGCACAAAATCCAGAGACAAAAGTCTGAGCAAACGCCACATACTCGCCCTTTGTTCATAGCCCGGAAAATTCTCACGGTCTGTAGATCGAGCCTTCATACATACATCCCCAAACCTAAGCTGAGTTTGTGTTTTCATACTTCTGTCCCCACAGTCCTGGCCCACACACCATCCAAGCTGGGGCCCCTGGAGCCACACCTGAGGACTGTGGCTTCCTTCCCCAAGGGAATTCTGCCATTTCCATTGGCCAAAACCCTATAGATTAGGAGAAACCTCCAAACTCCCCGAGGCGATCCCAATAGTGTTGGCTGCCCAGGACAAACAGGGATGACCTTTCACAAGTTAGGAAACTACCTCCACTCAGGCCCAGAGACAGATATCCCCATAGAATAAGATTGAACTGGACAGGCACTTAGGCCCTAATCAGATCCATTGCTTTTGTTTCCAGGCATCTCTCCTCAGAGGCCTGGTTACCAATACCAGCATATGGGGGATTACTGAGGCACTCATAGAAAAATCTCGTCTCCACATAGGAAATGTACTCTTTGGAGCTCTATAAAATCCTCTGTTTAGGAGAATCTTTCAGGGCCCCGGATCAAGCGCCCCATTCCAAGATCTCCATGGACTTAAACCCACATTATGATCTATCCTCGGTAGAGTCCATGTCAACTCATCCCCCTTGGTTTCTCCCCCAGGGCCTGCAGATCAAACCTGCCTTGTTGCTAGGAGACAACTAGAATGGGAGGCGGGCTGCCCAGGCATCCATCCTTAGAACCCTACTCTGGAGTCGTTCCATATGGGACATCCTAGAGCCATCCAACAGGTCTCAAGTGTCCCACAGAAGGAATCTTTGCAGTCTGGTGCATCTCACAACTCCCATTGTGGGAAAATCTTCATGGCCTCTTGAGACGCTCCACTTTATAAAGGGGCCATCATGGACAGAAACTCCAACCTGAGCAAACGTCTGATATTCGCCCTGGCTTCAGGTGCATGAGATCTTGATTCAGGTCTGCAGAGTGTGCCTTCTGTGCCCTCACCCCAAAAATTAAGCCAAGCTTGTGTTCTCAGACTACCGTCTTCACACCCCTGGCCCAAAAGCCCTACAGTTTGGCAATACTGGGGCCACAATGCAGCACTCTGCCTGCCCTCCAGAAGAAAACGTTGCCTTATGGAGCTACCTAGAAACCCGAATGAGGATCAACTGAACGCCACTCGACTGCACCCCAAATATACAGTCTACCCTGTCTAATGCCCTGTCTAACACAGCATGAGCCCACACCTCCAGACCTACGCTCAACAGCTAGCCACACACTGAGCTCATTGTACCCATCAGGTCCTTAGGTCTTCATCTCTTCCCAACCTCGGTTTTCGGGTTTTAGAACCTAGACCTAAATTCCAATCACTGTCCAGGGGTGAACGTGATGCACAAATCACAACTCTTCCTTCGCCATGGCCGGAAACCTTGTGGTTGGCATGTTCTCCAACGTTCAGTGTAGGAGAATCCAGCGTGGCCCATGAGGCCCTTCCCATGCTTGAGGGCCTTGTTGGGCACAAATAGGCATTGTGACCCTCAGCATGAGCCCTGTCCTCAAGGAAGACCTCTCAGTGTCTGAATCAAGAGCCCACATATTGGACTTGCCATGCCCCTAGGCCCCCAAACTTAAACAGAGGTGGGGTTATCCAGTTGTCTTTACCAAGGACTCTGCTCGGGAATCCCTCTTTTATTGGCACACATGAGGTACATAAAATAAAATAAAAAAAACAGAAAGGACACCTCCCATCCCACAGAATGTACGCAAACTCTTGGGATTGGGTCCAATCCTCAGAGAAGGAAAGCCGTCCACAACCCATGAGGCCACGCCAGCATTCGACCCACATTGTTGACCCAAATCCAGAGACCAAACCTGAGCAAGCACCTCAAACTCACCCTTTTTCATATCCCGAAGTGTTATCATGGTCTGTAGATTGGGCGTGCCATACCTATGTCCCCAATCCTAAGCGGAATTTGTGTTTTCAGACTTCTGTCCCCACAGGCATGACCTACACACCCTCAAGGCTGGGCCGCTAGAGCCAAACTCAGAACTGTGCCTGCCCTCTCCAGGGGATTTCTGCCCATTCCATTGGCCACAACCCTATAGATTAGGAGAAACTCCAAAATCCCGAGGTCATTCCCAATATTATACGCTGCCCAGGACAAACAGGGGCGATCTGACACAAGCCGAGCAACTACCTCCCCTCAGATCCATAGACACGTATCCCCAGGAAAGAGATTGAACCGGACAGGCACCTAGGCCCTAATCATATCCATTGCTTTTGTTTCCAGGCATCTCTCCTCAGAGGCCTGGTTTCCAATACCAGCATATGGGAGATTCCTTAGGCACTCATCAAAACAATTCTCTTCTCTACATAGGAAACGTACTCTTTAGAGCTCCATCAAAACCTCCGGTTATGAACATCCCTCAAGGCCCCGGATCAAG
Source organism: Mustela putorius furo (assembly GCF_011764305.1). Lineage (NCBI taxonomy): Eukaryota > Metazoa > Chordata > Mammalia > Carnivora > Mustelidae > Mustela > Mustela putorius. The sequence continues at coordinate 753,697 of NW_025422101.1, read as the reverse complement.
CACCCCATTCCAAGGTCTCCATGGACACAAATGCACAATATGACCCATCCTCAACTCACCCATTTCAACACACCCGCCTCGGTTACTCCCCTAGATCCAGCAGATCGAACTTGCCTTGGCGCTATGAGACACCTGGAATGGGAGGCAGGCTGCCCAGGCATCCATCCTTAGAACCCTGCTCTGAATAACTTCCTTATGGGATGTCCTGGAGCCATCCAGCAGGTCTCGACTGTCCCACGGAAGGAATCATTGCGGTTTGGAGCATCTCACAATTCCCATCGTGGGAAAAACTCCATGGCCTCGTGACACCCACCCCTTCATGAAGGGGCCGTCATGGACAGAAACTCCAACCTGAGCCAACGTCTGATCCTAGCTCTGTCTTAAGGTACACGGGAACTCGAATCATCTCTGCAGAGGGTTCCTGCCGTCCCCTCACCCCGAAATCTAAGTCTGGCTTGTGTTCTCAGAATTTTTTCCTCACACTCCTGGCCCACAAGCCTTCCAGTTTGGGACTTCTGGAGCCACTATGTGGCACTGTGTCTTCCTTCCAGAAGAAAAACGTTGCCCTCTGGGGCTACCCAGTAACCACAAATGAGTACCAACCTGCACGAAACTCGACTGCACCCCAATGATACAATCTAGCCTGGGCACTAATTCCCTGTCTGCCACAGCCTGAGCCTGCACCTCCCAACCCACACTCAACAGCTGGCTGAACACTGAGCACATCAGTCACACCATGGCCTTAGGTCTTCATCTCTTCCCAACCTCAGTTTTCAGGCTTCCGAACCTAGACCTTAAATCCAATCACAGTCCAGGAGTGAAAGTGTTGCAGAAATTAGAACTCCTTCTTCCCCATGGCCAGAAAACTTGTGGTTGCCATATTGTGCAACGTTCAGTGTAGGAGAAACCAGCATGGTACATTAGGCCACGCCCTGACTTGAGGGGCTCCTTGGGCACAAAAACACATTGTGAAACTCAATGTGAGCCCTATGCTCAAGGAAGGCCTCTCAGTGTCTGGACCAAGAGCCCACATATGGGGCTTGCCTTGTTCTTAGGTCCCAATGTTAACCAGAGTTCTGGTTGTCCAGTCGCCCCTCCCCAGGACTCTGCTGTGGAATCCCTCTTTTGGTGGTCCACCTGAGGTAAAAAAAAAAAAAAAAAAAAAAAAGAAAGGCCTCCTCCCTTCCCACCGAATGACCCCAAACTCTTGGGATTGGGTCAAATCCCCAGAAAGGGAGCCTCATCGATGGCCCATGAGGACACCCGGACATTCCATGGCAATCGGTGACACCTATATAGAAAAAAATAAGCATGAGCAAGCACCTCACTTTCGCCCTTTGTTCATATCCCGAGGAGTTCTCCTCACGGTCTATATATCGGGCCGGCCATACCTACAGACCCAAACCTAAGTGGAGTTTGTGTTTTCAAACTTTTTTCCAAATAGCCCTGGACCACACACACTCCACACTTGGGTCCCTGGAGCCACACCTCAGGACTGTGCTTCCCTTTCAAGAGAATTCTTCCCATTCCATTGGCCACAACCTTGCAAATTAGGAAAAACCTCCAAAGTTACCGAGGCCATCCCAATAGTGTAGGCCGCCCAGGACAAACAGGTGTGATCCCAAACCAGCTGAACAACTACCTCCACTCAGACAAAAGATGTCCCCAGAGAAGAATATTGAACCGGACATGCCCCTAGGCCCTAATCAGATCCATTGCTTGGGTTTCCAGGCATCTCTCCTCAGAGGCCTCATTTCCAATACCAGCAAATGGTGGTTTCCTGAGGCACCAATAAGAACAAATCTCGTCTCCCCATGGAAAACTTGCTCATTGGAACTTTGTTATAACCTCTGGTTAGGAGAATCCTTCAGGGCCCTGGTGCCACTGCCCCATACCAAGGTCTCAATGGACTCAAACCAATATTAAGACCATCCTCAGGAGTGTCCATTAAACTCATTTAAGACCATCCTCAGGAAAGTCCATTCCAACTCAGCCCCCTCTGATGCTACCCCAAGCCAGCAGATCAAACGTTTCTTGTTGCTAGGAGACAATTGGAATTGAGGCTGTCTGCCCAGGCATCCATACTTAGAACCCTGCTCTGGAAAAATACCTTAGGAGACGTCCTGGAGCCATCCAACAAATCTTAATTGTCCCACAGAAGGAATCCTTGCGGTTTGGAGCATCTCACATCTCTAATAGTGGGAAAACCCCCATGGCCTCATAATGCCCCCCCCCTTCATGAAGGGGCCAACATGGACAGAAACTCCAACCTGAGCCAAAGTCTGATCCTCGACCTGACTTCAGACTCATGAGATCTCAATTCAGCTCTGCAGAGTGTGACTGCCATGTCCATTCCCCGAAACCTAAGCTTAGCTTGTGTTCTCAGACTTCCGTCCTCACTCTCCTGGCCCACAAGCCCTCCAGTTTGGGAATTCCGAAGCCACAATGCAGCACTCTGCCTGCCCTCCAGAAGAAAAACTTTGCCCTATGCTGCTAATAAGAAACCCCAAATGATTATCTAATGCATGCCACTCGACTGTAAAGCAATTATACAGCCTACCCTGAATACGAATGCCCTGTCTGGCACAGCCTGAGACAAGACATCCCAAACGACACCTAGACAGCTGGCTCCAACCTGGACACAAGGGACCCGCTATGGCTGTAGTTCGTCATCTCTTCCCAACCTCGGTTTTCAGGCTTCAGAACCTAGACCTTATCTCCAATCACTGCCCAGGGGTAAACGTGATTCAGAAATTAGAATTCCTCCTTCCCCATGGCCAGAAACCTTGTGGTTGGCATGTTGTCCAACGTTCAATGTGGGAAAACCTCATTGTCGGAAAGGCCACGCCAGTGCTTGAGGGCCGCCTAGGGCACAGACATGCATTGTGACCTGTAGCGTGAGTCCCGTATTAAAGTAACGCCTCTCAGTGGCTGGACCAAGATCCTGCATATGGGGCTTGTCATATCGATATGCCCCCAGGCTTAACCAGAGAGCGAGTATTCCAGTTGTCAGTACCCACTGCTATGCTCCAGAATCCCTCTACTGGGGGGACACATGAAGCAGAAAACAGGACTCTTCCCTTCCCACAGAATGACCCCAAACTCTTGGGGGCTGGACAAACTACCAGAGAGGGAGACTTCTACGACCCATGGGGCAACTCCTACATTAAACGGCCATTGTGGACAAAATATCCAGAGACAAAAGACTGAGCGACTGCCTCCCTCTCACCCTTCTTTCATATCCAGAGGATCTCCCCTCACGGACTGTAGATCAGGCCTGCCATAACCTCGGCCCCAAACGTGAGCTGAGTTTGGGTTTTTGGATGTCTGTCTGCACAGCCGTGGCCCACACCGCCTCCAGGCTGGGGTCTCTGGAGCCACACCACAGAACTGTGCCTGCTCTCTCCTAAGAAACTGCCCGTTCCATTGGCCACAACTCTACAAAATAGTAGAAACCTCAAGGTCCCCAAGGACATCCCACGACTGCAAGCCGCACTGGACAAACAGGGGCATTATGACACCAGCTGAGCAACTACTACCTCCATGCAGACACACAGACTGATATCCGCAGAGACAGAAGATTGAACCAGACAGGCCCCTAGGCCCTATTATGAACTCTTGCTTTGGTGTCCAGGTATCACTCCTCAGAGGCCTGGGTTCGAAGACCAGCATACGGGGCTATCCTGAGGCACCAGAAAGAAAACCTATCATCTCCGCATGGAAAGCTTCCTTGTTGGAGTTGTGTCAAACCCTTCGGGTTGGAGAATCCTGCAGAGTCCCTTAGCTACTGCCACATTCCAAGGTCTCCATGGCCACCAACCCACATTATGACTCATCCTCAGGAAAGTCCATTTAAACTCAGCCTTCTGGGTAGCTCACCCAAGAGCCCGCAGATTGAGGGTGCCTTGTCTTGACTTGACCAGGCAATGGGAAGGTGAGTTGGCGTTTCTCGGCATCCATGCTTAGGCCCCTGCTCTCGAGTCTTTCTGTATGGGGCATCCTGGAACCATCCAATAGTACTCAAATGTCCTGAAGAAGGAAACTTTGAAGTTTGGAGCAGTTCACAACTCCCAGCGTAGGTAAACCTCCCTGGCCTCATGACGCCCCCACCCCCCCTTCAGGAAGGGGCCGTCATGGACACAAACTCCAGCTTGAGGCAACATCTGATACTCGCCCTGACCTCAGATGAAGGAGATCGCGATTCAGCCTCTCTGCACAGTGGGCCCAAACCTCGTGCTACCTTGTGTTTTCAGACTTCCTTCCTCACACTCCTGGCAAACATGTCCTCAAGACTTGGAATTCTGGAACCAAAATGCAGCCCTATGCTGGCCCTCCAGAGGAAAAACGTTGCTCTATGGGGATCTCCATAAACCCCAAATGAGGATCAACCTGCTCGGTTCTCGACCTCACCCCAGTTGGATTGTTCGGGTTGTCCATTCATCCCTCCCCAGAGCTCTGCTTTGGAATCCCTCTTTTGGTGGGACACCTGAGGTAACAAAACTAAAAGGACTCCTCCCTTCCTTCAGATTGACCCCAAACAATTGGGATTGGACCAAATTCACAGAGAGGAAGTCTCGTCCATGGCCCATGAGGCCTCCCCGAGATTCCACAGCCATCGTTGACAACAAATCCAGAGACAAAAGTCTGAGCAAGCGCCTCACACTCGCTCTTTTGTCGTATCCCGAAGAGTTCTCTTCACGGTCTGTGGATCGGGCCTGCCATACCTACTTCCCAAACTAAGCCGAGTTTGTGTTTTCAGACTTCTGTCCCCACATTCCTGGCCCACAGACCCTTCAGGCTGGGGCCCCTGGAGCCACACATCAGGACTGTGCCTGTCCATACCACGGGAATTCTGCCCATTCCAATTTCCACAATCGTACAAATTAGGAAAAACCTCCAGAGTCCCCAAGGACATCCCAATAATGTAGGCCGCCCAGGACAAACAAGGGTCATCTGAAACCAGCTGAACATCTACCTCTACTCAGCGTAGATGGATGTCCCCAGAGAAGAAGATTGAATCAGACAGGCCCCTAGGCCTGAATCAGATTCATTGCTTTCGGTTACAGGTATCTCTCCTCAGAGGCCTGGTTTCCAATATTAGCATATGGGGATTTCATGAGGCAGCAATCAGAACAAATCTCTTCTCCACATGGGAAAATTATCCTTTGAATATGTCTCAAAACCTCCAGTTAGGAGAATCCTTCAGGGCCTGTGTGCCACTGCCCCATTACAAGGTCTCCATAGACACAAAAACACATTAGGACCCATCCACAGGAGAGTCCATTTCAACTCAGCGTATTCGGTTGCTCCGCGAGATCCAGCAGATCTAACTTGTCTTGTTGCTAGGAGACAATTGGAATGTGAGGTGGCCTACCCCGCCATCTATCCTTAAAACCCTGCTAGGAATCGTTGGCCTGGAGCCAACCAACAGGTCTCAATTGTCCTGCAGAAGAATTTTTGCAGTTGGGAACTTCTCAGAACTCCCATCGAGAGAGAACCACCATGGCCACATGATCCCCCCTCCTTCATAAAGGGGCCATCAGGGACATAAGGTCCAACCTGAACGATCGTCTGATCCTCACCCTGACTTCAGATGCATGAGATCTCGGTTCAGGTCTGTAGATTGTGCCTGCCATGTCCTCACCCAGAAACCTAAGCCTTGCTTCTGTCCTCAGACTTCTGTACACAGACTACTGGCTCACTAGCCCTCCAGTTTGGCAATCCAGAACTACAATTCTGCACTCTACCTGCCCTGCAGAAGAAATACATTGCCCTCTGGGGCTACCTAGTAACCCCAAATGAAGAACAAACTGCACGACACTTGGCTATACCCAAAATATATAGGATGACCTAGTCAATAATGCCCTTTCTGACACTGCCTGAACCTGGACCTCCTAGGCCCACCCAGACAGCTGACTACAAACTGAGAACTTCAGACCCCCCATGGCCTTAGTTCATTATCCCTTCCCAACCTCAGTTTTCAGGCTTCAGAACCTAGACCTTATCTCCAATCACTGCCCAGGTTTGAAAATGATGCAGAAATCAGAACTCCTTTCCGATGGCAGGAAAACTTGTGGTTGGCTTGTTGTCCAACGTTCAGTGTAGTGGAAACCAGTGTGTCCTTTGAGATCCCGCCATTGCTCGCGGTCGAGATAGGTAGCAAACACACATTGTGACCCTCAGCCTTAGCCCAGTCCTCAGGTAAGGCCTCTCAGTGGCTGGATGAAGAGACAGCATATTGGGCTTGCCATGCCCCTAGGCCCCAATTTTTAACAATAGTTCGGGTTGTCCCTTCACTCTTCCCCAGGGCTCTGCTTTGGAACTCCTCTTTTGGTGGGACACCTGAGGTAACAACCCTGAAAGGAGTACACCATCCAACAGAATGACGAAAAACAATTGGGATCGGGCCAAATCCACAGAGAGCAAGATTCGTCCATGGCCCATGAGGCCTCCTCGACATTCCAAGGCCATCGCTGAAACAAACTCCAGAGACAAAAGCCTGAGCAAGCGCCTCAGACTCGCACTATCTTCATATCCTGAAGATGTCTTCTCATGGTTTGTAGATCGGGCCTGCCATACCTACGTCCCCAAACATAAGCTGAGTTTGTGTTTTCAGACTTCTGTCCTCAAAGTCCTGGGCCACACACCATCCAGGCTGGCAACCCTGGAGCCACACATTAGGACTGTGCCTACCCAACCATGGGAATTCTGCCCATTCCATTGTCCAAAATCGTACAAATTAGGAGAACCCTCCAAAGTCCCTGAGGCCATCCCAATAGTATAGGTCGCCCGGGACAAAAAACGGCAGTCTGACACCAGCTGAGCATCTAACTCCACTCATACCCCCTAGAAGGATGACCCCAGAGAAGAAGATTGAACCAGACAGGACCCTAGGCCAAAATCGGATCCATTGCTTTGGTTTACAGGCATGTCTCCTCAAAACCCTGGATTCCAATACCAGCATTGGGGTTTTCCTGAGGCACCCATCAGAACAAACCTCATCTCCACAAGGAAATGTGCATGGGAGCTATGTCAAAAGCTTAGGAGAATACTTCAGGGTCTCGGTGCCACCGCCCCATTCCAAGGCCCTCATGGACACAAACACACATTAGACCCATCCTCAGGAAAGTCCATTTCAACTCAGCCACCCCGGTTGCTCCCGCAGAGCCATCAGTTCTAAACTGTCTTGTCGCTAGGAGACAATTGGAATGCTAGGCGGGCTTCCCAGGCATCCATCCTCGAACGTTGGTCTGGACTCATCCATATGGGATGTCCTGGAGCTGTCTAACAGGTCTCAATTATCCCACATAAGGAATCCTAGGAGAGGGCATCCCACCACTCCCAACGTGGGAAAACCTCCACGGCCTCGAGATTTGGCTCCCTTTATGAAGGGGCCGTCATGAACAGAAAATCCAAGCTGAGCCAACGTCTGATCCTCGCTGTGACTTCAGATGCATGAGATATTGCTTCAGATCTTCAGGGGATACATGTCGTGCCCTCGCCCTGAAACCAAAGTCTAGCTGTCCCTAGGACCCAAATTTAACCAGATTTCTGGTTGTCAACTCGCCCCTCCCCAGGGCTCTACTCTGGAATCCCTCATTTGGTGGGACAACTGAGTTTGAAAAACAAAACAAAACAAAACAACAACAACAAAAAACGGACTTCTTCCGTCCCACAGAATGAACCCAAACTCTTTGGATTAGGCCAAACCCCCAGGGAGTAAGACTCGTCCATTTCCCATGAAGTCACCCGGAAATTTCATGACCATGAATGCCATGATATCCAGAGATAAATACTTGAGCAAGAGCCTCACACTCGCCCTTTTTTCATATCCCGAAGAGTTCTCCTCATGGTCTGTAGATCAGTCCTGCCATACCTATGACCCGAAACATAAGCCGAGTTTGTGTTTTCAGACAAATGTCCAAACAGCCCTGGCCTACACAGCCTACAGGCTTAGGCCCCTGGAGCCAAGCTGAGGTCTGTACTTGCCCTCTCCAAGGGAATTCTGTGTGCCCATTCCAATGGCCACAACGCTACTAATAGGATAAATCTCCAAAGTCCCTGAGGCCATCCCAATAGTGGTGGCTTCCAAGGACAAACAGGAGCAATCTGAGCCCATCTGAGAACCTACCTGCACTCAGACTTGTAGACTGATATCCCTAGAGGTAAAAAGGAACGAACAGGCCCCTAGGCCCTAATCGGATCCATTGCTTTGGTTTCCAGGCATCTCTCCTCAGAGGCCTGGATTTCTGTACCAGCATATGGCTGTTTCTTGACTCACCCACCAGAACAAGTCTCATCTACACATGGTAAACTTGCTCGTGGGAGTGATGTCAAAGCCTCTGTTTAGGAGAACCCTTCATGGCCCCAGTGCCACCGCGTCATTCCAAGGTATCCATAGACACAAAAACATATAGGACCCATCCACACGAGAGTCCATTTCAACTCAGCGTATTCGGTTGCTCCGCGAGATCCAGCAGATCTAATCTGTGTTGTTGCTAGGAGACAATTGGAATGCGAGGTGGGCTACCCAGCCATCCATCCTTAGAACCCTGCTCGGAATCGTTAGCCTGGAGCCAACCAACAGGTATCAATTGTCCTGCAGAAGAATCTTTGAAGTTGAGAGCTTCTCACAACTCCCCTCGTGAGAAAACACCCATGGCCTCTTGATCCCCCGCCCCTTCATGAAGAGGCCCTCAGGGACATAAGGTCCAACCTGAGCGATGGTCTGATCCTCATCATGACTTCAGATGCACGAGATCTCGTATCAGATCTGTAGATTGTGCCTGCCATGTCCTCACCCAGAAACCTAAGCCTAGCTTGTGTCCTCAGACTTCCATTCTCAGACTAATGGCCCACAAGCCCTCCAGTTTGGCAATCCAGAATTATAATGCAGCACTCTGCCTGCCCTCCAAAAGAAAAACATTGCCTTCTGGGGCTACCCAGAAACCCCAAATGAAGATCAACCTGCACGCCACTTGGCTGTACCCAAAATATATAGGCTGACCTGGGCAATAATGCCCTTTCTGACAAAGGCTGAGCCTGGACCTCCTGGCCCCACCCATACAGCTGGCCGCTCACTGAGCACATCGGACCAGCCATTGCCTTAGGTCGTTATCTCTTCCCAGCCTCGGTTATCAGGATTTAGAACCTAGACCTTATCTCCAATCACTGCCCATGTTTGAAAATGATGCAGAAATCAGAACTCTTTCCCGATGGCAAGAAACCTTGTGGTAGGCTTGTTGTATAATGTTCAGTGTAGTGGATACGAGTGTGTCCAATGAGGCCCCGCCATTGCTCGCGGGCCACATAGGTGGCAAACACACATTGTGACCCTGAGCCTTAGCCCAGTCCTCAGGTAAGGCCTCTCAGTGGCTGGATGAAGAGACAGCATATTGGGCTTGCCATGCCCCTAGGCCCCAATTTTTAACAATAGTTCGGGTTGTCCCTTCACTCTTCCCCAGGGCTCTGCTTTGGAACTCCTCTTTTGGTGGGACACCTGAGGTAACAACCCTGAAAGGAGTACACCATCCAACAGAATGACGAAAAACAATTGGGATTGGGCCAAATCCACAGAGAGCAAGATTCGTCCATGGCCCATGAGGCCTCCTCGACATTCCACGGCCATCGCTGAAACAAACTCCAGAGACAAAAGCCTGAGGAAGCGCCTCAGACTCGCACTATCTTCATATCCTGAAGATGTCTTCTCATGGTTTGTAGATCGGGCCTGCCATACCTACGTCCCCAAACATAAGCTGAGTTTGTGTTTTCAGACTTCTGTCCTCAAAGTCCTGGGCCACACACCATCCAGGCTGGCGACCCTGGAGCCACATATTAGGACTGTGCCTACCCAATCCATGGGAATTCTGCCCATTCCATTGTCCAAAATCGTACAAATTAGGAGAACCCTCCAAAATCCCTGAGGCCATTCCAATAGTATAGGTCGCCCGGGACAAAAAAGGGTATGCTGACACCAGCTGAGCATCTAACTCCACTCATACCCTAGAAGGATGTCCCCAGAGAAGAAGATTGAACCAGACAGGACCCTAGGCCAAAATCGGATCCATTGCTTTGGTTTACAGGCATGTCTCCTCAAAACCCTGGATTCCAATACCAGCATTGGGGTTTTCCTGAGGCACCCATCAGAACAAACCTCATCTCCACAAGGAAACTTGTGCATGGGAGCTATGTCAAAAGCTTAGGAGAATACTTCAGGGTCCCGGTGCCACCGCCCCATTCCAAGGCCCTCATGGACACAAACACACATTAGACCCATCCTCAGGAAAGTCCATTTCAACTCAGCCACCCCCGTTGCTCCCGCAGAGCCATCAGTTCTAAACTGTCTTGTCGCTAGGAGACAATTGGAATGCTAGGCGGGCTTCCCAGGCATCCATCCTCGAACGTTGGTCTGGACTCATCCATATGGGATGTCCTGGAGCTGTCTAACAGGTCTCAATTATCCCACAGAAGGAATCCTAGGAGGGGGCATCCCACCACTCCCAACGTGGGAAAACCTCCACGGCCTCGAGATTTGGCTCCCTTTATGAAGGGGCCGTCATGAACTGAAAATCCAAGCTGAGCCAACGTCTGATCCTCGCTGTGACTTCAGATGCATGAGATATTGCTTCAGATCTTCAGGGGATACATGTCGTGCCCTCGCCCTGAAAACCCAAGTCTAGCTGTCCCTAGGACCCAAATTTAACCAGATTTCTGGTTGTCAACTCGCCCCTCCCCAGGGCTCTACTCTGGAATCCCTCATTTGGTGGGACAACTGAGTTTGAAAAACAAAACAAAACAAAACAACAACAACAAAAAACGGACTTCTTCCGTCCCACAGAATGAACGCAAACTCTTTGGATTAGGCCAAACCCCCAGGGAGTAAGACTCGTCCATTTCCCATGAAGTCACCCGGAAATTTCATGACCATGAATGCCATGATATCCAGAGATAAATACTTGAGGAAGAGCCTCACACTCGCCCTTTTTTCATATCCCGAAGAGTTCTCCTCATGGTCTGTAGATCAGTCCTGCCATACCTATGACCCGAAACATAAGCCGAGTTTGTGTTTTCAGACAAATGTCCAAACAGCCCTGGCCTACACAGCCTACAGGCTTAGGCCCCTGGAGCCAAGCTGAGGTCTGTACTTGCCCTCTCCAAGGGAATTCTGTGTGCCCATTCCAATGGCCACAACGCTACTAATAGGATAAATCTCCAAAGTCCTTGAGGCCATCCCAATAGTGGTGGCTTCCAAGGACAAACAGGAGCAATCTGAGCCCATCTGAGAACCTACCTGCACTCAGACTTGTAGACTGATATCCCTAGAGGTAAAAAGCAACGAACAGGCCCCTAGGCCCTAATCGGATCCATTGCTTTGGTTTCCAGTCATCTCTCCTCAGAGGCCTGGATTTCAGTACCAGCATATGGCTGTTTCTTGACTCACCCACCAGAACAAGTCTCATCTACACATGGGAGACTTGCACGTGGGAGTGATGTCAAAGCCTTAGAACCCTGCTGGGAGCTTCTCAATTGTCCTGCAGAAGAATCTTTGAAGTTGGGAGCTTCTCACAACTCCCATCGTGAGAAAACACCCATGGCCTCGTGTTCCCCCCCCGCATGAAGTGGCCTCAGGGACATATGGTCCAATCTGAGCGATCGTCTGATCCTCACCATGACTTCAGATGCACGAGATCTCGCTTCAGATCTGTAGATTGTGCCTGCCATGTCCTCACCCAGAAACCTAAGCCTAGCTTGTGTTCTCAGACTTCCGTCCTCACACTCCTGGCCCCGAAGCCCACAAGTTTGGCAATTCCGGACCATCATTTCAGTATTCTGCTTGCCGACTAGAAACAAAATATTGCCCAATGAGCTGCCCGGGCACTTTAAATGAGAATAAACCTACATGGCACTCGAATATACCCAAATTATATAGTCTAACCTGGGCAGTAATGCACTGTCTGACACACACTGAGCCGGGACCTCCTGAGCAACACCCAGACAGCTGACCACACTTTGAGCCCATAAGACCCACCGTGGCCTTAGGTCATCATCTCTTCCCTACCTCAGTTTTCAGGCTTAAGAACCTAGACCTTATTTCCAATCACTGCCCATAGTGTGTGTGTTGCAGAAATCAGAACTCTTCCTTACCCATGGCAAGAAACCTTATGGTTGGCATGTTGTCCAACGTTCAGTGTAGGGGAAACCAGCATTCACCCTGAGACCCCGCCCATTCTTGAGTGCGAGGAGGGCATAAACAATCATTGTGACCCTCAGCGTGAGTCCTGTCCTCTAGTACGTCCTCTCAGTGGCTCGACCATTAGATGCCATACTGGCCCGACATGTCCCTAGGCCCCAAATTTAAACCAGATGTCTGGTTGTCCAATCGCCCCTCCCCAGGTCTCTACTCTGGAATCCCTCATTTGGTGGGACAACTGACTTTGAAAAACAAAACAAAACAACAACAACAACAACAAAAAAAACGGACTTCTTCCTTCCCACAGAATGACCCCAAACTCTTTGGACTTAGCCAAAACCCCAGAGAGTAGGACTCGTCCATTTCCCATGAAGTCAGCCGGATATTTCATGACCATGAATGGCACGATATCCAGAGATAAATACTTGAGCAAGAGCCTCAGACTCGCCTTTTTTTCATATCCTGAAGTGTTCTCCTCATGGTCTGTAGATCATTCCTGCCATACCTATGACCCGAAATATAATCCGAGTTTATGTTTTCAGACAACTGTCCAAACAGCCCAGGCCTACACCCCCAAAAGGCTCAGGCCCCTGGAGCCAACCTGAGGACTGTACTTGCCCTCTCCAAGGGAATTCTGTGTGCCCATTCCAATGGCCACAACTCTACTAATAGGATAAACCTCCAAAGTCCCTGAGGCCATCCCAATATTTGTGGCTTCCCAGGACAAACAGGGGCAATCTGGGCCCATCAGAGCACCTACCGGCGCTCAGTCCCGTAGACTGATGTTGACAGAGGTAAAAAGGAACGAACCGGCCCCTAGGCACCTATCGGATCCATTGGTTTGGCTTCCAGGCATCTCTCCTCAGAGACCTGGATTTCAATAATAGCATATGGCTGTTTCTTGACTCACCCATCAGAACAAATCTCATCTACCACATGGGAAACTTGCACGATGGAGCTGTGTGAAAGCCTCTCTTTAGGAGAACCCTTCAGGGCCCCAGTGCCACCGCTTCAATCCAAGGTCTCCATAGACGCAAGATCATATTAGGACACATCCACGGGAGAGTCCATTTCAACTCAGCCTCCTCGGTTGCTCCCCCAGATCCAGCAGATCTAACCTGTCTTGTTGTGTGGTGAGAATAGGAATGCGAGGTTGGCTACCCAGCCATCCATCCTTAGAACTCTGCTCACAATCATTGTCCTGGAGGCAACCAACAGGTCTCAATTGTCCTGCAGAAGAATCTTTGCAGTTGGGAGTTTCTCAGAACTCCCATCTTGGGAAAACAACCATGGCCTCGTGATCCACCCCATCAGGGACAGAATGTCCAACCTGAGCGATTGTCTGATCCTCGCCCTGACTTCAGATGCACGAGATATCGATTCAGGCCTGTAGATTGTGCCTGCCATACCCTCACCCAGAATCCTAGGCCTAGCTTGGGTTCTCAGACATCCGTCCTCAGACTCCTGGCCCACAGTCCCTCCAGTTGGGCAATCCAAACTACAATGCAGCACTCTGCCTGCCCTCCAGAAGAAAAACATTGCCCTCTGGGTCTACCCAGAAACCCCAAATGAGGATCAACCTGCACGCCATTCAGCTGTACCCCAAATATATAGGCTGACCTGGGCACTAATGCCCTTTCTGACACAGCCTGAGCCTGGACCTCCTGGTCCCACCCAGACAGCTGGCCGCACACTGAGCACATCAGACCCGTCATGGCCTTAGTTCGTCATCTCTTCTCAACCTCGGTTTTCAGGCTTCAGAACCTAGACCTTATGTCCAATCACGGCACGGGTTTGAAATGACGCAGAAGTCAGAACTCTTTCCCCATGGCAAGAAACCTTGTGGTTGGCATGTTGTCCAAGGTTCAGTGTAGTTGAAACAGTGTGGGCCATGAGGCCCCGACCATGCTTGCGGGCCACATTGGTCACGAACACACATTGTGACCCTCAGCCTGAGCCCAGTCCTCAGGTAAGGCCTCTCAGTGGCTGGATGGAGAGACAGCATATTGGGCTTGCCATGCCCCTAGGCCCCAATTTTTAACCGTAGTTCGGGTTGTCCCTTCACTCTTCCCCAGGGCTCTGCTTTGGAATTCCTCTTTTGGTGGGACACCTGAGGTAACAAACCTGAAAGGAGTCCTCCCATCCCACAGATTGACGAAAAACAATTGGGATCGGGCCAAATACACAGAGAGCAAGATGCGTCCATGGCCCATGAGGCCTCCCCAACATTCCACGGCCATCGCTGATAAAAAATCCAGAGACAAAAGCCTGAGCACGCGCCTCAGACTCGCTCATTCTTCATATCCTGAAGAGTTCTTCAGATAAGAACCAACACTGCACTCGAATGCACCCAAAATATATCGTCTAACCTGGGCACTAATGCACTGTCTGACGACCTGAGCCTGACCTCGTGACCAACACAGACAGCTGACCGCACACTGAGCACATCAGACCCGCCATGGCCTTAGGTCATCATCTCTTCCCTACCTCAGTTTTCAGGCTTCAAAACCTAGACCTTATTTCCAGTCACTGCCCAGGGGTGACTGTGATGCAGAAATCAGAACTCTTCGTTACCCATGGCAAGAAACCTTGTGGTTGGCATGTTGTCCAACGTTCAGTGTAGGAGAAAGCAGCATTCACCCTGAGGCCACGCCCATTCTTGAGTGCGACGAGGGCATAAACACGCATTGTGATCCTCAGCGTGAGTCCTGTCCTCTAGTACGTCCTCTCAGTGGCTGGACCATTAGATGTCATAATGGGCTTTACATGTCCCAAGGCTCCAATTTTTAACCAGATTTCTGGTTATCCAGTCGCCCCTGCCCAGGGCTCTACTCTGGAATCCCTCATTTGGTTTGACACCTGAGTTTGAAAATCAAAAGAAAACCAATCAACAACAACAGAACAACGGACTTCTTCCATCCCACAGAATGACCCCAAACTCTTTGGAGGAGGCCAAACCCCCAGGGAGTAAGACACGTCCATTTCCCATGAAGTCACCCGGAAATTTCACGACCATGTCTGACACGATATCCAGAAAGAAAAACTTGAGCAAGAGCCTCACACTCGCCCTTTTTTCATATCCCGAAATGTTCTCCTCATGGTCTGTAGATCAGTCCTGCCATACCTATGACCCGAAACATAAGCCGAGTTTGTGTTTTCAGACAACTGTCCAAACAGCCCTGGCCTACACACCCTACAGGCTCAGGCCCCTGGAGCCAAACCAGACGACTGTGCTTGCCCTCTCCAAGGGAATTGTATGTGCCCATTCCAATGGCCACAACTCTACTAATAGGATAAACCTCCAAAGTCCCTGAGGCCATCCCAATATTTGTGGCTTCCCAGGACAAACAGGGGCAATCTGGGCCCATCTGAGCACCTACCGGCGCTCAGTCCCGTAGACTGATGTCGACAGAGGTAAAAAGGAACGAACCGGCCCCTAGGCACCTATCGGATCCATTGGTTTGGCTTCCAGGCATCTCTCCTCAGAGGCCTGGATTTCAATAATAGCATATGGCTGTTTCTTGACTCACCCATCAGAACAAATCTCATCTACCACATGGGAAACTTGCACGATGGAGCTGTGTGAAAGCCTCTCTTTAGGAGAACCCTTCAGGGCCCCAGTGCCACCGCTTCAATCCAAGGTCTCCATAGACGCAAAATCATATTAGGACACATCCACGGGAGAGTCCATTTCAACTCAGCCTCCTCGGTTGCTCCCCCAGATCCAGCAGATCTAACCTGTCTTGTTGTGTGGCGAGAATAGGAATGCGAGGTTGGCTACCCCCAGCCATCCATCCTTAGAACTCTGCTCACAATCATTGTCCTGGAGGCAACCAACAGGTCTCAATTGTCCTGCAGAAGAATCTTTGCAGTTGGGAGTTTCTCACAACTCCCATCTTGGGAAAACACCATGGCCTCGTGATCCACCCCATCAGGGACAGAATGTCCAACCTGAGCGATTGTCTGATCCTCGCCCTGACTTCAGATGCACGAGATATCGATTCAGGCCTGTAGATTGTGCCTGCCATACCCTCACCCAGAATCCTAGGCCTAGCTTGGGTTCTCAGACATCCGTCCTCAGACTCCTGGCCCACAGTCCCTCCAGTTGGGCAATCCAAACTACAATGCAGCACTCTGCCTGCCCCCTCCAGAAGAAAAACATTGCCCTCTGGGGCTACCCAGAAACCCCAAATGAGGATCAACCTGCACGCCATTCAGCTGTACCCCAAATATATAGGCTGACCTGGGCACTAATGCCCTTTCTGACACAGCCTGAGCCTGGACCTCCTGGTCCCACCCAGACAGCTGGCCGCACACTGAGCACATCAGACCCGTCATGGCCTTAGTTCGTCATCTCTTCTCAACCTCGGTTTTCAGGCTTCAGAACCTAGACCTTATCTCCAATCACGGCACGGGTTTGAAATGACGCAGAAGTCAGAACTCTTTCCCCATGGCAAGAAACCTTGTGGTTGGCATGTTGTCCAAGGTTCAGTGTAGTTGAAACCAGTGTGGGCCATGAGGCCCCGCCCATGCTTGCGGGCCACATTGGTCACAAACACACATTGTGACCCTCAGCCTGAGCCCAGTCCTCAGGTAAGGCCTCTCAGTGGCTGGATGGAGAGACAGCATATTGGGCTTGCCATGCCCCTAGGCCCCAATTTTTAACCGTAGTTCGGGTTGTCCCTTCACTCTTCCCCAGGGCTCTGCTTTGGAATTCCTCTTTTGGTGGGACACCTGAGGTAACAAACCTGAAAGGAGTCCTCCCATCCCACAGATTGACGAAAAACAATTGGGATCGGGCCAAATACACAGAGAGCAAGATGCGTCCATGGCCCATGAGGCCTCCCCAACATTCCACGGCCATCGCTGATAAAAAATCCAGAGACAAAAGCCTGAGCACGCGCCTCAGACTCGCTCATTCTTCATATCCTGAAGAGTTCTTCAGATAAGAACCTACACTGCACTCGAATGCACCCAAAATATATCGTCTAACCTGGGCACTAATGCACTGTCTGACGACCTGAGCCTGACCTCGTGACCAACACACAGACAGCTGACCGCACACTGAGCACATCAGACCCGCCATGGCCTTAGGTCATCATCTCTTCCCCCTACCTCAGTTTTCAGGCTTCAAAACCTAGACCTTATTTCCAGTCACTGCCCAGGGGTGACTGTGATGCAGAAATCAGAACTCTTCGTTACCCATGGCAAGAAACCTTGTGGTTGGCATGTTGTCCAACGTTCAGTGTAGGAGAAAGCAGCATTCACCCTGAGGCCACGCCCATTCTTGAGTGCGACGAGGGCATAAACACGCATTGTGATCCTCAGCGTGAGTCCTGTCCTCTAGTACGTCCTCTCAGTGGCTGGACCATTAGATGTCATAATGGGCTTTACATGTCCCAAGGCTCCAATTTTTAACCAGATTTCTGGTTATCCAGTCGCCCCTGCCCAGGGCTCTACTCTGGAATCCCTCATTTGGTTTGACACCTGAGTTTGAAAATCAAAAGAAAACCAATCAACAACAACAGAACAACGGACTTCTTCCATCCCACAGAATGACCCCAAACTCTTTGGAGGAGGCCAAACCCCCAGGGAGTAAGACACGTCCATTTCCCATGAAGTCACCCGGAAATTTCACGACCATGTCTGACACGATATCCAGAAAGAAAAACTTGAGCAAGAGCCTCACACTCGCCCTTTTTTCATATCCCGAAATGTTCTCCTCATGGTCTGTAGATCAGTCCTGCCATACCTATGACCCGAAACATAAGCCGAGTTTGTGTTTTCAGACAACTGTCCAAACAGCCCTGGCCTACACACCCTACAGGCTCAGGCCCCTGGAGCCAAACCTGACGACTGTGCTTGCCCTCTCCAAGGGAATTGTATGTGCCCATTCCAATGGCCACAACTCTACTAATAGGATAAACCTCCAAAGTCCCTGAGGCCATCCCAATATTTGTGGCTTCCCAGGACAAACAGGGGCAATCTGGGCCCATCTGAGCACCTACCGGCGCTCAGTCCCGTAGACTGATGTCGACAGAGGTAAAAAGGAACGAACCGGCCCCTAGGCACCTATCGGATCCATTGGTTTGGCTTCCAGGCATCTCTCCTCAGAGGCCTGGATTTCAATAATAGCATATGGCTGTTTCTTGACTCACCCATCAGAACAAATCTCATCTACACATGGGAAACTTGCACGATGGAGCTGTGTGAAAGCCTCTCTTTAGGAGAACCCTTCAGGGCCCCAGTGCCACCGCTTCAATCCAAGGTCTCCATAGACGCAAAATCATATTAGGACACATCCACGGGAGAGTCCATTTCAACTCAGCCTCCTCGGTTGCTCCCCCAGATCCAGCAGATCTAACCTGTCTTGTTGTGTGGCGAGAATAGGAATGCGAGGTTGGCTACCCAGCCATCCATCCTTAGAACTCTGCTCACAATCATTGTCCTGGAGGCAACCAACAGGTCTCAATTGTCCTGCAGAAGAATCTTTGCAGTTGGGAGTTTCTCACAACTCCCATCTTGGGAAAACAACCATGGCCTCGTGATCCACCCCATCAGGGACAGAATGTCCAACCTGAGCGATTGTCTGATCCTCGCCCTGACTTCAGATGCACGAGATATCGATTCAGGCCTGTAGATTGTGCCTGCCATACCCTCACCCAGAATCCTAGGCCTAGCTTGGGTTCTCAGACATCCGTCCTCAGACTCCTGGCCCACAGTCCCTCCAGTTTGGCAATCCAAACTACAATGCAGCACTCTGCCTGCCCTCCAGAAGAAAAACACTGCCCTCTGGGGCTACCCAGAAACCCCAAATGAGGATCAACCTGCACGCCATTCAGCTGTACCCCAAATATATAGGCTGACCTGGGCACTAATGCCCATTCTGACACAGCCTGAGCCTGGACCTCCTGGTCCCACCCAGACAGCTGGCCGCACACTGAGCACATCAGACCCGTCATGGCCTTGGTTCGTCATCTCTTCTCAACCTCGGTTTTCAGGCTTCAGAACCTAGACCTTATCTCCAATCACGGCTCGGGTTTGAAATGACGCAGAAGTCAGAACTCTTTCCCCATGGCAAGAAACCTTGTGGTTGGCATGTTGTCCAAGGTTCAGTGTAGTTGAAACCAGTGTGGGCCCATGAGGCCCCGCCCATGCTTGCGGGCCACATTGGTCACAAACACACATTGTGACCCTCAGCCTGAGCCCAGTCCTCAGGTAAGGCCTCTCAGTGGCTGGATGGAGAGACAGCATATTGGGCTTGCCATGCCCCTAGGCCCCAATTTTTAACCGTAGTTCGGGTTGTCCCTTCACTCTTCCCCAGGGCTCTGCTTTGGAATTCCTCTTTTGGTGGGACACCTGAGGTAACAAACCTGAAAGGAGTCCTCCCATCCCACAGATTGACGAAAAACAATTGGGATCGGGTCAAATACACAGAGAGCAAGATGCGTCCATGGCCCATGAGGCCTCCCCAACATTCCACGGCCATCGCTGATAAAAAAAATCCAGAGACAAAAGCCTGAGCACGCGCCTCAGACTCGCTCATTCTTCATATCCTGAAGAGTTCTTCAGATAAGAACCTACACTGCACTCGAATGCACCCAAAATATATCGTCTAACCTGGGCACTAATGCACTGTCTGACGACCTGAGCCTGACCTCGTGACCAACACACAGACAGCTGACCGCACACTGAGCACATCAGACCCGCCATGGCCTTAGGTCATCATCTCTTCCCTACCTCAGTTTTCAGGCTTCAAAACCTAGACCTTATTTCCAGTCACTGCCCAGGGGTGACTGTGATGCAGAAATCAGAACTCTTCGTTACCCATGGCAAGAAACCTTGTGGTTGGCATGTTGTCCAACGTTCAGTGTAGGAGAAAGCAGCATTCACCCTGAGGCCACGCCCATTCTTGAGTGCGACGAGGGCATAAACACGCATTGTGATCCTCAGCGTGAGTCCTGTCCTCTAGTACGTCCTCTCAGTGGCTGGACCATTAGATGTCATAATGGGCTTTACATGTCCCAAGGCTCCAATTTTTAACCAGATTTCTGGTTATCCAGTCGCCCCTGCCCAGGGCTCTACTCTGGAATCCCTCATTTGGTTTGACACCTGAGTTTGAAAATCAAAAGAAAACCAATCAACAACAACAGAACAACGGACTTCTTCCATCCCACAGAATGACCCCAAACTCTTTGGAGGAGGCCAAACCCCCAGGGAGTAAGACACGTCCATTTCCCATGAAGTCACCCGGAAATTTCACGACCATGTCTGACACGATATCCAGAAAGAAAAACTTGAGCAAGAGCCTCACACTCGCCCCCTTTTTCATATCCCGAAATGTTCTCCTCATGGTCTGTAGATCAGTCCTGCCATACCTATGACCCGAAACATAAGCCGAGTTTGTGTTTTCAGACAACTGTCCAAACAGCCCTGGCCTACACACCCTACAGGCTCAGGCCCCTGGAGCCAAACCTGACGACTGTGCTTGCCCTCTCCAAGGGAATTGTATGTGCCCATTCCAATGGCCACAACTCTACTAATAGGATAAACCTCCAAAGTCCCTGAGGCCATCCCAATATTTGTGGCTTCCCAGGACAAACAGGGGCAATCTGGGCCCATCTGAGCACCTACCGGCGCTCAGTCCCGTAGACTGATGTCGACAGAGGTAAAAAGGAACGAACCGGCCCCTAGGCACCTATCGGATCCATTGGTTTGGCTTCCAGGCATCTCTCCTCAGAGGCCTGGATTTCAATAATAGCATATGGCTGTTTCTTGACTCACCCATCAGAACAAATCTCATCTACCACATGGGAAACTTGCACGATGGAGCTGTGTGAAAGCCTCTCTTTAGGAGAACCCTTCAGGGCCCCAGTGCCACCGCTTCAATCCAAGGTCTCCATAGACGCAAAATCATATTAGGACACATCCACGGGAGAGTCCATTTCAACTCAGCCTCCTCGGTTGCTCCCCCAGATCCAGCAGATCTAACCTGTCTTGTTGTGTGGCGAGAATAGGAATGCGAGGTTGGCTACCCAGCCATCCATCCTTAGAACTCTGCTCACAATCATTGTCCTGGAGGCAACCAACAGGTCTCAATTGTCCTGCAGAAGAATCTTTGCAGTTGGGAGTTTCTCACAACTCCCATCTTGGGAAAACAACCATGGCCTCGTGATCCACCCCATCAGGGACAGAATGTCCAACCTGAGCGATTGTCTGATCCTCGCCCTGACTTCAGATGCACGAGATATCGATTCAGGCCTGTAGATTGTGCCTGCCATACCCTCACCCAGAATCCTAGGCCTAGCTTGGGTTCTCAGACATCCGTCCTCAGACTCCTGGCCCACAGTCCCTCCAGTTGGGCAATCCAAACTACAATGCAGCACTCTGCCTGCCCTCCAGAAGAAAAACATTGCCCTCTGGGGCTACCCAGAAACCCCAAATGAGGATCAACCTGCACGCCATTCAGCTGTACCCCAAATATATAGGCTGACCTGGGCACCAATGCCCATTCTGACACAGCCTGAGCCTGGACCTCCTGGTCCCACCCAGACAGCTGGCCGCACACTGAGCGCATCAGACCCGTTATGGCCTTAGTTCGTCATCTCTTCTCAACCTCGGTTTTCAGGCTTCAGAACCTAGACCTTATCTCCAATCATGGCACGGGTTTGAAATGATGCAGAAGTCAGAACTCCTTCCCCATGGCAAGAAACCTTGTGGTTGGCATGTTTTCCAAGGTTCAGTGTAGTTGAAACCAGTGTGGCCCATGAGGCCCCGCCCATGCTTGCGGGCCACATTGGTCACAAACCCACATTGTGACCCTCAGCCTGAGCCCAGTCCTCAGGTAAGGCCTCTCAGTGGCTGGATGGAGAGACAGCATATTGGGCTTGCCATGCCCCTAGGCCCCAATTTTTAACCGTAGTTCGGGTTGTCCCTTCACTCTTCCCCAGGGCTCTGCTTTGGAATTCCTCTTTTGGTGGGACACCTGAGGTAACAAACCTGAAAGGAGTCCTCCCATCCCACAGATTGACGAAAAACAATTGGGATCGGGCCAAATACACAGAGAGCAAGATGCGTCCATGGCCCATGAGGCCTCCCCAACATTCCACGGCCATCGCTGATAAAAAATCCAGAGACAAAAGCCTGAGCACGCGCCTCAGACTCGCTCATTCTTCATATCCTGAAGAGTTCTTCAGATAAGAACCTACACTGCACTCGAATGCACCCAAAATATATCGTCTAACCTGGGCACTAATGCACTGTCTGACGACCTGAGCCTGACCTCGTGACCAACACACAGACAGCTGACCGCACACTGAGCACATCAGACCCGCCATGGCCTTAGGTCATCATCTCTTCCCTACCTCAGTTTTCAGGCTTCAAAACCTAGACCTTATTTCCAGTCACTGCCCAGGGGTGACTGTGATGCAGAAATCAGAACTCTTCGTTACCCATGGCAAGAAACCTTGTGGTTGGCATGTTGTCCAACGTTCAGTGTAGGAGAAAGCAGCATTCACCCTGAGGCCACGCCCATTCTTGAGTGCGACGAGGGCATAAACACGCATTGTGATCCTCAGCGTGAGTCCTGTCCTCTAGTACGTCCTCTCAGTGGCTGGACCATTAGATGTCATAATGGGCTTTACATGTCCCAAGGCTCCAATTTTTAACCAGATTTCTGGTTATCCAGTCGCCCCTGCCCAGGGCTCTACTCTGGAATCCCTCATTTGGTTTGACACCTGAGTTTGAAAATCAAAAGAAAACCAATCAACAACAACAGAACAACGGACTTCTTCCATCCCACAGAATGACCCCAAACTCTTTGGAGGAGGCCAAACCCCCAGGGAGTAAGACACGTCCATTTCCCATGAAGTCACCCGGAAATTTCACGACCATGTCTGACACGATATCCAGAAAGAAAAACTTGAGCAAGAGCCTCACACTCGCCCTTTTTTTTTCATATCCCGAAATGTTCTCCTCATGGTCTGTAGATCAGTCCTGCCATACCTATGACCCGAAACATAAGCCGAGTTTGTGTTTTCAGACAACTGTCCAAACAGCCCTGGCCTACACACCCTACAGGCTCAGGCCCCTGGAGCCAAACCTGACGACTGTGCTTGCCCTCTCCAAGGGAATTGTATGTGCCCATTCCAATGGCCACAACTCTACTAATAGGATAAACCTCCAAAGTCCCTGAGGCCATCCCAATATTTGTGGCTTCCCAGGACAAACAGGGGCAATCTGGGCCCATCTGAGCACCTACCGGCGCTCAGTCCCGTAGACTGATGTCGACAGAGGTAAAAAGGAACGAACCGGCCCCTAGGCACCTATCGGATCCATTGGTTTGGCTTCCAGGCATCTCTCCTCAGAGGCCTGGATTTCAATAATAGCATATGGCTGTTTCTTGACTCACCCATCAGAACAAATCTCATCTACCACATGGGAAACTTGCACGATGGAGCTGTGTGAAAGCCTCTCTTTAGGAGAACCCTTCAGGGCCCCAGTGCCACCGCTTCAATCCAAGGTCTCCATAGACGCAAAATCATATTAGGACACATCCACGGGAGAGTCCATTTCAACTCAGCCTCCTCGGTTGCTCCCCCAGATCCAGCAGATCTAACCTGTCTTGTTGTGTGGCGAGAATAGGAATGCGAGGTTGGCTACCCAGCCATCCATCCTTAGAACTCTGCTCACAATCATTGTCCTGGAGGCAACCAACAGGTCTCAATTGTCCTGCAGAAGAATCTTTGCAGTTGGGAGTTTCTCACAACTCCCATCTTGGGAAAACAACCATGGCCTCGTGATCCACCCCATCAGGGACAGAATGTCCAACCTGAGCGATTGTCTGATCCTCGCCCTGACTTCAGATGCACGAGATATCGATTCAGGCCTGTAGATTGTGCCTGCCATACCCTCACCCAGAATCCTAGGCCTAGCTTGGGGTTCTCAGACATCCGTCCTCAGACTCCTGGCCCACAGTCCCTCCAGTTTGGCAATCCAAACTACAATGCAGCACTCTGCCTGCCCCTCCAGAAGAAAAACATTGCCCTCTGGGGCTACCCAGAAACCCCAAATGAGGATCAACCTGCACGCCATTCAGCTGTACCCCAAATATATAGGCTGACCTGGGCACTAATGCCCTTTCTGACACAGCCTGAGCCTGGACCTCCTGGTCCCACCCAGACAGCTGGCCGCACACTGAGCGCATCAGACCCGTCATGGCCTTAGTTCGTCATCTCTTCTCAACCTCGGTTTTCAGGCTTCAGAACCTAGACCTTATCTCCAATCATGGCACGGGTTTGAAATGATGCAGAAGTCAGAACTCTTTCCCCATGGCAAGAAACCTTGTGGTTGGCATGTTGTCCAAGGTTCAGTGTAGTTGAAACCAGTGTGGCCCATGAGGCCCCCGCCCATGCTTGCGGGCCACATTGGTCACAAACACACATTGTGACCCTCAGCCTGAGCCCAGTCCTCAGGTAAGGCCTCTCAGTGGCTGGATGGAGAGACAGCATATTGGGCTTGCCATGCCCCTAGGCCCCAATTTTTAACCGTAGTTCGGGTTGTCCCTTCACTCTTCCCCAGGGCTCTGCTTTGGAATTCCTCTTTTGGTGGGACACCTGAGGTAACAAACCTGAAAGGAGTCCTCCCATCCCACAGATTGACGAAAAAAAAACAATTGGGATCGGGCCAAATACACAGAGAGCAAGATGCGTCCATGGCCCATGAGGCCTCCCCACACATTCCACGGCCATCGCTGATAAAAAAAAATCAGAGACAAAAGCCTGAGCACGCGCCTCAGACTCGCTCATTCTTCATATCCTGAAGAGTTCTTCAGATAAGAACCTACACTGCACTCGAATGCACCCAAAATATATCGTCTAACCTGGGCACTAATGCACTGTCTGACGACCTGAGCCTGACCTCGTGACCAACACACAGACAGCTGACCGCACACTGAGCACATCAGACCCGCCATGGCCTTAGGTCATCATCTCTTCCCTACCTCAGTTTTCAGGCTTCAAAACCTAGACCTTATTTCCAGTCACTGCCCAGGGGTGACTGTGATGCAGAAATCAGAACTCTTCGTTACCCATGGCAAGAAACCTTGTGGTTGGCATGTTGTCCAACGTTCAGTGTAGGAGAAAGCAGCATTCACCCCTGAGGCCACGCCCATTCTTGAGTGCGACGAGGGCATAAACACGCATTGTGATCCTCAGCGTGAGTCCTGTCCTCTAGTACGTCCTCTCAGTGGCTGGACCATTAGATGTCATAATGGGCTTTACATGTCCCAAGGCTCCAATTTTTAACCAGATTTCTGGTTATCCAGTCGCCCCTGCCCAGGGCTCTACTCTGGAATCCCTCATTTGGTTTGACACCTGAGTTTGAAAATCAAAAGAAAACCAATCAACAACAACAGAACAACGGACTTCTTCCATCCCACAGAATGACCCCAAACTCTTTGGAGGAGGCCAAACCCCCAGGGAGTAAGACACGTCCATTTCCCATGAAGTCACCCGGAAATTTCACGACCATGTCTGACACGATATCCAGAAAGAAAAACTTGAGCAAGAGCCTCACACTCGCCCTTTTTTTCATATCCCGAAATGTTCTCCTCATGGTCTGTAGATCAGTCCTGCCATACCTATGACCCGAAACATAAGCCGAGTTTGTGTTTTTTCAGACAACTGTCCAAACAGCCCTGGCCTACACACCCTACAGGCTCAGGCCCCTGGAGCCAAACCTGACGACTGTGCTTGCCCTCTCCAAGGGAATTGTATGTGCCCATTCCAATGGCCACAACTCTACTAATAGGATAAACCTCCAAAGTCCCTGAGGCCATCCCAATATTTGTGGCTTCCCAGGACAAACAGGGGCAATCTGGGCCCATCTGAGCACCTACCGGCGCTCAGTCCCGTAGACTGATGTCGACAGAGGTAAAAAGGAACGAACCGGCCCCTAGGCACCTATCGGATCCATTGGTTTGGCTTCCAGGCATCTCTCCTCAGAGGCCTGGATTTCAATAATAGCATATGGCTGTTTCTTGACTCACCCATCAGAACAAATCTCATCTACCACATGGGAAACTTGCACGATGGAGCTGTGTGAAAGCCTCTCTTTAGGAGAACCCTTCAGGGCCCCAGTGCCACCGCTTCAATCCAAGGTCTCCATAGACGCAAAATCATATTAGGACACATCCACGGGAGAGTCCATTTCAACTCAGCCTCCTCGGTTGCTCCCCCAGATCCAGCAGATCTAACCTGTCTTGTTGTGTGGCGAGAATAGGAATGCGAGGTTGGCTACCCAGCCATCCATCCTTAGAACTCTGCTCACAATCATTGTCCTGGAGGCAACCAACAGGTCTCAATTGTCCTGCAGAAGAATCTTTGCAGTTGGGAGTTTCTCACAACTCCCATCTTGGGAAAACCACCATGGCCTCGTGATCCACCCCATCAGGGACAGAATGTCCAACCTGAGCGATTGTCTGATCCTCGCCCTGACTTCAGATGCACGAGATATCGATTCAGGCCTGTAGATTGTGCCTGCCATACCCTCACCCAGAATCCTAGGCCTAGCTTGGGTTCTCAGACATCCGTCCTCAGACTCCTGGCCCACAGTCCCTCCAGTTTGGCAATCAAAACTACAATGCAGCACTCTGCCTGCCCTCCAGAAGAAAAACATTGCCCTCTGGGGATACCCAGAAACCCCAAATGAGGATCAACCTGCACGCCATTCAGCTGTACCCCTATCAGGGGTGGATCAGGGACGTATGCCCAATATAATGAGCCCTGGGCTGCCAACACCTGTTGCATTAAGATAAGCATCAGTAGCAAAACATGAGTTCGGGTGAGAAAAATGCACTCTATGCTGAGCTATTTGAAGAAGGGCCTGAAGCTGGGCAGTCTCTTGTCTCGGCCACAGTTGTTGAACTGGCTCCGCCTTCATGGGAACAGGCTGCAGGACAGTCGTCGTCGCGCTATCATCATCATCACCAGCATCCTCCACAGGTTCCACGGCCACCAGCCTGGTGAGGCGTTCCGGCACCCAGAGTGGAGCAGGCGCATCCTGTGGGAAAACACAGAGGGAACCTCGGTGCCACCTAAGCACCGGGTCCCTTCCATAAGCCAGTAAGGACATCTTTCCATTTCACCATTGACTGCTGCATTTTCTGTTGGCCCCAATGACGTTCCGCGGCCGAAGTGCCGTCCTTGTCAACCGTGAGAAAATTTAAAATAAAGGTAACCAAATTGGTGAGATCATTGGGTGTACAATAATCTTCTCCAATTCCCCCTTTTTGAATTCTTTGCAAGGTAGTATTAAAGGTCACGTGCGTGCGTTCCACTATGCCCTGGCCTCGAGGATTATATGGTATACCTGTAACATGTTGGATATTGTAGCAGGCCATAAAGCTGCGAAAGCTTGCAGAAGTATAAGCAGGGGCATTGTCTGTTTTTAAATGTTTTGGTACTCCCCAGCAGGCAAAGTTGCGCAGGCAATGGGACATCACATTTTTGACATTTTCCCCTCGTAAGGGGGTCGCGCTAACAATCCCCGAGCAAGTGTCTACACTTAAATGGACGTATCTTTGTTGTCCGAAGGAAGGGACATGTGTTACATCCATTTGCCATAGATGGTTAGGTAAGAGCCCTTTGGGATTTACCCCTAGGGAGGGCATAGGCAAATGTGTTACACAATTACCACAAGACTTCACGATGTCTCGTGAATCAGCTCTTGAGATGTTAAAGCGCATTTTTAAAGTTTGGGCATTGACATGCCACCTTTTATGATAAGTTCTCGCATCCTCCAAGGCGCTACAGACATGAAAGCGTGCGGCCATGTCAGCTATATGGTTCCCTTCAGTTATAGGCCCTGGGAAGTCTGAGTGTGCTCTAAGATGTCCGATATAAAAAGGGGCACCACGAGAAAGAATGAGGTCTTGCAATTCAATCAGCAGGGAGGAAATTTCTGATTGACTGGCTGAGATAATTGCAGTCTCAACAGATCTGGTAGCTACAACTGCATATTTACTGTCTGAAATAATATTGATAGGCTGATTTTGAAACCTTTGTAAAACACACATAATTACCAACAATTCTGTTCTTTGAGCTGAGGTTGATGGCACAACAACTGGAACTACCTCTCCTTCTACCACGTAGGCACCAGTTCCAGATTTACTACCATCTGTAAACACCTTGAGGGCATCAACCAATGGCTCTAATCGGCAGGATTTAGGCCATATGAGGGGTGTATTTTTTGTAAAATCCAATTAGGGGGTGTGAGGGATAATGATTATCAAATGCAACAGGATAAGCAATCGTCAAAATGGCCCAATCATCATTTTCATGTGTTAAAATGTTCACTTGGGTTTTGTCATAAGGGACTATACACGCATCGGGCAGTCTCCCGAGGACCTGTATGCTAGCTTTGAATACTTTGCTTGCTATCAGGGCTACAGCTGTAGCATACGGAGTGATGACACGGCTAAGATTATGGGGCAGGTAAATCCATAACAGGGGTCCTCCCTGCCATAGTGCTCCTGTGGGTGATCCAGGGGACGGGATAACTACTGCATGTATAGGCTTTTCCGGGTCGCATCTATCTGCTGCTGTTAAGGCTAGTCTGCTTTTAACCAATTGTAATGATCTAATGGCAGCTGGGGTAAGAGTTCTTGGGGAGTCTAATCTAGGATCTCCTGGCAGGATATCAAATAAGGGTTTTAATTCTGCTGTAGTGATTTTTATATATGGTCGGATCCAATTAATATCTCCTAAGAGCTTTTGGAAATCATTTAATGTATGTAGGCAATCTTTACGGATCTGAACCAATTGAGGTTTCACTGTCGTTTTTGAGAGTTGCAGACCGAGATACTTCTGTAGACTCCCTGCCTGAATCTTTTCAGGGGATATAGTTAGTCCCCACTCTGCCAATTGCTTCTGTAGGAAGGTCAGAGCCAAGGGCAGAGACTTCTCATTTGGCCCACAAATCAGAATGTCATCCATATAGTGATAACAAAGTAGGTTTGGAAATGCCTTTCGAAAAGGTTCCAGTGCTCGACTCACATACAACTGACACAAGGTGGGGCTATTAGCCATCCCTTGAGGGAGCACTTTCCACTCATATCTTTGATCTGGCTCAGCATGATTAATGGATGGGAGAGTAAAAGCAAAGCGCTCCATATCCACAGGGTGTAAAGGAATGGAGAAGAAACAGTCTTTGATATCTATTATGATAGAGGGCCAATTTTTGGGCAATGCTGTCACAACTGGAAGTCCCAACTGAAGGGGTCCCATGACTTGCATTTGATCATTAATTTGTCGCAGGTCATGTAACAATCGCCATTTTCCTGATTTCTTTTTTATCACAAATATAGGAGTATTCCACGGAGACGTGGATTCTTGAATGTGTCCTGCTTTGAGTTGCTCTTGAACTAATTCCCTTGCTGCTTGTAGCCTGTTTTTTTGGTTAAAGGCCACTGAGGCACCCAGCGCGGCTCCTGTTGTTTCCAAGTTATTCGAATTGCCTCAGTGGCCGCTAGGAAAAACCCTGACCTCCTATGGAAGGGGGATCGGGATCTCCCTGGCCCTTGGTTCCAAGGCCCTGACCAGGTTTATATCCCATGTTCCTCATTATGGTTTGAGAGGCCTCACTATATAGTTTTTCAGTAGTAAGTCTAATATCCATCTGTTCCAGCACATCGCGTCCCCACAGAGAAACGGGGGGTGGCACAAACATACGGTTGGAAAATGCCTTTATGTCCCTCCTCATCTTCCCAATCTAAGGACGCGGCACTAATATCTGGGCTGGTAGCTATTCCTAATCCTCAGAGGGTTTGATTAGCCTTAACTAGGGCCCAGGCTTTAGGCCAATCTAGATGATTGATAATACTTTTATCTGCTCCCGTATCTAGGAGCCCCCAGAAAGGTTTTCCTCTGATTTTTAATCTAAGCATAGGCCTCTCTTTCATATTCAGAGTAAGGCACGCGAGGGAAGACCCTGTGGACCCTAGGCCACCTTTCCTCGCCTGGCCTGTGGATGGATATTTATCATGATTGCTGGGTAATATTAAAAGCTGTGTGACCCTATCCCCTGGATTTATAATGTTGATACCCCTTGGGGAAGAAACCAGAATCTTAACCTCCCCTTCAAAATCGGGGTCAATGACTCCCGGGTGAACCTGAAGTCCCCGCATAGTGGAGGAGCTCCTACCAAGGAGGAGCCCCACCATTCCTTTCGGAAGCCCTCCATGCAGGTCAGATGGTAAGGCCTGCACTCCCATTTCTGGCGTTAGGACCATTCGGGTGGTGGCACAGACGTCAAGTCCGGCGGAGCCTGTTGTGGCTCTCCTAGGCCCTGCGTGGATTGACTCCCCTGATCGGAAGGTGGGAAAGTCCATCGCGGCTTGATAGGTAGAGACATTGCCACCCCGTATAGATTGATTCGGGCCCCGGGGGGTGGGGCCCTGCCTCCCGTTTTTTGAATTTCCCCAATTATTCGGTGGCAATGAATTTCCCTCAATATCAGCCACAGACCGACACTCAAATGCCCAGTGATTCCCTTTCCTACATCGTGGGCAAAGGTGAGGCTTAGGGCCCCCCGGCGACTTGGAAGGGGGTACCCTTCCAACTTGAATTCCACGCTGTGGACAGTTTCTTTTTAAATGGCCTTCACGACCACAATGAAAGCAGCCCTTGACACCAACCACTCCTTTACCTTGCATAGCTTGTGCAAATGCTGCCGCCATAACTTGTCCCTGGATGGTAGGCCCAGTTATATCCCTACAGACCTTAATATAGGCTGAAAGGTCCTTCGATCTCCATGGTCTAATGGCTTCTCTACACCATTTTATTAGTGTTTTCAAAGGCCAATTGTTTAATCAGCGGCATTGCCGTGTCTGCATCCCCAAACATCCTACCTGCAGTTTGCATTAATCTATCCACAAAATCTGCATAAGGCTCATCAGGCCCTTGCAACACTTTAGACAATTGGCCATGCAAATCCCCTGCCCCTCTCAGAGTTTTTCCATGCTCTGAGAGCCGCTGTGGCTATCTGCTGGTATACCACAGGAGGATAAACACTTTGAGCCTGGGCCCCAAGATATGGCCCTGCACCTGTGAGCATGTCCAGGTCCCACTGCGGGTTACCTGCAGCTGCATTTCTCCGTGCTGTATCCTGACAGTTGTCTTGATTTTGAATCTTCCACTCTAAATATTGTCCTCCACTTAAGACTGCTCTAGTAAGATTGGCCCAATCTTCTGGTATAAGGAATAATGCCCCCAGTGACTCCACCAAGGAAACTGTAAAGGCGGCCTGAGGTCCATAGGCACTTACTGCCTCTTTAAGCTGTTTTTACCAACTTAAAATCTAGTGGCTGGTGGTACCTCTGCTGATTCTGATCTTCTAAAACTGGAAAAAACCCTTTGCTCGGATCAAAGACCTCTCTCCAACTTTGTGCCTTACACTCTGAACAATAACACGTCTTGGCACAGCTGGGCCGATGGGGGGGCACTCACAGGGCGGCGCTGAGGGGTTTGAAAGTGGAGGCGGCGTAACATCTGCCTCCAATTCCAGCTGCGCCTTATCAGTGACTCCCGCTTTCAATTCTGGCTGCGCCTTCGCTTCAGCCTGCACTTCGGCCTTCAGCTGCTTCATGACCTCCCTCTGCATTTTTAAACTCTCCAACACCTTCTGTAACCCCGTCTCCTTGCTCTCAAACTGTTGCCGTATGATTTCTAAATCCTGAAGGGCCTGAGAACTGTAAGATTTCTTCTTCTCACCGACTCCCTTCTCCCCTATCTCTTGCAACTCACTATCTGAAAGTCCTTCCGAGCTCTCACTCCCGGGGTCAGAATCCTTAGAGGACCCCTTACGAGATTCCTCCCTTACTCGTTCCAGAACCTCTCCTCCCTGTTGCACCGCCTCTTTCAAGGGCTCTCTAGTGGACTGTAGGCATACCTTTACCAATGACCAAACGGCAAGAGTTCCCGGGGTCACCGATGGGCAGCATTTCAAATCTTCTCCTAAGTGCTCCCACTGAGGCATATTTAAGAGCCCTTCATCTATGAACCAGGGAGCTACTTCAGCCACTTCTCTTAAAAAGGTACGAGCCGTTTTTCGTCTTTAACGGGGTACCATTGGCCTTGAGAACGTCCTTCAGCGGACTCTCCATCTTACACCTAGAGATCTCGTTCCCCATTCCGAGGAAACTTCCCTTATTGTCTCCGTAGAACTTCACAAACTCCTAACGTCTTATCGTCTACGGAGAGATTTCCTGTTAAACCTTATCGTCCCCGTAGAACTTCACAAACTCCTAACGTCTTATCGTCTACGGGGAACTTCTTATCGTCCCTGAAGAACTTCATAAACACCCTTACGTCCGATCGTCTTCAGGGAACTTCCCTGTCGCTAGACAGGCCTGCCAACTGACAGAAATGGGTGCAGTGCACTTGCACACTTTACCTTATCGTTGCTCTTACCTCGACCTTACCTTCTGCGTTTAAAGGTGGGAGGTCCCGGGTGTCGGCACCAGTTGTCGCTCTCGGCCCGCAAGAACGACCCGCAGACGAGGTGAGTGGCAAACTTCTTTATTACTAACGTTAATGTACTAATGATAATGGCGGCCGCGCCACACCAAGCACTTACATCAGTATATATTCATGTGTGTACGCCCCCCTTCCTGCCCAATCAGAATGCCGTGCATGCAGTGCCCTCGTGTGCTCTTATGTAACCGAGCAGGATTCTTTTGTTCTCTAGCAGTGATCATGCATATATCTCTTGGCTTCTAGTGCTGTTCACGCACCGATCACGAGCGCGCCAACATTCTCCTCAACCAATCATCCTCATTTCCTCAATCCACGGGCACATCCATCTACGTGACTCCGTGTATCTGCTGAATGGCTCTCCACAGATCAGGCCAAGTCCACAGAGAGCAAGATTCGTCCATGGCCAAAGAGGCCACCCCCCAACATTCCACGACCATCGCTGATACACAATCCAGGGACAAAAGCCTGAGCACGCACCTCAGACGTGCTCATTATTCATATCCTAAGAGTTCTTCAGATAAGAACCTACACGGCACTCGAAGGCACCCAAAATGAATAGTCTAACCTGGGAACTAATGCACTGTCTGACAACCTGTGCCCGGACCTCGTGACCAACACCCAGACAGCTGACCGCACACTGAGCACATCAGACCCGCCATGGCCTTAGGTCATCATCTCTTCCCTAACCTCAGTTTTCAGGCTTCAGAACCTAGACCTTATCTCCAATCACTGCCCATGGCTGACTCTGATGCAGAAATCAGAACTCTTCCTTACCCATGGCAAGAAACCTTGTGGAAGGCATGTTGTCCAACGTTCAGTGTAGGAGAAACCAGCATTCACCCTGATGCCACGCCCATTCTTGAGTGCGACGAGGGTATAAACACGCATTGTGATCCTGAGCGTGAGTCCTGTCCTCTAGTACGTCCTCTCAGTGGCTGGACCATTAGATGTCATAATGGGCTTGACATATCCCTAGGCCCCAATTTTTAACCAGATTTCTGGTTGTCCAGTCGCCCCTCCCCAGGGCTCTACTCTGGAATCCCTCATTTGGTGGGACCCCTGAGGTTGAAAAACAGAACAAAACAAATAAACAACAACAGAACAACGGACTTCTTCTATCCCACAGAATGACCCCAAACTCTTTGGACGGGGCCAAACGCCCAGAGTGTAGTACTCGTCCATTTCCCATGAAGTCACCCGGAAATTTCACGACCATGAGTGACACGATATCCAGAGACAAAAACTTGAGCAAGAGCCTCACACTCGCCCTTTTTTCATATCCCGAAGATTTCTCCTCATGGTCTGTAGATCAGTCCTGCCATACCTATGACCCGAAACATAAGCCGAGTTTGTGTTTTCAGACAACTGTCCAAACAATCCCTGACCTACACACCCTACAGGCTCAGGCCCCTGGAGACAAACCTGACGACTGTGCTTGCCCTCTCCAAGGGAATTGTATGTGCCCATTCCAATGGTCACAACCATACTAATAGGATAAACCTTCAATGTCCCTGATGCCATCCCAATATTTGTGGCTTCCCAGGACAAACAGGGGCAATCTGGGCCCATCTGAGCACCTACCGGCACTCAGACCTGTAGACTGATGTACCCAGAGGTAAAAAGGAACGAACAGGCCCTTAGGCACATATCGGATCCATTGCTTTGGTTTCCAGGCATCTCTTCTCAACGGCCTGGATTTCAGTAACAGCATATGGCTGTTTCTTCACTAACCCATCAGAACAAATCTCATCTACACACGGGAAACTTGCACGATGGAGCTCTGTGAACGCCTCACTTTAGGAGAACCCTCAGGGCCCCAGTGCCACCACTTCATTCCAAGGTCTCCAGAGACACAAAAATCATATTAGGACACATCCACGGGAGAGTCCATTTCAACTCAACCTCCTCGGTTGCTCCCCCAGATCCAGCAGATCTAACCTGTCTTGTTGCTTGGAGACAATTGGAATGCGAGGTGGGCTACCCAGCCAACCATCCTTAGATCCCTGCTCAGAATAGTTGTCCTGGAGCCAATCAACAGGTCTCAATTGTCCTGCAGAAGAATCTCTGCAGTTTGGAGCTTCTCACAACTCCCATCGTGGGAAAACCCCCATGGCCTCGTGATCCACACCCCCTTCAAGATAGGGCCATCAGGGACAGAATGTCCAACCTGAGTCCAACTGTAGTTCGGGTTGTCCCTTCACTCTTCCCCAGGGCTCTGCTTTGGAATTCCTCTTTTGGTGGGACACCTGAGGTAACACACCTGAAAGGAGTCCTCCCATCCCACAGATTGACGAAAAAAACAATTGGGATCGGGCCAAATCCACAGAGAGCAAGATTCGGCCATGGCCCATGAGGCCTCCCCAAAATTCCACGGCCATCGCAGATACAAAATCCCGAGACAAAAGCCTGAGCACGCGCCTCAGACTCGCTCATTCTTCATATCCTGAAGTGTTCTTCAGATAAGAACCTACACGGCACTCGAATGCACCCAAATATATAGTCTAACCTGGGCACTAATGCACTGTCTGACAACCTGAGCCCGGACCTCGTGACCAACACCCAGACAGCTGACCGCACACTGAGCACATCAGACCCGCCATGGCCTTAGGTCATCATCTCTTCCCTACCTCAGTTTTTCAGGCTTCCGAACCTAGACCTTATCTCCAATCACTGCCCATGGGTGACTCTGATGCAGCAATCAGAACTCTTCCTTACCCATGGCAAGAAACCTTGTTGTTGGCAAGTTGTCCAACGTTCAGTGTAGGAGAAACCAGCATTCACCCTGAGGCCCCGCCCATTCTTGAGTGCGACGAGGGCATAAACACGCATTGTGACCCTCAGTGTGAGTACTGTCCTCTAGTATGTCCTCTTAGTGTCTGGACCATTAGATATATTTGTGGCATCCCAGGACAAATAGGGGCAATCTGGGCCCATCTGAGCACCTACCGGCACTCAGACACGTAGACTGATGTCCCCAGAGGTAAAAAGGAACGAACATGTCCATAGGCACCTATCGGATCCATTGCTTTGTTTTCCAGGCATCTCTACTTAGAGATCCTTAGAACCCTTAGAATCCTGCTCTTGCGTCGTTCCTTATGGGACAATCTTGAGCCATCCAACAGGTTCGAATGTCCGACAGGAGTCCTTGTTCATGGACCACCTCACAACTCATATCATGGAAAGCTTCCAAGGTCACATGATGCCCCCAATCTTCATGATGTGGATCATGGAAAGAAACTCCAACCTGAGCCAACGGCTGATCTTCGCCTTGACTTCAGATGCACGATATCTTTATTAAGCTCTTCAGAGTGTACCTGCTGTGTGCCCTCACCCCAAAAACCTAAGCATAGCTAGTGTTCTCAGACTTCCGTCCTCACTCTCCTGGACCACACGCCCTCCAATTTGGGATTTCCGATGACACAGTGCTGCACTCTGCCTGCCCTCTAGAAGAAAAACGTTGCCCTATGGGTCTACCCAGAAACCTCAAATGAGGATAAACCTGCATGCCACTCAACTGTACACCAATTATATCGTCTAGCCTGTACACTACTGCCCTGTCTGACACAACCTGAGGCCTGAATTCCCAACCGACACCCAGACAGCTTGCCGTACACTGAGAACATCTGAACCGCCATGGCCTTAGGTTGCCATCTCTTTCCAACCTGGTTTTCAGGCGACAGAAACCTAGGCCTTATCTCTACTCATTTCCCATGGGTGAACGTGATGCAGAAATCATAACACCTCCTTCCCTCTCGCCAGAATCTTGTGGTTGGCATCTTATCCAAAGTTCAGTGTAGGACCCCTGTAGGGCCTACAGTAGTAGTATTAGGGCCCCTGAGGTTAGTGTAGGGTTCCTGAGGCCCTGCCCATGCTTAAGAGCTGCGGTGGGCACAAACACACATTGGGACCCTCAGTTTGAACCCTGTCCTCAAGTAAAGCCTCTCAGTGGCTGGACCATGAGCCCACATATGGGGCCTGCCATGCCCCAAGTCACCCAATCCTAACCAGAGGTAGGGACAACTAGTCACCCCTACTCAGGGCTCTGCTCTGGAATCCCTCTTTGTTTGGATATTTGAGGTAAGTAAACAGAGAAAGGATTCCTCCCCACCCACAGAATGACCCCAATCACTTGGGATCAGGCCATCCCCAGAGAGAAAGACTCGTCCATGGCCCATGAGGCCAGTCCGACATTCCACGGCCACTATTGTCACAAAATCCAGAGACATAAGCCTCACCCTTAGGTCATAGCCCAAAAAATTCACCTCATAGTCTGTAGATCGGGCCTGCCATACCTACGTCCCCAAACCCAAGCCGAGTTTGTGTTTTCAGACTTCTATCCTGACATCCCTGTCCCACACACCCTCCAGGCTGAGGCCCCTGGAGCCACACCGCATGACTGTGCTGCCCTCTCCAAGGAAATTCTTCCCATTCCATTGGCCACAACCCTACAGATTAGGAGAAACCTCCAAAGCCCCAGAGGCCATTCCAATAGTTTAGGCCGCCCAGTACAAAGACGGGTTATCTGTCACAAGCTGAGCAAGGACCTCAACTCACCCGTAGGCAGATATCCCAAGAGAAAGGTATTAAACTGGACAGGCCCCTAGAACGTAATTGGTTCCATTGCTTTTGTTTCTAAGCATCTCTCCTCAGAGGCCTGTTTTCCAATACCAGCATATGGGGGATTCCAGAGATACCAATCAGAACAAATCTTGTCTCCACATGGGAAACTTATCCTCTGGAGCTCTGTAAAAACCTCCAGATAGGAGAAAGCTTCAGGTAACCGGAGCCACCGCCCTATTCCAAGGTCTCCATGGACACAAACCCGCATTATGACCATTCGGCAGGAGAGTACATTTCAACTCAGCCCCCCGTTGATTACTCCCCCAGAGCCAGAATATCAAACCTGCCTTGTCGCTAGGAGACAACTGGAATGCAAAGCAGACTCTCTAGGCATCCATCGTTGGAATCCTGCTCTGGCGCCATTCCATATGGGATGTCCTGGGAGCCTTCCAACAGGTCTTGACTGTCCTGCAGAAGGAATCCTTGCAGATTGGAGCATCTCACAACTCCTATCGTGGGAAAACCTACATGGCCTCATGAGATGCTCCCCTTTATAAAGGGGCCATCATGGACAGAAACTCCAACCTGAGCCAACTTCTGATCCATTGCTTTGGTTTCTATGTATCTCTCCTCAGAGGCCTGGTTTCCAATATCAGAATATGGGGGTTTCCTAAGGAAACAATCAGAACAGATCTCATCTCCACATGAGAAACTTGCTCTTTGGAGCTGTGTCAATACCTCAGGTTAGGAGGATCCTTCAGGGCGCTGGCACCATGGCCCAATTCCAAGGTCTCCAAGGACACAAACTTACATTATGATCCATCCACAGGAAAGTCCATTTCAAATCAGCCCCCTCGGCTGCTCACCCAGAGCCAGCAGATCAAACCTGCCTTGTCACTAGGAGACAGTTGGAATGCGAGGTGGGCTGCCCAGGCATCCATCCTTAGAACACTGCTCTGGAGAATTTCTTTATGGGACGTCTTGAATCCAACCAACCTGTCTTGACTGTCTCGCAGAATGAATCCTTGTGGTTTGAAGCATCACACAATCCCACTGTGAGAAAACCTCCATTTCCTCATGATGCCCCACCCCTTCATAAATGGGCCATCATGGACAGAAACTCCATCCTAAGCCAAAGTCTGATCCGCGCCCTGAAATCAGAAGCACGAGATCTCGATTCAGCACTTGAGAGTGTGCCTGCTGTGCCTTCGCCCCGAAACCTAAGCCTAACTTGTGTTCTCAGACTTCCGTCTTCACAATCCTGGCCACACCCCTCCAGTTTGGCAATTCTGGAGACACAATGCAGCACTCTGCCTGCCCTCCAGAAGAAAAATGTTGCCCTATAGGGCTAACCAGAAACGCCAAATGAGTAACAACCTGCATGCCACTCGACCATACCCCAATTATACAATCTAGCCTGTGCACTAAAGCCTTTGTCTCACGCAGCCTGAAGGCAGACCTCCATGCCAACACCCAGACAGCTGGCCGTACATTGAGCATATCAAACCCACAATGGCTTTCGGCCATCATCTCTACCCAACCTCAGTTTTCACCTTCAGAACCTAGACCTTATCTCCACTCACTGCTCAGGAGTGAACGTGATACAAGAATCAGAACTTCTCCTTCGCCATGGCAAGAAACCTTGTGGTTGGCATGTTGTCCAATGTTCATTGTAGGAGAAATCAGCATGGACTATGAGGCCCCACCTATCCCTGAGGGCTACAATTTGCACAAACACACATTGTGACCCTCAGCGTGAGCCCTATCCTTATGTAAAGCCTCTTAGTGACTGGAACAACAGCCCACATATGGGGCTTGCCAAGCCCCTAGTCCCCCAATCTCAACCAGAGTTAGAGATGTCTAGTCACCCCTACTCAGGGCACTGCTCTGGAATCCCTCTTTGGTGGGACAACTGAGGTAAAAAAAAAAAAAATACAGAAAGGACTCTTCCCATCCACAGAATGATCCCAACCACTTGGGATCAGGTCAAATCACCAGAGAAGGACTTGTCCATGGCCCTTGAGGACACCCCGACATTCCACGGCCACCATAGGCACTAAATCCAGAGACAAAAGCCTGAGCAAACGCCACATACTCGCCCTTTGTTCATAGCCCGGAAAATTCTCACGGTCTGTAGATCGAGCCTTCATACGTACCTCCCCAAACCTAAGCTGAGTTTGTGTTTTCAGACTTCTGTCCCCACAGTCCTGGCCCACACACCATCCAAGCTGGGGCCCCTGGAGCCACACCTGAGGACTGTGGCTTCCCTCTCCAGGGGAATTCTGCCATTTCCATTGGCCACAACCCTATAGATTAGGAGAAACCTCCAAACTCCCCGAGGCCATCCCAATGGTTTTGGCTGCCCAGGACAAACAGCGATGATCTTTCACAAGTTAGGAAACTACCTCCACTCAGACCCAGAGACAGATATCCCCATAGAATAAGATTGAACTGGACAGGCACTTAGGCCCTAATCAGATCCATTGCTTTTGTTTCCAGGCATCTCTCCTCAGAGGCCTGGTTACCAATACCAGCATATGGGGGATTACTGAGGCACTCATAGAAAAATCTCGTCTCCACATAGGAAATGTACTCTGTGGAGCTCTATAAAAACCTCTGTTTAGGAGAATCTTTCAGGGCCCCGGATCAAGCGCCCCATTCCAAGGTCTCCATGGACTTAAACCCACATTATGATCTATCCTCGGTAGAGTCCATGTCCACTCATCACCCTTGGTTTCTCCCCCAGGGCCTGCAGATCAAACCTGCCTTGTTTGCTAGGAGACAACTAGAATGGGAGGTGGGCTGCCCAGGCATCCATCCTTAGAACCCTACACTGGAGTCGTTCCATATGGGACATCCTAGAGCCATCCAACAGGTCTCAAGTGTCCCACAGAAGGAATCTTTGCAGTCTGGTGCATCTCACAACTCCCATTGTGGGAAAATCTTCATGGCCTCTTGAGACGCTCCACTTTATAAAGGGGCCATCATGGACAGAAACTCCAACCTGAGCAAACGTCTGATATTCGCCCTGGCTTCAGGTGCATGAGATCTTGATTCAGCTCTGCAGAGTGTGCCTTCTGTGCCCTCACCCCAAAAACTAAGCCTAGCTTGTGTTCTCAGACTACCGTCCTCACACACCTGGCCCAAAAGCCCTACACTTTGGCAATACTGGGGCCACAATGCAACACTCTGCCTGCCCTCAGAAGAAAAACGTTGCCTTATGGAGCTACCTAGAAACCCGAATGAGGATCAACTGAACACCACTCGACTGCACCCCAAATATACAGTCTACCCTGTCTAATGCCCTGTCTGACACAGCATGAGCCCACACCTCCAGACCTACGCTCAACAGCTAGCCACACACTGAGCTCATTGTACCCATCAGGTCCTTAGGTCTTCATCTCTTCCCAACCTCCGTTTTCGGGTTTCAGAACCTAGACCTAAACTCCAATCACTGTCCAGGGGTGAACGTGATGCAGAAATCACAACTCTTCCTTCGCCATGGCCGGAAAACTTGTGGTTGGCAAATTCTCCAACGTTCAGTGTAGGAGAATCCAGCGTGGCCCATGAGGCCCTTCCCATGCTTGAGGGCCTTGTTGGGGCACAAATAGGCATTGTGACCCTCAGCATTAGCCCTGTCGTCAAGGAAGACCTCTCAGTGTCTGAATCAAGAGCCCACATATTGGACTTGCCATGCCCCTAGTCCCCCAAACTTAAACAGAGGTGGGGTTATCCAGTTGTCCCTCCCAAGGACTCTGCTCTGGAATCCCTCTTTTATTGGCACACATGAGGTACATAAAATAAAATAAAAAACAGAAAGGACTCCTCCCATCCCACAGAATGTACCCAAACTCTTGGGATTGGGTCAAATCCACAGAGAAGGAGGCCGTCCACAACCCATGAGGCCACGCCAGCATTCGACCCACATTGTTGACAAAAATCCAGAGACAAAACCTGAGCAAGCCCCTCAAACTCACCCTTTTTTTCATATCCCGAAGTGTTATCACGGTCTGTAGATTAGGCGTGCCATACCTATGTCCCCAATCCTAAGCGGAGTTTGTGTTTTCAGAGTTCTGTCCCCACAGGCCTGGCCCACACACCCCTCAAGGCTGGGCCCCTAGAGCCAAACTAAGAACTGTGCCTGCCCTCTCCAGGGGATTTCTGCCTATTCCATTGGCCACAACCCTACAGATTAGGAGAAACTCCAAAGTCCCGAGGCCATTCCCAATAATATAGTCTGCCCAGTACAAACAGGGGCGATCTGACACAAGCTGAGCAACTACCTCCCCTCAGATCCATAGACACGTATCCCCAGGAAAGAGATTGAACCGGACAGGCACCTAGGCCCTAATCATATCCATTGCTTTTGTTTCCAGGCATCTCTCCTCAGAGGCCTGGTTTCCAATACCATCATATGGGAGATTCCCTTAGGCACTCATCAAAACAATTCTCTTCTCTACATAGGAAACGTACTCTTTAGAGCTCCATCAAAACCTCCGGTTATGAACATCCCTCAAGGCTCCAGATCAAGCACCCCATTCCAAGGTCTCCATGGACACAAATGCACATTATGACCCATCCTCAACTCACCCATTTCAACACACCCGCCTCGGTTACTCCCCTAGATCTAGCAGATCGAACTTGCCTTGGCGCTATGAGACACCTGGAATGGGAGGCAGGCTGCCCAGGCATCCATCCTTAGAACCCTGCTCTGGATAACTTCCTTATGGGATGTCCTGGAGCCATCCAGCAGGTCTCGACTGTCCCACGGAAGGAATCATTGCGGTTTGGAGCATCTCACAATTCCCATCGTGGGAAAACCTCCATGGCCTCGTGACACCCTCCCCTTCATGAAGGGGCCGTCATGGACAGAAACTCCAACCTGAGCCAACGTCTGATCCTAGCTCTGTCTTCAGGTACACGGGATCTCGAATCATCTCTGCAGAGGGTTCCTGCCATTCCCTCACCCCGAAATCTAAGTCTGGCTTGTGTTCTCAGAATTTTTTCCTCACACTCCTGGCCCACAAGCCTTCCAGTTTGGGAATTCTGGAGCCACTATGTGGCACTGTTTCTTCCTTCCAGAAGGCCTCCTCCCTTCCCACAGAATGACCCCAAACTCTTGGGATTGGGTCAAATCCCCAGAAAGGGAGCCTCATCGATGGCCCATGAGGACACCCGGACATTCCATGGCAATCGGTGACACCTATCTAGAAAAAAATAAGCATGAGCAAGCACCTCACTTTCGCCCTTTGTTCATATCCCGAGGAGTTCTCCTCACGGTCTATATCGGGCCGGCCATACCTACAGACCCAAACCTAAGTGGAGTTTGTGTTTTCAAACTTTTGTCCAAATAGCCCTGGACCACACACACTCCACACTTGGGTCCCTGGAGCCACACCTCAGGACTGTGCTTCCCTTTCAAGAGAATTCTTCCCATTCCATTGGCCACAACCTTGCAAATTAGGAAAAACCTCCAAAGTTACCGAGGCCATCCCAATAGTGTAGGCCGCCCTGGACAAACAGGTGTGATCTCAAACCAGCTGAGCAACTACCTCCACTCAGACAAAAGATGTCCCCAGAGAAGAATATTGAACCGGACAGGCCCCTAGGTCCTTATCAGATCCATTGCTTTGGTTTCCAGGCATCTCTCCTCAGAGGCCTCATTTCCAATACCAGCAAATGGTGGTTTCCTGAGGCACCAATAAGAACAAATCTCGTCTCCCCATGGAAAACTTGCTCATTGCAGCTTTGTTATAACCTCTGGTTAGGAGAATCCTTCAGGGCCCTGGTGCCACTGCCCCATACCAAGGTCTCAATGGACTCAAACCAACATTAAGACCATCCATTTCCACTCATTTAAGACCATCCTCATGAAAGTCCATTCCAACTCAGCCCCCTCTGATGCTACCCCAAGCCAGCAGATCAAACGTTTCTTGTTGCTAGGAGACAATTGGAATTGAGGCTGTCTGCCCAGGCATCCATACTTAGAACCCTGTTCTGGAAAAAAACCTTATGAGACGTCCTGGAGCCATCCAACAAATCTTAATTGTCCCACAGAAGGAATCCTTGCGGTTTGGAGCATCTCAAAACTCTAATAGTGGGAAAACCCCCATGGCCTCATAATGCCCCCCCCCTTCATGAAGGGGCCAACATGGACAGAAACTCCAACCTGAGCCAAATTCTGATCCTCGACCTGACTTCAGACACATGAGATCTCAATTCAGCTCTGCAGAGTGTGCCTGCCATGCCCATTCCCCGAAACCTAAGCCTAGCTTGTGTTCTCAGACTTCCGTCCTCACTCTCCTGGCCCACAAGCCCTCCAGTTTGGGAATCCTGAAGCCACAATGCAGCACTCTGCCTGCCATCCAGAAGAAAAACTTTGCCCTATGCTGCTAATAAGAAACCCCAAATGATTATCTAATGCATGCCACCCGACTGTAAAGCAATTATACAGCCTACCATGAATACTAATGCCCTGTCTGGCACAGCCTGAGACAAGACATCCCAAACGACACCTAGACAGCTAGCTCCAACCTGGACACAAGGGACCCGCTATGGCTGTAGTTTGTCATTATTCCCAACCTCGGTTTTCAGGCTTCAGAACCTAGACCTTATCTCCAATCACTGCCCAGGGGTGAACGTGATGCAGAAATTAGAATTCCTCCTTCCCCATGGCCAGAAACCTTGTGGTTGGCATGTTGTCCAACGTTCAATGTGGGAAAACCTGCATTGTCGGAAAGGCCACGCCAGTGCTTGAGGGGGCCGCCTAGAGCACAGACATGCATTGTGACCTGTAGCCTGAGTCCCGTATTAAAGTAACGCCTCTCAGTGGCTGGACCAATTCCTGCATATGGGGCTTGTCATATCCATAGGCCCCCAGGCTTAACCAGAGAGCGAGTATTCCAGTTGTCAGTACCCACCGCTATGCTCCAGAATCCCTCTACTGGGGGGACACATGAAGCAGAAAACAGGACTCTTCCCTTCACACAGAATGACCCCAAACTTTTGGGGGCTGGACAAACTACCAGAGAGGGAGACTTCTACGACCC
The DNA here is from genome assembly GCF_011764305.1 of Mustela putorius furo. NCBI lineage: Eukaryota > Metazoa > Chordata > Mammalia > Carnivora > Mustelidae > Mustela > Mustela putorius. The sequence goes on along the minus strand of NW_025422101.1, from coordinate 709,364 downwards.
ATGAGGCAACTCCTACATTAAACGGCCATTGTGGACAAAATATCCAGAGACAAAAGACTGAGCGACTGCCTCCCTCTCACCCTTCTTTCATATCCAGAGGAGCTCCCCTCACGGACTGTAGATCAGGCCTGCCATAACCTCGGCCCCAAACCTGAGCTGAGTTTGGGTTTTTGGATGTCTGTCTGCACAGCCGTGGCCCACACCGCCTCCAGGCTGGGGTCTCTGGAGCCACACCACAGAACTCTGCCTGGTCTCTCCTAAGAAACTGCCCGTTGCATTGGCCACAACTCTACAAAATAGTAGAAACCTCAAGGTCCCCAAGGACATCCCACTACCGCAAGCCGCACTGGACAAACAGGGGCATTATGACACCAGCTGAGCAACTACTACCTCCATGCAGACACACAGACTGATATACGCAGAGACAGAAGATTGAACCCGACATGCCCCTAGGCCCTATTATGAACTCTGGCTTTGGTGTCCTGGTATCACTCCTCAGAGGCCTGGGTTCTAAGACCAGTATAAGGGGCTATCCTGAGGCACCAGACAGAACACCTCTCATCTCCACATGGAAAGCTTCCTTGTTGGAGTTGTGTCAAACCCTTCGGGTTGGAGAATCCTGCAGAGTCCCTTAGCTACTGACACATTCCAAGGTCTCCATGGCCACCAACCCACATTATGACTCATCCTCAGGAAAGTCCATTTAAACTCAGCCTTCTGGGTAGCTCACCCAAGAGCCCGCAGATTGAGCGTGCCTTGTCTCAACCAGGCAATGGGAAGGTGAGTTGGCGTTTCTCGGCATCCATGCTTAGGCCCCTGCTCTCGAGTCTTTCTGTATGGGGCATCCTGGAACCATCCAATAGTACTCGACTGTCCTGAAGAAGGAAACTTTGAAGTTTGGAGCAGCTCACAACTCCCAGCGTAGGGAAACCTCCCTGGCCTCATGATGCCCCCACCCCCCCCTTCAGGAAGGGGCCGACATGGACACAAACTCCAGCTTGAGGCAACATCTGATACTCGCCCTGACCTCAGATGCAGGAGATCTCGATTCAGCCTCTGCACAGTGGGCCCAAACCTCGTGCTCCCTTGTGTTTTCAGACTTCCTTCCTCACACTCCTGGCAAACATGTCCTCAAGACTTGGAATTCTGGAACCAAAATGCAGCCCTATGCTGGCCCTCCAGAAGAAAAACGTTGCTCTATGGGGATCTCCATAAACCCCAAATGAGGATCAACCTGCTCGGTTCTCGACCTCACCCCAATTGGAATGTTCGCGTTATCCATTCATCCCTCCCCAGAGCTCTGCTTTGGAATCCCTCTTTTGGTGGGACACCTGAGGTAACAAAACTAAAAGGACTCCTCCCATCCTTCAGATTGACCCAAATCAATTGGGATTGGACCAAATTCACAGAGAGGAAGTCTCGTCCATGGCCCATGAGGCCCCCCCGAGATTCCACAGCCATATTTGACAACAAATCCAAAGACAAAATTCTGAGCAGCGCCTCACACTCGCTCTTTTGTCGTACCCCGAAGAGTTCTCCTCACGGTCTGTAGATCGGGCCTGCCATACCTACTTCCCAAACCTAAGCCGAATTTGTGTTTTCAGACTTCTGTCCCCACATTCCTGGCCCACAGACCCTTCAGGCTGGGGCCCCTGGAGCCTCACATCAGGACTGTGCCTGTCCATTCCACGGGAATTCTGCCCATTCCATTGTCCACAATCGTACAAATTAGGAAAAACCTCCAGAGTCCCCAAGGACATCCCAATAATGTAGGCCGCCCAGGACAAACAAGGGTCATCTGAAACCAGCTGAGCATCTACCTCTACTCAGCGTAGATGGATGTCCCCAGAGAAGAAGATTGAATCAGACAGGCCCCTAGGCCTGAATCAGATTCATTGCTTTCGGTTACAGGTATCTCTCCTCAGAGGCCTGGTTTCCAATATTAGCATATGGGGATTTCATGAGGCAGCAATCAGAACAAATCTCTTCTCCACATGGGAAAATTATCCTTTGAAGATGTCTCAAAACCTCCAGTTAGGAGAATCCTTCAGGGCCTGTGTGCCACTGCCCCATTACAGGGGTCTCCATAGACACAAAGCACATTAGGACCCATCCACAGGAGAGTCCATTTCAACTGAGCGTATTCGGTTGCTCTCCGAGATCCAGCAGATCTAAGTTGTCTTGTTGCTAGGAGACAATTGGAATGTGAGGTGGCCTACCCCGCCATCCATCCTTAAAACCCTGCTCGGAATCGTTGGCCTGGAGCCAACCAACAGGTCTCAATTGTCCTGCAGAAGAATCTTTGCAGTTGGGAGCTTCTCAGAACTCCCATCGTGAGAGAACCCCCATGGCCACATGATCCCCCCCCTTCATAAAGGGGCCATCAGGGACATAAGGTCCAACCTGAGCGATCGTCTGATCCTCACCCTGACGAGATCTCGGTTCAGGTCTGTAGATTGTGCCTGCCATGTCCTCACCCAGAAACCTAAGCATTGCTTGTGTCCTCAGACTTCTGTCCACAGACTACTGGCTCACAAGCCCTCCAGTTTGGCAATCCAGAACTACAATGCAGCACTCTACCTGCCCTGCAGAAGAAAAACATTGCCCTCTGGGGCTACCTAGAAACCCCACGTGAAGATCAACCTGCTCGACATTTGGCTATACCCAAAATATATAGGATGACCTGGGCATTAATGCCCTTTCTGACACAGCCTGAGCCTGGACTTCCTGGGCCCACCCAGACAGCTGGCTACAAACTGAGAACTTCAGAACCCCCATGGTCTTATGTCGTTATCCCTTCCCAACCTCAGTTTTCAGGCTTCAGAACCTAGAACTTATCTCCAATCACTGCCCAGGTTTGAAAATGATGCAGAAATCAGAACTCCTTCCCGATGGCAGGAAAACTTGTGGTTGGCTTGTTCTCCAACGTTCAGTGTAGTGGAAACCAGTGTGTCCTTTGAGGACCCGCCGTGCTTGCGGTCCAGATAGGTAGCAAACACACATTGTGACCCTCAGCCTAAGCCCAGTCCTCAGGTAAGGCCTCTCAGTGGCTGGATGAAGAGACAGCATATTGGGCTTTCCATGCCCCTAGGCCCCAATTTTTAACCATAGTTCATGTTGTCCCTTCACTCTTCCCCATGACTCTGCTTTGGAATTCCTCTTTTGGTGGGACACCTGAGGTAACAAAAACTGAAAGGAGTCCTCCATCCAACAGATTGACGAAAAACAATTGGGATCGGGCCAAATCCACAGAGAGCAAGATTCGTCCATGGCCCATGAGGCCTCCTCGACATTCCACGGCCATCGCTGATACAAAATCCAGAGACAAAAGCCTAAGCAAGCGCCTCAGACTCGCACTATCTTCATATCCTGAAGATGTCTTCTCATGGTTTGTAGATCGGGCCTGCCATACCTACGTCCCCAAACATAAGCTGAGTTTGTGTTTTCATACTTCTTTCCTCAAAGTCCTGGGCCACATACCCTCCAGCTGGTGACCCTGGAGCCACACATTAGGACTGTGCCTACCCAATCCATGGGAATTCTGCCCATTCCATTGTCCAAAATCGTACAAATTAGGAGAACCCTCCAAAGTCCCTGAGGCCATCCCAATAGTATAGGTCGCCCGGGACAAAAAAGGTCAGTCTGACACCAGCTGAGCATCTAACTCCACTCATACCCTAGAAGGATGTCCCCAGAGAAGAAGACTGAACCAGACAGGACCCTAGGCCAAAATCGGATCCATTGCTTTGGTTTACAGGCATGTCTCCTCAAAACCCTGGATTCCAATACCAGCATTGGGGTTTTCCTGAGGCACCCATCAGAACAAACCTCATCTCCACAAGGAAACTTGCGCATGGGAGCTATGTCAAAGCTTAGGAGAATACTTCAGGGTCCCGGTGCCACCGCCCCCATTCCAAGGCCCTCATGGACACAAAACACACATTAGACCCATCCTCAGGAAAGTCCATTTCAACTCAGCCACCCCGGATGCTCCCACAGAGCCATCAGATCTAAACTGCCTTGTCGCTTGGAGACATTTGGAATGCGAGGCGGGCTTCCCAGGCATCCATCCTCGAACGTTGATCTGGACTCATCCATATGGGATGTCCTTGAGCTGTCCAACAGGTCTCAATTGTCCCGCAGAAGGAATCCTTGGAGGGGGCATCCCACCACTCCCAACGTGGGTAACCTCCACGGCCTCGAGATTCGGCTCCCTTTATGAAGGGGCCGTCATGAACAGAAAAAAATCCAGGCTGAGCCAACGTCTGATCCTCGCTCTGACTTCAGATGCATGAGATAATCCCTCAGATCTTCAGGGGATACATGCCGTGCCCTCGCACTGAAACCCAAATGTAGCTGTCCCTAGTACCCAATTTTAACCAGATTTCTGGTTGTCCAATCGCTCCTCCCCAGGGCTCTACTCTTAAATCCCTCATTCGTTGGGACCCCTAGTTTGAAAAACAAAACAAAACAAAACAACAACAATAAAAAACGGACTTCTTCCGTCCCACAGAATGACCCCAAACTCTTTGGATTGGGCCAAACCCCCAGGGAGTAAGACTCGTCCATTTCCCATGAAGTCACCCAGAAATTTCATGACCATGAATGGCATGATATCCAGAGATAAATACTTAGCAAAAGCCTCACACTCGCCCTTTTTTCATATCCCGAAGAGTTCTCCTCAGGGTCTGTAGATCAGTCCTGTCATACCTATGACCCGAAACATAAGCCGAGTTTCTGTTTTCAGACAACTGGCCAAACAGACCTGGCCTACACAGCCTACAGGCTTAGACCCCTGAAGCCAAGCTGAGGACTGTACTTGCCCTCTCCAAGGGAATTCTGTGTGCCCATTCCAATGGCCACTGTGCTACTAATAGGATAAACCTCCAAATTCCCTGAGGCCATCCCAATATTTGTGGCTTCCCAGGACAAACAGGGGCAATCTGGGCCAATCTGAGCACCTACCGGCACTCAGACTTGTAGACTGATATGCCCAGAGGTAAAAAAAAGGAACGAACAGGCCCCTAGGCCCTAATCGGATCCATTGCTTTGGTTTCCAGGCATCACTCCTCAGAGGCCTGGATTTCAGTACCAGCATATGGCTGTTTCTTGACTCACCCACCAGAACAAATCTCATCTACACATGGGAAACTTGCACGTGGGAGTGATGTCAAAGCCTCTGTTTAGGAGAACTCTTCATGTCACCAGTGCCACCGCGTCATTCCAAGGTATCATAGACACAAAAAAAACACATAAGGACCCATTCACAGGAGAGTCTATTTCAACTCAGCGTATTCGGTTGCTCGGCGAGATCCAGCAGATCTAACTTGTCTTGTTGCTAGGAGACAATTGGAATGCGAGGTGGGCTACCCAGCCATCCATCCTTAGAACCCTGCTCGGAATCGTTAGCCTTGAGCCAACCAACAGGTCTCAATTGTCCTGCAGAAGAATCTTTGCAGTTGGGAGCTTCTCACAACTCCCATTGAGAAAACAGCCATGGCCTTGTGATCCCCCTCCCTTCATGAAGTGGCCCTCAGGGACATAAGGTCCAACCTGAGCGATCGTCTGATCCTCACCCTGACTTCAGATGCACGAGATCTCGGTTCAGATCTGTAGATTGTGCCTACCATGTCCTCACCCAGAAACCTAAGCCTAGCTTGTGTCCTCAGACTTCCATCCTCAGACTAATGGCCCACAAGCCCTCCAGTTTGGCAATCCAGTATAATAATGCAGCACTCTGCTTGCCCTCCAGAAGAAAAACATTGCTTTCTGGGGCTACCCAGAAACCCCAAATGAAGATCAACCTGCACGCCACTTGGCTGTACCCAAAATATATAGGCTGACTTGGGCAATAGTGCCCTTTCTGACAGAGGCTGAGCCTGGACCTCCTGGCCCCACCCATACAGCTGGCCGCTCACTGAGCACATCGGACCAGCCATTGCCTTAGGTCCTTATCTCTTCCTAGCCCCGGTTTTCAGGATTTAGAACCTAGACCTTATCTCCAATCACTGCCCAGGTTTGAAAATGATGCAGAAATCAAAACTCTTTCCCGATGGCAAGAAAACTTGTGGTAGCCTTGTTGTATAATGTTCAGTGTAGTGGATACCAGTGTGTCCAATGAGGCCCCGCCATTGCTCGCGGGCAACATAGGTGGCAAACACACATTGTGACCCTCAGCCTGAGCCCAGTCCTCAGGTAAGGCCTCACAGTGGCTGGATGGAGAGACAGCATATTGGGCTTGCCATGCCCCTAGGCCCCAATTTTTAACCATAGTTTGGGTTGTCCCTTCACTCTTCCCCAGGGCTCTGCTTTGGAACTCCTCTTTTGGTGGGACACCTGAAGTAACAATCCTGAAAGGAGTACTCCATCCAACAGATTGACGAAAAACAATTGGGATTGTGCCAAATCCACAGAAGCAAGATTCGTCCATGGCCCATGAGGCCTCCTCGACATTCCACGGCAATTGCTGAAACAAAATCCAGAGACAAAAGCCGGAGCAAGCGCCTCAGACTCGCACTATCTTCATATCCTGAAGATGTCTTCTCATGGTTTGTAGATCAGGCCTGCCATACCTTCGTCCCCAAACATAAGCTGAGTTTGTGTTTTCAGACTTCTGTTCTCAAAGTCCTGGGCCACACACCATCCAGGCTGGGGACCCTGGAGCCACACATTAGGTCTGTGCCTACCCAAATCATGGGAATTCTGCCCATTCCATTGTCCAAAATCGTACAAATTAGGAGAACCCTCAAAGTCTCTGAGGCCATCCAAATAGTATAGGTCGCCCGGGACAAAAAAGGTCAGTCTGTCACCAGCTGAGCATCTACCTCCACTCATACCCTAGATGGGTGTCCTCAGAGAAGAAGATTGAACCAGACAGGACCCTAGGCCAAAATCGGATCCATTGCTTTGTTTTACAGGCATGTCTCCTCAAAACCCTGGATTCCAATACCAGCATTGGGGTTTTCCTGAGGCACGCATCAGAACAAACCTCGTCTCCACAAGGAAACTTGTGCATGGGAGCTATGTCAAAAGCTGAGGAGAATATTTCAGGGTCCCGGTGCCACCGCCCCATTCCAAGGCCCTCATGGACACAAACACACATTAGACCCATCCTCAGGAAAGTCCATTTCAACTCAGCCACCCCGGTTGCTCCTGCAGATCCATCAGATCTAAACTGCCTTGTCGCTAGGAGACAATTGGAATGAGAGGCGGGGCTTCCCAGGCATCCATCCTCGAACGTTGGTCTGGACTCATCCATATGGGATGTCCTGGGGCTTTCCAACAAGTCTCAATTGTCCCGCAGAAGGAATCCTAGGAGGGGGCATCCCACCACTCCAAACGTGGGAAAACCTCCACGGCCTCGAGATTCGGCTCCCTTCATGAATGGGCCATCATGAACAGAAAATCCAAGCTGAGCCAACGTCTGATCCTCGCTCTGACTTCAGATGCAGACATATTGCTTCAGATCTTCAGGAGATACATGCCGTGCCCTCGCCCTGAATCCCAAGTCTAGCTTGTGTTCTCAGACTTCCGTCCTCACACTCCTGGCCCCGAATCCCACAAGTTTGGCAATTCCGAACCAACATTGCAGCACTCTGCCTGCCCTCGAGAAACAAAATATTGCCTAATGAGCTGCCCGGGCATATTAAATGTGAATAAACCTACACGGAACTCGAATGTACCCAAATTATATAGTCAAACCTGGGCAGTAATGCACTGTCTGACACACACTGAGCCGGGAACTCCTGAGCAACACCCAGACAGCTGACCGCACACTGAGCCCATAAGACCCGCCGTGGCCTTAGGTCATCATCTCTTCCCTACCTCAGTTTTCAGGCTTCAGAACCTAGACCTTATCTCCAATCACTGCCCAGGGGTGACTGTGATGCAGAAATCAGAACTCTTCCATACCCATGGCAAGAAACCTTATGGTTGGCATGTTGTCCTACGTTCAGTGTAGGGGAAACCAGCATTCACCCTGAGGCCCCGCCCATTCTTGAGTGCGACGAGGGCATGAACACGCATTGTGACCCTCAGCGTGAGTCCTGTCCTCTAGTACGTCCTCTCAGTGGCTAGACGATTAGATACAATAATGGCTTGACATGTCCCTAGGCCCCAAATTTAAACCAGATTTTGGTTGTCCAGTCGCCCCTCCCCAGGGCTCTACTCTGGAATCCCTCATTTGGTGGAGTTTGAAAAACAAAACAAAACAACAACAACAAAAAAAAAAAAACTGACTTCTTCCATCCCACAGAATGACCCCAAACTCTTTGAACGGGGCCAAACCCCCAGAGAGTAAGACTCGTCCATTTCCCATGACGTCACCCGGATATTTCATGACCATGAATGGCACGATATCCAGAGATAAAAACTTGAGCAAGAGCCTCACACTCGCCCTTTTTTTCATATCCCTAAGAGTTCTCCTCATGGTCTGTAGATCAGTCCTGCCATACCTATGACCCGAAACATAATCCGATTTTGTGTTTTCAGACAACTGTCCATACAGCCCAGGCCTACACACACTACAGGCTCTGGGCCCTGGAGCCAACCTGAGGACTGTACTTGCCCTCTCCAAGGGAATTCTGTGTGCCCATTCCAATGGCCACAACCCTACTAATAGAATAAACCTCCAAAGTCCCTGAGGCCATCCCAATAGTGGTGGCTTCCCAGGACAAACAGGAGCAATCTGAGCCCATCTGAGAACCTACCTGCACTCAGACTCGTAAACTGATATCCCCAGAGGTAAAAAGGAATGAACAGGCCCCTAGGCCCTAATCGGATCCATTGCTTTGGTTTCCAGGCATCTTCCTCAGAGGCCTGGATTTCAGTACCAGCATATGGCTGTTTCTTGACTCACCCATCAGAAGAAAACTCATCTACACATGGGAAACTTGCACGTCGGAGGTGTGTCAAAGCCTCTTTTTAGGAGAACCCTTCAGGGCCCCAGTGCCACCGCATCATTCCAAGGTCTCCATAGACACAAAATCATATTAGGACACATGCAAGGGAGAGTCCAATTCAACTAAGCATATTCGATTGCTCCGCAAGATCTAACTTGTCTTGTTGCTAGGAGACAATTGGAATGCAAGGTGGGCTACCCCGCCATCCATCCTTAGAACCCTGCTCAGAATCATTGGCCTGGAGCCACCAACAGGTCTCAATTTTCCTACAGAAGAATCTTTGCAGTAGGGAGCTTCTCACAACTCCCATCGTGGGAAACCCCCATGGCCTCGTGATACCCCCCCTTCATGAAGGGGCCATCAGGGACATAAGGTCCAACGTGAGAAATAGTCTGATCCTCACCCTGACTTCAGATGCACGAGATATCGATTCAGGTCTGTATATTGTGCCTGCCATGTCCTCACACAGAAACCTAAGCCTAGCTTGTGTCCTCAGACTTCCGTCCTCAGACTACTGGTCCACAAGCCCTCCAGTTTGGCAATCCAGAATTACAATGCAGCACTCTGCTTGCCCTCCAGAAGAAAAACATTACCCTCTGGGGCTACCCAGAAACCCCAAATGAAGATCAACCTGCACGCCAATTGGCTGTACCCAAAATATTTAGGCTGACCTGGGCAATAATGCCCTTTCTGACAGAGCCTGAGCCTGGACCTCCTGGCCCCACCCAGACAGCTTGCCGCTCACTGAGCACATAGGACCAGCCATTGCCTTAGGTTGTTATCTCTTCCCAACCTCGGTTTTCAGGCTTCAGAACCGAGACCTTATCTCCAATCACTGCCCAGGTTTGAAAATGATGCAGAAATCAGAACTCCTTCCCAATGGCAAGAACCTTGTGGTAGGCTTGTTGTACAATGTTCAGTATAGTGGAAACCTGTTTGTCCGATGAGGACCCGCCATTGCTCGTGGGCCACATAGGTGGCATACTCACATTGTGACCCACAGCCTTAGACCAGTCCTCAGGTAAGGCCTCTCAATGGCGGGATGAAGAGACAGCATATTGGGCTTGCCATGCCCATAGGCCCCAATTTTTAACCATAGTTCCGGTTGTCCCATCATTCTTCCCCAGGGCTCTGCTTTGGAATTCCTCTTTTGGTGGGACACCTGATGTAACAACCCTGAAAGGAGTCCTCCATCCAACATATTGATGAAAAACAATAGGGATCGGGCCAAATCCACAGAGAGCAAGATTCGTCCATGGCCCATGAGGCCTCTTCGACATTCCATGGCCATCGCTGAAACAAAATCCAGAGACAAAAGTCTGAGCAAGCACCTCAGACTCGCACTTTCTTCATCTCCTGAAGATGTCTTCTCATGGTTTGTAGATCGGGCCTGCCATACCTACGTCCCCAAACATAAGCTGAGTTTGTGTTTTCAGACTTCTTTCCTCAAAGTCCTGGGCCACACACCCTCCAGGCTGGGGACCCTGGAGCCACACATTAGGACTGTGCCTACCCAATCCATGGGAATTCTGCCCATTCCCTTGTCCAAAATTGTACAAATTTGGAGAACCCTCCAAAGTTCCTGAGGCCATCCCAATAGTATAGATCGCCCGGGACAAAAAAGGTCAGTCTGACACCAGCTGAGCATCTAACTCCACTCATACCCTAGATGGATGTCCCCAGAGAAGAAGATTGAACCAGACAGGACCCTAGGCCAAAATCGGATCCATTGCTTTGCTTTACAGGCATGTCTCTTCAAAACCTTGGATTCCAATACCAGCATTAGGGTTTTCCTGAGGCACCCATCAGAACCAAACTCGTCTCCACAAGGAAACTTGTGCATGGGAGCTATGTCAAAAGCTGATGAGAATACTTCAGGGTCCCGGTGCCACCGCCCCATTCCAAGGCCCTCATGGACACAAACACACATTAGACCCATCCTCAGGAAAGTCCATTTCAACTCAGCCACCCCGGATGCTCCCGCAGAGCCATCAGATCTAAACTGTCTTGTCGCTAGGAGACAATTGGAATGAGAAGCGGGGCTTCCCAGGCATCCAACCTCGAACGTTGGTCTGGACTCATCCATATGGGATGTCCTGGAGCTGTCCAACAGGTCTCAATTGTCCCGCAGAAGGAATCCTTGGAGGGGGCATCCCACCACTCCCAACGTGGGAAAACCTCCACGGCCTCGAGATTCGACTCCCTTCATGAAGGGGCCGTCATGAACAGAAAATCCAAGCTGAGCCAACGTCTGATCCTTGCTCTGACTTCAGAAGCATGAGATATTGCTTCAAATATTCAGGGGGTACATGCCTTGCCCTCGCCCTGAAACCCAAGTCTAGCTTGTGTTCTCAGACTTCCATCCTCACACTCCTGGCCCCGAAGCCTACAAGTTTGGCAATTCCGGACCATCATTGCAGCACTCTGCCGGCCCTCTAGAAAAAAAATATTGCCTAATGAGCTGCCCGGGCACATTAAATGAGAATAAACCTACACGGCACTCTAATGCACCCAAATTATATAGTCTAACCTGGGCAGTAATGCACTGTCTGACACAACCTGAGCAGGGACCTCCTGAGTAACACCCAGACAGCTGACCGCACACTGAGCACATCAGACCCGCAATGGCCTTACTTCCCTACCCCAGTTTTCAGGCTTCAGAACCTAGACCTTATCTCCAATCACTGCCCAGGGGTGACTGTGATGCAGAAATCAGAAATCTTCCTTACCCATGGCAAGAAACCTTGTGGTTGGCATGTTGTCCAACGTTCAGTGTAGGAGAAACCAGCATTCACCCTAAGGCCCCGCCCATTCTTGAGTGCGAGGAGGGCATAAACACGCATTGTGACCCTCAGCGTGAGTCCTGTCCTCTAGTACGTCCTCTCAGTGGCTGGACCATTAGATGTCATAATGGGCTTGACATGTCCCTAGGCCCCAATTTTCAACCAGATTTCTGGTTGTCCAGTCACAACTCCCAGGGCTCTACTCTGGAAACCCTCATTTGGTGGGACACCTGAGGTTGAAAAACAAAACAAAACAAATCAACAACAACAAAATAAACGGACTTCTTCCATCCCACAGAGTGACCCCAAACTCCTTGGACGGTGCCATACCCCCAGAGAGTAAGACTCCTCCATTTCCAATGAAGTCACCCGGAAATTTCCCGACAATGAGTGACACAATATCTAGAGACAAAAAGGTGAGCAAGAGCCTCACACTCGACCATTTTTCATATCCCAAACTGTCCTCCTCATGGTCTGTAGATCAGTCCTGCCATACCTATGACATGAAACATAAGCCGAGTTTGTGTTTTCAGACAACTGTCCTAACAGCTCTGGCCTACACACCCTGCAGACTCAGGCCCTGAGGCCAAACCTGAAGACTGTGCTTGCCCTCCCCAAGGGAATTGTATGTGCCCATTCCAATGGCCACAACCCCACTAAGAGGATAAACCTCCAAAATTCCTGAGGCCATTCCAATAGTGGTGGCTTCCCAGGACAAACAGGGGCAATCTGAGCCCATCTGAGCACCTACCTACACTCAGACCCGGAGACTAATATCCCCAGAGGTAATAAGGACTGAATAGGCCCCTAGGCACCTATCGGATCCATTGCTTTGGTTTCGAGGCATCTCTCCTCAGAGGCCTGGATTTCAATAACAGCATATGGCTGTTTCTTGACTCACCATCAGAAAAAATCTCATCTACACATGGGAAACTTGCACGATGGAGCTGTGTGAAAGGCTCTCTTTAGGAGAACCCTTCAGGGCCCCAGTGCCACCTCTTCATTCCAAGGTCTCCATAGACACAAAATCATATTTGGACACATCCACGGGAGAGTCCATTTCAACTCAGCCTCCTCGGTTGCTCCCCCAGATCCAGCAGATCTAACCTGTCTTGTTGCTTGGAGACAATTGGAATGCGAGGTGGGCTACCGAGACATCCATCCTTAGATCCCTGCTCGGAATCGTTGTCCTGGAGACAACCAACAGGTCTCAATTGTCCTGCTGAAGAATCTTTACAGTTGGGAGCTTCTCACAACTCCCATCGTGGGAAAACCCCCATGGCCTCGTGATCCACACCCCTTCAAGATGGGGCCATCAGGGACAGAATGTACAACCTGAGCGATCGTCTGATCCTCGCCCTGACTTCAGATGCACGAGATCTCGATTCTGGTCTGTAGATTGTGCCTGCCATATCCTCACCCAGAAACCTAGGCCTAGCTTGGGTTCTCAGACTTCCGTTCGAGACTACTGGCCCACAAGCCCTCCAGTTTGGGATTCCAGAACTACAATGCAGCACTCTGCCTGCCCTCCAGAAGAAAAACATTGCCCTCCGGGGCTACCCAGAAACCCCAAATGAGGATCAACCTGCACGCCATTCGGCTGTACCCCAAATATATAGGCTGTCCTGAGCACAAATGCCCTTTCTGACACAGCCTGATCCTGGACCTCCTGGCCCCACCCAGTCAGCTGGCCGCACACTGAGCACATCGGACCCCTCATGGCCTTAGCTCGTCATCTCTTCTCAACCTCGGTTTTCAGGCTTCAGTACCTAGACCTTATCTCCAATCACGGCCCGGGTTTGAAAATGATGCAGAAATAAGAACTCTTTCACCATGGCAAGAAACCTTGTGGTTGGCATGTTGTCCAAGGTTCAGTGTAGGTGAAACCAGTGTGGCCCATGAGGCCCCGCCCATGCTTGTGGGCAACATTGGTTACAAACACACATTGTGACCCCTCAGCCTGAGCCCAGTCCTCAGGTAAGGCCTCTCAGTGGCTGGATGGAGAGACAGCATATTGGGCTTGCCATGCCCCTAAGCCCCAATTTTTAACCATAGTTCGGGTTGTCCCTTCTGTCTTCCACAGGGCTCTGCTTTGGAATTCCTCTTTGGTGGGACACCTGACGAAACAAACCTGAAAGGAGTCCTCCCATCCCACAGATTGACGAAAAACAATTGGGATCGGGACAAGTCCACAGAGAGCAAGATTCGTCCATGGCCCATGTGGCCTCCCCAACATTCCACGGCCATCGCTGATACAAAATCCAGAGACAAAAGCCTGAGCACGCGCCTCAGACTCGCTCATTCTTCATATCCTGAAGAGTTCTTCAGATCAGAACCTACACGGCACTGGAATGCACCCAAAATATATAGTCTAACCTGGGCACTAATGCATTGTCTGACAACATGAGCCCGGACCTCGTGACCAACACCCAGACAGCTGACCGCACACTGATCCCATTAGACCCGCCATGGCCTTAGGTCATTATCTCTTCCCTACCTCAGGTTTCAGGCTTCAGAACCTAGATCTTATCTCCAATCACTTCCCACGGGTGACTGTGATGTAGAAATCAGAAATCTTCCTTACCCATATTAAGAAACCTTGTGTTTGGCATGTTGTCCAACGTTCAGTGTAGGAGAAACCAGCATTCACCCTGAGGCCCCGCCCATTCTTGAGTGTGACGGTGCATAAACACGCATTGTGACCCTCAGCGTGAGTCTTGTCCTCTAGTACGTCCTATCAGTGGCTGAACCATTAGATGTCATAATGGGCTAGACATGTCCCTAGGCCCCAATTTTTAACCAGATTTCTGGTTGTCCAGTCGCCTCCTCCAAGGACTCTACTCTGCAATCCCTTATTTGGTGGGACACCTGAGGTTGAAAAACAAAAAAAAACAAATCAACAACAACAGAACAACGGACATCTTCCATCCCACAGAATAACCCCAAACTCTTTGGACGGGGCCAAACCCCCAGAGAGTAAGACTCGTCCATTTCCCATGAAGTCACCCGGAAATTTCACGACCATGAGTGACACGATATCCAGAGACAAAAACTTGAGCAAGAGCCTCACACTCGCCCTTTTTTTATATCCCGAAGTGTTCTAGTCATGGTCTGTAGATCAGTCCTGCCATACCTATGACCCGAAACATAAGCCGAGTTTGTGTTTTCAGACAACTGTCCAAACAGCCCTGGCCTACACACCCTACAGGCTCAGGCCCCTGGAGCCAAACCTGACGACTGTGCTTGCCCTCCCCCAGGGAATTGTATGTGCCCATTCCAATGGCCACAACCCTACTAAGAGGATAAACGTCCAAAGTCCCTGAGGCCATCCCAATATTTGTGTCTTCCCAGGACAAACAGGGGCAATCGGGGCCCTTCTGAGCACCTACCTGCACTCAGACCCTTAGACTGATGTCCCCAGATGTAAAAAGGAACGAACAGGCCCCTAGGCTCCTATCGGATCCATTGGTTTGGCTTCCAGGCATCTCTCCTCAGAGGCCTGGATTTCAATAACAGCATATGGCAGTTCTTGACTCACCCATCAGAACAAATCTCATCTACACATGGGAAACTTGCACGATGGAGCTGTGTGAAAGCCTCTATTTAGGAGAACCCTTCAGGGCCCCAGTGCCACCGCTTCATTCCAAGGTCTCCAAACACAAAATCATATTAGGACACATCCACGGGAGAGTCCATTTCAACTCAGCCTCCTCGGTTGCTCCCCTAGATCCAGCAGATCTAACCTGTCTTGTTGCTTGGAGACAATTGGAATGCGAGGTGGGCTACCGAGACATCCATCCTTAGATCCCTGCTCGGAATCGTTGTCCTGGAGCCAACCAACAGGTCTCAATTGTCCTGCTGAAGAATCTTTGCAGTTGGGAGCTTCTCACAACTCCCATCGTGGGAAAACCCCCATGGCCTCGTGATCCACACCCCTTCAAGATGGGGCCATCAGGGACAGAATGTACAACCTGAGCGATCGTCTGATCCTCGCCCTGACTTCAGATGCACGAGATCTCGATTCTGGTCTGTAGATTGTGCCTGCCATATCCTCACCCAGAAACCTAGGCCTAGCTTGGGTTCTCAGATTTCCGTTCGAGACTACTGGCCCACAAGCCCTCCAGTTTGGGATTCCAGAACTACAATGCAGCACTCTGCCTGCCCTCCAGAAGAAAAACATTGCCCTCCGGGGCTACCCAGAAACCCCAAATGAGGATCAACCTGCACGCCATTCGGCTGTACCCCAAATATATAGGCTGTCCTGAGCACAAATGCCCTTTCTGACACAGCCTGATCCTGGACCTCCTGGCCCCACCCAGTCAGCTGGCCGCACACTGAGCACATCGGACCCCTCATGGCCTTAGCTCGTCATCTCTTCTCAACCTCGGTTTTCAGGCTTCAGTACCTAGACCTTATCTCCAATCACGGCCCGGGTTTGAAAATGATGCAGAAATAAGAACTCTTTCCCCATGGCAAGAAACCTTGTGGTTGGCATGTTGTCCAAGGTTCAGTGTAGGTGAAACCAGTGTGGCCCATGAGGCCCCGCCCATGCTTGTGGGCCACATTGGTTACAAACACACATTGTGACCCCTCAGCCTGAGCTCAGTCCTCAGGTAAGGCCTCTCAGTGGCTGGATGGAGAGACAGCATATTGGGCTTGTCATGCCCCTAGGCCCCAATTTTTAACCAGATTTCTGGTTGTCCAGTCGCCCCTCCCCAGAGCTCTATTCTAGAATCCCTAATTTGGTGGGACACCTGAGGTTGAAAAACAAAATAAAAAAAAATCAACAACAACAGAATAAGTGACATCTTATATCCCACAGAATGACCCCAAACTCTTTGGACGGGGCCAAACCCGCAGAGAGTATGACTCGTCCAATTCCCATAAGGTCACCAGGAAATGTCACGACCATGAGGGACACGATATCCGGAGACAAAAACTTGAGCAAGAACCTCACACTCGCCCTTTTTTCATATCCCAAAGAGTTCTCCTCATGTCTGTAGATCAGTCCTGCCATACCTATGACCCGAAACATAAGCCCGGTTTGTGTTTTCAGACAACTGTCCAAACAGCCCTGGCCTACACACCCTACAGGCTCAGGCCCCTGGAGCCAAACCTGACGACTGTGCTTGCCCTCTCCAAGGGAATTGTATGTGCCCATTCCAATGGCCACAACCCTACTAAGGACAAACCTCCAAAGTCCCTGAGGCCATCCCAATATTTGTGTCTTCCCAGGACAAACAGGGGCAATCTGGGCCCATCTGAGCACCTACCTGCACTGAGACCCGTAGACTGATGTCCCCTGAGGTAAAAAGGAATGAACAGGCCCCTAGGCACATATCGGATCCATTGCTTTTGTTTCCAGGCATCTCTCCTCAGAGGCCTGGATTTCAATAACAGCATATGGCAGTTCTTGACTCACCCATCAGAACAAATCTCATCTACACATGGGAAACTTACACGATGGAGCTTTGTGGAAGCCTCCCTTTAGGAGAACCCTTCTGGGCCCCAGGGCCACCGCTTCATTCCAAGGTCTCCATAGACACAAAATCATATTAGGACACATCCACGGGAGAGTCCATTTCAACTCAGCCTCCTCGGTTGCTCCCCCAGATCCAGCAGATCTAACCTGTCTTGTTGCTTGGAGACAATTGGAATGCGAGGTGGGCTACCGAGACATCCATCCTTAGATCCCTGCTCGGAATCGTTGTCCTGGAGCCAACCAACAGGTCTCAATTGTCCTGCTGAAGAATCTTTGCAGTTGGGAGCTTCTCACAACTCCCATCGTGGGAAAAACCCCATGGCCTCGAGATCCACACCCCTTCAAGATGGGACCATCAGGGACAGAATGTACAACATGAGCGATCGTCTGATCCTCGCCCTGACTACAGATACACGAGATCTCGATTCAGTTCTGTAGATTGTGCCTGCCATATCCTCACCCAGAAACCTAGGCCTAGCTTGGGTTCTCAGACTTCCGTTCGAGACTACTGGCCCACAAGCCCTCAGGTTTGGGATTCCAGAACTACAATGCAGCACTCTGCCTGCCCTCCAGAAGAAAAACATTGCCCTCCGGGGCTACCCTGAAACCCCAAATGAGGATCAACCTGCACGCCATTCGGCTGTACCCCAAATATATAGGCTGTCCTGAGCACAAATGCCCTTTCTGACACAGCCTGATCCTGGACCTCCAGGCCCCACCCAGTCAGCTGGCCGCACACTAAGCACATCGGACCCCTCATGGCCTTAGCTCGTCATCTCTTCTCAACCTCGGTTTTCAGGCTTCAGTACCTAGACCTTATCTCCAATCACGGCCCGGGTTTGAAAATGATGCAGAAATAAGAACTCTTTCACCATGGCAAGAAACCTTGTGGTTGGCATGTTGTCCAAGGTTCAGTGTAGGTGAAACCAGTGTGGCCCATGAGGCCCCGCCCATGCTTGCGGGCCACATTGGTTACAAACACACATTGTGACCCCTCAGCCTGAGCCCAGTCCTCAGGTAAGGCCTCTCAGTGGCTGGATGGAGAGACAGCATATTGGGCTTGCCATGCCCCTAGGCCCCAATTTTTAACCATAGTTCGGGTTGTCCCTTCTGTCTTCCACAGGGCTCTGCTTTGGAATTCCTCTTTGGTGGGACACCTGATGAAAAAAACCTGAAAGGAGTCCTCCCATCCCACAGATTGACGAAAAACAATTGGGATCGGGACAAGTCCACAGAGAGCAAGATTCGTCCATGGCCCATGTGGCCTCCCCAACATTCCATGGCCATCGCTGATACAAAATCCAGAGACAAAAGCCTGAGCACGCGCCTCAGACTCGCTCATTCTTCATATCCTGTAGAGTTCTTCAGATCAGAACCTACACGGCACTGGAATGCACCCAAAATATATAGTCTAACCTGGGCACTAATGCATTGTCTGACAACATGAGCCCGGACCTAGTGACCAACACCCAGACAGCTGACCGCACACTGAGCCCATTAGACCCACCATGGCCTTAGGTCATTATCTCTTCCCTACCTCAGTTTTCAGGCTTCAGAAGCTAGATCTTATCTCCAATCACTTCCCACGGGTGACTGTGATGTAGAAATCAGAAATCTTCCTTACCCATATTAAGAAACCTTGTGGTTGGCATGTTGTCCAACGTTCAGTGTAGGAGAAACCAGGATTCACCCTGAGGCCCCGCCCATTCTTGACTGCGACGAGGGCATAAACACGCATTGTGACCCTCAGCGTGAGTCCTGTCCTCTAGTACGTCCTCTCAGTGGCTGAACCATTAGATGTCATAAAGGGCTAGACATGTCCCTAGGCCCCAATTTTTAACCAGATTTCTGGTTGTCCAGTCGCCTCCTCCAAGGACTCTACTCTGCAATCCCTTATTTGATGGGACACCTGAAGTTGAAAAACAAAAAAAAAACAAATCAACAACAACAGAACAACGGACATCTTCCATCCCACAGAATAACCCCAAACTCTTTGGACGGGGCCAAACCCCCAGAGAGTAAGACTCGTCCATTTCCCATGAAGTCACCCGATAATTTCACGACCATGAGTGACACGATATCCAGAGACAAAAACTTGAGCAAGAGCCTCACACTCGCCCTTTTTTTATATCCCGAAGTGTTCTAGTCATGGTCTGTAGATCAGTCCTACCATACCTATGACCCGAAACATAAGCCGAGTTTGTGTTTTCAGACAACTGTCCAAACAGCCCTGGCCTACACACCCTACAGGCTCAGGCCCCTGGAGCCAAACCTGAAGACTGTGCTTGCCCTCCCCCAGGGAATTGTATGTGCCCATTCCAATGGCCACAACCCTACTAAGAGGATAAACGTCCAAAGTCCCTGATGCCATCCCAATATTTGTGTCTTCCCAGGACAAACAGGGGCAATCGGGGCCCTTCTGAGCACCTACCTGCACTCAGACCCTTAAACTGATGTCCCCAGATGTAAAAAGGAACGAACAGGCCCATAGGCTCCTATCGGATCCATTGGTTTGGCTTCCAGGCATCTCTCCTCAGAGGCCTGGATTTCAATAACAGCATATGGCAGTTCTTGACTCACCCATCAGAACAAATCTCATCTACACATGGGAAACTTGCACGATGGAGCTGTGTGAAAGCCTCTATTTAGGAGAACCCTTCAGGGCCCCAGTGCCACCGCTTCATTCCAAGGTCTCCATAGACACAAAATCATATTAGGACACATCCACGGGAGAGTCCATTTCAATTCAGCCTCCTCGGTTGCTCCCCCAGATCCAGCAGATCTAACCTGTCTTGTTGCTTGGAGACAATTGGAATGCGAGGTGGGCTACCGAGACATCCATCCTTAGATCCCTGCTCGGAATCGTTGTCCTGGAGCCAACCAACAGGTCTCAATTGTCCTGCTGAAGAATCTTTGCAGTTGGGAGCTTCTCACAACTCCCATCGTGGGAAAACCCCCATGGCCTCGTGATCCACACCCCTTCAAGATGGGGCCATCAGGGACAGAAGGTACAACCTGAGCGATCGTCTGATCCTCGCCCTGACTTCAGATGCACGAGATCTCGATTCTGGTCTGTAGATTGTGCCTGCCATATCCTCACCCAGAAACCTAGGCCTAGCTTGGGTTCTCAGACTTCCGTTCGAGACTACTGGCCCACAAGCCCTCCAGTTTGGGATTCCAGAACTACAATGCAGCACTCTGCCTGCCCTCCAGAAGAAAAACATTGCCCTCCGGGGCTACCCAGAAACCCCAAATGAGGATCAACCTGCACGCAATTCGGCTGTACCCCAAATATATAGGCTGTCCTGAGCACAAATGCCCTTTCTGACACAGCCTGATCCTGGACCTCCTGGCCCCACCCAATCAGCTGGCCGCACACTGAGCACATCGGACCCCTCATGGCCTTAGCTCGTCATGTCTTCTCAACCTTGGTTTTCAGGCTTCAGTACCTAGACCTTATCTCCAATCATGGCCCGGGTTTGAAAATGATGCAGAAATAAGAACTCTTTCACCATGGCAAGAAACCTTGTGGTTGGCATGTTGTCCAAGGTTCAGTGTAGGTGAAACCAGTGTGGCTCATGAGGCCCCGCCCATGCTTGCGGGCCACATTGGTTACAAACACACATTGTGACCCCTCAGCCTGAGCCCAGTCCTCAGGTAAGGCCTCTCAATGGCTGGATGGAGAGACAGCATATTGGGCTTGTCATGCCCCTAGGCCCCAATTTTTAACCAGAATTCTGGTTGTCCAGTCGCCCCTCCCCAGAGCTCTATTCTGGAATCCCTAATTTGGTGGGACACCTGAGGTTGAAAAACAAAATAAAA
Organism: Mustela putorius furo; assembly: GCF_011764305.1. Lineage (NCBI taxonomy): Eukaryota > Metazoa > Chordata > Mammalia > Carnivora > Mustelidae > Mustela > Mustela putorius. Next base: position 688,377 of record NW_025422101.1, on the reverse strand, counting down.
CAAATCAACAACAACAGAACAAGTGACTTCTTATATTCCACAGAATGACCCCAAAGTCTTTGGACGGGGCCAAACCCCCAGAGAGTATGACTCGTCCAATTCCCATGAAGTCACCCTGAAATTTCACTACCATGAGGGACACAATATCCAGAGACAAAAACTTGAGCAAGAGCCTCACACTCGCCATTTTTTTATATCCCGAAGTGTTCTAGTCATGGTCTGTAGATCAGTCCTGCCATACCTATGACCCGAAACATAAGCCCGGTTTGTGTTTTCAGACAACTGTCCAAACAGCCCTGGCCTACACACCCTACAGGCTCAGGCCCCTGGAGCCAAACCGGAAGACTGTGCTTGCCCTCCCCCAGGGAATTGTATGTGCCCATTCCAATGGCCACAACCCTACTAAGAGGATAAACCTGCAAAGTCCCTGAGGCCATCCAAATATTTGTGGCTTCCCAGGACAAACAGGGGCAATCTATGCCCATCTGAGCACCTACCTGCACTGAGACCCGTAGACTGATGTCACCTGAGGTAAAAAGGAATGAACAGGCCCCTAGGCACCTATCGGATCCATTGCTTTTGTTTCCAGGCATCTCTCCTCAGAGGCCTGGATTTCAATAACAGCATATGGCAGTTCTTGACTCACCCATCAGAACAAATCTCATCTACACATGGGAAACTTGCACAATGGAGCTTTGTGGAAGCCTCTCTTTAGGAGAACCCTTCAGGGCCCCAGTGCCACCGCTTCATTCCAAGGTCTCCATAGACACAAAATCATATTTGGACACATCCACGGGAGAGTCCATTTCAACTCAGCCTCCTCGGTTGCTCCCCCAGATCCAGCAGATCTAACCTGTCTTGTTGCTTGGAGACAATTGGAATGCGAGGTGGGCTACCCAGCCATCCATCCTTAGTTCCCTACTCGGAATCGTTGTACTGGAGTCAACCAACAGGTCTCAATTGTCCTGCAGAAGAATCTTTGCAATTGGGACCTTCTCACAACTCCCATCGTCGGAAAACACCCATGGCCTCGTGATCCCCCCCCCCTCTAGAAGGGGCCATCAGGGACAGAATGTCCAACCTGAGCGATCGTCTAATCCTCGCCCTGACTTAAGATGCACGAGATCACGATTCAGGTCTGTAGATTGTGCCTGCCATATCCTCACCCAGAAAACCCTAGGCATAGCTTGGGTTCTCAGACGTCCGTCCTCAGACTACTGGCCCACAAGCCCTCCAGTTTGGCAATCCAGAACTACAATGCAGCACTCTGCCTGCCCTCCAGAAAAAAACATTGCCCTCTGGGGCTACCTAGAAACCCAAAATGAGGATCAACGGGGCACGCCATTCGGCTGTACCCCAAATATATAGGCTGACCTGGGCACTAATGCCCTTTCTGACACAGCCTGAGCCTGGACCTCCTGGCCCCACCCAGACAGCTGGCCGCACACTGAGCACATCAGACCCGTCATGGCCTTAGGTCGTCATCTCTTCTCAACCTGGGTTTTCAGGCATCAGAACCTAGACCTTATGTCCAATCAAGGCACGGATTTGAAATCAGTCCTCTTTCCCTATGGCAAGAAACCTTGTGGTTGGTGTTGTCCAAGGTTCAGTGTAGTTGAAACCAGTGTGGCCCATGAGGACCCGCCCATGCTCGTGGGCCCCATTGGTCACAAACACACATTGTGACCCTCAGCCTGAGCCCAGTCCTCAGGTAAGGCCTCTCAGTGGCTGGATGGAGAGACAGCATATTGGGCTTGCCATGCCCCTAGGCCCTAATTTTTAACCATAGTTCAGGTTGTCCCTCAGTCTTCCACAGGGCTCTGCTTTGGAATTCCTCTTTGGTGGGACACCTGACGAAACAAACCTGAAAGGAGTCCTCCCATCCCACAGATTGACGAAAAACAATTGGGATCGGGACAAGTCCACAGAGAGCAAGATTCGTCCATGGCCCATGTGGCCTCCCCAACATTCCACGGCCATCGCTGATACAAAATCCAGAGCCAAAGCCTGAGCACGCGCCTCAGACTCGCTCATTCTTCATATCCTGAAGAGTTCTTCAGATCAGAACCTACACGGCACTGGAATGCACCCAAAATATATAGTCTAACCTGGGCACTAATGCATTGTCTGACAACATGAGCCCGGACCTCGTGAACCAACACCCAGACAGCTGACCGCACACTGAGCCCATTAGACCCGCCATGGCCTTAGGTCATTATCTCTTCCCTACCTCAGTTTTCAGGCTTCAGAACCTAGATCTTATCTCTAATCACTTCCCACGGGGGACTGTGATGTAGAAATCAGAAATCTTCCTTACCCATATTAAGAAACCTTGTGGTTGGCATGTTGTACAACGTTCAGTGTAGGAGAAACCAGCATTCACCCTGAGGCCCCGCCCATTCTTGAGTGCGACGAGGGCATAAACATGCATTGTGACCCTCAGCGTGAGTCCTGTCCTCTAGTACGTCCTCTCAGTTGCTGGACCATTAGATGTCATAATGGGCTTGACATGTCCCTATGCCCCAATTTTTAACCAGATTTCTGGTTGTCCAGTCGCCTCCTCCAAGGACTCTACTCTGCAATCCCTTATTTGGTGGGACACCTGAGGTTGAAAAACAAAACAAAACAAATCAACAGCAATAGAACAACGGACAACTTCCATCCCACAGAATAACCCCAAACTCTTTGGACAGGGCAAAACCCCCAGAGAGTAAGACTCGTCCATTTCCCATGAAGTCACCCTGAAATTTCACTACCATGAGGGACACGATATCCAGAGACAAAAACTTGAGCAAGAGCCTCACACTCGCCATTTTTTTATATCCCGAAGTGTTCTAGTCATGGTCTGTAGATCAGTCCTGCCATACCTATGACCCGAAACATAAGCCCGGTTTGTGTTTTCAGACAACTGTCCAAACAGCCCTGGCCTACACACCCTACAGGCTCAGGCCCCTGGAGCCAAACCGGAAGACTGTGCTTGCCCTCCCCCAGGGAATTGTATGTGCCCATTCCAATGGCCACAACCCTACTAAGAGGATAAACCTGCAAAGTCCCTGAGGCCATCCCAAAATTTGTGTCTTCCCAGGACAAACAGGGGCAATCGGGGCCCTTCCGAGCACCTACCTGAACTCAGTCCCGTAGACTGATGTCCCCAGATGTAAAAAGGAACGAACAGGCCCCTAGGTTCCTATCGGATCCATTGGTTTGGCTTCCAGGCATCTCTACTCAGAGGCCTGGATTTCAATAAGAGCATATGGCAGTTCTTACTCACCCATCAGAACAAATCTCATCTACACATGGGAAACTTGCACGATGGAGCTGTGTGAAAGCCTCTCTTTAGGAGAACCCTTCAGGGCCCCAGTGCCACCGCTTCATTCCAAGGTCTCCATAGACACAAAATCATATTTGGACACATCCACGGGAGAGTCCATTTCAACTCAGCCTCCTCGGTTGCTCCCCCAGATCCAGCAGATCTAACCTGTCTTGTTGCTTGGAGACAATTGGAATGCGAGGTGGGCTACCGAGACATCCATCCTTAGATCCCTGCTCGGAATCGTTGTCCTGGAGCCAACCAACAGGTCTCAATTGACCTGCTGAAGAATCTTTGCATTTGGAGCTTCTCCCAACTCCCATCGTGGGAAAACCCCCATGGCCTCGTGATCCACACCCCTTCAAGATGGGGCCATCAGGGACAGAATGTACAACCTGAGCGATCGTCTGATCCTCGCCCTAACTTCAGATGCACGAGATCTCGATTCAGGTCTGTAGATTGTGCCTGCCATATCCTCACCAAGGAACCTAGGCCTAGCTTGGGTTCTCAGACTTCCTTTCGAGACTACTGGCCCACAAGCCCTCAGGTTTGGGATTCCAGAACTACAATGCAGCACTCTGCCTGCCCTCCAGAAGAAAAACATTGCCCTCCGGGGCTACTCAGAAACCCCAAATGAGGATCAACCTGCACGCCATTCGGCTGTACCCCAAATATATAGGCTGTCCTGAGCACAAATGCCCTTTCTGGCACAGCCTGATCCTGGACCTCCAGGCCCCACCCAGTCAGCTGGCCGCACACTGAGCACATCGGACCCCTCATGGCCTTAGCTCGTCATCTCTTCTCAACCTCGGTTTTCAGGCTTCAGTACCTAGACCTTATCTCCAATCACGGCCCGGGTTTGAAAATGATGCAGAAATAAGAACTCTTTCACCATGGCAAGAAACCTTGTGGTTGGCATGTTGTCCATGGTTCAGTGTAGGTGAAACCAGTGTGGCTCATGAGGCCCCGCCCATGCTTGTGGGCCACATTGGTTACAAACACACATTGTGACCCCTCAGCCTGAGCCCAGTCTTCAGGTAAGGCCTCTCAGTGGCTGGATGGAGAGACAGCATATTGGGCTTGTCATGCCCCTAGGCCCCAATTTTTAACCAGATTTCTGGTTGTCCAGTCGCCCCTCCCCAGAGCTCTATTCTGGAATCCCTAATTTGGTGGGACACCTGAGGTTGAAAAACAAAATAAAACAAATCAACAACAACAGAACAAGTGATTTCTTATATCCCACAGAATGACCCCAAACTCTTTGGACGGGGCCAAACCCCCAGAGAGTATGACTCGTCCAATTCCCATGAAGTCACCAGGAAATTTCACGACCATGCGTGACACGATATCCGGAGACAAAAACTTGAGCAAGAACCTCACACTCGCCCTTTTTTCATATCCAGAAGAGTTCTCCTCATGGTCTGTAGATCAGGTCTGCCATACCTATGACCCGAAACATAAGCCGAGTTTGTGTTTTCAGACAACTGTCCAAACAGCCCTGGCATACACACCCTACAGGCTCAGGCCCCTGGAGCCAACCTGACGACTGTGCTTGCCCTCTTCAAGGGATTTGTATGTGCCCATTCCAATGGCCACAACCCAGTAAGAGGATAAACCTCCAAAGTACCTGAGGCCATCCCAATATTTGTGGCTTCCCAGGACAAACAGGGGCAATCTGGGCCCTTCTGAGTACCTACCTGCACTCAGACCCCTAGACTGATGTCCCCTGAGGTAAAAAGTAATGAACAGGCCCCTAGGCACCTATCGGATCCATTGCTTTGGTTTCCAGGCATCTCTCCTCAGAGGCCTGGATTTCAATAACAGCATATGGCGGTTTCTTGACTCACCCATCTGAACAAATCTCATCTACACATGGGAAACTTGCACGATGGAGGTATGTGAAAGCGTCTCTTTAGGAGAACCCTTCAGTGCCCCAGTGCCACCGCTTCATTCCAAGGTCTACATAGACACAAAATCATATTAGGACACATCCACGGGAGAGTCCATTTCAACTCAGCCTCCTCGGTTGGTCCCCCAGATCCAGCAGGACTAACCTTTGTTGTTGCATGGAGACAATTGGAATGCGAGGTCGGCTACCCAGCCATCCATCCTTAGAACCCTGCTCGGAATCGTTGTCCTGGAGCGAACAAACAGGTCTCAATTGTCCTGCAGAAGAATCTTTGCAGTTGGGAGCTTCTCAGAACTCCCCTCGTGGGAAAACACCCATGGCCTCGTGATCCACCCCCTTTCTAGAAGGGGCCATCAGGGATAGGATGTCCAACCTGAGCGATCGTTTGATACTCACCCTGACTTCAGTTGAATGAGATCTCGATTCAGGTTTGTAGATTGTTCCTGCCATATCCTCACCCATAATCCTAGGCCTAGCTTGGTTCCTCAGACTTCCGTCCTCAGACTACTGGCCCACAAGCCCTCCTCTTTGGCAATCCAGAACTACAATGCAGCCCTCTGCCTGCCCTCCAGAAGAAAAACATTGCCTTCTGGGGCTACCCTGAAACCCCAAATGAGGATCAAACTGCACGCCATTCGGGTGTACCCCAAATATAGGCCCCTGAGCACTAATGCCCTTTTTGACACAGCCTGTGCCTCGACATCCTTGCCCCACCCAGACAGCTCGCCGCACACTGAGCACATCGGACACGTCATGGACTTAGTTCGTCATCTCTTCTCAACCTCGGTTTTCAGGCTTCAGAACCTAGACCTTATCTCCAAACACGGCCCGGGTTTGAAAATGATGCAGACATCAGAACTCTTTCCCCATGGCAATAAATCTTGCGGTTGGCATGTTGCTCAAGGTTCAGTGTACTTGAAACCAGTGTGGCCCATGAGTCCCCGCCCATGCTTGGGGGCCACATTGGACACAAACACACATTGTGACCCTCAGCCTGAGCCCAGTTCTCAGTTAAGGCCTCTCAGTGGCTGGATGTGGAGACAGCATATTGGGCTTGCCATGCCCCTAGGCCCCAATTTTTAACCGTAGTTCGGGTTGTCCCTTCACTCTTCCCCAGGGCTGTGCTATGGAATTCCTCTCTTGGTGGGACACCTGAGGTAACAAACCTGAAAGGAGTCCTCCGATCCCACAGATTGACGAAAAACAATTGGGATCGTGCCAAATCCACAGAGAGCAAGATTCGTCCATGGCCCTTGAGGCCTCCCCAACTTTCCACGGCCATCGCTGATACAAAATCCAGAGACAAAAGCCTGAGCACGCGCCTCAGGCTCGCTCATTCTTCATATCCTGAAGAGTTCTTCAGATCAGAACCTACACGGCACTCGAATGCACCCAAAATATATAGTCTAACCTGGGCACTAATGCACTGTCTGACAACCTGAGACCGGAACTCGTGACCAACACCCAGACAGCTGACTGCACACTGAGCACAAAAGAACCGCCATGGCCTTAGGTCATCATCTCTTCCCTACCTCAGTTTTCAGGCTTCAGAACCTAGACTTTAACTCCAATCACAGCCCAAGGGACACTGTGATGCAGAAATCAGAACTCTTCCTTACCAATGGCAAGAAACCTTGTGGTTGGCATGTTGTCCTACGTTCAGTGTAGGAGAAACCAGCATTCACCCTGAGGCCCCGCCCATCCTTGAGTGCGACGAGGGCATAAACACGCATTGTGACCCTCAGCGTGAGTCCTGTCCTCTAGTATGTCCTCTCAGTGGCTGGACCATTAAATGTCATTTTGGGCTTGACATGTCCCTAGGCACCAATTTTTAACCAGATTTTTGGTTGTCCAGTTGCCCGTCCCCAGGGTTCTACTGTGGAATCCCTCAATTGGTCGGACACCTGAGGTTCAAAAACAAAACAAAAAAAAAATCAACAACAGAACAACGGACTTCTTCCATCCCACAGAATGACCCCAAACGCTTTGGACGGGGCCAAACCCCCAGAGAGTAACACTCTTCCATTTCCCATGAAGTCACACGGAAATTTCACGACCATGAGTGACACGATATCCAGAGACAAAAACTTGAGCAAGAGCCTCACACTCGCCATTTTTCATAACCCGAAGAGTTCTCCTCATGGTCTGGAGATCAGTCCTGCCATACCTATGACCTGAAATATAAGCCGAATTTGTGTTTTCAGACAATGTCCAAACAGCTCTGGCCTACACACCCTACAGCCTCAGGTCCCTGGAGCCAAACTTGACGACTGTGCTTGCCCTCTCCAAGGGAATTGTATGTGCCCATTCCAATGGCCACAACCCTACTAAGAGGATAAACCTCCAAAGTCCCTGAGGCCATCCCAATATTTGTGGCTTCCCAGGACAAACAGGGGCAATCTGGGCCCATCTGAGCACCTACCGGCACTCAGACCCGGAGACTGATGTCCACGGCGTAATAAGGAACGAATAGGCCCCTAGGCACCTATCGGATCCATTGCTTTGGTTTCGAGGCATCTCTCCTCAGAGGCCTGGATTTCAATAACAGCATATGGCTGTTTCTTGACTCACCATAAGAACAAATCTCATCTACACATGGGAAACTTGCATGATGGAGCTGTGTGAAAGCCTCTCTTTAGAAGAACCCTTCAGGGCCCCAGTGCCACCGCTTCATTCCAAGGTCTCCATAGACACAATTAGGTCACATCCAGGAGAGTCCATTTCAACTCAGCCTCCTCGGTTGATACCCCAGATCCAGCCGATCTGACCTGTCTTGTTGCTTGGAGACAATTGGAATGCAAGGTGAGCTACCCAGCCATCCATCCTTAGAACCCTGCTCAGGAATCGTTGTCCTGTATCCAACCAACAGGTCTCAATTGTCCTGCAGAAGAATCTTTGCAGTTGGGAGCTTCTCACAACTCCCATTGTCGGAAAACACCCATGGCCTCGTGATCCTACCCATTCAATAAAGGGCCCTCAGGGACAGAATGTCCAACCTCAGCGATCGTCTAATCCTCGCCCTGACTTAAGATGCACTAGACCACGAATCAGGTCTGTACATAGTGCCTGCCATATACTCACCCAGAAACCTAAGCCTAGCTTGGGTTCTCAGACTTCCGTCCTCAGACTACTGGCCCACAAGCCCTCCAGTTTGGCAATCCAGAACTACAATGCAGCACTCTACCTGCCCTCCAGAAAAAAATATTGCCCTCTGGGGCCACACAGAAACCCCAAATGAGGATCAACGGGTCACGCCATTCGGCTATACCCCAAATATATAGGCTGACCTGGGCACTAATGCCCTTTCTGACACAGCCTGAGCCTGGACCTCCTGGCCCCACCCAGACAGCTGGCCGCACACTGAGCACATCATACCCGTCATAGCCTTAGGTCGTCATCTCTTCTCAACCTGGGTTTTCAGGCTTCAGAACCTAGACCTTATCTCCAATCAAGGCCCGGATTTGAAATCAGACCTCTTTCCCTATGGCAAGAAACCTTGTGGTTGGTGTTGTCCAAGGTTCAGTGTAGTTGAAACCAGTGTGGCCCATGAGGACCCGCCCATGCTTGTGGGCCCCATTGGTCACAAACACACATTGTGACCCTCAGCCTGAGCCCAGTCCTCAGGTAAGGCCTCTCAGTGGCTGGATGGAGAGACAGCATATTGGGCATGCCATGCGCCTAGGCCCCAATTTTTAACCATAGTTCGGGTTGTCTCTTCGTTCTTCCACAGGGCTCTGCTTTGGAATTCCTCTTTGGTGGGACACCTGACGAAACAAACCTGAAAGGAGTCCTCCCATCCCACAGATTGACGAAAAACAATTGGGATCGGGATAAGTCCACAGAGAGCAAGATTCGTCCATGGCCCATGTGGCTTCCCCAACATATCACGGCCATCGCTGATACAAAATCCAGAGACAGAAGCCTGAGCACGCGTCTCAGACTCGCTCCTTCTTCATATCCTGAAGAGTTCTTCAGATAAGAACCGACACGGCACTCGATTGCACCCAAAATATATAGTCTAACCTGGGCACTAATGCATTGTCTGACAATATGAGCCCGGACCTCGTGACCAACACCCAGACAGCTGACCGCACACTGAGCCCATTAGACCCGCCATGGCCTTAGGTCATCATCTCTTCCCTACCTCAGGTTTCAGGCTTCAGAACCTAGATGTTATCTCCAAACATATCCCACGGCTGACTGTGATGTAGAAATCAGAAATCTTCCTTACCCATGTTAAGAAACCTTGTGGTTGGCATGTTGTCCAACGTTCAGTGTAGGAGAAACCAGCATTCACCCTGAGGCCCTGCCCATTCTTGAGTGCGACGAGGGCATAAACAAGCATTGTGACCCTCAGCGTGAGTCCTGTCCTCTAGTACGTCCTCTCAGTGGCTGAACCATTAGATGTCATAATGGGCTTGACATGTACCTAGGCCCCAATTTTTAACCAGATTTCTGGTTGTCCAGTCGCCTCTCCCCAGGACTCTTCTCTGGAATCCCTCATTTGGTGGGACACCTGAGGTTGAAAAACAAAACAAAACAAATTAAAACAACAGAACAACAGACATCTTCCATCCAACAGAATGACCCCAAACTCTTTGGACGGGGCCAAACCCGCAGAGAGTATGACTCGTCCAATTCCCATTAAGTCACCAGGAAATTTCACGACCATGCGTGACACGATATCCGGAGACAAAAACTTGAGCAAGAACCTCACACTCGCCCTTTTTTCATATCTCGAAGAGTTCTCCTCATGGTCTGTAGATCAGTCCTGCCATACCTATGACCCGAAACATAAGCCGAGTTTGTGTTTTCAGACAACTGTCCAAACAGCTCTGGCATACACACCCTACAGGCTCAGGCCCCTGGAGCCAAACCTGACGACTGTGCTTGCCCTCTCAAAGAGATTTGTATGGGCCCATTCCAATGGCCACAACCCTACTAAGAGGATAAACCACCAAAGTCCCTGAGGCCATCCCAGTATTTGTGGCTTCCCAGGACAAACAGGGGCAATCTGGGCCCATCTGAGCACCTACCTGCACTGAGACCCGTAGACTGATGTCCCCTGAGGTAAAAAGGAATGAACAGGCCCCTAGGCACCTATCGGATCCATTGCTTTGGTTTCCAGGCATCTCTCCTCAGAGGCCTGGATTTCAATAACAGCATATGGCAGTTCTTGACTCACCCATCAGAACAAATCTCATCTACACATGGGAAACTTGCACGATGGTGCTTTGTGGAAGCCTCTCTTTAGGAGAACCCTTCAGGGCACCAGTGCCACCGCTTCATTCCAAGGTCTCCATAGACAAAAAATCATATTTGGAAACATCCACGGGAGAGTCCATTTCAACTCAGCCTCCTCGGTTGCTCCCCCAGATCCAGCAGATCTAACCTGTCTTGTTGCTTGGAGACAATTGGAATGCGAGGTGGGCTACCCAGCCATCCATCCTTAGATCCCTGCTCGGAATCGTTGTCCTGGAGCCAACCAACAGGTCTCAATTGTCCTGCAGAAGAATCTTTCCAATTGGGACCTTCTCACAACTCCCATCGTCGGAAAACACCCATGGCCTCGTGATCCCCCCCCTTCTAGATGGGGCCATCAGGGACAGAATGTCCAACCTGAGCGATCGTCTAATCCTCGCCCTGACCTTAGATGCACGAAATCACGATTCAGGTCTGTAGATTGTGCCTGCCATATCCTCACCCAAAAACCTAGGCATAGCTTGGGTTCTCAGACTTCCGTCCTCAGATAACTGGCCCACAAGCCCTCCAGTTTGGCAATCCAGAACTACAATGCAGCACTCTGCCTGCCCTCCAGAAGAAAAACATTGCCCTCTGGGGCTACCTAGAAACCCCAAATGAGGATCAACGGGGCACGCCATTCGGCTGTACCCCAAATATATAGGCTGACCTGGGCACTAATGCCCTTTCTGACACAGCCTGAGCCTGGTCCTCCTGGCCCCACACAGACAGCTGGCTGCACACTGAGCACATCAGACCCGTCATGGCCTTAGGTCGTCATCTCTTCTCAACCTGGGTTTTCAGGCTTCAGAACCTAGACCTTATCTCCAATCAAGGCACGGTTTTGAAATCAGACCTCTTTCCCTATGGCAAGAAACCTTGTGGTTGGTGTTGTCCAACGTTCAGTGTAGTTGAAACCAGTGTGGCCCATGAGGACCCGCCCATGGTGTGGGCCCCATTGGTCACAAACACACATTGTGACCCTCAGCCTGAGCCCAGTCCTCAGGTAAGGCCTCTCAGTGGCTGGATGGAGAGACAGCATATTGGGCTTGCCATGCCCCTAGGCCCCAATTTTTAACCATAGTTCGGGTTGTCCCTTCAGTCTTCCACAGGGCTCTGCTTTGGAATTCCTCTTTGGTGGGACACCTGACGAAACAAACCTGAAAGGAGTCCTCCCATCCCACAGATTGACGAAAAACAATTGGGATCGGGACAAGTCCACAGAGAGCAAGATTCGTCCATGGCCCATGTGGCCTCCCCAACATTCCACGGCCATTGCTGATACAAAATCCAGAGACAAAAGCCTGAGCACGCGCCTCAGACTCGCTCATTCTTCATATCCTGAAGAGTTCTTCAGATCAGAACCTACACGGCACTGGAATGCACCCAAAATATATAGTCTAACCTGGGCACTAATGCATTGTCTGACAACATGAGCCCGGACCTCGTGACCAACACCCAGACAGATGACCGCACACTGAGCCCATTAGACCCGCCATGGCCTTAGGTCATTATCTCTTCCCTACCTCAGTTTTCAGGCTTCAGAACCTAGATCTTATCTCTAATCACTTCTCACGGGTGACTGTGATGTAGAAATCAGAAATCTTCCTTACCCATATGAAGAAACCTTGTGGTTGGCATGTTGTCCAACGTTCAGTGTAGGAGAAAACAGCATTCACCCTGAGGCCCCGCCCATTCTTGAGTGCAACGAGGGCATAAACATGCATTGTGACCCTCAGCGTGAGTCCTGTCCTCTAGTACGTCCTCTCAGTGGTTGAACCATAGATGTCATAATGGGCTTGACATGTCCCTATGCCCCAATATTTAACCAGAACTGGTTGTTCAGTCGCCTCCTCCAAGGACTCTACTCTGCAATCCCTTACTTGGTGGGACACCTGAGGTTGAAAAACAAAACAAAACAAATCAACAACAATAGAACAATGGACATCTTCCATCTCACAGAATAACCCCAAACTCTTTGGACGGGGCCAAACCCCCAGAGAGTAAAACTCGTCCATTTCCCATGAAGTCACCCGTAAATTTCACGACCATGAGTGACACGATATCCAGAGACAAAAACTTGAGCAAGAGCCTCACACTCGCCCTTTTTTTATATCCCGAAGTGTTCTAGTCATGGTCTGTAGATCAGTCCTGCCATACCTATGACCCGAAACATAAGCCGAGTTTGTGTTTTCAGACAACTGTCCAAACAGCCCTGGCCTACACACCCTACAGGCTCAGGCCCCTGGAGCCAAACCTGAAGACTGTGCTTGCCCTCTCCAAGGGAATAGTATGTGCCCATTCCAAAGGCCACAACCCTAGTAAGAGGATAAACCTCCAAAGTCCCTGAGGCCATCCCAATATTTGTGTCTTCCCAGGACAAACAGGGGCAATCGGGGCCCTTCCGAGCACCTACCTGCACTCAGACCCGTAGACTGATGTCCCCAGATGTAAAAAGGAACGAACAGGCCCCTAGGCTCCTATCGGATCCATTGCTTTGGTTTCCAGGCATCTCTCCTCAGAGGCCTGGATTTCAATAACAGCATATGGCTGTTTCTTGACTCACCCATCAGAACAAATCTCATCTACACATGGGAAACTTGCACGATGGAGCTGTGTGGAAGCCTCTCTTTAGGAGAACTCTTCAGGGCCCCAGTGCCACCGCTTCATTCCAAGGTCTCCATAGACACAAAATCATATTTGGACACATCCACGGGAGAGTCCATTTCAACTCAGCCACCTCGGTTGCTCCCCCAGATCCAGCAGATCTAACCTGTCTTGTTGCTTGGAGACAATTGGAATGCGAGGTGGGCTACCCAGACATCCATCCTTAGAACCCTGCTCGGAATCCTCCTGGAGCCAACCGACAGGTCTCAATTGTCCTGCAGAAGATTCTTTGCAGTTGGGAGCTTCTCACAACTCCCATCGTGGGAAAACCCATGGCCTCGTGATCCACACCCCTTCAAGATGGGGCCATCAGGGACAGAATGTCCAAACTGAGCGATCATCTGATCCTCGACCTGACTTCAGATGCACGAGATCTCGATTCAGGTCTGTAGATTGTGCCTACCATATCCTCACCCAGAAACCGAGGCCTAGCTTGGGTTCTCAGACTTCCGTCCTCAGACTACTGGCCCACAAGGCCTCCAGTTTGGCAATCCAGAACTACATTGCAGCATTCTGCCTACCCTCCAGAAGAAAATCATTGCCCTCTGGGGCTACCAAGAAACCCCAAATGAGGATCAACCTGCACGCCATTCGGCTGTACCCCAAATATATAGGCTGACCTGGGCACTAATGCCCTTTCTGACACAGACTGAGCCTGTCCCTCCTGGCCCCAACAGGACAGCTGGCCGCACACTGAGCACATCGGACCCACCATGGCCTTAGGTCATCATCTCTTCTCAACCTCGGTTCTCAGGCTTCAGAACCTAGACCTTATCTCCAATCACGGCCCGGGTTTGAAAATGATGCAGAAATCAGAACTCTTTCCCCATGGCAAGACACCTTGTGGTTGGCATGTTTTCCAAGGTTCAGTGTAGTTGAAACCAGTGTGGCCCATGAGTCCCCGCTCATGCTTGCGGGCCACATTGGTCACAAACACACATTGTGACCCTCAGCCTGAGCCCAGTCCTCAGGTAAGGCCTCTCAGTGGCTGGATGGAGAGACAGCATATTGGGCTTGACATGTCCCTAGGCCCCAATTATTAACCAGATTTCTCGTTGTCCAGTCGCCCCTCCCCAGAGCTCTATACTGGAATCCCTAATATGGTGGGACACCTGAGGTTGAAAAACAAAATAAAACAAATCAACAACAACAGAACAAGTGACTTCTTATATTCCACAGAATGACCCCAAAGTCTTTGGACGGGGCCAAACCCCCAGAGAGTATGACTCGTCCAATTCCCATGAAGTCACGAGGAAATTTCACGACCATGCGTGACACGATATCCGGAGACAAAAACTTGAGCAAGAACCTCACACTCGCCCTTTTTTCATATCCCGAAAAGTTATCCTCATGGTCTGTAGATCAGCCCTGCCATACCTATGACCCAAAACATGAGCCGAGTTTGTGTTTTCAGACAACTGTCCAAACAGCCCTGGCCTACACACCCTACAGGCTCAGGCCCCTGGAGCCAAACCTGACGACTGTGCTTGCCCTCTCCAAGGGATTTGTATGTGCCCATTCCAATGGCCACAACCCAGTAAGAGGATAAACCTCCAAAGTCCCTGAGGCCATCCCAATATTTGTGGCTTCCCAGGACAAACAGGGGCAATCTGGGCCCATCTGAGCACCTACCTGCACTCAGACCCGTAGACTGATGTCCTCTGAGGTAAAAAGGAATGAACAGGCCCCTAGGCACCTATCGGATCCATTGCTTTGGTTTCCAGGCAACTCTCCTCAGAGGCCTGGATTTCAATAAGAGCATATGGCAGTTCTTGACTCACCCATCAGAACAAATCTCATCTACACATGGGAAATTTGCACGATGGAGCTTTGTGGAAGCCTCCCTTTAAGAGAACCCTTCAGGGCCCCAGTGCCACCGCTTCATTCCAAGGTCTCCATAGACACAAAATCATATTTGGACACATCCACAGGAGAGTCCATTTCAACTCAGCCTCCTCGGTTGCTCCCCCAGATCCAGCAGATCTAACCTGTCTTGTTGCTTGGAGACAATTGGAATGCGAGGTGGGCTACCCAGCCATCCATCCTTAGATTCCTACTCGGAATCGTTGTCCTGGAGCCAACCAACAAGTCTCAATTGTCCTGCTGAAGAATCTTTGCAGTTGGGACCTTCTCACAACTCCCATCGTAGGAAAAACCCCATGGCCTCGTGATCCCACCCCCTTCAAGATGGGGCCATCAGGGACAGAATGTACAACCTGAGCGATCGTCTGATCCTCGCCCTAACTTCAGATGCACGAGATATCGATTCAGGTCTGTAGATTGTGCCTGCCATATCCTCACCCAGAAACCTAGGCCTAGCTTGGGTTCTCAGACTTCCGTTCGAGACTACTGGCCCACAAGCCCTCAGGTTTGGGATTCCAGAACTACAATGCAGCACTCTGCCTGCCCTCCAGAAGAAAAACATTGCCCTCCGGGGCTACCCAGAAACCCCAAATGAGGATTAACCTGCACGCCATTCGGCTGTACCCCAAATATATAGGCTGTCCTGAGCACAAATGCCCTTTCTGACACAGCCTGATCCTGGACCTCCAGGCCCCACCCAGTTAGCTGGCCGCACACTGAGCACATCGGACCCCTCATGGCCTTAGCTCGTCATCTCTTCTCAACCTCGGTTTTCAGGCTTCAGTACCTAGACCTTATCTCCAATCACGGCCCGGGTTTGAAAATGATGCAGAAATAAGAACTCTTTCACCATGGCAAGAAACCTTGTGGTTGGCATGTTGTCCAAGGTTCAGTGTAGGTGAAACCAGTGTGGCCCATGAGGCCCCGCCCATGCTTGCGGGCCACATTGGTTACAAACACACATTGTGACCCCTCAGCCTGAGCCCAGTCCTCAGGTAAGGCCTCTCAGTGGCTGGATGGAGAGACAGCATATTGGGCTTGTCATGCCCCTAGGCCCCAATTTTTAACCAGATTTCTTGTTGTCCAGTCGCCCCTCCCCAGAGCTCTATTCTGGAATCCCTAATTTGGTGGGACACCTGAGGTTGAAAAACAAAAAAAAACAAATCAACAACAACAGAACAAGTGATTTCTTATATCCCACAGAATGACCCCAAACTCTTTGGACCCCAAACCCCCAGAGAGTATGACTCATCCAATTCCCATGAAGTCACCAGGAAATTTCACGACCATGAGGGACACGATATCCGGAGACAAAAACTTGAGCAAGAACCTCACACTCGCCCTTTTTCATATCCCGAAGAGTTCTCCTCATGGTCTGTAGATCAGTTCTGCCATACCTATGACCCGAAACATAAGCCGAGTTTGTGTTTTCAGACAACTGTCCAAACAGCCCTGGCATACACACCCTACAGGGTCAGGCCCCTGGAGCCAAACCTGACGACTGTGCTTGCCCTCTCCAAGGGATTTGTATGTGCCCATTCCAATGGCCACAACCCAGTAAGAGGATAAACCTCCAAAGTCCCTGAGGCCATCCCAATATTTGTGGCTTCCCAGGACAAACAGGGGCAATTTGGGCCCATCTGAGCACCTACCTGCACTCAGACCCCTAGAATGATATCCCCTGAGGTAAAAAGGAATGAACAGGCCCCTAGGCACCTATCGGATCCATTGCTTTGGTTTCCAGGCATCTCTCCTCAGAGGCCTGGATTTCAATAACAGCATATGGCGGTTTCTTGACTCACCCATCAGAACAAATCTCATCTACACATGGGAAACTTGCACGATGGAGCTGTGTGAAAGGCTCTCTTTAGGAGAACCCTTCAGGGCCCCAGTGCCAACGCTTCATTCCAAGGACTCCATAGACACAAAATCATATTAGGACACATCCACGAGAGAGTCCATTTCAACTCAGCCTCCTCGGTTGCTCCCCCAGATCCAGCAGATCTAACCTGTCTTGTTGCTTGGAGACAATTGGAATGCGAGGTGGGCTACCCAGCCATCCATCCTTAGACACCTGCTCAGAATCGTTGTCTTGGAGCCAACCAACAGGTCTCAATTGTCCTGCAGAAGAATCTTTACAGTTGGGAGTTTCTCACAACTCCTATCGTGGGAAAACCCCTATGGCCTCGTGATCCACCCCCCCTTCAAGAAGGCGCCATCAGGGCCAGAATGTCCAACCTGAGCGATCGTCTGATCCTCGCCCTGACTTCAGATGCACGAGATCTCGATTCAGGTCTGTAGATTGTGCCTGCCATGTCCTCACCCAGAAACCTAGGCCTAGCTTGGGTTCTCAGACTTCCGTCCTCAAACTACTGGCCCACAAGCCCTCCAGTTTCGCAATCTATAACTATAATGCAGCACTCTGCCTGTCCTCCAGAAGAAAAACATTGCCCTCTGGGGCTACCCAGAAACCCCAAATGAGGATCAACCTGCATGCCATTCGGCTGTACCCCAAATATATAGGCTGACCTGGGCACTAATGCCCTTTCAGACACAGCCTGAGCCTGGACCTCCTGGCCCCACCCAGACAGCTGGCCGCACACTGAGCACATCGGACCCGCCGTGGCCTTAGGTCGTCATCTCTTCTCAACCTCGGTTTTCAGGCTTCAGGATCTAGACCTTATCTCCAATCACGGCCCGGGTTTGAAAATGATGCAGAAATAAAAACTCTTTCCCCATGGCAAGAAAGCTTGTGTTGGCATTTTGTCCAAGATTCAGTGTAGTTGAAACCAGTGTGGCCCATGAGGCCCGGCCCATGCTTGCGGGCCACATTGGTCACAAACACACATTGTGACCCTCAGCCTGAGCCAAGTCCTCAGGTAAGGCCTCTCAGGGGCTGGATGGAGAGAAAGCATATTGGGCTTGCCATGCCCCTAGGCCCCAATTTTTAACCATAGTTCGGGTTGTCCCTTCACTCTTCCCCAGGGCTCTGCTTTGGAATTCCTCTTTTGGGGGGACACCTGAGGTAACAAACCTGAAAGGAGTCCACCCATCTCACAGATTGACGAAAAACAATTGGGATCGGGCCAAGTCCAGGAGAGCAAGATTCGTCCATGGCCCATGAGGCCTCCCCAAAATTCCACTGCCATCGCTGTTACGAAATCCAGAGACAAAAGCCTGAGCACGCGCCTCAGACTCCCTCATTCTTCATATCTTGAAGAGTTCTTCAGATAAGAACCTACACGGCACTCGAATGCACCCAAAATATATAGTCTAACATGGGCACTAAAGCACTGTCCTACAACCTGAGCCCGGACCTCGTGAACAACAACCAGACAGCTGACCGCACACTGAGCACATCAGACACGCCATGGCCTTAGGTCATCATCTCTTCCCTACCTCGTTTTCAGGCTTAAGAACCTAGACCTTACCTTCAATCACTGCCCAGGGGTGACTGTGATTCAGAAATCAGAACTCATCCTTAACCATGGCAAGGAACCTTGTGGTTGGCATGTTGTCCAACGTTCAGTGTAGGAGAAACCAGCATTCACCCTGAGGCCCCGCCCATTCTTGAGTGCGACGAGGGCATAAACACGCAATGTGACCCTCAGCGTGAGTCCTGTCCTCTAGTACGTCCTCTCAGTCGATGGACCATTAGATGTCATAATGGGCTAGACATGTCCCTAGGCCGCAATTTTTAACCAGATTTCTGGTTGTCCATTCGCCCCTCCCCAGGGCTCTAATCTGGAATCCCTCATTTGGTGGGACACCTGATGTTGAAAAACAAAACAAAACAAATCAACAACATCAGAACAGGGGACTTCTTCCATCCCACAGAATGACCCCAAACTCTTTGGACGGGGCCAAACCCCCAGAGAGTATGACTCGTCCAATTCCCATGAAGTCACCCGAACATTTCACGACCATGAGTGACACGATATCCAGAGACAAAAACTTGAGCAAGAGCCTCACACTCGCCCTTTTTTCATATCGCGAAGAGTTCTCCTCATGGTCTGTAGATCAGTCCTGCCATACCTATGACCCGAAACATAAGCCGAGTTTGAGTTTTCAGACAACTGTCCAAAATCCCTCGCCTGCACACCCTACAGGCTCAGGCCCGTAGAGCCAAACCTGACGACTGTGCTTGCCCTCTCCAAGGGAATTGTATGTGCCCATTCCAATGGCAACAACCCAACTAAGAGGATAAACCTCCAAATTCCCTGAGGCCATCCCAATATTTGTGGCTTCCCAGGACAAACAGGGGCAATCTGGGCCCATCTGAGCACCTACCTGCACTCAGAACAGCAGACTGATGTCCCCAGAGGTAAAAAGTTTCGAACAGGCCCCTAGGCACCTATCGGATCCATTGCTTTGGTTTCCAGGCATCTCTACTCAGAGTCCTGGCTTTCAATAACAGCATATGGCTGTTTCTGGACTCACCCATCAGAACAAATCTCATCTACACATGGGAAACTTGCACGATGGAGCTGTGTGAAAGGCTCTCTTTAGGAGACCACTTCAGGGCCCCAGTACCACCGCTCCATTCCAAGGTCTCCATAGACACAAAATCATATTAGGAAACATCCACGGGAGAGTCCATTTCAATTCAGCCTCCTCGGTTGCTCCCCCAGATCCAGCAGATCTAACCTGTCTTGTTGCGTGGAGACAATTGGAATGCGAGGTGGGGTACCCAGCCATCCATCCTTAGAACTCTGCTCGGAATCGTTGTCCTGGAGCCAACCAACAGGTCTCAATTGTCCTGCAGAAGAATGTTTGCAGTTGGGAGCTTCTCACAACTCCCATCGTGGGTAAAACCCATGGCCTCGTGATCCACCCCCCCTTCAAGAAGGGGCCATCAGGGACAGAATGTCCAACCTGAGCGATCGTCTGATCCTCGCCCTGACTTCAGATGCACGAGATCTCGATTCAGGTCTGTAGATTGTGCCTGCCATATCCTCACCCAGAAACCTAGGCCTAGCTTGGGTTCTCAGACTTCCGTCCTCAGACTGCTTTCCCACAAGCCCTCAGTTTGGCAATCTAGAACTACAATGCAGCACTCTGCCTGCCCTCCAGAAGAAAAACATTGCCCTCTGGGGCTACCCAGAAACCCCAAATGAGGATCAACGGGGCACGCCATTCGGCTGTACCCCAAATATATAGGCTGACCTGGGCACTAATGCCCTTTCTGACAGAGCCTGAGCCTGGACCTACTGGCCCCACCCAGACAGCTTGCCGAACACTGATCACATCGGACCCAACATGGCCATAGGTCGTCATCTCTTCTCAACCTGGGTTTTCAGGCTTCAGAACCTAGATCTTATCTCCAATCAAGGCCCGGATTTGAAATCAGACCTCTTTCCCTATGGCAAGAAACCTTGTGTTTGGCATGTTGTCCAAGTTTCAGTGTAGTTGAAACCAGTGTGGCCCAGGATGCCCCGCCCATGCTTGTGGTCCCCATTGGTCACAAACACACATTGTGACCCTCAGACTGAGCCCAGTCCTTAGGTAAGGCCTCTCAGTACCTGGATGGAGAGACAGCATATAGGGCTTGCCATGCCCCTAGGCCCCAATTTTTAACCATAGTTCGGGTTGTCCCTTCAGTCTTCCACAGGGCTCTGCTTTGGAATTCCTCTTTGGTGGGACACCTGACGAAACAAACCTGAAAGGAGTCCTCCCATCCCACAGATTGACGAAAAACAATTGGGATTGGGCCACGTGAACAGAGAGCAAGAATCGTCCATGGCTTATGAGGCCTACGCAACATTCCACGGCCATTGCTGATACAAAATCCAGAGACAAAAGCCTGAGCACGCACCTCAGACTCACTCATCCTTCATATCCTGAAGAGTTCTTTAGATAAGAACCTACACGGCACTGGAATGACCCAAAATATATAGTCTAACCTGGGCACTAATTCACTGTCTGACAACATGAGCCCGGACCTCGTGACCAAAACCCTGACAGCTGACCGCACACTGAGCCCATCAAACCTTCCATGGCCTTAGGTCATCATCTCCTCCCTACCTCAGTTTCCAGGCTTCAGAACCTAGATCTTATCTCCAATCACTTACCACGGGTCACTGTGATGTAGAAATCAGAAATCTTCCTTACCCATGGCAAGAAACCTTGTGGTTGGCATGTTGTCCAACGTTCAGTGTAGGAGAAACCAGCATTCACCCTGAGGCCCCGCCCATTCTTGAGTGCGACGAGGGCATAAACACGCATTGTGACCCTCAGCGTGATTCCTGTCCTCTAGTATGTCCTCTCAGTGGCTGGACCATTAGATGTCATCATGGGCTTGACATGTCCCTAAGCCCCAATTTTTAACCAGATTTCTGGTTGTCCAGTCGCCTCTCCCCAGGGCTCTACTCTGGAATCCCTCATTTGGTGGGACACCTGAGGTTGAAAAACAAAATAAAACAAATCAACAACAACAGAGCAACGGACTTCTTCAATCTCACAGAATGACCCCAAACTCTTTGTACGGGGCCAAACCCCCAGAGAGTAAGACTCGTCCATTTTCCATGAAGTTACCCGGAAATTTCATGACCATGAGTGACACGATATCCAGACACCAAAACTTGAGCAAGAGCCTCACACTCGCCCTTTTTTCATATCCCGAAGAGTTCTCCTCATGGTCTGTAGATCAGTCCTGCCATATCTATGACCCGAAACATAAGCCGAGTTTGTGTTTTCAGACAACTGTCCAAACAGCCCTCGCCTACACACCCTACAGGCACAGGCCCCTAGAGCCAAAACTGACGACTGTGCTTGCCCTCTCCAATGGAATTGAATGTGCCCACTCCAATGGCCACAACCCTACTAATAGGATAAACCTCCAAAGTCCTTTAGGCCATCCCAATATTTGTGGCTTCCCAGGACAAACATGGGCAATCTGGGCACATCTGAGCACCTACTGGCACTCAGACCCGTAGACTGATGTCCCCAGAGGTAAAAACGAACGAACAGGCCCCTAGGCACCTATCGGATCCATTGCTTTGGTTTCCAGGCATCTCTCCTCAGAGGCCTGAATTTCAATAACAGCATATGGCTGTTTCTTGACACACCCGTCAGAACAAATCTCATCTACACATGGGAAACTTGCATGATGGAGCTGTGCGAAAGCCTCTCTTTAGGAGAACATACAGGGCCCCAGGCTTTATTCCAAGGTCTCCATAGACACAAAATCATATTAGGATACATCCACGGTAGAGTCCATTTCAACTCGGCATCCACGGTTGCTCCCCCAGATCCAGCAGATCTAACGTGTCTTGTTGCTTGGAGACAATTGGAATGCGAGGCCCATAGGCACCTATCGGATCTATTGCTTTGGTTTCCAGGCTTCTCTCCTTAGAGATCCTTAGATCCCTTAGAACCCTGCTCTTGCGTCGTTCATTATGGGACATCCTTGAGCCATCCAATAGGTGTCGACTGTCCCACAGGAATCCTTGTTCATGGACCACCTCACAACTCATATCATGGAAAGCTTCCAAGGTCACATGATGCCCCCAATCTTCATGAAGTCGGATCATGGAAAGAAACTCCAACCTGAGCCAACGGCTGATCTTCGCCTTGACTTCAGATGCACGAGATCTTGATTAAGCTCTTCAGAGTGCACCTGCAGTGTCCTCACCCCCAAACCTAAGCATAGCTAGTGTTCTCAGACTTCCGTCCTCACTCTCCTGGACCACACGCCCTCCATTTTGGCATTTCCGATGACACAGTGCTGCACTCTGCCTGCCCTCTAGAAGAAAAATGTTGCCCTATGGGTCTACCCAGAAACCTCAAATGAGGATAAACCTGCATGCCACTCAACTGTACTCCAATTATATCGTCTAGCCTGTGCACTAATGCCCTGTCTGACACAACCTGAGGCCTGAATTCCCAACCGACATCCAGACAGCTTGCCGTACACTGAGAACATCTTAACCGCCATGGCCTTAGGTTGCCATCTCTTTCCAACCTGGTTTTCAGGCTACAGAAACCTAGACCTTATCTCTCCTCATTTCCCATGGGTGAACGTGATGCAGAAATCATAACTCCTCCTTCCCTCTCGCCAGAATCTTGTGGTTGGCATCTTATCCAAAGTTCAGTGTAGGACCCCTGTAGGGCCTACAGGAGTAGTAGTAGGGCCCCTGAGGGTAGTGTAGGGTCCCTGAGGCCCTGCCCATTCTTAAGAGCTGCGGTGGGCACAAACACACATTGGTACCCTCAGTTTGAGCCCTGTCCTCAAGTAAAGCCTCTCAGTGGCTGGACCATGAGCCCGCATATGGGGCCTGCCATGCCCCAAGTCACCCAATCTTAACCAGAGGTAGAGACATCTAGTCACCCCTACTCAGGGCTCTGCTCTGGAATCCCTCTTTGGTGGGACATTTGAGGTAAGTAAAGACAGAAAGGATTCCTCCCACCCACAGAATGACCCCAATCACTTGGGATCAGGCCATGCCCAGAGAGAAAGACTCCTCCATGGCCCTTGAGGCCAGCCCGACATTCCACGGCCACTATTGACACAAAATCCAGAGACATAAGCCTCACCCTTAGGTCATAGCCCAAAAAATTCTCCTCATAGTCTGTAGATCAGGCCTGCCATACCTACGTCCCCAAACCGTGTTTTCAGACTTCTATCTTGACATCCCTGTCCCACACACCATCAGGGCTGAGGACCCTGGAGCCACACCTCAGGACTGTGCCTGCCCTCTCCAAGGAAATTCTTCCCATTCCATTGGCCACAACCGTACAGATTAGGAGAAACCACCGAAGTCTCAGAGGCCATTCCAATAGTGTAGGCCGTCCAGTACAAAGAGGGGTGATCTGTCACAAGCTGAGCAACGACCTCAACTCACCCGTAGACAGATATCCCAAGAGAAAGGTATTAAACTGGACAGGCCCCTAGAACGTAATTGGTTCCATTGCTTTTGTTCCTAAGCATCTCTCCTCAGAGGCCTGTTTTCCAATACCAGCATACGGGGGATTCCAGAGATACCAATCAGAACAAATCTTGTCTCCACATGGGAAACTTATCCTTTGGAGCTCTGTAAAAACCTCCAGTTAGGAGAAAACTTCAGGTAACCGGAGCCACCGCCCTATTCCAAGGTCTCCATGGACACAAACCCGCATTATGACCATTCGGAAGGAGAGTACATTTCAACTCAGCCCCGTTGATTACTCCCCCAGAGCCAGAATATCAAACCTGCCTTTTCGCTAGGAGACAACTGGAATGCAAAGCAGACTCTCTAGGCATCCATCGTTGGAATTCTGCTCTGGCGCCGTTCCATATGGGATGTCCTGGGAGCGTTCCAACAGGTCTTGACTGTCCTGCAGAAGGAATCCTTGCAGATTGGAGCATCTCACAACTCCTATCGTGGGAAAACCTACATGGCCTCATGAGATGCTCCCCTTTATAAAGGGGCCATCATGGACAGAAACTCCAACCTGAGCCAACTTCTGATCCATTGCTTTGGTTTCTAGGTATCTCTCCTCAGAGGCCTGGTTTCCAATATCAGAATATGGGGGTTTCCTAAGGAAACAATCAGAACAGATCTCATCTCCACATGAGAAACTTGCTCTTTGGAGCTGTGTCAATAGCTCAGGTTAGGAGGATCCTTCAGGGCGCTGGCACCATGGCCCAATTCCAAGGTATCCAAGGACACAAACTTACATTATGATCCATCCTCAGGAGAGTCCATTTCAAATCAGCCCCCTCGGCTGCTCACCCAGAGCCAGCAGATCAAACCTGCCTTGTCACTAGGAGACAGTTGGAATGAGAGGTGGGCTGCCCAGGCATCCATCCTTAGAACCCTGCTCTGGAGAATTTCTTTATGGGACGTCTTGAATCCAACCAACCTGTCTTGACTGTCTCGCAGAATGAATCCTTGTAGTTTGAAGCATCACACAATCCCAGTGTGAGAAAACCTCCATTTCCCCATGATGCCCCACACCTTCATAAATGGGCCATCATGGACAGAAACTCCATCCTAAGCCAAAGTCTGATCCGCGCCCTGAATTCAGAAGCACGAGATCTCGATTCAGCACTTGAGAGTGTGCTTGCTGTGCACTCGCCCCGAAACCTAAGCCTAAATTGTGTTCTCAGACTTCTGTCTTCACAATCCTGGCCACACTCCTCCAATTTGGCAATTCTGGAGACACAATGCAGCACTCTGCCTGCCCTCCAGAAGAAATGTGTTGCCCTATAGGGCTAACCAGAAATGCCAAATGAGTAACAACCTGCATGCCACTCGACCATACCCCAATTATACAATCTAGCCTGTGCACTAAAGCCCTGTCTGACACAGCCTGAAGGCAGACCTCCAGTCCAACACCCAGACAGCTGGCCGTACACTGAGCATATCAAACCCACAATGGCTATCGGCCATCATCTCTACACAACCTCAGTTTTCACCTTCAGAACCTAGACCTTATCTCCACTCACTGCTCAGGAGTGAACGTGATACAAGAATCAGAACTTCTCCTTCGCCATGGCAAGAAACCGTGTGGTTGGCATGTGGTCCAACGTTCATTGTAGGAGAAAGCAGCATGGACTATGATGCCCCACCTATCCCTGAGGGCTACAATTTGCACAAACACACATTGTGACCCTCAGCGTGAGCCCTATCCTCATGTAAAGCCTCTTAGTGACTGGAACAACAGCCCACATATAGGGCTTACCAAGCCCCTAGTCCCCCAATCTCAACCAGAGTTAGAGATGTCTTGTCACCCCTACTCAGGGCACTGCTCTGGAATCCCTCTTTGGTGGGACACCTGAGGTAAAAAAAAAAATACAGAAAGGACTCTTCCCATCCACAGAATGATCCCAACCACTTGGGATCAGGCCAAATCACCAGAGAAAGACTTGTCCATGGCCCTTGAGGACACCCCGACATTCCAAGGCCACCGTAGGCACAAAATCTAGAGACAAAATCCTGAGCAAACGCCACATACTCGCCCTTTGTTCATAGCCCGGGAAATTCTCACGGTCTGTAGATCGAGCCTTCATACATACATCCCCAAACCTAAGCTGAGTTTGTCTTTTCAGACTTCTTTCCCCACAGTCCTGGCCCACAAACCATCCAAGCTGGGGCCCCTGGAGCCACACCAGAGGACTGTGGCTTCCTTCTCCAGGGCAATTCTGCCATTTCCATTGGCCACAACCCTATAGATTAGGAGAAACCTCCAAACTCCCCGAGGCCATCCCAATAGTTTTGGCTGCCCAGGATAAACAGGGATGATCTTTCCCAAGTTAGGAAACTACCTCCACTCAGACCCAGAGACAGATATCCCCATAGAATAAGATTGAACTGGATAGGCACTTAGGCCCTAATCAGATCCATTGCTTTTGTTTCCAGGCATCTCTCCTCAGAGGCCTGGTTACCAATACCAGCATATGGGGGATTACTGAGGCACTCATAGAAAAATCTCGTCTCCACATAGGAAATGTACTCTTTGGAGCTCTATAAAAACCTCTGTTTAGGAGAATCTTTCAGGGCCCCGGATCAAGCGCCCCATTCCAAGGTCTCCATGGACTTAAACCCACATTATGATTTATCCTCGGTAGAGTCCATGTCAACTCATCCCCCTTGGTTTCTCCCCCAGGGCCTGCAGATCAAACCTGCCTTGTTGCTAAGAGACAACTAGAATGGGAGGCGGGCTGCCCAGGCATCCATCCTTAGAACCCTACTCTGGAGTCGTTCCATATGGGACGTCCTATAGCGATCCAACAGGTCTCAAGTGTCCCACAGAAGGAATCTTTGCAGTCTGGTGCATCTCACAACTCCCACTGTGGGAAAATCTTCATGGCCTCTTGAGACGCTCCACTTTATAAAGGGGCCAGCATGGACAGAAACTCCAACCTGAGCAAACGTCTGATATTCGCCCTGGCTTCAGGTGCATGAGATCTTGATTCAGCTCTGCAGAGTGTGCCTTCTGTGCCCTCACCCCAAAAACTAAGCCTAGCTTGTGTTCTCAGACTACCGTCCTCACACCCCTGGCCCAAAAGCCCTACAATTTGGCAATACAGGGGCCTCAATGCAGCACTCTGCCTGCCCTCCAGAAGAAAAACGTTGCCTTATGGAGCTACCTAGAAAGCCGCATGAGGATCAACTGAACGCCACTCGACTGCACCCCAAATATACAGTCTACCCTGTCTAATGCCCTGTCTGATACAGCATGAGCCCACACCACCAGACCTATGCTCAACAGATAGCCACACACTGAGCTCATTGTACCCATCAGGTCCTTAGGTCTTCATCTCTTCCCAACCTCGGTTTTCGGGTTTCAGAACCTAGACCTAAACTCCAACACTGTCTAGGGGTGAACGTGATGCAGAAATCACAACTCTTCCTTCGCCATGGCTGGAAACCTTGTGGTTGGCATATTCTCCAACGTTCAGTGTAGGAGAATCCAGCGTGGCCCATGAGGCCCTTCGATGCTTGAGGGCCTTGTTGGGCACAATAGGCATTGTGACCCTCAGCATGAGCCCTGTCCTCAAGGAAGACCTCTCAGTGTCTGATTCAAGTGCCCACATATTGGACTTGCCATGACCCTAGGCCCCCAAACTGAAACAGAGGTGGGGTTATCCAGTTGTCCCTACCAAGGACTCTGCTCTGGAATCCCTCTTTTATTGGCACACATGAGGTACATAAAATAAAATAAAAAACAGAAAGGACACCTCCCATCCCACAGAATGTACCCAAACTCTTGGGATTGGGTCAAATCCTCAGAGAAGGAAAGCCATCCACAACTCATGAGGCCATGCCAGCATTCGACCCACATTGTTGACACCAATCCAGAGACAAAACCTGAGCAAGCACCTCAAACTCACCCTTTTTCATATCCCGAAGTGTTATCACGGTCTGTAGATTGGGCGTGCCATACCTATCACCCCAATCCTAAGCGGAATTTGTGTTTTCAGACTTCTGTCCCCACAGGCCTGGCCCACACACCCTCAAGGCTGGGCCCCTAGAGCCAAAATCAGAACTGTGCCTGCCCTCTCCAGGGGATTTCTGCCCATTCCATTGGCCACAACCCTATAGATTAGGAGAAACTCCAAAATCCCGAGGCCATTCCCAATATTATAGGCTGCCCAGGACAAACAGGGGCGATCTGACACAAGCCGAGCAACTACCTCCCCTCAGATCCATAGACACGTATCCCCAGGAAAGAGATTGAACCGGACAGGCACCTAGGCCCTAATCATATCCATTGCTTTTGTTTCCAGGCATCTCTCCTCAGAGGCCTGGTTTCCAATACCAGCATATGGGAGATTCCTTAGGCACTCATCAAAACAATTCTCTTCTCTACATAGGAAACGTACTCTTTAGAGCTCCATCAAAACCTCCGGTTATGAACATCCCTCAAGGCCCCCGGATCAAGCACCCCATTCCAAGGTCTCCATGGACACAAATGCACATTATGACCCATACTCAACTCACCCATTTCAACACACCCGCCTCGGTTACTCCCCTAGATCCAGCAGATCGAACTTGCCTTGGCGCTATGAGACACCTGGAATGGGAGGCAGGCTGCCCAGGCATCCATCCTTAGAACCCTGCTCTGGATAGCTTCCTTATGGGATGTCCTGGAGCCATCCAGCAGGTCTCGACTGTCCCACGGAAGGAATCATTGTGGTTTGGAGCATCTCACAATTCCCAACGTGGGAAAACCTCTGTGGCCTCGTGACACCCACCCCTTCATGAAGGGGCCGTCATGGACAGAAACTCCAACCTGAGCCAACGTCTGATCCTAGCTCTGTCTTCAGGTACACGGGATCTCGAATCATCTCTGCAGAGGGTTCCTGCCGTCCCCTCACCCCGAAATCTAAGTCTGGCTTGTGTTCTCAGAATTTTTTCCTCACACTCCTGTCCCACAAGCCTTCCAGTTTGGGAATTCTGGAGCCACTATGTGGCACTGTGTCTTCCTTCCAGAAGAAAAACTTTGCCCTCTGGGGCTACCCAGTAACCACAAATGAGTACCAACCTGCACGAAACTCGACTGCACCCCAATGATACAGTCTAGCCTGGGCACTAATTCCCTGTCTGCCACAGCCTGAGCCTGCACCTCCCAACCCACACTCAACAGGTGGCCGAACACTGAGCACATCAGACACACCATGGCATTAGGTCTTCATCTCTTCCCAACCTCAGTTTTCAGGCTTCAGAAACTAGACCTTAAATCCAATCACAGTCCATGAGTGAAATTGTTGCAGAAATTAGAACTCCTTCTTCCCCATGGCCAGAAAACTTGTGGTTGCCATATTGTGCAACGTTCAGTGTAGGAGAAACCAGCATGGTACATTAGGCCACGCCCTGACTTGAGGGCCTCCTTGGGCACAAAAACACATTGTGAAACTCCATGTGAGCCCTATGCTCAAGGAAGGCCTCTCAGTGTCTGGACCAAGAGCCCACATATGGGGCTTAACCATGTTCTTAGGTCCCAATGTTAACCAGAAGTCTGGTTGTCCAAACGCCCCTCCCCAGGACTCTGCTGTGGAATCCCTCTTTTGGTGGTCCACCTGAGGTAAAAAAAAAAAAAAAAAAAAAAAAAAAAAAAAAAAAAAAAAAAAAAACAGAAAGGCCTACTCCCTTCCCACAGAATGACCCCAAACTCTTGGGATTGGGTCAAATCCCCAGAAAGGGAGCCTCATCGATGGCCCATGAGGACACCCGGACATTCCATGGCAATCGGTGACACATATCCAGAAAAAAATAAGCATGAGCAAGCACCTCACTTTCGCCCTTTGTTCATATCCCGAAGAGTTCTCCTCACGGTCTATATATCGGGCCAGCCATACCTACAGACCCAAACCTAAGTGGAGTTTGTGTTTTCAGACTTTTATCCAAATAGCCCTGGACCACACATGCTCCACACTTGGGTCCCTGGAGCCACACCTCAGGACTGTGCATCCCTTTCAAGAGAATTCTTCCCATTCCATTGGCCACAACCTTGCAAATTAGGAAAAACCTCCAAAGTTACCGAGGCCATCCCAATAGTGTAGGCCGCCCAGGACAAACAGGTGTGATCTCAAACCAGCTGAGCAACTACCTCCACTCAGACAAAAGATGTCCCCAGAGAAGAATATTGAACCGGATAGGCCCCTAGGCCCTAATCAGATCCATTGCTTTGGTTTCCAGGCATCTCTCCTCAGAGGCCTCATTTCCAATACCAGCAAATGGTGGTTTCCTGAGGCACCAATGAGAACAAATCTCGTCTCCCCATGGAAAACTTGCTCATTGGAGCTTTGTTATAACCTCTGGTTAGGAGAAACCTTCAGGGCCCTGGTGCCACTGCCCCATACCAAGGTCTCAATGGACTCAAACCAACATTAAGACCATCCTCAGGAAAGTCCATTTCCACTCATTTAAGACCATCCTCAGGCAAGTCCATTCCAACTCAGCCCCCTCTGATGCTACCCCAAGCCAGCAGATCAAACGTTTCTTGTTGCTAGGAGACAATTGGAATTGAGGCTGTCTGCCCAGGCATCCATACTTAGAACCCTGTTCTGGAAAAATACCTTATGAGACGTCCTGGAGCCATCCAACAAATCTTAATTGTCTCACAGAAGGAATCCTTGCGGTTTGGAGCATCTCACAACTCTAATAGTGGGAAAACCCCCATGGCCTCATAATGCCCCCCCCTTCATGAAGGGGCCAACATGGACAGAAACTCCAACCTGAGCCAAAGTCTGATCCTCGACCTGACTTCAGACTCATGAGATCTCAATTCAGCTCTGCAGAGTGTGCCTGCCATGTCCATTCCCCGAAACCTAAGCCTACCTTGTGTTCTCAGACTTCCGTCCTCACTCTCCTGGCCCACAAGCCCTCCAGTTTGGGAATTCCGAAGCCACAATGCAGCACTCTGCCTGCCCTCCAGAAGAAAAATTTTGCCCTATGCTGCTAATAAGAAACCCCAAATGATTATCTAATGCATGCCACTCGACTGTAAAGCAATTATACAGCCTACCCTGAATACGAATGCCCTGTCTGGCACAGCCTGAGACAAGACATCCCAAACGACACCTAGACAGCTGGCTCCAACCTGGACACAAGGAAACCGCTATGGCTGTAGTTCGTCATCTCTTCCCAACCTCGGTTTTCAGGCTTCAGAACCTAGACCTTATCTCCAATCACTGCCCAGGGGTGAACGTGATGCAGAAATTAGAATTCCTCCTTCCCCATGCCCAGAAACCTTGTGGTTGGCATGTTGTCCAACGTTCAATGTGGGAAAACCTGCATTGTCGGAAAGGCCACGCCAGTGCTTGAGGGCCGCCTAGGGCACAGACATGCATTGTGACCTGTAGCGTGAGTCCCGTATTAAAGTAACGCCTCTCAGTGGCTGGACCAAGTTCCTGCATATGGGGCTTGTCATATCCATAGGCCCCCAGGCTTAACCAGAGAGCGAGTATTCCAGTTGTCAGTACCCACTGCTATGCTCCAGAATCCCTCTACAGGGGGGACACATGAAGCAGAAAACAGGACTCTTCCCTTCCCACAGAATGACCCCAACCTCTTGGGGGCTGGACAAACTACCAGAGAGGGAGACTTCTACGACCCATGAGGCAACTCCTACATTAAACGGCCATTGTGGACAAAATATCCAGAGACAAAAGACTGAGCGACTGCCTCCCTCTCACCCTTCTTTCATATCCAGAGGAGCTCCCCTCATGGACTGTAGATCAGGCCTGCCATAACCTCGGCCCCAAACCTGAGCTGAGTTTGGGTTTTTGGATGTCTGTCTGCACAGCCGTGGCCCACACCGCCTCCAGGCTGGGGTCTCTGGAGCCACACCCCAGAACTGTGCCTGCTCTCTCCTAAGAAACTGCCCGTTCCATTGGCCACAACTCTACAAAATAGTAGAAACCTCAAGGTCCCCAAGGACATCCCACTACCGCAAGCCGCACTGGATAAACAGGGGCATTATGACACCAGTTGAGCAACTACTACC
The DNA here is from genome assembly GCF_011764305.1 of Mustela putorius furo. NCBI lineage: Eukaryota > Metazoa > Chordata > Mammalia > Carnivora > Mustelidae > Mustela > Mustela putorius. Next base: position 656,452 of record NW_025422101.1, on the reverse strand, counting down.
TCCATGCAGACACACAGACTGATATCCGCAGAGACAAGATTGAACCAGACAGGCCCCTAGGCCCTATTATGAACTCTTGCTTTGGTGTCCAGGTATCACTCCTCAGAGGCCTGGGATCGAAGACCAGCATATGGGGCTATCCTGAGGCACCAGACAGAACACCTCTCATCTCCACATGGAAAGCTTCCTTGTTGGAGTTGTGTCAAACCCTTCGGGTTGGAGAATCCTGCAGAGTCCCTTAGCTACTGCCACATTCCAAGGTCTCAATGGCCTCCAACCCACATTATGACTCATCCTCAGGAAAGTCCATTTAAACTCAGCCTTCTGGGTAGCTCACCCAAGAGCCCGCAGATTGAGCATGCCTTGTCTCGACCAGGCAATGGGAAGGTGAGTTGGCGTTTCTCGGCATCCATGCTTAGGCCCCTGCTCTCGAGTCTTTCTGTATGGGGCATCCTGGAACCATCCAATAGTACTCGACTGTCCTGAAGAAGGAAACTTTGATGTTTGGAGCAGCTCACAACTCCCAGCGTAGGGAAACCTCCCTGGCCTCATGACGCCCCAACCCCCTTCAGAAAGGGGCCATCATGGACACAAACTCCAGCTTGAGGCAACATCTGATACTCGCCCTGACCTCAGATGCAGGAGATCTCGATTCAGCCTCTGCACAGTAGGCCCAAACCTCATGCTTCCTTGTGTTTTCAGACTTCCTCCCTCACACTCCTGGCAAACATGTCCTCAACACTTGGAATTCTGGAACCAAAATGCAGCCCTATGCTGGCCCTCCAGAAGAAAAACGTTGCTCTATGGGGATCTCCATAAACCCCAAATGAGGATCAACCTGCTCGGTTCTCGACCTCACCCCAATTGGATTGTTCGGGTTGTCCATTCATCCCTCCCAAGAGCTCTGCTTTGGAATCCCTCTTTTGGTGGGACACCTGAGGTAACAAAACTAAAAGGACTCCTCCCATCCTTCAGATTGACCCAAAACAATTGGGATTGGACCAAATTCACAGAGAGGAAGTCTCGTCCATGGCCCATGAGGCCTCCCCGAGATTCCACAGCCATCGTTGACAACAAATCCAGAGACAAAAGTCTGAGCAAGCGCCTCACACTCGCTCTTTTGTCGTATCCCGAAGAGTTCTCCTCACGGTCTGTAGATCGTGCCTGCCATACCTACTTCCCAAACCTAAGCCGAGTTTGTGTTTTCAGACTTCTGTCCCCACATTCCTGGCCCACAGACCCTTCAGGCTGGGGCCCCTGGAGCCACACATCAGGACTGTGCCTGTCCATACCACGGGAATTCTGCCCATTCCATTGTCCACAATCGTACAAATTAGGAAAAACCTCCAGAGTCCCCAAGGACATCCCAATAATGTAGGCCGCCCAGGACAAACAAGGGTCATCTGAAACCAGCTGAGCATCTACCTCTACTCAGCGTAGATGGATGTCCCCAGAGAAGAAGATTGAATCAGACAGGCCCCTAGGCCTGAATCAGATTCATTGCTTTCGGTTACATGTATCTCTCCTCAGAGGCCTGGTTTCCAATATTAGCATATGGGGATTTCATGAGGCAGCAATCAGAACAAATCTCTTCTCCACATGGGAAAATTATCCTTTGAAGATGTCTCAAAACCTCCAGTTAGGAGAATCCTTCAGGGCCTGTGTGCCACTGCCCCATTACAAGGTCTCCATGGACAGAAATCCACATTAGAACCCATCCGCAGGAAATTCCATTTCAACTCAGCTCCCTTGGTTGCTCCCCCAGAGCGAGAAGACTGAACCTGTCTTGCCTAGGAGACAATTGGAATGCGAGGCGGGCTGCCCAACCATCCATCCTTAGAGCTCTGCTCTGGCGTCGTTCCGTATGGGATGTCCTGGAGCCATCCAACAGGTCTCAAATGTCCAGCAGAAGGAATCCTTGAGTTTTGGAGCATCTCACAATTCCATCCTGGGAAAATCTAGATGGCTTTGTGATGCCCCCCCCCATTTATGAAGGGGAAAATGGACAGGAACTCCAACCTAAGCCAACGTCTGATCTTCACCCTGAATTCAGATGCACTAGATCTCGATGCAGCTCTGCAGAGTGTGCTTTCCTTGCCCTAGCCCTGAAACCTATGACTAGCTTGTGTTCTCAGACTTCCGTCCTCACACTCTTGGCCCCCAAGCCCTCACATTTGGAAATTCGGGACACAAAATGAAGCATTCTGCCTTCCTTCCAGAAGAAAAATTTTGAACTATGGAGTTTCTCACATAACCCAAATGAGGATAGACATACATGGCACTCGAAGGTACCCAAATTAGATAGTCTAACCTGGCCACTAATACACTGTCTGATACAGAGTGAGCCCGGACCACCTGACCAAAACCGAGACAGCTGACGGCACACTGAGAACATCACACCTGCCATGGTCTTAGCTCGTTATCTCTTCCCAACCTAACTTTCCAGGCTTCAGAATTTAGACCTTAACTCCAAGCCCTGACAAGGGTTGAATGTGATGCAGAAATCAGAACTCCTCCTTACCCAAGGCAAGAAGCCTTGTGGTTGGCATGTTGTCCAAAGTTCAGTGTAGGAGTACCAGCATTCACCCTGAGGCCCGCCCATTCATGAGTGCGACGAGGGCATAAACACGCATTGTGACCCGCCGCGTGAGTCCTGTCCTCTAGTAAGTCCTCTCAGTGGCTGGACCATTAGATGTCATAATGGGCTTGACATGTCCCTAGGCCCCAATTTTAAACCAGATTTCTGGTTGTCCAGTCGCCACTCCCCAGTGCTTTACTCTGGAATCCCTCATTTGGTGGGACACCTGAGGTTAAAAAACAAAATAAAACAAAACACAACAACAACAACAACAACAAAAAAAAAAAAAAACGGACTTCTTCCATCCCACAGAATGACCTCAAACTCTTTGGACAAGGCCAAACCCCAGAGAATAAGACTCATCCATTTCCCATGAAGTCACCCGGAAATTTCACGACCATGAGTGACACGATATCCAGAAACAAAAACTTGAGCAAGAGCCTCACACTCGCCCTTTTTTCATATCCTGAAGAGTTCTCATCAAGGTCTGTAGATCAGTCCTGCCATACCTATAACCCGAAACATAATCCGAGTTTGTGTTCTCTGACAACTGTCCAAACAGACCTGGCCTAAACACCCTACAGTTTCAGGCCCCTGGAGCCAACCTGAGGACTGTACTTGCCCTCTCCAAGCGAATTCTGTGTGCCCATACTAATGGCCACAACACTACTAATAGGATAAACCTACAGAGACCCTGAGGTCATCCCAGTAGTGGTGGCTTCCCAGGACAAACAGGAGAAATCTGAGCCCATCCGAGAACCTACCTGCACTCAGACCCGTAGACTGATGTTCCTAGAGGTAAAAAGGAACGAACAGGCCCCTAGGCACTAATCGGATCGATTGCTTTGGTTTCCAGGCATCTCTCCTCAGAGGCCTGGATTTCAATACCAGCATATGGCTGTTCCTTGACTCACACATCAGTACAAATCTCATCTACACATGGGAAACTTGCACGTGGGAGCTGTGTCAAAGCCTCTGTTTAGGAGAACCCTTCAGGGCCCCAGTGCCACCGCTTCATTCCATGGTCTCCATAGACACAAACACATTAGGACCCATCCACAGGAGAGTCCATTTCAACTGAGCGATATTCGGTTGCTTCGCGAGATACAGCAGATCGAACTTGTCTTGTTGCTAGGAGACAATTGGAATGCGAGGTGGGCTACCCCGCCATCCATCCTTAAAACCCTGTTCGGAATCGTTGGCCTGGAGCCAACCAACAGGTATACTTTGTCCTGCAGAAGAATCTTTGAAGTTGGGAGCTTCTCACAACTCCCATCGTGAGAAAACACCCATGGTCTCGTGATCACCCCCCCCCCCCCCCATGAAGGGGCCCTCAGGGACAAAAGGTCCAACCTGAGTGATCGCCTGATCCTCACCCTGACTTCAGATGCACGAGATCTCGGTTCAGGTCTGTATATTGTGCCTGCCATGTCCTCACCAGAAACCTAAGCCTAGCTTGTGTCCTCAGACTTCCATCCTCAGACTAATGGCCCACAAGCCCACCAGTTTGGCAATCCAGAAATATAATGCAGCACTCTGCCTGCCCTCCAGAAGAAAAAAAACATTGCCTTCTGGGGCTACCCAGAAACCCCAAATGAAGATCAACCTGCACGCCACTTGGCTGTACCCAAAATATATAGACTGACCTGGGCAATAATGCCCGTTCTGACAGAGGCTGAGACTGGACCTCCTTGCTCACCCATACAGCTGGCAACTCACTGAGCACATCGGATCAGCCATTGCCTTTGGTCGTTATCTCTACCCAGCCTCGGTTTTCAGGATTTAGAACCTAGACCTTATCTCCCATCACTGCCCATGTTTGAAAATGATGCAGAAATCAGAACTCCTTCCCCATGACAAGAAACCTTGTGGTAGGCTTGTTGTATAATGTTCAGTGTAGTAGATACCTGTGTGTCCGATGAGGCCCCACCATGCCTCGCGACCACATAGGTGGCAAACACACATTGTGACACTCAGCCTTAGCCCAGTCCTCAGGTAAGGCCTCTCAGTGGCTGGATGAAGAGACAGCATTTTGGGCTTGTCATGCCCCTAGGCCCCAATTTTTAACCATAGTTCGGGTTGCCCCTTCCCTCTTCACCAGGGCTCTGCTTTGGAATTCCTCTTTTGGTGGGACACCTGTGGTAACAACCCTGAAAGGAGTACTCCATCCAACAGATTGACGAAAAACAATTGGGATCGGGCCAAATCCACAGAGAGCAAAATTCGTCCATGGCCCATGAGGCCTCCTCGACATTCCACGGCCATCGCTGATACAAAATCCAGAGACAAAAGCCTGAGCAAGCGCCTCAGATTCGCACTATCTTCATATCCTGAAGATGTCTTCTCATGGTTTGTAGATCGGGCCTGCAATACCTACGTCCCCAAACATAAGCTGAGTTTGTGTTTTCAAACTTCTGTCCTCAAAGTCCTGGGCCACACACCATCCAGGCTGGGGACCCTGGAGCCACACATTAGGACTGTGCCTACCCAATCCATGGGAATTCTGCCCATTCCATTGTCCCAAATCGTACAAATTAGGAGAACCCTCCAAAGTCCCTGAGGCCATCCCAATAGTATAGGTCGCCCGGGACAAAAAAGGGCAGTCTGACACCAGCTGAGCATCTACCTCCACTCATACCCTAGAAGGATGTCCCCAGAGAAGAAGATTGAACCAGACAGGACCCTAGGCCAAAATCGGATCCATTGCTTTGGTTTACAGGCATGTCTCCTCAAAACCATGGATTCCAATACCAGCATTGGGGTTTTCCTGAGGCACCCATCAGAACAAACCTTGTCTCCACAAGGAAACTTGTGCATGGGAGCTATGTCAATAGCTTAGGAGAATACTTCAGGGTCCCGGTGCCACTGCCCCATTCCAAGGCCCTCATGGACACAAACACACATTAGACCCATCCTCAGGAAAGTCCATTTCAACTCAGCCACCCCGGTTGCTCCCGCAGAGCCATCAGATCTAAACTGTCTTGTCGCTAGGAGACAATTGGAATGCGAGGCGGGCTTCCCAGGCATCCATCCTCGAACGTTGGTCTGGACTCATCCATATGGGATGTCCTGGAGCTGTTCAACAGGTCTCAATTGTCCCGCAGAAGGAATCCTTGGAGGGGGCATCCCACCACTCCCAACGTGGGAAAACCTCCACGGCCTCGAGATTCGGCTCCCTTTATGAAGGGGCCGTCATGAACAGAAAATCCAAGCTGAGCCAACGTGTGATTTTCGATCTGACTTCAGATGCATGAGATATTGCTTCCGATCTTCAGGGGGTACATGCCGTGCCCTCGCCCTGAAACCCAAGTCTAGCTTGTGTTCTCAGACTTCCATCCTCACACTCCTGGTACCGAAGCCCACAAGTTTGGCAATTCCGGACCATCATTGCAGCACTCTGCCTGCCCTCTAGAAAAAATATATTGCCTAATGAGCTGCCCAGGCAGCTGAAATGAGAATAAACCTACAAGGCACTCGAATGTACCCAAATTATAGAGTCTAACCTGGGCAGTAATGCACTGTCTGACACAACCTGAGCCAGGACCTCCTGAGAAACACCCCAGACAGTTGACCGCACACTGAGCATATCAGAACCGCCATGGCTTAGGTCATCATCTCTGCCCTACCTCAGTTTTCAGGCTTCCGAACCTAGACCTTATCTCCAATCAGTGCCCAGGGGTGACTGTGATGCAGAAATCAAAACTCCTGTTTACCCATGGCAAGAAACCTTTTGTTTGCCATGTTGTCCTACGTACAGTGTAGGAGAAAACAGCATTCACCCTGAGGCCCCGCCCATTCTTGAGTGCGACGAGGGCATAAACACGCATTGTGAACCTCAGCGTGATTCCTGTCCTCTAGTAAGTCCTCTCAGTGGCTGGACCATTAGATGTCATAATGGGCTTGACATGTCCCTAGGCCCCAATTTTATCCAGTATTCTTGTTGTCCAGTCACCCCTCCCCAGGGCTCTACTCTGGAATCCCTCATTTGGTGGGACACCTGAGGTTGAAACACAAAACAAAACAAATCAACAACAACAAAAAAACGGACTTCTTCCATCCCACAGTCTGAGCCCAAAATCCTTGGACGGGGCCAAACCCCTAGATAGTAAGACTCGTACACTTCCCATGAAGTCACCCGGAAATTTCACGACCATGAGTGACACGATATCCAGAGACAAAACATTGAGCAAGAGCTACACAATCGCCCATTTTCATATCCCAAAGTGTTCTCCTCATGGTCTGTAGATCAGTCCTGCATACCTATGACCTGAAACATAAGCCGAGTTTGTGTTTAAGACAACTGTCCCAACAGCTCTGGCCTACATGCCCTACAGGCTCAGGCACATGAGGCCAAACCTGAAGACTGTGCTTGCCCTCTCCATGGGAATTGTATGTGACATTCTAATGGCCACAACCCTACTAATAGGATAAACCTCCAAAATTCCGAGGCCTTCCCAATAGTTGTGCCTACCCAGGACAATAGGGCAATCTGAGCCCATCTGAGCGCCTACCTGCACTCAGACCAGTAGACTGATGTCCCCAGAGGTAATAAGGAGTGAACAGGCACCCAGGCACCAATCGGATCCTTTGCTTTGGTTTCCAGGCATCTCTCCTCAGAGGCTTGGATTTCAAAACCAGCATATGGCTGTTTCGTGACTCACCCATCAGAAAAAATCTCACGTACACATGGGAAACTTGCACGTTGGAGCTGTGTGAAAGCCTCTGTTTAGGAGAACCCTTCAGGGCCCCAGTTCCACCGCTTCATTCCAAGGTCTCCATAGACACAAAATCATATTAGGACACATTCACGGGAGAGTCCATTACAACGAAGCCTCCACTGTTGCTCCTCCAGATCCAACAGGTCTAACCTGTCTTGTTGCTTGGAGACAATTGGAATGCTAGGTGGGCTACCCAGTCATTCAGCCTTAGAACCTTGCTCGGAATCATTGGCCTTGAGCCAACTAACAGGTCTCAGTTGTCCTGCAGAAGAATCTTTGCAGTTGGCAGCTTCTCACAACTCCCATCGTGGGAAAACACCCATGGCCTCGTGATCCACCGTCCCTTTAAGACGGGGCCATTAGGGACAGAATGTCCAACCTGAACGATCATCTGATCCTCGCCCTGAATTCAGATGCACGAGTCCTCGATTCAGGTCTGTAGATTGTGCCTGCCATATCCTCACCCAGAAACCTAGGCCAAGCTTGGGTTCTCAGACTTCCGTCCTCAGAATACTGGACCACAAGCCCTCCAGTTTGGCAATCCAGAACTACAATGCAGCACTCTGCCTGCCCTCCAGAACCAATATATTGCCCTCTGCGGCTACCCAGAAACCCCAAAAGAGGATCAACCTGCACGCCATTCGACTCTACCTCAAATATGTAGGCTGTCCTGGGCAATAATGCCCTTTCTGACACAGCCTGAGCCTGGACCTCCTGGCCCCACCCACACACAGTGGCCGCACACTGAGCACATCGGACCCGCCATGGCCTTAATTCGTCATCTCGTCTCAACATCGATTTTCAGGCTTCAGAACCTAGACCTTATCTCCAAGCACGGCCCGGGTTTGAAAATGATGCAGAAATCAGCACTCTTTCCCCATGGCAAGAAACCTTGTGGTTGGCATGTTGTCCAACGTTAACTGTAGTACAAACCAGTGTGCCCCATTAAGCCCCGCCCATGCTTGCGGGACACATTGGTCACAAACACACATTGTGACCTTCAGCCTGAACCCAGTCCTCAGGTAAGGCCTCTCAGTGGCTGGATGGAGAGACAGCATATTGGGCTGGCCATGCCCCTAGGTCCCATTTTTAACCATCTTTCGGGTTGTCCCTTCACTCTTCCCCAGGGCTCTGCTTTGGAATTACTCTTATGGTGGGACACCTGAGGTAACAAATATGAAAGGAGTCCTCCCATCCCACAGATTGACGAAACTCATTTGGAATCGGGCTAAAACCACAGAGAGCAAGACTCGTCCATGGCCCATGAGGCCTCCCCAACATTCCACGGCCATCGCTGATACAAAATCCAGAGACAAAAGCATGAGCACGCGCCTCAGAAAAGCTCATTCTTCATATCCTGAAGAGTTCTTCAGGTAAGAACCTACACGGCACTTGAATGCACCCAAAATATATAGTCTAACCTGGGCACTAATGCACTGTCTGACAACCTGAACCCCGACCTCGTGACTAACACCCAGACAGCTGACCGCACACTGAGCGCATCAGACCCGCCATGGTCTTAGGTCATCATCTCTTCCCTACCTCAGATTTCAGGCTTCAGAACCTAGACCTTATCTCCATTCACTGGCCAGGGGTGACTGTGATGCAGAAATCAGAACTCTTCCTTACCCATGGCAAGAAACCTTGTGGTTGGCATGTTGTCCAACGTTCAGTGTAGGAGAAACCAGCATTCACCCTGAGGCCCCGCCCATTCTTGAGTGCGACGAGGGCATAAAAACGCATTGTGACCCTCAGCGTGAGTCCTGTCCTCTAGTACGTCCTCTCAGTGGCTGGACCATTAGATGTCATAATGGGGTTGAATGTCCCTAGGCCCCAATATTTAACCAGATTTCTGGTTGTCCAGTCGCCCCCCCCCCAGGGCGCTACTCTGGAATCCCTCATTTGGTGGGACACCTGAGGATGAAAAACAGAACAAAACAAATCAACAACAACAGAACAACGGACTTCTTTCATCCCACATAATGACGCCAAACACTTTGGACGGGGCCAAAGCCCCAGAGAGTAAGACTCGTCCATTTCCCATGAATTCACCCGGAAATTTCATGACCATGTGTGACACGATATTCACAGACAAAGACTTGAACAAGAGCCTCACACTCGCCCTTTTTTCATATCCCAAAGAGTTCTCCTCATGGTCTGTAGATCAGTCCTGCCATACCTATGTCCCGCAACATAAGCCGAGTTTGTGTTTTTCAGACAAACTGTCCAAACAGCCCTGGCCTATACACCCTACAGGCTCAGGCCTCTGGAGACAAACCTGACGACTGTGCTTGCCCTCTCCAAGGGAATTGTATGTGCCCACTCCAATGGCCACAACCCTACTAAGAGTATAAACCTCCAAAGTCCCTGAGGCCATCCCAATATTTGTGGCTTCCCAGGAAAATCAGGGGCAATCTGGGCCCATCTGAGCACCTACGGCACTCAGACCCGTAGACTGAGGTCCCCAGAGTTAAAAAGGAACGAACAGGCAACTAGGCACCTATCGGATCCATTGCTTTGGTTTCCAGGCTTCACTCCTCAGAGGCCTGGATTTCAATAACAGCATATGGCTGTTTCTTGACTCACCCATCAAAACAAATATCATCTACACATGGGAAACTTGCACGATGGAGCTGTGTGAAAGCCTCTCTTTAGGAGAAACCTTCAGGGCCCCAGGCTTCATTCCAAGGTCTCCATAAACACAAAATCATATTAGGACACATCCACGGGAGAGTCCATTTCAACTCAGCCTCCTCGGTTGCTCCCCCAGATCCAGCTGATCTAACCTGTCTTATTGTTTGGAGACAATTGGAATGCGAGGTGGGATACCCAGCCATCCATGCTTAGAACCCTGCTCGGAATCGTTGTCCTGGAGCCAGCCAAGCAACGGGTATCAATTGTCCTGCAGAAGAATCTTTGCAGTTGGGAGCTTCTCACAACTCCCATCGTGGGAAAACACCCAAGGCCTTGTGATCCACGCCCCCCTTCAAAAACGGGCCATCAGGGACAGAATGTCCAACTTGAGCGATCATCTGATCCTCGCCCTGACATCAGATGCACCAGATCTCAATTCAGGTCTGTAGATTGTGCCTGCCATATCCTCACCCAGAAAACTAGGCCTAGCTTGGGTTCTCAGACTTCCGTCCTTAGACTACTGGCCCACAAGCCCTCCAGTTTGGCAATCCAGAACTACAATGCAGCACTCTGCCTGCCCTCCAGAAGAAAACATTGCCTCTGGGGCTACCAAGAAACCCCAAATGAGGATCAACCTGCACGCCATTCGGCTGTACCCCAAATATATAGGCTGACCTGGGCACTAATGCCCTTTCTAACACAGCCTGATCCTGGTCCTCCTGGCCCCACCAAGTCAGCTGGCCGCACACTGAGCACATCAGACCCGCCATGGCCTTAGGTCTTCATCTCTTCTCAACCTCGGTTTTCAGGCTTCAGAACCTAGACCTTATCTCCAATCACGGCCCAGGTTTGAAAATGATGCAGACATCAGAACTCTTTCCCCATGGCAAGAAACCTTGTGGTTGGCATGTTGTCCAAGGTTCAGTGTATTTGAAACCAGTGTCGCCCATGAGGCCCCGCCCATGCTTGCGGGCCACATTGGTCACAAACACACATTGTGACCCTCTGCCTGAGCCTAGTCCTCAGGTAAGGCCTCTCAGTGGCTGGATGGAGAGACAGCATATTGGGCTTACCATGCCATAGGCCCCAATTTTTAACCATAGTTCGGGTTGTCCCTTCACTCTTCCCCAGGGCTCTGCTTTGAAATTCCTCTTTTGGTGGGACACCTGAGGAAGCAAACCTGAAACGAGTCCTCCCATCCCACAGATTGAAGGAAAACAATTGGGATCGGGCCAAGTCCACAGAGAGCAAGATTCGTCCATTGCCCATGAAGCCTCCCCAACATTCCACGGCCATCGCTGATACAAAATCCAGAGACAGAGACAAAAGCCTGAGCACGCACCTCAGACTCGCTCATTTTTCATATCCTGAAGAGTTCTTCAGATAAGAACTTACACGACACTCGAATGCACCCAAAAAAATATAGTCTAACCTGGGCACTAATGCACTGTCTGACAACCTGAGGCCAGACCTCGTAAACAATTCCCATGTTATTCCTGTTATTGACATCCAGGCCTCTGAGGAGAGATGCCTGGAAAACAAAGCAATGGATCCGATAAGTGCCTAGGGGCCTGTTTGTTCCTTTTTACCTCTGTGGACATTATTCTACGGGTCTATGTGCCGGAAGGTGCTCAGATGGGTCCAGATTGCCCCTGTTTGTCCTGAGAAGCCACAAATATTGGGATGGCCTCAGGGACTTTGGAGGTTTATCCTCTTAGTAGGGTTGTGGCCATTGGAATGGGCACATACAATTCCCTTGGAGAGGGCAAGCACAGTCGTCAGGTTTGGCTCCAGGGGCCTGAGCCTGTAGGGTGTGTAGGCCAGGGCTGTTTGGACAGTTGTCTGAAAACACAAACTCGGCTTATGTTTCGGGTCATAGGTATGGCAGGACTGATCTACAGACCATGAGGAGAACTCTTCAGGATATGAAAAAAAGGCGAGTGTAAGGCTCTTGCTCAAGTTTTTGTCTCTGGATTTCGTGTCACTCATGGTCGTGAAATTTCCGGGTAACTTCATAGGAAATGAACGAGTCTTACTCTCTGGGGGTTTGGCCCCGTCCAAAGAGTTTGGGGTCATTCTGTGGGATGGAAGAATCCGTTGTTCTGTTGTTGATTTGTTTTGTTTTGTTTTCAACCTCAGGTGTCCCACCAAATGAGGGATTCCAGAGTAGAGCCCTGGGGAGGGGCGACTGGACAACCAGAAATCTGTTTAAAAATTGGGACCAGGGACATGTCAAGGCCTTTATGACATCTAATGGTCCAGTCACTGAGAGGACGTACTAGAGGACAGGACTCACGCGATGGTCACAATGCGTGTTTATGCCCTCGTCGCACTCAAGAATGAGCAGGGTCTCAGGGTAAATGCTGGTTTCCCCTACACTGAACGTTGGACAACATGCCAACCACAAGGTTTCTTGCCATGGGTAAGGAAGAGTTCTGATTTCTGCATCACAGTCACCCCTGGTCTGTGATTGGAGATAAGGTCTAGGTTCTGAAGCCTGAAAACTGAGGTAGGGAAGAGATGATGACCTAAGGCCATGGCGGGTCTGATGTGCTCAGTGTGCGGTCAGCTTTCTGGGTGTTGGTCACGAGGTCCGGGCTCAGGTTGTCAGACAGTGCATTAGTGCCCAGGTTAGACTATATATTTTGGGTTCATTCGAGTGCCATGTAGGTTCTTATCTGAAGAACTCTTCAGGATATGAAGAATGAGCGAGTCTGAGGCGCGTGCTCATGCTTTTGTCTCTGGATTTTGTATCAGCGATGGCCGTGGAATGTTGGGGAGGCCTCATGGTCCATGGGGAATCATGCTCTCTGTGGACATGGCCCGATCACAATTGCTTTTCGTCAATCTGTTGGATTGGAGGACTCCTTTCAGGTTTGTTACCTCGGTTGTCCCACCAAAAGAGCAATTCCAAAGCAGAGCCCGTGGGAAGAGTGAATGGACACCCCGGACTCTGGTTAAAAAATTGGGGCCTAGGGCATGGCAAGCACAATATGCTGTCTCTCCATCTATCCACTGAGAGGCCTTACCTGAGGACTGATCTCAGGCTGAGGGTCACAATGTGTGTTTGTGACCAATGTGGCCCGCAAGCATGGGCGGGTCCTCATGGGCCACACTGGTTTCAACTACACTGAACCTTGGACAACATGCCAACCACAGGTTTCTTGCCATGGGGAAAAAGTTCTGATGTCTGCATCATTTTCAAACCCGGCCGTAATTGGAGATAAGGTCTTGGTTCTGAAGCCAGAAAAGCGAGGTTGAGAAGAGATGACGACCTAAGGCCATGGCGGTTCCGCTAGTCTTAGTGTGCGGCCAGCTGTCTGTGTGGGGCCAGGTAGACCAGTATTAGTCTGTGTCAGAAAGGGCATTAGTGCACAGGTCTGCCTATATATTTGGGGTACAGCCGAATGGCGTGCAGGTTGATCCTCATGTGGGGATTCTGTGTAGCCCCAGAGGGCAATGTTTTTCTTCTGTAGGGCAGGCAGAGTGCTACATTGTAGTTCTGGATTGCCAAACTGGAGGGCTTTTGGGCCAGTAGTCTGAGGACGGAAGTCTGAGAACCCAAGCTAGGCCTAGGTTTCTGGGTGAGGATATGGCAGGCACCATCTACAGACCTGAATGGAGATCTCGTGCATCTGAAGTAAGGGCGAGGATCAGACGATCCATCAGGTTGGACATTCTGTCCCTGATGGCCCCTTCTTGAAGGGCAGGGGTGGATCATGAGGCCATGGGGTTTTTCCCACGATGGGAGTTGTGAGAAGCTGGCAACTGCAAATATTCTTCTGCAGGAAAATTGAGACCTTTTGGTTGGCTCCAGGACAACGATTCCAAGCAGGGTTCTAAGGATGGATGGCTATGTAGACCACCCCGCATTCCAATTGTCTCTAAGCATCAAGACAGGTTAGATCTGCTGGATCTGGGGGAGCAACCGAGGAGGCTGAGTTGAAATGGACTCTCCCGTTGATGTCTCCTAATATGATTTTGTGTCTATGGAGACCTTGGAATGAAGCGGTGGCACTGTGGCCCTGAGGGGTCTCCTAAAGAGAGGCTTTCACATAGCTCCATCGTGCAAGTTTCCCATGTGTAGATGAGATTTGTTCTGATGGGTGAGTCAAGAAACAGCCATATGCTGTTATTGAAATCCAGGCCTCTGAGGAGAGATGCCTGGAAACCAAAGCAATGGATCCGATAGGTGCCTAGGGGCCTGTTCGTTCCTTTTTAAATCTGGGGCCATCAGTCTCTGGGTCTGATGCCAGTAGGTGCTCAGATGGGCCCAAATTGCCCCTGTTTGTCCTGGGAAGCCACAAATATTGGGATGGCCTTGGAAACTTTGGAGGTTTATGCTCTTAGTAGGGTTGTGGCCATTGGAATGGGCACATACAATTCCCTTGGAGAGGGCAAGCACAGTCGTCAGGTTTGGCTCCAGGGGCCTGAGCCTGTAGGGTGTGTAGGCCAGGGCTGTTTGGACAGTTGTCTGAAAACACAAACTCGGCTTTTATTTCGCGTCATTTGTATGGCAGGACTGATCTTCAGACCATGAGCAGAAATCTTCTGGGTATGAAAAATGGGCGAGTGTGAGGCTCTTTCTCAAGTTTTTGTCTCTGGATATCGTGTCACTCATGGTCGTGAAATTTCCGGGTGACCTCATGGGAAATGGACGAGTCTTACTATCTGGGGGTTTGGCACCGTCCAAAGAGGTTGGGGTTATTGTGGGATGGAAGAAGTCCGTTGTTCTCTTGTTGTTGATTTGTTTTGTTTTGTTTTTCAACCTCAGGTGTACCACCAAATGAGGTATTACAGAGTAGAGCCCTGGGGAGGGGCGACTGGATCACCAGAAATCTGGTTATAAATTGGGGCCTAGGGACATGTCAAGCCCATTATGACATCTAATGGTCCAGCCACTGAGAGGACGTACTAGAGGACAGGACCCACGCTGAGGGTCACAATGCGTGTTTCTGCCCTCGTCGCACTCAAGAATGAGCGGGACCTCATGGTGAATGCTGGTTTCTCCTACACTGAACGTTGGACAACATGCCAACCACAAGGTTTCTTGCCATGGGTAAGGAAGAGTTTGATTTCTGCATCACAGTCACCCCTGGGCAGTGATTGGAGATAAGGACTAGGTTCTGAAGCCTGAAAACTGGAGTAGGGAGGAGATGATGACCTAAGGCCATGGCGGGTTAGAGGTGCTCATTGTGTGGTCAGCTGTCTTGTGTTGGTCACAAGGTCGGGCTCAGGTTGTCAGACAGTGCATTAGTGCCCAGGTTAGACTATATATTTTGGGTGCATTCGAGTGCCGTGTAAGTTCTTATCTGAAGAACTCTTCAGGATATGAAGAAAGAGCGAGTCTGAGGCGCGTGCTCAGGCTTTTTCTCTGGATTTTGTATCAGCGATGGCCGTGGAATGTTGGGGAGGCCTCAAGGGCCATGGACGAATCTTGCTCTCTGTGGACTTGGCCCGATCCCAATTGTTTTTCGTCAATCTGTGGGATGGGAGGACTCCTTTCAGGTTTGTTACTTCAGGTAATCCACCAAAAGAGGAATTCCAAAGCAGAGCCCTGGGGAAGAGTGAAGGGACAACCCGAACTATGGTTAAAAATTGGGGCCTAGGCGCATGGTAAGCCCAACATGCTGTCTCTCCATCCAGCCACTGAGAGGCCTTACATGAGGACTGGGCTCAGGCTGAGGGTCACAATGTGTGTTGGTGATCAATGTCGCCCGCCAGCATGGGCTGGGCCTCATGGGCCACACTGGTTTCAACTACACTGAACCTTGGACAACATGTCAAACACAAGGTTTCTTGCCATGGGGAAAGAGTTCTGATTTCTGCATCATTTTCAAACCCGGGCCGTGATTGGAGATAAGGTCGAGCTTCTGAAGCCAGAAAACCGAGGTTGAGAAGAGATGACAACCTAAGGCCATGGCGGGTCCGATGTGCTCAGTGTGTGGCCAGCTGTCTGGGTGGGGCAGGGAAGACCAGTATCAGGCTGTGTCAGAAAGGGCATTAGTGCCCAGGTCAGCCTATATATTTGGGGTACAGCCGAATGTCATGCAGGTTGATCCTCATGTGGGGTTTTTCTGTGTAGACCCAGAAGGCAATGTTTTTCTTCTGGAGGGTAGGCAGAGTGCTGCATTGTAGTTCTGGATTGCCAAACTGGAGGGCTTGTGGGCCAGTAGTCTGAGGACGGAAGTCTGAGATCCCAAGCTAGGCCTAGGTTTCTGGGTGAGGATATGGCAGGCACAATCTACAGACCTGAATGGAGATCTCGTGCATCTGAAGTCAGGGCGAGGATCAGACGATCGCTCAGGTTGGATATTCTGTCCCTGATGGCCCCTTCTTGAAGCGGGGGGGTGGATCACGAGGCCAGGGGGGATTTCCCACGATGGGAGTTGTGAGAAGCTCCCAACTGCAAAGATTATTCTGCAGGACAATTGAGACCTGTTGGTTGGCTACAGGACAACGATTCCGAGCGGGGTTCTAAGGATGGATGGCTGGGTAGCCTTCCTCGCATTCCAATTATCTCAAAGCAACAGGACAAGTAATATCTGCTGGTTCAGGAGAGCAACCGAGGAGACTGAGTTGAAATCGACTCCCCCGTGGATGTGTCCTAATATGATTTTGTGTCTATGGAGACCTTGGAATGAAGCGGTGGCACTGGGGCCCTGAATGTTTCTCCTAAAGAGATGCTTTCACACAGCTCCATCGTGCAAGTTTCCCATGTATAGATGAGATTTGTTCTGATGGGTGAGTCAAGAAACAGCCATATGCTGTTATTGTTATCCAGGCCTCTGAGGAGAGATGCCTGGAAACCAAAGCAATGGATCCGATAGGTGCCTAGGGGCCTGGGTAAGGAAGAGTTCTGATTTCTGCATCACAGTCACCCCTGGGCAGTGATTGGAGATAAGGTCTAGGTTCTGAAGCCTGAAAACTGAGGTAAGGAAGAGATGATGACCTAAGGCCATGACGGGTCCGATGTGCAAAGTGTGCGGCCAGCTGTCTGGGTGGGGCCAGGAGGTCCAGGATCAAGCTCTGTCAGAAAGGGCATTAGTGCCCAGGTCAGCCTATATATTTGGGGTACAGGCGAATGGCGTGCCCGTTGTACCTCATTTGGGGTAACTCGGTAGCCCCAGAAGGCCATGATTTTCTTCTGGAGGGCAGGCAGAGTGCTGCACTGTAGTTCTGAATTGCCAAACTGGAGGGCTTGTGGGCCAGTTGTCTGAGGACGGAAGTCTGAGAACCCAGCTAGGCCTAGGTTTCTGGGTGAGGATATGGCAGGCACAATCTACATACATGAATCAAGATCTCGTGCATCTGAAGTCAGGGCTAGGATCAGACGATCGCTCAGGTTGGACAGTCTGTCCCTGAAGGCCCCTTCTTGAAGGGGGGGTGGATCACGAGGCCATGGGGGTTTTCCCACGATGGGAGTTGTGAGAAGCCCCCAACTGCAAAGATTCTTCTGCAGGACAACTGAGACCTGTTGGTTGGCTCCAGGACAACGATTCCGAGCAGGGTTGTAAGGGTGGATGGCTGGGTAGCCCTCCTCGCATTCCAATTGTCTCCAAGCAACAAGACAGGTTAGATCTCTTGATCTGGTGGAGCAACCGAAGAGGCTGAATTGAAATCGACTCTCCCGTGGATGTGTCCTAATATGCTTTTGTGTCTATGGAGTCCTTGGAATGAAACGGTGGCACAGGGGCACTGAAGGGTTCTCCTAATGAGAGGCTTTCACATAGCTCCATCGTGCAAGTTTCCCATGTGTAGATGAGATTTGTTCTGATGGGAGAGTCAAGAAACAGCCATATGCTGTTATTGAAATCCAGGCCTCCGAGGAGAGATGCCTGGAAACCAAAGCAATGGATCCGATAGGTGCCTAGGGTCCTGTTGGTTCCTTTTTACCTCTGGGGACATCAGTCTACGGGTTTGAGTGCCGGTAGGTGTTCATATCGGCCCAGATTGCCCCTGTTTGTCCTGGGAAGCCACAAATATTGGGATGGTCTCAGGGACTTTGGAGGTTTATACTCTTAGGAGGGGTGTGGCCAT
Source organism: Mustela putorius furo (assembly GCF_011764305.1). Classification (NCBI taxonomy): domain Eukaryota; kingdom Metazoa; phylum Chordata; class Mammalia; order Carnivora; family Mustelidae; genus Mustela; species Mustela putorius. Next base: position 638,482 of record NW_025422101.1, on the reverse strand, counting down.
TGGAATGGGCACATACAATTCTCTTGGAGAGGGCAATCACAGTCGTCAGGTTTGGCTCCAGGGGCCTGAGCCTATAAGGTGTGTAGGCCAGGGCTCTTTGGACAGATGGCTGAAAACACAAACTCGGCTTATGTTTAGGGTCATAGGTATGGCAGGACTGATCTACAGACCATGAGGAGAACTCTTCGGGATATGAAAAAAAATGGCGAGTGTGAGGCTCTGCTCAAGTTTTGTCTCTGGATATCGTGTCACTCATGGTCGTGAAATTTCCGGGTGATTTCATGAGAAATGGACGAGTCTTACTCTCTGGGGGTTTGGCCCCGCTCAAAGAGTTCGGGGTCATTCTGTGGGATGGAAGAAGTCCGTTGCTCTGTTGTTGTTGATTTGTTTTGTTTTGTTTTTCAACCTCAGGTGTCCCAACAAATGAGGGATTCCAGAGTAGAGTCCTGGGGAGGGGCGATTGGACAACCAGAAATATGGTTAAAAATTGGGGCCTAGGGACATGTAAAGCCCATTATGACATCTAATGGTCCAGCCACTGAGATGACGTACTAGAGGACAGGACTCACGCTGAGGGTCACAATGCGTGTTTATGCCCTCGTCGCACTCAAGAATGGGCGGGGCCTCAGGGTGAATGCTGGTTTCTCCTACACTGAACGTTGGACAACATGCCAACCACAAGGTTTCTTGCCATGGGTAAGGATGAGTTCTGATTTCTGCATCACAGTCACCCCTGGGCAGTGATTGGAGATAAGGTCTAGGTACTGAAGCCTGAAAACTGAGGTAGGGAAGAGATGATGACCTAAGGCCATGGCGGATCTGATGTGCTCAGTGTGCGGTTAGCTGTCTGGGTGTTGGTTACGAGGTCCGGGCTCAGGTTGTCAGACAGTGCATTAGTGCCCAGGTTAGACTATATTTTTTGGGTGCATTCGAGTGCCGTGTACGTTTTTATCTGAAGAACTCTTCAGGATATGAAGAATGAGCGAGTCTGAGGCGCTTGCTCAGGCTTTTGTCTCTGAATTTTGTATCAGCGATGGCCATGGAATGTTGGTGAGGACTCATGGGCCATGACGAATCTTGCTCTCTGTGGACTTGGCCCGATCCCAATTGTTGTTCGTCAATCTGTGGGATGGGAGGACTCCTTTCAGGTTTGTTACCTCAGGTGTCCCACCAAAAGAGGAATTCCAAAGCTGAGCCCTGGGGAAGAATGAAGGGACAACCCGAACTATGGTTAAAAATTGGGGCCGAGGGGCATGGCAAGTCCAATATGCTGTCTCTCCATCCAGCCACTGAGAGGCCTTACATGAGGACTGGGCTCAGGCTGAGCGTCACAATGTGTGTTTGTGACCAATGAGGCCCGCAAGCATGGGCGGGGCCTCATGGGCCACACTGGTTTCAACTACACTGAACCTTGGACAACATGCCAACCACAAGGTTTCTTGCCTTGGGAAAGAGTTCTGATTTCTGCATCATTTTCAAACCCGGACCGTGATTGGAGATAAGGTCTAGGTTCTGAAGCCTGAAAACCGAGGTTGAGAAGAGATGACGACCGAAGGCCATGGCGGGTCCGATGTGCTCAGTGTGCGGCCAGCTGTCTGGGTGGGGCCAGGAGGTCCATGCTCACGCTGTGTCAGAAAGGGCATTAGTGCCCAGGTCAGCCTATATATTTGGGGTACAGCCGAATGGTGTGCCCCGTTGATCCTGATTCGGGATTTCTCGGTAGCCCAGAGGGCAATGTTTTTCTTCTGGATAGTAGGTAGAGTGCTGCATTGTGGTTCTGTATTGCCAAACTGGAGGGCTTGTGGGCCAGTAGTCTGAGGACGGATGTCTGAGAACCCAAGCTAGGCCTAGGTTTCTGGGTGAGGATATGGCAGGCACAATCTACAGACCTGAATCGAAATCTCGTGCATCTTAAGTCAGGGCGAGGATCAGACGATCGCTCAGGTTGGACATTCTGTCCCTGATGGCCCTTTCTTGAAGGGGAGGTGGATCACGAGTCCATGGGGGCTTTCCCACGATGGGAGTTGTGAGACTCCCAACTGCAAAGATTCTTCTCTAGGACAACTGAGACCTGTTGGTTGGCTCCAGGACAACGATTCCGAGCAGGGTTCTAAGGATGGATGGCTGGGTAGCCCACCTCACATTCCAATTGTCTCCAAGAAACAAGACAGGTTAGATCTGTTGGATCTGCGGAGCAACCGAAGAAACTAAGTTGAAATGGACTCTCCCGTGGATGTGTCCTTATATGATTTTGTGTCTACAGAGACCTTGGAATGAAGTGGTGGCACTTAGGCCCTGAAGGGTTCTCCTAAAGAGAGGCTTTCACACAGCTCCATCGTTCAAATTTCCCATGGGTAAATGAGATTTTTTCTGATGGGTGAGTCAAGAAGCAGCCATATGCTGTTTTTGAAATCCAGTCCTCTGAGGAGAGATGCCTGGAAACCAAAGCAATGGATCTGTTAGGTGCCTAGGGCCCTGTTCGTTCCTTATTACCTCTGGGGATATCAGTCTATGGGTCTGAGTACAGGTAGGTGCTCAGATGGGCCTAAATTGCCCCTGTTTGTCCTGGGAAGCCACAAATATTGGGATGGCCTCAGGGACTTTGGAGGTTTATCCTATTAGTAGGGTTGTGACCATTGGAATGGCACATACAATTCCCTTGGAGAGGGCAAGCACATTCGTCAGGTTTGGACTCTGGGGCCTGAGCCTGTAGGGTGTGTAGGCCAGAGCTGTTGGGACAGTTGTCTGAAAACACAAACTTGGCTTATGTTTCAGGTCATAGGTATGGCAGGACTGATCTACAGACCGTGAGGAGAACTCTTCGGGATATGAAAAAAGGGCGAGTGTGAGGCTCTTGCTCACGTTTTTGTCTCTAGATATCGTGTCACTCATGGTCGTGAAATTTCCGGGTGGCTTCATGGGAAATGGTCGAGTCTTACTCTCTGGGGGATTGGTCCCCTCGAAGGAGTTTGGGGTGACTCCGTGGGATGGAAGAAGTCCGTTTTTTTGTTTTTCTTGATTTGTTTTGTTTTGTTTTTCTACCTCAGGTTTCCCACCAAATGAGGGATTCCAGAGTAGAGCCTTGGGGAGTGGTGACTGGACAACCAGAAATCTGGTTAAAAACTGGAGCCTAAGGACATGTCAAGCCCATAATGACATCTAATGGTCCAGCCACTGAGAGGACTTACTAGAGGACAGGAATCACGCTGAGGGTCACAATGTGTGTTTATGCCCTCGTCACACTCAAGAATGGGCGGGACCGATGGGTGAATGCTGGTTTCTCCTACACTGAACGTTGGACAACATGCCAACCACAAGGTTTCTTGCCATGGGTAAGGAAGAGTTCTGATTTCTGCATCACAGTCACCCCTGGGCAGTGATTGGAGATAAGGTCTCGGTTCTGAAGTCTGAAAACTGAGGTAGGGAAGAGATGATGACCTACGGCCATGGCGGTTCTGATGTGCTCAGTGTGCGGTCTGCTGTCTGTGTGTTTCTCAGGAGGTCCCGGCTCAGGTTGTGTCAGACAGTGCATTACTGTCCAGGTTAGACTATATAATTTGGGTACATTCGAGTGCCGTGTAGGTTTATTGTCATTTAATGTGCCAGGGCAGCTCATTAGGCAATATATTTTGCAATGATGGTCCGGAATTGCCAAACTTGTGGGCTTCGGGGCCAGGAGTGTGAGGATGGATGACTGAGAACACAAGCTAGACTTGGGTTTCAGGGCGAGGGTACGGCATGTATCCCCTGATGATCTGAAGCAATATCTCCTGCATCTGAAGTCAGAGCGAGGATCAGACGTTGGCTCAGCTTGGATTTTCTGTCATGACGGCCCCTTCATGAAGGGAGCGGATTCTCGAGAGCGTGGAGGTTTTCCCACGTTGGGAGTGGTGGGATGCCCCCTCCAAGGATTCCTTCTGTGGGACAATTGAGACCTGTTGGTCAGCTCCAGGACAACCCATATGGATGAGTCCGGACCAACGTTCGAGGATGAATGCCTGGGAAGCCCGCCTCGCATTCCAATGGTCTCCTAGCGACAAGACAGTTTAGATCTGATGGCTCTGCGGGAGCAACCGGGGTGGCTGAGTTGAAATGGACTTTCCTGAGGATGGGTCTAATGTGTGTTTGTGTCCATGAGGGCCTTGGAATGGGGCGGTGGCACCGGAACCCTGAAGTATTCTCCTAAGCTTTTGACATAGCTCCCATGCACAAGTTTCCTTGTGGAGACGAGGTTTGTTCTGATGGGTGCCTCAGGAAAACCCCAATGCTGGTATTGGAATCCAGGGTTTTGAGGAGACATGCCTGTAAACCAAAGCAATGGATCCGATTTTGGCCTAGGGTCCTGTCTGGTTCAATCTTCTTCTCTGGGGACATCCATCTAGGGTATGAGTGGAGGTAGATGCTCAGCTGGTGTCAGACTGACCTTTTTTGTCCCGGGTGACCTATACTATTGGGATGGCCTCAGGGACTTTGGAGGGTTCTCCTAATTTGTACGATTTTGGACAATGGAATGGGCAGAATTCCCATGGATTGGGTAGGCACAGTCCTAATGTGTGGCTCCAGGGTCCCCAGCCTGGAGGGTGTGTGGCCCAGGACTTTGAGGACAGAAGTCTGAAAACACAAAAACTCAGCTTACGTTTGGGGACGTAGGTATGGCAGGCCCGATCTACAAACCATGAGAAGACATCTTCAGGATATGAAGATAGTGCGAGTCTGAGGCACTTGCTCAGGCTTTTGTCTCTGGATTTTGTATCAGCGATGGCCGTGGAATGTCGAGGAGGCCTCATGGGCCATGGACGAATCTTGCTCTCTGTGGATTTGGCCCGATCCCAATTGTTTTTCGTCAATCTGTTGGATGGAGTACTCCTTTCAGGGTTGTTACCTCAGGTGTCCCACCAAAAGAGGAGTTTCTAAGCAGATCCCTGGGGAAGAGTGAAGGGACAACCCGAACTATGGTTAAAAATTGGGCCCTAGGGGCATGGCAAGCCCAATATGCTGTCTCTTCTTCCAGCCACTGAGAGGCCTTACCTGAGGACTGGGCTAAGGCTGAGGGTCACAATGTGTGTTTGCTACCTATGTGGCCCACGAGCAATGGCGGGGCCTCATCGGACAAACAGGTATCCACTACACTGAACATTATACAACAAGCCTACCACAAGGTTTCTTCCCGTCGGGAAGGAGTTCTGATTTCTGCATCATTTTCAAACATGGGCAGTGATGGGAGATAAGGTCTAGGTTCTAAATCCTGAAAACCGAGGCTGGGAAGAGATAACGAACTAAGGCAATGGCTGGTCCGATGTGCTCAGTGAGCGGCCAGCTGTATGGGTGGGGCCAGGAGGTCCAGGCTCAGCCTCTGTCAGAAAGGGCATTATTGCGCAGGTCAGCCTATATATTTTGGGTACAGCCAAGTGGCGTGCAGGTTGATCTTCATTTGGGGTTTCTGGGTAGCCCCAGAAGGCAATGTTTTTCTTCTGGAGGGCAGGCAGAGTGCTGCATTATAATTCTGGATGGCCAAACTGGAGGGCTTGTGGGCCATTAGTCTGAGGATGGAAGTCTGAGGACACAAGCTAGGCTTAGGTTTCTGGGTGAGGACATGGCAGGCCTGAACCGAGATCTCGTGCATCTGAAGTCAGGGTGAGGATCAGAAGATCGCTCAGGTTGGACATTATGTCCCTGAGGGCCCCTTCATGAAGGGGGGGAGGGATCACGAGGCCATGGGTGTTTTCCACGATGGGAGTTGTGAGAAGTTCCCAACTTCAAAGATTCTTCTGCAGGACAATTGAGACCTGTTGGTTGGCTCCAGGACAACGATTCCGAGCAGGGTTCTAAGGATGGATGGCGGGGTAGGCCACCTCGCATTCCAATTGTCTCCTAGCAACAAGACAAGTTGGATCTCTGGACCTCGCGGAGCAACCGAATACGCTGAGTTGAAATGGACTCTCCTGTGGATGGGTCCTAATGTGTTTTTGTGTCTATGGACACCTTGGAATGACGCGGTGGCACTGGGGCCCTGAAGGGTTCTCCTAAACAGAGGCTTTGACATCGCTCTACACATCGTGCAAGTTTCCCATGTGTAGATGGGATTTGTTCTGATGGGTGAGTCAAGAAACAGCCATATGCTGGTATTGAAAACCAGTCCTCTGAGGAGAGATGCCTGGAAACCAAAGCAATGGATCCGATTAGGGCCTAGGGGCCTGTTCGTTCCTTTTTACTTTTGGGGATATCAGTCTACAAGTCTGAGTGCAGGTAGGTTCTCAGATGGGCTCAGATTGCTCCTTTTTGTCCTGGGAAGCCACCACTATTGGGATGGCCTCAGGGACTTTGGAGGTTTATCCTATTAGTAGCGTTGTGGCCATTGGAAGGGCACACAGAATTCCCTTGGAGAGGGCCAGTACAGTCCTCACCTTGGCTCCAGGGGCCTAAGCCTGCAGGCTATGTAGGCCAGGGCTCTTTGGACAGTTGTCTGAAAACAGAAACTCGGCTTATGTTTCGGGTCATAGGTATGGCAGGACTGATCTACAGACCATGAGGAGAACACTTCGGGTTATGATAAAGGGCGAGTGTGAGGGCTCTTGCACAAGTATTTATCTCTGGATATCGTGCCATTCATGGTCATGAAATTTCCGGGTGACTTCATGGGAAATGGACGAGTCTTACTCCCTGGGGGTTTGGCCCAGTCCAAAGAGTTTGGGGTCATTCTCTGGGATGGAAGAAGTCCTTTTTTGTTGTTGATTTTGTTTTGTTTTGTTTTTTTCAAACTCATGTGTCCCACCAAATGAGGGATTCCAGAGTAGAGCCCTGGGGAGGGGCGATTGGACAACCAGAAATCTGGTTAAAATTGGGGCCTAGGGAAAGCTAGACTTGGGTTTCAGGGCGAGGTCATGGCATGTACCCCCTGAAGATCTGAAGCAATATCCATGCATCTGAAGTCAGAGCGAGAATCAGACGTTGGCTCAGCTTGGATTTTCTGTTCATGACGGCCCGTTCATAAAGGGAGCCGAATCTCGAGGCCATGGAGGTTTTCCCACGTTGGAAGTGGTGGGATGCCCCCTCCTAGGATTCCTTCTGCGGGACAATTGAGACCTGTTGGACAGCTCCAGGACATCCCATATGGATGAGTCCAGACCAACGTTCGAGGATGGATGCCTGGGAAGCCCGCCTCGCATTCCAATGGTCTCCTAGCGACAAGACAGTTTAGATCTGATGGCTCTGCGGGAGCATCCGGGGTGGCTGAGTTGAAATGGACTTTCCTGAGGATGGGTCTAATGTGTGTTTGTGTCCATGAGGGCCTTGGAATGGGGCGGTGGCACGGGGACCCTGAAGTATTCTCCTAAGCTTTTGACATAGCTCCCATGCACAAGTTTCCTTGTGGAGACGAGGTTTGTTCTGATGGGTGCCTCAGGAAAACCCCAATGCTGGTATTGGAATCCAGGGTTTTGAGGAGACATGCCTGTAAACCAAAGCAATGGATCTGATTTTGGCCTAGGGTCCTGTGTGGTTCAAACTTCTTCTCTGGGGACATCCTTCTAGGGTATGAGTGGAGTTAGATGCTCAGCTGGTGTCAGACTGCCCTTTTTTGTCCCGGGCGACCTATACTATTGGGATGGCCTCAGGGACTTTGGAGGGTTCTCCTAATTTGTATGATTTGGGACAATGGAATGGGCAGAATTCCCATTGATTGGGTAGGCACAGTCCTAATGTGTGGCTCCAGGGTCCCCAGCCTGGATGGTGTGTGGCCCAGGACTTTGAGAACAAAAGTCTGAAAACACAAACTCAGCTTATGTTTGGGGACGTAGGTATGGCAGGCCCGATCTACAAACCATGAGAAGACATCTTCAGGATATGAAGATAGTGCGAGTCTGAGGCGCTTGCTTAGGCTTTTGTCTCTGGATTTTGTATCAGCGATGGCCGTGGAATGTCGATGAGGCCTCATGGGCCATAGACGAATCTTGCTCTCTGTGGATTTGGCCCGATCCCAATTGTTTTTCGTCAATCTGTTGGATGGAGGACTCCTTTCAGGGTTGTTACATCAGGTGTCCCACCAAAAGAGGAATTCCAAGCTGAGCCTTGGGGAAGAGTGAAGGGACAACACGAACTATGGTTAATAATTGGGGCCTAGGGGCATGGCAAGCCCAAAATGCTGTCTCTTCATCCAGCCACTGAGAGGCCTTACCTGAGGACTGGGCTAAAGGGCTGAGGGTCACAATGTGTGTTTGCTACCTATCTGGCCCGCGAGCAATGGCGGGGCCTCAAGGACACACTGGTTTCCACTACACTGAACGTTGGACAACAAGCCAACCACAAGTTTTCATGCTATTGGGAAGGAGTTCTGATTTCTGCATCATTTTGAAACCTGGGCAGTGATTGGAGATAAGGTCTAGGTTCTGAAGCCTGAAAACTGAGGTTGGGAAGGGATAACGACCTAAGGCCTCAGGGTGAATGCTGGTTTCTCCTACACTGATCGTTGGACAACTTTCCAACCACAAGGCTTCTTGCCTTGGGTAAGGAGGAGTTTGGTTTCTGCATCACATTCAACCCTTGTCAGGGCTTGGAGATAAGGTCTAAGTTCTGAAGCCTGAATAGATAGGTTGGGAAGAGATTACGAGCTAAGACCATGGCGGGTGTGATGTTCTCAGTGTGCGGTCTGCTGTCTCGGTTTTGGTCAGGAGGTCCGGGCTCACTCTGTATCAACAGTGTATTAGTGGCCAGGTTAGACTACCTAATTTGGGTACATTTGAGTGCCGTGTATGTCTATCCTCATTTGGGTTATGTGAGAAACTCCATAGGTCAAAATTTTTCTTCTGGAAGGCAGGCAGAATGCTTCATTTTGTGTCCCGAATTTCCAAATGTGAGGGCTTGGGGGCCAGGAGTGTGAGGGCGGAAGTCTGAGAACACAAGCTAGTCATAGGTTTCAGGGCGAGGGCAAAGAAAGCACACTCTGCAGAGCTGCATCGAGATCTCGTGCATCTGAATTCAGGGTGAAGATCAGACGTTGTCTTAGGTTGGAGTTCCTGTCCATGATTTCCCCTTCATAAATGGGGGGGGCATCACAAAGCCATCTAGATTTTCCCAGGTTGGGAGTTGTGAGATGCTCCAAAACTCAAGGATTCCTTCTGCTGGACATTTGAGACCTGTTGGATGGCTCCAGGACATCCCATACGGAACGACGCCAGAGCAGAGCTCTAAGGATGGATGGTTGGGCAGCCCGCCTCGCATTCCAATTGTCTCCTAGTCAAGACAGGTTCAGTCTTCTCGCTCTGGGGGAGCAACCAAGGGAGCTGAGTTGAAATGGAATTTCCTGTGGATTCGTTCTAATGTGTTTTTCTGTCCATGGAGACCTTGTAATGGGGCAGTAGCACACAGGCCCTGAAGGATTCTCCTAACTGGAGGTTTTGAGACATCTTCAAAGGATAATTTTCCCATGTGGAGAAGAGATTTGTTCTGATTGCTGCTTCCTGAAATCCCCATATGCTAATATTGGAAACCAGGCCTCTGAGGAGAGATACATGTAACCGAAAGCAATGAATCTGATTCAGGCCTAGGGGCCTGTCTGATTCAATCTTCTTCTCTGGGGACATCCATCTACGCTGAGTAGAGGTAGATGCTCAGCTGGTTTCAGATGACCCTTGTTTGTCCTGGGCGGCCTACATTATTGGGATGACCTTGGGGACTCTGGAGGTTTTTCCTAATTTGTACGATTGTGGACAATGGAATGGGCAGAAATCCCGTGGTATGGACAGGCACAGTCCTGATGTGTGGCTCCAGGGGCCCCAGCCTGAAGGGTCTGTGGGCCAGGAATGTGGGGACAGAAGTCTGAAAAACAAACACAAACTCGGCTTAGGTTTGGGAAGTAGGTATGGCAGGCCCGATCTACAGACCGTGAGGAGAACTCTTCGGGATACGACAAAAGAGCGAGTGTGAGGCGCTTGCTCAGACTTTTGTCTCTGGATTTGTTGTCAACGATGGCTGTGGAATCTCGGGGAGGCCTCATGGGCCATGGACGAGACTTCCTCTCTGTGAATTTGGTCCAATCCCAATTGTTTTGGGTCAATCTGAAGGATGGGAGGAGTCCTTTTAGTTTTGTTACCTCAGGTGTCCCACCAAAAGAGGGATTCCAAAGCAGAGCTCTGGGGAGGGACGAATGGACAACCCGAACAATCCAATTGGGGTGAGGTCGAGAACCGAGCAGGTTCCGAGCAGGTTGATCCTCATTTGGGGTTTATGGAGATCCCCATAGAGCAACTTTTTTCTTCTGGAGGGTCAGTATAGGGCTGCATTTTGGTTCCAGAATTCCACGTCTTGAGGACATGTTTGCCAGGAGTGTGAGGAAGGAAGTCTGAAAACACAAGGTAGCACGAGGTTTGGGCCCACTGTGCAGAGGCTGAATCGAGATCTCCTGCATCTGAGTTCAGGGCGAGTATCAGATGTTGCCTCAAGCTGGAGTTTGTGTCCATGACGGCCCCTTCCTGAAGGGGGTGAGGGCGTCATGAGGCCAGGGAGGTTTCCCTACGCTGGGAGTTGTGAGCTGCTCCAAACTTCAAAGTTTCCTTCTTCAGGACTTTCGAGTACTATTGGATGGTTCCAGGATGCCCCATACAGAAAGACTCGAGAGCAGGGGCCTAAGCATGGATGCCGAGAAACGCCAACTCACCTTCCCATTGCCTGGTCGAGACAAGGCACGCTCAATCTGCGGGCTCTTGGGTGAGCTACCCAGAAGGCTGAGTTTAAATGGACTTTCCTGAGGATGAGTCATAATGTGGGTTGGTGGCCATGGAGACCTTGGAATGTGGCAGTAGCTAAGGGACTCTGTAGGATTCTCCAACCCGAAGGGTTTGACACAACTCCAACAAGGAAGCTTTCCATGCGGAGATGAGAGGTGTTCTGTCTGGTGCCTCAGGATAGCCCCATATGCTGGTCTTCGAAACCAGGCCTCTGAGGAGTGATACCTGGACACCAAAGCAAGAGTTCATAATAGGGCCTAGGGGCCTGTCTGGTTCAATCTTCTGTCTCTGCGGATATCAGTCTGTGTGTCTGCATGGAGGTAGTAGTTGCTCAGCTGGTGTCATAACGCCCCTGTTTATCCAGTGCGGCTTGCGGTAGTGGGATGTCCTTGGGGACCTTGAGGTTTCTACTATTTTGTAGAGTTGTGGCCAATGGAACGGGCAGTTTCTTAGGAGAGAGCAGGCACAGTTCTGTGGTGTGGCTCCAGAGACCCCAGCCTGGAAGCGGTGTGGGCCACGGCTGTGCAGACAGACATCCAAAAACCCAAACTCAGCTCAGGTTTGGGGCGAGGTTATGGCAGGCCTGATCTACAGTCCGTGAGGTGAGCTCCTCTGGATATGAAAGAAGGGTGAGAGGGAGGCAGTCGCTCAGTCTTTTGTCTCTGGATATTTTGTCCACAATGGCCGTTTAATGTAGGAGTTGCCTCATGGGTCGTAGAAGTCTCCTTCTCTGGTAGTTTGTCCAGCCCCCAAGAGTTTGGGGTCATTCTGTGGGAAGGGAAGAGTCCTGTTTTCTGCTTCATGTGTCCCCCCAGTAGAGGGATTCTGGAGCATAGCAGTGGGTACTGACAACTGGAATACTCGCTCTCTGGTTAAGCCTGGGGGCCTATGGATATGACAAGCCCCATATGCAAGATCTTGGTCCAGACACTGAGAGGCGTTACTTTAATAGGGGACTCACGCTACAGGTCACAATGCATGTCTGTTCCCTAGGCGGTCCTCAAGCACTGGCGTGTCCTTTCCGACAATGCAGGTTTTCCCACATTGAATGTTGGACAATATGCCAACCACAAGGTTTCTGGCCATGGGGAAGGAGGAATTCTAATTTCTGCATCACGTTCACCCATGGGCAGTGATTTGAGATAAGGTCTAGGTTCTGAAGCCTGAAAACCGAGGTTGGGAAGAGATGACGAACTACAGCCCATAGCGGGTCCCTTGTGTCCAGGTTGGAGCCAGCTGTCTAGGTGTCGTTTGGGATGTCTTGTCTCAGGCTGTGCCAGACAGGGCATTCGTATTCAGGGTAGGCTGTATAATTGCTTTACAGTCGAGTGGCATGCATTAGATAATCATTTGGGGTTTCTTATTAGCAGCATAGGTCAAAGTTTTTCTTCTGGAGGGCAGGCAGAGTGCAGCATTGTGGCTTCGGAATTCCCAAACTGGAGGGCTAATGGGGCAGGAGAGTGAGGATGGAAGTCTGAGAACACAAGCTAGGCTTAGGTTTCGGGGAATGGACATGGCAGGCACACTCTGCAGAGCTGAATTGAGATCTCATGAGTCTGAAGTCAGGTCGAGGATCAGACTTTGGCTCAGGTTGGAGTTTCTGTCCATGTTGGCCCCTTCATGAAGGGGGGGGTTTATGAGGCCAAGGGCGTTTTCCCACCATTAGAGTTGTGAGATGCTCCAAACCGCAAGGATTCCTTCTGTGGGACAATTAAGATTTGTTGGATGGCTCCAAGACGTCTCATACGGTATTTTTCCAGAACAGGGTTCTAAGTATGGATGCCTGGGCAGACAGCCTCAATTCCAATTGTCTCCTAGCAACAAGAAACGTTTGATCTGCTGGCTTGGGGTAGCATCAGAGGGGGCTGAGTTGAAATGGACTTTCCTGAGGATGGTCTTAAATGAGTTGAAATGGACTTTCCTGAGGATGGTCTTAATGTTGATTTGAGTCCATTGAGACCTTGGTATGGGGCAGTTGGCACCAGGGCCCTGAAGGATTCTCCTAACCAGAGGTTATAACAAAGCTTCAATGAGCAAGTTTTCCATGGGGAGACGAGATTTGTTCTCATTGGTGCCTCAGGAAACCACCATTTGCTGGTATTGGAAATGAGGCCTCTGAGGAGAGATGCCTGGAAACCAAAGCAATGGATCTGATTAGGGCCTAGGGGCCTGTCCGGTTCAATATTCTTCTCTGGGGACATCTTTTGTCTGAGTGGAGGTAGTTGCTCAGCTGGTTTGAGATCACACCTGTTTGTCCTGGGCGGCCTACACTATTGGGATGGCCTCGGTAAGTTTGGAGGTTTTTCCTAATTTGCAAGGTTGTGGCCAATGGAATGGGAAGAATTCTCTTGAAAGGGAAGCACAGTCCCGAGGTGTGGCTCCAGGGACCCAAGTGTGGAGCGTGTGTGGTCCAGGGCTATTTGGACAAAAGTCTGAAAACACAAACTCCACTTAGGTTTGGGTCTGTAGGTATGGCGGCCCGATATATAGACCGTGAGGAGAACTCTTTGGGATATGAACAAAGGGCGAAAGTGAGGTGCTTGCTCATGCTTATTTTTTTCTGGATATGTGTCACCGATTGCCATGGAATGTCCGGGTGTCCTCATGGGCCATCGATGAGGCTCCCTTTCTGGGGATTTGACCCAATACCAAGAGTTTGGGGTCATTCTGTGGGAAGGGAGGAGGCCTTTCTGTTTTATTTTTACCTCAGGTGGACCACCAAAAGAGGGATTCCACAGCAGAGTCCTGGGGAGGGGCGACTGGACAACCAGACCTCTGGTTAACATTGGGACCTAAGAACATGGCAAGCCCCATATGTGGGCTCTTTGTCCAGACACTGAGAGGCCTTCCTTGAGCATAGGGCTCACATTGAGTTTCACAATGTGTTTTTTTGTGCCCAAGGAGCCCCTCAAGTCAGGGCGTGGCCTAATGTACCATGCTGGTTTCTCCTACAGTGAACGATGCACAATATGGCAAACCACAAGTTTTCTGGCCATGGGGAAGAAGGAGTTCTAATTTCTGCAACACTTTCACTCCTGGACTGTGATTGGATTTAAGGTCTAGGTTCTGAAGCCTGAAAACTGAGGTTGGGAAGAGATGAAGAAGACTAAGGCCATGGTGTGTCTGATGTGCTCAGTGTTCGGCCACCTGTTGAGTGTGGGTTGGGAGGTGCAGGCTCAGGCTGTGGCAGACAGGGAATTAGTGCCCAGGCTAGACTGTATCATTGGGGTGCAGTCGAGTTTCGTGCAGGTTGGTACTCATTTGTGGTTACTGGGTAGCCCCAGAAGGCAAAGTTTTTCTTCTGGAAGGAAGACACAGTGCCACATAGTGGCTCCAGAATTCCCAAACTGGAAGGCTTGTGGGCCAGGAGTGTGAGGAAAATATTCTGAGAACACAAGCCAGACTTAGATTTTGGGGTGAGGGGACGGCAGGAACCCTCTGCAGAGATGATTCGAGATCCCGTGTACCTGAAGACAGAGCTAGGATCAGACGTTGGCTCAGGTTGGAGTTTCTGTCCATGATGGCCCCTTCATGAAGGGGAGGGTGTCACGAGGCAATGGAGGTTTTCCCACGATGGGAATTGTGAGATGCTCCAAACCGCAATGATTCCTTCCGTGGGAAAGTCGAGACCTGCTGGATGGCTCCAGGACATCCCATAAGGAAGTTATCCAGAGCAGGGTTCTAAGGATGGATGACTGGGCAGCCTGCCTCCCATTCCAGGTGTCTCATAGCGCCAAGGCAAGTTCGATCTGCTGGATCTAGGGGAGTAACCGAGGCGGGTGTGTTGAAATGGGTGAGTTGAGGATGGGTCATAATGTGCATTTGTGTCCATGGAGACCTTGGAATGGGGTGCTTGATCCGGGGCCTTGAGGGATGTTCATAACCGGAGCTTTTGATGGAGCTCTAAAGAGTACGTTTCCTATGTAGAGAAGAGAATTGTTTTGATGACTGCCTAAGGAATCTCCCATAAGTTGGTATTGGAAACCAGGCCTCTGAGGAGAGATGCCTGGAAACAAAAGCAATGGATATGATTAGGGCCTAGGTGCCTGTCTGGTTCAATCTCTTTCCTGGGGATACGTGTCTATGGATCTGAGGGGAGGTAGTTGCTCGGCTTGTGTCAGATAGCCCCTGTTTGTCCTGGGCAGCCTATAATATTGGGAATGGCCTCGGGACTTTGTAGTTTCTCCGAATCTATAGGGTTGTGGCCAATGGAATGGGCAGAAATCCCCTGGAGAGGGCAGGCACAGTCTGAGTTTGGCTCTAGGGGCCAAGCCTTGAGGGTGTGTGGGCCAGGCCTGTGGGGACAGAAGTCTGAAAACACAAACTCCGCTTAGGATTGGGGACATAGGTATGGCACGCCCAATCTACAGACCATTATAACACTTCGGGATATGAAAAAGGGTGAGTTTGAGGTGATTGCTCAGGTTTTGTTCTGGATTTGTGTCAACAATGTGGGTCGAATGCTGGCGTGGCGTTTCATGGGTTGTGGACGGCTTTCCTTCTCTGAGGATTTGACCCAATCCCAAGAGTTTGGGTACATTCTGTGGGATGGGAGGAGTCCTTTCTGTTTTTTATTTTATTTTATGTACCTCATGTGTGCCAATAAAAGAGGGATTCCAGAGCAGAGTCCTTGGGAGGGACAACTGGATAACCCCAGCTCTGTTTAAGTTTGGGGGCCTAGGGCATGGCAAGTCCAATATGTGTGCTCTTGATTCAGACACTGAGAGGTCTTCCTTGAGGATAGGGCTCATGCTGAGGGTCACAATGCCTATTTGTGCCCAACAAGGCCCTCAAACATGGGAAGGGCCTCATGGGCCATGCTGGTTTCTCCTACACTGAACGTTGGAGAATATGCCAACCACAAGATTTCCGGCCATGGCGAAGGATGAGTTGTGATTTCTGCATCACGTTCACCCCTGGAAAGTGATTGAAGTTTACGTCTAGGTCTGAAACCCGAAACCGAGGTTGGGAAGAGATGAAGACCTAAGGACCTGATGGGTACAATGAGCTCAGTGTGTGGCTAGCTGTTGAGCGTAGGTCTGGAGGTGTGGGCTCATGCTGTGTCAGACAGGGCATTAGACAGGGTAGACTGTATATTTGGGGTGCAGTCGAGTGGCGTTCAGTTGATCCTCATTCGGGTTTCTAGGTAGCTCCATAAGGCAACGTTTTTCTTCTGGAGGGCAGGCAGAGTGCTGCATTGTGGCCCCAGTATTGCCAAACTGTAGGGCTTTTGGGCCAGGGGTGTGAGGACAGTAGTCTGAGAACACAAGCTAGGCTTAGTTTTTGGGGTGAGGGCACAGAAGGCAAACTCTGCAGAGCTGAATCAAAATCTCATGCACCTGAAGCCAGGGCGAATATCAGACGTTTGCTCAGGTTGGAGTTTCTGTCCATGATGGCCCCTTTATAAAGTGGAGCGTCTCAAGAGGCCATGAAGATTTTCCCACAATGGGAGTTGTGAGATGCACCAGACTGCAAAGATTCCTTCTGTGGGACACTTGAGACCTGTTGGATGGCTCTAGGATGTCCCATTGGAACGACTCCAGAGTAGGGTTCTAAGGATGGATGCCTGGGTAGCCCGCCTCCCATTCTAGTTGTCTCCTAGCAACAAGGCAGGTTTGATCTGCAGGCCCTGGGGGAGAAACCAAGGGGGATGAGTTGACATGGACTCTACCGAGGATAGATCATAATGTGGGTTTAAGTCCATGGAGACCTTGGAATGGGGCGCTTGATCCGGGGCTCTGAATGATTCTCCTAAACAGAGGTTTTTATAGAGCTCCAAAGAGTACATTTCCTATGTGGAGACGAGATTTTTCTATGAGTGCCTCAGTAATCCCCCATATGCTGGTATTGGTAACCTGGTCTCTGAGTAGAGATGCCTGGAAACAAAAGCAATGGATCTGATTAGGGCCTAAGTGCCTGTCCATTTCAATCTTTTCTATGGGGATATCTGTCTCTGGGTCTGAGTGGAGGTAGTTTCCTAACTTGTGAAAGATCATCCCTGTTTGTCCTGGGCAGCCAACACTATTGGGATGGCCTCGGGGAGTTTGGAGGTTTCTCCTAATCTATAGGGTTGTGGCCAATGGAAATGGCAGAATTCCCCTGGAGAGGGAAGCTACAGTCATCACGTGTGGCTCCAGGGGCCCCAGCTTGGATGGGGTGTGGGCCAGGACTGTGGGGACAGAAGTCTGAAAACACAAACTCAAATTAGGTTTGGGGATGTATGTATGAAGGCTCGATCTACAAACCGTGAGAATTTTCCGGGCTATGAACAAAGGGCGAGTATGTGGCGTTTGCTCAGGCTTTTGTCTCTGGATTTTGTGCCTACGGTGGCCGTGGAATGTCGGGGTGTCCTCAAGGGCCATGGATAAGTCTTTCTCTGGTGATTTGGCCTGATCCCAAGTATGGGAACATTCTGTGGATGGGAAGACTCCTTTCTGTATTTTATATTTTACCTCAGGTGTCCCACCAAAGAGGGATTCCAGAGCAGTGCCCTGAGTAGGGGTGACTAGACATCTCTAACTCTGGTTGAGATTGGGGGACTAGGGGCTTGGCAAGCCCCATATGTGGGCTGTTGTTCCAGTCACTAAGAGGCTTTACATGAGGATAGGGCTCATGCTGAGGGTCACAATGTGTGTTTGTGCAAATTGTAGCCCTCAGGGATAGGTGGGGCCTCATAGTCCATGCTGCTTTCTCCTACAATGAACATTGGACCACATGCCAACCACAAGGTTTCTTGCCATGGCGAAGGAGAAGTTCTGATTCTTGTATCACGTTCACTCCTGAGCAGTGAGTGGAGATAAGGTCTAGGTTCTGAAGGTGAAAACTGAGGTTGGGTAGAGATGATGGCCGAAAGCCATTGTGGGTTTGATATGCTCAGTGTACGGCCAGCTGTCTGGGTGTTGGACTGGAGGTCGGTCCTCAGGCTGTGTCAGACAGGGCTTTGGTGCACAGGCTAGATTGTATAATTGGGGTATGTTCGAGTGGCATGCAGGTTGTTACTCATTTGGCGTTTCTGGTAAGCCCTATAGGGAGACATTTTTCTTCTGGAGGGCAGGCAGAGTGCTGCATTGTGTCTCCAGAATTGCCAAACCGGAGGGGTGTGGCTAGGATTGTGAAGACGGAAGTCTGAGAACACAAGTTTGGCTTAGGTTTTGGGGCGAGGGCACAGCAGGCACACTCTCAAGTGCTGAATCGAGATCTCGTGCTTCTGAATTCAGGGCGCGGATAAGACTTTGGCTTAGGATGGAGTTTCTGTCCATGATGGCCCATTTATGAAGGTGTGGGGGCATCATGAGGAAATGGAGGTTTTCTCACAGTGGGATTGTGTGATGCTTCAAACCACAAGGATTCATTCTGCGAGACAGTCAAGACAGGTTGGTTGGATTCAAGACGTCCCATAAAGAAATTCTCCAGAGCAGGGTTCTAAGGATGGATGCCTGGGCAGCCCACCTCGCATTCCAACTGTCTCCTAGTGACAAGGCATGTTTGATCGGCTGGCTCTGGGTGAGCAGCCGAGGGGGCTGATTTGAAATGGACTCTCCTGAGGATGGATCATAATGTAAGTTTGTGTCCTTGGAGACCTTGGAATTGGGCCATGGTGCCAGCGCCCTGAAGGATCCTCCTAACCTGAGGTATTGACACAGCTCCAAAGAGCAAGTTTCTCATGTGGAGATGAGATCTGTTCTGATTGTTTCCTTAGGAAACCCTCATATTCTGATATTGGAAACCAGGCCTCTGAGGAGAGATACATAGAAACCAAAGCAATGGATCAGAAGTTGGCTCAGGTTGGAGTTTCTGTCCATGATGGCCCCTTTATAAAGGGGAGCATCTCATGAGGCCATGTAGGTTTTCCCACGATAGGAGTTGTGAGATGCTCCAATCTGCAAGGATTCCTTCTGCGGGACAGTCAAGACCTGTTGGAAGGCTCCCAGGACATCCCATATGGAACGGCGCCAGAGCAGGATTCCAACGATGGATGCCTAGAGAGTCTGCTTTGCATTCAAGTTGTCTCCAAGCGACAAGGCAGGTTTGATATTCTGGCTCTGGGGGAGTAATCAACGGGGCTGAGTTGAAATGTACTCTCCTGCCGAATGGTCATAATGCGGGTTTGTGTCCATGGAGACCTTGGAATAGGGCGGTGGCTCCGGTTACCTGAAGGTTTCTCCTAACTGGAGATTTTTGCAGAGCTCCAAAGGATAAGTTTCCCATGTGAAGACAAGATTTGTTCTGATTGGTATCTCTGGAATCCCCCATATGATGGTATTGGAAAACAGGCCTCTGAGGAGAGATGCTTAGAAACAAAAGCAATGGAACTAATTATGTTCTAGGGGCCTGTCCAGCTTAATACCTTTCTCTTGGGATATCTGTCTACGGGTGAGTTGAGGTCGTTGCTCAGCTTGTGACAGATCACCCCTCTTGTACTGGGCGGCCTACACAATTGGAATGGCCTCTGGGACTTTGGAGGTTTCTCTCCTAATCAGTAGGGTTGTGGCCAATGGAATGGGAAGAATTTCCTTGGAGAGGGCAGGCACAGTCCTGAGGTGTGGCTCCAGGGTCCTCAGCCCTGATGGTGTGTGGGACAGGGATGTCAGGATAGAAGTCTGAAAACACGGTTTGAGGACGTAGGTATGGCAGGCCCGATCTACAGACTATGAGGAGAATTTTTTGGGCTATGACCTAAGGGTGAGGCTTATGTCTCTGGATTTTGTGTCAATAGTGGCCGTGGAATGTCAGGCTGGCCTCATGGGCCATGGACGAGTCTTTCTCTCTGGGGATGTCCTGATCCCAAGTGATTGGGGTCATTCTGTGGGTGGGAGGAATCCTTTCTGTGTTTACTTACCTCAAATGTCCCACCAAAGAGGGATTCCAGAGCAGAGCCCTGAGTAGGGGTGACTAGATGTCTTTACCTCTGGTTAAGATTGGGTGACTTGGGGCATGGCAGGCCCCATATGCGGGCTCATGGTCCAGCCACTGAGAGGCTTTACTTGAGGACAGGGTTCAAACTGAGGGTCCCAATGTGTGTTTGTGCCCACCGCAGCTCTTAAGCATGGTCAGGGCCTCAGGGACCTTACACTACCCTCAGGGGCCCTACTACTTCTGCTGAAGGCCCTACAGGGGTCCTACACTGAACTTTGGATAAGATGCCAACCACAAGATTCTGGCAAGAGGGAAGGAGGAGTTATGATTTCTGCATCACGTTCACCTATGGGAAATGAGCAGAGAAAAGGTCTAGGTTTCTGTAGCCTGAAAACCAGGTTGGAAAGAGATGGCTACCTAAGGCCATGGCGGTTCATATGTTCTCAGTGTACGGCATGCTGTCTGGGTGTCGGTTGGGAATTCAGGCCTCAGGTTGTGTCAGACAGGGCATTAGTGCACAGGCTAGACTATATAATTGGTGTACAGTTGAGTGGCATGCAGGTTTATCCTCATTTGAGGTTTCTGGGGGTAGACCCATAGGGCAACGATTGTCTTCTCTTTAGAGGGCAGGCAGAGTGCAGCACTGTGTAATCGGAAATCCCAAAATGGAGGGCGTGTGGCCAGGAGAGTGAGGACGGAAGTCTGAGAACACTAGCTATGCTTAGGATTTGGGGAGAGGGCACAGCAGGTGCACTCTGAAGAGCTTAATCGTGATCTCGTGAAACTGAAGTCAAGGCGAAGATCAGCCGTTGGCTCAGGTTGGAGTTTCTTTCCATAATCCGACTTCATGAAGATTGGGGGCATCATGTGACATTGGAAGCTTTCCATGATATGAGTTGTGAGGTGGTCCATGAACAAGGACTCCTGTGGGATAGTCGACACTTGTTGGATGGATCAAGTATGTCCCATAAGAAACGAAGCAAGAGCAGGGTTCTAAGGGTTCTAAGGATCTCTAAGGAGAGATGCCTGGAAACCAAAGCAATAGATCCGATAGGTGCCTATGGGCCTGTTCGTTCCTTTTAACCTCTGGGGACATCAGTCTACGGGTCTGAGTGCCGGAAGGTGCTCAGATGGGCCCAGATTGCCCCTGTTTCTCCTGGGAAGCCACAAATATTGGGATGGCCTCAGGGACTTTGGAGGTTTATCCTATTAGTAGGGTTGTGGCCATTGTAATGGGCACATACAATTCCCTTGGAGAGGGCAATCACAGTCGTCAGGTTTGGCTCCAGGGGCCTGAGCCTGTAGGGTGTGTAGGCCAGGGCTTTTTGGACAGTTTTTTTGAAAACACAAACTCGGATTATGTTTCGGGTCATAGGTATGGCAGGACTGATCTACAGACCATGAGGAGAACTCTTCGGGATATGAAAAAAGGCGAGTGTGAGACTCTTTCTCAAGTTTTTGACTCTGGATATCGTGTCACTCATGGTCGTGAAATTTCCGGGTGACTTTATGGGAAATGGACGAGTCTTACTCTCTGGGGGTTTGACCCGTCCAAAGAGTTTGGGGTCATTCTGTGGGATGGAAGAAGTCCGTCGTTCTGTTCTTGTTGATTTGTTTTGTTTTCTTTTAAAACCTCAGGTGTCCCACCAAATGAGGGATTCCAGAGTAGAGCCCTGGGGAGGGGCGACTGGACAACCAGAAATCTGGTTAAAAATGGGGCCTAGGGACATGTCAAGCCCATTATGACATCTAATGGTCCAGCCACAGAGATGACGTACTAGAGGACAGGACTCACGCTGAGGGTCACAATGCGTGTTTATGCCCTCGTCGCACTCAAGAATTGGAGGGGCCTCAGGGTGAATGCTGGTTTCTCCTACACTGAACGTTGGACAACATGCCAACCACAAGGTTTCTTGCCATGGGTAAGGAAGAGTTCTGATTTCTGCATCACAGTCACCCCTGGGCAGTGATTGGAGATAAGGTCTAGGTTTTGAAGCCTGAAAATTGATGTAGGGAAGAGATGATGACCTAAGGCCATGGCGGGTCTGATGTGCTCAGTGTGCGGTCAGCTGTCTGGGTGTTGGTCACGAGGTCCGGCCTCAGGTTGTCAGAGAGTGCATTGGTACCCAGGTTAGACTATATATATTGGGTGCATTCGAGTGCTGTGTAGGTTCTTATCTGAAGAACTCTTCAGGATATGAAGAATGTGCGAGTCTGAGGCGCGTGCTCAGACTTTTGTCTCTGGATTTTGTATCAGCGATGGCCGTGGAATGTTGGGGATGCCTCATGGGCCATGGACGAATTTTGCTATCTGTTGACTTGGCACGATCCCAATTCTTTTTCATCAATCTGTTGGATTGGAGGACTCCTTTCAGGTTTGTTACCTCAGGTGTCCCACCAGGAGAGGAATTCCAAAGCAGAGCCCTGGGGAAGAGTGAAGGGACAACCCGAACTATGGTTAAAAATTGGGGCCTAGGGGCATGGCAAGCCCAATATGCTGTCTCTCCATCCAGCCACTGAGAGGCCTTACCTGAGGACTGGGCTCAGGCTGAGGGTCACAATGTGTGTTTGTGATTGGAGATAAGGTCTAGGTTCTGAGCCTGAAAACCGAGTTTGAGAAGAGATGATGGTCTAAGGCCATGGCGGGTCCGATGGGCTCAGTTTTGGCAAGCTGCCTGGGTGTGGCCAGGAGGTCCAGTGTCAGGCTGTGTCAGAAAGCGCATTAGTGCACCGGTCAGCCTATATATTTGTGGTACAGCCGAATGCCGTGCAGGTTGATCATCATTTGGGGTTTCAGGGTATCCCCAGAGGCCAATGTTTTTCTTCTGGAGGGCAGGCAGAGTGCTGCATTGTAGTTCTGGATTGCCAAACTGGAGGGCTTGTGGGCAAGTAGTCTGAGGACGGAAGTCTGAGAACCCAAGCTAGGCCTAGGATTCTGCGTGAGGGTATGGCAGGCACCATCTACAGACCTGAATGGAAATCTCGTGCATGTGAAGTCAGGGCGAGGTTCAGACGATCGCTCAGGTTGGACATTCTGGCCCTGATGGCCCCTTCTTGAAGGGGGGGTGGATCACGAGGCAATGGGGGTTTTCCCACGATGGGAGTTGTTAGAAGCTCCCAACAGCAAAGATTCTTCTGCAGGACAATTGAGACCTGTTGGTTTGCTCGAGGACAACGTTTCCGAGCAGGGTTCTAAGGATGGATCGCTGGGTAGCCCAGCTCGCATTCCAATTGTCTCCAAGCAACAAGATAGGTTAGATCTGCTGGATCTGGGGGAGCAACCGAGGAGGCTCGGTTGAAATGGACTCTCCCGTGCATGTGTCCTAATATGATTTTGTGTCTATGGGGACCTTGGAATGAAGCAGTGGCACTGGGGCCCTGAAGGGTTCTCCTAAAGAGAGGCTTTCACACAGCTCCATCGTGCAAGTTTCCCATGTGTAGATGAGATTTGTTCTGATGGGTGAGTCAAGAAACAGCCAATGCTGTTATTGAATCCAGGCCTCTGAGGAGAGATGCCTGGAAACCAAAGCAACGGATCCGAAAGGTTCCTAGGGGCCTGTTCGTTCATTTTTACCTCTGGGGACATCAGTCTACGGGTCTCAGTGCCGGTAGGTGCTCAGATGGGCCCAGATTGCCCCTGTTTGTCCTGGGAAGCCACAAATATTGGTATGGCCTCAGGGACTTTGAAGGTTTATACTATTAGTAGGGTTAGGGTATGCCAATATTTGTGGGGGACACATTGGTCACAGAATTCCTCTTATGGTGGTACACCTGAAACCAGTGTGGCCCATGAGGCCCCGCCCATGCTTGCGGGCCATATTGGTCACAAACACACATTGTGACCCTCAGCCTGAGCCCAGTCCTCAGGTAGGGCCTCTCAGTGGCTGGATGGAGAGACAGCATATTGAGCTTGCCATGACCCTAGGTCCCAATTTTTTTACAATACTTCGGGTTGTCCCTTCACTCTTCCCCAGGGCTCTGCTTTGGAATTCCTCTTTTGGTGGGACACCTGAGGTAACAAACCTGAAAGGAGTCCTCCCATCCCACAGATTGACGAAAAACAATGGGTATCGGGCCAAATCCACAGAGAGCAAGATTCGTCCATGGCCCATGAGGCCTCCCCAACATTCCACGGCCATCGCTGATACAAAATCCAGATTCAAAAGACTGAGCACGTGCCTCAGACTCGCTCATTCTTCATATCCTGAAGAGTTCTTCAAATAAGAACCTACACGGCACTCAAAGGCACCCAAAATATATAGTTTAACCTGGGCACTAATGCACTGTCTGACAACCTGAGCCCGGACCTCGTGACCAACAGCCAGACAGCTGACAGCACACTGAGCACATCAGACCCACCATGGCCTTAGGTCATCACCTCTTCCCTACCTCAGTTTTCAGGCTTCAGAACCTAGACCTTATCTCCAATCACTGCCCAGGGGTGACTGTGATGCAGAAATCAGAACTCTTCCTTACCCATGGCAAGAAACCTTGTGGTTGGCATGTTGTCCAACGTTCAGTGTAGGAGAAACCAGCATTCACCCTGAGGCCCCGCCCATTCTTGAGTGCGACGAGGGCATAAACACGCATTGTGACCCTCAGCGTGAGTCCTGTCCTCTAGTACGTCCTCACAGTGGCTGGACAATTAGATGTCATAATGGGCTTGACATGTCCCTAGGCCCCAATTTTTAACCAGATTTCTGGTTGTCCAGTCGCCCCTCCCAATGGCTCTACTCTGAAATCCCTCATTTGGTGGGACACGTGAGGCTGAAAAACAAACAAACAAAAAAAATCAACAACAACAGAACAACGGACTTCTTTCATCCCACAGAATGACCCCAAACTCTTTAGACGGGGCCAAACCCCCAGAGAGTAAGACTCGTCCATTTCCCATGAAGTCACCCGGAAATTTCACGACCATGAGTGACATGATATCCAGAGCCAAAAACATGAGCAAGAGTCTCACACTCGCCCTTTTTTCATATCCCGAAGAGTTCTCCTCATGATCTGTAGATGAGTTCTGCCATACTTATGACCCGAAACATAAGACCAATTTTGTTTTCAGACAACTGTCAAACAGCCCTGGCCTACACGCCCTACAGGCTCAGGCCCCTGGAGCCAAACCTGACGACTGTGCTTGCCCTCTCCAAGGGAATTGTATGTGCCCACTCCAATGGCCACAACCCTACTAATAGGATAAACCTCCAAATTCCCTGAGGCCACGGCAATATTTCTGGCTTCCGAGGACAAACAGGGGCAATCTGGGCCCATCTGAACACCTACCGGCACTCAGACCCATAGACTGATGTCCCCAGAGATAAAAAGGAATGACCAGGCCCCTAGGCCCTACTTGGATCCATTGCCTTGGTTTCCAGGCATCTCTCCTCAGAGACCTGGATTTCAATAACAGCATATGGCTGTTTCTTGACTCTCCCATCCGAACAAATCACATGTACACGTAGGAAAATTGCACGATGGAGCTGTGTGAATGCCTCTTTTTAGGAGAACCTTTCAGGGCCCCATGCCACCGCTTCATTCCAAGGTCTCCATAGACACAAAATCATATTAGGACACATCCACGGAAGAGTCCATTTCAACTCAGCCTCCTCGGTTGCTCCCCCAGATCCAGCAGATCTAACCTGTCTTGTTGCTTGGAGACAATTGGAATGCGAGGTGGGCTACCCAGCCATCCATCCTTAGAACCCTGCTCGGAATCGTTGTCCTAAAGCCAAACAACAGGTCTCAATTGTCCTGCAGAAGAATCTTTGCAGTTGGGAGCTTCTCACAACTCCCATCGTGGGAAAACCCCCATGGCCTCGTGATCCACCCCCCCCCTTCAAGAAGGGGCCATAGGGACAGAATGTCCAACCTGAGATCGACTGATCCTCGCCCTGGCTTCAGATGCACGAGATCTCGATTCTTGTCTGTAGATTGTGCCTGCCATATCCACACTCAGAAACCTAGGCTAGCTTGGGTTCTCAGACCTCATTCCTCAGACTACTGGCCCACAAGCCCTCCAGTTTAGCAATCCAGAACTACAATGCAGCACTCTGCCTGCCCTCCAGAAGAAAAACATGCCTTCAGGGGCTACCCGGAAACCCCAAATGAGGATCAACCTGCACGCCATTCGGCTGTACCCCAAATATATATGCTGACCTGGGCACTAATGCCCTTTCTGACACAGCCTGATCTTGGACCTCCTGCCCAACCCAGACAGCTGGCCGCACACTGAGCACATCGGACCCGCAATGGCCTTAGTTCGTCATCTCTTCTCAACCTCGGTTTTCAGGCTTCAGAACCTAGACCTTATCTCTAATCACTGCCCGGGTTTGAAAATGAATCAGGAATCAGAACTCTTTCCCCATGGCAAGGAACCTTGTGTTTGGCATGTTGTCCAAGGTTCAGTGTAGTTGCAACAGGTGTGGCTCATGAGGCCCCGCCCATGCTTGCGGGCCACATTGGTCACAAACACACATTGTGACCCTCAGCCTGAGCCCTGTCCTCAGGTAAGGCCTCTGTGTGGCTGTAAGGAGAGACAGCATATTGGGCTTGCCATGCCACAAGGCCCCAATTTTTAACCATAGTTCGGGTTGTCCCTTCACTCCTCCGAGGGCTCTGCTTTGGAATTCGTCTTTTGGTGGGACTCCTGAGGTAACAAACCTGAAAGGAGTCCTCCCACCCCACAGATTGACGAACAACAATTGGGATCAGGCCAAATCCACAGAGAGCAAGATTCGTCCATGGCCCATGATGCCTCCCCAACATTCCACGGCCATCGCTGATACAAAATCCAGAGACAAAAGCCTGAGCACGCGCCTCAGACTCGCTCATTCTCATATCCTGAAGAGTTCTTCAGATAAGAACCTACACGGCACTCAATGCACCGAAAATAAATAGTCTAACCTGGGCCCTAATGCACTGGATGACAACCTGAGCCCGGACCTCGTGATCAACACCCAGACAGCTGACCGCACACTGAGCATATCAGACCCGCCATGGCCTTAGGTCATCATCTCTTCCCTACCTCAGTTTTCAGGCTTCAGAACCTAGACCTTATCTCCAATCACTGCCCACGGTTCACTGTGATGCAGAAATCAGAACTCTTCCTTAACCATGGAAAAAAACCTTGTGGTTGGCATGTGGTCCAACGTTCAGTGTAGGAGAAACCAGCATTCACCCTTAGGCCCCGCCCATCCTTGAGTGCGACGAGGGCATAAACACGCATTGTGACCCTCAGCGTGAGTCCTGTCCTCCAGTACGTCCTCTCAGTGGCCGGACTATTAGTTTCCATAAAGGGCTTGACATGTCCCTAGGCCCGAATTTTTAACCAGATTTCTGGTTGTCCAGTCGCCCCTCCCCAGGGCTCTACTCAGGAATCCCTCATTTGGTGGGACACCTGAGGTTGAAAAACAAATAGAACAAATCAACAACAACAGAACAACGGACTTCTTCCATCCCACAGAAGGACGCCAATCTCTTTGGACGGGGCCAAAACCCCAGAGAGTAAGTCTCGTCCATTTCCCATGAAGTCACCCGGAAATTTCACGACCATGAGTGACACAATATCCAGAGTCAAAAACTTGAGCAAGAGCCTCACACACGCCCTTGTTTCAAATCCCGAAGAGTTCTCCTCATGGTCTGTATATCAGTCCTGCCATACCTATGACCCGAAACATAAGCCGAGTTTGTGTTTTCAGACAACTGTCCAAAATGCCCTGGCCTACACACCCTAGAGGCTTAGGCCCCTGGAACCAAATATGACGACCCTGCTTGCCCTCTCCAAGGGAATTGTATGTGCCCATTCCAATGGCCACAACCCTACTAATAGGATAAACCTCCAAAGTCCCTGTGGCCATCCCAATATTTGGAGCTTCCCAGGACAAACAGGGGCAATCTGGGCCCATCTGAGCACCTACAGGCACTCAGACCCGCAGACTGATGTGTCCAGAGGTAAAAAGGAACAAACAGGCCCCTAGGCACCTATCGGACCCATTGCTTTGGTTTCTAGGCATCTCTCCTCAGAGGCCTGGATTTCAATAACAGCATATGGCTGTTTCTTGACTCACCCATCAGAACAAATCTCATCTACACATGGGAAACTTGCACGATGGAGTTGTGTGAAAGCCTCTGTTTAGCAGAAACCTTTAGGGCCCCAGTGCCAACGATTCATTACAAAGTCTCCATAGACACAAAATCATATTAGGACTCATCACGGGAGAGTCCATTTCAACTCAGCCTCCTCGGTTGCTCCCCCAGTTCCAGCAGATCTAACCTGTCTTGTTGCTTGGAGACAATTGGAATGCGAGGTGGGCAACCCAGCCATCCATCCTTAGAACCCTGCTCGGAATCATTGTCCTGGAGCCAACCAACAGGTCTCAATTGTCCTGCAGAAGAATCTTTGCAGTTGGAAGCTTCTCACATCTCCCATCGTGGGAAAACACCCATGGCCTCGTGATCCACCCCCCCTTCAAGAATGGGCCATCAGGGACAGAATGTCCAACCTGAGTGATTGTTTGATCCTCGCCCTGACTTCAGATGCACGAGATCTCGATTCAGGTCTGTAGATTGTGCCTGCCATATCCTCACTCAGAAAACTAGACTAGCTTGGGTTCTCAGACTTCCGTCCTCATACTACTGGTTAACAAGCCCTTCAGTTTGGCAATCCAGAATCACAATGCAGCACTCTGCCTCCCATCCAGAAGAAAATCATTGCCATCTGGGGCTACCCAGAAACCACAAATGAGGATCAACCTGCACGGCATTCAGCTGTACCCCAAATATATAGGCTGACCTCGGCACTAATGCCCTTTCTGACACAGCCTGATCCTGGACCTCCTGGCCCCATCCAGACAGCTGGCCGCACACTGAGCACATCAGACACTCATGGCCTTAGTTCGTCATCTCTTCTCAACCTCGGTTTTCAGCCTTCAGAACCTTGACCTTATCTCCAATCACGGCCTGGGTTTGAAAATGATGCAGAAATCAGTACTCTTTCCCCATGGCAAGAAACCTTGTGGTTGGCATGTTGTCCAAGGTTCAGTGTAGTTGAAACCAGTGTGGCCTATGAGGCCCCGCCCATGCTTGCAGGCCACATTGGTCAGAAACACAGATTGTGACCCTCAGCATGAGCTCAGTCCTCAGGTAAGGTATCTCAGTGGCTGAATGGAGAGACAGCATATTGGGCTTGCCAGGCCTCTAGGCCCCAATTTTTAATCATAGTTCAGGTTGTCCCTTCACTCTTCCCCAGGGCTCTGCTTTGGAATTCCTCTTTTGGTGGGACACCTGAGGTAACAAACCTGAAAGGAGTCCTCCCATCCGACAGATTGACGAAAAACAATGGGGATCGGGCCAAATCCTCAGAAACAAAATTCGTCCATGGCCAATGAGGCCTCCCCAACATTCCACGGCCATCGCTGATAAAAATCCAGAAAAAATGCCTGAGCACGCGCCTCAGACTCGCTCATTCTTCATATCCTGAAGAGTACTTCAGATAAGAACCTTCACGGCACTCGAATGCACCCAAAATATATACTCTAACCTGGGCACCAATGCACTGTCTGACAACCTGAGCCCGGACCTCGTGACCAACACCCAGACAGCTGACCGCACACTGGGCATATCAGACCCGCCATGGCCTTAGGTCATCATCTCTTCCCTACCTCAGTTTTCAGGCTTCAGAACCTAGACCTTATCTCCAATCACTGCCCAGGGGTGACTGTGATGCAGAATCAGAACTCTTCCTTACCCATGGCAAGAAACCTTGTTGTTGGCATGTTTTCCAATGTTCAGTGTAGGAGATCCAGCATTCACCCTGAGGCCCCGCCCATTCTTTAGTGCGACGAGGGCATAAACACGCATTGTGACCCTCAGCATGAGTCCTGTCCTCTAGAACGTCCTCTCAGTGGCTGGACCATTAGATGTCATAATGGGCTTGACATGTCTCTAGGCCCCAATTTTTAACCAGATTTATGGTTGTCCAGTCGCCCCTCCCCAGGGCTCTACTCTGTAATCCTTCATTTGTTGGGACACCTGAGGTTGAAAAACAAAACAAAACAAATCAACAACAACAAAGCAACGGACTTCTTCCATCCCACTGAATGACCCCAAACTCTTTGGACGGGGCCAAACCCCCAGAGAGTAAGACTCGTCCATTTCCCATGATGTCACCCAGAAATTTCACGACCATGGGGGACACGATATCCAGAGACAAATACTTGAGCAAGAGCCTCACACTCGCCCTTTTTTCATATCCCGAAGAGTTCTCCTCATGGTCTGTAGATCAGTCCTGCCATACCTATGACCCGAAACATAAGCCGAGTTTGTGTTTTCAGACAACTGTCCAAACAGCCCTGGCCTACACACCCTAAAGGCTCAGGCCCCTGGAGCCAAACCTGACGACTGTGCTTGCCCTCTCCAAGGGAATTGTATGTGCCCATTCCAATGGCCACAACCCTACTAAGAAGATAAACATTCAAAGTCCCTGAGGCCATCCCATATTTGTGGCATCCCAGGACAAACAGGGGCAATCTGGTCCCATCTGAGCACCTATCGGCACTCAGACCCGTAGACTGATGTCCCCAGAGGTAAAAAGGAACAAACAGGCCTGTAGGCACCTATCAGATCCATTGGTTTGTCTTCCAGGCATCTCTCCTCAGAGGCCTGGATGTCAATAACAGCAGATGGCTGTTTCTTGACTCACCCATCAGAACAAATTTCCTCTAGACATGGGAAAATTGCATGATGGAGCCTTGTGAAAGCCTCTCTTTAGGAGAACTCTTCAGGGCCCCAGTGCCACTGCTTCATTCCAAGGTCGCCATAGACACAAAATCATATTAGGACACATCCACGGGAGAGTCCATTTCAACTCAGCCTCCTCGGTTGCTCCCCCAGATCCAGCAAATCTAAACTGTCTTGTTGCTTGGAGACAATTGGAATGCGAGGTGGGCTACCCAGCCATCCATCCTTAGAACCCTGCTCGGAATCGTTGTCCTGAAGCCAACAAACAGGTCTCAATTGGCCTGCAGAAGAATCTTTGCACTTGGGAGCTTCTCACAACTCCCATCGTGGGAAAACCCCCATGGCCTCGTGATCCAGCCCCCTTTCAAGAAGGGGACATCAGGGACAGACTGTCCAACCTGAGCGATCATCTGATCCTCGCCCTGACTTCAGATGCACGAGATCTCGATTCAGGTCTGTAGATTGTGCCTGCCATATGCTCATCCAGAAACCTAGGCCTAGCTTGGGTTCTCAGACTTCCGTCCTCAGACTACTGGCCCACAAGCCCTCCAGTTTGGCAATCCAGACTACAATGCAGCACTCTGCCTGCCCTCCAGAAGAAAAACATTGCCCTCTGGGGCTACCCAGAAACCCCAAATGAGGAGCAACGGGGCACGCCATTCGGCTGTACCCCAAATATATAGGCTGACCAGGGAACTAAGGCCCTTTCTGACACAGCCTGAACCTGGACCTCCTGGCCCCACCCAGACAGCTGGCCGCACACTGAGCACATCGGACCCCTCATGGCCTTAGGTCGTCATCTCTTCTCAACCTCGGGTTTCAGGCTTCAGAACCTAGACCTTATCTCCAATCACGGCCCGGGCTTGAAAATGATGCAGAAATCAGAAGTCTTTTCCCATATCAAGAAGCCTTGTGGTTGGCATGTTTTCCAAGGTTCAGTGTAGTTGAAACCAGTGTAGCCCATGTGGCCCCGCCCATGCTTGTGGGCCACATTGGTCACAAACACACATTGTGACCCTCAGCCTGAGCCCAGTCCTCAGGTAAGGCCTCTCAGTGGCTGGATGGAGAGACAGCATATTTGGCTTGCCATGCCCCTAGGCCCCAATTTTTAACCATAGTTAAGGTTGTGTC
Organism: Mustela putorius furo; assembly: GCF_011764305.1. Taxonomy (NCBI): domain Eukaryota; kingdom Metazoa; phylum Chordata; class Mammalia; order Carnivora; family Mustelidae; genus Mustela; species Mustela putorius. Next base: position 607,037 of record NW_025422101.1, on the reverse strand, counting down.
TGCACTCTTCCCCAGGGCTCTGCTTTGGAATTCCTCTTCTGGGGGGACACCTGAGGTAACAAACCTGAAAGGAGTCCTCTCATCCCACAGATTGACGAAAAACAATTGAGATCGTCCAAATCCACAGAGAGCAAGATCCGTCCATGGCCCATGAGGCCTCCCCAACATTCCACGGCATCGCTGATACAAAATCTAGAGAGAAAATTCGGAGCCCGTGCCTCCGACTCGCTCATTCTTCATATCATGAAGAGTTCTTCAGATAAGAACCTACAAGGCACTCGAATGCACCCAAAATATATAGTCTAACCTGGGCACTAATGCACTGTCTGACAACCTGAGCCCGGACCTCGTGACCAACACCCAGACAGCTGACCGCACATTGAGCACATCAGACCCGCCATGGCCTTAGGTCATCATCTCTTCCCTACCTCAATTTTCAGGTTTCAGAACCTAGACCTTATCTCCAATCAATTCCCAGGGGTAACTGTGATGCAGAAATCAGAACTCTTCCTTACCCATGGCAAGAAACCTTGTGGTTGGCATGTAGTCCAATGTTCAGTGTAGGAGAAACCAGCATTCACCCTGACGCCCCACCCATTCTTGAGTGCGACGAGGGCATAAACACGCATTGTGACCCTCAGCGTGAGTCCTGTCCTCTAGTACGTCCTCTCAGTGGCTGGACCATTAGATGTCATAATGCTTGACATGTCCCTAGGCCCCAATTTTTAACCAGATTTCTGGTTGTCCAGTCGCCCCTCCCCTGGGCTCTACTCTGGAATCCCTCATTTGGTGGGACACCTGAGTTTGAAAAACAAAACAAAACAAATCAACAACAACAAAGCAACAGACTTCTTCCATCCCACAGAATGACCCCAAACTCTTTGGACCGGGCCAAACCCCCAGAGAGTATGACTCATCCATTTCCCATGAAGTCACCCGGAAATTTCACGACCATGAGTGACACGATATCCAGAGACAAAAACTTGAGCAAGAGCCTCACACTCGCCCTTTTTTCATATCCCGAAGAGTTCTCCTCATGGTCTGTAGATCAGTCCTGCCATACCTATGACCCGAAACATAAGTCGAGTTTGTGTTTTCAGAAAACTGTCCAAACAGCCGTGGCCTACACACCCTACAGGCTCAGGCCCCTGCAGCCAAATCTGACAACTGTGCTTGCCCTCTCCAAGGGAATTGTATGTGCCCATTCAGATGGCCACAACCCTACTAATAGGATAAACCCCCAAAGTCCCTGAGGCCATCCCAATATTTGTGGCATCCCAGGACAAACAGGGGCAATCTGGGCCCATCTGAGCACCTACTGGCACTCAGACCCGTAGACTGATGTCCCCAGAGGTAAAAAGGAACGAACGGGCCCCTAGGCACCTATCAGATCCATTGGTTTGTCTTCCAGGCATCTCTCCTCAGAGGCCTGGATTTCAATAACAGCATATGGCTGTTTCTTGACTCACCCATCAGAACAAATTTCATCTACACATGGGAAAATTGCACGATGGAGCTGTGTGAAAGCCTCTCTTTAGGAGAACCCTTCAGGGCCCCAGTGCCACTGCTTCATTCCAAGGTCTCCATAGACACAAAATCATATTAGGACACATCCACGGGAGAGTCCATTTCAACTCAGCCTCCTCGGTTGCTCCCCCAGATCCAGCAGATCTAACATGTCTTGTTGCTTGGAGACAATTGGAATGCGAGGTGGGCTACCCAGCCATCCATCCTTAGAACCCTGCTCGGAATCGTTGTCCTGGAGCCAACCAACAGGTCTCAATTGTCCTGCAGAAGAATCTTTGCAGTTGGGAGCTTCTCACAACTACCATCGTGGGAAAACCCCCATGGCCTCGTGATCCACCCCCCCCCCCTTCAAGAAGGGGCCATCAGCGACAGACTGTCCAACCTGAGCGATCATCTGATCCTCGCCCTGACTTCAGAAGCACGAGATCTCGATTCAGGTCTGTAGATTGTGCCTGCCATATGCTCACCCAGAAACCTAGGCCTAGCTTTGGTTCTCAGACTTCCGTCCTCAGACTACTGGCCCACAAGCCCTCCAGTTTGGCAATCCAGACTACAATGCAGCACTCTGCCTGCCCTCTAGAAGAAAAACATTGCCCTTTGGGGCTACCCAGAAACCCCAAATGAGGATCAACCTGCACGCCATTCGGCTGTACCCCAAATATATAGGCTGACCTGGGAACTAATGCCCTTTCTGACACAGCCTGAACCTGGACCTCCTGGCCCCACCCAGACAGCTGGCTGCACACTGATTACATGGGACCCGCCTTGGCCTTAGGTCGTCATCTCTTCTCAACCTCGGTTTTCAGCCTTCAGAACCTTGACCTTATCTCCAATCACGGCCCGGGTTTGAAAATGACGCAGACATTAGATCTCTTTCCCCATTTCAAGAAACCTTGTGGTTGGCATGTTGTCCAAGGTTCAGTGTAGTTGTAACCAGTTTTGCCCATGATGCCCCGCCAATGCGTGCGGGCCACATTGGTCACAAACACACATTGTGACCCTCAGCCTGAGCCCAGTCCTCAGGTAAGGCCTCTCAGTGGCTGGATGGAGAGACAGCATATTGGGCTTGCCATGCCCCTAGGCCCCAATTTTTAACCATAGTTCGGGTTGTCCCTTCACTCTTCCCCAGGGCTCTGCTTTGGAATTCCTCTTTTGGTGGGACACCTGAGGTTACAATCCTGAAAGGAGTCCTCTCATCCCACAGATTGACGAAAAACAATTGCGATCGGGCCAAATCCACAGAGAGCAAGTTTCGTCCATGGCCCATGAGGCCTCCCCAACATTCCACGGCCATCGCTGATACAAAATCCAGACATAAAAGCCTAAGAATGCGCCTCAGACTCGCTCATTCCTCATATCCTGAAGAGTTCTTCAGATAAGAACCTACACGGCACTCGAAGCCACCCAAAATATATAGTTTAACCTGGGAACTAATGCAGTGTCTGAGAACCTGAGCCCAGACCTCGTTACCAACACCCAGACAGCCGACCGCTCACTGAGGACATCAGACCTTCCATGGCCTTAGGTCATCTTCTCTTCCCTACCTCAGTTTTCAGGCTTCAGAACCTAGACCTTATCTCCAATCACTGCCCAGGGGTGACTGTGATGCAGAATCAGAACTCTTCCTTACCCATGGCAAGAAACCTTGTTGTTGGCATGTTTTCCAATGTTCAGGGTAGGAGATCCAGCATTCACCCTGAGGCCCCGCCCATTCTTTAGTGCGACGAGGGCATAAACACGCATTGTGACCCTCAGCATGAGTCCTGTCCTCTAGAACGTCCTCTCAGTGGCTGGACCATTAGATGTCATAATGGGCTTGACATGTCTCTAGGCCCCAATTTTTAACCAGATTTCTGGTTGTCCAGTCGCCCCTCCCCAGGGCTCTACTCTGTAATCCCTCATTTGTTGGGACACCTGAGGTTGAAAAACAAAACAAAACAAATCAACAACAACAAAGCAACGGACTTCTTCCATCCCACTGAATGACCCCAAACTCTTTGGACGGGGCCAAACCCCCAGAGAGTAAGACTCGTCCATTTCCCATGATGTCACCCAGAAATTTCACGACCATGGGGGACACGATATCCAGAGACAAATACTTGAGCAAGAGCCTCACACTCGCCCTTTTTTCATATCCCGAAGAGTTCTCCTCATGGTCTGTAGATCAGTCCTGCCATACCTATGACCTGAAACATAAGCCGAGTTTGTGTTTTCAGACAACTGTCCAAAAAGCCCTGGCCTACACACCCTACAGGCTCAGGCCCCCGCAGCCAAACCTGACAACTGTGCTTGCCCTCTCCAAGGGAATTGTATGTGCCCATTCAAATGGCCACAACCCTACTAAGAAGATAAACCTCCAAAGTCCCTGAGGCCATCCCTATACTTGTGGCTTCCCAGGACAAACAGGGGCAATCTGGTCCCATCTGAGCACCTATCGGCACTCAGATCCGTAGACTGATGTCCCCAGAGGTAAAAAGGAACGAACAGGCCCCTAGGCACCTATCGGATCCATTGCTTTGGTTTCAAGGCATCTCTCCTCAGAGGCCTGGATGTCAATAACAGCAGATGGCTGTTTCTTGACTCACCCATCAGAACAAATTTCCTCTACACATGGGAAAATTGCATGATGGAGCCTTGTGAAAGCCTCTCTTTAGGAGAACTCTTCAGGGCCCCAGTGCCACTGCTTCATTCCAAGGTCGCCATAGACACAAAATCATATTAGGACACATCCACGGGAGAGTCCATTTCAACTCAGCCTCCTCGGTTGCTCCCCCAGATCCAGCAAATCTAACCTGTCTTGTTGCTTGGAGACAATTGGAATGCGAGGTGGGCTACCCAGCCATCCATCCTTAGAACCCTGCTCGGAATCGTTGTCCTGAAGCCAACAAACAGGTCTCAATTGGCCTGCAGAAGAATCTTTGCACTTGGGAGCTTCTCACAACTCCCATCCTGGGAAAACCCCCATGGCCTCGTGATCCACCCCCACTTCAAGAAGGGGCCATCAGGGACAGAATGTCCAACCTGAGCGATCGTCTGATCCTCGCCCTGACTTCAGATGCACGAGATCTCGATTCAGGTCTGTAGATTGTGCCTGCCATATGCTCATCCAGAAACCTAGGCCTAGCTTGGGATCTCAGACTTCCGTCCTCAGACTACTGGCCCACAAGCCCTCCAGTTTGGTAATCTAGAATTACAATGCAGCACTCTGCCTGCCCTCCAGAATAAAAACATTCCCATCTGGGGCTACTCATAAACCCCAAATGAGGAGCAACGGGGCACGCCATTCGGCTGTACCCCAAATATATAGGCTGACCAGGGCACTAATGTCCTTTCTGACACAGCCTGATCCTGGACCTCCTTGCCGCACCCAGACAGCTGGCAGCACACTGAGCACATCGGACCCCTCATGGCCTTAGGTCGTCATCTCTTCTCAACCTCGGGTTTCAGGCTTCAGAACCTAGACCTTATCTCCAATCACGGCCCGGGCTTGAAAATGATGCAGAAATCAGAAGTCTTTTCCCATATCAAGAAGCCTTGTGGTTGGCATGTTTTCCAAGGTTCAGTGTAGTTGAAACCAGTGTAGCCCATGTGGCCCCGCCCATGCTTGTGGGCCACATTGGTCACAAACACAGATTGTGACCCTCAGCAGGAGCCCAGTCCTCAGGTAAGGCCTCTCAGTGGCTGGATGGAGAGACAGCATATTTGGGCTGCCATGACCCTAGGCCCCAATTTTTAACCATAGTTAAGGTTGTGTCTGCACTCTTCCCCAGGGCTCTGCTTTGGAATTCCTCTTCTGGGGGGACACCTGAGGTAACAAACCTGAAAGGAGTCCTCTCATCCCACAGATTGACGAAAAACAATTGAGATCGTCCAAATCCACAGAGAGCAAGATCCGTCCATGGCCCATGAGGCCTCCCCAACATTCCACGGCATCGCTGATACAAAATCTAGAGAGAAAAGTCGGAGCCCGTGCCTCCGACTCGCTCATTCTTCATATCGTGAAGAGTTCTTCAGATAAGAACCTACACGGCACTCGAAGGCACCCAAAATATATAGTCTAACCTGGGCACTAATGCACTGTCTGACAACCTGAGCCCGGACCTCGTGACCAACACCCAGACAGCTGACCGCACATTGAGCACATCAGACCCGCCATGGCCTTAGGTCATCATCTCTTCCCTACCTCAATTTTCAGGTTTCAGAACCTAGACCTTATCTCCAATCAATTCCCAGGGGTAACTGTGATGCAGAAATCAGAACTCTTCCTTACCCATGGCAAGAAACCTTGTGGTTGGCATGTAGTCCAATGTTCAGTGTAGGAGAAACCAGCATTCACCCTGACGCCCCACCCATTCTTGAGTGCGACGAGGACATAAACACGCATTGTGACCCTCAGCGTGAGTCCTGTCCTCTAGTACGTCCTCTCAGTGGCTGGACCATTAGATGTCATAATGCTTGACATGTCCCTAGGCCCCAATTTTTAACCAGATTTCTGGTTGTCCAGTCGCCCCTCCCCTGGGCTCTACTCTGGAATCCCTCATTTGGTGGGACACCTGAGTTTGAAAAACAAAACAAAACAAATCAACAACAACAAAGCAACGGACTTCTTCCATCCCACAGAATGACCCCAAACTCTTTGGACGGGGCCAAACCCCCAGAGAGTATGACTCGTCCATTTCCCATGAAGTCACCCGGAAATTTCACGACCATGTGTGACACGATATCCAGAGACAAATACTTGAGCAAGAGCCTCACACTCGCCCTTTTTCATATCCCGAAGAGTTCTGCTCATGGTCTGTAGATCAGTCCTGCCATACCTATGACCCGAAACATAAGCCGAGTTTGTGTTTTCAGAAAACTGTCCAAACAGCCGTGGCCTACACACCCTACAGGCTCAGGCCCCTGCAGCCAAACCTGACAACTGTGCTTGCCCTCTCCAAGGGAATTGTATGTGCCCATTCAGATGGCCACAACCCTACTAATAGGATAAACCCCCAAAGTCCCTGAGGCCATCCCAATATTTGTGGCATCCCAGGACAAACAGGGGCAATCTGGGCCCATCTGAGCACCTACTGGCACTCAGACCCGTAGACTGATGTCCCCAGAGGTAAAAAGGAACGAACAGGCCCCTAGGCACCTATCAGATCCATTGGTTTGTCTTCCAGGCATCTCTCCTCAGAGGCCTGGATTTCAATAACAGCATATGGCTGTTTCTTGACTCACCCATCAGAACAAATTTCATCTACACATGGGAAAATTGCACGATGGAGCTGTGTGAAAAAGCCTCTCTTTAGGAGAACCCTTCAGGGCCCCAGTGCCACTGCTTCATTCCAAGGTCTCCATAGACACAAAATCATATTAGGACACATCCACGGGAGAGTCCATTTCAACTCAGCCTCCTCGGTTGCTCCCCCAGATCCAGCAGATCTAACATGTCTTGTTGCTTGGAGACAATTGGAATGCGAGGTGGGCTACCCAGCCATCCATCCTTAGAACCCTGCTCGGAATCGTTGTCCTGGAGCCAACCAACAGGTCTCAATTGTCCTGCAGAAGAATCTTTGCAGTTGGGAGCTTCTCACAACTACCATCGTGGGAAAACCCCCATGGCCTCGTGATCCACCCCCCCTTCAAGAAGGGGCCATCAGCGACAGACTGTCCAACCTGAGCGATCATCTGATCCTCGCCCTGACTTCAGAAGCACGAGATCTCGATTCAGGTCTGTAGATTGTGCCTGCCATATGCTCACCCAGAAACCTAGGCCTAGCTTTGGTTCTCAGACTTCCGTCCTCAGACTACTGGCCCACAAGCCCTCCAGTTTGGCAATCCAGACTACAATGCAGCACTCTGCCTGCCCTCCAGAAGAAAAACATTGCCCTTTGGGGCTACCCAGAAACCCCAAATGAGGATCAACCTGCACGCCATTCGGCTGTACCCCAAATATATAGGCTGACCTGGGAACTAATGCCCTTTCTGACACAGCCTGAACCTGGACCTCCTGGCCCCACCCAGACAGCTGGCTGCACACTGATTACATGGGACCCGCCTTGGCCTTAGGTCGTCATCTCTCTCTCAACCTCGGTTTTCAGCCTTCAGAACCTTGACCTTATCTCCAATCACGGCCCGGGTTTGAAAATGACGCAGACATTAGATCTCTTTCCCCATTTCAAGAAACCTTGTGGTTGGCATGTTGTCCAAGGTTCAGTGTAGTTGAAACCAGTTTTGCCCATGATGCCCCGCCAATGCGTGCGGGCCACATTGGTCACAAACACACATTGTGACCCTCAGCCTGAGCCCAGTCCTCAGGTAAGGCCTCTCAGTGGCTGGATGGAGAGACAGCATATTGGGCTTGCCATGCCCCTAGGCCCCAATTTTTAACCATAGTTCGGGTTGTCCCTTCACTCTTCCCCAGGGCTCTGCTTTGGAATTCCTCTTTTGGTGGGACACCTGAGGTTACAATCCTGAAAGGAGTCCTCTCATCCCACAGATTGACGAAAAACAAATTGCGATCGGGCCAAATCCACAGAGAGCAAGTTTCGTCCATGGCCCATGAGGCCTCCCCAACATTCCACGGCCATCGCTGATACAAAATCCAGACATAAAAGCCTAAGAATGCGCCTCAGACTCGCTCATTCCTCATATCCTGAAGAGTTCTTCAGATAAGAACCTACACGGCACTCGAAGCCACCCAAAATATATAGTTTAACCTGGGAACTAATGCAGTGTCTGAGAACCTGAGCCCAGACCTCGTTACCAACACCCAGACACAGCCGACCGCTCACTGAGGACATCAGACCTTCCATGGCCTTAGGTCATCTTCTCTTCCCTACCTCAGTTTTCAGGCTTCAGAACCTAGACCTTATCTCCAATCAAGGCCCAGGGTTGATTGTGATGCAGAAATCAGAACTCTTCCTTACCCATGGCAAGAAACCTTGTGGTTGGCATGTTGTCCAACGTTCAGGGTAGGAGAAACCAGCATTCACATTGAGGCCCCCCCCCCATTCTTGAGTGCGACGAGGGCATAACAGGCATTGTGACCCTCAGCGTGAGTCCTGTCCTCTAGTACGTCCTCTCAGTGGCTGGACCATTAGATGTCATAATGGGCTTGACATGTCCCTAGGCCCCAATTTTTAACCAGATTTCTGGTGGTCAAGTCGCCCCTCCCCAGGGCTCTACTCTGGAATCCCTCATTTGGTGGGACACCTGAGGTTGAAAAACAAAACAAAACAAATCAACAACAACAGAACAAACGGACTTCTTCCATCCCACAGAATGACCCCAAACTCTTTGGACGGGGCCAACCCCCAGAGAGTAAGACTCGTCCATTTCCCAAGAAGTCACCCGGAAATTTCACGACCATGAGTTACACGGTATCAAGAGACAAAAACTTGAGCAAGAGTCTCACACTCGCGCTTTTTTCATATCAGGAAGAGTTCTCCTCATGGTCTGTAGATCAGTCCTGCCATACCTATGACCCGAAACATAAGCCGAGTTTGTGTTTTCAGACAACTGTCCAAACAGCCCTGGCCTACACACCCTAAAGGCTCAGGCCCCTGGAGCCAAACCTGACGACTGTGCTTGCCCTCTCCAAGGGAATTGTATGTGCCCATTCCAATGGCCACAACCCTACTAAGAAGATAAACCTCCAAAGTCCCTGAGGCCATCCCTATACTTGTGGCTTCCCAGGACCAATGGGTAATCTGGGCCCATCTGAGCACCTACCGGCACTGAGACCTATAGACTGATGTCCCCAGAGGTAAAAAGGAACGAACAGGCCCCTAGGCACCTATCGGATCCATTGCTTTGGTTTCAAGGCATCTCTCCTTAGAGCCCTGATTTTAATAACAGCATATGGCTGTTTCTTGACTCATCCATCAGAAGAAATCTCATCTACACATGGGATACTTGCACGATGGAGCTGTGTTAAAGGCTCTCTTAAGGAGAACCCTTTAGGGCCCCAGTGCCATGGCTTCATTCCAAGGTCTCCATAGACACATAATCATATTAGGTCACATCCACGGGAGAGTCCATTTGAACTCAGCCTCCTCGGTTGCTCCCCCAGATCCAGCAAATCTAACCTGTCATGGGGCTTGGAGACATTGGGAATGCGAGGTGGGCTACCCAGCTATCCATCCTTAGAACCCTCCTCAGAATCGTTGTCCTGGAGCCAACCAACAGGTCTCAATATTCCTGCAGAAGAATCTTTGCAGTTGGGAGCTTCTCACAACTCCCATCCTGGGAAAACCCCCATGGCCTCGTGATCCACCCCCACTTCAAGAAGGGGCCATCAGGGACAGAATGTCCAAACTGAGCGATCGTCTGATCCTCGCCCTGACTTCAGATGCACGAGATCTCGATTCAGGCTATAGATTGTGCCTGCCATATACTCACCCAGAATCCTAGGCCTAGCTTGGGATCTCAGACTTCCGTCCTCAGAATACTGGCCCACAAGCCCTCCAGTTTGGTAATCTAGAATTACAATGCAGCACTCTGCCTGCCCTCCAGAATAAAAACATTCCCATCTGGGGCTACTCATAAACCCCAAATGAGGAGCAACGGGGCACGCCATTCGGCTGTACCCCAAATATATAGGCTGACCAGGGCACTAATGTCCTTTCTGACACAGCCTGATCCTGGACCTCCTTGCCGCACCCAGACAGCTGGCAGCACACTGAGCACATCGGACCCCTCATGGCCTTAGGTCGTCATCTCTTCTCAACCTCGGGTTTCAGGCTTCAGAACCTAGACCTTATCTCCAATCACGGCCCGGGCTTGAAAATGATGCAGAAATCAGAAGTCTTTTCCCATATCAAGAAGCCTTGTGGTTGGCATGTTTTCCAAGGTTCAGTGTAGTTGAAACCAGTGTAGCCCATGTGGCCCATCCCATGCTTGTGGGCCACATTGGTCACAAACACAGATTGTGACCCTCAGCAGGAGCCCAGTCCTCAGGTAAGGCCTCTCAGTGGCTGGATGGAGAGACAGCATATTGGGCTGCCATGACCCTAGGCCCCAATTTTTAAACATAGTTCAGGTTGTCCCTTCACTCTTCCCCAGGGCTCTGCTTTGGAATTCCTCTTTTCGTTGGACACCTGAGGTAACAAACCTGAAAGGAGTCCTCCCATCCCACAGATTGACGAAAAACATTTGGGATCGGGCCAAGTCCACAGAGAGCAAGATTCGTCCATGGCCCATGAAGCCTCCCAAACATTCCACGGCCATCGCTGATACAAAATCCAGAGACAAAAGGCTGAGCATGCGGCTCAGACTCGCTCATTCATCATATCGTGAAGAGTTCTTCAGATAAGAACCTACACGGCACTCGAAGGCACCCAAAATATATAGTCTAACCTGGGAACTAATGCACTGTCAACAACCTGAGCCCGGACCACGTGCCCAACACCCAGACAGCTGACCGCACACTGAGCACATCAGACCCGCCATGGCCTTAGGTCATCATCTCTTCCCTACCTCAGTTTTCAGGCTTCAGAACCTAGACCTTATCTCCAATCACTGCCCAGGGGTGACTGTGATGCAGAAATCAGAACTCTTCCTTACCCATGGGAAGAAACCTTGTGGTTGGCATGTTGTCCAAAATTCAGTGTAGGAGAAAACAGTATTCACCCTGAGGCCCCGCCCATTCTTGAGTGCGACGAGGACATAAACACGCATTGTGACCCTCAGCGTGTGTCCTGTCCTCTAGTACGTCCTCTCAGTGGCTGGACCTTTAGATGTCATAATGGGCTTGATATGTCCCTAGGCCCCAGTTTTTAACCAGATTTCTTGTTGTCCAGTCGCCCCTCCCCAGGGCTCTACTCTGGAATCCCTCATTTGGTGGGACACCTGAGGTTGAAAAACAAAACAAAACAAATCAACAGCAACAGAACAACGGACTTCTTCCATCCCACAGAATGACCCCGAATTCCTTGGACGGGGCCAAACCCCCAGAGAGTAAGACTTGTCCATTTACCATGAAGTCACCCGGAAATTTCACGACCATGAGTGTCACGATATCCAGAGACAAAAACTTGAGCAAGAGCCTCACACTCGCCCTTTTTCATATCCCGAAGAGTTCTCCTCATGGTCTGTAGATCAGTCCTGCCATACCTATGACCCTAAACATAAGCCGAGTTTGTGTTTTCAGACAACTGTCCCAACAGCTCTGGCCTACACACCCTACAGGCTCAGGCCCCTGGAGCCGAACCTGACGACTGTGCTTGCCCTCTCCACGGGAATTGTGTACGAGTTCCGGGCTCAGGTTGTCAGACAGTGCATTTGTGCCCAGGTTAGACTACATATTTTGGGTGCATTCGAGTGCCGTGTAGGTTCTTATCTGAAGAACTCTTCAGGATATGAAGAATGAGCAGTCTGAGGCGCGTTCTCAGGCTTTTGTCTCTGGATTTTGTATCAGCGATGGCCGTGGAATGTTGGGGAGGCCTCATGGCCATGGACGAATCTTGCTCTCTGTGGATTTGGCCCGATCCCACTTGTTTTTCGTCAATCAGTGGAATGGGAGGACTCCTTTCAGGATTGTTACCTCAGGTGTCCCAACAAAAGAGGAATTCCAAAGCAGAGCCCTGGGGAAGTGTGAAGACACAACGCGAACTAAGGTTAAAAATGTGGGCCTAGGGGATGGCAAGCCCAGTATGCTGTCTCTCCATCCAGCCACTGAGAGGCCTTACCTGAGGACTGAGCTCAGGCTGAGAATCACAATGTGTGTTTGTGACCAATGTGGCCCGCAAGCATGGGCGGGGCCTCATGGGCCACAATGGTTTCAACTACACTGAACCATGGACAACATGCCAACCACAAGGTTTCTTGCCATGGGGAAAGAGTTCTTATTTATGCATCATTTTCAAACCCGGGCCGTGATTGGAGATAAGGTCTAGGTACTGAAGCCTGAAAACCGAGGTTGAGAAGAGATGACGACCTAAGGTCATGGCGGGTCCGATGTGCTCAGTGTGCGGCCAGCTGTCTGGGTGGGGCCAGGAGATCCAGGCTCTGGCTGTGTCATAAAGGGCATTAGTGCCCAGGTCAGGCTATATATTTGGGGTACAGCCGAATGGCGTGCAGGTTGATCCTCATTGGGGGTTTCTGGACAGCCCCAGAGGGCAATGCTTTTCTTCTGGAGGGCAGGCAGAGTGCTGCATTGTAATTTTGGATTGCAAAATTGGCGGGCTTGTGGGTCAGTAGTCTGAGGACGGAGGTCTGAGAACCCAAGCTAGGCCTAGGTTACTGGGTGCGGATATGGCAGGCACAATCTACAGACCTGAATCGAGATCTCATGCGTCTGAAGTCAGGGCGAGGATCAGACGATCGCTCTGGTTGGACAGTCTATTCCTGATGGCCCCTTCTTGAAGGGGGGGTGGATCACGAGGCCATGGGGGTTTCCCACGATGGGAGTTGTGAGAAGCTCCCAACTGCAAAGATTCATATTCAGGACCTTTGAGAACTGTTGAAATGGACTCTCCCGTGGATGTGTCGTAATATGATTTTGTGTCTATGGAGACCTTGGAATGAAGCGGTGGCACTGGGGCCCTGAAGGGTACTCCTAAAGAGAGGCTTTCACACAGCTCCATCGTGCAAGTTTCCCATGTGTAGATGAGATTTGTTCTGTGGGTGAGTCAAGAAACAGCCATATGTTGTTATTGAAATCCAGACCTCTGAGGAGAGATGCCTGGAAGCCAAACCAATGGATCCGATAGTTGCCTAGAGTCCTGTTCATTCCTTTTTACCTCTGGGGACAACCGTCTAAGGGTTTAGTGCAGGTAGGGGCTCCGATGGGCCCAGAGTGCCCCTGTTTGTCCTTGGAAGCCACAAATATAGGGATGGCCTCTGGGTCTTTGGAGGTTTATCCTATTAGTAGGTTTGTGGCTATTGGAATGGGCACATACAATTCCCTTGGAGAGTGCAAGCACAGTCCTCATGTTTGGCTCCAGGGGCCTGAGCCTGTAGGGTGTGTAGGCCAGGGCTATTTGGACAGTTGTCTGAAAACACAAACTTGGCTTATGTTTCGGGTCATAGGTATGGCAGGACTGATCTAAAGACATTAGGAGAACTCTTCGGGATATGAAAAAAGGGCGAGTGTGAGGCTCTTGCTCAAGTTTTTGTCTCTGGATATCGTGTCACTCATGGTCTTTAATTTTCCGGGTGACTTCATGGGAAATGGACGAGTCTTACTCTCTGGGGGTTTGGCCCCGTCCAAAGGGTTCGGGGTCATTCTGTGGGATGGAAGAAGTCCGTTGTTCTGTTGTTGTTGATTTGTTTTTTTTTTTTTGTTTTTCAACCTCAGGTGTCCCACCAAATGAGGGACTCCAGAGTAGAGCCCTGGGGAGGGGCGACTGGACAACCAGAAAAATTGGTTAAAAATTGGGGCCTAGGGACATGTCAAGCCCATTATGACATCTAATGGTCCAGCCACTGAGAGGACTTACTAGAGGACAGGAATCACGCTGAGGGTCACAATGCGTGTTTATGCCCTCGTCGCACTCAAGAATGGGCGGGACCTCAGGGTCCTACACTGAACGTAGGACAACATGGCAACAATAAGGTTTCTTACCATGGGTAAGCAGGAGTTCTGATTTCTGCATCACAGTCACCCCTGGGCAGTGATTGGAGATAAGGTTAAGGTTCTGAAGCCTGGAAACTGAGGTAGGGAAGAGATGATGACCTAAGGCCGTGGCGGGTCTGATGTGCTCAGTGTGCGGGCTGCTGTCTCTGTGTTGCTCAGGAGGTCCCGGCTCAGGTTGTGTCAGAGAGTGTACTACTGCCCAGGTTAGACTATATAATTTGGCTACATTCGAGTGCCGTGTAGGTTTATTGTCATTTAATGTGCCCGGGCAGCTCATTAGGCAATATATTTTTTCTAGAGGACAGGCAGAGTGCTGCATGATGGTCCGGAATTGCCAAACTTGTTGGCTTTGGGGCCAGGTGTGTGAGGATGGAAGTCTGAGAACACAAGCTAGACTTGGGTTTCAGGGCGAGGGCACGGCATGTACCCCCTGAAGATCTGAAGCAATATCTCCTGCATCTGAAGTCAGAGCGAGGATCAGACATTGGCTCAGCTTGGATTTTCTGTTCATGATGGCCCCTTCGTGAAGGGAGCGGATTCTCGAGAGCGTGGAGGTTTTCCCACGTTGGGAGTGGTGGGATGCCCCCTCCTAGGATTCCTTCTGCGGGACAATTGAGTCCTGTTGGACAGCTCCAGGACATCCCATATGGATGAGTCCAGACCAACGTTCGAGGATGGATGCCTGGGAAGCCCGCCTCGCATTCCAATGGTCTCCTAGCGACAAGAGAGTTTAGATCTGATGACTCTGCAGGAGCAACCGGGGTGGCTGAGTTGAAATGGACTTTCCTGAGGATGGGTGTAATGTGTGTTGGGCATGAGTGCCTTTAAATTGGGCGGTGGCACTGGGACCCTGAAGTATTCTACTAAGCTTTTGACATAGCTCCCATGCACAAGTTTCCTTATGGAGACAAGGTTTGTTCTGATGGGTGCCTCAGGAAAACATCAATACTGGTATTGGAATCCAGGGTTTTGAGGAGACATGCCTGTAAACCAAAGCAATGGATCCGATTTTGGCCTAGGGTCCTGTCTGGTTCAATCTTCTTCTCTGGGGACATCCTTCTAGGGTATGAGTGGAGTTAGATGCTCAGCTGGTGTCAGACTGCCCTTTTTTGTCCCAGGCGAACTATACTATTGGGATGGCCTCAGGGACTTTGGAGGGTTCTCCTAATTTGTACGATTTTGGACAATGGAATGGGCAGAATTCCCATGGATTGGGTAGGCACAGTCCTAATGTGTGGCTCCAGGGTCCCCAGCCTGGAGGGTGTGTGGCCCAGGACTTTGAGGACAGAAGTCTGAAAACACAAACGCAGCTTATGTTTGGGGACATAGGTATGGCAGGCCCGATCTACAAACCATGAGAAGACATCTTCAGGATATGAAGATAGTGCGAGTCTGAGGGGCTTGCTCAGGCTTTTGTCTCTGGATTTTGTTTCAGCGATGTCAGTGGAATGTGGAGGAGGCCTCATGGGCCATGGACGAATCTTCCTCTCTGAGGATTTGGCCCAATCCCAATTGTTTTTAGTCAATCTGTTGGATGGAGGACACCTTTCAGGGTTGTTACATCAGGTGTCCCACCAAAAGAGGAATTCCAAAGTCCCTGGGGAAAAAGAGGAATTCCAAAAGCAGAGCCCTGGGAGAGTGAAGGGACAACCCGAACTATGGTTAAAAATTGGGGCCTATGGGCATGGCAAGCCCAATATGCTGTCTCTCCATCCAGCCACTGAGAGGCCTTACCTGAGGACTGGGCTAAGGCTGAGGGTCACAATGTGAGTTTGCCACCTATGTGGTCCGCGAACAATGGCGGGGCCTCATCGGACAAACAGGTTTCCACTACACTGAACGTTGGACAACAAGGCAACCACAAGGTTCTTGCCATTGGGAAGGAGTTCGGATTTCTGCATCATTTTCAAACCTGGGCAGTGATTGGAGATAAGGTCTAGGTTCAGAATCCTGAAAACCGTGGTTGGGAAGATATAACGACCTAAGGCATTGGCTGGTCCGATGTGCTCAGTGAGCGGCAAGCTGTCTGGGTGGGGCCAGGAGTTCCAGGCTCAGGCTCTGTCAGAAAGGGCATTATTGCCCAGGTAAGCCTATATATTTTGAATACAGCCAAGTGGCGTGCAGGTTGATCTTCATTTGGGGTTTCTGGGTAGCGCCCGAGGGCAATGTTTTTCTTCTGGAGGGCAAGCTAAGTGCTGCATTGTAATTCTGGATAGCCAACCTGGAGGGCTTGTGGGCCATTAGTCTAAGGAGGGAAGTCTGAGGACACAAGCTAGGCTTAGGTTTCTGGGTGAGGACATGGCAGGCACAATATACAGACTTGAATCGAGATTTCGTGCATCTGAAGTCAGGGTGAGGATCAGACTATTTCTCCGTTAGACCTTATGTCCCTGATGGCCCCTTCATGAAGGGGGGGGGGGATCACGAGGCCATGGGGATTTCTCACCATGGGAGTTGTGAGAAGCTCACAAATGCAAAGATTCTTCTGCAGGACAATTGAGACCTGTAGGTTGGCTCCAGGCCAATGATTCCGAGCAGGGTTCTAAGGATGGATGACGGGGTAGGCCACCACGCATTCCAATTGTCTCCTAGCAACAAGACATGTTAGATCTGCTGGATATCGCGGAGCATCCGAATATGCTGAGTTGAATTGGACTCTCCCGTGCATGGGTCCTAATATTATTTTGTGTCTATGGAGACCTTGGAATGAAGCAGTGGCACTGGGGCCCTGAAGGGTTCTCCTAAAAAGAGGCTTTGACACACCTCCCACGTGCAAGTTTCCCATGTGTAGATGAGTTTTGTTCTGATGGGTGAGTCAAGAAACAGCCATATGCTGGTACTGAAATCCAGGCCTCTGAAGAAGATGCCTGGAAACCAAAGCAATGGATCCGATTAGGGCCTAGGGGACTGTTCGTTCCTTATTACCTCTGGGGATATCAGTCTATGAGTCTGAGTGCAGGTAAGTGTAGGTTCTTATCTGAGGAACTCTTCAGGATATGAAGAATGAGCGAGTCTGAGGCACGTGCTCATGCTTTTGTCTCTGTATTTTGTATCAGCGATGGCCGTGGAATGTTGCGGAGGCCTCATGGCCATGGACGAATCTTGCTCTCTGTGGATTTGGCCCAATCCCAATTGTTTTTCGTCAATCTGTGGGATGGGAGGACTCCTTTCAGGTTTATTACTTCAGGTGTCCCACCAAAAGAGGAATTCCAAAGCAAAGCCCTGGGGAAGAGTGAAGGGACAACCCGAATTATGGTGAAAAATTGGGGCCTAGGGCCAGGCAAGCACAATATGCTGTCTCTATATACAGCCACTGAGAGGCCTTACCTGAGGACTGGGCTCAGATTGAATGTCACAATGTGTGTTTGTGACCAATGTGGCCCGCAAGCATGGGCGGGGCCTCATGGGCCCCCCTGGTTTCAACTACACTGAACCTTGGACAACATGCCAACCACAAGGTTTCTTGCCATGGGGAAAGAGTTCTGATTTCTGCATCATTTTCAAACACGGGCCGTGATTAGAGATAAGGTCTAGGTTCTGAAGCCTGAAAACCGAGGTTGAGAAGAGATGACGACCTAAGGCCATGGCGGGTCCGATGTGCTCAGTGTGCGTCCAGCTGTCTGGGTGGGGCCAGAAGTTCCAGGCTCAAGCTCTGTCAGAAAGGGCATTAGTGCCCAGGTCAGCCTATATATTTGGGGTACAGCCGAATGCCGGGCAGGTTGATCCTCATTGGGGATTTCTGGGTAGCCCCAGAGGGCAATGTTTTTCTTCTGGAGGGCAGGCAGAGTGCTGCATTGTAGTTCTGGATTGCCAAACTGGAGGGCTTGTGGGCCAGTAGTCTGAGGACGGAAGTCTGAGAATCCAAGCTAGGCCTAAATTTCTGGGTGAGGATATGGCAGGCACAATCCACAGACCAACCTGAATCAAGATCTCGTGCATCTGAAGTCAGGGCGAGGATCAGACGATCGCTCAGGTTGGACATTCTGTCCCTGATGGCCCCTTCTTGAAGGAGGGGTGGATCAAGAGGCCACGGGGGTTTTCCCACGAGGGGAGATGTGAGAAGCTCCCAACTCCAAAGATTCTTCTGCAGGACAATTGAGACCTCTTGGTTGGCTCCAGGAAAACGATTCCGAGCAGGGTTCTAAGGATGGATGCCTGGGTAGCCCACCTCGCATTCCAATTGTCTCCAAACAACAAGACAGGATAGATCTGCTGGAATCTGGGAGAGCAACCGAGGAGGCTGAGTTGAAATGGACTCTCCCGTGGATGTGTCCTAATATGATATTGTGACTATGGAGAACTTGGAATGAAGCGGTGGCACTGGGGCCCTGAAGGGTTCTCCTAAAGAGAGGATTTCACACAGCTCCATCGTGCAAGTTTCCCATGTGTAGATGAGATTTGTTCTGATGGGTGAGTCCAGAAACATTCATATGCTGTTATTGAAATCCAGGCCTCTGAGGAGAGATGCCTGGAAACCAAAGAAATGGATCCGATAGGTGCCAAGGGGCCTGTTCATTCCTTTTGACCTCTGGGGACATCAGTCTACGGGTCTGAGTGCCGGTAGGTGCTCAGATGGGCCCAGATTGCCCCTGATTGTCCTGGGAAGCCACAAACATTGGGATGGCCTCAGGGACTTTGGAGGTTTATCCCTTAGTAGGGTTGTGGGCATTGGAATGGGCACATAAATTCCCTTGAAGAGGGCAAGCACAGTCGCCATGTTTGGCTCCAGGGACCTGAGCCTGTAGGGTGTGTATGCCAGGGCTGTTTGGCTAGTTGTCTGAAAACACAAACTCGCCTTATGTTTCGGGTCATATGTATGGCAGGACTGATCTACAGACCATGAAGAGAACTCTTCTGGATATGAAAAAAGGGAGAGTGTGAGGCTCTTGCTCAAGTTTTTGTCTATGGATATCGTGTCACTCATGGTCGTGAAATTTCCGGGTGACTTCATTGGAAATGGACGAGTCTTACGCTCTGGGGATTTGGCCCCGTCCAAAGAGTTTGGGGTCATTCTGTGGGATGGAAGAAGTCCGTTGTTCTGTTGTTGTTGATTTGTTTTGTTTTGTTTTTCAACCTCAGGTGTCCCACCAAATGAGGGATTCCAGAGTAGAGCCCTGGGAAGGGGCGACTGGACAACCAGAAATCTGGTTAAAAATTGGGGCCTAGGGACATGTCAAGCCCTTTATGACATCTAAGGTTCCAGCCACTGAGAGGACGTACTAGAGGACAGGACTCACGCTGAGGGTCACAATGCGTGCATCTGCCCTCGTTTCACTCAAATGGGCGGAGCCTCAGGGTGAATGCTGGTTTCTCCTACACTGAACGTTGGACAACATGCCAACCACAAGGTTTCTTGCCATGGGTAAGGAAGAGTTCTGATTTCTGCATCACAGTCACCCATGGGTAGTGATTGGAGATAAGGTCTAGGTTCTGATGTCTGAAAACTGAGGTAGGGAAGAGATGATGACCTAAGGCCATGGCGGGTCTGATGTGCTCAGTGTGCGGTCAGCTGTCCGGGTGTTGGTCACGAGGTCCGGGCTCAGGTTGTCAGGCAGTGCATTAGTGCCCAGGTTAGACTATATATTTTGGGTGCATTCATTCGAGTGCCGTGTAGGTCCTTATCTGAAGAACTCTTCAGGATATGAAGAATGAGCGAGTCTGAGGCGCGTGCTCAGGCTTTTGTCTCTGGATTTTGTATCAGCGATGGCCGTGGAATGTTGGGGAGGCCTCATGGGCCATGGACGAATCTTGCTCTCTGTGGATTTGGCCCGATCCCAATTGTTTCTCGTCAATCTGTGGGATGGGATGCCTCTTTCAGTTTTGATACCTCAGGTGTCCCACCAAAAGAGGAATTCCAAAGCAGACCCCTGGGGAAGAGTGAAGGGACAACCCGAACTATGGTTAAAAATTGGAGCCTAGGGGCATGGCAAGCCCGATATGCTGTATTTCCATCCAGCCACTGAAAGGCCTTTCCTGAGGACTGGGCTCAGGCTGAAGTTCACAATGTGTGTTTGTGAACCAATGTGTCCCGCAAGCATGGGCGGGGCCTCATGGTCCACACTGGTTTCAACTACACTGAACCTTGGGCAACATGCCAACCACAAGGTTTCTTGTCATGGGGAAAGAGTTCTGATTTCTGCATCATTTTCAAACCAGTGCAGTGATTGGAGATAAGGTCTAGGTTCTGAAGCCTGAAAACCGAGGTTGAGAAGAGATGAGGACCTAAGGCCATGGCGGGCCCGATGTGCTCAGTGTGCAGCCAGCTGTCTAGGTGGGGGGCCAGGTGGTCCAGGCTCAGGCTGTGTCAGAAAGGGCATTAGTGCCCAGGTCAGCCTATATATTTGGGGTACAGCCGAATGGCGTGCAGGTTGATCCTCATTGGGGGTTTCTGGGTAGCCCCAGAGGGCAATGTTTTTCTTCTGGAGGGCAGGCAGAGTGCTGCATTGTAGTTCTGGATTGCCAAACTGGAGGGCTAGTGGGCCAGTAGTCTGAGGACGGAAGTCTGAGAAACCAAGCTAGGCCTAGGTTTCTGAGTGAGGATGTGGCAGGCAAAATCTACAGACCTGAATCGAGATCTCGTGTGTCTGAAGTCAGGGCGAGGATCAGACGATCGCTCAGGTTGGACATTCTGTCCCTGATGTCCCCTTCTTGAAAAGGGGGGTGGATCACGAGGCCATGGGGGTTTTCCCACGATGGGAGTAGTGAGAAGCTCCCAACTGCAAGGATTCTTCTGCAGGACAATTGAGACCTGTTGGTTGACTCCAGGACAACGATTCCGAGCAGGGTTCTAAGGATGGAGTGCTGGCTAGCCCACCTCGCATTCCAATTATCTCCAAGCAACAAGACAGTTTAGATCTGCTTGATCTGGGGGAGCAACCGAGGAGGCTGAGTTGAAATGGACCCTCCCGTGGATGTGTCCTTATATGATTTATGTCTACGGAGACCTTGGAATGAAGCGGTGGCCCTGGGGCCCTGAAGGATTCTCCTAAAGAGAGGCTTTCACACAGCTCCATCGTGCAAGTTTCCCATGTGTAGATGAGATTTGTTCTGATGGGTGAGTCCAGAAACAGCCATATGCTGTTATTGAAATCCACGGCCTCTGAGGAGAGATGCCTGGAAAACAAAGCAATGGATCCGATAGGTGCCTAGGGACCTGTTCGTTCCTTTTTACCTCTGGGGACATCAGTCTACTGGTCTGAGTGCAGTTTAGTGCTCATATGGGCCCAGATTGCCCCTGTTTGACCTGGTAAGCCACAAATATTGGGATGGGCTCAGGGACTTTGGAGGTTTATTCTATTAGTAGGGTTGTGGCCATTGGAATGGGCACATACAATTCCCTGGGAGAGGGCAAAAACAGTAGTCAGGTTTGGCTCCAGGGGCCTGAGCCTGTACGGTGTGTATGCCTGGGCTCTTGGGATAGTTGTCTGAATACACAGACTCGGCTTATGTTTCGGTTCATAGGTATGGCAGGACTGATCTACAGACAATGAGGAGAACACTTCGGGATATGAATAAAGGGGGAGTGTGAAGCACTTTCTCAAGTTTTTGTCTCTAGATATCGTGTCACTCATGGTCGTGAAATTTCTGGGTGACTTCATGGGAAATGGACGTGTCTTACTCTCTGGGGGTTTGGCCCCGTCCAAAGAGTTTGGGGTCATTCTGTGGGATGGAAGAAGTCCGTTGTTCTGTTGTTGTTGATTTGTTTTGTTTGGTTTTTCAACCTCAGGTGTCCCACAAAATGAGGGATTCCAGAGTAGAGCTCTGGGGAGGGACGAGTGGACAACCAGAAATCTGGTTAAAAATTGGGGCCTAGGGACTTGTCAAGCCCATTATGACATCTAATGGTCCATTCACTGAGAGGATGTACTAGAGGACAGGAATCACGCTGAGGGTCACAATGCGTGTTTATGCCCTCGGTGCACTCAAGAAGGGGCGGGGTCTCAGGGTGAATGCTGGTTTCTTCTACACTAAACGTTGGAGAAAATGCCAACCACAAGATTTCTTGCCATGGGTAAGGAAGAGTTCTGATTTCTGCATCACAGTCACCCTTGGGCAGTGATTGGAGATAAGGTCTAGGTTCTGAAGCCTGAAAACTGAGCTAGGGAAGAGATGATGACCAAAAGCCATGGCGGGTCTGATATGCTCAGTGTGCGGTCAGCTGTCAGGGTGTTGTTTACGAGGTCTGGGCTCAGGTTGTCATACAGTGCATTAGTGCCCAGGTTACACTATATATTTTGGGTGCATTCGAGTGCCGTGTAGGTTCTTATCTGAAGAACTCTTCAGGATATGAAGAATGAGCGAGTCTGAGGCGCGTGCTCAGGCTTTTGTCTCTGGATTTTGTATCAGCGATGGCCGTGGAATATTGGGGAGGCCTCATGGGCCATGGACGAATCTTGCTCTCTGTGGATTGGCCTGATCCGAATTGTTTTTCGTCAATCTGTGGGATGGGAGGCCTCTTTTCAGATTTGATACTTCAGGTGTCCCACCAAAAGAGGATTTCCAAAGCAGAGCCCTGGGGAAGAGTGAAGGGACAACCCGAACTACGGTTAAAAATTGGGGCCTAGGGGCATGACAAGCCCAGTATGCTGTCTCTCCATCCAGCCACTGAGAGGCCTTTCCTGAGGACTGGGCTCAGGCTGAGGGTCACACTGTGTGTTTGTGACCAATGTGGCCCTCAAGCATGGGCGGGGCCTCAAGGGCCACACTGGTTTCAACTACACTGAAACTTGGACAACATGCCAACCACAAGGTTTCTTGCCATGGGGAAAGAGTTCTGATTTCTGCATCATTTTCAAACCCGGGCCGTGATTGGAGATAAGGTCTAGGTTCTGAAGCCTGAAAACCGAGGTTGAGAAGAGATGATGACCTAAGGCCATGGCGGGTCCGATGTGCTCATTGTGCGGCCAGTTGTCTAGGTGGGGCCCGGAGGTCCAGGCTCAGGCTGTGTCAGAAAGGGCATTAGTGCCCAGGTCAGCCTATATATTTGGGGTACACCCAAATGCCGTGCAGGTTGATCCACATTGGGGGTTTCTGGGTAGCCCCAGAGGGCAATGTTTTTCTTCTGGAGGGCAGTCAGAGTGCTGCATTGTAGTTCTGGATTGCCACACTGGAGGGCTTGTGGGCCAGTAGTCTGAGGACGGAAGTCTGAGAACCAAAGCTAGTCCTCGGTTTCTGGTTGAGGATATGGCAGGCACAATCTACAGACCTGAATCGAGATCAGGTGCATCTGAAGTCAGGGCGAGGATCAGATGATCGCTCAGGTTGGACACTCTGTCCCTGATGGCCCCTTCTTGAAGGGGGGGTGGATCACGAGGCCATGGCGGTTTTCCCACGATGGGAGTTGTGAGAAGCTCCAACCTGCAAAGATTCTTCTGCAGGACAATGGAGACCTGTTGGTTGGCTCCAGGACAACTATTCCGAGCAGGGTTCTAATGATGGATGGCTGGGTAGCCCACCTCGCATTCCAAATGTCTCAAAGCAACAAGACAGGTTAGATCTGTTGGATTTGGGGGAGCGAACGAGGAGGCTGAGTTGAAATAGACTGTACCGTGCATGTGTCCTAATATGAATTTGTGTCTATGGAGACCTTGGAAAAAAGCAGTTGCACTGGGGCCCTGAAGGGTTCTCCTAAAGAGAGGCTTTCACAGAGCTCCATTGTGCAAGTTTCCCATGTGTAGATGAGATTTTTCTGATGGGTGAGTCAAGTAACAGCCATATGCTGTTATTGATATCCAGGCCTCTGAGGAGAGAAGCCTGGAAACCAATGCAATGGTTCCGATAGGTGCCTAGGGGCTTTTTCGTTCCTTTTTACCTCTGTGGACATCAGTCTACGTGTCTGAGTGCAGGTAGGTGCTCAGATGGGCCCAGATTGCCCCTGTTTGTCCGGGGAAACCACAATACTGGGAGGGCCTCAGGCTATTTTTAAGTTTATCCTCTTAGTAGGGTTGTGGCCATTGGAATGGGCACATACAATTCCCTTGGAGAGGCCACGCACTGTAGTCAGGTTTAGCTCCAGGGGCCTGAGCCTGTGGGGTGTGTAGGCCAGGTCTGTTTGGACAGTTGTCTGAAAACACAAAAACGGCTTATGTTTCGGGTCATAGGTATGGTAGGACTGATCTACAGACCATGAGAAGAACCCTTCGGGATATGAAAAAACGGGTGAGTGTGAGGCTCTTGCTCAAGTTTTTGTCTCTGGATATCGTGTCACACATGGTCGTTAAATTTCCGGGTGACTTCATGGGAAATGGACGAGTCTTACTCTCTGGGGGTTTGGCCCAGTCAAAGAGTTTGGGGTCATTCTGTGGGATGGAAGAAGTCCGTTGTTCTGTTGTTGTTGTTGATTTGTTTTGTTTTGTTTTTCAACTCAGGTGTCCCACCAAATGAGGGATACTGGAGTAGAGCCTTGGGGAAGGGCGACTGTACAACCAGAAATCTGGTAAAAAATTGGGGCCTAGGGACATGTCAAGCCCATTATGACATCTAATGGTCCAGCCACTGAGAGGACGTACTAGAGGACAGGACTCAGGCTGAGGGTCACAATGCGTGTTTATGCCATAGTCGCACACATGAATGGGCGGGGCCTCAGGTAGGATGCTGGTTTCTCCTACACTAAACGTTGGACAACAGGCCCAACACAAGGTTTCTTGCCATGGGTAAGGAAGAGTTCTGATTTCTGCATCACAGTCACCCCTGGGCAGTGATTGGAGATAAGGTCTAGGTTCTGAAGCCTGAAATCTGAGGTAGGGAAGTTATGATGACCTAAGGCCATGGCGGGTCTGATGTGCTCAGTGTGCGGTCAGCTGTCTGGGTGTTGGTCACGAGGTCCGGGCTCAGGTTGTCAGACATTGCATTAGTGCCCAGGTTAGACTATATATTTTGGGTGCATTTGAGTGCCGTGTAGGTTCTTATCTGAAGAATTCTTCAGGATATGAAGAATGAGCTAGTCTGAGGCGCGTTCTCAGGCTTTTGTCTCTGGATTTTGTATCAACGATGGCCATGGAATGTTGGGGAGGCCTCATGGGCCATGGACGAATCTTGCTTTCTGTGAATTTGGCTCAATCCCAATTGTTTATCGTCAATCTGTGGGATGAGAGGACTCCTTTCAGGTTTGTTACCTCAGGTGTCCCACCAAAAGAGGAATTCCAAAGCAGAGCCCTTGGGAAGGGTGAAGACACAACCCGAACTAGGTTTAAAAATGGGGGCCTATGGGCACGGCAAGCCAGGTATGCTGTCTCTCCATTCAGCCACTGAGAGGCCTTACCTGAGGACTGGGCTCAGGTTGAGGGTCACAATGTGTGTTTGTGACCAATGTGGCCCGCAAGCATGGCCTGGCCTCATGGGCCACACTGGTTTCAACTACACTGAACCTTGGACAATATGCCAAACTCAAGGTTTCTTGCCATGGGGAAAGAATCCTGATTTCTGCATCATTTTCAAACCCGGGCCGTGATTGGAGATAAGGTCTAGGTTCTGATGCCTGAAAACCATGGTTGAGAAGAGATGACGACCTAAGGCCATGGCGGGTCCGATGTGGTCCGTGTGCGGCCAGCTGTCTGTGTGGGGCCAGGAAGTCCAGGCTCAGGCTTTGTCAGAAAGGGCATCAGTGCTGAGGTCAGCCTATATATTTGGGGTACAGCCAAATTGCGTGCCGGGTTGATCCTCAATTGGGGTTTCTGGGTAGCCCCAGAGGGCAAAATTTTTCTTCTGGAGGGCAGGCAGAGTGCTGCATTATAGTTAGGATTGCCAAATTGGAGGGCTTGTGGGCCAGTAGTCTGAGGACGGAAGTCTGAGAACCCAAGAAAGGCTTAGGTTTCTGCGTGAGGATATGGCAGGCACAATCTACAGACCTGAATCGAGATCTCGTGCTTCTGAAGTCAGGGCGAGGATCAGATGATCGCTCAGGTTGGACATTATGTCCCTGATGGCCCCTTCTTGAAGGGGGGGTGGATCACGAGGCCATGGGCGTTTTCCAACGATGGGAGTTGTGAGAAGCTCCCAACTGCAAAGATTCTTCTGCAGGACAATTGAGACCTGTTGGTTTGCTCCACGACAACGATTCTGAGAAGGGTTCTAAGGATGGACGTCTGGGTAGCTCACCTCACATTACTGTTGTTTTCAAGCAAAAAGACAGGTGAGATCTGCTGGATCTGGGGGAGCAACCGAGGAGGCTGAGTTGAAATGGGCTCTCTCGTGGATTGTCCTAATACGATTTTGTGTCTATGGATACCTTGGAATGAAGCGGTGGCACTGGGGCCCTGAAGGGTTCTCCTAAAGAGAGGCTTTCACACAGCTCCATCATGGAAGTTTCCCACGTGCAGATGAGATTTGTTCTGATGCGTGAGTCAAGAAACAGCCATATGCTCTTATTGAAATCCAGGCCTCTGAGGAGAGATGCCTGGAAGCCAAAGCAATGGATCCGATAGGTGCCTAGGGGCCTGTTCGTTCCTTTTTACCTCTGGGGACATCAGTCTACGGATCTGAGTACCAGTAGGTGCTCAGTAGGGCCCAGATTGCCCCTGTTTGTCCTGGGAAACCACAAATATTGGAATGACCTCAGGGACTTTGGAGGTTTATCCTCTTAGTAGGGTTGTGGCCACTGGAATGGGCACATACAATTCCCTTGGAGACGGCAAGCACAGTCGTCAAGTTTGGCTCCAGGGGCCTGAGCCTGTAGGGTGTGTAGGTCAGGGCTGTTTGGACAGTTGTCTGAAAACACAAACACAGCCTATGTTTCGGGTCATAGGTATGGCAGGACTGATCTACAGATCATGAGGAGAACTCTTCGGGATATGAAAAAAGGGCGAGTGTGAGGCTCATGCTCAAGTTTTTGTCTCTGGATATCGTGTCACTCATGGTCGTGAAATATCAGGGTGACTTCATGGGAAATGGACGAGTCTTACTCTCTGGGGGTTTGGCCCCGTCCAAAGAGTTTGAGTTCATTCTGTGAGATGGAAGAAGTCCATTGTTCTGTTGTTGTTGATTTGTTTGTTTTGTTTTTCAACCTCAGGTGTCCCACCAAATGAGGGATTCCAGAGTAGAGCCCAGGGGAGGGGCGACTGGACAACCAGAAATCTGGTTAAAAATTGGGGCCAAGGGACCTGTCAAGCCCATTATGACATCTAATGGTCCAGCCACTGAGAGGACGTACTAGAGGACAGGAATCAGGCTGAGGGTCACAATGCGTGTTTATGCCCTCGTCGCACTCAAGAATGGGCGGAGCCTCTGGGTGAATGCTAGTTTCTCCTACATGAACGTTGGACAACATGCCAACCACAAGGTTTCTTGCCATGGGTAAGGAAGAGTTCTGATTTTGCATCACTGTCACCCCTGCGCAGTGATTGGAGATAAGATCTAGGTTCTGAAGCCTGAAAACTGAGGTAGGGAAGAGATGATGACCTAAGGCCATGGCGGGTCCATGTGCTCAGTGTGCGGTCAGCTGTCTGGGTGTTGGTCACGAGGTCCGGGCTCAGGTTGTCAGAAAGTGCATTAGTGCCCAGGTTAGACAATATATTTTGGGTGCATTCGAGTGCCGTGTAAGTTCTTATCTGAAGAACTCTTCACGATATGAAGAATGAGCAATTCTGAGGCGCGTGCTCAGGCTTTTGTCTCTGGATTTTATATCAGCGATGGCCGTGGAATGTTGGGGAGGCCTAATGGGCCATGGATGAATATTGCTCTCTGTGGATTTGTCCCAATCCCAATTGTTTTTCGTCAATCTGTGGGATGGGAGGACTCCTTTCAGGTTTGTTACCTCTGGTGTCCCACCAAAAGAGGAATTCTAAAGCAGAGCCCTGGGGAAGTGTGAAGACAGAACGCGAACTAGGTTAAAAAATGGGGGACTACGGGCATGGCAAGCCCAGTATGCTGTCTCTCCATCCTGCCACTGAGAGGCCTTACCTGAGGACTGGGCTCAGGCTGAGGGTCACAATGTGTGTTTGTGACCAATGTGGCCCACAAGCATGGCCTGGCCTCATGGGCAACCCTGGTTTCAACTATACTGAACCTTGGACAACATGCCAACCACAAGGTTTCTTGCCATGGGGAAAGAGTTCTGATTTCTGCATCATTTTCAAACCCGGGCCGTGGTTGGAGATAAGGTCTAGGTTCTGAAGCCTGAAAACCGAGGTTGAGAAGAGATGAAGACCTAAGGCCATCGCTTGTCCGGTGTGCTCAGTGTGCGGCCAGCTGTCTGTGTGAGGCCAGGATGTCCAGGCTCAGGCTGTGTCAGATAGGGCATTAGTGCCCAGGTCAGCCTATATATTTTGGGTACAGCCGCATGCCATGCAGGTTGATCCTCATTTGGGGTTTTGGGTAGCCCCAGAAGGCAATGTTTTCCTTCTGGAGGGCAGGCAGAGTGCTGCATTGTAGTTCTGGATTGCCAAACTGGAGGGCTTGTGGGCCAGTAGTCTGACGATGGAAGTCTGAGAACCCAAGCTAGGCCTACGTTTCTGGGTGAGTATATGGCAGGCACAATCTACAGACCTGAATTGAGATCAGGAGCATCTGAAGTCAGGGCGAGGATCAGACGATCGCTCAGGTTGGACATTCTGTCCCTGATGGCCCCTTCTTGAAGGGGGGGTGGATCACGAGGCCTTGGGTGTTTTCCCACGATGGGAGTTGTGAGAAGCTCCCAACTGCATAGATTCTTCTGCAGGACAATGGAGACCTGTTGGTAGGCTCAAGGACAACGATTCCGAGCAGGGTTCAAAGGATGGATGGCTGGGTAGCCCACCTCGCATTCCAATTGTCTACAAGCAACAAGAAAGGTTAGATCTGCTGGATCTGAGAGAGCAACAGAGGAGTCTGAGGTTTAATGGACTATCCCGTGCATGTGTCAGGCTCAGGGTCACAATGTGTGTTTGTGACCAATGTGGCCCACAAGCATGGGCGGGGCCACATGGGCTACATTTTTTTCAAGTACACTGAAGCTTGGACAACATGCCAACCACAAGGTTTCTTGCAATATGGAAAGAGTTCTCATTTCAAACCCGGGCCGTGTTTGGTGATAAGGTGTAGGTTCTGAAGCCTGAAAACCGAGGTTGAGAAGAGATGACGAACTAAGGCCATGGCGGGTCCGATGTGGTCAGTGTGCGGCCAGCTGTCTGTGTGGGGCCAGCAGGTCCAGGCTCAGGCTGTGTCAGAAAGGGCATCAGTGCTGAGGTCGGACTATATATTTGGGGTACAGCCAGATTGCCTGCCCGGTTAATCCTCAATTGGGGTTTCTGGGTAGCCCCAGAGGGCAAAGTTTTTCTTCTGGAGGGCAGGCAGAGTGCTGCATTATAGTTTGGATTGCCAAATTGGAGGGCTTGTGGGCCAGTAGTCTGAGGACGGAAGTCTGAGAACCCAAGATAGGCTTAGGTTTCTGCGTGAGGCTATGGCAGGCACAATCTACAGACCTGAATCGAGGTCTCGTGCTTTTGAAGTCAGGGCGAGGATCAGACGATCGCTCAGGTTGGACATTCTGTCCCTGATGGCCCCTTCTTGAAGGGGGGGTGGATCACGAGGCCATGGGCGTTTTCCAACGATGGGAGTTGTGAGAAGCTCCCAACTGCAAAGATTCTTCTGCAGGACAATTGAGACCTGTTGGTTTGCTCCCGGACAACGATTCCGAGCAGGGTTCTAAGGATGAATGTCTGGGTAGCTCACCTCGCATTACAGTTGTTTCCAAGCAACAAGACAGGTGAGATCTGCTGGATCTGGGGGAGCAACCGAGGAGGCTGTGTTGAAATGGGCTCTCTCGTGGATTGTCCTAATACGATTTTGTGTCTATGGATACCTTGGAATGAAGCGGTGGCACTGGGGCCCTGAAGGGTTCTCCTAAAGAGCGGCTTTCACACGGCTCCATCGTGGAAGTTTCCCACGTGTAGATGAGATTTGTTCTGATGGGTGAGTCAAGAAACAGCCATATGCTGTTATTGAAATCCAGGCCTCTGAGGAGAGATGCCTGGAAGCCAAAGCAATGGATCCGATAGGTGCCTAGGGGCCTGTTCGTTCCTTTTTACCTCTGGGGACATCAGTCTACGGAACTGTGTACCAGTAGGTGCTCAGATGGGCCCAGATTGCCCCTGTTTGTCCTGGGAAACCACAAATATTGGGATGACCTCAGGGACTTTGGAGGTTTATCCTCTTAGTTGGGTTGTGGCCACTGGAATGGGCACATACAAATCCCTTGGAGAGGGCAAGCACAGTCGTCAGGTGTGGCTCCAGGGGCCTGAGCCTGTAGGGTGTGTAGGTCAGGGCTGTTTGGACCGTTGTCTGAAAACACAAACACAGCTTATGTTTCGGGTCATAGGTATGGCAGGACTAATCTACAGACCATGAGGAGAACTCTTCGGGATATGAAAAAAGGGCGAGTGTGAGGCTCATGCTCAAGTTTTTGTCTCTGGATATCGTGTCACTCATGGTCGTGAAATATCAGGGTGACTTCATGGGAAATGGACGAGTCTTTCTCTGGGGGTTTGGCCCCGTCCAAAGAGTTTGGGTTCATTCTGTGAGATGGAAGAAGTCCATTGTTCTGTTGTTGTTGATTTGTTTGTTTTGTTTTTCAACCTCAGGTGTCCCACCAAATGAGGGATTCCGGAGTAGAGCCCAGGGGAGGGGCGACTGGACAACCAGAAATCTGGTTAAAAATTGGGGCCAAGGGACCTATCAAGCCCATTATGATATCTATTGGTCCAGCCACTGAGAGGACGTACTAGAGGACAGGAATCACGCTGAGGGTCACAATGCGTGTTTATGCCCTCGTCGCACTCAAGAATGGGCGGAGCCTCTGGGTGAATGCTGGTTTCTCCTACATGAACGTTGGACAACATGCCAACCACAAGGTTTCTTGCCATGGGTAAGGAAGAGTTCTGATTTTGCATCACCGTCACCCATGGGCAGTGATTGGAGATAAGGTCTAGGTTCTGAAGCCTGAAAACTGAGGTAGGGAAGAGATGATGACCTAAGGCCATGGCGGGTCCATGTGCTCAGTGTGCGGTCAGCTGTCTGGGTGTTGGTCACGAGGTCTGGGCTCAGGTTGTCAGACAGTGCATTAGTGCCCAGGTTAGACTATATATTTTGGGTGCATTCGAGTGCCGTGTAAGTTCTTATATGAAGAACTCTTCACGATATGAAGAAGGAGCAAGTCTGAGGCGCGTGCACAGGATTTTGTCTCTGGATTTTATATCAGCGATGGCCGTGGAATGTTGGGGAAGCCTAATGGGCCATGGACGAATCTAGCTCTCTGTGGATTTGGCCCGATCCCAACAGTTTTTCCTCAATCTGTTGGATGGTAGGACTCCTTTCAGGTTTGTTACCTCAGGTGTCCCACCAAAAGAGGAATTCCAAAGCAGAACCCTGGGGAAGAGTGAAGTTACAACCTGAACTACGGTTAAAAATCGGGGCCTAGGGGCATGGCAAGCCCAAAATACTGTCTCTCCATCCAGCCACTGAGAGGCCTTACCTGCGGACTGGGCTCAGGCTGAGGGTCACAATGTCTGTTTGTAACCAATGTGGCCAGCAACCATGGGTGGGGCCACATTGGCCACTCTGGTTTCAACTACACTGAACCTTCGACAACATGCCAACCACAAGGTTTCTTGCCATGGGGAAAGAGTTCTGATTTCTGCATCATTTTCAAACCCGAGCCGTGATTGGAGATAAGGTCTAGATACTGAAGCCTGAAAACCGAGGTTGAGAAGAGATGAAGACCTAAGGCCATGGCTTGTCCGATGTGCTCAGTGTGCGGCCAGCTGTCTGTGTGGGGCCAGGAGGTCCAGGCTCAGGCTGTGTCAGAAAGCGCAAGTGCCCAGGTCAGCCTATATATTTGGCGTACAGCCGAATTGCGTGCAGGTTGATCCTCATTTGGGGTTTCTGGGTAGCCCCAGAGGGCAATGTTTTTCTTCTGGAGGGCAGGCAGAGTGCTGCATTGTAGTATGGATTGCCAATCTGGAGGGCTTTTGGGTCAATAGTCTGAGGACGGAAGTCTGAGAACCCAAGCTAGG
This sequence comes from Mustela putorius furo, assembly GCF_011764305.1. NCBI lineage: Eukaryota > Metazoa > Chordata > Mammalia > Carnivora > Mustelidae > Mustela > Mustela putorius. The sequence continues at coordinate 574,961 of NW_025422101.1, read as the reverse complement.
CCTAGGATTTTGGTGAGGATATGGCAGGCACAATCTCCAGACCTGAATCAAGATCTCGTGCATCTGAAGTCAGGGCGAGGATCAGACGATCGCTCAGGTTGGACATTCTGTCCCTGATGGCCCCTTCTTGAAAGGGGGCTGGATCACGAGGCCATGGGGGTTTTCCCACGATGGGAATTGTGAGAAGCTCCCAACTGCAAAGATTCTTCTGCAGGACAATGGAGACCTGTTGGTTGGCTCCAGGAAAACGATTCCGAGCAGGGTTCTAAGGATGGATGGCTGGGTAGCCCAGCTCGCATTCCAATTGTCTCCAAGCAACAAGACAGGTCAGATCTGCTGGATCGGGGGAGCAACCGAGGAGGCTGAGTTGAAATGGACTCTCCCGTGGATGTGTCCTAATATGATTTTGTGTCTATGGAGACCTTGGAATGAAGCGGTGGCCCTGGGGCCCTGAAGGGTTCTCCTAAAGAGAGGCTTTCACACAGCTCCATCGTGCAAGTTTCCCATGTGTAGATGAGTTTTGTTCTGATGGGTGAGTCAAGAAACAGCCATATGCTGTTATTGAAATCCTGGCCTCTGAGGAGAGATGCCTGGAAGCCAAACCAATGGATCCGATAGGTGCCTAGGGGCCTGTACGTTCCTTTTTACCTCTGGGGACATCAGTCTACAGGTCTGAGTGCCGGTAGGTGCTCAGATGGGCACAGATTGCCCCTGTTTGTCCTGGGAAGCCACAAATATTGGGATGGCCACAGGGACTTTGGAGGTTTATCCTATTAGTAGGGTTGTGGACATTGGAATGGGCCCATACAATTCCCTTGGAGAGAGCAAGCACAGTCGTCAGGTTTGGCTCCAGGGGCCTGAGCCTGTAGGCAGTTGGGAGCTTCTCAGAACTCCCATCGTGGGAAAAACCCCATGGCCTCGTGATCCATCCCCCTTTCAAGAAGGGACCATCAGGGACAGAATGTCCAACCTGAGTGATCGTCTGATCCTCGCTCTGACATCAGATGCACGAGATCTTGATTCAGGTCTCTAGATTGTGCCTCCATATCCTCACCCAGAAACCTAGGCCTAGCTTGGCTTCTCAGACTTCCGTCCTCAGAGTACTGGCCCACAAGCCCTCCAGTTTGGCAATCCAGAACTACAATGCAGCCCTCTGCCTGCCCTCCAGAAGGAAAACATTGCCATCTGGGGCTACCCAAAACCACAAATGAGGATCAACCTGCACACCATTCGGCTGTATCCCAAATATATAGGCTGACCTGAGCACTAATGCCCTTTCTGACACAGCCTGAGCCTGGACCTCCTGGCCCCACCCAGACAGCTGGCCGCACACTGAGCACATTGGACCCGCTATGGCCTTAGGTCGTCATCACTTCTCAACCCAGGTTTTCAGGCTTCAGAACCTAGACCTCATCTCCATTCAAGGCCTGGGTTTGAAAATGATGCAGAAATCAGAACTCTTTCCCCATGGAGGAAACCTTGTGGTTGGCATGTTGTCCAAGGTTAGGTGTAGTTCAAACCAGTGTGGCCCATGAGGCCCCGCCCAGGCTTGCGTGCCACATTGGTCACAAACACATATTGTGACCCTCAGCCAGAGGCCAGTCCTCAGGTAAGGCCTCTCAGTGGCCGGATGGTGAGACAGCATATTGGGCTTGCCATGCCCCTAGGCCCCAATTTTTAACCGTAGTTCGGGTTGTCCCTTCACTCTTCCCCAGGGCTCTGCTTTGGAATTCCTCTTTTGGTGGGACACCTGAGGTAACAAACCTGAATGGAGTCCTCTCATCCAACAAATTGACGGAAAACAATTGGTATCGGGCCAAGTCCACAGAGAGCAACATTAGTCCATGGCCCATGAGACCTCCCCAACATTCCACGGCCATTGCTGATACAAAATCCAGAGACAAAAGCCTGAGCACGCGCCTCAGACTCGCTCATTCTTCATATCCTGAAGAGTTCTTCAGATAAGAACCTACACGGCACTCGAATGCACCCAAAATATATAGTCTAACCTTGGCACTAATGCACTGTCTGACAATTTGAGCCAGGACCTCGTGACCAACACCCAGACAGCTGAGCACACTGAGCACATCAGACCCGACACGGCCTTAGGTCATCATCTCTTCCCTACCTCAGTTTTCAGGCTTCAGAACCTAGACCTTACCTCCAATCACTGCCCAGGGGTGACTGTGATGCAGAAATCAGAACTCTTCCTTACCCATGGCAAGAAAACTTGTGGTTGCCATGTTTTCCCATGTTCAGTGTAGGAGAAACCAGCACTCACCCTGAGGCCCCGCCCATTTTTGAGTGCGACGAGGACATAAACACACATTTTGACCCTCAGCAAGAGTCCTGTCCTCTAGTACGTCCTCCCAGTGGCTGGACAATTAGATGTCATAATGGGCTTGACATGTCCCTAGGCCCCAATTTTTAACCATAGTTCGGGTTGTCCCTTCAATCTTCCCCAGGGCTCTGATTTGGAATTCCTCTTTTGGTGGCACACCTGAGGTAACAAACCTGAAAGTAGTCCTCCCATCCAACAGATTGACGGAAAACAATTGGGATCGGGCCAAGTCCACAGAGAGCAAGATTCATCCATGGCCCATGAGGCCTCCCCAACATTCCACGGCCATCTCTGACACAAAATCCAGAGAAAAAAGCCTAGCACGCGCCTCAGTCTCATTCATTCCTCACATCCTGAAGAGTTCTTCAGATAAGAACCTACACGGCACTCGAATGCACCCAAAATATATAGTCGAACCTGGGCACTAATGCACTGTCTGACAATCTGAGCCAGGACTCGTGACCAACACCCAGACAGCTGAGAACACTGAGCACATCAGACCCGACACGGCCTTAGGTCATCATCTCTTCCCTACCTCAGTTTTCAGGCTTCAGAACCTAGACCTTACCTCCAATCACTGCCCAGGGGTGACTGTGATGCAGAAATCAGAACTCTTCCTGACCCATGGCAAGAAAACTTGTGGTTGCCATGTTTTCCAATGTTCAGTGTAGGAGAAACCAGCACTCACCCTGAGGCCCCGCCCCCATTTTGAGTGCGACGAGGACATAAACACACACATTTTGACCCTCAGCAAGAGTCCTGTCCTCTAGTACGTCCTCCCAGTGGCTGGACAATTAGATGTCATAATGGGCTTGACATGTCCCTAGGCCCCAATTTTTAACCATAGTTCGGGTTGTCCCTTCAATCTTCCCCAGGGCTCTGATTTGGAATTCCTCTTTTGGTGGCACACCTGAGGTAACAAACCTGAAAGTAGTCCTCCCATCCAACAGATTGACGGAAAACAATTGGGATCGGGCCAAGTCCACAGAGAGCAAGATTCATCCATGGCCCATGAGGCCTCCCCAACATTCCACGGCCATCTCTGACACAAAATCCAGAGAAAAAAAAAGCCTAGCACGCGCCTCAGTCTCATTCATTCCTCATATCCTGAAGAGTTCTTCAGATAAGAACCTACACGGCACTCGAATGCACCCAAAATATATAGTCGAACCTGGGCACTAATGCACTGTCTGACAACCTGAGCCCGGACCTCGTGACCAACACCCAGACAGCTGACCGCACACTGAGCACGTCAGACCCGCCATGGCCTTAGGTCATCATCTCTTCCCTACCTCAGTTTTCAGGGCTTCAGTACCTAGACCTTACCTCTAATCACTGCCCAGGGGTGACTGTGATGCAGAAATCAGAACTCTTCCTTACCCATGGCAATAAACCTTGTGGTTGGCATGTTGTCCAATGTTCAGTGTAGGAGAGACCAGCACTCACCCTGAGGCCCTGCCCATTCTTGAGTGCGACGAGGGCATAAACACGCATTGTGACCCTCAGCGTGAGTCCTGTCCTCTAGTACGTGCTCTCAGTGGCTGGACCATTAGATGTCATAATGGGCTTGACATGTCCCTAGGCCCCAATTTTTAACCAGATTTCTGGTTGTTAGTCGCCCCTCCCCAGGGCTCTACTCTGGAATCCCTCATTTGGTGGGACACCTGAGGTTGAAAAACAAAAAAAAAAAACAAACCAACATCAACAGAACAACGGACTTCTTCCATCCCACAGAATGACCCCAAACTCTTTGGACAGGGCCAAACCCCCAGAGAGTAAGGATCGTCCATTTTCCATGAATTCACCCGGAAATATCACGACCATGAGTGACACGATATCCAGAGACAAAAAACTTGAGCAAGAGCCTCACACTCGCCCTTTTTTCATATCCCGAAGAGTTCTCCTCATGGTCTGTAGATCAGTCCAGCCATACCTATGACCCGAAACATAAGCCGAGTTTGTGTGTTTTCAGACAACTGTCCAAACAGCCCCCTGGCCTACACACCCTACAGGCTCAGGCCCCTGGATCTAAACCTGACGACTGTGCTTTTCCTCTCCAAGGGAATTGTATGTGCCTATTCCAATGGCCACAACCCAACTAAGAGGATAAACCTCCAAATTCCCTGAGGCCATCCCAATATTTGTGGCTTCCCAGGACAAACAGGGGCAATCTGGGCCCATCTGAGCACCTACCGTCACTCAGACCCGTAGAATGATGTCTCCAGAGGTAAAAATGAACGAACAGGACCCTAGGCACCTATCGGATCCATTGATTTGGTTTCCAGGCATCTCTCCTCAGAGGCCTGGATTTCAATAACAGCATATGGCTGTTTCTTGAGTCACCCATCCGAACAAATCTCATCTACACATGGGAAACTTGCACGATGGAGCTGTGTGAAAGCCTCTCTTTAGGAGAACCCTTCAGGGCCCCAGTGACACCGCTTCATTCCAAGGTCTCCATAGACAAAAAATCATATTAGGACACATCCACGGGAGAGTCCATTTCAATTCAGCCTCCTCGGTTGCTCCCACAGATCCAGCAGATCTAACCTGTCTTGTTGCTTGGAGACAATTGGCATGCGAGGTGGGCTACCCAGCCATCCATCCTTAGAACCCTGCTCGGAATCGTTGTCCAGGAGCCAACTAACAGGTCTCAATTGTCCTGCAGAAGAATCTTTGCTTTTGAGAGATTCTCACAACTCCCATCATGGGAAAAAACCCCCCCATGGCCTCGTGATCCACCCCCCTTTCAAGAAGGGGCCATCAGGGACAGATTGTCTAACCTGAGCAATCGTCTGATCCTCGCCCTGACTTCAGATGCACGAGATCTCGATTCAGGTCTGGAGATTGTGCCTGCCATATCCTCACCCAGAAACCTAGGCCTAGCTTGGCTTCTCAGACTTCCGTCCTCAGACTACTGGCCCACAAGCCCTCCAGTTTGGCAATCCAGAACTACAATGCAGCACTCTGCCTGCCCTCCAGAAGAAAAAAACATTGCCCTCTGGGCTACCCAGAATCCCCAAATGAGGAAAAACGCGGCACGCCATTCGGCTGTACCCCAAATATATAGGCTGACCTGGGCACTAATGCCCTTTCTGACACAGCCTGAGCCTGGACTTCCTGGCCCCACCTAGACAGCTGGCCGCACACTGAGCACATCGGACCCGTCATGGCCTTAGGTCGTCATCTCTTCTCAACCTCGGTTTTCAGGCTTCAGAACCTAGACCTTATCTCCAATCACGGCCCGGGTTTGAAAATGATGCAGACATCAGAACTCTTTCCCCATGGCAAGAAACCTTGTGGTTGGCATGTTGTCCAAGGTTCAGTGTCGTTGAAACCTGTGTGGCCCATGAGGCCCCGCCCATGCTTGCGGGCCACATTGGTCACAAACACACATTGTGACCCTCAGCCTGAGCCCAGTCCTCAGGTAAGGCCTCTCAGTGGCTGGATGGAGAGACAGCATATTGGGCTTGCCATGCCCCCAGGCCCCAATTTTTAACCATAGATCGGGTTGTCCTTTCAGTCTTCCCCAGGGCAACAATCATATAAATAACCATTTCATACCTACTTAAAAATTGCATAATACCACACTCCTCGATCCTCTCTGAATGCTCTAAAATAACCCTTAAAGGAAATACATTTTTAAAAATAACAGATTTTTTGGCAAATAATTTAATAAAATAAACGTTTCATTCATCTATGTAGATCATAAAAATGTTTTTAATAAGCCTGAAATTATAACTCTGAAGTGTGCTAAAATGAATCCACCTGCTAAGGGTGAGAGAACAAAAAAAATATCATTTTTCTAAATAAGAGGAATTTATTACCTTCGAATCAAAGCATGTGGATTTGTTCAAACTGGCATTAAAGAATATGGAAACACAAACGATAGAAAGTCATATTTTAGATTTCTAAATCTTCAAAGTGAAGAGTATACATTTTTTAAATGTTACATAATGCTACATAATGACAAGATGACAGGTTGTGACAAATAGCATTTTAAAAGCTCTACTCATAATGGAACGGAAAGTGTCATTTCCCTATAATTTTATATATGTCATTAATTTACTATATCTGGATACAACATATTACCAAACAGATGTTCATCAAAGACTAAATCATTTTTACTGGAGCATAATAATTTGAACCTACATCTATTAATCATTTTTTTCGATCAAACATTTATAGTCTCACTAAACATTTTATCTGTTTTTGACAAAATTAAAAAACAGTAGGATAAAATGTCGTGATTGGAAAAGTACATTTTCTTTGAAATTTGCATTTAAATGAAAATATTTGCTGATATTTTAAAAACTTTAAATGTAATTTTATATATATCTGATCTTGCAAATGATATAAAACGTTTGGAGACTTAATATAGTTTGGGGCACATGGTAAGCAATAATCAATTTTTTTGTTGATCCAAGTGTTCTTGTATTATTTTTTTCTTAATTATTCTAGTACCACAATTTATAGTTCTAAGATTTTTCCACCCCCCCCCCCCCCATTAATATCTCTTAAGGTGGCACTCACGTTGCACTTGATGACATATCCTAGTTTAACTGTCAGCATTTCTCTTTCTTAGTCAAACATAAACTATAGTGCATCTTACCCTTGATGAAAGCTAGGATGCAATTAAATACTCTATTATGGTTACGATTCTGATATTTGAAATCCTCCGGTAGCTCCCTGTGCCCCCACAGTGTAGAACCTCACCTCCTCGGCATAGTATACAAAACCATCTCACCCCTAGTGTTAACCCCGGGGCTCAGCCTCCATCCCCAGGTGATGCTGCCAGATCAGCTGTCGGTTGTCATGAACTTGCTGTAGTTTCCCGAATGCACTGTGCTGCCTCCTGGCACTTTGAAACTTGACACACTCATCCTCATTCTTCGCTTTGCCCTTGTCTATCACCTCCCCTGAAAATCTGTTCCTAAGTGGCTTTTCCCAGCTCCAACCTACCCTTGGCAGTCTTTTATCTCCCTGTGGTAAAGCCTGTCACACTGCACCATGGACATGCACTTTGGAGGTTTATCACCATGTCCCCCTGAGAAGAGAAAAGGGACAGTGAGGGCCACCCAGCATTTTCAGCTCTAGTGCAGAGCCCCATGCCTGGCTTGCAGGAAATGCCAGATCATGAAGAGAAACGGAGATCATCCTCTGGCTAAAACCAGATCTTCTTTGCCTACTGCAGGATCTGGATCAATAAAGAGCAGCCAGTGATTATTGCTGTATTTCTAGGGATTTTTTCCCCATATATATTTCAGGGGATTCTGGTTAGCCCCAGAGGGCAATGTTTTTTCTTTCTGGACGGCAGGCAGAGGGCTGCATTGTAGTTCTGGAATTGCCAAACTGGAGGGCTTGTGGGCCAGGAGTTGAGGACAGAAGTCTGAGAACACAAGCAACCTTAGGTTTCTGGGCGAGGGCATGGCAGGTACGCTCTGCAGAGCTGAAACGAGATCTCGTGCATCTGAAATCAGGTGAGGATCTGACGAACGCTCAGGTTGGAGTTTCTGTCCCTTATGGCCCTCTTCATGAAGAGGTGGTGGATCACGAGGCCATGGAATTTTTCCCACGATGGGAGTTGTGAGATGCTCCAAACCATAAAGATTCTTCTGCAGGGCGATTGAGACCTGTTGGTTGGCTCCAGGACTTCCCATATGGATCGATTCCGAGTAGGGTTCTAAGGATGGATGGCTGGAAAGCCCGACTCTCATTCCTCTTGTGTCCTAGTGGCAAGACATGTTAGATCTGCTGGATCTGGGGGAGAAACTGAGAGGGTTGAGTTGAAATGGACTCTCTTGTGGATGGGTCCTAATGTGGGTTTGTGTCCATGGAGAACTTGGAATGAGGCAGTGGCACAGCGTCCCTGAAGGGTTCTCCTAACCAGAGGCTTTGACACAGTTCCAACGTGCATGATTCCCATGTGGAGACGAGATTTGTTCTGATGGGTGCCTCAAGAAACAGCCATATGCTGCTATTGGAATCCAGGCCTCTGAGGAGAGATGCCTGGACAACAAAGCAATGGATCCGATTAGGATCTAGGGGCCTGCTCATTCCAATTTACCTCTGGGGACATCTGTCCACGGGTCTAAGTGCAGGTAGATGCTCAGCTGGTGTCAGACCGCCCTTGTTTTTCCTGGGCAGTCAACACTATTGGGATGGCCCCGGGCACTTTGGAGGTTTATCATCCTATTTCTAGGTTTGTGGCCAATGGAATGGGCAAAAATCCCAGGTACAGTCCTCAGGTTTGGCTCCAAGAACCTGTGCCTGTAGGTTTTGTGGGCCAGGGCTGTGGGGACAGTTGTCTGAAAACACAAACCCGGCTTAGGTTTCGGGTCGTAGGTATTGCAGGACAGATCTACAGACCGTGAGGAGAACTCTTCAGGATATGAACAAGGGGGCGAGTGTGAGACGCTTGCTCAAGATTTTGTCTCTGGATATTGTGTCACTGATGGCCGTGGAATGTCCGGGTGGCCTCATGGGCCATGGACAAGTCTTCCTCTCTGGGCATTTGGCCCGATCCCAAGAGTTTGGGGTTATTCTTTGAGATGGGAGGAGTCCGTTTTGTTTTGTTTTCACCTCACGTGTCCCACCAAAAGAGAGTTTCCAGGGCAGAGCCCTGGGGAGGGGCGACTGGACAACCATAAAGCTGGTTAAAACTTGGGGCTTAGGGGCATGGCAAGCCCATTATGACGTCTAATGGTCCAGCCACTGAGAGGACTTACTAGAGGACAGGACTCACGCTGAGGGTCACAATGCGTGTTTGTGCCCTCTTCGTACTCAAGCATGGGCCGGGCGTCATGGTGAACGCTGGTTTCTCCTACACTGAACATGGGACAACATGCCAACCACAAGGTTTCTTGCCATAGGGAAGGAGGAGTTCTGATTTCTGCATCACATTCACCCCTTGGCGGGGTGGGAGTTAAGGTCTATGTCCTGAAGCCTGAGAAGCTAGGTTGGGAAGAGATGACGAGCTAAGGCCATGGCGGGTCTGTTGTGCTCACTGTGCGGTCAGCTGTCTGGGTGTTTGTCAGGAAGTCCGGGCTCAGGCTGTGTCAGACAGTGTATTAGTGCCCAGATTTATCGATATAATTTGTGTACAGAAGGGTGCCGTGTAGGTCTATCCTCATCATTTCGGGTGTCTGGGAAGCTCCATAGGGCAACATTTTGCTTTTTATCTGGAGGGCAGGCAGAGTGCTGCCTGGTGCGTCCAGAATTGCCAAACGTGAGGTCTTGGGGCCCAGGAGTGTGTGGACGGACATTGGAGAACAGAAGTTTCACATAGGTTTAAGGGCGAGGGCAAGGCCGGCACACTCTGCAGAGCTGCATCGAGATGTCGTGCATCTGAATTCAGGGCGAGGATCAGACGTTGGCTCAGGTTGGAGTTCCTGTCCATGATTTCCCCTTCAGAAAGGGGGTGGGGGCTTCAGAAAGCCACCACGGTTTTCCCACGTTGGGAGTTGTGAGATGCTCCAAAACGCAAGGATTCCTTCTGCAGGACATTTGAGACCTTTTGGATGGGTCCAGGATGTTCCATATGGAACGACGCCAGAGCAGGGTTCTAAGGGCGGAGCCCTGGGCAAGCCGCCTCCCATCTCAATCGTCTCCTAGCGACAAGAGAGGTTCTATCTGCTGGCTCTGTGGGAGCAACCGAGAAGCCAGAGTTGAAATTGACTCTCCTGCGGATGGAACCTAATGTAGGTTTGTGTCCATAGAGACCTTGGAAAGGGGTGGTGGCACCGGGCCCTGAAGGATTCTCCTAACCGGAAGTTTTGACAGAGTTCCAGCCTGCTATTTTCCCATGCCGAGACAAGATTTGCCTCCAGAAACCCCCGCATGCTGGTATTTGAAAACGTGCCTCTGAGGAGAGATGCCTGGAAACCAAAGCAATGGGTCTGATTATGGCCTAGGGACCTGTGAGGTTCAATCTACTACCCTGGTGACATCCAACTACGGTATGAGTGGAGGTAGATGCTCAGCTGTTGTCAGACGCCCTTGTTTGTCCCGGGCGGCCTACACAATTGGGATGGCTTCAGGGACTGTGGAGGTTTCTCCTAATTTGGAGGCGTGTGGTCAAGTGAATGGGCAGAATTCCAGTGGAGTGGGCAGGCACAGACCTGATGTGTGGCTCCAGGGGCCCCAGCCTGGAGGGTGTGTGGGCCAGGTGCGTGGGGATAGAAGTCTGAAATCACTAACGTGGCTTACATTTGGGGACACAAAGTATGGCAGGCCCAATCTACAGTCTGTGAGGAGAAATCTTCGGGATATGAAGAAAGAGTGAGTGTGAGGCATTTATTCAGGCTTTTGTCTCTGGATTTTGTGTCAACAAAGGCCATGGAATGACGAGGAGGCCTCATGGGCCATGGACAAGTCTTCCTCTCTGTGGATTTGGCACGAACCCAATTGTTTTGGGTCCATCTTGGGGATGGGAAGAGTCCTTACAGTTTGGTTACCTCAGGTGTCCCACCAAAAGAGGGATTTCAAAGCAGAGCCCTGGGGAGGGGCGAATGGACAAACCGAACTATGGTTACTTCCAGCCACTGAGAGGCCTTCCTTGAGGACAGAACTCACACTGAGGGTCACAATGTGTCTTTATGCTTTCTAGGCGCTCAAGCATGGGCGGGAATCATGGCCCACACAGTTGCTCCTACACTGAACGTTGGGTTCCATGCCAACCACATGTATTCTTGCCATGGGGAAGTAGTAGTTCTGATTTTTTTCATCTCTTTCACCGCTGGGCCATGATTGGAGTTAAGGTCTAGGTTGTGTAGTCTGAAAACCGAGCTTGAGAAGAGATGACGACTTAAGTCCATGACAGGTCCGACGTGCTCAGTGTGGAGCCAGGTCGCTGAGTGTTGGTCGGAAGGTTCAGGCCTTGTCTGCGTAAGACCAGGCATTAGTTTTCAGGGTATATTGTATGAGAACACAAGTTAGGCGTAGGTTTCGGGGCGAGGGCACGGCAGGCACTATCTGCACATCCGAATCGGGACTTCATGCATCTGAAGTCAGGGAGGGTTCAGACCTAGGCTCAGGTTGGAGTTTCTGTCCATTATGGTCCTTTCTTGAAGGGGGCAGCATCTCGAGGCCATGGAGGTTTACCCAGGAGGGGAGTTGGGATATGCTCCAAGCCACAAGGATTTTTTCTGATCAACAATTGAGATCAGTTGGATCGCTCCAGGATGTTTCATACGGAACGACAGCAAAGCAGGGATCGAAGGATTGAACCCTGGGCAGACTGCCTCGATTCTAACTGTCTCCTAGTTAACAGACACTTTTGATATGCTAGCTCTAGGGGAGCAACGGAGGGGGCTGATTTGAAATGGACTCTCCTGCGGATGGGTCCTATTGTGGGTTTGTGTGCATGGAGACCTTGGCACGGGGCGGTGGCACACGGACCCTGAATGCTTCTCCTAAGCAGAGGTTTTGCGTCATCTCCAAAAGACAAGTTTCCCATGTGGAGACTAGATTTGATCTGATTGGTGCCTCAGGAAAGCCCCACATGCTGATATTGGAAACCAGGCCTCTGATGAGAGATAGCAGGAAACCAAAAAAATGGACCCCATTAGGGCCTAGGGCCCTGTCCCGTTCAATCTCCTTCTCTGGGGACATCCATCTACAGTATTAGTGGAGATGGATGCTCAGCTGGTTCCAGGCAGCCCTTGTTTGTCCTGGGCGTTCTATACTATGGGGATGGCCTTGGGGACTTTGGAGGTTTCTCCTAGTTTGTATGATTGTGGTCAATGGAAGGGGCAGAATTCCCGTGGAGTTGAGAGGCACAGACCTGATGTGTGGCTCCAGGGTCCCCAGGCTGGTGGGTGTGGAAGCCAGGAATGTGGGGATAGAAGTCTGAAAACACACACTCGGCTTGTTTTGGGGACGTAGGTATGGCAGTCCCGATCTACAGACCGTGAGGGGAACTCTTTGGGATAGGAAGAAAGAGCGAGTGTGAGGCGCTTATTCAGGCTTTTGTCTCTGGATTTTGTGTCAACGATGGGCGTGGAATGTCGGGGAGGCCTCATGGGCCATGGATGAGTCTTCCTCTCTGTGGATTTGGCCCGATCCCAATTTGGGGGTCAATCTGTGGGATGGGAGGAGTCCTTTCAGTTTGGTTACCTCATTCTAAAGCAGAGCACTGGGGAGGGGCGAATGGACAACACGAACTATGGTTAAAAATTGGGGCCTAGGGGCATGGCAAGCCCAATAATATGCCGTCTCTTGGTCCAGCCACTGAGAGACCTTACTTGGGGACTGGGCCTCACGCTGAGTGTCACAATGCGTATTTGTGACCAACGCGGCCCTCAAGCATGGCGGGGTCAAAGGGCCACACTGCTATCAACTACACTGAACGTTGGGCAACACGCCAACCACAAGATTTCTTGCCATGGGGAAGGATTTCTGATTTCTGCCTCATGTTCAACCCTGGGCAGTGATTGGAGAAAACGTCTAGGTTCTGAAGCCTGAAAACCGAAGTTGGGAAGAGATGATGACCTAAGGCTTTGGCAGGTCCGATGTGTTCAGTGTGAGTCCAGCTGGCTGGGTGTGGGTCGGGAGGTCCAGGCTCAGGCTGTGACAGAAAGGGCATGAGTGCCCAGGGCATCCTGTAGAATTGGGGTACAGTCACGTGGCGAAAAGGTTGATCCTCCTTTGGGGCTTCTGGTTAGCCCCAGAGGGTAATGTTTTTTCTTCTGGACGGCAGGCAGAGGGCTGCATTGTAGTACTGGAATTGCCAAACTGGAGGGCTTGTGGGCCAGCCAGGAGTTGAGGACAGAAGTCTGAGAACACAAGCAAACTTAGGTTTCTGGGCGAGGGCATGGCAGGTACGCTCTGCAGAGCTGAAACGAGATCTCGTGCATCTGAAATCAGGTGAGGATCTGACGAACGCTCAGGTTGGAGTTTCTGTCCCTTATGGCCCTCTTCATGAAGAGGTGGTGGATCACGAGGCCATGGAATTTTTCCCACGATGGGAGTTGTGAGATGCTCCAAACCGTAAAGATTCTTCTGCAGGGCGATTGAGACCTGTTGGTTGGCTCCAGGACTTCCCATACGGATCGATTACGAGTAGGGTTCTAAGGATGGATGGCTGGGAAGCCCGACTCTTATTCCTCTTGTGTCCTAGTGACAAGACTGGTTAGATCTGCTGGATCTGGGGGAGAAACTGAGAGGGTTGAGTTGAAATGGACTCTTGTGGATGGGTCCTAATGTGGGTTTGTGTCCATGGAGAACTTGGAATGAGGCAGTGGCACAGGGTCCCTGAAGGGTTCTCCTAACCAGAGGCTTTGACACAGCTCCAACGTGCATGATTCCCACGTGGAGACGAGATTTGTTCTGATGGGTGCCTCAAGAAACAGCCATATGCTGCTATTGGAATCCAGGCCTCTGAGGAGAGATGCCTGGACAACAAAGCAATGGTTCCGATTAGGATCTAGGGGCCTGCTCATTCCAATTTACCTCTGGGGACATCTGTCCACGGGTCTAAGTGCAGGTAGATGCTCAGCTGGTGTCCGACTGCCCTTGTTTTTCCTGGGCAGTCAACACTATTGGGATGGCCCCGGGCACTTTGGAGGTTTATCATCCTATTTCTAGGTTTGTGGCCAATGGAATGGGCAGAAATCCCAGGTACAGTCCTCAGGTTTGGCTCCAAGAACCTGTGCCTGTAGGTTTTGTGGGCCAGGGCTGTGGGGACAGTTGTCTGAAAACACAAACCCGGCTTAGGTTTCGGGTCGTAGGTATTGCAGGACAGATCTACAGACCGTGAGGAGAACTCTTCAGGATATGAACAAGGGGGCGAGTGTGAGACGCTTGCTCAAGATTTTGTCTCTGGATATTGTGTCACTGATGGCCGTGGAATGTCCGGGTGGCCTCATGGGCCATGGACAAGTCTTCCTCTCTGGGCATTTGGCCCGATCCCAAGAGTTTGGGGTTATTCTTTGAGATGGGAGGAGTCCGTTTTGTTTTGTTTTCACCTCACGTGTCCCACCAAAAGAGAGTTTCCAGGGCAGAGCCCTGGGGAGGGGCGACTGGACAACCATAAAGCTGGTTAAAAACTTGGGGCTTAGGGGCATGGCAAGCCCATTATGACGTCTAATGGTCCAGCCACTGAGAGGACTTACTAGAGGACAGGACTCACGCTGAGGGTCACAATGCGTGTTTGTGCCCTCTTCGTACTCAAGCATGGGCCGGGCGTCATGGTGAACGCTGGTTTCTCCTACACTGAACATGGGACAACATGCCAACCACAAGGTTTCTTGCCATAGGGAAGGAGGAGTTCTGATTTCTGCATCACATTCACCCCTTGGCGGGGTGTGGAGTTAAGGTCTATGTCCTGAAGCCTGAGAAGCTAGGTTGGGAAGAGATGACGAGCTAAGGCCATGGCGGGTCTGTTGTGCTCACTGTGCGGTCAGCTGTCTGGGTGTTTGTCAGGAAGTCCGGGCTCAGGCTGTGTGAGACAGTGTATTAGTGCCCAGATTTATCGATATAATTTGTGTACAGAAGGGTGCCGTGTAGGTCTATCCTCATTTCGGGTGTCTGGGAAGCTCCATAGGGCAACATTTTGCTTTTTATCTGGAGGGCAGGCAGAGTGCTGCCTGGTGCGTCCAGAATTGCCAAACGTGAGGTCTTGGGGCCCAGGAGTGTGAGGACGGACATTGGAGAACAGAAGTTTCACATAGGTTTAAGGGCGAGGGCAAGGCCGGCACACTCTGCAGAGCTGCATCGAGATGTCGTGCATCTGAATTCAGGGCGAGGATCAGACGTTGGCTCAGGTTGGAGTTCCTGTCCATGATTTCCCCTTCAGAAAGGGGGTGGGGGCTTCAGAAAGCCACCACGGTTTTCCCACGTTGGGAGTTGTGAGATGCTCCAAAACGCAAGGATTCCTTCTGCAGGACATTTGAGACCTTTTGGATGGGTCCAGGACGTTCCATATGGAACGACGCCAGAGCAGGGTTCTAAGGGCGGAGCCCTGGGCAAGCCGCCTCGCATCTCAATCGTCTCCTAGCGACAAGACAGGTTCTATCTGCTGGCTCTGGGGGAGCAACCGAGAAGCCAGATTGAAATGGACTCTCCGGCGGATGGAACCTAATGTGGGTTTGTGTCCATGGAGACCTTGGAAAGGGGTGGTGGCACTGGGCCCTGAAGGATTCTCCTAACCGGAAGTTTTGACACAGTTCCAGCCTGCTATTTTCCCATGTCGAGACAAGATTTGCCTCCAGAAACCCCCGCATGCTGGTATTTGAAAACATGCCTCTGAGGAGAGATGCCTGGAAACCAAAGCAATGGGTCCAATTACGGCCTAGGGACCTGTGAGGTTCAATCTACTACCCTGGTGACATCCAACTACGGTATGAGTGGAGGTAGATGCTCAGCTGTTGTCAGACGCCCTTGTTTGTCCCGGGCGGCCTACACAATTGGGATGGCTTCAGGGACCGTGGAGGTTTCTCCTAATTTGGAGGCGTGTGGTCAAGTGAATGGGCAGAATTCCAGTGGAGTGGGCAGGCACAGACCTGATGTGTGGCTCCAGGGGCCCCAGCCTGGAGGGTGTGTGGGCCAGGAGCGTGGGGATAGAAGTCTGAAATCACTAACGTGGCTTACATTTGGAGACATAAGTATGGCAGGCCCAATCTACAGTCTGTGGGGAGAAATCTTCGGGATATGAAGAAATAGTGAGTGTGAGGCATTTATTCAGGCTTTTGTCTCTGGATTTTGTGTCAACAATGGCCATGGAATGACGAGGAGGCCTCATGGGCCATGGACAAGTCTTCCTCTCTGTGGATTTGGCACGAACCCAATTGTTTTGGGTCCATCTTGGGGATGGGAGGAGTCCTTTCAGTTTGGTTACCTCAGGTGTCCCACCAAAAGAGGGATTTCAAAGCAGAGCCCTGGGGAGGGGCGAATGGACAAACCGAACTATGGTTAGTTCCAGCCACTGAGAGGCCTTCCTTGAGGACAGAACTCACGCTGAGGGTCACAATGTGTGTTTATGCTTTCTAGGCGCTCAAGCATGGGCGGGAATCATGGTCCACACAGTTGCTCCTACACTGAACGTTGGGTTCCATGCCAACCACATGTATTCTTGCCATGGGGAAGTAGTAGTTCTGATTTTTTTCATCTCTTTCACCGCTGGGCCATGATTGGAGTTAAGGTCTAGGTTGTGTAGTCTGAAAACCGAGCTTGAGAAGAGATGACGACTTAAGTCCATGACAGGTCCGACGTGCTCAGTGTGGAGCCAGGTCGCTGAGTGTTGGTCGGGAAGGTTCAGGCCTAGGCTGCGTCAGACCAGGCATTAGTTTTCAGGGTATATTGTAAATGAGAACACAAGTTTAGGTTTCGGGTAGGTTTCGGGGGCAGGCCGGCTGCACGGCAAACTGGATGCACTATCTGAGGACGGAAGAATGAGAACACAAGTTAGGCCGGGCGAGGGCATCGGGACTATCTTCCGAATGCTTAGTGCATCTGAAGTCAGGGAGGGTTCAGACCTAGGCTCAGGTTGGAGTTACTGTCCATTATGGTCCTTTTTTGAAGGGGGCAGCATCTCGAGGCCATGGAGGTTTACCCAGGAGGGGAGTTGGGATATGCTCCAAGCCACAAGGATTTTTTCTGATCAACAATTGAGATCAGTTGGATCGCTCCAGGATGTTTCATACGGAACGACAGCAAAGCAGGGATCGAAGGATGGAACCCTGGGCAGACTGCCTCGATTCTAACTGTCTCCTAGTTAACAGACACTTTTGATATGCTAGCTCTAGGGGAGCAACGGAGGGGGCTGATTTGAAATGGACTCTCCTGCGGATGGGTCCTATTGTGGGTTTGTGTGCATGGAGACCTTGGCACGGGGCGGTGGCACACGGACCCTGAATGCTTCTCCTAAGCAGAGGTTTTGCGTCATCTCCAAAAGACAAGTTTCCCATGTGGAGACTAGATTTGATCTGATTGGTGCCTCAGGAAAGCCCCACATGCTGATATTGGAAACCAGGCCTCTGATGAGAGATAGCAGGAAACCAAAAAAATGGACCCCATTAGGGCCTAGGGCCCTGTCCCGTTCAATCTCCTTCTCTGGGGACATCCATCTACAGTATGAGTGGAGATGGATGCTCAGCTGGTTCCAGGCAGCCCTTGTTTGTCCTGGGCGTTCTATACTATGGGGATGGCCTTGGGGACTTGGGAGGTTTCTCCTAGTTTGTATGATTGTGGTCAATGGAAGGGGCAGAATTCCCGTGGAGTTGAGAGGCACAGACCTGATGTGTGGCTCCAGGGTCCCCAGGCTGGTGGGTGTGGAAGCCAGGAATGTGGGGATAGAAGTCTGAAAACACACACTCGGCTTGTTTTGGGGACGTAGGTATGGCAGTCCCGATCTACAGACCGTGAGGGGAACTCTTTGGGATAGGAAGAAAGAGCGAGTGTGAGGCGCTTATTCAGGCTTTTGTCTCTGGATTTTGTGTCAACGATGGGCGTGGAATGTCGGGGAGGCCTCATGGGCCATGGATGAGTCTTCCTCTCTGTGGATTTGGCCCGATCCCAATTTGGGGGTCAATCTGTGGGATGGGAGGAGTCCTTTCAGTTTGGTTACCTCATTCTAAAGCAGAGCACTGGGGAGGGGCGAATGGACAACACGAACTATGGTTAAAAATTGGGGCCTAGGGGCATGGCAAGCCCAATATGCCGTCTCTTGGTCCAGCCACTGAGAGACCTTACTTGGGGACTGGGCTCACGCTGAGTGTCACAATGTGTATTTGTGACCAACGCGGCCGTCAAGCATGGCGGGGTCAAAGGGCCACACTGCTATCAACTACACTGAACGTTGGGCAACACGCCAACCACAAGATTTCTTGCCATGGGGAAGGATTTCTGATTTCTGCCTCATGTTCAACCCTGGGCAGTGATTGGAGAAAACGTCTAGGTTCTGAAGCCTGAAAACCGAAGTTGGGAAGAGATGATGACCTAAGGCTTTGGCAGGTCCGATGTGTTCAGTGTGAGTCCAGCTGGCTGGGTGTGGGTCGGGAGGTCCAGGCTCAGGCTGTGACAGAAAGGGCATGAGTGCCCAGGGCATCCTGTAGAATTGGGGTACAGTCACGTGGCGAAAAGGTTGATCCTCCTTTGGGGCTTCTAGTTAGCCCCAGAGGGTAATGTTTTTTCTTCTGGACGGCAGGCAGAGGGCTGCATTGTAGTACTGGAATTGCCAAACTGGAGGGCTTGTGGGCCAGGAGTTGAGGACAGAAGTCTGAGAACACAAGCAAACTTAGGTTTCTGGGCGAGGGCATGGCAGGTACGCTCTGCAGAGCTGAAACGAGATCTCGTGCATCTGAAATCAGGTGAGGATCTGACGAACGCTCAGGTTGGAGTTTCTGTCCCTTATGGCCCTCTTCATGAAGAGGTGGTGGATCACGAGGCCATGGAATTTTTCCCACGATGGGAGTTGTGAGATGCTCCAAACCGTAAAGATTCTTCTGCAGGGCGATTGAGACCTGTTGGTTGGCTCCAGGACTTCCCATACGGATCGATTCCGAGTAGGGTTCTAAGGATGGATGGCTGGGAAGCCCGACTCTTATTCCTCTTGTGTCCTAGTGACAAGACTGGTTAGATCTGCTGGATCTGGGGGAGAAACTGAGAGGGTTGAGTTGAAATGGACTCTCTTGTGGATGGGTCCTAATGTGGGTTTGTGTCCATGGAGAACTTGGAATGAGGCAGTGGCACAGGGTCCCTGAAGGGTTCTCCTAACCAGAGGCTTTGACACAGCTGCAACGTGCATGATTCCCACGTGGAGACAAGATTTGTTCTGATGGGTGCCTCAAAAACAGCCATATGCTGCTATTGGAATCCAGGCCTCTGAGGAGAGATGCCTGGACAACAAAGCAATGGTTCCGATTAGGATCTAGGGGCCTGCTCATTCCAATTTACCTCTGTGGACATCTGTCCACGGGTCTAAGTGCAGGTAGATGCTCAGCTGGTGTCCGACTGCCCTTGTTTTTCCTGGGCAGTCAACACTATTGGGATGGCCCCGGGCACTTTGGAGGTTTATCATCCTATTTCTAGGTTTGTGGCCAATGGAATGGGCAGAAATCCCAGGTACAGTCCTCAGGTTTGGCTCCAAGAACCTGTGCCTGTAGGTTTTGTTGGCCAGGGCTGTGGGGACAGTTGTCTGAAAACACAAACCCGGCTTAGGTTTCGGGTCGTAGGTATTGCAGGACAGATCTACAGACCGTGAGGAGAACTCTTCAGGATATGAACAAGGGGGCGAGTGTGAGACGCTTGCTCAAGATTTTGTCTCTGGATATTGTGTCACTGATGGCCGTGGAATGTCCGGGTGGCCTCATGGGCCATGGACAAGTCTTCCTCTCTGGGCATTTGGCCCGATCCCAAGAGTTTGGGGTTATTCTTTGAGATGGGAGGAGTCCGTTTTGTTTTGTTTTCACCTCACGTGTCCCACCAAAAGAGAGTTTCCAGGGCAGAGCCCTGGGGAGGGGCGACTGGACAACCATAAAGCTGGTTAAAACTTGGGGCTTAGGGGCATGGCAAGCCCATTATGACGTCTAATGGTCCAGCCACTGAGAGGACTTACTAGAGGACAGGACTCACGCTGAGGGTCACAATGCGTGTTTGTGCCCTCTTCGTACTCAAGCATGGGCCGGGCGTCATGGTGAACGCTGGTTTCTCCTACACTGAACGTGGGACAACATGCCAACCACAAGGTTTCTTGCCATAGGGAAGGAGGAGTTCTGATTTCTGCATCACATTCACCCCTTGGCGGGGTGTGTGGAGTTAAGGTCTATGTCCTGAAGCCTGAGAAGCTAGGTTGGGAAGAGATGACGAGCTAAGACCATGGCGGGTCTGTTGTGCTCACTGTGCGGTCAGCTGTCTGGGTGTTTGTCAGGAAGTCCGGGCTCAGGCTGTGTCAGACAGTGTATTAGTGCCCAGATTTGTCGATATAATTTGTGTACAGAAGGGTGCCGTGTAGGTCTATCCTCATTTCGGGTGTCTGGGAAGCTCCATAGGGCAACATTTTGCTTTTTATCTGGAGGGCAGGCAGAGTGCTGCCTGGTGGGTCCAGAATTGCCAAACGTGAGGTCTTGGGGCCCAGGAGTGTGAGGACGGACATTGGAGAACAGAAGTTTCACATAGGTTTAAGGGCGAGGGCAAGGCCGGCACACTCTGCAGAGCTGCATCGAGATGTCGTGCATCTGAATTCAGGGCGAGGATCAGACGTTGGCTCAGGTTGGAGTTCCTGTCCATGATTTCCCCTTCAGAAAGGGGGTGGGGGGCTTCAGAAAGCCATCACGGTTTTCCCAGGTTGGGAGTTGTGAGATGCTCCAAAACGCAAGGATTCCTTTTGCAGGACATTTGAGACCTTTTGGATGGGTCCAGGACGTTCCATATGGAACGACGCCAGAGCAGGGTTCTAAGGGCGGAGCCCTGGGCAAGCCGCCTCGCATCTCAATCGTCTCCTAGCGACAAGACAGGTTCTATCTGCTGGCTCTGGGGGAGCAACCGAGAAGCCAGATTGAAATGGACTCTCCGGCGGATGGAACCTAATGTGGGTTTGTGTCCATGGAGACCTTGGAAAGGGGGGGTGGTGGCACTGGGCCCTGAAGGATTCTCCTAACCGGAAGTTTTGACACAGTTCCAGCCTGCTATTTTCCCATGTCGAGACAAGATTTGCCTCCAGAAACCCCCGCATGCTGGTATTTGAAAACATGCCTCTGAGGAGAGATGCCTGGAAACCAAAGCAATGGGTCCGATTACGGCCTAGGGACCTGTGAGGTTCAATCTACTACCCTGGTGACATCCAACTACGGTATGAGTGGAGGTAGATGCTCAGCTGTTGTCAGACGCCCTTGTTTGTCCCGGGCGGCCTGCACAATTGGGATGGCTTCAGGGACTGTGGAGGTTTCTCCTAATTTGGAGGCGTGTGGTCAAGTGAATGGGCAGAATTCCAGTGGAGTGGGCAGGCACAGACCTGATGTGTGGCTCCAGGGGCCCCAGCCTGGAGGGTGTGTGGGCCAGGTGCGTGGGGATAGAAGTCTGAAATCACTAACGTGGCTTACATTTGGGGACAAAAGTATGGCAGGCCCGATCTACAGTCTTGAGGAGAAATCTTCGGGATATGAAGAAAGAGTGAGTGTGAGGCATTTATTCAGGCTTTTGTCTCTGGATTTTGTGTCAACAATGGCCATGGAATGACGAGGAGGCCTCATGGGCCATGGACAAGTCTTCCTCTCTGTGGATTTGGCACGAACCCAATTGTTTTGGGTCCATCTTGGGGATGGGAGGAGTCCTTTCAGTTTGGTTACCTCAGGTGTCCCACCAAAAGAGGGATTTCAAAGCAGAGCCCTGGGGAGGGGCGAATGGACAAACCGAACTATGGTTAGTTCCAGCCACTGAGAGGCCTTCCTTGCGGACAGAACTCACGCTGAGGGTCACAATGTGTGTTTTTATGCTTTCTAGGCGCTCAAGCATGGGCGGGAATCACGGTCCACACTGTTGCTCCTACACTGAACGTTGGGTTCCATGCCAACCACATGTATTCTTGCCATGGGGAAGTAGTAGTTCTGATTTTTTTCATCTCTTTCACCGCTGGGCCGTGATTGGAGTTAAGGTCTAGGTTATGTAGTCTGTAAACCGAGCTTGGGAAGAGATGACGACTTAAGTCCATGACAGGTCCGACGTGCTCAGTGTGGAGCCAGGTCGCTGAGTGTTGGTCGGAAGGTTCAGGCCTAGGCTGCGTCAGACCAGGCATTAGTTTTCAGGGTATATTGTATAAATGGGGAGAGTCGAGTGCCGTGCAGCTTGATCCTCATTTAGCGTTTCTGGGTAGCCCCAAGGTCAACGTTTTTCTTCTGGAGGGCAGGCCGAGTGCTGCTTTGTGGCTCCGGAATTCCCAAACTGAATGCCCTTTGGGCAAGGAGTGTGAGGACAGAAGAATGAGAACACAAGTTAGGCTTAGGTTTCGGGGCGAGGGCACGGCAGGCACTATCTGCACATCTGAATCGGGACTTCGTGCATCTGAAGTCAGGGAGGGTTCAGACCTAGGCTCAGGTTGGAGTTTCTGTCCATTATGGTCCTTTCTTGAAGGGGGCAGCATCTCGAGGCCATGGAGGTTTACCTAGGAGGGGAGTAGGGATATGCTCCAAGCCACAAGGATTTTTTCTGATCAACAATTGAGATCTTTTGGATCGCTCAAGGATGTTTCATACGGAACGACAGCAAAGCAGGGATCGAAGGATGGAACCCTGGGCAGACTGCCTCGATTCTAACTGTCTCCTAGTTAATAGACAGTTTTGATATGCTAGCTCTAGGGGAGCAACGGAGGGGGCTGATTTGAAATGGACTCTCCTGCGGATGGGTCCTATTGTGGGTTTGTGTGCATGGAGACCTTGGCACGGGGCGGTGGCACACGGACCCTGAATGCTTCTCCTAAGCAGAGGTTTTGCATCATCTCCAAAAGACAAGTTTCCCATGTGGAGACTAGATTTGATCTGATTGGTGCCTCAGGAAAGCCCCACATGCTGATATTGGAAACCAGGCCTCTGATGAGAGATAGCAGGAAACCAAAACAATGGACCCCATTAGGGCCTAGGGCCCTGTCCCGTTCAATCTCCTTCTCTGGGGACATCCATCTACAGTATGAGTGGAGATGGATGCTCAGCTGGTTCCAGGCAGCCCTTGTTTGTCCTGGGCGTTCTATACTATGGGGATGGCCTTGGGGACTTGGGAGGTTTCTCTGAGTTTGTATGATTGTGGTCAATGGAAGGGGCAGAATTCCCGTGGAGTTGAGAGGCACAGATCTGATGTGTGGCTCCAGGGTCCCCAGGCTGGTGGGTGTGGAAGCCAGGAATGTGGGGATAGAAGTCTGAAAAACACACACTCGGCTTGTTTTTTGGGACATATGTATGGCAGTCCCGATCTACAGATCGTGAGGGGAATCTCTTTGGGATAGGAAGAAAGAGCGAGTGTGAGGCGCTTATTCAGGCTTTTGTCTCTGGATTTTGTGTCAACGATGGGCGTGGAATGTCGGGGAGGCCTCATGGGCCATGGATGAGTCTTCCTCTCTGTGGATTTGGCCCGATCCCAATTTGGGGGTCAATCGGTGGGATGGGAGGAGTCCTTTCAGTTTGGTTACCTCATTCTAAAGCAGAGCACTGGGGAGGGGCGAATGGACAACACGAACTATGGTTAAAAAAATGGGGCCTAGGGGCATGGCAAGCCCAATATGCCGTCTCTTGGTCCAGCCACTGAGAGACCTTACTTGGGGACTGGGCTCACGCTGAGGGTCACAATGCGTATTTGTGACCAACGCGGCCCTCAAGCATGGCGGGGTCAAAGGGCCACACTGCTATCAACTACACTGAACGTTGGGCAACACGCCAACCACAAGATTTCTTGCCATGGGGAAGGATTTCTGATTTCTGCCTCATGTTCAACCCTGGGCAGTGATTGGAGAAAACGTCTAGGTTCTGAAGCCTGAAAACCGAAGTTGGGAAGAGATGACGACCTAAGGCTTTGGCAGGTCCGATGTGTTCAGTGTGAGTCCAGCTGGCTGGGTGTGGGTCGGGAGGATCCAGGCTCAGGCTGTGACAGAAAGGGCATGAGTGCCCAGGGCATCCTGTAGAATTGGGGGTACAGTCACGTGGCGAAAGGTTGATCCTCCTTTGGGGCTTCTGGTTAGCCCCAGAGGGTAATGTTTTTTTCTTCTGGACGGCAGGCAGAGGGCTGCATTGTAGTACTGGAATTGCCAAAAACTGGAGGGCTTGTGGGCCAGGAGTTGAGGACAGAAGTCTGAGAACACAAGCAACCTTAGGTTTCTGGGCGAGGGCATGGCAGGTACGCTCTGCAGAGCTGAAAACGAGATCTCGTGCATCTGAAATCAGGTGAGGATCTGACGAACGCTCAGGTTGGAGTTTCTGTCCCTTATGGCCCTCTTCATGAAGAGGTGGTGGATCACGAGGCCATGGAATTTTTCCACGATGGGAGTTGTGAGATGCTCCAAACCGTAAAAGATTCTTCTGCAGGGCGATTGAGACCTGTTGGTTGGCTCCAGGACTTCCCATACGGATCGATTCCGAGTAGGGTTCTAAGGATGGATGGCTGGGAAGCCCGACTCTCATTCCTCTTGTGTCCTAGTGACAAGACAGGTTAGATCTGCTGGATCTGGGGGAGAAACTGAGAGGGTTGAGTTGAAATGGACTCTCTTGTGGATGGGTCCTAATGTGGGTTTGTGTCCATGGAGAACTTGGAATGAGGCAGTGGCACAGGGGTCCCTGAAGGGTTCTCCTAACCAGAGGCTTTGACACAGCTCCAACGTGCATGATTCCCACGTGGAGACGAGATTTGTTCTGATGGGGTGCCTCAAGAAACAGCCATATGCTGCTATTGGAATCCAGGCCTCTGAGGAGAGATGCCTGGACAACAAAGCAATGGATCCGATTAGGATCTAGGGGCCTGCTCATTCCAATTTACCTCTGGGGACATCTGTCCACGGGTCTAAAGTGCAGGTAGATGCTCAGCTGGTGTCAGACCGCCCTTGTTTTTCCTGGGCAGTCAACACTATTGGGATGGCCCCGGGCACTTTGGAGGTTTATCATCCTATTTCTAGGTTTGTGGCCAATGGAATGGGCAGAAATCCCAGGTACAGTCCTCAGGTTTGGCTCCAAGAACCTGTGCCTGTAAGTTTTGTGGGCCAGGGCTGTGGGGACACTTGTCTGAAAACACAAACCCGGCTTAGGTTTCGGGTCGTAGGTATTGCAGGACTGATCTACAGACCGTGAGGAGAACTCTTCAGGATATGAACAAGGGGGCGAGTGTGAGACGCTTGCTCAAGATTTTGTCTCTGGATATTGTGTCACTGATGGCCGTGGAATGTCCGGGGTGGCCTCATGGGCCATGGACGGTCTTCCTCTCTGGGCATTTGGCCCGATCCCAAGAGTTTGGGTTATTCTTTGAGATGGGAGGAGTCCGTTTTGTTTTGTTTTTTCACCTCAGGTGTCCCACCAAAAGAGAGTTTCCAGGGCAGAGCCCTGGGGAGGGGCGACTGGACAACCAGAAAAGCTGGTTAAAACTTTGGGGCCTAGGGGCATGGCAAGCCCATTATGACGTCTAATGGTCCAGCCACTGAGAGGACTTACTAGAGGACAGGACTCACGCTGAGGGTCACAATGCGTGTTTGTGTGCCCTCTTCGTACTCAAGCATGCATGGCGGGGGCTCATGGTGAACGCTGGTTTCTCCTACACTGAACGTGGGACAACATGCCAACCACAAGGTTTCTTGCCATAGGGAAGGAGGAGTTCTGATTTCTGCATCACATTCACCCCTTGGCGGGGTGTGGAGTTAAGGTCTATGTCCTGAAGCCTGAGAAGCTAGGTTGGGAATAGATGACGAGCTAAGGCCATGGCGGGTCTGTTGTGCTCAGTTGTGCGGTCAGCTGTCTGGGTGTTGGTCAGGAAAGTCCGGGCTCAGGCTGTGTCAGACAGTGTATTAGTGCCCAGATTTGTCGATATAATTTGTGTACAGAAGGGTGCCGTGTAGTCTATCCTCATTTCGGGTGTCTGGGAAGCTCCATAGGGCAACATTTTTGCTTTTTATCTGGAGGGCAGGCAGAGTGCTGCCTTGTGGGTCCAGAATTGCCAAACGTGAGGTCTTGGGGGCCAGGAGTGTGAGGACGGACATTGGAGAACACATTGGAACAGAGTTTCACATAGGTTTAAGGGCGAGGGCAAGGCCGGCACACTCTGCAGAGCTGCATCGAGATGTCGTGCATCTGAATTCAGGGCGAGGATCAGACGTTGGCTCAGGTTGGAGTTCCTGTCCATGATTTCCCCTTCAGAAAGGGGGTGGGGGGCTTCAGAAAGCCATCACGGTTTTCCCCACGTTGGGAGTTGTGAGATGCTCCAAAACGCAAGGATTCCTTCTGCAGGACATTTGAGACCTTTTGGATGGGTCCAGGACGTTCCATATGGAACGACGCCAGAGCAGGGTTCTAAGGGCGGAGCCCTGGGCAAGCCGCCTCGCATCTCAATCGTCTCCTAGCGACAAGACAGGTTCTATCTGCTGGCCTCTGGCGGAGCAAACCCGAGAAGCCAGAGTTGAAATGGACTCTCCTGCGGATGGATCCTAATGTGGGTTTGTGTCCATGGAGACCTTGGAAAGGGGTGGTGGCACCGGGCCCCTGAAGGATTCTCCTAACCGGAAGTTTTGACACAGTTCCAGCCTGCTATTTTCCCATGTCGAGACAAGATTTGCCTCCGGAAACCCCCGCATGCTGGTATTTGAAAACATGCCTCTGAGGAGAGATGCCTGGAAACCAAAGCAATGGATCCGATTACGGCCCTAGGGACCTGTGAGGTTCAATCTACTACCCTGGTGACATCCAACTACGGTATGAGTGGAGGTAGATGCTCAGCTGTTGTCAGACGCCCTTGTTTGTCCCGGGCGGCCTACACAATTGGGATGGCTTCAGGGACTGTGGAGGTTTCTCCTATTTGGAGGCGTGTGGTCAAGTGAATGGGCAGAATTCCAGTGGAGTGGGCAGGCACAGACCTGATGTGTGGCTCCAGGGGCCCCAGCCTGGAGGGTGTGTGGGCCAGGAGCTGGGGATAGAAGTCTGAAAACACTAACGCGGCTTACGTTTGGGGACATAAGTATGGCAGGCCCGATCTACAGGCTGTGAGGAGAACTCTTTCGGGATATGAAGAAAGAGTGAGTGTGTGAGGCATTTATTCAGGCTTTTTGTCTCTGGATTTTGTGTCAACAATGGCCGTGGAATGGACGAGGAGGCCTCATGGGCCATGGACAAGTCTTCCTCTCTGTGGATTTGGCACGAACCCACGTAATTGTGTTTTGGGTCCATCTTGGGGATGGGAGGAGTCCTTTCAGTTTGGTTACCTCAGGTGTCCCCACCAAAAGAGGAGGGATTTCAAAGCAGAGCCCTGGGGAGGGGCGAATGGACAAACCCGAACTATGGTTAGTTTCCAGCCACTGAGAGGCCTTCCTTGAGGACAGAACTCACGCTGAGGGTCAACAATGTGGTCTTGTGTTTATGCTTTCTTGGCTAAGGCGCTCAAGCATGGGCGGGGCTTATTTGGGTCACTCATGGTCCACACTGTTGGCTCCTACACTGAACGTTGGGCTCCATGCCAACCACATGTATTCTTGCCATGGGGAAGTAGTAGTTCTGATTTTTTTTCATCTCTTTCACCTTTGCTGGGGGGCCGTGATTGGAGAGTTAAGGTCTAGGTTGTGTAGTCTGAAAACCGAGCTTGGGAAGAGATGACGACTTAAGTCCATGACAGGTCCGACGTGCTCAGTGTGGAGCCAGGTCGCTGAGTGTTGGTCGGGAGGGCGGGCATTTCAGGCCTAGGCTGCGTCAGACCCAGGCATTAGTTTTCAGGGTATATTGTATAAATGGGGGGAGAGTCGAGTGCCGTGCAGCTTGATCCTCATTTAGCGTTTCTGGGGTAGCCCCAAGGGCAACGTTTTTTTCTTCTGGAGGGCAGGCAGAGTGCTGCTTTGTGGCTCCGGAATTCCCAAACGTGGATACTGGATGCCCTTTGGGCAAGGAGGTGTGAGGACGGAAGAATGAGAACACAAGTTAGGCGTAGGTTTTCGGGGATGCGAGGGCACGGCAGGCACTATCTGCACATCTGAATCGGGACTTCGTGCATCTGAAGTCAGGGAGGGTTCAGACCTAGGCTCAGGTTGGAGTTTCTGTCCATTATGGTCCTTTCTTGAAGGGGGCAGCATCTCGAGGCCATGGAGGTTTACCCAGGAGGGGAGTTGGGATATGCTCCAAGCCACAAGGATTTTTTCTGATCAACAATTGAGATCTGTTGGATCGCTCCAGGATTGTTTCATACGGAACGACAGCAAAAGCAGGGATCGAAGGATGGAACCCTGGGCAGACTGCCTCGATTCTAACTGTCTCCTAGTTAATAGACAGTTTTGATATGCTAGCTCTAGGGGAGCAACGGAGGGGGCTGAGTTGAAATGGACTCTCCTGCGGATGGGTCCTATTGTGGGTTTGTGTGCATGGAGACCCTTGGCACGGGGCTGGGACACACGGACCCTGAATGCTTCTCCTAACAGAGGTTTTGCGTCATCTCCAAAAGACAAGTTTCCCATGTGGAGACTAGATTTGATCTGATTGGTGCCTCAGGAAAGCCCCACATGCTGATATTGGAAACCAGGCCTCTGATGAGAGATAGCAGGAGGAAACCAAAACAATGGACCCCATTAGGGCCTAGGGCCCTGTCCCGTTCAATCTCCTTCTCTGGGGACATCCATCTACAGTATGAGTGGAGATGGATGCTCAGCTGGTTCCAGGCAGCCCTTGTTTGTCCTGGCGTTCTATACTATGGGGATGGCCTTGGGGACTTTGGAGGTTTCTCCTAGTTTGTATGATTGTGGTCAATGGAAGGGGGCAGAATTCCCGTGGAGTTTGAGAGGCACAGACCTGATGTGTGGCTCCAGGGTCCCCAGGCTGGAGGGTGTGGAAGCCAGGAATGTGGGGATAGAAGTCTGAAAACACACACTCGGCTTGTTTTGGGGACGTAGGTATGGCAGTCCCGATCTACAGACCGTGAGGGGAACTCTTTGGGATAGGAAGAAGAAAAGAGCGAGTGTGAGGCGCTTATTCAGGCTTTTGTCTCTGGATTTTGTGTCAACGATGGGCGTGGAATGTCGGGGAGGCCTCATGGGCCATGGATGAGTCTTCCTCTCTGTGGATTTGGCCCGATCCCAATTTGGGGGTCAATCTGTGGGATGGGAGGAGTCCTTTCAGTTTGGTTACCTCATTCTAAAGCAGAGCACTGGGGAGGGGCGAATGGGACAACACGAACTATGGTTAAAAAAATTGGGGCCTAGGGGCATGGCAAGCCCAATATGCCGTCTCTTGGTCCAGCCACTGAGAGACCTTACTTGGGGACTGGGCTCACGCTGAGGGTCACAATGCGTATTTGTGACCAACGCGGCCCTCAAGCATGGCGGGGTCAAAGGGCCACACTGCTATCAACTACACTGAACGTTGGGCAACACGCCAACCACAAGATTTCTTGCCATGGGGAAGGATTTCTGATTTCTGCCTCATGTTCAACCCTGGGCAGTGATTGGAGAAAACGTCTAGGTTCTGAAGCCTGAAAAACCGAAGTTGGGAAGAGATGACGACCTAAGGCTTTGGCAGGTCCGATGTGTTCAGTGTGAGTCCAGCTGGCTGGGTGTGGGTCGGGGAGGTCCAGGCTCAGGCTGTGACAGACAGAAAGGGCATGAGTGCCCAGGGCATCCTGTAGAATTGGGGTACAGTCACGTGGCGAAAAAGGTTGATCCTCCTTTGGGGCTTCTGGTTAGCCCCAGAGGGTAATGTTTTTTTTCTTCTGGACGGCAGGCAGAGGGCTGCATTGTAGTTCTGGAATTGCCAAACTGGAGGGCTTGTGGGCCAGGAGTTGAGGACAGAAGTCTGAGAACACAAGCAACCTTAGGTTTCTGGGCGAGGGCATGGCAGGTACGCTCTGCAGAGCTGAAACGAGATCTCGTGCATCTGAAATCAGGTGAGGATCTGACGAAACGCTCAGGTTGGAGTTTCTGTCCCTTATGGCCCTCTTCATGAAGAGGTGGTGGTGGATCACGAGGCCATGGAATTTTTCCCACGATGGGAGTTGTGAGATGCTCCAAACCTTAAAGATTCTTCTGCAGGGCGATTGAGACCTGTTGGTTGGCTCCAGGACTTCCCATACGGATCGATTCCGAGTAGGGTTCTAAGGATGGATGGCTGGGAAGCCCGACTCTCATTCCTCTTGTGTCCTAGTGACAAGACAGGTTAGATCTGCTGGATCTGGGGGAGAAACTGAGAGGGTTGAGTTTGAAATGGACTCTCTTGTGGATGGGTCCTAATGTGGGTTTGTGTCCATGGAGAACTTGGAATGAGGCAGTGGCACAGGGTCCCTGAAGGGTTCTCCTAACCAGAGGCTTTGACACAGCTCCAACGTGCATGATTCCCACGTGGAGACGAGATTTGTTCTGATGGGTGCCTCAAGAAACAGCCATATGCTGCTATTGGAATCCAGGCCTCTGAGGAGAGATGCCTGGACAACAAAGCAATGGATCCGATTAGGATCTAGGGGCCTGCTCATTCCAATTTACCTCTGGGGACATCTGTCCACGGGTCTAAGTGCAGGTAGATGCTCAGCTGGTGTCAGACCGCCCCTTGTTTTTCCTGGGCAGTCAACACTATTGGGATGGCCCCGGGCACTTTGGAGGTTTATCATCCTATTTCTAGGTTTGTGGGCCAATGGAATGGGCAGAAAATCCCAGGTACAGTCCTCAGGTTTGGCTCCAAGAAACCTGTGCCTGTAGGTTTTTGTGGGCCAGGGCTGGTGGGGACACTTGTCTGAAAACACACAAACCCGGCTTAGGTTTCAGGTCGTAGGTATTGCAGGACTGATCTACAGACCGTGAGGAGAAACTCTTCAGGATATGAACAAGGGGGCGAGTGTGAGACGCTTGCTCAAGATTTTGTCTCTGGATATTGTGTCACTGATGGCCGTGGAATGTCCGGGGTGGCCTCATGGGCCCATGGACGAGTCTTCCTCTCTGGGCATTTGGGCCCGATCCCAAGAGTTTGGGGTTATTCTTTGAGATGGGAGGAGTCCGTTTTGTTTTGTTTTCACCTCAGGTGTCCCACCAAAAGAGAGTTTCCAGAGCAGAGCCCTGGGGAGGGGCGACTGGACAACCAGAAAGCTGGTTAAAACTTGGGGCCTAGGGGCATGGCAAGCCCCATTATGACGTCTAATGGTCCAGCCACTGAGAGGACTTACTAGAGGACAGGACTCACGCTGAGGGTCACAATGCGTGTTTGTGTGCCCTCTTCGTACTCAAGCATGGGCGGGGCCTCATGGTGTGAACGCTGGTTTCTCCTACACTGAACGTGGGACAAACATGCCAACCACAAGGTTTCTTGCCATAGGGGGAAGGAGGAGTTCTGATTTTCTGCATCACATTCACCCCTTGGCGGGGTGTGGAGTTAAGGTCTATGTCCTGAAGCCTGAGAAGCTAGGTTGGGAATAGATGACGAGCTAAGGCCATGGCGGGTCTGTTGTGCTCAGTGTGCGGTCAGCTGTCTGGGTGTTGGTCAGGAAAGTCCGGGCTCAGGCTGTGTCAGACAGTGTATTAGTGCCCAGATTTGTCGATATAATTTGTGTACAGAAGGGTGCCGTGTAGGTCTATCCTCATTTCGGGTGTCTGGGGAAGCTCCATAGGGCAACATTTTGCTTTTTATCTGGAGGGGCAGGCAGAGTGCTGCCTGGTGTTGGGTCCAGAATTGCCAAACGTGAGGTCTTGGGGGCCAGGAGTGTGAGGACGGGACATTGGAGAACAGAAGTTTCACATAGGTTTTAAGGGCGAGGGCAAGGCCGGCACACTCTGCAGAGCTGCATCGAGATGTCGTGCATCTGAATTCAGGGCGAGGATCAGACGTTGGCTCAGGTTGGAGTTCCTGTCCATGATTTCCCCTTCAGAAAAGGGGGTGGGGGCTTCAGAAAGCCATCACGGTTTTCCCACGTTGGGAGTTGTGAGATGCTCCAAAACGCAAGGATTCCTTCTGCAGGACATTTGAGACCTTTTGGATGGGTCCAGGACGTTCCATATGGAACGACGCCAGAGCCCAGGGTTCTAAGGGCGGAGCCCTGGGCAAGCCGCCCCTCGCATCTCAATCGTCTCCTAGCGACAAGACAGGTTCTATCTGCTGGCTCTGGCGGAGCAACCGAGAAGCCAGAGTTGAAATGGACTCTCCTGCGGATGGATCCTAATGTGGGTTTGTGTCCATGGAGACCTTGGAAAGGGGTGGGGGTGGCACCCGGGCCCTGAAGGATTCTCCTAACCGGAAGTTTTGACACAGTTCCAGCCTGCTATTTTCCCATGTCGAGACAAGAGATTTGCCTCCGGAAAACCCCCGCATGCTGGTATTTGAAAACATGCCTCTGAGGAGAGATGCCTGGAAACCAAAGCAATGGATCCGATTACGGCCTAGGGACCTGTGAGGTTCAATCTACTACCCTGGTGACATCCAACTACGGTATGAGTGGAGGTAGATGCTCAGCTGTTGTCAGACGCCCTTGTTTGTCCCGGGCGGCCCTACACAATTGGGATGGCTTCAGGGACTGTGGAGGTTTCTCCTAATGGGGAGGCGTGTGTGGTCAAGTGAATGGGCAGAATTCCAGTGGAGTGGGCAGGCACAGACCTGATGTGTGGCTCCAGGGGCCCCAGCCTGGAGGGTGTGTGGGGCCAGGAGCGTGGGGATAGAAGTCTGAAAACACTAACGCGGCTTACGTTTGGGGACATAAGTATGGCAGGCCCGATCTACAGGCCCTGAGGAGAACTCTTCGGGATATGAAGAAAGAGTGAGTGTGAGGCATTTATTCAGGCTTTTGTCTCTGGATTTTGTGTCAACAATGGCCGTGGAATGTCGAGGAGGCCTCATGGGCCATGGACAAGTCTTCCTCTCTGTGGATTTGGCACGAACCCAATTGTTTTGGGTCCATCTTGGGGGATGGGAGGAGTCCTTTCAGTTTGGTTACCCTCAGGTGTCCCACCAAAAGAGGGATTTCAAAGCAGAGCCCTGGGGAGGGGCGAATGGACAAAAACCGAACTATGGTTAGTTCCAGCCACTGAGAGGCCTTCCTTGAGGACAGAACTCACGCTGAGGGTCACAATGTGTGTTTATGCCTTCTAGGCGCTCAAGCATGGGCGGGAATCATGGTCCACACTGTTGCTCCTACACTGAACGTTGGGCTCCATGCCAACCACATGTATTCTTGCCATGGGGAAGTAGTAGTTCTGATTTTTTTTATCTCTTTCACCGCTGGGCCGTGATTGGAGTTAAGGTCTAGGTTGTGTAGTCTGAAAACCGAGCTTGGGAAGAGATGACGACTTAAGTCCATGACAGGTCCGACGTGCTCAGTGTGGAGCCAGGTCGCTGAGTGTTGGTCGGGAAGTTCAGGCCTAGGCTGCGTCAGACCAGGCATTAGTTTTCAGGGTATATTGTATAATTGGGGGAGAGTCGAGTGCCGTGCAGCTTGATCCTCATTTAGCGTTTCTGGGTAGCCCCAAGGGCAACGTTTTTCTTCTGGAGGGCAGGCAGAGTGCTGCTTTGTGGCTCCGGAATTCCCAAAACTGGATGCCCTTTGGGCAAGGAGTGTGAGGACGGAAGAATGAGAACACAAGTTAGGCGTAGGTTTCGGGGCGAGGGGCACGGCAGGCACTATCTGCACATCTGAATCGGGACTTCGTGCATCTGAAGTCAGGGAGGGTTCAGACCTAGGCTCAGGTTGGAGTTTCTGTCCATTATGGTCCTTTCTTGAAGGGGGGCAGCATCTCGAGGCCATGGAGGTTTTTACCCAGGAGGGGAGTTGGGATATGCTCCAAGCCACAAGGATTTTTTTCTGATCAACAATTGAGATCTGTTGGATCGCTCCAGGATGTTTCATACGGAACGACAGCAAAGCAGGGATCGAAGGATGGAACCCTGGGCAGACTGCCTCGATTCTAACTGTCTCCTAGTTAATAGACAGTTTTGATATGCTAGCTCTAGGGGAGCAACGGAGGGGGCTGAGTTTGAAATGGACTCTCCTGCGGATGGGTCCTATTGTGGGTTTGTGTGCATGGAGACCTTGGCACGGGGCGGTGGCACACGGACCCGTGAATGCTTCTCCTAACCAGAGGTTTTGCGTCATCTCCAAAAGACAAGTTTCCCATGTGGAGACTAGATTTGATCTGATTGGTGCCTCAGGAAAAGCCCCACATGCTGATATTGGAAACCAGGCCTCTGATGAGAGATAGCAGGAAACCAAAACAAATGGACCCCATTAGGGCCTAGGGCCCTGTCCCGTTCAATGCTCCTTCTCTGGGGACATCCATCTACAGTATGAGTGGAGATGGATGCTCAGCTGGTTCCAGGCAGCCCTTGTTTGTCCTGGGCGTTCTATACTATGGGGATGGCCTTGGGGACTTTGGAGGTTTCTCCGAGTTTTGTATGATTGTGGTCAATGGAAGGGGCAGAATTCCCGTGGAGTTGAGAGGCACAGACCTGATGTGTGGCTCCAGGGTCCCCAGGCTGGAGGGTGTGGAAGCCAGGAAATGTGGGGATAGAAGTCTGAAAACACACACTCGGCTTGTTTTGGGGACGTAGGTATGGCAGTCCCGATCTACAGACCGTTGAGGGGAACTCTTTGGGATAGGAAGAAAGAGCGAGTGTGAGGCGCTTATTCAGGCTTTTGTCTCTGGATTTTGTGTCAACGATGGGCGTGGAATGTCGGGGAGGCCTCATGGGCCATGGATGAGTCTTCCTCTCTGTGGATTTGGCCCGATCCCAATTTGGGGGTCAATCTGTGGGATGGGAGGAGTCCTTTCAGTTTGGTTACCTCATTCTAAAGCAGAGCACTGGGGGAGGGGCGAATGGACAACACGAACTATGGTTAAAAATTGGGGCCTAGGGGCATGGCAAGCCCAATATGCCGTCTCTTGGTCCAGCCACTGAGAGACCTTACTTGGGGACTGGGCTCACGCTGAGGGTCACAATGCGTATTTGTGACCAAACGCGGCCCTCAAAGCATGGCGGGGGTCAAAGGGCCACACTGCTATCAACTACACTGAACGTTGGGCAACACGCCAACCACAAGATTTCTTGCCATGGGGAAGGATTTCTGATTTCTGCCTCATGTTCAACCCCTGGGCAGTGATTGGAGAAAACGTCTAGGTTCTGAAGCCTGAAAACCGAAGTTGGGAAGAGATGACGACCTAAGGCTTTGGCAGGTCCGATGTGTTCAGTGTGAGTCCAGCTGGCTGGGTGTGGGTCGGGAGGTCCAGGCTCAGGCTGTGACAGAAAGGGCATGAGTGCCCAGGGCATCCTGTAGAATTGGGGTACAGTCACGTGGCGAAAAGGTTGATCCTCCTTTGGGGCTTCTGGTTAGCCCCAGAGGGTAATGTTTTTTCTTCTGGACGGCAGGCAGAGGGCTGCATTGTAGTTCTGGAATTGCCAAACTGGAGGGCTTGTGGGCCAAGAGTTGAGGACAGAAGTCTGAGAACACAAGCAACCTTAGGTTTCTGGGCGAGGGCATGGCAGGTACGCTCTGCAGAGCTGAAACGAGATCTCGTGCATCTGAAATCAGGTGAGGATCTGACGAACGCTCAGGTTGGAGTTTCTGTCCCTTATGGCCCTCTTCATGAAGAGGGTGGTGGATCACGAGGCCATGGAATTTTTCCCACGATGGGAGTTGTGAGATGCTCCAAACCTTAAAGATTCTTCTGCAGGGCGATTGAGACCTGTTGGTTGGCTCCAGGACTTCCCATACGGATCGATTCCGAGTAGGGTTCTAAGGATGGATGGCTGGGAAGCCCGACTCTCATTCCTCTTGTGTCCTAGTGACAAGACAGGTTAGATCTGCTGGATCTGGGGGAGAAACTGAGAGGGTTGAGTTGAAATGGACTCTCTTGTGGATGGGTCCTAATGTGGGTTTGTGTCCATGGAGAACTTGGAATGAGGCAGTGGCACAGGGTCCCTGAAGGGTTCTCCTAACCAGAGGCTTTGACACAGCTCCAACGTGCATGATTCCCACGTGGAGACGAGATTTGTTCTGATGGGTGCCTCAAGAAACAGCCATATGCTGCTATTGGAATCCAGGCCTCTGAGGAGAGATGCCTGGACAACAAAGCAATGGATCCGATTAGGATCTAGGGGCCTGCTCATTCCAATTTACCTCTGGGGGACATCTGTCCACGGGTCTAAGTGCAGGTAGAGATGCTCAGCTGGTGTCAGACCGCCCTTGTTTTTCCTGGGCAGTCAACACTATTGGGATGGCCCCGGGCTCTTTGGAGGTTTATCATCCTGTTTCTAGGTTTGTGGCCAATGGAATGGGCAGAAATCCCAGGTACAGTCCTCAGGTTTGGCTCCAAGAACCTGTGCCTGTAAGTTTTGTGGGCCATGGCGGTGGGGACACTTGTCTGAAAACACAAACCCGGCTTACGTTTCAGGTCGTAGGTATTGCAGGACTGATCTACAGACCGTGAGGAGAACTCTTCAGGATATGAACAAGGGGGCGAGTGTGAGACGCTTGCTCAAGATTTTGTCTCTGGATATTGTGTCACTGATGGCCGTGGAATGTCCGGGTGGCCTCATGGGCCATGGACGAGTCTTCCTCTCTGGGCATTTGGCCCGATCCCAAGAGTTCGGGGTTATTCTTTGAGATGGGAGGAGTCCGTTTTGTTTTGTTTTCACCTCAGGTGTCCCACCAAAAGAGAGTTTCCAGAGCGGAGCCCTGGGGAGGGGCGACTGGACAACCAGAAAGCTGGTTAAAAACTTGGGGCCTAGGGGCATGGCAAGCCCATTATGACGTCTAATGGTCCAGCCACTGAGAGGACTTACTAGAGGACAGGACTCACGCTGAGGGTCACAATGCGTGTTTGTGCCCTCTTCGTACTCAAGCATGGGCGGGGGCCTCATGGTGAACGCTGGTTTCTCCTACACTGAACGTGGGACAACAACATGCCACCACAAGGTTTCTTGCCATAGGGAAGGAGGAGTTCTGATTTCTGCATCACATTCACCCCTTGGCGGGGTGTGGAGTTAAGGTCTATGTCCTGAAGCCTGAGAAGCTAGGTTGGGAATAGATGACGAGCTAAGGCCATGGCGGGTCTGTTGTGCTCAGTGTGCGGGTCAGCTGTCTGGTGTGTTGGTCAGGAAGTCCGGGCTCAGGCTGTGTCAGACAGTGTATTAGTGCCCAGATTTGTCGATATAATTTGTGTACAGAAGGGTGCCGTGTAGGTCTATCCTCATTTCGGGTGTCTGGGAAGCTCCATAGGGCAACATTTTGCTTTTTATCTGGAGGGCAGGCAGAGTGCTGCCTTGTGGGTCCAGAATTGCCAAACGTGAGGTCTTGGGGGCCAGGAGTGTGAGGACGGACATTGGAGAACAGAAGTTTCACATAGGTTTAAGGGCGAGGGCAAGGCCGGCACACACTCTGCAGAGCTGCATCGAGATGTCGTGCATCTGAATTCAGGGGCGAGAGGATCAGACGTTGGCTCAGGTTGGAGTTCCTGTCCATGATTTCCCCTTCAGAAAGGGGGTGGGGGCTTCAGAAAGCCATCACGGTTTTTCCCACGTTGGGAGTTGTGAGATGCTCCAAAACGCAAGGATTCCTCCATGCAGGACATTTGAGACCTTTTGGATGGGTCCAGGACGTTCCATATGGAACGACGCCAGAGCAGGGTTCTAAGGGCGGAGCCCTGGGCAAGCCGCCTCGCATCTCAATCGTCTCCTAGCGACAAGACAGGTTCTATCTGCTGGCTCTGGCGGAGCAACCGAGAAGCCAGAGTTGAAATGGACTCTCCTGCGGATGAATCCTAATGTGGGTTTGTGTCCATGGAGACCTTGGAAAGGGGTGGTGGCACCGGTCCCTGAAGGCTTCTCCTAACCGGAAGTTTTGACACAGTTCCAGCCAGCCTGCTATTTTCCCCATGTCGAGACAAGATTTGCCTCCGGAAACCCCCGCATGCTGGTATTTGAAAACATGCCTCTGAGGAGAGATGCCTGGAAACCAAAGCAATGGATCCGATTACGGCCTAGGGACCTGTGAGGTTCAATCTACTACCCTGGTGACATCCAACTACGGTATGAGTGGAGGTAGATGCTCAGCTGTTGTCAGACGCCCTTGTTTGTCCCGGGCGGCCTACACAATTGGGATGGCCTCAGGGACTGTGGAGGTTTCTCCTAATTTGGAGGCGTGTGGTCAAGTGAATGGGCAGAATTCCAGTGGAGTGGGCAGGCACAGACCTGATGTGTGGCTCCAGGGGCCCCAGCCTGGAGGGTGTGTGGGCCAGGAGCGTGGGGATAGAAGTCTGAAAACACTAACGCGGCTTACGTTTGGGGACATAAGTATGGCAGGCCCGATCTACAGGCCCTGAGGAGAACTCTTCGGGATATGAAGAAAGAGTGAGTGTGAGGGCATTTATTCAGGCTTTTGTCTCTGGATTTTGTGTCAACAATGGCCGTGGAATGTCGAGGAGGCCTCATGGGCCACGGACAAGTCTTCCTCTCTGTGGATTTGGCACGTACCCAATTGTTTTGGGTCCATCTTGGGGATGGGAGGAGTCCTATCAGTTTGGTTACCTCAGGCGTCCCACCAAAAGAGGGATTTCAAAGCAGAGCCCTGGGGAGGGGCGAATGGGCAAACCGAACTATGGTTAGTTCCAGCCACTGAGAGGCCTTCCTTGAGGACAGAACTCACGCTGAGGGTCACAATATGGGTTTATGCTTTCTAGGCGCTCAAGCATGGGCGGGAATCATGGTCCACACTGTTGCTCCTACACTGAACAGTTGGGCTCCATGCCAACCACATCTATTCTTGCCATGGGGAAGTAGTAGTTCTGATTTTTTTCATCTCTTTCACCGCTGGGTCGTGATTGGAGTTAAGGTCTAGGTTGTGTAGTCTGAAAACCGAGCTTGGGAAGAGATGACGACTTAAGTCCATGACAGGTTCACCGTGCTGAGTGTGGAGCCAGGTCGCTGAGTGTTGGTCGGGAGGTTCAGGCCTAGGCTGCGTCAGACCAGGCATTAGTTTTCAGGGTATATTGTATAATTGGGGGAGAGTCGAGTGCCGTGCAGCTTGATCCTCATTTAGCGTTTCTGGGTAGCCCCAAGGGCAACGTTTTTTCTTCTGGAGGGCAGGCAGAGTGCTGCTTTGTGGCTCCGGAATTCCAAAATGGATGCCCTTTGGGCAAGGAGTGTGAGGACGGAAGAATGAGAACACAAGTTAGTCGTAGGTTTTCGGGACGAGGGCACGGCAGGCACTCTCTGCACATCTGAATCGGGACTTCGTACATCTGAAGTCAGGGAGAGGTTCAGACCTAGGCTCAGGTTGGAGTTTCTGTCCATTATGGCCCTTTCTTGAAGGGGGAAGCATCTCGAAGCCATGGAGGTTTACGAGGAGGGGAGTTGGGATATGCTCCAAGCCACAAGGATTTTTTCTGATCAACAATTGAGATCTGTTGGATCACTCCTGGATGTTTCATAAGGAACGACAGCAAAGCAGGGATCGAAGGATGGAACCCTGGGCAGACTGCCTCGATTCTAACTGTCTCCCAGTTAACAGACAGTTTTGATATGCTAGCTCTAGGGGAGCAACGGAGGGGCCTGAGTTGAAATGGACTCTCCCGCGGATGGGTCCTATTGTGGGTTTGTGTGCATGGAGACCTTGGCACAGGGCTGTGGCACACGGACCCTGAATGCTTCTCCTAACCAGAGGTTTTGCATCATCTCCAAAAGACAAGTTTCCCATGTGGAGACTAGATTTGATCTGATTGGTGCCTCAGGAAAGCCCCACATGCTGATATTGGAAACCAGGCCCTCTGATGAGAGATAGCAGGAAACCAAAACAATGGACCCCATTAGGGCCTAGGGCCCTGTCCCGTTCAATCTCCTTCTCTGGGGACATCCATCTACAGTATGAGTGGATATGGATGCTCAGCTGGTTCCAGGCAGCCCTTGTTTGTCCTGGGCGTTCTATACTATGGGGATGGCCTTGGGGACTTTGGAGGTTTCTCCGAGTTTGTATGATTGTGGTCAATGGAAGGGGCAGAATTCCCGTGGAGTTGAGAGGCACAGACCTGATGTGTGGCTCCAGGGTCCCCAGGCTGGAGGGTGTGGAAGCCAGGAATGTGGGGATAGAAGTCTGAAAACACACACTCGGCTTGTTTTTGGGGACGTAGGTATGGCAGTCCCGATCTACAGACCGTGAGGGGAACTCTTTGGGATAGGAAGAAAGAGCGAGTGTGAGGCGCTTATTCAGGCTTTTGTCTCTGGATTTTGTGTCAACGATGGGCGTGGAATGTCGGGGAGGCCTCATGGGCCATGGATGAGTCTTCCTCTCTGTGGATTTGGCCCGATCCCAATTTGGGGGTCAATCTGTGGGATGGGAGGAGTCCTTTCAGTTTGGTTACCTCATTCTAAAGCAGAGCACTGGGGAGGGGGCGAATGGACAACACGAACTATGGTTAAAAATTGGGGCCTAGGGGCATGGCAAGCCCAATATGCCGTCTCTTGGTCCAGCCACTGAGAGACCTTACTTGGGGACTGGGCTCACGCTGAGGGTCACAATGCGTATTTGTGACCAACGCGGCCCTCAAGCATGGCGGGGTCAAAGGGCCACACTGCTATCAACTACACTGAACGTTGGGCAACACGCCAACCACAAGATTTCTTGCCATGGGGAAGGATTTCTGATTTCTGCCTCATGTTCAACCCTGGGCAGTGATTGGAGAAAACGTCTAGGTTCTGAAGCCTGAAAACCGAAGTTGGGAAGAGATGACGACCTAAGGCTTTGGCAGGTCCGATGTGTTCAGTGTGAGTCCAGCTGGCTGGGTGTGGGTCGGGAGGTCCAGGCTCAGGCTGTGACAGAAAGGGCATGAGTGCCCAGGGCATCCTGTAGAATTGGGGTACAGTCACGTGGAGAAAAGGTTGATCCTCCTTTGGGGCTTCTGGTTAGCCCCAGAGGGTAATGTTTTTTCTTCTGGACGGCAGGCAGAGGGCTGCATTGTAGTTCTGGAATTGCCAAACTGGAGGGCTTGTGGGCCAAGAGTTGAGGACAGAAGTCTGAGAACACAAGCAACCTTAGGTTTCTGGGCGAGGGCATGGCAGGTACGCTCTGCAGAGCTGAAACGAGATCTCGTGCATCTGAAATCAGGTGAGGATCTGACGAACGCTCAGGTTGGAGTTTCTGTCCCTTATGGCCCTCTTCATGAAGAGGTGGTGGATCACGAGGCCATGGAATTTTTCCCACGATGGGAGTTGTGAGATGCTCCAAACCTTAAAGATTCTTCTGCAGGGCGATTGAGACCTGTTGGTTGGCTCCAGGACTTCCCATACGGATCGATTCCGAGTAGGGTTCTAAGGATGGATGGCTGGGAAGCCCGACTCTCATTCCTCTTGTGTCCTAGTGACAAGACAGGTTAGATCTGCTGGATCTGGGGGAGAAACTGAGAGGGTTGAGTTGAAAATGGACTCTCTTGTGGATGGGTCCTAATGTGGGTTTGTGTCCATGGAGAACTTGGAATGAGGCAGCGGCACAGGGTCCCTGAAGGGTTCTCCTAACCAGAGGCTTTGACACAGCTCCAACGTGCATGATTCCCACGTGGAGACGAGATTTGTTCTGATGGGTGCCTCAAGAAACAGCCATATGCTGCTATTGGAATCCAGGCCTCTGAGGAGAGATGCCTGGACAACAAAGCAATGGATCCGATTAGGATCTAGGGGCCTGCTCATTCCAATTTACCTCTGGGGACATCTGTCCACGGGTCTAAGTGCAGGTAGATGCTCAGCTGGTGTCAGACCGCCCTTGTTTTTCCTGGGCAGTCAACACTATTGGGATGGCCCCAGGCACTTTGGAGGTTTATCATCCTATTTCTAGGTTTGTGGCCAATGGAATGGGCATAATTCCCAGGTACAGTCCTCAGGTTTGGCTCCAAGAACCTGTGCCTGTAAGTTTTGTGGGCCATGGCTGTGGGGGACACTTGTCTGAAAACACAAATCCGGCTTAGGTTTCAGGTCGTAGGTATTGCAGGACTGATCTACAGACCGTGAGGAGAACTCTTCAGGTTATGAACAAGGGGGCGAGTGTGAGACGCTTGCTCAAGATTTTGTCTCTGGATATTGTGTCACTGATGGCCGTGGAATGTCCGGGTGGCCTCATGGGCCATGGACGAGTCTTCCTCTCTGGGCATTTGGCCCGATCCCAAGAGTTCAGGGTTATTCTTTGAGATGGGAGGAGTCCATTTTGTTTTGTTTTTACCTCAGTTGTCCCACCAAAAGAGAGTTTCCAGGGCAGAGCCCTGGGGAGGGGCGACTCCACAACCAGAAAGCTGGTTAAAACTTGGGGCCTAGGGGCATGGCAAGCCCATTATGACGTCTAATGGTCCAGCCACTGAGAGGACTTACTAGAGGACAGGACTCACGCTGAGGGTCACAATGCGTGTTTGTGCCCTCTTCGTACTCAAGCATGGGCGGGGCCTCATGGTGAACGCTGGTTTCTCCTACACTGAACGTGGGACAACATGCCAACCACAAGGTTTCTTGCCATAGGGAAGGAGGAGTTCTGATTTCTGCATCACATTCACCCCTTGGCGGGGTGTGGAGTTAAGGTCTATGTCCTGAAGCCTGAGAAGCTAGGTTGGGAATAGATGACGAGCTACGGCCATGGCGGGTCTGTTGTGCTCCGTGTGCGGTCAGCTGTCTGGGTGTTGGTCAGGAAGTCCGGGCTCAGGCTGTGTCAGACAGTGTATTAGTGCCCAGATTTGTCGATATAATTTGTGTACAGAAGGGTGCCGTGTAGGTCTATCCTCATTTCGGGTGTCTGGGAAGCTCCATAGGGCAACATTTTGCTTTTTATCTGGAGGGCAGGCAGAGTGCTGCCTTGTGGGTCCAGAATTGCCAAACGTGAGGTCTTGGGGGCCAGGAGTGTGA
This sequence comes from Mustela putorius furo, assembly GCF_011764305.1. Classification (NCBI taxonomy): domain Eukaryota; kingdom Metazoa; phylum Chordata; class Mammalia; order Carnivora; family Mustelidae; genus Mustela; species Mustela putorius. The sequence goes on along the minus strand of NW_025422101.1, from coordinate 532,136 downwards.
GGACGGACATTGGAGAACAGAAGTTTCACATAGGTTTAAGGGCGAGGGCAAGGCCGGCACACTCTGCAGAGCTGCATCGAGATGTCGTGCATCTGAATTCAGGGCGAGGATCAGACGTTGGCTCAGGTTGGAGTTCCTGTCCATGATTTCCCCTTCAGAAAGGGCGTGGGGGGCTTCAGAAAGCCATCACGGTTTTCCCACGTTGGGAGTTGTGAGATGCTCCAAAACGCAAGGATTCCTTCTGCAGGACATTTGAGACCTTTTGGATGGGTCCAGGACGTTCCATATGGAACGACGCCAGAGCAGGGTTCTAAGGGTGGAGCCCTGGGCAAGCCGCCTCGCATCTCAATCGTCTCCTAGCGACAAGACAGGTTCTATCTGCTGGCTCTGGCGGAGCAACCGAGAAGCCAGAGTTGAAATGGACTCTCCTGCGGATGAATCCTAATGTGGGTTTGTGTCCATGGAGACCTTGGAAAGGGGTGGTGGCACCGGTCCCTGAAGGCTTCTCCTAACCGGAAGTTTTGACACAGTTCCAGCCTGCTATTTTCCCATGTCGAGACAAGATTTGCCTCCGGAAACCCCCCCGCATGCTGGTATTTGAAAACATGCCTCTGAGGAGAGATGCCTGGAAACCAAAGCAATGGATCCGATTACGGCCTAGGGACCTGTGAGGTTCAATCTACTACCCTGGTGACATCCAACTACGGTATGAGTGGAGGTAGATGCTCAGCTGTTGTCAGACGCCCTTGTTTGTCCCGGGCGGCCTACACAATTGGGATGGCCTCAGGGACTGTGGAGGTTTCTCCTAATTTGGAGGCGTGTGGGTCAAGTGAATGGGCAGAATTCCAGTGGAGTGGGCAGGCACAGACCTGATGTGTGGCTCCAGGGGCCCCAGCCTGGAGGGTGTGTGGGCCAGGAGCGTGGGGATAGAAGACTGAAAACACTAACGCGGCTTACGTTTGGGGACATAAGTATGGCAGGCCCGATCTACAGGCCCTGAGGAGAACTCTTCGGGATATGAAGAAAGAGTGAGTGTGAGGCATTTATTCAGGCTTTTGTCTCTGGATTTTGTGTCAACAATGGCCGTGGAATGTCGAGGAGGCCTCATGGGCCACGGACAAGTCTTCCTCTCTGTGGATTTGGCACGTACCCAATTGTTTTGGGTCCATCTTGGGGATGGGAGGAGTCCTATCAGTTTGGTTACCTCAGGCGTCCCCACCAAAAGAGGGATTTTCAAAGCAGAGCCCTGGGGAGGGGCGAATGGACAAACCGAACTATGGTTAGTTCCAGCCCCACTGAGAGGCCTTCCTTGAGGACAGAACTCACGCTGAGGGTCACAATATGGGTTTATGCTTTCTAGGCGCTCAAGCATGGGCGGGAATCATGGTCCACACTGTTGCTCCTACACTGAACGTTGGGGTCCATGCCAACCACATCTATTCTTGCCATGGGGAAGTAGTAGTTCTGATTTTTTTTCATCTCTTTCACCGCTGGGTCGTGATTGGAGTTAAGGTCTAGGTTGTGTAGTCTGAAAACCGAGCTTGGGAAGAGATGACGACTTAAGTCCATGACAGGTTCACCGTGCTGAGTGTGGAGCCAGGTCGCTGAGTGTTGGTCGGGAGGTTCAGGCCTAGGCTGCGTCAGACCAGGCATTAGTTTTCAGGGTATATTGTATAATTGGGGGAGAGTCGAGTGCCGTGCAGCTTGATCCTCATTTAGCGTTTCTGGGTAGCCCCAAGGGCAACGTTTTTCTTCTGGAGGGCAGGCAGAGTGCTGCTTTGTGGCTCCGGAATTCCCAAAATGGATGCCCTTTGGGCAAGGAGTGTGAGGACGGAAGAATGAGAACACAAGTTAGTCATAGTTTTCGGGACGAGGGCACGGCAGGCACTCTCTGCACATCTGAATCGGGACTTCGTACATCTGAAGTCAGGGAGAGGTTCAGACCTAGGCTCAGGTTGGAGTTTCTGTCCATTATGGCCCTTTCTTGAAGGGGGAAGCATCTCGAAGCCATGGAGGTTTACGAGGAGGGGAGTTGGGATATGCTCCAAGCCACAAGGATTTTTTCTGATCAACAATTGAGATCTGTTGGATCACTCCTGGTTGTTTCATAAGGAACGACAGCAAAGCAGGGATCGAAGGATGGAACCCTGGGCAGACTGCCTCGATTCTAACTGTCTCCTAGTTAACAGACAGTTTTGATATGCTAGCTCTAGGGGAGCAACGGAGGGGCCTGAGTTGAAATGGACTCTCCCGCGGATGGGTCCTATTGTGGGTTTGTGTGCATGGAGACCTTGGCACAGGGCAGTGGCACACGGACCCTGAATTCTTCTCCTAACCAGAGGTTTTGCATCATCTCCAAAAGACAAGTTTCCCATGTGGAGACTAGATTTGATCTGATTGGTGCCTCAGGAAAGCCCCACATGCTGATATTGGAAACCAGGCCTCTGATGAGAGATAGCAGGAAACCAAAACAATGGACCCCATTAGGGCCTAGGGCCCTGTCCCGTTCAACCTCCTTCTCTGGGGACATCCATCTACAGTATGAGTGGATATGGATGCTCAGCTGGTTCCAGGCAGCCCTTGTTTGTCCTGGGCGTTCTATACTATGGGGATGGCCTTGGGGACTTTGGAGGTTTCTCCGAGTTTGTATGATTGTGGTCAATGGAAGGGGCAGAATTCCCGTGGAGTTGAGAGGCACAGACCGGATGTGTGGCTCCAGGGTCCCCAGGCTGGAGGGTGTGGAAGCCAGGAATGTGGGGATAGAAGTCTGAAAACACACACTCGGCTTGTTTTGGGGACGTAGGTATGGCAGTCCCGATCTACAGACCGTGAGGGGAACTCTTTGGGATAGGAAGAAAGAGCGAGTGTGAGGCGCTTATTCAGGCTTTTGTCTCTGGATTTTGTGTCAACGATGGGCGTGGAATGTCGGGGAGGCCTCATGGGCCATGGATGAGTCTTCCTCCCTGTGGATTTGGCCCGATCCCAATTTGGGGGTCAATCTGTGGGATGGGAGGAGTCCTTTCAGTTTGGTTACCTCATTCTAAAGCAGAGCACTGGGGAGGGGCGAATGGACAACACGAACTATGGTTAAAAATTGGGGCCTAGGGGCATGGCAAGCCCAATATGCCGTCTCTTGGTCCAGCCACTGAGAGACCTTACTTGGGGACTGGGCTCACGCTGAGGGTCACAATGCGTATTTGTGACCAACGCGGCCCTCAAGCATGGCGGGGTCAAAGGGCCACACTGCTATCAACTACACTGAACGTTGGGCAACACGCCAACCACAAGAGATTTCTTGCCATGGGGAAGGATTTCTGATTTCTGCCTCATGTTCAACCCTGGGCAGTGATTGGAGAAAACGTCTAGGTTCTGAAGCCTGAAAACCGAAGTTGGGAAGAGATGACGACCTAAGGCTTTGGCAGGTCCGATGTGTTCAGTGTGAGTCCAGCTGGCTGGGTGTGGGTCGGGAGGTCCAGGCTCAGGCTGTGACAGAAAGGGCATGAGTGCCCAGGGCATCCTGTAGAATTGGGGTACAGTCACGTGGAGAAAAGGTTGATCCTCCTTTGGGGCTTCTGGTTAGCCCCAGAGGGTAATGTTTTTTCTTCTGGACGGCAGGCAGAGGGCTGCATTGTAGTTCTGGAATTGCCAAACTGGAGGGCTTGTGGGCCAAGAGTTGAGGACAGAAGTCTGAGAACACAAGCAACCTTAGGTTTCTGGGCGAGGGCATGGCAGGTACGCTCTGCAGAGCTGAAACGAGATCTCGTGCATCTGAAATCAGGTGAGGATCTGACGAACGCTCAGGTTGGAGTTTCTGTCCCTTATGGCCCTCTTCATGAAGAGGTGGTGGATCACGAGGCCATGGAATTTTTCCCACGATGGGAGTTGTGAGATGCTCCAAACCTTAAAGATTCTTCTGCAGGGCGATTGAGACCTGTTGGTTGGCTCCAGGACTTCCCATACGGATCGATTCCGAGTAGGGTTCTAAGGATGGATGGCTGGGAAGCCCGACTCTCATTCCTCTTGTGTCCTAGTGACAAGACAGGTTAGATCTGCTGGATCTGGGGGAGAAACTGAGAGGGTTGAGTTGAAATGGACTCTCTTGTGGATGGGTCCTAATGTGGGTTTGTGTCCATGGAGAACTTGGAATGAGGCAGCGGCACAGGGTCCCTGAAGGGTTCTCCTAACCAGAGGCTTTGACACAGCTCCAACGTGCATGATTCCCACGTGGAGACGAGATTTGTTCTGATGGGTGCCTCAAGAAACAGCCATATGCTGCTATTGGAATCCAGGCCCTCTGAGGAGAGATGCCTGGACAACAAAGCAATGGATCCGATTAGGATCTAGGGGCCTGCTCATTCCAATTTACCTCTGGGGACATCTGTCCACGGGTCTAAGTGCAGGTAGATGCTCAGCTGGTGTCAGACCGCCCTTGTTTTTCCTGGGCAGTCAACACTATTGGGATGGCCCCGGGCTCTTTGGAGGTTTATCATCCTGTTTCTAGGTTTGTGGCCAATGGAATGGGCAGAAATCCCAGGTACAGTCCTCAGGTTTGGCTCCAAGAACCTGTGCCTGTAAGTTTTTGTGGGCCATGGCGGTGGGGACACTTGTCTGAAAACACAAATCCCGCCTTACGTTTCAGGTCGTAGGTATTGCAGGACTGATCTACAGACCGTGAGGAGAACTCTTCAGGATATGAACAAGGGGGCGAGTGTGAGACGCTTGCTCAAGATTTTGTCTCTGGATATTGTGTCACTGATGGCCGTGGAATGTCCGGGTGGCCTCATGGGCCATGGACGAGTCTTCCTCTCTGGGCATTTGGCCCGATCCCAAGAGTTCGGGGTTATTCTTTGAGATGGGAGGAGTCCGTTTTTGTTTTGTTTTTTACCTCAGGTGTCCCACCAAAAGAGAGTTTCCAGAGCGGAGCCCTGGGGAGGGGCGACTGGACAACCAGAAAGCTGGTTAAAACTTGGGGCCTAGGGGCATGGCAAGCCCATTATGACGTCTAATGGTCCAGCCACTGAGAGGACTTACTAGAGGACAGGACTCACGCTGAGGGTCACAATGCGTGTTTGTGCCCTCTTCGTACTCAAGCATGGGCGGGGCCTCATGGTGAACGCTGGTTTCTCCTACACTGAACGTGGGACAACATGCCAACCACAAGGTTTCTTGCCATAGGGAAGGAGGAGTTCTGATTTCTGCATCACATTCACCCCTTGGCGGGGTGTGGAGTTAAGGTCTATGTCCTGAAGCCTGAGAAGCTAGGTTGGGAATAGATGACGAGCTAAGGCCATGGCGGGTCTGTTGTGCTCCGTGTGCGGTCAGCTGTCTGGGTGTTGGTCAGGAAGTCCGGGCTCAGGCTGTGTCAGACAGTGTATTAGTGCCCAGATTTGTCGATATAATTTGTGTACAGAAGGGTGCCGTGTAGGTCTATCCTCATTTCGGGTGTCTGGGAAGCTCCATAGGGCAACATTTTGCTTTTTATCTGGAGGGCAGGCAGAGTGCTGCCTTGTGGGTCCAGAATTGCCAAACGTGAGGTCTTGGGGGCCAGGAGTGTGAGGACGGACATTGGAGAACAGAAGTTTCACATAGGTTTAAGGGCGAGGGCAAGGCCGGCACACTCTGCAGAGCTGCATCGAGATGTCGTGCATCTGAATTCAGGGCGAGGATCAGACGTTGGCTCAGGTTGGAGTTCCTGTCCATGATTTCCCCTTCAGAAAGGGCGTGGGGGCTTCAGAAAGCCATCACGGTTTTCCCACGTTGGGAGTTGTGAGATGCTCCAAAACGCAAGGATTCCTTCTGCAGGACATTTGAGACCTTTTGGATGGGTCCAGGACGTTCCATATGGAACGACGCCAGAGCAGGGTTCTAAGGGCGGAGCCCTGGGCAAGCCGCCTCGCATCTCAATCGTCTCCTAGCGACAAGACAGGTTCTATCTGCTGGCTCTGGCGGAGCAACCGAGAAGCCAGAGTTGAAATGGACTCTCCTGCGGATGAATCCTAATGTGGGTTTGTGTCCATGGAGACCTTGGAAAGGGGTGGTGGCACCGGTCCCTGAAGGCTTCTCCTAACCGGAAGTTTTGACACAGTTCCAGCCTGCTATTTTCCCATGTCGAGACAAGATTTGCCTCCGGAAACCCCCGCATGCTGGTATTTGAAAACATGCCTCTGAGGAGAGATGCCTGGAAACCAAAGCAATGGATCCGATTACGGCCTAGGGACCTGTGAGGTTCAATCTACTACCCTGGTGACATCCAACTACGGTATGAGTGGAGGTAGATGCTCAGCTGTTGTCAGACGCCCTTGTTTGTCCCGGGCGGCCTACACAATTGGGATGGCCTCAGGGACTGTGGAGGTTTCTCCTAATTTGGAGGCGTGTGGTCAAGTGAATGGGCAGAATTCCAGTGGAGTGGGCAGGCACAGACCTGATGTGTGGCTCCAGGGGCCCCAGCCTGGAGGGTGTGTGGGCCAGGAGCGTGGGGATAGAAGACTGAAAAACACTAACGCGGCTTACGTTTGGGGACATAAGTATGGCAGGCCCGATCTACAGGCCCTGAGGAGAACTCTTCGGGATATGAAGAAAGAGTGAGTGTGAGGCATTTATTCAGGCTTTTGTCTCTGGATTTTGTGTCAACAATGGCCGTGGAATGTCGAGGAGGCCTCATGGGCCACGGACAAGTCTTCCTCTCTGTGGATTTGGCACGTACCCAATTGTTTTGGGTCCATCATGGGGATGGGAGGAGTCCTATCAGTTTGGTTACCTCAGGCGTCCCACCAAAAGAGGGATTTCAAAAGCAGAGCCCTGGGGAGGGGCGAATGGACAAACCGAACTATGGTTAGTTCCAGCCACTGAGAGGCCTTCCTTGAGGACAGAACTCACGCTGAGGGTCACAATATGGGTTTATGCTTTCTAGGCGCTCAAGCATGGGCGGGAATCATGGTCCACACTGTTGCTCCTACACTGAACAGTTGGGGTCCATGCCAACCACATCTATTCTTGCCATGGGGAAGTAGTAGTTCTGATTTTTTTTTTCATCTCTTTCACCGCTGGGTCGTGATTGGAGTTAAGGTCTAGGTTGTGTAGTCTGAAAACCGAGCTTGGGAAGAGATGACGACTTAAGTCCATGACAGGTTCACCGTGCTGAGTGTGGAGCCAGGTCGCTGAGTGTTGGTCGGGAGGTTCAGGCCTAGGCTGCGTCAGACCAGGCATTAGTTTTCAGGGTATATTGTATAATTGGGGGAGAGTCGAGTGCCGTGCAGCTTGATCCTCATTTAGCGTTTCTGGGTAGCCCCAAGGGCAACGTTTTTCTTCTGGAGGGCAGGCAGAGTGCTGCTTTGTGGCTCCGGAATTCCCAAAATGGATGCCCTTTGGGCAAGGAGTGTGAGGACGGAAGAATGAGAACACAAGTTAGTCATAGTTTTCGGGACGAGGGCACGGCAGGCACTCTCTGCACATCTGAATCGGGACTTCGTACATCTGAAGTCAGGGAGAGGTTCAGACCTAGGCTCAGGTTGGAGTTTCTGTCCATTATGGCCCTTTCTTGAAGGGGGAAGCATCTCGAAGCCATGGAGGTTTACGAGGAGGGGAGTTGGGATATGCTCCAAGCCACAAGGATTTTTTCTGATCAACAATTGAGATCTGTTGGATCACTCCTGGTTGTTTCATAAGGAACGACAGCAAAGCAGGGATCGAAGGATGGAACCCTGGGCAGACTGCCTCGATTCTAACTGTCTCCTAGTTAACAGACAGTTTTGATATGCTAGCTCTAGGGGAGCAACGGAGGGGCCTGAGTTGAAATGGACTCTCCCGCGGATGGGTCCTATTGTGGGTTTGTGTGCATGGAGACCTTGGCACAGGGCAGTGGCACACGGACCCTGAATTCTTCTCCTAACCAGAGGTTTTGCATCATCTCCAAAAGACAAGTTTCCCATGTGGAGACTAGATTTGATCTGATTGGTGCCTCAGGAAAGCCCCACATGCTGATATTGGAAACCAGGCCTCTGATGAGAGATAGCAGGAAACCAAAACAATGGACCCCATTAGGGCCTAGGGCCCTGTCCCGTTCAATCTCCTTCTCTGGGGACATCCATCTACAGTATGAGTGGATATGGATGCTCAGCTGGTTCCAGGCAGCCCTTGTTTGTCCTGGGCGTTCTATACTATGGGGATGGCCTTGGGGACTTTGGAGGTTTCTCCGAGTTTGTATGATTGTGGTCAATGGAAGGGGCAGAATTCCCGTGGAGTTGAGAGGCACAGACCGGATGTGTGGCTCCAGGGTCCCCAGGCTGGAGGGTGTGGAAGCCAGGAATGTGGGGATAGAAGTCTGAAAACACACACTCGGCTTGTTTTGGGGACGTAGGTATGGCAGTCCCGATCTACAGACCGTGAGGGGAACTCTTTGGGATAGGAAGAAAGAGCGAGTGTGAGGCGCTTATTCAGGCTTTTGTCTCTGGATTTTGTGTCAACGATGGGCGTGGAATGTCGGGGAGGCCTCTCATGGGCCATGGATGAGTCTTCCTCCCTGTGGATTTGGCCCGATCCCAATTTGGGGGTCAATCTGTGGGATGGGAGGAGTCCTTTCAGTTTGGTTACCTCATTCTAAAGCAGAGCACTGGGGAGGGGCGAATGGACAACACGAACTATGGTTAAAAATTGGGGCCTAGGGGCATGGCAAGCCCAATATGCCGTCTCTTGGTCCAGCCACTGAGAGACCTTACTTGGGGACTGGGCTCACGCTGAGGGTCACAATGCGTATTTGTGACCAACGCGGCCCTCAAGCATGGCGGGGTCAAAGGGCCACACTGCTATCAACTACACTGAACGTTGGGCAACACGCCAACCACAAGATTTCTTGCCATGGGGAAGGATTTCTGATTTCTGCCTCATGTTCAACCCTGGGCAGTGATTGGAGAAAACGTCTAGGTTCTGAAGCCTGAAAACCGAAGTTGGGAAGAGATGACGACCTAAGGCTTTGGCAGGTCCGATGTGTTCAGTGTGAGTCCAGCTGGCTGGGTGTGGGTCGGGAGGTCCAGGCTCAGGCTGTGACAGAAAGGGCATGAGTGCCCAGGGCATCCTGTAGAATTGGGGTACAGTCACGTGGAGAAAAGGTTGATCCTCCTTTGGGGCTTCTGGTTAGCCCCAGAGGGTAATGTTTTTTCTTCTGGACGGCAGGCAGAGGGCTGCATTGTAGTTCTGGAATTGCCAAACTGGAGGGCTTGTGGGCCAAGAGTTGAGGACAGAAGTCTGAGAACACAAGCAACCTTAGGTTTCTGGGCGAGGGCATGGCAGGTACGCTCTGCAGAGCTGAAACGAGATCTCGTGCATCTGAAATCAGGTGAGGATCTGACGAACGCTCAGGTTGGAGTTTCTGTCCCTTATGGCCCTCTTCATGAAGAGGTGGTGGATCACGAGGCCATGGAATTTTTCCCACGATGGGAGTTGTGAGATGCTCCAAACCTTAAAGATTCTTCTGCAGGGCGATTGAGACCTGTTGGTTGGCTCCAGGACTTCCCATACGGATCGATTCCGAGTAGGGTTCTAAGGATGGATGGCTGGGAAGCCCGACTCTCATTCCTCTTGTGTCCTAGTGACAAGACAGGTTAGATCTGCTGGATCTGGGGGAGAAACTGAGAGGGTTGAGTAGAAATGGACTCTCTTGTGGATGGGTCCTAATGTGGGTTTGTGTCCATGGAGAACTTGGAATGAGGCAGTGGCACAGGGTCCCTGAAGGGTTCTCCTAACCAGAGGCTTTGACACAGCTCCAACGTGCATGATTCCCACGTGGAGACGAGATTTTGTTCTGATGGGTGCCTCAAGAAACAGCCATATGCTGCTATTGGAATCCAGGCCTCTGAGGAGAGATGCCTGGACAAGAAAGCAATGGATCCGATTAGGATCTAGGGGCCTGCTCATTCCAATTTACCTCTGGGGACATCTGTCCACGGGTCTAAGTGCAGGTAGATGCTCAGCTGGTGTCAGACCGCCCTTGTTTTTCCTGGGCAGTCAACACTATTGGGATGGCCCCGGGCTCTTTGGAGGTTTATCATCCTGTTTCTAGGTTTGTGGCCAATGGAATGGGCAGAAATCCCCAGGTACAGTCCTCAGGTTTGGCTCCAAGAACCTGTGCCTGTAAGTTTTGTGGGCCATGGCGGTGTGGGACACTTGTCTGAAAACACAAAAGCCGCCTTACGTTTCAGGTCGTAGGTATTGCAGGACTGATCTACAGACCGTGAGGAGAACTCTTCAGGATATGAACAAGGGGGCGAGTGTGAGACGCTTGCTCAAGATTTTGTCTCTGGATATTGTGTCACTGATGGCCGTGGAATGTCCGGGTGGCCTCATGGGCCATGGACGAGTCTTCCTCTCTGGGCATTTGGCCCGATCCCAAGAGTTCGGGGTTATTCTTTGAGATGGGAGGAGTCCGTTTTGTTTTGTTTTCACCTCAGGTGTCCCACCAAAAGAGAGTTTCCAGAGCGGAGCCCTGGGGAGGGGCGACTGGACAACCAGAAAGCTGGTTAAAAACTGGGGCCTAGGGGCATGGCAAGCCCATTATGACGTCTAATGGTCCAGCCACTGAGAGGACTTACTAGAGGACAGGACTCACGCTGAGGGTCACAATGCGTGTTTGTGTGCCCTCTTCGTACTCAAGCATGGGCGGGGCCTCATGGTGAACGCTGGTTTCTCCTACACTGAACGTGGGACAACATGCCAACCACAAGGTTTCTTGCCATAGGGAAGGAGGAGTTCTGATTTCTGCATCACATTCACCCCTTGGCGGGGTGTGGAGTTAAGGTCTATGTCCTGAAGCCTGAGAAGCTAGGTTGGGAATAGATGACGAGCTACGGCCATGGCGGGTCTGTTGTGCTCCGTGTGCGGTCAGCTGTCTGGGTGTTGGTCAGGAAGTCCGGGCTCAGGCTGTGTCAGACAGTGTATTAGTGCCCAGATTTGTCGATATAATTTGTGTACAGAAGGGTGCCGTGTAGGTCTATCCTCATTTCGGGTGTCTGGGAAGCTCCATAGGGCAACATTTTGCTTTTTATCTGGAGGGCAGGCAGAGTGCTGCCTTGTGGGTCCAGAATTGCCAAACGTGAGGTCTTGGGGGCCAGGAGTGTGAGGACGGACATTGGAGAACAGAAGTTTCACATAGGTTTAAGGGCGAGGGCAAGGCCGGCACACTCTGCAGAGCTGCATCGAGATGTCGTGCATCTGAATTCAGGGCGAGGATCAGACGTTGGCTCAGGTTGGAGTTCCTGTCCATGATTTCCCCTTCAGAAAGGGCGTGGGGGGCTTCAGAAAGCCATCACGGTTTTCCCACGTTGGGAGTTGTGAGATGCTCCAAAACGCAAGGATTCCTTCTGCAGGACATTTGAGACCTTTTGGATGGGTCCAGGACGTTCCATATGGAACGACGCCAGAGCAGGGTTCTAAGGGCGGAGCCCTGGGCAAGCCGCCTCGCATCTCAATCGTCTCCTAGCGACAAGACAGGTTCTATCTGCTGGCTCTGGCGGAGCAACCGAGAAGCCAGAGTTGAAATGGACTCTCCTGCGGATGAATCCTAATGTGGGTTTGTGTCCATGGAGACCTTGGAAAGGGGTGGTGGCACCGGTCCCTGAAGGCTTCTCCTAACCGGAAGTTTTGACACAGTTCCAGCCTGCTATTTTCCCATGTCGAGACAAGATTTGCCTCCGGAAACCCCCGCATGCTGGTATTTGAAAACATGCCTCTGAGGAGAGATGCCTGGAAACCAAAGCAATGGATCCGATTACGGCCTAGGGACCTGTGAGGTTCAATCTACTACCCTGGTGACATCCAACTACGGTATGAGTGGAGGTAGATGCTCAGCTGTTGTCAGACGCCCTTGTTTGTCCCGGGCGGCCTACACAATTGGGATGGCCTCAGGGACTGTGGAGGTTTCTCCTAATTTGGAGGCGTGTGGTCAAGTGAATGGGCAGAATTCCAGTGGAGTGGGCAGGCACAGACCTGATGTGTGGCTCCAGGGGCCCCAGCCTGGAGGGTGTGTGGGCCAGGAGCGTGGGGATAGAAGACTGAAAACACTAACGCGGCTTACGTTTGGGGACATAAGTATGGCAGGCCCGATCTACAGGCCCTGAGGAGAACTCTTCGGGATATGAAGAAAGAGTGAGTGTGAGGCATTTATTCAGGCTTTTGTCTCTGGATTTTGTGTCAACAATGGCCGTGGAATGTCGAGGAGGCCTCATGGGCCACGGACAAGTCTTCCTCTCTGTGGATTTGGCACGTACCCAATTGTTTTGGGTCCATCATGGGGATGGGAGGAGTCCTATCAGTTTGGTTACCTCAGGCGTCCCACCAAAAGAGGGATTTCAAAGCAGAGCCCTGGGGAGGGGCGAATGGACAAACCGAACTATGGTTAGTTCCAGCCACTGAGAGGCCTTCCTTGAGGACAGAACTCACGCTGAGGGTCACAATATGGGTTTATGCTTTCTAGGCGCTCAAGCATGGGCGGGAATCATGGTCCACACTGTTGCTCCTACACTGAACAGTTGGGGTCCATGCCAACCACATCTATTCTTGCCATGGGGAAGTAGTAGTTCTGATTTTTTTTTTCATCTCTTTCACCGCTGGGTCGTGATTGGAGTTAAGGTCTAGGTTGTGTAGTCTGAAAACCGAGCTTGGGAAGAGATGACGACTTAAGTCCATGACAGGTTCACCGTGCTGAGTGTGGAGCCAGGTCGCTGAGTGTTGGTCGGGAGGTTCAGGCCTAGGCTGCGTCAGACCAGGCATTAGTTTTCAGGGTATATTGTATAATTGGGGGAGAGTCGAGTGCCGTGCAGCTTGATCCTCATTTAGCGTTTCTGGGTAGCCCCAAGGGCAACGTTTTTCTTCTGGAGGGCAGGCAGAGTGCTGCTTTGTGGCTCCGGAATTCCCAAAATGGATGCCCTTTGGGCAAGGAGTGTGAGGACGGAAGAATGAGAACACAAGTTAGTCATAGTTTTCGGGACGAGGGCACGGCAGGCACTCTCTGCACATCTGAATCGAGACTTCGTACATCTGAAGTCAGGGAGAGGTTCAGACCTAGGCTCAGGTTGGAGTTTCTGTCCATTATGGCCCTTTCTTGAAGGGGGAAGCATCTCGAAGCCATGGAGGTTTACGCAGGAGGGGAGTTGGGATATGCTCCAAGCCACAAGGATTTTTTCTGATCAACAATTTAGATCTGTTGGATCGCTCCAGGATGTTTCATAAGGAACGACAGCAAAGCAGGGATCGAAGGTTGGAACCCTGGGCAGACTGCCTCGATTCTAACTGTCTCCTAGTTAACAGACAGTTTTGATATGCTAGCTCTAGGGGAGCAACGGAGGGGGCTGATTTGAAATGGACTCTACTGCGGATGGGACCTATTGTGGGTTTGTGTGCATGGAGACCTTGGCACGGTGCGGTGGCACACGGACCCTGAATTCTTCTCCTAACCAGAGGTTTTGCATCATCTCCAAAAGACAAGTTTCCCATGTGGAGACTAGATTTGATCTGATTGGTGCCTCAGGAAAGCCCCACATGCTGATATTGGAAACCAGGCCTCTGATGAGAGATAGCAGGAAACCAAAACAATGGACCCCATTAGGGCCTAGGGCCCTGTCCCGTTCAAACTCCTTCTCTGGGGACATCCATCTACAGTATGAGTGGATATGGATGCTCAGCTGGTTCCAGGCAGCCCTTGTATGTCCTGGGCGTTCTATACTATGGGGATGGCCTTGGGGACTTTGGAGGTTTCTCCGAATTTGTATGATTGTGGTCAATGGAAGGGGCAGAATTCCCGTGGAGTAGAGAGGCACAGACCGGATGTGTGGCTCCAGGGTCCCCAGGCTGGAGGGTGTGGAAGCCAGGAATGTGGGGATAGAAGTCTGAAAACACACACTCGGCTTGTTTTGGGGACGTAGGTATGGCAGTCCCGATCTACAGACCGTGAGGGGAACTCTTTGGGATAGGAAGAAAGAGCGAGTGTGAGGCGCTTATTCAGGCTTTTGTCTCTGGATTTTGTGTCAACGATGGGCGTGGAATGTCGGGGAGGCCTCATGGGCCATGGATGAGTCTTCCTCCCTGTGGATTTGGCCCGATCCCAATTTGGGGGTCAATCTGTGGGATGGGAGGAGTCCTTTCAGTTTGGTTACCTCATTCTAAAGCAGAGCACTGGGGAGGGGCGAATGGACAACACGAACTATGGTTAAAAATTGGGGCCTAGGGGCATGGCAAGCCCAATATGCCGTCTCTTGGTCCAGCCACTGAGAGACCTTACTTGGGGACTGGGCTCACGCTGAGGGTCACAATGCGTATTTTTGTGACCAACGCGGCCCTCAAGCATGGCGGGGTCAAAGGGCCACACTGCTATCAACTACACTGAACGTTGGGCAACACGCCAACCACAAGATTTCTTGCCATGGGGAAGGATTTCTGATTTCTGCCTCATGTTCAACCCTGGGCAGTGATTGGAGAAAACGTCTAGGTTCTGAAGCCTGAAAACCGAAGTTGGGAAGAGATGACGACCTAAGGCTTTGGCAGGTCCGATGTGTTCAGTGTGAGTCCAGCTGGCTGGGTGTGGGTCGGGAGGTCCAGGCTCAGGCTGTGACAGAAAGGGCATGAGTGCCCAGGGCATCCTGTAGAATTGGGGTACAGTCACGTGGAGAAAAGGTTGATCCTCCTTTGGGGCTTCTGGTTAGCCCCAGAGGGTAATGTTTTTTCTTCTGGACGGCAGGCAGAGGGCTGCATTGTAGTTCTGGAATTGCCAAAACTGGAGGGCTTGTGGGCCAAGAGTTGAGGACAGAAGTCTGAGAACACAAGCAACCTTAGGTTTCTGGGCGAGGGCATGGCAGGTACGCTCTGCAGAGCTGAAACGAGATCTCGTGCATCTGAAATCAGGTGAGGATCTGACGAACGCTCAGGTTGGAGTTTCTGTCCCTTATGGCCCTCTTCATGAAGAGGTGGTGGATCACGAGGCCATGGAATTTTTCCCACGATGGGAGTTGTGAGATGCTCCAAACCTTAAAGATTCTTCTGCAGGGCGATTGAGACCTGTTGGTTGGCTCCAGGACTTCCCATACGGATCGATTCCGAGTAGGGTTCTAAGGATGGATGGCTGGGAAGCCCGACTCTCATTCCTCTTGTGTCCTAGTGACAAGACAGGTTAGATCTGCTGGATCTGGGGGCGAAACTGAGAGGGTTGAGTAGAAATGGGCTCTCTTGTGGATGGGTCCTAATGTGGGTTTGTGTCCATGGAGAACTTGAAATGAGGCAGCGGCACAGGGTCCCTGAAGGGTTCTCCTAACCAGAGGCTTTGACACAGCTCCAACGTGCATGATTCCCACGTGGAGACGAGATTTGTTCTGATGGGTGCCTCAAGAAACAGCCATATGCTGCTATTGGAATCCAGGCCTCTGAGGAGAGATGCCTGGACAAGAAAGCAATGGATCCGATTAGGATCTAGGGGCCTGCTCATTCCAATTTACCTCTGGGGACATCTGTCCACGGGTCTAAGTGCAGGTAGATGCTCATTGGTGTCAGACCGCCCTTGTTTTTCCTGGGCAGTCAACAATATTGGGATGGCCCCAGGCTCTTTGGAGGTTTATCATCCTATTTCTAGGTTTGTGGCCAATGGAATGGCATAATTCCCGGGTACAGTCCTCAGGTTTGGCTCCAAGAACCTGTGCCTGTAGGTTTTGTGAGCCAGGGCTGTGAGGACACTTGTCTGAAAACACAAATCCGCCTTAGGTTTCATGTCGTAGGTATTGCAGGACTGATCTACAGACCGTGAGGAGAACTCTTCAGGTTATGAACAAGGGGGCGAGTGTGAGACGCTTGCTCAAGATTTTGTCTCTGGATATTGTGTCACTGATGGCCGTGGAATGTCCGGGTGGCCTCATGGGCCATGGACGAGTCTTCCACTCTGGGCATTTGGCCCGATCCCAAGAGTTCAGGGTTATTCTTTGAGTTGGGAGGAGTCCATTTTGTTTTGTTTTTACCTCAGTTGTCCCACCAAAAGAGAGTTTCCAGGGCAGAGCCCTGGGGAGGGGCGACTCCACAACCAGAAAGCTGGTTAAAACTTGGGGCCTAGGGGCATGGCAAGCCCATTATGACGTCTAATGGTCCAGCCACTGAGAGGACTTACTAGAGGACAGGACTCACGCTGAGGGTCACAATGCGTGTTTGTGCCCTCTTCGTACTCAAGCATGGGCGGGGCCTCATGGTGAACGCTGGTTTCTCCTACACTGAACGTGGGACAACATGCCAACCACAAGGTTTCTTGCCATAGGGAAGGAGGAGTTCTGATTTCTGCATCACATTCACCCCTTGGCGGGGTGTGGAGTTAAGGTCTATGTCCTGAAGCCTGAGAAGCTAGGTTGGGAATAGATGACGAGCTACGGCCATGGCGGGTCTGTTGTGCTCCGTGTGCGGTCAGCTGTCTGGGTGTTGGTCAGGAAGTCCGGGCTCAGGCTGTGTCAGACAGTGTATTAGTGCCCAGATTTGTCGATATAATTTGTGTACAGAAGGGTGCCGTGTAGGTCTATCCTCATTTCGGGTGTCTGGGAAGCTCCATAGGGCAACATTTTGCTTTTTATCTGGAGGGCAGGCAGAGTGCTGCCTTGTGGGTCCAGAATTGCCAAACGTGAGGTCTTGGGGGCCAGGAGTGTGAGGACGGACATTGGAGAACAGAAGTTTCACATAGGTTTAAGGGCGAGGGCAAGGCCGGCACACTCTGCAGAGCTGCATCGAGATGTCGTGCATCTGAATTCAGGGCGAGGATCAGACGTTGGCTCAGGTTGGAGTTCCTGTCCATGATTTCCCCTTCAGAAAGGGCGTGGGGGGGCTTCAGAAAGCCATCACGGTTTTCCCACGTTGGGAGTTGTGAGATGCTCCAAAACGCAAGGATTCCTTCTGCAGGACATTTGAGACCTTTTGGATGGGTCCAGGACGTTCCATATGGAACGACGCCAGAGCAGGGTTCTAAGGGCGGAGCCCTGGGCAAGCCGCCTCGCATCTCAATCGTCTCCTAGCGACAAGACAGGTTCTATCTGCTGGCTCTGGCGGAGCAACCGAGAAGCCAGAGTTGAAATGGACTCTCCTGCGGATGAATCCTAATGTGGGTTTGTGTCCATGGAGACCTTGGAAAGGGGTGGTGGCACCGGTCCCTGAAGGCTTCTCCTAACCGGAAGTTTTGACACAGTTCCAGCCTGCTATTTTCCCATGTCGAGACAAGATTTGCCTCCGGAAACCCCCGCATGCTGGTATTTGAAAACATGCCTCTGAGGAGAGATGCCTGGAAACCAAAGCAATGGATCCGATTACGGCCTAGGGACCTGTGAGGTTCAATCTACTACCCTGGTGACATCCAACTACGGTATGAGTGGAGGTAGATGCTCAGCTGTTGTCAGACGCCCTTGTTTGTCCCGGGCGGCCTACACAATTGGGATGGCCTCAGGGACTGTGGAGGTTTCTCCTAATTTGGAGGCGTGTGGTCAAGTGAATGGGCAGAATTCCAGTGGAGTGGGCAGGCACAGACCTGATGTGTGGCTCCAGGGGCCCCCAGCCTGGAGGGTGTGTGGGCCAGGAGCGTGGGGATAGAAAGACTGAAAACACTAACGCGGCTTACGTTTGGGGACATAAGTATGGCAGGCCCGATCTACAGGCCCTGAGGAGAACTCTTCGGGATATGAAGAAAGAGTGAGTGTGAGGCATTTATTCAGGCTTTTGTCTCTGGATTTTGTGTCAACAATGGCCGTGGAATGTCGAGGAGGCCTCATGGGCCACGGACAAGTCTTCCTCTCTGTGGATTTGGCACGTACCCAATTGTTTTGGGTCCATCATGGGGATGGGAGGAGTCCTATCAGTTTGGTTACCTCAGGCGTCCCACCAAAAGAGGGATTTCAAAGCAGAGCCCTGGGGAGGGGCGAATGGACAAACCGAACTATGGTTAGTTCCAGCCACTGAGAGGCCTTCCTTGAGGACAGAACTCACGCTGAGGGTCACAATATGGGTTTATGCTTTCTAGGCGCTCAAGCATGGGCGGGAATCATGGTCCACACTGTTGCTCCTACACTGAACAGTTGGGGTCCATGCCAACCACATCTATTCTTGCCATGGGGAAGTAGTAGTTCTGATTTTTTTTTCATCTCTTTCACCGCTGGGTCGTGATTGGAGTTAAGGTCTAGGTTGTGTAGTCTGAAAACCGAGCTTGGGAAGAGATGACGACTTAAGTCCATGACAGGTTCACCGTGCTGAGTGTGGAGCCAGGTCGCTGAGTGTTGGTCGGGAGGTTCAGGCCTAGGCTGCGTCAGACCAGGCATTAGTTTTCAGGGTATATTGTATAATTGGGGGGAGAGTCGAGTGCCGTGCAGCTTGATCCTCATTTAGCGTTTCTGGGTAGCCCCAAGGGCAACGTTTTTCTTCTGGAGGGCAGGCAGAGTGCTGCTTTGTGGCTCCGGAATTCCCAAAATGGATGCCCTTTGGGCAAGGAGTGTGAGGACGGAAGAATGAGAACACAAGTTAGTCATAGTTTTCGGGACGAGGGCACGGCAGGCACTCTCTGCACATCTGAATCGGGACTTCGTACATCTGAAGTCAGGGAGAGGTTCAGACCTAGGCTCAGGTTGGAGTTTCTGTCCATTATGGCCCTTTCTTGAAGGGGGAAGCATCTCGAAGCCATGGAGGTTTACGAGGAGGGGAGTTGGGATATGCTCCAAGCCACAAGGATTTTTTCTGATCAACAATTGAGATCTGTTGGATCACTCCTGGTTGTTTCATAAGGAACGACAGCAAAGCAGGGATCGAAGGATGGAACCCTGGGCAGACTGCCTCGATTCTAACTGTCTCCTAGTTAACAGACAGTTTTGATATGCTAGCTCTAGGGGAGCAACGGAGGGGCCTGAGTTGAAATGGACTCTCCCGCGGATGGGTCCTATTGTGGGTTTGTGTGCATGGAGACCTTGGCACAGGGCAGTGGCACACGGACCCTGAATTCTTCTCCTAACCAGAGGTTTTGCATCATCTCCAAAAGACAAGTTTCCCATGTGGAGACTAGATTTGATCTGATTGGTGCCTCAGGAAAGCCCCACATGCTGATATTGGAAACCAGGCCTCTGATGAGAGATAGCAGGAAACCAAAACAATGGACCCCATTAGGGCCTAGGGCCCTGTCCCGTTCAACCTCCTTCTCTGGGGACATCCATCTACAGTATGAGTGGATATGGATGCTCAGCTGGTTCCAGGCAGCCCTTGTTTGTCCTGGGCGTTCTATACTATGGGGATGGCCTTGGGGACTTTGGAGGTTTCTCCGAGTTTGTATGATTGTGGTCAATGGAAGGGGCAGAATTCCCGTGGAGTTGAGAGGCACAGACCGGATGTGTGGCTCCAGGGTCCCCAGGCTGGAGGGTGTGGAAGCCAGGAATGTGGGGATAGAAGTCTGAAAACACACACTCGGCTTGTTTTGGGGACGTAGGTATGGCAGTCCCGATCTACAGACCGTGAGGGGAACTCTTTGGGATAGGAAGAAAGAGCGAGTGTGAGGCGCTTTATTCAGGCTTTTGTCTCTGGATTTTGTGTCAACGATGGGCGTGGAATGTCGGGGAGGCCTCATGGGCCATGGATGAGTCTTCCTCCCTGTGGATTTGGCCCGATCCCAATTTGGGGGTCAATCTGTGGGATGGGAGGAGTCCTTTCAGTTTGGTTACCTCATTCTAAAGCAGAGCACTGGGGAGGGGCGAAATGGACAACACGAACTATGGTTAAAAATTGGGGCCTAGGGGCATGGCAAGCCCAATATGCCGTCTCTTGGTCCAGCCACTGAGAGACCTTACTTGGGGACTGGGCTCACGCTGAGGGTCACAATGCGTATTTGTGACCAACGCGGCCCTCAAGCATGGCGGGGTCAAAGGGCCACACTGCTATCAACTACACTGAACGTTGGGCAACACGCCAACCACAAGATTTCTTGCCATGGGGAAGGATTTCTGATTTCTGCCTCATGTTCAACCCTGGGCAGTGATTGGAGAAAACGTCTAGGTTCTGAAGCCTGAAAAACCGAAGTTGGGAAGAGATGACGACCTAAGGCTTTGGCAGGTCCGATGTGTTCAGTGTGAGTCCAGCTGGCTGGGTGTGGGTCGGGAGGTCCAGGCTCAGGCTGTGACAGAAAGGGCATGAGTGCCCAGGGCATCCTGTAGAATTGGGGTACAGTCACGTGGAGAAAAGGTTGATCCTCCTTTGGGGCTTCTGGTTAGCCCCAGAGGGTAATGTTTTTTTTTCTTCTGGACGGCAGGCAGAGGGCTGCATTGTAGTTCTGGAATTGCCAAACTGGAGGGCTTGTGGGCCAAGAGTTGAGGACAGAAGTCTGAGAACACAAGCAACCTTAGGTTTCTGGGCGAGGGCATGGCAGGTACGCTCTGCAGAGCTGAAACGAGATCTCGTGCATCTGAAATCAGGTGAGGATCTGACGAACGCTCAGGTTGGAGTTTCTGTCCCTTATGGCCCTCTTCATGAAGAGGTGGTGGATCACGAGGCCATGGAATTTTTCCCACGATGGGAGTTGTGAGATGCTCCAAACCTTAAAGATTCTTCTGCAGGGCGATTGAGACCTGTTGGTTGGCTCCAGGACTTCCCATACGGATCGATTCCGAGTAGGGTTCTAAGGATGGATGGCTGGGAAGCCCGACTCTCATTCCTCTTGTGTCCTAGTGACAAGACAGGTTAGATCTGCTGGATCTGGGGGAGAAACTGAGAGGGTTGAGTTGAAATGGACTCTCTTGTGGATGGGTCCTAATGTGGGTTTGTGTCCATGGAGAACTTGGAATGAGGCAGTGGCACAGGGTCCCTGAAGGGTTCTCCTAACCAGAGGCTTTGACACAGCTCCAACGTGCATGATTCCCACGTGGAGACGAGATTTGTTCTGATGGGTGCCTCAAGAAACAGCCATATGCTGCTATTGGAATCCAGGCCTCTGAGGAGAGATGCCTGGACAAGAAAGCAATGGATCCGATTAGGATCTAGGGGCCTGCTCATTCCAATTTACCTCTGGGGACATCTGTCCACGGGTCTAAGTGCAGGTAGATGCTCAGCTGGTGTCAGACCGCCCTTGTTTTTCCTGGGCAGTCAACACTATTGGGATGGCCCCGGGGCTCTTTGGAGGTTTATCATCCTGTTTCTAGGTTTGTGGCCAATGGAATGGGCAGAAATCCCAGGTACAGTCCTCAGGTTTGGCTCCAAGAACCTGTGCCTGTAAGTTTTGTGGGCCATGGCGGTGGGGACACTTGTCTGAAAACACAAATCCCGGCTTACGTTTCAGGTGTAGGCATTGCAGGACTGATCTACAGACCGTGAGGAGAACTCTTCAGGATATGAACAAGGGGGCGAGTGTGAGACGCTTGCTCAAGATTTTGTCTCTGGATATTGTGTCACTGATGGCCGTGGAATGTCCGGGTGGCCTCATGGGCCATGGACGAGTCTTCCTCTCTGGGCATTTGGCCCGATCCCAAGAGTTCGGGGTTATTCTTTGAGATGGGAGGAGTCCGTTTTGTTTTGTTTTTACCTCAGGTGTCCCACCAAAAGAGAGTTTCCAGAGCGGAGCCCTGGGGAGGGGCGACTGGACAACCAGAAAGCTGGTTAAAACTTGGGGCCTAGGGGCATGGCAAGCCCATTATGACGTCTAATGGTCCAGCCACTGAGAGGACTTACTAGAGGACAGGACTCACGCTGAGGGTCACAATGCGTGTTTGTGCCCTCTTCGTACTCAAGCATGGGCGGGGCCTCATGGTGAACGCTGGTTTCTCCTACACTGAACGTGGGACAACATGCCAACCACAAGGTTTCTGCCATAGGGAAGGAGGAGTTCTGATTTCTGCATCACATTCACCCCTTGGCGGGGTGTGGAGTTAAGGTCTATGTCCTGAAGCCTGAGAAGCTAGGTTGGGAATAGATGACGAGCTACGGCCATGGCGGGTCTGTTGTGCTCCGTGTGCGGTCAGCTGTCTGGGTGTTGGTCAGGAAGTCCGGGCTCAGGCTGTGTCAGACAGTGTATTAGTGCCCAGATTTGTCGATATAATTTGTGTACAGAAGGGTGCCGTGTAGGTCTATCCTCATTTCGGGTGTCTGGGAAGCTCCATAGGGCAACATTTTGCTTTTTATCTGGAGGGCAGGCAGAGTGCTGCCTTGTGGGTCCAGAATTGCCAAACGTGAGGTCTTGGGGGCCAGGAGTGTGAGGACGGACATTGGAGAACAGAAGTTTCACATAGGTTTAAGGGCGAGGGCAAGGCCGGCACACTCTGCAGAGCTGCATCGAGATGTCGTGCATCTGAATTCAGGGCGAGGATCAGACGTTGGCTCAGGTTGGAGTTCCTGTCCATGATTTCCCCTTCAGAAAGGGCGTGGGGGCTTCAGAAAGCCATCACGGTTTTCCCACGTTGGGAGTTGTGAGATGCTCCAAAACGCAAGGATTCCTTCTGCAGGACATTTGAGACCTTTTGGATGGGTCCAGGACGTTCCATATGGAACGACGCCAGAGCAGGGTTCTAAGGGCGGAGCCCTGGGCAAGCCGCCTCGCATCTCAATCGTCTCCTAGCGACAAGACAGGTTCTATCTGCTGGCTCTGGCGGAGCAACCGAGAAGCCAGAGTTGAAATGGACTCTCCTGCGGATGAATCCTAATGTGGGTTTGTGTCCATGGAGACTTTGGAAAGGGGTGGTGGCACCGGTCCCTGAAGGCTTCTCCTAACCGGAAGTTTTGACACAGTTCCAGCCTGCTATTTTCCCATGTCGAGACAAGATTTGCCTCCGGAAACCCCCGCATGCTGGTATTTGAAAACATGCCTCTGAGGAGAGATGCCTGGAAACCAAAGCAATGGATCCGATTACGGCCTAGGGACCTGTGAGGTTCAATCTACTACCCTGGTGACATCCAACTACGGTATGAGTGGAGGTAGATGCTCAGCTGTTGTCAGACGCCCTTGTTTGTCCCGGGCGGCCTACACAATTGGGATGGCCTCAGGGACTGTGGAGGTTTCTCCTAATTTGGAGGCGTGTGGTCAAGTGAATGGGCAGAATTCCAGTGGAGTGGGCAGGCACAGACCTGATGTGTGGCTCCAGGGGCCCCAGCCTGGAGGGTGTGTGGGCCAGGAGCGTGGGGATAGAAGACTGAAAACACTAACGCGGCTTACGTTTGGGGACATAAGTATGGCAGGCCCGATCTACAGGCCCTGAGGAGAACTCTTCGGGATATGAAGAAAGAGTGAGTGTGAGGCATTTATTCAGGCTTTTTTGTCTCTGGATTTTGTGTCAACAATGGCCGTGGAATGTCGAGGAGGCCTCATGGGCCACGGACAAGTCTTCCTCTCTGTGGATTTGGCACGTACCCAATTGTTTTGGGTCCATCATGGGGATGGGAGGAGTCCTATCAGTTTGGTTACCTCAGGCGTCCCACCAAAAGAGGGATTTCAAAGCAGAGCCCTGGGGAGGGGCGAATGGACAAACCGAACTATGGTTAGTTCCAGCCACTGAGAGGCCTTCCTTGAGGACAGAACTCACGCTGAGGGTCACAATATGGGTTTATGCTTTCTAGGCGCTCAAGCATGGGCGGGAATCATGGTCCACACTGTTGCTCCTACACTGAACAGTTGGGGTCCATGCCAACCACATCTATTCTTGCCATGGGGAAGTAGTAGTTCTGATTTTTTTTTCATCTCTTTCACCGCTGGGTCGTGATTGGAGTTAAGGTCTAGGTTGTGTAGTCTGAAAACCGAGCTTGGGAAGAGATGACGACTTAAGTCCATGACAGGTTCACCGTGCTGAGTGTGGAGCCAGGTCGCTGAGTGTTGGTCGGGAGGTTCAGGCCTAGGCTGCGTCAGACCAGGCATTAGTTTTCAGGGTATATTGTATAATTGGGGGAGAGTCGAGTGCCGTGCAGCTTGATCCTCATTTAGCGTTTCTGGGTAGCCCCAAGGGCAACGTTTTTCTTCTGGAGGGCAGGCAGAGTGCTGCTTTGTGGCTCCGGAATTCCCAAAATGGATGCCCTTTGGGCAAGGAGTGTGAGGACGGAAGAATGAGAACACAAGTTAGTCATAGTTTTCGGGACGAGGGCACGGCAGGCACTCTCTGCACATCTGAATCGGGACTTCGTACATCTGAAGTCAGGGAGAGGTTCAGACCTAGGCTCAGGTTGGAGTTTCTGTCCATTATGGCCCTTTCTTGAAGGGGGAAGCATCTCGAAGCCATGGAGGTTTACGAGGAGGGGAGTTGGGATATGCTCCAAGCCACAAGGATTTTTTCTGATCAACAATTGAGATCTGTTGGATCACTCCTGGTTGTTTCATAAGGAACGACAGCAAAGCAGGGATCGAAGGATGGAACCCTGGGCAGACTGCCTCGATTCTAACTGTCTCCTAGTTAACAGACAGTTTTGATATGCTAGCTCTAGGGGAGCAACGGAGGGGCCTGAGTTGAAATGGACTCTCCCGCGGATGGGTCCTATTGTGGGTTTGTGTGCATGGAGACCTTGGCACAGGGCAGTGGCACACGGACCCTGAATTCTTCTCCTAACCAGAGGTTTTGCATCATCTCCAAAAGACAAGTTTCCCATGTGGAGACTAGATTTGATCTGATTGGTGCCTCAGGAAAGCCCCACATGCTGATATTGGAAACCAGGCCTCTGATGAGAGATAGCAGGAAACCAAAACAATGGACCCCATTAGGGCCTAGGGCCCTGTCCCGTTCAACCTCCTTCTCTGGGGACATCCATCTACAGTATGAGTGGATATGGATGCTCAGCTGGTTCCAGGCAGCCCTTGTTTGTCCTGGGCGTTCTATACTATGGGGATGGCCTTGGGGACTTTGGAGGTTTCTCCGAGTTTGTATGATTGTGGTCAATGGAAGGGGCAGAATTCCCGTGGAGTTGAGAGGCACAGACCGGATGTGTGGCTCCAGGGTCCCCAGGCTGGAGGGTGTGGAAGCCAGGAATGTGGGGATAGAAGTCTGAAAACACACACTCGGCTTGTTTTGGGGACGTAGGTATGGCAGTCCCGATCTACAGACCGTGAGGGGAACTCTTTGGGATAGGAAGAAAGAGCGAGTGTGAGGCGCTTATTCAGGCTTTTGTCTCTGGATTTTGTGTCAACGATGGGCGTGGAATGTCGGGGAGGCCTCATGGGCCATGGATGAGTCTTCCTCCCTGTGGATTTGGCCCGATCCCAATTTGGGGGTCAATCTGTGGGATGGGAGGAGTCCTTTCAGTTTGGTTACCTCATTCTAAAGCAGAGCACTGGGGAGGGGCGAATGGACAACACGAACTATGGTTAAAAATTGGGGCCTAGGGGCATGGCAAGCCCAATATGCCGTCTCTTGGTCCAGCCACTGAGAGACCTTACTTGGGGACTGGGCTCACGCTGAGGGTCACAATGCGTATTTGTGACCAACGCGGCCCTCAAGCATGGCGGGGTCAAAGGGCCACACTGCTATCAACTACACTGAACGTTGGGCAACACGCCAACCACAAGATTTCTTGCCATGGGGAAGGATTTCTGATTTCTGCCTCATGTTCAACCCTGGGCAGTGATTGGAGAAAACGTCTAGGTTCTGAAGCCTGAAAACCGAAGTTGGGAAGAGATGACGACCTAAGGCTTTGGCAGGTCCGATGTGTTCAGTGTGAGTCCAGCTGGCTGGGTGTGGGTCGGGAGGTCCAGGCTCAGGCTGTGACAGAAAGGGCATGAGTGCCCAGGGCATCCTGTAGAATTGGGGTACAGTCACGTGGAGAAAAGGTTGATCCTCCTTTGGGGCTTCTGGTTAGCCCCAGAGGGTAATGTTTTTTCTTCTGGACGGCAGGCAGAGGGCTGCATTGTAGTTCTGGAATTGCCAAACTGGAGGGCTTGTGGGCCAAGAGTTGAGGACAGAAGTCTGAGAACACAAGCAACCTTAGGTTTCTGGGCGAGGGCATGGCAGGTACGCTCTGCAGAGCTGAAACGAGATCTCGTGCATCTGAAATCAGGTGAGGATCTGACGAACGCTCAGGTTGGAGTTTCTGTCCCTTATGGCCCTCTTCATGAAGAGGTGGTGGATCACGAGGCCATGGAATTTTTCCCACGATGGGAGTTGTGAGATGCTCCAAACCTTAAAGATTCTTCTGCAGGGCGATTGAGACCTGTTGGTTGGCTCCAGGACTTCCCATACGGATCGATTCCGAGTAGGGTTCTAAGGATGGATGGCTGGGAAGCCCGACTCTCATTCCTCTTGTGTCCTAGTGACAAGACAGGTTAGATCTGCTGGATCTGGGGGAGAAACTGAGAGGGTTGAGTTGAAATGGACTCTCTTGTGGATGGGTCCTAATGTGGGTTTGTGTCCATGGAGAACTTGGAATGAGGCAGTGGCACAGGGTCCCTGAAGGGTTCTCCTAACCAGAGGCTTTGACACAGCTCCAACGTGCATGATTCCCACGTGGAGACGAGATTTGTTCTGATGGGTGCCTCAAGAAACAGCCATATGCTGCTATTGGAATCCAGGCCTCTGAGGAGAGATGCCTGGACAACAAAGCAATGGATCCGATTAGGATCTAGGGGCCTGCTCATTCCAATTTACCTCTGGGGACATCTGTCCACGGGTCTAAGTGCAGGTAGATGCTCAGCTGGTGTCAGACCGCCCTTGTTTTTCCTGGGCAGTCAACACTATTGGGATGGCCCCAGGCTCTTTGGAGGTTTATCATCCTGTTTCTAGGTTTGTGGCCAATGGAATGGGCAGAATCCCAGGTACAGTCCTCAGGTTTGGCTCCAAGAACCTGTGCCTGTAAGTTTTGTGAGCCATGGCGGTGGGGACACTTGTCTGAAAACACAAAATCCGCCTTACGTTTCAGGTCGTAGGTATTGCAGGACTGATCTACAGACCGTGAGGAGAACTCTTCAGGATATGAACAAGGGGGCGAGTGTGAGACGCTTGCTCAAGATTTTGTCTCTGGATATTGTGTCACTGATGGCCGTGGAATGTCCGGGTGGCCTCATGGGCCATGGACGAGTCTTCCACTCTGGGCATTTGGCCCGATCCCAAGAGTTCAGGGTTATTCTTTGAGTTGGGAGGAGTCCATTTTGTTTTGTTTTTACCTCAGGTGTCCCACCAAAAGAGAGTTTCCAGGGCAGAGCCCTGGGGAGGGGCGACTCCACAACCAGAAAGCTGGTTAAAACTTGGGGCCTAGGGGCATGGCAAGCCCATTATGACGTCTAATGGTCCAGCCACTGAGAGGACTTACTAGAGGACAGGACTCACGCTGAGGGTCACAATGCGTGTTTGTGCCCTCTTCGTACTCAAGCATGGGCGGGGCCTCATGGTGAACGCTGGTTTCTCCTACACTGAACGTGGGACAACATGCCAACCACAAGGTTTCTTGCCATAGGGAAGGAGGAGTTCTGATTTCTGCATCACATTCACCCCTTGGCGGGGTGTGTGAGTTAAGGTCTATGTCCTGAAGCCTGAGAAGCTAGGTTGGGAATAGATGACGAGCTACGGCCATGGCGGGTCTGTTGTGCTCCGTGTGCGGTCAGCTGTCTGGGTGTTGGTCAGGAAGTCCGGGCTCAGGCTGTGTCAGACAGTGTATTAGTGCCCAGATTTGTCGATATAATTTGTGTACAGAAGGGTGCCGTGTAGGTCTATCCTCATTTCGGGTGTCTGGGAAGCTCCATAGGGCAACATTTTGCTTTTTATCTGGAGGGCAGGCAGAGTGCTGCCTTGTGGGTCCAGAATTGCCAAACGTGAGGTCTTGGGGGCCAGGAGTGTGAGGACGGACATTGGAGAACAGAAGTTTCACAT
Organism: Mustela putorius furo; assembly: GCF_011764305.1. NCBI lineage: Eukaryota > Metazoa > Chordata > Mammalia > Carnivora > Mustelidae > Mustela > Mustela putorius. Next base: position 504,348 of record NW_025422101.1, on the reverse strand, counting down.
AGGTTTAAGGGCGAGGGCAAGGCCGGCACACTCTGCAGAGCTGCATCGAGATGTCGTGCATCTGAATTCAGGGCGAGGATCAGACGTTGGCTCAGGTTGGAGTTCCTGTCCATGATTTCCCCTTCAGAAAGGGCGTGGGGGCTTCAGAAAGCCATCACGGTTTTCCCACGTTGGGAGTTGTGAGATGCTCCAAAACGCAAGGATTCCTTCTGCAGGACATTTGAGACCTTTTGGATGGGTCCAGGACGTTCCATATGGAACGACGCCAGAGCAGGGTTCTAAGGGCGGAGCCCTGGGCAAGCCGCCTCGCATCTCAATCGTCTCCTAGCGACAAGACAGGTTCTATCTGCTGGCTCTGGCGGAGCAACCGAGAAGCCAGAGTTGAAATGGACTCTCCTGCGGATGAATCCTAATGTGGGTTTGTGTCCATGGAGACCTTGGAAAGGGGTGGTGGCACCGGTCCCTGAAGGCTTCTCCTAACCGGAAGTTTTGACACAGTTCCAGCCTGCTATTTTCCCATGTCGAGACAAGATTTGCCTCCGGAAACCCCCGCATGCTGGTATTTGAAAACATGCCTCTGAGGAGAGATGCCTGGAAACCAAAGCAATGGATCCGATTACGGCCTAGGGACCTGTGAGGTTCAATCTACTACCCTGGTGACATCCAACTACGGTATGAGTGGAGGTAGATGCTCAGCTGTTGTCAGACGCCCTTGTTTGTCCCGGGCGGCCTACACAATTGGGATGGCCTCAGGGACTGTGGAGGTTTCTCCTAATTTGGAGGCGTGTGGTCAAGTGAATGGGCAGAATTCCAGTGGAGTGGGCAGGCACAGACCTGATGTGTGGCTCCAGGGGCCCCAGCCTGGAGGGTGTGTGGGCCAGGAGCGTGGGGATAGAAGACTGAAAACACTAACGCGGCTTACGTTTGGGGACATAAGTATGGCAGGCCCGATCTACAGGCCCTGAGGAGAACTCTTCGGGATATGAAGAAAGAGTGAGTGTGAGGCATTTATTCAGGCTTTTGTCTCTGGATTTTGTGTCAACAATGGCCGTGGAATGTCGAGGAGGCCTCATGGGCCACGGACAAGTCTTCCTCTCTGTGGATTTGGCACGTACCCAATTGTTTTGGGTCCATCTTGGGGATGGGAGGAGTCCTATCAGTTTGGTTACCTCAGGCGTCCCACCAAAAGAGGGATTTCAAAGCAGAGCCCTGGGGAGGGGCGAATGGACAAACCGAACTATGGTTAGTTCCAGCCACTGAGAGGCCTTCCTTGAGGACAGAACTCACGCTGAGGGTCACAATATGGGTTTATGCTTTCTAGGCGCTCAAGCATGGGCGGGAATCATGGTCCACACTGTTGCTCCTACACTGAACAGTTGGGGTCCATGCCAACCACATCTATTCTTGCCATGGGGAAGTAGTAGTTCTGATTTTTTTCATCTCTTTCACCGCTGGGTCGTGATTGGAGTTAAGGTCTAGGTTGTGTAGTCTGAAAACCGAGCTTGGGAAGTTAGATGACGACTTAAGTCCATGACAGGTTCACCGTGCTGAGTGTGGAGCCAGGTCGCTGAGTGTTGGTCGGGAGGTTCAGGCCTAGGCTGCGTCAGACCAGGCATTAGTTTTCAGGGTATATTGTATAATTGGGGGAGAGTCGAGTGCCGTGCAGCTTGATCCTCATTTAGCGTTTCTGGGTAGCCCCAAGGGCAACGTTTTTCTTCTGGAGGGCAGGCAGAGTGCTGCTTTGTGGCTCCGGAATTCCCAAAATGGATGCCCTTTGGGCAAGGAGTGTGAGGACGGAAGAATGAGAACACAAGTTAGTCATAGTTTTCGGGACGAGGGCACGGCAGGCACTCTCTGCACATCTGAATCGGGACTTCGTACATCTGAAGTCAGGGAGAGGTTCAGACCTAGGCTCAGGTTGGAGTTTCTGTCCATTATGGCCCTTTCTTGAAGGGGGAAGCATCTCGAAGCCATGGAGGTTTACGAGGAGGGGAGTTGGGATATGCTCCAAGCCACAAGGATTTTTTCTGATCAACAATTGAGATCTGTTGGATCACTCCTGGTTGTTTCATAAGGAACGACAGCAAAGCAGGGATCGAAGGATGGAACCCTGGGCAGACTGCCTCGATTCTAACTGTCTCCTAGTTAACAGACAGTTTTGATATGCTAGCTCTAGGGGAGCAACGGAGGGGCCTGAGTTGAAATGGACTCTCCCGCGGATGGGTCCTATTGTGGGTTTGTGTGCATGGAGACCTTGGCACAGGGCAGTGGCACACGGACCCTGAATTCTTCTCCTAACCAGAGGTTTTGCATCATCTCCAAAAGACAAGTTTCCCATGTGGAGACTAGATTTGATCTGATTGGTGCCTCAGGAAAGCCCCACATGCTGATATTGGAAACCAGGCCTCTGATGAGAGATAGCAGGAAACCAAAACAATGGACCCCATTAGGGCCTAGGGCCCTGTCCCGTTCAACCTCCTTCTCTGGGGACATCCATCTACAGTATGAGTGGATATGGATGCTCAGCTGGTTCCAGGCAGCCCTTGTTTGTCCTGGGCGTTCTATACTATGGGGATGGCCTTGGGGACTTTGGAGGTTTCTCCGAGTTTGTATGATTGTGGTCAATGGAAGGGGCAGAATTCCCGTGGAGTTGAGAGGCACAGACCGGATGTGTGGCTCCAGGGTCCCCAGGCTGGAGGGTGTGGAAGCCAGGAATGTGGGGATAGAAGTCTGAAAACACACACTCGGCTTGTTTTGGGGACGTAGGTATGGCAGTCCCGATCTACAGACCGTGAGGGGAACTCTTTGGGATAGGAAGAAAGAGCGAGTGTGAGGCGCTTATTCAGGCTTTTGTCTCTGGATTTTGTGTCAACGATGGGCGTGGAATGTCGGGGAGGCCTCATGGGCCATGGATGAGTCTTCCTCCCTGTGGATTTGGCCCGATCCCAATTTGGGGGTCAATCTGTGGGATGGGAGGAGTCCTTTCAGTTTGGTTACCTCATTCTAAAGCAGAGCACTGGGGAGGGGCGAATGGACAACACGAACTATGGTTAAAAATTGGGGCCTAGGGGCATGGCAAGCCCAATATGCCGTCTCTTGGTCCAGCCACTGAGAGACCTTACTTGGGGACTGGGCTCACGCTGAGGGTCACAATGCGTATTTGTGACCAACGCGGCCCTCAAGCATGGCGGGGTCAAAGGGCCACACTGCTATCAACTACACTGAACGTTGGGCAACACGCCAACCACAAGATTTCTTGCCATGGGGAAGGATTTCTGATTTCTGCCTCATGTTCAACCCTGGGCAGTGATTGGAGAAAACGTCTAGGTTCTGAAGCCTGAAAACCGAAGTTGGGAAGAGATGACGACCTAAGGCTTTGGCAGGTCCGATGTGTTCAGTGTGAGTCCAGCTGGCTGGGTGTGGGTCGGGAGGTCCAGGCTCAGGCTGTGACAGAAAGGGCATGAGTGCCCAGGGCATCCTGTAGAATTGGGGTACAGTCACGTGGAGAAAGGTTGATCCTCCTTTGGGGCTTCTGGTTAGCCCCAGAGGGTAATGTTTTTTCTTCTGGACGGCAGGCAGAGGGCTGCATTGTAGTTCTGGAATTGCCAAACTGGAGGGCTTGTGGGCCAAGAGTTGAGGACAGAAGTCTGAGAACACAAGCAACCTTAGGTTTCTGGGCGAGGGCATGGCAGGTACGCTCTGCAGAGCTGAAACGAGATCTCGTGCATCTGAAATCAGGTGAGGATCTGACGAACGCTCAGGTTGGAGTTTCTGTCCCTTATGGCCCTCTTCATGAAGAGGTGGTGGATCACGAGGCCATGGAATTTTTCCCACGATGGGAGTTGTGAGATGCTCCAAACCTTAAAGATTCTTCTGCAGGGCGATTGAGACCTGTTGGTTGGCTCCAGGACTTCCCATACGGATCGATTCCGAGTAGGGTTCTAAGGATGGATGGCTGGGAAGCCCGACTCTCATTCCTCTTGTGTCCTAGTGACAAGACAGGTTAGATCTGCTGGATCTGGGGGAGAAACTGAGAGGGTTGAGTTGAAATGGACTCTCTTGTGGATGGGTCCTAATGTGGGTTTGTGTCCATGGAGAACTTGGAATGAGGCAGTGGCACAGGGTCCCTGAAGGGTTCTCCTAACCAGAGGCTTTGACACAGCTCCAACGTGCATGATTCCCACGTGGAGACGAGATTTGTTCTGATGGGTGCCTCAAGAAACAGCCATATGCTGCTATTGGAATCCAGGCCTCTGAGGAGAGATGCCTGGACAACAAAGCAATGGATCCGATTAGGATCTAGGGGCCTGCTCATTCCAATTTACCTCTGGGGACATCTGTCCACGGGTCTAAGTGCAGGTAGATGCTCAGCTGGTGTCAGACCGCCCTTGTTTTTCCTGGGCAGTCAACACTATTGGGATGGCCCCGGGCTCTTTGGAGGTTTATCATCCTGTTTCTAGGTTTGTGGCCAATGGAATGGGCAGAAATCCCAGGTACAGTCCTCAGTTTGGCTCCAAGAACCTGTGCCTGTAAGTTTTGTGGGCCATGGCGGTGGGGACACTTGTCTGAAAACACAAAATCCCGGCTTACGTTTCAGGTCGTAGGTATTGCAGGACTGATCTACAGACCGTGAGGAGAACTCTTCAGGATATGAACAAGGGGGCGAGTGTGAGACGCTTGCTCAAGATTTTGTCTCTGGATATTGTGTCACTGATGGCCGTGGAATGTCCGGGTGGCCTCATGGGCCATGGACGAGTCTTCCTCTCTGGGCATTTGGCCCGATCCCAAGAGTTCGGGGTTATTCTTTGAGATGGGAGGAGTCCGTTTTGTTTTGTTTTTACCTCAGGTGTCCCACCAAAAGAGAGTTTCCAGAGCGGAGCCCTGGGGAGGGGCGACTGGACAACCAGAAAGCTGGTTAAAACTTGGGGCCTAGGGGCATGGCAAGCCCATTATGACGTCTAATGGTCCAGCCACTGAGAGGACTTACTAGAGGACAGGACTCACGCTGAGGGTCACAATGCGTGTTTGTGCCCTCTTCGTACTCAAGCATGGGCGGGGCCTCATGGTGAACGCTGGTTTCTCCTACACTGAACGTGGGACAACATGCCAACCACAAGGTTTCTTGCCATAGGGAAGGAGGAGTTCTGATTTCTGCATCACATTCACCCCTTGGCGGGGTGTGGAGTTAAGGTCTATGTCCTGAAGCCTGAGAAGCTAGGTTGGGAATAGATGACGAGCTAAGCCATGGCGGGTCTGTTGTGCTCCGTGTGCGGTCAGCTGTCTGGGTGTTGGTCAGGAAGTCCGGGCTCAGGCTGTGTCAGACAGTGTATTAGTGCCCAGATTTGTCGATATAATTTGTGTACAGAAGGGTGCCGTGTAGGTCTATCCTCATTTCGGGTGTCTGGGAAGCTCCATAGGGCAACATTTTGCTTTTTATCTGGAGGGCAGGCAGAGTGCTGCCTTGTGGGTCCAGAATTGCCAAACGTGAGGTCTTGGGGGCCAGGAGTGTGAGGACGGACATTGGAGAACAGAAGTTTCACATAGGTTTAAGGGCGAGGGCAAGGCCGGCACACTCTGCAGAGCTGCATCGAGATGTCGTGCATCTGAATTCAGGGCGAGGATCAGACGTTGGCTCAGGTTGGAGTTCCTGTCCATGATTTCCCCTTCAGAAAGGGGGTGGGGGGGCTTCAGAAAGCCATCACGGTTTTCCCACGTTGGGAGTTGTGAGATGCTCCAAAACGCAAGGATTCCTTCTGCAGGACATTTGAGACCTTTTGGATGGGTCCAGGACGTTCCATATGGAACGACGCCAGAGCAGGGTTCTAAGGGCGGAGCCCTGGGCAAGCCGCCTCGCATCTCAATCGTCTCCTAGCGACAAGACAGGTTCTATCTGCTGGCTCTGGCGGAGCAACCGAGAAGCCAGAGTTGAAATGGACTCTCCTGCGGATGAATCCTAATGTGGGTTTGTGTCCATGGAGACCTTTGGAAAGGGGTGGTGGCACCGGTCCCCTGAAGGCTTCTCCTAACCGGAAGTTTTGACACAGTTCCAGCCTGCTATTTTCCCATGTCGAGACAAGATTTGCCTCCGGAAACCCCCCGCATGCATGCTGGTATTTGAAAACATGCCTCTGAGGAGAGATGCCTGGAAACCAAAGCAATGGATCCGATTACGGCCTAGGGACCTGTGAGGTTCAATCTACTACCCTGGTGACATCCAACTACGGTATGAGTGGAGGTAGATGCTCAGCTGTTGTCAGACGCCCTTGTTTGTCCCGGGCGGCCTACACAATTGGGATGGCCTCAGGGACTGTGGAGGTTTCTCCTAATTTGGAGGCGTGTGGTCAAGTGAATGGGCAGAATTCCAGTGGAGTGGGCAGGCACAGACCTGATGTGTGGCTCCAGGGGCCCCAGCCTGGAGGGTGTGTGGGCCAGGAGCGTGGGGATAGAAGACTGAAAACACTAACGCGGCTTACGTTTGGGGACATAAGTATGGCAGGCCCGATCTACAGGCCCTGAGGAGAACTCTTCGGGATATGAAGAAGAAAGAGTGAGTGTGAGGCATTTATTCAGGCTTTTGTCTCTGGATTTTGTGTCAACAATGGCCGTGGAATGTCGAGGAGGCCTCATGGGCCACGGACAAGTCTTCCTCTCTGTGGATTTGGCACGTACCCAATTGTTTTGGGTCCATCATGGGGATGGGAGGAGTCCTATCAGTTTGGTTACCTCAGGCGTCCCACCAAAAGAGGGATTTCAAAGCAGAGCCCTGGGGAGGGGCGAATGGACAAACCGAACTATGGTTAGTTCCAGCCACTGAGAGGCCTTCCTTGAGGACAGAACTCACGCTGAGGGTCACAATGTGGGTTTATGCTTTCTAGGCGCTCAAGCATGGGCGGGAATCATGGTCCACACTGTTGCTCCTACACTGAACAGTTGGGGTCCATGCCAACCACATCTATTCTTGCCATGGGGAAGTAGTAGTTCTGATTTTTTTTCATCTCTTTCACCGCTGGGGTCGTGATTGGAGTTAAGGTCTAGGTTGTGTAGTCTGAAAACCGAGCTTGGGAAGAGATGACGACTTAAGTCCATGACAGGTTCACCGTGCTGAGTGTGGAGCCAGGTCGCTGAGTGTTGGTCGGGAGGTTCAGGCCTAGGCTGCGTCAGACCAGGCATTAGTTTTCAGGGTATATTGTATAATTGGGGGAGAGTCGAGTGCCGTGCAGCTTGATCCTCATTTAGCGTTTCTGGGTAGCCCCAAGGGCAACGTTTTTCTTCTGGAGGGGCAGGCAGAGTGCTGCTTTGTGGCTCCGGAATTCCCAAAATGGATGCCCTTTGGGCAAGGAGTGTGAGGGACGGAAGAATGAGAACACAAGTTAGTCATAGTTTTCGGGACGAGGGCACGGCAGGCACTCTCTGCACATCTGAATCGGGACTTCGTACATCTGAAGTCAGGGAGAGGTTCAGACCTAGGCTCAGGTTGGAGTTTCTGTCCATTATGGCCCTTTCTTGAAGGGGGAAGCATCTCGAAGCCATGGAGGTTTACGAGGAGGGGAGTTGGGATATGCTCCAAGCCACAAGGATTTTTTCTGATCAACAATTGAGATCTGTTGGATCACTCCTGGTTGTTTCATAAGGAACGACAGCAAAGCAGGGATCGAAGGATGGAACCCTGGGCAGACTGCCTCGATTCTAACTGTCTCCTAGTTAACAGACAGTTTTGATATGCTAGCTCTAGGGGAGCAACGGAGGGGCCTGAGTTGAAATGGACTCTCCCGCGGATGGGTCCTATTGTGGGTTTGTGTGCATGGAGACCTTGGCACAGGGCAGTGGCACACGGACCCTGAATTCTTCTCCTAACCAGAGGTTTTGCATCATCTCCAAAAGACAAGTTTCCCATGTGGAGACTAGATTTGATCTGATTGGTGCCTCAGGAAAGCCCCACATGCTGATATTGGAAACCAGGCCTCTGATGAGAGATAGCAGGAAACCAAAACAATGGACCCCATTAGGGCCTAGGGCCCTGTCCCGTTCAATCTCCTTCTCTGGGGACATCCATCTACAGTATGAGTGGATATGGATGCTCAGCTGGTTCCAGGCAGCCCTTGTTTGTCCTGGGCGTTCTATACTATGGGGATGGCCTTGGGGACTTTGGAGGTTTCTCCGAGTTTGTATGATTGTGGTCAATGGAAGGGGCAGAATTCCCGTGGAGTTGAGAGGCACAGACCTGATGTGTGGCTCCAGGGTCCCCAGGCTGGAGGGTGTGGAAGCCAGGAATGTGGGGATAGAAGTCTGAAAACACACACTCGGCTTGTTTTGGGGACGTAGGTATGGCAGTCCCGATCTACAGACCGTGAGGGGAACTCTTTGGGATAGGAAGAAAGAGCGAGTGTGAGGCGCTTATTCAGGCTTTTGTCTCTGGATTTTGTGTCAACGATGGGCGTGGAATGTCGGGGAGGCCTCATGGGCCATGGATGAGTCTTCCTCTCTGTGGATTTGGCCCGATCCCAATTTGGGGGTCAATCTGTGGGATGGGAGGAGTCCTTTCAGTTTGGTTACCTCATTCTAAAGCAGAGCACTGGGGAGGGGGCGAATGGACAACACGAACTATGGTTAAAAATTGGGGCCTAGGGGCATGGCAAGCCCAATATGCCGTCTCTTGGTCCAGCCACTGAGAGACCTTACTTGGGGACTGGGCTCACGCTGAGGGTCACAATGCGTATTTGTGACCAACGCGGCCCTCAAGCATGGCGGGGTCAAAGGGCCACACTGCTATCAACTACACTGAACGTTGGGCAACACGCGCAACCACAAGATTTCTTGCCATGGGGAAGGATTTCTGATTTCTGCCTCATGTTCAACCCTGGGCAGTGATTGGAGAAAACGTCTAGGTTCTGAAGCCTGAAAACCGAAGTTGGGAAGAGATGACGACCTAAGGCTTTGGCAGGTCCGATGTGTTCAGTGTGAGTCCAGCTGGCTGGGTGTGGGTCGGGAGGTCCAGGCTCAGGCTGTGACAGAAAGGGCATGAGTGCCCAGGGCATCCTGTAGAATTGGGGTACAGTCACGTGGAGAAAAGGTTGATCCTCCTTTGGGGCTTCTGGTTAGCCCCAGAGGGTAATGTTTTTTCTTCTGGACGGCAGGCAGAGGGCTGCATTGTAGTTCTGGAATTGCCAAACTGGAGGTCTTGTGGGCCAAGAGTTGAGGACAGAAGTCTGAGAACACAAGCAACCTTAGGTGTCTGGGCGAGGGCATGGCAGGTACGCTCTGCAGAGCTGAAACGAGATCTCGTGCATCTGAAATCAGGTGAGGATCTGACGAACGCTCAGGTTGGAGTTTCTGTCCCTTATGGCCCTCTTCATGAAGAGGTGGTGGATCACGAGGCCATGGAATTTTTCCCACGATGGGAGTTGTGAGATGCTCCAAACCTTGAAGATTCTTCTGCAGGGCGATTGAGACCTGTTGGTTGGCTCCAGGACTTCCCATACGGATCGATTCCGAGTAGGGTTCTAAGGATGGATGGCTGGGAAGCCCGACTCTCATTCCTCTTGTGTCCTAGTGACAAGACAGGTTAGATCTGCTGGATCTGGGGGAGAAACTGAGAGGGTTGAGTTGAAATGGACTCTCTTGTGGATGGGTCCTAATGTGGGTTTGTGTCCATGGAGAACTTGGAATGAGGCAGTGGCACAGGGTCCCTGAAGGGTTCTCCTAACCAGAGGCTTTGACACAGCTCCAACGTGCATGATTCCCACGTGGAGACGAGATTTGTTCTGATGGGTGCCTCAAGAAACAGCCATATGCTGCTATTGGAATCCAGGCCTCTGAGGAGAGATGCCTGGACAACAAAGCAATGGATCCGATTAGGATCTAGGGGCCTGCTCATTCCAATTTACCTCTGGGGACATCTGTCCACGGGTCTAAGTGCAGGTAGATGCTCAGCTGGTGTCAGACCGCCCTTGTTTTTCCTGGGCAGTCAACACTATTGGGATGGCCCCGGGCTCTTTGGAGGTTTATCATCCTGTTTCTAGGTTTGTGGCCAATGGAATGGGCAGAAATCCCAGGGTACAGTCCTCAGGTTTGGCTCCAAGAACCTGTGCCTGTAAGTTTTGTGGGCCATGGCGGTGGGGACACTTGTCTGAAAACACAAACCCGGCTTACGTTTCAGGTCGTAGGTATTGCAGGACTGATCTACAGACCGTGAGGAGAACTCTTCAGGATATGAACAAGGGGGCGAGTGTGAGACGCTTGCTCAAGATTTTGTCTCTGGATATTGTGTCACTGATGGCCGTGGAATGTCCGGGTGGCCTCATGGGCCATGGACGAGTCTTCCTCTCTGGGCATTTGGCCCGATCCCAAGAGTTCGGGGTTATTCTTTGAGATGGGAGGAGTCCGTTTTGTTTTGTTTTCACCTCAGGTGTCCCACCAAAAGAGAGTTTCCAGAGCGGAGCCCTGGGGAGGGGCGACTGGACAACCAGAAAGCTGGTTAAAACTTGGGGCCTAGGGGCATGGCAAGCCCATTATGACGTCTAATGGTCCAGCCACTGAGAGGACTTACTAGAGGACAGGACTCACGCTGAGGGTCACAATGCGTGTTTGTGCCCTCTTCGTACTCAAGCATGGGCGGGGGGCCTCATGGTGAACGCTGGTTTCTCCTACACTGAACGTGGGACAACATGCCAACCACAAGGTTTCTTGCCATAGGGAAGGAGGAGTTCTGATTTCTGCATCACATTCACCCCTTGGCGGGGTGTGGAGTTAAGGTCTATGTCCTGAAGCCTGAGAAGCTAGGTTGGGAATAGATGACGAGCTAAGGCCATGGCGGGTCTGTTGTGCTCAGTGTGCGGTCAGCTGTCTGGGTGTTGGTCAGGAAGTCCGGGCTCAGGCTGTGTCAGACAGTGTATTAGTGCCCAGATTTGTCGATATAATTTGTGTACAGAAGGGTGCCGTGTAGGTCTATCCTCATTTCGGGTGTCTGGGAAGCTCCATAGGGCAACATTTTGCTTTTTATCTGGAGGGCAGGCAGAGTGCTGCCTTGTGGGTCCAGAATTGCCAAACGTGAGGTCTTGGGGGCCAGGAGTGTGAGGACGGACATTGGAGAACAGAAGTTTCACATAGGTTTAAGGGCGAGGGCAAGGCCGGCACACTCTGCAGAGCTGCATCGAGATGTCGTGCATCTGAATTCAGGGCGAGGATCAGACGTTGGCTCAGGTTGGAGTTCCTGTCCATGATTTCCCCTTCAGAAAGGGGGTGGGGGCTTCAGAAAGCCATCACGGTTTTCCCACGTTGGGAGTTGTGAGATGCTCCAAAACGCAAGGATTCCTCCTGCAGGACATTTGAGACCTTTTGGATGGGTCCAGGACGTTCCATATGGAACGACGCCAGAGCAGGGTTCTAAGGGCGGAGCCCTGGGCAAGCCGCCTCGCATCTCAATCGTCTCCTAGCGACAAGACAGGTTCTATGTGCTGGCTCTGGCGGAGCAACCGAGAAGCCAGAGTTGAAATGGACTCTCCTGCGGATGAATCCTAATGTGGGTTTGTGTCCATGGAGACTTTGGAAAGGGGTGGTGGCACCGGTCCCTGAAGGCTTCTCCTAACCGGAAGTTTTGACACAGTTCCAGCCTGCTATTTTCCCATGTCGAGACAAGATTTGCCTCCGGAAACCCCCGCATGCTGGTATTTGAAAACATGCCTCTGAGGAGAGATGCCTGGAAACCAAAGCAATGGATCCGATTACGGCCTAGGGACCTGTGAGGTTCAATCTACTACCCTGGTGACATCCAACTACGGTATGAGTGGAGGTAGATGCTCAGCTGTTGTCAGACGCCCTTGTTTGTCCCGGGCGGCCTACACAATTGGGATGGCCTCAGGGACTGTGGAGGTTTCTCCTAATTTGGAGGCGTGTGGTCAAGTGAATGGGCAGAATTCCAGTGGAGTGGGCAGGCACAGACCTGATGTGTGGCTCCAGGGGCCCCAGCCTGGAGGGTGTGTGGGCCAGGAGCGTGGGGATAGAAGACTGAAAACACTAACGCGGCTTACGTTTGGGGACATAAGTATGGCAGGCCCGATCTACAGGCCCTGAGGAGAACTCTTCGGGATATGAAGAAAGAGTGAGTGTGAGGCATTTATTCAGGCTTTTGTCTCTGGATTTTGTGTCAACAATGGCCGTGGAATGTCGAGGAGGCCTCATGGGCCACGGACAAGTCTTCCTCTCTGTGGATTTGGCACGTACCCAATTGTTTTGGGTCCATCATGGGGATGGGAGGAGTCCTATCAGTTTGGTTACCTCAGGCGTCCCACCAAAAGAGGGATTTCAAAGCAGAGCCCTGGGGAGGGGCGAATGGACAAACCGAACTATGGTTAGTTCCAGCCACTGAGAGGCCTTCCTTGAGGACAGAACTCACGCTGAGGGTCACAATAATATGGGTTTATGCTTTCTAGGCGCTCAAGCATGGGCGGGAATCATGGTCCACACTGTTGCTCCTACACTGAACGTTGGGGTCCATGCCAACCACATCTATTCTTGCCATGGGGAAGTAGTAGTTCTGATTTTTTTCATCTCTTTCACCGCTGGGTCGTGATTGGAGTTAAGGTCTAGGTTGTGTAGTCTGAAAACCGAGCTTGGGAAGAGATGACGACTTAAGTCCATGACAGGTTCACCGTGCTGAGTGTGGAGCCAGGTCGCTGAGTGTTGGTCGGGAGGTTCAGGCCTAGGCTGCGTCAGACCAGGCATTAGTTTTCAGGGTATATTGTATAATTGGGGGAGAGTCGAGTGCCGTGCAGCTTGATCCTCATTTAGCGTTTCTGGGTAGCCCCAAGGGCAACGTTTTTCTTCTGGAGGGCAGGCAGAGTGCTGCTTTGTGGCTCCGGAATTCCCAAAATGGATGCCCTTTGGGCAAGGAGTGTGAGGACGGAAGAATGAGAACACAAGTTAGTCATAGTTTTCGGGACGAGGGCACGGCAGGCACTCTCTGCACATCTGAATCGGGACTTCGTACATCTGAAGTCAGGGAGAGGTTCAGACCTAGGCTCAGGTTGGAGTTTCTGTCCATTATGGCCCTTTCTTGAAGGGGGAAGCATCTCGAAGCCATGGAGGTTTACGAGGAGGGGAGTTGGGATATGCTCCAAGCCACAAGGATTTTTTCTGATCAACAATTGAGATCTGTTGGATCACTCCTGGTTGTTTCATAAGGAACGACAGCAAAGCAGGGATCGAAGGATGGAACCCTGGGCAGACTGCCTCGATTCTAACTGTCTCCTAGTTAACAGACAGTTTTGATATGCTAGCTCTAGGGGAGCAACGGAGGGGCCTGAGTTGAAATGGACTCTCCCGCGGATGGGTCCTATTGTGGGTTTGTGTGCATGGAGACCTTGGCACAGGGCAGTGGCACACGGACCCTGAATTCTTCTCCCAACCAGAGGTTTTGCATCATCTCCAAAAGACAAGTTTCCCATGTGGAGACTAGATTTGATCTTATTGGTGCCTCAGGAAAGCCCCACATGCTGATATTGGAAACCAGGCCTCTGATGAGAGATAGCAGGAAACCAAAACAATGGACCCCATTAGGGCCTAGGGCCCTGTCCCGTTCAATCTCCTTCTCTGGGGACATCCATCTACAGTATGAGTGGATATGGATGCTCAGCTGGTTCCAGGCAGCCCTTGTTTGTCCTGGGCGTTCTATACTATGGGGATGGCCTTGGGGACTTTGGAGGTTTCTCCGAGTTTGTATGATTGTGGTCAATGGAAGGGGCAGAATTCCCGTGGAGTTGAGAGGCACAGACCTGATGTGTGGCTCCAGGGTCCCCAGGCTGGAGGGTGTGGAAGCCAGGAATGTGGGGATAGAAGTCTGAAAACACACACTCGGCTTGTTTTGGGGACGTAGGTATGGCAGTCCCGATCTACAGACCGTGAGGGGAACTCTTTGGGATAGGAAGAAAGAGCGAGTGTGAGGCGCTTATTCAGGCTTTTGTCTCTGGATTTTGTGTCAACGATGGGCGTGGAATGTCGGGGAGGCCTCATGGGCCATGGATGAGTCTTCCTCTCTGTGGATTTGGCCCGATCCCAATTTGGGGGTCAATCTGTGGGATGGGAGGAGTCCTTTCAGTTTGGTTACCCCATTCTAAAGCAGAGCACTGGGGAGGGGCGAATGGACAACACGAACTATGGTTAAAAATTGGGGCCTAGGGGCATGGCAAGCCCAATATGCCGTCTCTTGGTCCAGCCACTGAGAGACCTTACTTGGGGACTGGGCTCACGCTGAGGGTCACAATGCGTATTTGTGACCAACGCGGCCCTCAAGCATGACGGGGTCAAAGGGCCACACTGCTATCAACTACACTGAACGTTGGGCAACACGCCAACCACAAGATTTCTTGCCATGGGGAAGGATTTCTGATTTCTGCCTCATGTTCAACCCTGGGCAGTGATTGGAGAAAAAGTCTAGGTTCTGAAGCCTGAAAACCGAAGTTGGGAAGAGATGACGACCTAAGGCTTTGGCAGGTCCGATGTGTTCAGTGTGAGTCCAGCTGGCTGGGTGAGGGTCGGGAGGTCCAGGCTCAGGCTGTGACAGAAAGGGCATGAGTGCCCAGGGCATCCTGTAGAATTGGGGTACAGTCACGTGGAGAAAAGGTTGATCCTCCTTTGGGGCTTCTGGTTAGCCCCAGAGGGTAATGTTTTTTCTTCTGGACGGCAGGCAGAGGGCTGCATTGTAGTTCTGGAATTGCCAAACTGGAGGGCTTGTGGGCCAAGAGTTGAGGACAGAAGTCTGAGAACACAAGCAACCTTAGGTGTCTGGGCGAGGGCATGGCAGGTACGCTCTGCAGAGCTGAAACGAGATCTCGTGCATCTGAAATCAGGTGAGGATCTGACGAACGCTCAGGTTGGAGTTTCTGTCCCTTATGGCCCTCTTCATGAAGAGGTGGTGGATCACGAGGCCATGGAATTTTTCCCACGACGATGGGAGTTGTGAGATGCTCCAAACCTTAAAGATTCTTCTGCAGGGCGATTGAGACCTGTTGGTTGGCTCCAGGACTTCCCATACGGATCGATTCCGAGTAGGGTTCTAAGGATGGATGGCTGGGAAGCCCGACTCTCATTCCTCTTGTGTCCTAGTGACAAGACAGGTTAGATCTGCTGGATCTGGGGGAGAAACTGAGAGAGAGGGTTGAGTTGAAATGGACTCTCTTGTGGATGGGTCCTAATGTGGGTTTGTGTCCATGGAGAACTTGGAATGAGGCAGTGGCACAGGGTCCCTGAAGGGTTCTCCTAACCAGAGGCTTTGACACAGCTCCAACGTGCATGATTCCCACGTGGAGACGAGATTTGTTCTGATGGGTGCCTCAAGAAACAGCCATATGCTGCTATTGGAATCCAGGCCTCTGAGGAGAGATGCCTGGACAACAAAGCAATGGATCCGATTAGGATCTAGGGGCCTGCTCATTCCAATTTACCTCTGGGGACATCTGTCCACGGGTCTAAGTGCAGGTAGATGCTCAGCTGGTGTGTCAGACCGCCCTTGTTTTTCCCTGGGCAGTCAACACTATTGGGATGGCCCCGGGCTCTTTGGAGGTTTATCATCCTGTTTTCTAGGTTTGTGGCCAATGGAATGGGCAGAAATCCCAGGTACAGTCCTCAGGTTTGGCTCCAAGAACCTGTGCCTGTAAGTTTTGTGGGCCATGGCGGTGGGGACACTTGTCTGAAAACACAAACCCGGCTTACGTTTCAGGTCGTAGGTATTGCAGGACTGATCTACAGACCGTGAGGAGAACTCTTCAGGATATGAACAAGGGGGCGAGTGTGAGACGCTTGCTCAAGATTTTGTCTCTGGATATTGTGTCACTGATGGCCGTGGAATGTCCGGGTGGCCTCATGGGCCATGGACGAGTCTTCCTCTCTGGGCATTTGGCCCGATCCCAAGAGTTCGGGGTTATTCTTTGAGATGGGAGGAGTCCGTTTTTGTTTTGTTTTTTTCACCTCAGGTGTCCCACCAAAAGAGAGTTTCCAGAGCGGAGCCCTGGGGAGGGGCGACTGGACAACCAGAAAGCTGGTTAAAACTTGGGGCCTAGGGGCATGGCAAGCCCATTATGACGTCTAATGGTCCAGCCACTGAGAGGACTTACTAGAGGACAGGACTCACGCTGAGGGTCACAATGCGTGTTTGTGCCCTCTTCGTACTCAAGCATGGGCGGGGCCTCATGGTGAACGCTGGTTTCTCCTACACTGAACGTGGGACAACATGCCAACCACAAGGTTTCTTGCCATAGGGAAGGAGGAGTTCTGATTTCTGCATCACATTCACCCCTTGGCGGGGTGTGGAGTTAAGGTCTATGTCCTGAAGCCTGAGAAGCTAGGTTGGGAATAGATGACGAGCTAAGGCCATGGCGGGTCTGTTGTGCTCAGTGTGCGGTCAGCTGTCTGGGTGTTGGTCAGGAAGTCCGGGCTCAGGCTGTGTCAGACAGTGTATTAGTGCCCAGATTTGTCGATATAATTTGTGTACAGAAGGGTGCCGTGTAGGTCTATCCTCATTTCGGGTGTCTGGGAAGCTCCATAGGGCAACATTTGCTTTTATCTGGAGGGCAGGCAGAGTGCTGCCTTGCGGGTCCAGAATTGCCAAACGTGAGGTCTTGGGGACCAGGAGTGTGAGGACGGACATTGGGGAACAGAAGTTTCACATAGGTTTAAGGGCGAGGGCAAGGCCGGCACACTCTGCAGAGCTGCATCGAGATGTCGTGCATCTGAATTCAGGGCGAGGATCAGACGTTGGCTCAGGTTGGAGTTCCTGTCCATGATTTCCCCTTCAGAAAGGGGGTGGGGGCTTCAGGAAGCCATCACGGTTTTCCCACGTTGGGAGTTGTGAGATGCTCCAAAACGCAAGGATTCCTTCTGCAGGACATTTGAGACCTTTTGGATGGGTCCAGGACGTTCCATATGGAACGACGCCAGAGCAGGGTTCTAAGGGCGGAGCCCTGGGCAAGCCGCCTCGCATCTCAATCGTCTCCTAGCGACAAGACAGGTTCTATCTGCTGGCTCTGGCGGAGCAACCGAGAAGCCAGAGTTGAAATGGACTCTCCTGCGGATGAATCCTAATGTGGGTTTGTGTCCATGGAGACTTTGGAAAGGGGTGGTGGCACCGGTCCCTGAAGGATTCTCCTAACCGGAAGTTTTGACACAGTTCCAGCCTGCTATTTTCCCATGTCGAGACAAGATTTGCCTCCGGAAACCCCCGCATGCTGGTATTTGAAAACATGCCTCTGAGGAGAGATGCCTGGAAACCAAAGCAATGGATCCGATTACGGCCTAGGGACCTGTGAGGTTCATCTACTACCCTGGTGACATCCAACTACGGTATGAGTGGAGGTAGAGATGCTCAGCTGTTGTCAGACGCCCTTGTTTGTCCCGGGCGGCCTACACAATTGGGATGGCCTCAGGGACTGTGGAGGTTTTCTCCTAATTTGGAGGCGTGTGGTCAAGTGAATGGGCAGAATTCCAGTGGAGTGGGCAGGCACAGACCTGATGTGTGGCTCCAGGGGCCCCAGCCTGGAGGGTGTGTGGGCCAGGAGCGTGGGGATAGAAGACTGAAAACACTAACGCGGCTTACGTTTGGGGACATAAGTATGGCAGGCCCGATCTACAGGCCCTGAGGAGAACTCTTCGGGATATGAAGAAAGAGTGAGTGTGAGGCATTTATTCAGGCTTTTGTCTCTGGATTTTGTGTCAACAATGGCCGTGGAATGTCGAGGAGGCCTCATGGGCCACGGACAAGTCTTCCTCTCTGTGGATTTGGCACGTACCCAATTGTTTTGGGTCCATCATGGGGATGGGAGGAGTCCTTTCAGTTTGGTTACCTCAGGTGTCCCACCAAAAGAGGGATTTCAAAGCAGAGCCCTGGGGAGGGGCGAATGGACAAACCGAACTATGGTTAGTTCCAGCCACTGAGAGGCCTTCCTTGAGGACAGAACTCACGCTGAGGGTCACAATATGTGTTTATGCTTTCTAGGCGCTCAAGCATGGGCGGGAATCATGGTCCACACTGTTGCTCCTACACTGAACGTTGGGGGTCCATGCCAACCACATCTATTCTTGCCATGGGGAAGTAGTTCTGAGTAGTTCTGATTTTTTTCATCTCTTTCACACCGCTGGGTCCGTGATTGGAGTTAAGGTCTAGGTTGTGTAGTCTGAAAACCGAGCTTGGGAAGAGAGATGACGACTTAAGTCCATGACAGGTCCGACCGATGCTGAGTGTGGAGCCAGGTCGCTGAGTGTTGGTCGGGAGGTTCAGGCCTAGGCTGCGTCAGACCAGGCATTAGTTTTCAGGGTATATTGTATAATTGGGGGAGAGTCGAGTGCCGTGCAGCTTGATCCTCATTTAGCGTTTCTGGGTAGCCCCAAGGCAACGTTTTTCTTCTGGAGGGCAGGCAGAGTGCTGCTTTGTGGCTCCGGAATTCCCAAAATGGATGCCCTTTGGGCAAGGAGTGTGAGGACGGAAGAATGAGAACACAAGTTAGGCATAGTTTTCGGGACGAGGGCACGGCAGGCACTCTCTGCACATCTGAATCGGGACTTCGTACATCTGAAGTCAGGGAGAGGTTCAGACCTAGGCTCAGGTTGGAGTTTCTGTCCATTATGGCCCTTTCTTGAAGGGGGCAGCATCTCGAAGCCATGGAGGTTTACCCAGGAGGGGAGTTGGGATATGCTCCAAGCCACAAGGATTTTTTCTGATCAACAATTGAGATCTGTTGGATCACTCCTGGATGTTTCATACGGAACGACAGCAAAGCAGGGATCGAAGGATGGAACCCTGGGCAGACTGCCTCGATTCTAACTGTCTCCTAGTTAATAGACAGTTTTGATATGCTAGCTCTAGGGGAGCAATGGAGGGGGCCTGAGTTGAAATGGACTCTCCTGCGGATGGGTCCTATTGTGGGTTTGTGTGCATGGAGACCTTGGCACAGGGCACGGGGCAGTGGCACACGGACCCTGAATGCTTCTCCTAACCAGAGGTTTTGCGTCATCTCCAAAAGACAAGTTTCCCATGTGGAGACTAGATTTGATCTGATTGGTGCCTCAGGAAAGCCCCACATGCTGATATTGGAAAACCAGGCCTCTGATGAGAGATAGCAGGAAACCAAAAAACAATGGACCCCATTAGGGCCTAGGGCCCTGTCCCGTTCAATCTCCTTCTCTGGGGACATCCATCTACAGTATGAGTGGAGATGGATGCTCAGCTGGTTCCAGGCAGCCCTTGTTTGTCCTGGGCGCTCTATACTATGGGGATGGCCTTGGGGACTTTGGAGGTTTCTCCGAGTTTGTATGATTGTGGTCAATGGAAGGGGCAGAATTCCCGTGGAGTTGAGAGGCACAGACCTGATGTGTGGCTCCAGGGTCCCCAGGCTGGAGGGTATGGAAGCCAGGAATGTGGGGATAGAAGTCTGAAAACACACACTCGGCTTGTTTTTGGGGGACGTAGGTATGGCAGTCCCGATCTACAGACCGTGAGGGGAACTCTTTGGGATATGAAGAAAGAGCGAGTGTGAGGCGCTTATTCAGGCTTTTGTCTCTGGATTTTGTGTCAACGATGGGCTTGGAATGTCGGGGAGGCCTAATGGGCCACGGATGAGTCTTCCTCTCTGTGGATTTGGCCCGATCCCAATTGGGGGGGTCAATCTGTGGGATGGGAGGAGTCCTTTCAGTTTGGTTACCTCATTCTAAAGCAGAGCACTGGGGAGGGGCGAATGGACAACAGGAACTATGGTTAAAAATTGGGGCCTAGGGCATGGCAAGCCCAATATGCCGTCTCCTGGTCCAGCACTGTGAGACCTTACTTGGGGACTGGGCTCACGCTGAGGGTCACAATGCGTATTTGTGACCAACGCGGCCCTCAAGCATGGCGGGTCAAAGGGCCACACTGCTATCAACTACACTGAACGCCAAACACGCCAACCGACAAGATTTCTTGCCATGGGGAAGGATTTCTGATTTCTGCCTCATGTTCAACCCTGGGCAGTGATTGGAGAAAACGTCTAGGTTCTGAAGCCTGAAAACCGAAGTTGGGAAGAGATGACGACCTAAGGCTTTGGCAGGTCCGATGTGTTCAGTGTGAGTCCAGCTGGCTGGGTGTGGGTCGGGAGGTCCAGGCTCAGGCTGTGACAGAAAGGGCATGAGTGCCCAGGGCATCCTGTAGAATTGGGGTACAGTCAAGTGGCAAAAAGGTTGATCCTCACTTTGGGGTTTCTGTTAGCCCCCAGAGGGTAATGTTTTTTTCTTCTGGAGGGCAGGCAGAGGGCTGCATTGTTTGTTTCTGGAATTGCCAAACTGGAGGGCTTGTGGGCCAGGAGTTGAGGACAGAAGACGGAGAACACAAGCAACCTTAGGTTTCTGGGCGAGGGCATGGCAGGTACGCTCTGCAGAGCTGAAACGAGAACTCGTGCATCTGAAATCAGGTGAGGATCTGACGAACGCTCAGGTTGGAGTTTCTGTCCCTTATGGCCCTCTTCATGAAGAGGTGGTGGATCACGAGGCCATGGAATTTTTTCCCACGATGGGAGTTGTGAGATGCTCCAAACCGTAAAGATTCTTCTGCAGGGCGATTGAGACCTGTTGGTTGGCTCCAGGACTTCCCATAACGGATCGATTCCGAGTAGGGTTCTAAGGATGGATGGCTGGGAAGCCCGACTCTCATTCCTCTTGTGTCCTAGTGACAAGACAGGTTAGATCTGCTGGATCTGGGGGAGAAACTGAGAGGGTTGAGTTGAAATGGACTCTCTTGTGGATGGGTCCTAATGTGGGTTTGTGTCCATGGAGAACTTGGAATGAGGCAGTGGCACAGGGTCCCTGATGGGTTCTCCTAACCAGAGGCTTTGACACAGCTCCAACGTGCAAGATTCCCACGTGGAGACGAGATTTGTTTCTGATGGGTGCCTCAAGAAACAGCCATATGCTGCTATTGGAATCCAGGCCTCTGAGGAGAGATGCCTGGACAACAAAGCAATGGATCCGATTAGGATCTAGGGGCCTGCTCATTCCAATTTACCTCTGGGGACATCTGTCCACGGGTCTAAGTGCAGGTAGATGGCTCAGCTGGTGTCAGACCGCCCTTGTTTTTCCTGGGCAGTCAACACTATTGGGATGGCCCCGGGCACTTTGGAGGTTTATCATCCTGTTTCTAGGTTTGTGGGCAAATGGAATGGGCAGAAATCCCAGGTACAGTCCTCAGGTTTGGCTCCAAGAACCTGTGCCTGTAGGTTTTGTGGGCCAGGGCTGTGGGGACAGTTGTCTGAAAACACAAACTCGGCTTAGGTTTCGGGTCGTAGGTATTGCAGGACTGATCTACAGACCGTGAGGAGAACTCTTCAGGATATGAACAAGGGGGCGAGTGTGAGACGCTTGCTCAAGATTTTGTCTCTGGATATTGTGTCACTGATGGCCGTGGAATGTCCGGGTGGCCTCCTGGGCCATGGACGAGTCTTCCTCTCTGGGCATTTGGCCCGATCCCAAGAGTTTGGGGTTATTCTTTGAGATGGGAGGAGTCGGTTTTGTTTTTGTTTTTACCCTCAGGTGTCCCACCAAAAGAGAGTTTCCAGAGCAGAGCCCTGGGGAGGGGCGACTGGACAACCAGAAAGCTGGTTAAAACTTGGGGCCTAGGGGCATGGCAAGCCCATTATGACGTCTAATGGTCCCAGCCACTGAGAGGACTTACTAGAGGACAGGACTCACGCTGAGGGTCACAATGCGTGTTTTGTGCCCTCTTCGTACTCAAGCATGGGCGGGGCCTCATGGTGAACGCTGGTTTTCTCCTCCTACACTGAACGTGGGACAACATGCCAACCACAAGGTTTCTTGCCATAGGGAAGGAGGAGTTCTGATTTCTGCATCACATTCACCCCTTGGCGGGGTGTGGAGTTAAGGTCTATGTCCTGAAGCCTGAGAAGCTAGGTTGGGAATAGATGACGAGCTAAGGCCATGGCGGGTCTGTTGTGCTCAGTGTGCGGTCAGCTGTCTGGGTGTTGGTCAGGAAGTCCGGGCTCAGGCTGTGTCAGACAGTGTATTAGTGCCCAGATTTGTCGATATAATTTGTGTACACAAGGGTGCCGTGTAGGTCTATCCTCATTTCGGGTGTCTGGGAAGCTCCATAGGGCAACATTTTGTTCTTTTTATCTGGAGGGCAGGCAGAGTGCTGCCTTGTGGGTCCAGAATTGCCAAACGTGAGGTCTTGGGGGCCAGGAGTGTGAGGACGGACATTGGAGAACAGAAGTTTCACATAGGTTTAAGGGCGAGGGCAAGGCCGGCACACTCTGCAGAGCTGAATCGAGATGTCGTGCATCTGAATTCAGGGCGAGGATCAGACGTTGGCTCAGGTTGGAGTTCCTGTCCATGATTTCCCCTTCAGAAAGGGGGTGGGGGCTTCAGAAAGCCATCACGGTTTTCCCACGTTGGGAGTTGTGAGATGCTCCAAAACGCAAGGATTCCTTCTGCAGGACATTTGAGACCTTTTGGATGGGTCCAGGACGTTCCATATGGAAGGACGCCAGAGCAGGGTTCTAAGGGCGGAGCCCTGGGCAAGCCGCCTCGCATCTCAATCGTCTCCTAGCGACAAGACAGGTTCTATCTGCTGGCTCTGGCGGAGCAACCGAGAAGCCAGAGTTTGAAATGGACTCTCCTGCGGATGGATCCTAATGTGGGTTTGTGTCCATGGAGACCTTGGAAAGGGGTGGTGGCACCGGGCCCTGAAGGATTCTCCTAACCGGAAGTTTTGACACAGTTCCAGCCTGCTATTTTCCCATGTCGAGACAAGATTTGCCTCCGGAAACCCCCGCATGCTGGTATTTGAAAACATGCCCTCTGAGGAGAGATGCCTGGAAACCAAAGCAATGGATCCGATTACGGCCTAGGGACCTGTGAGGTTCAATCTACTACCCTGGTGACCTCCAACTACGGTATGAGTGGAGGTAGATGCTCAGCTGTTGTCAGACGCCCTTGTTTGTCCCGGGCGGCCTACACAATTGGGATGGCTTCAGGGACTGTGGAGGTTTCTCCTAATTTGGAGGCGTGTGGTCAAGTGAATGGGCAGAATTCCAGTGGAGTGGGCAGGCACAGACCTGATGTGTGGCTCCAGGGGCCCCAGCCTGGAGGGTGTGTGGGCCAGGAGCGTGGGGATAGAAGTCTGAAAACACTAACTCGGCTTACGTTTGGGGACATAAGTATGGCAGGCCCGATCTACAGGCCCGTGAGGAGAACTCTTCGGGATATGAAGAAAGAGTGAGTGTGAGGCATTTATTCAGGCTTTTGTCTCTGGATTTTGTGTCAACAATGGCCGTGGAATGTCAAGGAGGCCTCATGGGCCATGGTCAAGTCTTCCTCTCTGTGGATTTGGCACGAACCCAATTGTTTTGGGTCCATCTTGGGGATGGGAGGAGTCCTTTCAGTTTGGTTACCTCAGGTGTCCCAACAAAAGAGGGATTTCAAAGCAGAGCCCTGGGGGGGGGGCGAATGGACAAACCGAACTATGGTTAGTTTCCAGCCACTGAGAGGCCTTCCTTGAGGACAGAACTCACGCTGAGGGTCACAATGTGTGTTTATGCCTTCTAGGCACTCAAGCATGGGCGGGAATCATGGTCCACACTGTTTGCTCCTACACTGAACGTTGGGCTCCATGCCAACCACATGTATTCTTGCCATGGGGAAGTAGTAGTTCTGATTTTTTCATCTGTTTCACATCACGCTGGGCCGTGATTGGAGTTAAGGTCTAGGTTGTGCAGTCTGAAAAACCGAGCTTGGGAAGAGATGACGACTTAAGTCCATGTCAGGTCCGACGTGCTCAGTGTGGAGCCAGCTCGCTGAGTGTTGGTCGGGAGGTTCAGGCCTAGGCTGCGTGAGACCAGGCATTAGATTTCAGGGTATATTGTATAATTGGGGGAGAGTCGAGTGCCGTGCAGCTTGATCCGCATTTAGCGTTTCTGGGTAGCCCCAAGGGCAACGTTTTTCTTCTGGAGGGCAGGCAGAGTGCTGCTTTGTGGCTCCGGAATTCCCAAACTGGATGCCCTTTGGGCAAGGAGTGTGAGGACGGAAGAATAAGAACACAAGTTAGGCGTAGGTTTCGGGACGAGGGCACGGCAGGCACTCTCTGCAGATCTGAATCGGGACTTCGTGCATCTGAAGTCAGGGAGAGGTTCAGACCTAGGCTCAGGTTGGAGTTTCTGTCCATTATGGCCCTTTCTTGAAGGGGGCAGCATCTCGAGGCCATGGAGGTTTACCCAGGAGGGGAGTTGGGATATGCTCCAAGCCACAAGGATTTTTTCTGATCAACAATTGAGATCTGTTGGATCACTCCAGGATGTTTCATACGGAACGACAGCAAAGCAGGGATCGAAGGATGGAACCCTGGGCAGACTGCCTCGATTCTAACTGTCTCCTAGTTAATAGACAGTTTTGATATGCTAGCTCTAGGGGAGCAATGGAGGGGGCTGAGTTGAAACGGACTCTCCTGCGCATAGGTCCTAATGTGGGTTTGTGTGCATGGAGACCTTGGCACGGGGCGGTGGCACACGGACCCTGAATGCTTCTCCTAACCAGAGGTTTTGCGTCATCTCCAAAAGACAAGTTTCCCATGTGGAGACTAGATTTGATCTGATTGGTGCCTCAGGAAAGCCCCACATGCTGATATTGGAAACCAGGCCTCTGATGAGAGATAGCAGGAAACCAAAACAATGGACCCCATTAGGGCCTAGGGCCCTGTCCCGTTCAATCTCCTTCTCTGGGGACATCCATCTACAGTATGAGTGGAGATGGAAGCTCAGCTGGTTCCAGGCAGCCCTTGTTTGTCCTGGGCGCTCTATGCTATTGGGATGGCCTTGGGGACTTTGGAGGTTTCTCCTAGTTTGTATGATTGTGGTCAATGGAAGGGGCAGAATTCCCGTGGAGTTGAGAGGCACAGACCTGATGTGTGGCTCCAGGGTCCCCAGGCTGGAGGGTATGGAAGCCAGGAATGTGGGGATAGAAGTCTGAAAACACACACTCGGCTTGTTTTGGGGACGTAGGTATGGCAGTCCCGATCTACAGACCGTGAGGGGAACTTGGGATTTAGGATAGGAAGAAAGAGCGAGTGTGAGGCGCTTATTCAGGCTTTTGTCTCTGGATTTTGTGTCAACGATGGGCTTGGAATGTCGGGGAGGCCTAATGGGCCACGGATGAGTCTTCCTCCTCTCTGTGGATTTGGCCCGATCCCAATTTGGGGGTCAATCTGTGGGATGGGAGGAGTCCTTTCAGTTTGGTTACCTCATTCTAAAGCAGAGCACTGGGGAGGGGCGAATGGACAACAGGAACTATGGTTAAAAATTGGGGCCTAGGGGCATGGCAAGCCCAATATGCCGTCTCCTGGTCCAGCACTGAGTGAGACCTTACTTGGGGACTGGGCTCACGCTGAGGGTCACAATGCGTATTTGTGACCAACGCGGCCCTCAAGCATGGCGGGGTCAAAGGGCCACACTGCTATCAACTACACTGAACGTTGGGCAACACGCCAACCACAAGATTTCTTGCCATGGGGAAGGATTTCTGATTTCTGCCTCATGTTCAACCCTGGGCAGTGATTGGAGAAAACGTCTAGGTTCTGAAGCCTGAAAACCGAAGTTGGGAAGAGATGACGACCTAAGGCTTTGGCAGGTCCGATGTGTTCAGTGTGAGTCCAGCTGGCTGGGTGTGGGTCGGGAGGTCCAGGCTCAGGCTGTGACAGAAAGGGCATGAGTGCCCAGGGGCATCCTGTAGAATTGGGGTACAGTCAAGTGGCAAAAGGTTGATCCTCCTTTGGGGCTTCTGGTTAGCCCCAGAGGGTAATGTTTTTTCTTCTGGACGGGCAGGCAGAGGGCTGCATTGTTGTTCTGGAATTGCCAAACTGGAGGGCTTGTGGGCCAGGAGTTGAGGACAGAAGTCTGAGAACACAAGCAACCTTAGGTTTCTGGGCGAGGGCATGGCAGGTACGCTCTGCAGAGCTGAAACGAGATCTCGTGCATCTGAAATCAGGTGAGGATCTGACGAACGCTCAGGTTGGAGTTTCTGTCCCTTATGGCCCTCTTCATGAAGAGGTGGTGGATCACGAGGCCATGGAATTTTTCCCACGATGGGAGTTGTGAGATGCTCCAAACCGTAAAGATTCTTCTGCAGGGCGATTGAGACCTGTTGGTTGGCTCCAGGACTTCCCATACGGATCGATTCCGAGTAGGGTTCTAAGGATGGATGGCTGGGAAGCCCGACTCTCATTCCTCTTGTGTCCTAGTGACAAGACAGGTTAGATCTGCTGGGATCTGGGGGGAGAAACTGAGAGGGTTGAGTTGAAATGGACTCTCTTGTGGATGGGTCCTAATGTGGGTTTGTGTCCATGGAGAACTTGGAATGAGGCAGTGGCACAGGGTCCCTGAAGGGTTCTCCTAACCAGAGGCTTTGACACAGCTCCAACGTGCATGATTCCCACGTGGAGACGAGATTTGTTCTGATGGGTGCCTCAAGAAACAGCCATATGCTGCTATTGGAATCCAGGCCTCTGAGGAGAGATGCCTGGACAACAAAGCAATGGATCCGATTAGGATCTAGGGGCCTGCTCATTCCAATTTACCTCTGGGGACATCTGTCCACGGGTCTAAGTGCAGGTAGATGCTCAGCTGGTGTCAGACCGCCCTTGTTTTTTCCTGGGCAGTCAACACTATTGGGATGGCCCCGGGCACTTTGGAGGTTTATCATCCTATTTCTAGGTTTGTGGCCAATGGAATGGGCAGAAATTCCCAGGTACAGTCCTCAGGTTTGGCTCCAAGAACCTGTGCCTGTAGGTTTTGTGGGCCAGGGCTGTGGGGACAGTTTGTCTGAAAACACAAACTCGGCTTAGGTTTCGGGTCGTAGGTATTGCAGGACTGATCTACAGACCGTGAGGAGAACTCTTCAGGATATGAACAAGGGGGCGAGTGTGAGACGCTTGCTCAAGATTTTGTCTCTGGATATTGTGTCACTGATGGCCGTGGAATGTCGGGGTGGCCTCATGGGCCATGGACGAGTCTTCCTCTCTGGGCATTTGGCCCCGATCCCAAGAGTTTGGGGTTATTCTTTGAGATGGGAGGAGTCCGTTTTTGTTTTGTTTTTTACCTCAGTTGTCCCACCAAAAGAGAGTTTCCAGAGCAGAGCCCTGGGGAGGGGCGACTGGACAACCAGAAAGCTGGTTAAAAAAACTTGGGGCCTAGGGGCATGGCAAGCCCATTATGACGTCTAATGGTCCAGCCACTGAGAGGACTTACTAGAGGACAGGACTCACGCTGAGGGTCACAATGCGTGTTTGTGCCCTCTTCGTACTCAAGCATGGGCGGGGCCTCATGGTGAACGCTGGTTTCTCCTACACTGAACGTGGGACAACATGCCAACCACAAGGTTTCTTGCCATAGGGAAGGAGGAGTTCTGATTTCTGCATCACATTCACCCCTTGGCGGGGTGTGGAGTTAAGGTCTATGTCCTGAAGCCTGAGAAGCTAGGTTGGGAATAGATGACGAGCTAAGGCCATGGCGGGTCTGTTGTGCTCAGTGTGCGGTCAGCTGTCTGGGTGTTGGTCAGGAAGTCCGGGCTCAGGCTGTGTCAGACAGTGTATTAGTGCCCAGATTTGTCGATATAATTTGTGTACAGAAGGGTGCCGTGTAGGTCTATCCTCATTTCGGGTGTCTGGGAAGCTCCATAGGGCAACATTTTGCTTTTTATCTGGAGGGCAGGCAGAGTGCTGCCTTGTGGGTCCAGAATTGCCAAACGTGAGGTCTTGGGGGCCAGGAGTGTGAGGACGGACATTGGAGAACAGAAGTTTCACATAGGTTTAAGGGCGAGGGCAAGGCCGGCACACTCTGCAGAGCTGCATCGAGATGTCGTGCATCTGAATTCAGGGCGAGGATCAGACGTTGGCTCAGGTTGGAGTTCCTGTCCATGATTTCCCCTTCAGAAAGGGGGTGGGGGGGCTTCAGAAAGCCATCACGGTTTTCCCACGTTGGGAGTTGTGAGATGCTCCAAAACGCAAGGATTCCTTCTGCAGGACATTTGAGACCTTTTGGATGGGTCCAGGACGTTCCATATGGAACGACGCCAGAGCAGGGTTCTAAGGGCGGAGCCCTGGGCAAGCCGCCTCGCATCTCAATCGTCTCCTAGCGACAAGACAGGTTCTATCTGCTGGCTCTGGCGGAGCAACCGAGAAGCCAGAGTTGAAATGGACTCTCCTGCGGATGGATCCTAATGTGGGTTTGTGTCCATGGAGACCTTGGAAAGGGGGTGGTGGCACCGGGCCCTGAAGGATTCTCCTAACCGGAAGTTTTGACACAGTTCCAGCCTGCTATTTTCCCATGTCGAGACAAGATTTGCCTCCGGAAACCCCCGCATGCTGGTATTTGAAAACATGCCTCTGAGGAGAGATGCCTGGAAACCAAAGCAATGGATCCGATTACGGCCTAGGGACCTGTGAGGTTCAATCTACTACCCTGGTGACATCCAACTACGGTATGAGTGGAGGTAGATGCTCAGCTGTTGTCAGACGCCCTTGTTTGTCCCGGGCGGCCTACACAATTGGGATGGCCTCAGGGACTGTGGAGGTTTCTCCTAATTTGGAGGCGTGTGGTCAAGTGAATGGGCAGAATTCCAGTGGAGTGGGGCAGGCACAGACCTGATGTGTGGCTCCAGGGGCCCCAGCCTGGAGGGTGTGTGGGCCAGGAGCGTGGGGATAGAAGTCTGAAAACACTAACGCGGCTTACGTTTGGGGACATAAGTATGGCAGGCCCGATCTACAGGCCCTGAGGAGAACTCTTCGGGATATGAAGAAAGAGTGAGTGTGAGGCATTTATTCAGGCTTTTGTCTCTGGATTTTGTGTCAACAATGGCCGTGGAATGTCGAGGAGGCCTCATGGGCCATGGACAAGTCTTCCTCTCTGTGGATTTGGCACGTACCCAATTGTTTTTGGGTCCATCATGGGGATGGGAGGAGTCCTTTCAGTTTGGTTACCTCAGGTGTCCCACCAAAAGAGGGATTTCAAAGCAGAGCCCCTGGGGAGGGGGCGAATGGACAAACCGAACTATGGTTAGTTCCAGCCACTGAGAGGCCTTCCTTGAGGACAGAACTCACGCTGAGGGTCACAATATGGGTTTTATGCCTTTCTAGGCGCTCAAGCATGGGCGGGAATCATGGTCCACACTGTTGCTCCTACACTGAACGTTGGGGTCCATGCCAACCACATCTATTCTTGCCATGGGGAAGTAGTAGTTCTGATTTTTTTTCTCTCTTCATCACCGCTGGGTCGTGATTGGAGTTAAGGTCTAGGTTGTGTAGTCTGAAAACCGAGCTTGGGAAAGAGATGACGACTTAAGTCCATGACAGGTCCGACGTGCTGAGTGTGGAGCCAGGTCGCTGAGTGTTGGTCGGGAGGTTCAGGCCTAGGCTGCGTCAGACCAGGCATTAGTTTTCAGGGTATATTGTATAATTGGGGGAGAGAGTCGAGTGCCGTGCAGCTTGATCCTCATTTAGCGTTTCTGGGTAGCCCCAAGGGCAACGTTTTTTCTTCTGGAGGGCAGGCAGAGTGCTGCTTTGTGGCTCCGGAATTCCCAAAATGGATGCCCTTTGGGCAAGGAGTGTGAGGACGGAAGAATGAGAACACAAGTTAGTCATAGGTTTCGGGACGAGGGCACGGCAGGCACTCTCTGCACATCTGAATCGGGACTTCGTACATCTGAAGTCAGGGAGAGGTTCAGACCTAGGCTCAGGTTGGAGTTTCTGTCCATTATGGCCCTTTCTTGAAGGGGGAAGCATCTCGAAGC
This sequence comes from Mustela putorius furo, assembly GCF_011764305.1. NCBI lineage: Eukaryota > Metazoa > Chordata > Mammalia > Carnivora > Mustelidae > Mustela > Mustela putorius. The sequence continues at coordinate 474,549 of NW_025422101.1, read as the reverse complement.
CATGGAGGTTTACCCAGGAGGGGAGTTGGGATATGCTCCAAGCCACAAGGATTTTTTCTGATCAACAATTGAGATCTGTTGGATCACTCCAGGGTTGTTTTCATAAGGAACGACAGCAAAGCAGGGATCGAAGGATGGAACCCTGGGCAGACTGCCTCGATTCTAACTGTCTCCTAGTTAACAGACAGTTTTGATATGCTAGCTCTAGGGGAGCAACGGAGGGGCCTGAGTTGAAATGGACTCTCCCGCGGATGGGTCCTATTGTGGGTTTGTGTGCATGGAGACCTTGGCACAGGGCAGTGGCACACGGACCCTGAATTCTTCTCCTAACCAGAGGTTTTTGCATCATCTCCAAAAGACAAGTTTCCCATGTGGAGACTAGATTTGATCTGATTGGTGCCTCAGGAAAGCCCCACATGCTGATATTGGAAACCAGGCCTCTGATGAGAGATAGCAGGAAACCAAAACAATGGACCCCATTAGGGCCTAGGGCCCTGTCCCGTTCAATCTCCTTCTCTGGGGACATCCATCTACAGTATGAGTGGATATGGATGCTCAGCTGGTTCCAGGCAGCCCTTGTTTGTCCTGGGCGTTCTATACTATGGGGATGGCCTTGGGGACTTTGGAGGTTTCTCCGAGTTTGTATGATTGTGGTCAATGGAAGGGGCAGAATTCCCGTGGAGTTGAGAGGCACAGACCTGATGTGTGGCTCCAGGGTCCCCAGGCTGGAGGGTGTGGAAGCCAGGAATGTGGGGATAGAAGTCTGAAAACACACACTCGGCTTGTTTTGGGGACGTAGGTATGGCAGTCCCGATCTACAGACCGTGAGGGGAACTCTTTGGGATAGGAAGAAAGAGCGAGTGTGAGGCGCTTATTCAGGCTTTTGTCTCTGGATTTTGTGTCAACGATGGGCGTGGAATGTCGGGGAGGCCTCATGGGCCATGGATGAGTCTTCCTCTCTGTGGATTTGGCCCGATCCCAATTTGGGGGTCAATCTGTGGGATGGGAGGAGTCCTTTCAGTTTGGTTACCTCATTCTAAAGCAGAGCACTGGGGAGGGGCGAATGGACAACACGAACTATGGTTAAAAATTGGGGCCTAGGGGCATGGCAAGCCCAATATGCCGTCTCTTGGTCCAGCCACTGAGAGACCTTACTGGGGGACTGGGCTCACGCTGAGGGTCACAATGTGTATTTGTGACCAACGCGGCCCTCAAGCATGGCGGGGTCAAAGGGCCACACTGCTATCAACTACACTGAACGTTGGGCAACACGCCAACCACAAGATTTCTTGCCATGGGGAAGGATTTCTGATTTCTGCCTCATGTTCAACCCTGGGCAGTGATTGGAGAAAACGTCTAGGTTCTGAAGCCTGAAAACCGAAGTTGGGAAGAGATGACGACCTAAGGCTTTGGCAGGTCCGATGTGTTCAGTGTGAGTCCAGCTGGCTGGGTGTGGGTGGGTCGGGAGGTCCAGGCTCAGGCTGTGACAGAAAGGGCATGAGTGCCCAGGGCATCCTGTAGAATTGGGGTACAGTCACGTGGAGAAAAGGTTGATCCTCCTTTGGGGCTTCTGGTTAGCCCCAGAGGGTAATGTTTTTTTCTTCTGGACGGCAGGCAGAGGGCTGCATTGTAGTTCTGGAATTGCCAAACTGGAGGGCTTGTGGGCCAAGAGTTGAGGACAGAAGTCTGAGAACACAAGCAACCTTAGGTTTCTGGGCGAGGGCATGGCAGGTACGCTCTGCAGAGCTGAAACGAGATCTCGTGCATCTGAAATCAGGTGAGGATCTGACGAAAGCTCAGGTTGGAGTTTCTGTCCCTTATGGCCCTCTTCATGAAGAGGTGGTGGATCACGAGGCCATGGAATTTTTCCCACGATGGGAGTTGTGAGATGCTCCAAACCTTAAAGATTCTTCTGCAGGGCGATTGAGACCTGTTGGTTGGCTCCAGGACTTCCCATACGGATCGATTCCGAGTAGGGTTCTAAGGATGGATGGCTGGGAAGCCCGACTCTCATTCCTCTTGTGTCCTAGTGACAAGACAGGTTAGATCTGCTGGATCTGGGGGAGAAACTGAGAGGGTTGAGTTGAAATGGACTCTCTTGTGGATGGGTCCTAATGTGGGTTTGTGTCCATGGAGAACTTGGAATGAGGCAGCGGCACAGGGTCCCTGAAGGGTTCTCCTAACCAGAGGCTTTGACACAGCTCCAACGTGCATGATTCCCACGTGGAGACGAGATTTGTTCTGATGGGTGCCTCAAGAAACAGCCATATGCTGCTATTGGAATCCAGGCCTCTGAGGAGAGATGCCTGGACAAGAAAGCAATGGATCCGATTAGGATCTAGGGGCCTGCTCATTCCAATTTACCTCTGGGGACATCTGTCCACGGGTCTAAGTGCAGGTAGATGCTCAGCTGGTGTCAGACCGCCCTTGTTTTTCCTGGGCAGTCAACACTATTGGGATGGCCCCGGGCTCTTTGGAGGTTTATCATCCTGTTTCTAGGTTTGTGGCCAATGGAATGGGCAGAAATCCCAGGTACAGTCCTCAGGTTTGGCTCCAAGAACCTGTGCCTGTAAGTTTTGTGGGCCATGGCGGTGGGGGACACTTGTCTGAAAACACAAAACCCGGCTTACGTTTCAGGTCGTAGGTATTGCAGGCCTGATCTACAGACCGTGAGGAGAACTCTTCAGGATATGAACAAGGGGGCGAGTGTGAGACGCTTGCTCAAGATTTTGTCTCTGGATATTGTGTCACTGATGGCCGTGGAATGTCCGGGTGGCCTCATGGGCCATGGACGAGTCTTCCTCTCTGGGCATTTGGCCCGATCCCAAGAGTTCGGGGTTATTCTTTGAGATGGGAGGAGTCCGTTTTGTTTTGTTTTCACCTCAGGTGTCCCACCAAAAGAGAGTTTCCAGAGCGGAGCCCTGGGGAGGGGCGACTGGACAACCAGAAAGCTGGTTAAAACTTGGGGCCTAGGGGCATGGCAAGCCCATTATGACGTCTAATGGTCCAGCCACTGAGAGGACTTACTAGAGGACAGGACTCACGCTGAGGGTCACAATGCGTGTTTGTGCCCTCTTCGTACTCAAGCATGGGCGGGGCCTCATGGTGAACGCTGGTTTCTCCTACACTGAACGTGGGACAACATGCCAACCACAAGGTTTCTTGCCATAGGGAAGGAGGAGTTCTGATTTCTGCATCACATTCACCCCTTGGCGGGGTGTGGAGTTAAGGTCTATGTCCTGAAGCCTGAGAAGCTAGGTTGGCAATAGATGACGAGCTAAGGCCATGGCGGGTCTGTTGTGCTCCGTGTGCGGTCAGCTGTCTGGGTGTTGGTCAGGAAGTCCGGGCTCAGGCTGTGTCAGACAGTGTATTAGTGCCCAGATTTGTCGATATAATTTGTGTACAGAAGGGTGCCGTGTAGGTCTATCCTCATTTCGGGTGTCTGGGAAGCTCCATAGGGCAACATTTTGCTTTTTATCTGGAGGGCAGGCAGAGTGCTGCCTTGTGGGTCCAGAATTGCCAAACGTGAGGTCTTGGGGGCCAGGAGTGTGAGGACGGACATTGGAGAACAGAAGTTTCACATAGGTTTAAGGGCGAGGGCAAGGCCGGCACACTCTGCAGAGCTGCATCGAGATGTCGTGCATCTGAATTCAGGGCGAGGATCAGACGTTGGCTCAGGTTGGAGTTCCTGTCCATGATTTCCCCTTCAGAAAGGGCGTGGGGGCTTCAGAAAGCCATCACGGTTTTCCCACGTTGGGAGTTGTGAGATGCTCCAAAACGCAAGGATTCCTTCTGCAGGACATTTGAGACCTTTTGGATGGGTCCAGGACGTTCCATATGGAACGACGCCAGAGCAGGGTTCTAAGGGCGGAGCCCTGGGCAAGCCTCCTCGCATCTCAATCGTCTCCTAGCGACAAGACAGGTTCTATCTGCTGGCTCTGGCGGAGCAAACCGAGAAGCCAGAGTTGAAATGGACTCTCCTGCGGATGAATCCTAATGTGGGTTTGTGTCCATGGAGACCTTGGAAAGGGGTGGTGGCACCGGTCCCTGAAGGCTTCTCCTAACCGGAAGTTTTGACACAGTTCCAGCCTGCTATTTTCCCATGTCGAGACAAGATTTGCCTCCGGAAACCCCCGCATGCTGGTATTTGAAAACATGCCTCTGAGGAGAGATGCCTGGAAACCAAAGCAATGGATCCGATTACGGCCTAGGGACCTGTGAGGTTCAATCTACTACCCTGGTGACATCCAACTACGGTATGAGTGGAGGTAGATGCTCAGCTGTTGTCAGACGCCCTTGTTTGTCCCGGGCGGCCTACACAATTGGGATGGCCTCAGGGACTGTGGAGGTTTCTCCTAATTTGGAGGCGTGTGGTCAAGTGAATGGGCAGAATTCCAGTGGAGTGGGCAGGCACAGACCTGATGTGTGGCTCCAGGGGCCCCCAGCCTGGAGGGTGTGTGGGCCAGGAGCGTGGGGATAGAAGACTGAAAACACTAACGCGGCTTACGTTTGGGGACATAAGTATGGCAGGCCCGATCTACAGGCCCTGAGGAGAACTCTTCGGGATATGAAGAAAGAGTGAGTGTGAGGCATTTATTCAGGCTTTTGTCTCTGGATTTTGTGTCAACAATGGCCGTGGAATGTCGAGGAGGCCTCATGGGCCACGGACAAGTCTTCCTCTCTGTGGATTTGGCACGTACCCAATTGTTTTGGGTCCATCATGGGGATGGGAGGAGTCCTATCAGTTTGGTTTACCTCAGGCGTCCCACCAAAAGAGGGATTTCAAAGCAGAGCCCTGGGGAGGGGCGAATGGACAAACCGAACTATGGTTAGTTCCAGCCACTGAGAGGCCTTCCTTGAGGACAGAACTCACGCTGAGGGTCACAATGTGGGTTTATGCTTTCTAGGCGCTCAAGCATGGGCGGGGAATCATGGTCCACACTGTTGCTCCTACACTGAACAGTTGGGGGTCCATGCCAACCACATCTATTCTTGCCATGGGGAAGTAGTAGTTCTGATTTTTTTTTCATCTCTTTCACCGCTGGGTCGTGATTGGAGTTAAGGTCTAGGTTGTGTAGTCTGAAAACCGAGCTTGGGAAGAGATGACGACTTAAGTCCATGACAGGTTCACCGTGCTGAGTGTGGAGCCAGGTCGCTGAGTGTTGGTCGGGAGGTTCAGGCCTAGGCTGCGTCAGACCAGGCATTAGTTTTCAGGGTATATTGTATAATTGGGGGAGAGTCGAGTGCCGTGCAGCTTGATCCTCATTTAGCGTTTCTGGGTAGCCCCAAGGGCAACGTTTTTCTTCTGGAGGGCAGGCAGAGTGCTGCTTTGTGGCTCCGGAATTCCCAAAATGGATGCCCTTTGGGCAAGGAGTGTGAGGACGGAAGAATGAGAACACAAGTTAGTCATAGTTTTCGGGATGAGGGCACGGCAGGCACTCTCTGCACATCTGAATCGGGACTTCGTACATCTGAAGTCAGGGAGAGGTTCAGACCTAGGCTCAGGTTGGAGTTTCTGTCCATTATGGCCCTTTCTTGAAGGGGGAAGCATCTCGAAGCCATGGAGGTTTACGAGGAGGGGAGTTGGGATATGCTCCAAGCCACAAGGATTTTTTCTGATCAACAATTGAGATCTTTTGGATCACTCCTGGTTGTTTCATAAGGAACGACAGCAAAGCAGGGATCGAAGGATGGAACCCTGGGCAGACTGCCTCGATTCTAACTGTCTCCTAGTTAACAGACAGTTTTGATATGCTAGCTCTAGGGGAGCAACGGAGGGGCCTGAGTTGAAATGGACTCTCCCGCGGATGGGTCCTATTGTGGGTTTGTGTGCATGGAGACCTTGGCACAGGGGCAGTGGCACACGGACCCTGAATTCTTCTCCTAACCAGAGGTTTTGCATCATCTCCAAAAGACAAGTTTCCCATGTGGAGACTAGATTTGATCTGATTGGTGCCTCAGGAAAGCCCCACATGCTGATATTGGAAACCAGGCCTCTGATGAGAGATAGCAGGAAACCAAAACAATGGACCCCATTAGGGCCTAGGGCCCTGTCCCGTTCAACCTCCTTCTCTGGGGACATCCATCTACAGTATGAGTGGATATGGATGCTCAGCTGGTTCCAGGCAGCCCTTGTTTGTCCTGGGCGTTCTATACTATGGGGATGGCCTTGGGGACTTTGGAGGTTTCTCCGAGTTTGTATGATTGTGGTCAATGGAAGGGGCAGAATTCCCGTGGAGTTGAGAGGCACAGACCGGATGTGTGGCTCCAGGGTCCCCAGGCTGGAGGGTGTGGAAGCCAGGAATGTGGGGATAGAAGTCTGAAAACACACACTCGGCTTGTTTTGGGGACGTAGGTATGGCAGTCCCGATCTACAGACCGTGAGGGGAACTCTTTGGGATAGGAAGAAAGAGCGAGTGTGAGGCGCTTATTCAGGCTTTTGTCTCTGGATTTTGTGTCAACGATGGGCGTGGAATGTCGGGGAGGCCTCATGGGCCATGGATGAGTCTTCCTCTCTGTGGATTTGGCCCGATCCCAATTTGGGGGTCAATCTGTGGGATGGGAGGAGTCCTTTCAGTTTGGTTACCTCATTCTAGAGCAGAGCACTGGGGAGGGGCGAATGGACAACACGAACTATGGTTAAAAATTGGGGCCTAGGGGCATGGCAAGCCCAATATGCCGTCTCTTGGTCCAGCCACTGAGAGACCTTACTTGGGGACTGGGCTCACGCTGAGGGTCACAATGCGTATTTGTGACCAACGCGGCCCTCAAGCATGGCGGGGTCAAAGGGCCACACTGCTATCAACTACACTGAACGTTGGGCAACACGCCAACCACAAGATTTCTTGCCATGGGGAAGGATTTCTGATTTCTGCCTCATGTTCAACCCTGGGCAGTGATTGGAGAAAACGTCTAGGTTCTGAAGCCTGAAAACCGAAGTTGGGAAGAGATGACGACCTAAGGCTTTGGCAGGTCCGATGTGTTCAGTGTGAGTCCAGCTGGCTGGGTGTGGGTCGGGAGGTCCAGGCTCAGGCTGTGACAGAAAGGGCAAGAGTGCCCAGGGCATCCTGTAGAATTGGGGTACAGTCACGTGGAGAAAAGGTTGATCCTCCTTTGGGGCTTCTGGTTAGCCCCAGAGGGTAATGTTTTTTCTTCTGGACGGCAGGCAGAGGGCTGCATTGTAGTTCTGGAATTGCCAAACTGGAGGGCTTGTGGGCCAAGAGTTGAGGACAGAAGTCTGAGAACACAAGCAACCTTAGGTTTCTGGGCGAGGGCATGGCAGGTACGCTCTGCAGAGCTGAAACGAGATCTCGTGCATCTGAAATCAGGTGAGGATCTGACGAACGCTCAGGTTGGAGTTTCTGTCCCTTATGGCCCTCTTCATGAAGAGGTGGTGGATCACGAGGCCATGGAATTTTTCCCACGATGGGAGTTGTGAGATGCTCCAAACCTTAAAGATTCTTCTGCAGGGCGATTGAGACCTGTTGGTTGGCTCCAGGACTTCCCATACGGATCGATTCCGAGTAGGGTTCTAAGGATGGATGGCTGGGAAGCCCGACTCTCATTCCTCTTGTGTCCTAGTGACAAGACAGGTTAGATCTGCTGGATCTGGGGGAGAAACTGAGAGGGTTGAGTTGAAATGGACTCTCTTGGTGGATGGGTCCTAATGTGGGTTTGTGTCCATGGAGAACTTGGAATGAGGCAGTGGCACAGGGTCCCTGAAGGGTTCTCCTAACCAGAGGCTTTGACACAGCTCCAACGTGCATGATTCCCACGTGGAGACGAGATTTGTTCTGATGGGTGCCTCAAGAAACAGCCATATGCTGCTATTGGAATCCAGGCCTCTGAGGAGAGATGCCTGGACAACAAAGCAATGGATCCGATTAGGATCTAGGGGCCTGCTCATTCCAATTTACCTCTGGGGACATCTGTCCACGGGTCTAAGTGCAGGTAGATGCTCAGCTGGTGTCAGACCGCCCTTGTTTTTCCTGGGCAGTCAACACTATTGGGATGGCCCCGGGCTCTTTGGAGGTTTATCATCCTGTTTCTAGGTTTGTGGACAATGGAATGGGCAGAAATCCCAGGTACAGTCCTCAGGTTTGGCTCCAAGAACCTGTGCCTGTAAGTTTTGTGGGCCATGGCCGTGGGGACACTTGTCTGAAAACACAAACCCGGCTTACGTTTCAGGTCGTAGGTATTGCAGGACTGATCTACAGACCGTGAGGAGAACTCTTCAGGATATGAACAAGGGGGCGAGTGTGAGACGCTTGCTCAAGATGTTGTCTCTGGATATTGTGTCACTGATGGCCGTGGAATGTCCGGGTGGCCTCATGGGCCATGGACGAGTCTTCCTCTCTGGGCATTTGGCCCGATCCCAAGAGTTCGGGGTTATTCTTTGAGATGGGAGGAGTCCGTTTTGTTTTTTGTTTTCACCTCAGGTGTCCCCACCAAAAGAGAGTTTCCAGAGCGGAGCCCTGGGGAGGGGCGACTGGACAACCAGAAAGCTGGTTAAAACTTGGGGCCTAGGGGCATGGCAAGCCCATTATGACGTCTAATGGTCCAGCCACTGAGAGGACTTACTAGAGGACAGGACTCATGCTGAGGGTCACAATGCGTGTTTGTGCCCTCTTCGTACTCAAGCATGGGCGGGGCCTCATGGTGAACGCTGGTTTCTCCTACACTGAACGTGGGACAACATGCCAACCACAAGGTTTCTTGCCATAGGGAAGGAGGAGTTCTGATTTCTGCATCACATTCACCCCTTGGCGGGGTGTGGAGTTAAGGTCTATGTCCTGAAGCCTGAGAAGCTAGGTTGGGAATAGATGACGAGCTACGGCCATGGCGGGTCTGTTGTGCTCCGTGTGCGGTCAGCTGTCTGGGTGTTGGTCAGGAAGTCCGGGCTCAGGCTGTGTCAGACAGTGTATTTGTGCCCAGATTTGTCGATATAATTTGTGTACAGAAGGGTGCCGTGTAGGTCTATCCTCATTTCGGGTGTCTGGGAGCCTCCATAGGGCAACATTTTGCTTTTTATCTGGAGGGCAGGCAGAGTGCTGCCTTGTGGGTCCAGAATTGCCAAACGTGAGGTCTTGGGGGCCAGGAGTGTGAGGACGGACATTGGAGAACAGAAGTTTCACATAGGTTTAAGGGCGAGGGCAAGGCCGGCACACTCTGCAGAGCTGCATCGAGATGTCGTGCATCTGAATTCAGGGCGAGGATCAGACGTTGGCTCAGGTTGGAGTTCCTGTCCATGATTTCCCCTTCAGAAAGGGGGTGGGGGCTTCAGAAAGCCATCACGGTTTTCCCACGTTGGGAGTTGTGAGATGCTCCAAAACGCAAGGATTCCTTCTGCAGGACATTTGAGACCTTTTGGATGGGTCCAGGACGTTCCATATGGAACGACGCCAGAGCAGGGTTCTAAGGGCGGAGCCCTGGGCAAGCCGCCTCGCATCTCAATCGTCTCCTAGCGACAAGACAGGTTCTATCTGCTGGCTCTGGCGGAGCAACCGAGAAGCCAGAGTTGAAATGGACTCTCCTGCGGATGAATCCTAATGTGGGTTTTTGTGTCCATGGAGACCTTGGAAAGGGGTGGTGGCACCCGGTCCCTGAAGGCTTTCTCCTAACCGGAAGTTTTGACACAGTTCCAGCCTGCTATTTTCCCATGTCGAGACAAGATTTGCCTCCGGAAACCCCCGCATGCTGGTATTTGAAAACATGCCTCTGAGGAGAGATGCCTGGAAACCAAAGCAATGGATCCGATTACGGCCTAGGGACCTGTGAGGTTCAATCTACTACCCTGGTGACATCCAACTACGGTATGAGTGGAGGTAGATGCTCAGCTGTTGTCAGACGCCCTTGTTTGTCCCGGGCGGCCTACACAATTGGGATGGCCTCAGGGACTGTGGAGGTTTCTCCTAATTTGGAGGCGTGTGGTCAAGTGAATGGGCAGAATTCCAGTGGAGTGGGCAGGCACAGACCTGATGTGTGGCTCCAGGGGCCCCAGCCTGGAGGGTGTGTGGGCCAGGAGCGTGGGGATAGAAGACTGAAAAACACTAACGCGGCTTACGTTTGGGGACATAAGTATGGCAGGCCCGATCTACAGGCCCTGAGGAGAACTCTTCGGGATATGAAGAAAGAGTGAGTGTGAGGCATTTATTCAGGCTTTTGTCTCTGGATTTTGTGTCAACAATGGCCGTGGAATGTCGAGGAGGCCTCATGGGCCACGGACAAGTCTTCCTCTCTGTGGATTTGGCACGTACCCAATTGTTTTGGGTCCATCATGGGGATGGGAGGAGTCCTATCAGTTTGGTTACCTCAGGCGTCCCACCAAAAGAGGGATTTCAAAGCAGAGCCCTGGGGAGGGGCGAATGGACAAACCGAACTATGGTTAGTTCCAGCCACTGAGAGGCCTTCCTTGAGGACAGAACTCACGCTGAGGGTCACAATATGGGTTTTTGCTTTCTAGGCGCTCAAGCATGGGCGGGAATCATGGTCCACACTGTTGCTCCTACACTGAACAGTTGGGGTCCATGCCAACCACATCTATTCTTGCCATGGGGAAGTAGTAGTTCTGATTTTTTTTTTCATCTCTTTCACCGCTGGGTCGTGATTGGAGTTAAGGTCTAGGTTGTGTAGTCTGAAAACCGAGCTTGGGAGAGATGACGACTTAAGTCCATGACAGGTTCACCGTGCTGAGTGTGGAGCCAGGTCGCTGAGTGTTGGTCGGGAGGTTCGGGCCTAGGCTGCGTCAGACCAGGCATTAGTTTTCAGGGTATATTGTATAATTGGGGGAGAGTCGAGTGCCGTGCAGCTTGATCCTCATTTAGCGTTTCTGGGTAGCCCCAAGGGCAACGTTTTTCTTCTGGAGGGCAGGCAGAGTGCTGCTTTGTGGCTCCGGAATTCCCAAAATGGATGCCCTTTGGGCAAGGAGTGTGAGGACGGAAGAATGAGAACACAAGTTAGTCATAGTTTTCGGGACGAGGGCACGGCAGGCACTCTCTGCACATCTGAATCGGGACTTCGTACATCTGAAGTCAGGGAGAGGTTCAGACCTAGGCTCAGGTTGGAGTTTCTGTCCATTATGGCCCTTTCTTGAAGGGGGAAGCATCTCGAAGCCATGGAGGTTTACGAGGAGGGGAGTTGGGATATGCTCCAAGCCACAAGGATTTTTTCTGATCAACAATTGAGATCTGTTGGATCACTCCTGGTTGTTTCATAAGGAACGACAGCAAAGCAGGGATCGAAGGATGGAACCCTGGGCAGACTGCCTCGATTCTAACTGTCTCCTAGTTAACAGACAGTTTTGATATGCTAGCTCTAGGGGAGCAACGGAGGGGCCTGAGTTGAAATGGACTCTCCCGCGGATGGGTCCTATTGTGGGTTTGTGTGCATGGAGACCCTGGCACAGGGCAGTGGCACACGGACCCTGAATTCTTCTCCTAACCAGAGGTTTTGCATCATCTCCAAAAGACAAGTTTCCCATGTGGAGACTAGATTTGATCTGATTGGTGCCTCAGGAAAGCCCCACATGCTGATATTGGAAACCAGGCCTCTGATGAGAGATAGCAGGAAACCAAAACAATGGACCCCATTAGGGCCTAGGGCCCTGTCCCGTTCAATCTCCTTCTCTGGGGACATCCATCTACAGTATGAGTGGATATGGATGGATGCTCAGCTGGTTCCAGGCAGCCCTTGTTTGTCCTGGGCGTTCTATACTATGGGGATGGCCTTGGGGACTTTGGAGGTTTCTCCGAGTTTGTATGATTGTGGTCAATGGAAGGGGCAGAATTCCCGTGGAGTTGAGAGGCACAGACCGGATGTGTGGCTCCAGGGTCCCCAGGCTGGAGGGTGTGGAAGCCAGGAATGTGGGGATAGAAGTCTGAAAACACACACTCGGCTTGTTTTGGGGACGTAGGTATGGCAGTCCCGATCTACAGACCGTGAGGGGAACTCTTTGGGATAGGAAGAAAGAGCGAGTGTGAGGCGCTTATTCAGGCTTTTGTCTCTGGATTTTGTGTCAACGATGGGCGTGGAATGTCGGGGAGGCCTCATGGGCCATGGATGAGTCTTCCTCCCTGTGGATTTGGCCCGATCCCAATTTGGGGGTCAATCTGTGGGATGGGAGGAGTCCTTTCAGTTTGGTTACCTCATTCTAAAGCAGAGCACTGGGGAGGGGCGAATGGACAACACGAACTATGGTTAAAAATTGGGGCCTAGGGGCATGGCAAGCCCAATATGCCGTCTCTTGGTCCAGCCACTGAGAGGACTTACTAGAGGACAGGACTCACGCTGAGGGTCACAATGCGTGTTTGTGCCCTCTTCATACTCAAGCATGGGCGGGGCCTCATGGTGAACGCTGGTTTCTCCTACACTGAACGTGGGACAACATGCCAACCACAAGGTTTCTTGCCATAGGGAAGGAGGAGTTCTGATTTCTGCATCACATTCACCCCTTGGCGGGGTGTGGAGTTAAGGTCTATGTCCTGAAGCCTGAGAAGCTAGGTTGGCAATAGATGACGAGCTACGGCCATGGCGGGTCTGTTGTGCTCCGTGTGCGGTCAGCTGTCTGGGTGTTGGTCAGGAAGTCCGGGCTCAGGCTGTGTCAGACAGTGTATTAGTGCCCAGATTTGTCGATATAATTTGTGTACAGAAGGGTGCCGTGTAGGTCTATCCTCATTTCGGGTGTCTGGGAAGCTCCATAGGGCAACATTTTGCTTTTTATCTGGAGGGCAGGCAGAGTGCTGCCTTGTGGGTCCAGAATTGCCAAACGTGAGGTCTTGGGGGCCAGGAGTGTGAGGACGGACATTGGAGAACAGAAGTTTCACATAGGTTTAAGGGCGAGGGCAAGGCCGGCACACTCTCTGCAGAGCTGCATCGAGATGTCGTGCATCTGAATTCAGGGCGAGGATCAGACGTTGGCTCAGGTTGGAGTTCCTGTCCATGATTTCCCCTTCAGAAAGGGCGTGGGGGCTTCAGAAAGCCATCACGGTTTTCCCACGTTGGGAGTTGTGAGATGCTCCAAAACGCAAGGATTCCTTCTGCAGGACATTTGAGACCTTTTGGATGGGTCCAGGACGTTCCATATGGAACGACGCCAGAGCAGGGTTCTAAGGGCGGAGCCCTGGGCAAGCCGCCTCGCATCTCAATCGTCTCCTAGCGACAAGACAGGTTCTATCTGCTGGCTCTGGCGGAGCAACCGAGAAGCCAGAGTTGAAATGGACTCTCCTGCGGATGAATCCTAATGTGGGTTTGTGTCCATGGAGACCTTGGAAAGGGGTGGTGGCACCGGTCCCTGAAGGCTTCTCCTAACCGGAAGTTTTGACACAGTTCCAGCCTGCTATTTTCCCATGTCGAGACAAGATTTGCCTCCGGAAACCCCCGCATACTGGTATTTGAAAACATGCCTCTGAGGAGAGATGCCTGGAAAACCAAAGCAATGGATCCGATTACGGCCTAGGGACCTGTGAGGTTCAATCTACTACCCTGGTGACATCCAACTACGGTATGAGTGGAGGTAGATGCTCAGCTGTTGTCAGACGCCCTTGTTTGTCCCGGGCGGCCTACACAATTGGGATGGCCTCAGGGACTGTGGAGGTTTCTCCTAATTTGGAGGCGTGTGGTCAAGTGAATGGGCAGAATTCCAGTGGAGTGGGCAGGCACAGACCTGATGTGTGGCTCCAGGGGCCCCAGCCTGGAGGGTGTGTGGGCCAGGAGCGTGGGGATAGAAGACTGAAAACACTAACGCGGCTTACGTTTGGGGACATAAGTATGGCAGGCCCGATCTACAGGCCCTGAGGAGAACTCTTCGGGATATGAAGAAAGAGTGAGTGTGAGGCATTTATTCAGGCTTTTGTCTCTGGATTTTGTGTCAACAATGGCCGTGGAATGTCGAGGAGGCCTCATGGGCCACGGACAAGTCTTCCTCTCTGTGGATTTGGCACGTACCCAATTGTTTTGGGTCCATCATGGGGATGGGAGGAGTCCTATCAGTTTGGTTACCTCAGGCGTCCCACCAAAAGAGGGATTTCAAAGCAGAGCCCTGGGGAGGGGCGAATGGACAAACCGAACTATGGTTAGTTCCAGCCACTGAGAGACCTTCCTTGAGGACAGAACTCACGCTGAGGGTCACAATATGGGTTTATGCTTTCTAGGCGCTCAAGCATGGCGGGAATCATGGTCCACACTGTTGCTCCTACACTGAACAGTTGGGGGTCCATGCCAACCACATCTATTCTTGCCATGGGGAAGTAGTAGTTCTGATTTTTTTCATCTCTTTCACCGCTGGGTCGTGATTGGAGTTAAGGTCTAGGTTGTGTAGTCTGAAAACCGAGCTTGGGAAGAGATGACGACTTAAGTCCATGACAGGTTCACCGTGCTGAGTGTGGAGTCAGGTCGCTGAGTGTTGGTCGGGAGGTTCAGGCCTAGGCTGCGTCAGACCAGGCATTAGTTTTCAGGGTATATTGTATAATTGGGGGAGAGTCGAGTGCCGTGCAGCTTGATCCTCATTTAGCGTTTCTGGGTAGCCCCAAGGGCAACGTTTTTCTTCTGGAGGGCAGGTAGAGTGCTGCTTTGTGGCTCCGGAATTCCCAAACTGGATGCCCTTTGGGCAAGGAGTGTGAGGACGGAAGAATAAGAACACAAGTTAGGCATAGGTTTCGGGGTGAGGGCACGGCAGGCACTATCTACACATCTGAATCGGGACTTCGTGCATCTGAAGTCAGGGAGGGTTCAGACCTAGGCTCAGGTTGGAGTTTCTGTCCATTATAGTCCTTTCTTCAAGGGGGCAGCATCTCGAGGCCATGGAGGTTTACCCAGGAGTGGAGTTGGGATATGCTCCAAGCCACAAGAATTTTCTCTGATCAACAATTGAGATCTGTTGGATCGCACCAGGATGTTTCATAAGGAACGACAGCAAAGCAGGGATCGAAGGATGGAACCCTGGGCAGACTGCCTCGATTCTAACTGTCTCCTAGTTAATAGACATTTTTGATATGCTAGCACTAGGGGAGCAACGGAGGGGCCTGAGTTGAAATGGACTCTCCTGCGGATGGGTCCTATTGTGGGTTTGTGTTCATGGAGACCTTGGCACGGGGCGTTGGCACACGGATCCGGAATGCTTCTCCTAACCAGAGGTTTTGCATCATCTCCAAAAGACAAGTTTCCCATGTGGAGACTAGATTTGATCTTATTGGTGCCTCAGGAAAGCCCCACATGCTGATATTGGAAACCAGGCCTCTGATGAGAGATAGCAGGAAACCAAAACAATGGACCCCATTAGGGCCTAGGGCCCTGTCCCGTTCAATCTCCTTCTCTGGGGACATCCATCTACAGTATGAGTGGAGATGGATGCTCAGCTGGTTCCAGGCAGCCCTTGTTTGTCCTGGGCTTTCTATACTATGGGGATGGCCTTGGGGACTTTGGAGGTTTCTCCGAGTTTGTATGATTGTGGTCAATGGAAGGGGCAGAATTCCTGTGGAGTTGAGAGGCACAGACCTGATGTGTGGCTCCAGGGTCACCAGGCTGGAGGGAGTGGAAGCCAGGAATGTGGGGATAGAAGTCTGAAAACACACACTCGGCTTGTTTTGGTGACGTATGTATGGCAGTTCCGATCTACAGACCGTGAGGGGAACTCTTTGGGATAGGAAGAAAGAGCGAGTGTGAGGCGCTTATTCAGGCTTTTGTCTCTGGATTTTGTGTCAACGATGGGCGTGGAATGTCGGGGAGGCCTCATGGGCCATGGATGAGTCTTCCTCCCTGTGGATTTGGCCCGATCCCAATTTGGGGGTCAATCTGTGGGATGGGAGGAGTCCTTTCAGTTTGGTTACCTCATTCTAAAGCAGAGCACTGGGGAGGGGCGAATGGACAACACGAACTATGGTTAAAAATTGGGGCCTAGGGGCATGGCAAGCCCAATATGCCGTCTCTTGGTCCAGCCACTGAGAGACCTTACTTGGAGACTGGGCTCACGCTGAGGGTCACAATGCGTATTTGTGACCAACGCGGCCCTCAAGCATGGCGGGGTCAAAGGGCCACACTGCTATCAACTACACTGAACGTTGGGCAACACGCCAACCACAAGATTTCTTGCCATGGGGAAGGATTTCAGATTTCTGCCTCATGTTCAACCCTGGGCAGTGATTGGAGAAAACGTCTAGGTTCTGAAGCCTGAAAACCGAATTGGGAAGGGATGACGTAGGGTCAGAGTTAGGGTTAAATGTCTTTGGAGTCAGGGTTAGTGTAAGGCTTAGTGTAGGGGTCAGGTTTAGGCTTCGGTTCCTGGTTAGGTTTAGTGTCATGATCAAAGTAGGTTGAGGGTTAGCGTTACGGTCAGAGTCAGGGTCAGGGTCAGTGTTAGTTTGAGTGTTAGTTTTATGTCCAGGCAGGATCATGATCAGATTTACGGTCCGGTCCAAGTTTTGGTTTGGGGGCAAGGTCATGTCAGGTCAGGGTTAGGTTTGGGACAGGTTTAGTGTCAGGGTTAGGGTCAGGGTCAGGATTAGGTTCATGGTTTTGGTAAGGTCAGCTTTATGTTAGGTTCTGTTTCATGAGTACGTTGAGGATCAGGGTTAGCTTTAGGGTTACTAATCTGTTCAGGATCACGGATTGAGTCAGAGTTAGGTTTACAGTCAGGTTTAGGGTCAGTATTAAGGTCAAGGCCAGGGTCTGGTTTAAGGTTAAGGTCTGACGTAGGCAAAGTACAGAGTTAGGGTTATGATCAGGTTCAGGGAGAGGGTCAGGATTATTGTTAAAGTGTGGTTAGGTTTAGGGTTAGAGGTAGGTTGCGTGTTAGGGTTAGACCGGGTTAGGGTCAGTGTCAGGGATAATGTTTGGCTTAGGTTTAGGGTTAGGTTCAGCGTTAGGTTTCGGGTCAGGGCCCGTGTTAGTGTCAGGGTCAGGGTTACGTTTAGGGTTAGAGATAGGTTCAGGCTTACATTCAGTGTCAGGTTTATTGTTAGGGTGAGGGTCAGGGTCACTGTTAGGGTCAGGCTTAGGTTTCTTGTCTTTGCCTGGGTCGGGATCAGGGTGAACTCTAGGGCCAGTGTCAGGTTTACGGTCAGGATCAGGTATTGGTTTAAAGTCCACATTCGTGTCAGGGACAGGGTTATGTAGTGGTCATTGTTAGGTTCATGGTTAGGTTAAGGGTCAGGTCCAGTGTCCGGTTTAGGGTCAGGGTCTGGTATAGGCAAAGTTCAGGGTTACGGTTATGATCAGAGTCAGGTATAGGGTCAGGGTTATTGTTAATGTTTAGGGTTAGTTCTACATTTAGCGTTAGGTTGACGGTTAGGGTTAGAACTTGTTGGGGTCAGGGTCCGTGGTAGGGTTAGGGGTTTGTCTTAGGGTTAGGTTCAGAGATACGTTTCGGGGGAGGGCCCATGTTAGTGTCAGGGTCAGGGTTACATTTAGGGTCAGAGTTAGTTTCAGTCTCACAGTCAGTGTCAGGTTTAGTGTTCTGTTGATTTCGCGGTCACTGTAAGGGTCAGGGTTAGGTTATCATCATGGTCTGGGTCAGGGTCAGGGTGAAGATTAGCACCAGTGTCCTGTTTAGGGTCAGGTTCAGGTATTGGTTTAAAGTCCACATTCGGGTCTAGGATAGGTTTATGTAGTTGTCAGAGTTAGTGTCAAGGTTAGGATTAGGGTCAGAGTCAGGGTCCGGTAAATGTCAGGGCCAGGGTCAGGTTGAGGGTCAGGCTTTCGTATAGGGTCAATGTTCGGTTGACTGAACAGTTAGGATTTGGCGGTAGGGTTTGGGATTGGGGTTAGGGTTAGAGTTAGAAGTAGGGTTATGTTTAGGATTAGGGATAGATATCGTAATGTCAGGGTTAGGGTTTTGTTTAGGTTAGGGGTTAGTGTTAAGGTCAGGGTCAGCATGATGTTTAGGTTCAGGGTCCTTGTTAGGGTCATGGTTAGAGTTACCATTAGGTTTAGGGTTAAGGTCAAGCACAAGTCACGGTCAGGATTAGGTTTAGGGTCCGGTTTAGGTCAGCGTCAGGGTTAGGATTAGAGTCAGGGTCAGGGTCCTGGTTAGGTTTGAGTCATGGTCACGGTAATGTCAGAGTTAGGCTAAGATTGAGGGTCCACATAGGGGTCAGTGTCAGGCTTAGGTTTATGCTTAGGGTTCAGGTCAGGATCACAGTCAGGGTCAGGGTCAGGGTCAGGGCTTGGGTTAGGTTTTGGGGCAGTCTCACAGTCAGTCAGGGTCAGGGTCAGGGTTAGTGGTTACTGTTAGGGTTAGCCCCGCTCCTGGGTCATGGACCCGTCCCTTCAGGGTCTCAGGATAAACCCTGGGCAGAAGGGTGTAGACCCTACACCCGATCCCTCTTAACCAGCCTTAAACTGGGGTGTGAACATGACTTGACCACCAGATATCTAAGCCCTCATCAGCCTGATCCTGCTTGGGGAATCTCCACCCTCGATGGCATAGCCAGGACCTCTTTACACACAGACACACAGACACACAGAGGCACCCCCCCACACACACACACCCACACACAGAGGGGAGGAGACCTAAGCCTATAAGAGTGGATCAGAAGGTGTGGGACTCTCTGATCTGAGCCCCCTGGTGTCACTTTTTGATTTTTTAGCCAAAGGGCCTGAGGCATTGGGGAAACCTGATATGACCTGCCAGGGAGGGGACGTGTCAGACGGGCCAGCTCTCTTCTCCCTGCATCCTCTCGGCTTCAGTACAGCAGAAGAACATGTCGCTTCCTTTAGGATGTGCCTAGATAGAGCTGGGGAGGGCGTTTTTCTCTGTAATGGATGCCTGGATACGTGGGTTTCCAATTCCGTTGGGCCCTTCGTCAAGGAAGTGAGGTCACCACTGCCTGGGGGTTCCTTACCAAACTTCCTGCTCCACCAGAGCTCCCTGAACCGCCGGTCCCCACGCTGCTCAAGGCTCACACTCCACTCAATGCAGTGCCCATCCTGTGACCCCCATACAGCCTCCCCACAGCCCCTGGGAGGCCTGCGTGCAGCTGTTTTCCCCACTGGATGGAAAAGAGTTGGTTTTAGACCAGGTTAGTGTTAGGGTTAGGGTTAAGAATGACTTAGGGTCAGGGTTAGGGTTAGACGTCTTTGGGGTCAGGGTTAGCATAAGGCTTAGGGTAGGGGTCAGGGTTAGGGTTAGGTTCATGGTTAGGTTTAAGGTCTGGCTCACAGTAGGTTCAGGATTAGCGTTACGGTCAGAGTCAGGCTCAGGGTCAGTGTTAGGCTCACGGTTACGTTTAGGGTAAGATTCAGGGTCATGGTCAGTTTTAGGGTCAGGTTCAAGTTTTGGTTTGGGGGCAAGGTCATGTCAGGTCAGGGTTAGGTTTGGGACAGGTTTAGTGTCAGGGTTAGGGTCAGGGTCAGGGTTAGGTTCATGGTTATGGTAAGGTCAGCTTTATGTTTAGGTTCTGTTTCATGAGTAGGTTGAGGATCAGGGTTAGCTTTAGGGTTACTAATCTGTTCAGGCTCACGGATTGGGTCAGAGTTAGGTTTACAGTCAGGTTTAGGGTCAGTGTTAAGGTCAAGGCCAGGGTCAGTTTTAAGGTTAAGTTCTGACATAGGCAATGTTCAGAGTTAGGGTTATGATCAGGTTCAGGGAGAGGGTCAGGATAATTGTTAAAGTGGGGTTAGAGTAAGGCTTAGAGATAGGTTGAGGGTTAGGTTAGACTTTGTTAGGGTCAGTGTCAGGGATAATGTTAGGGGTTTTTTTAGGGTTAGGTTCAGCGTTAGGTTTCGGGTCAGGGCCCGTGTTAGTGTCAGGGTCACGGTTACGTTTAAGGTTAGAGATAGGTTCAGGCTCACATTCAGTGTCAGGTTTAGTGTTAGGGTGAGGGTCAGTGTCACTGTTAGGGTCAGACTTAGGTTTCTGGTCTTTGCCTGGGTCGGGGACAGGGTGAAGTCTAGGACCAGTGTCAGGTTTACGGTCAGGATCAGGTATTGGTTTAAAGTACACATTCGGGTCAGGGACAGGGTTAGGTAGTGGTCATTGTTAGGTTCATGGTTAGGTTAAGGGTCAGGGCCAGTGTCCGGTTTAGGGTCAGGGTCTGGTATAGGCAAAGTTCAGGGTTAGGGTTATGATCTTAGTCAGGTATAGGGTCAGGGTTATTGTTAAAGTTTAGGGTTAGTTTTATGTTTAGCGTTAGGTTGACGGTTAGGGTTAGATCTTGTTAGGGTCAGGGTCCGTGGTAGGGTTATAGGTTAGTGTTAGGGTTAGGTTCAGATATAGGATTCGAGGGAGGGCCCATGTTAGTGTCAGGGTCAGGGTTACATTTAGGGTTTGACTAGGGTTCAGTCTCACAGTCAGGGTCAGGTTTAGTGTTCAGTTGATTGTCGGGGTCACTGTAAGGGTCAAGGTTAGGTTATCGTCATGGTCTGGGTCAGGGTCAGGGTAAAGTTTAGCACCAGTGTCCTGCTTAGGATCAGGTTCAGGTATTGGTTTAAAGTCCACATTCGGGTCAGGGACAGGGTTATGTAGTGGTCAGAGTTAGTGTCAAGGTTAGGATTAGGGTCAGAGTCAGGGTCAGGTAAAGGTCAGGGCCAGGGTCAGGTTGAGGGTCAGGCTTTGGTATAGGGTCAATGTTTGGATCAGTGTCACAGTTAGGTTTTGGCAGTAGGGTTTGGGATTGGGGTTAGGGTTAGGGTTAGAAGTAAGGTTATGGTTAGGGTTAGGGATAGACAGCGGAAGGTCAGGGTTATGGTTTGGTTTAGGTTAGGGGTTAGTGTTAAGGTCAGGGTCAGCATGATGTGTAGGTTCAGGGTCCTTTTTAGGGTCACGGTTAGAGTTACCATTAGGTTTAGGGTTAGGGTCAAGCACACTGTCACGTTCAGGGGTAGGGTTAGGGTCCGGGTTAGGTCAGCATCAGGGTTAGGATTAGGGTCAGGGTCAGGGTCCTGGTTAGGTTTCAATCATGGTTATGGTAATGTCAGAGTTAGGTTTAGGTTCAGGGTCCACATCAGGGTCAGTGTCAGGCTTAGGTTAGTTTTAGGGTTCAGGTCAGGATCACAGTCAGGGTCAGGGTCAGGGTCAGGTTCAGGGCTTGGGTTAGGGTTTGGGGCAGGCTCATATCAGTGTCAGGGTCAGGGTTAGTGGTTACTGTTAGGGTTAGCCCCGCTCCTGTGTCATGGACCCGTCCCTTCAGGGTCTCAGGATAAACCCTGGGCAGAATGGTATAGACCCTACACCTGATCCCACTTAACCTGCCTTAAACTGGGGTGTGAACATGACTTGCCCACAAGTCATCTACCTCCCTCATCAGCCTCATCCTGCTTGGGGCATCTCCACCCAGGATGGCATGGCCAGGTCCTCTTTACACACAGACACACAGACACCCAGAGGCACACACACACACACACACACACACACACACACACACACAGAGAGACAGGGAGGAGACCTAGGGCTACAAAAGTGGATAAGAGGTGTGGGACTCTCTGACTCTGAGTCCCCTGGTGTCATCTTTTAAATTTATTAGCCAAAGGGCCTGAGGTGATGGGGAAACCTGATATGACCTGCCAGGTAGGGGACGTGCCAGACGGGCCAGCTCTCTTCTCCCTGCATCCTCTCGGCTTTAGTACAACAGAGAACATGTCGCTTCCTTTAGTTTGTGCCTAGAAATGAGCTGGGCATGGCGGTTTTCTCTGTAATGGGGTGCCTGGATATGTGGATTCCAATTTCCCTTGGGCTCGGTTATCAAGGAAGTGAGGTCACCACTGCCTCGGGACTCCTTACCGAACTTCTTGCTCCACCAGAGCTCCCTGAGCTGCCGGTCCCCAAGCTGCTCAAGGCTCACACTCCACTCAATGCAGTGCCCATCCTGTGACCCTCATACAGCCTCCCCACAGCCGCTGGGAGGCCTGCGTGCAGCTGTTTTCCCCGCTGGAGGGAACACAGCTGGTTTTAGACCAGGTTAGTGTTAGGGTTAGGGTTAAGAATGACTTAGGGTCAGGGTTAGGGTTAGACGTCTTTGGGGTCAGGGTTAGCGTAAGGCTTAGGGTAGTGGTCAGGTTTAGGGTTAGGTTCATGGTCAGGTTTAGGGTCAGGATCACAGTAGGTTCAGGGTTAGCCTTACAGGCAGTCAGGCTCAGGGTCAGTGTTAGGCTCACAGTTGGGTTTAGGGTCAGGTTCAGGGTCATGGTCAGTTTTAGGGTCAGGTTCAAGTTTTGGTTTGGGGGCAAGGTCATGTCAGGTCAGGGTTAGGTTTGGGACAGGTTTAGTGTCAGGGTTAGGGTCACGGTCAGGTTTAGATTCATGGTTTTGGTAAGGTCAGCTTTATGTTTAGGTTCTGTTTCATGAGTAGGTTGAGGATCAGGGTTAGCTTTAGGGTTACTAATCTGTTCAGGATCACGGATTGAGTCAGAGTTAGGTTTACAGTCAGGTTTAGGGTCAGTATTAAGGTCAAGGCCAGGGTCTGGTTTAAGGTTAAGGTCTGACATAGGCAAAGTACAGAGTTAGGGTTATGATCAGGTTCAGGGAGAGGGTCAGGATTATTGTTAAAGTGTGGTTAGGTTTAGGGTTAGAGGTAGGTTGCGTGTTAGGGTTAGACCGGGTTAGGGTCAGTGTCAGAGATAATGTTAGGGGTTAGGTTTAGGGTTAGGTTCAGCGTTAGGTTTCGGGTCAGGGCCCGTGTTAGTGTCAGGGTCAGGGTTACGTTTAGGGTTAGAGTTAGGGTCAGGCTCCCATTCAATGTCAGGGTTAGTGTTAGGGTCAGGGTCAGCATCACTGTTAGAGTCAGGGTTAGGTTTATAGTCTTTGCCTGGGTCAGGGTCATGGTGAAGTCTAGGGCCAGTGTCAGGTTTACGGTCAGGTTCAGGTATTGGTTTAAAGTCCACATTCGGGTCAGGGTCTGGATTATTTAGTGGTCATTGTTCGGGTCATGGTTCTGTTTAGAGTCTGGGCCAGGGTCAGATTTAGGGTCAGGGACTGCTTTGTGCAATGTTCCGGGTAAGGGTAATGATCATAATCAGGCATAGGGTCCCGGTTATTGTTTATGTTTAGGGTTAGGTTTAGGGTTAGAGTTAGGTTGAGGGTTAGGGTTAGCCCTCGTTAGGGTCAGGGTCCGTGGTAGGGTTAGGGTTTAGTGTTAGGGTTAGTTTCAGCGATAGGATTCACGGAGGGCACGTGTTAGTGTCAGGGTCAGGGTTACGTTTAGGGGTAGAGTTAGGGTCAGGCTCACATTCAGTGTCAGGGTTAGTGTTAGGGTCAGGGTTAGGGTCAGTGTTAGGGTCAGGGTTAGGTTATGGTCATGGCCTGGGTCAGGGTCTGGGTGAAGTTTGGGCCAGTGTCAGGTTTAGCGTCAGGATCAGGTATTGGTTAAAGTCCGCATTTGGGTCAGGGACAGGGTTATGTAGTGGTCAGTGTTAAGGTCATGGTTAGGATTAGGGTCAGGTGAAGGTCAGGGCCAGGGTCAGGTTTAGGTTCAGTCTTTGCTTTATGTTCGGTTCAGGTTCACAGTTAGGTTTTGGGGAAAAGTTTGGGATGGGGTTAGGGTTAGAGTTAGAAGTAGTGTTCTCGTGTGGGTTAGCGTTAGACAGGGTAAGGTCAGGGTGAGGGTTTGGTTTAGGGTAGGGGTTAGTGTTAGGGTCAGGGTCAGTGTTCGGTTTGGGTTCAGGGTCCATATTAGGGTCAGTGTTAGGGTTACCTTTAGGTTTAGGTTTAGGGTCAGGCACACAGTCAGGGTCAGGTTTAGGGTTAGGGTCAGGGTTAGGTCAGCGTCAGGATTAGGATTAGGGTCAGGTCAGGGTCATGTTTAGGGATGAGTCATAGTTAGGTTATCTCAGACTTAGGTTTAGGTTCAGGGTCCGGATCAGGGTCAGCATCAGGCTTAGGTTTAGGTTTAGGGTTCAGGTCAGGATCACAGTCAGGGTTAGGGTCAGGGTCAGGGTCAGGGCTCGGGTTAGGGTTTGGGGCAGGCTCACAGTGTCAGGGTCACGGTCAATGGTTACTGTTAGGGTTCTCCCCGCTCCTGGTTCATTGTCCCCTCCCTTTAGGTTCTCAGGAAAAACCCTGGGCAGAAGGCTGTAGACCCCACACCCGATCCCACTTAGCCAGCATTACACTGGGATGTAATCATGACCTGCCCACCAGGCATCTAACCCCTCATCAGCCTGCTCCTGCTTGGGACATCTTCACCCACGATGGCATGGCCAGGTCCTCTTTACACACAGAGCCACAGACACCCAGAGGCACACACACACACACACACACACACACACACACACACACGGGGAGGAGACTTAGAGCTATACCGCTCAATTAAAAGGTGTGGGACTCTCTGACTCTGAGCCCCCTGGTATCACCTTTTGATTTTATTTGCCAAAGGGCCTGAGGCGTTGGGGAAGCCTGATATGACCTGCCAGTGAGGGGGACGTGTATGGTGGGTGAGCTCTCTTCTCCCTGCATCCTCAGGGCTTCAGTACAGCAGAAGAACATGTCGCTTCCTTTAGGATGTGCCTAGAAAATGAGCTGGGCAGGGGGGGTTTTCTCTGTAATGGGGTGCCTGGATACGTGGATTCTAATTCCGTTGGGCTCTGTCGTCAGGGAAGTGAGGTCACCATTGAATGGGGGCTCCTTACCAAACTTTCTGCTCCCACCAGAGCACCCTGAGCGTGCCCATCCCCTAGCTGCTCAAGGCTCACCCACCACTCCATGCCCTGTTCATCCAGTGACCCCCACACAGCCAATCCCAGCCCCTGGGAGTCCTGGATGCAACTATTGTCCCCGCTTCTGGGAACAGAGATGGGTTCAGACCGAGTTAAGGTTAGGGTTAGGGTTAGGGTTAGGGTTAGGGTTAGGGTTAGGGTTAGTGTTAGCGAGAGACTTAGGCTTAGGGTTAGGGTGAGACATCGTTGGGGTCAGGGTTAGTGTTAGGGTTAGGGTAGGGGTCAGGGTTAGGGTTAGGTTCATGGTTAGGTTTAGGGTCAGGCTCACAATAGGGTCAGGGTTACCATTACTGTCAGAGTCAGGGTCAGGGTCAGTGTCAGGTTTACGGTCAGGATCAGGTATTGGTTTTAAGTCCACATTCGGGTCAGGGACAGGGTTATGTAGTGGTCATTGTTAGGGTCATGGTTAGGTTTAGGGTCAGGGCCAGGGTCAGGTTTAGGATCAGGGTCCCTAATAGCAATTTTCAGGGTTAGGTTTAGGGTCAGTGTCTGGTATAGGCAAAGTTCAGGGTTAGGGTTATGATCATAGTCAGCTATAGGGTCAGGGTTATTGTTAAAGTTCAGCGTTAGTGTTAGGGTTAGCGTTAGGTTGATGGTTAGGGTTAGAACTTGTTAGGGTCAGGGTCCGTGGTAGGTTAGGGGTTAGTGTTAGGGTTAGTTTCAGCAATAGGATTCGGGGTAGGGCCCGCGTTAGTGTCAGGGTCAGGGTTACATTTACGGTTAGAGTAGGGTAGGCTAACAGCCAGGCTCAGGTTTAGTGTTCAGGTCAGGGTCGGGATCACTATTAGGCTCAGGGTTAGGTTTATGATCATGGCCTGGGTCAGGGTCAGGGTGAAGTTTAGAGCCAGTGTCAGGTTTAGGGTCAGGATCAGGTATTGGTTCAAAGTCCACATTTGGGTTAGGGACAAGGTTATGTAGTGGTCAGTGTTAGTGTCATGGTTAGGTTTAGGGTCAGGGCCAGGGTCAGGTTTAGGGTAAGGGTCTGGTAGAGGCAAAGTTCAGGGTTAGGGTTATGATCATAGTCAGGTATAAGGTAAGGGTTATTGTTAAAGTTTAGGTTTAGTGTTAGGGTTAGAGTTAGTTTGAGGGTTAGGGTTAGATTGGTTAGGGTCAGGATCCGCGGTAGGGTTAGAGTATAGTGTTAGGGTTAGTTTCAGCGATATGATCGGCAGAGGACCCGTGGTACTGTCAGGGTTAGGGTTACGTTTAGGGGTAGAGTTAGGGTCAGGCTCACATGCAGTCTCAGGGTTAGTGTTACGTTTGGATCAGGGTCACTGTTAGGGTCAGGGTTAGGTTGATGGTCATGGCCTGGGTCAGGGTCAGGGTGAAGTTTGGGCCAGTGTCAGGTTTAGCGTCAGGATCAGGTATTGGTTAAAGTCCGCATTTGGGTCAGGGACAGGGTTATGTAGTGGTCAGTGTTAAGGTCATGGTTAGGATTAGGGTCAGGGAAGGGTCAGGTGAAGGTCAGGGCCAGGGTCAGATTTAGGTTCAGGCTTTGTTTTATGTTCGGTTCAGGTTCAGAGTTAGGTTTATGGGAAAATTTGGGATGGGGTTAGGGTTAGAGTTAGAAGTAGTGTTAACGTGAGGGCTAGGGTTAGACTGCGTAAGGTAGGGTGAGGGTTTGCTTTATGGTAGGGGTTAGTGTTAGGGTCAGGGTCAGTGTTCGGTTTAGGTTCAGGGTCCGTATAAGGGCCAGGGTTAGGGTTACCTTAGGGTTAGTTTTAGGGTCAGGCACACAGTCACGGACAGGGTTCAGTTAGGGTCAGGGTTAGTTCAAGGTCAGTATTAGGTTTAGGGTCAGGGTCAGGGTCACGGTTAGGGATGAGTCATAGCTAGGTTATTCCAGAGTTAGTTTTAGGTCCAGGATCCGGACAAGGTCAGTTTCAGGCTCAGGTTCAGATTAAGGGTTTAGGTCGGGATCACGGTCAGTTTTAGCGTCAGGGTCAGGGTCAGGGTTCGGGTTAGGGTTTGGGGCAGGCTCAGAGTCAGTGTCAGGGTCACGGTTAGTGGTTACTGTTAGGGTTCGCCCCGCTCCTGGGTCATGGACTCATGACTTGCCCACCAGGCATCTAACCCATCATCAGCCTGATCCTGCTTGTGGCATCTCCATCCACGATGGCATGGCCAGGTCCTCTTTACATACAGAAACAGAAACCCAGTGGCAAAACACTCACACACGCACACAGAGAGAGAGACAGGGAGGAGACCTAGGGCTACACCAGTCGAATAGAAGGTGTGGGACTCTCTGACTCTGAGCCCCCTGGTGTCACGTTTTGATTTTATTAGCCAAAGGGCCTGAGGCGTTGGGGAAACCTGATATGACCTGACAGGGAGGGGACATGTCTGGTGGGCGAGCTCTCTTCTCCCTGCATCCTCTCATCTTCAGTACAGAAGAAGAACGTGTCGCTTCCTTTAGGATGTGCCTAGAAATGAGCTGGGCAAGGGTGTTTTCTCTGTAATGGGGTGCCTGGATACGTGGGTTCCAATTCCGTTGGGCTCTGTCGTCAGGGAAGTGAGGTCACCACTGCCTGGGGGCCCCTTACCGAACTTCCTGCTCGACCAGAGCTCCCTGAGCTACCGGTCCCCAAGCTGCTCAAGGCTCACACTCCACTCAATGCAGTGCCCATCCAGTGACCCCCATACAGCCTCCCCCTAGCCCCTGGGAAGCCTGGGTGCAGCTGTTGTCCCCGCTGGAGGGAGTAAGGCTGGGCTTAGACTAGGTTAGTGTTAGGGTTAGGGTTAAGAAAGACTTAGGGTCAGGGTTAGGGTTAGACGTCGTTGAGGTCAGGGTTAGCGTAAGGCTTAGTGTAGGGGTCAGGGTTAGGGTTAGGTTCATGGTTAGGTTTAGGGTCAGGCTCACAGTAGGGTCACGATTAGTGTTACGGTCACAGTCAGGGACAGGATCAGTGTTAGGATGAAGGTTAGGTTTAGGGTCAGGTTCAGGGTCATGGTCAGATTTAGGGTCAGGTTCAAGTTTTGGTGTGGGGGCAAGGTTCATGTCAGGGTCAGGGTTAGGTTTGGGACAGGTTTAGTGTCAGGGTTAGGGTCAGGGTCAGGATTAGGTTTACGGTTATGGTAAGGTCAGCTTTATGTTTATGTTCTGTTTTATGAGTACGTTCATGATCAGTGTTAGCTTTAGGGTTACGATTCTGTTCAGGATCACGGATTGGGTCAGAGTTAGGTTTACAGTCAGGGTTAGGGTCAGTGTTAAGGTCAAGGACAGGGTCAGGTTTAAGGTTAAGGTCTGACATAGGCAAAGTTCAGAGTTAGGGTTATGATCAGGGTCAGGGAGAGGGTCAGGATTATTGTTAAAGTGGGGTTAGAGTTAGGATTAGAGGTAGTTTGAGGGTTGGGGTTAGACCGGGTTAGGGTCAGTGTCAGGGATAATGTTAGGGGTTAGTTTTAGGGTTAGGCTCAGCGTTAGGTTTCGGGTCAGGGCCCGTGTTAGTGTCAGGGTCAGGGTTACGTTTAGGGTTAGAGTTAGGTTCAGGCTCACATTCAGTGTTAGGGTTAGTGTTAGGGTCAGGTTTAGATCAGCATCAGGGTTAGGATTAGCGTCAGGGTCTGGGTCATGGTTAGGTATTAGTCATATTTACGGTAATGTCAGAGTTAGGTTTAGGTTCAGGGTCCACATCAGGGTCCTTGCCAGGCTTAGGTTTTGTTTTGCGTTCAGGTAAGGATCACAGTCAGGGTCAGGGTCAGAGTCAGGGTCAGGGCTTGGGTTAGGGATGGGGGAGGGCTCACAGTCAGTGTCAGGGTCAGGGTTAGTGGTTACTGTTAGGGTTAGCCCTGCTCCTGAGTCATGGACCCATCCATTCAGGGTCTCAGGATAAACCCTGGGCAGAAGGGTGTAGACCCTAAAACTGATCCCACTTAAGCAGCCTTAAACTGGGGGGTGAACATGACTTACCCACCAGACATCTAACCCCATATCAGCCTCATCCTGCTTGGGGCATCTCCATCCACGATGGCATGGCCAGGTCCTCTTTACACAGAGACACAGAAACCCAGTGGCACACACACACACACACACACACAAACACACAGAGACGGGGAGGAGACCTAGGGCTACACCGGTCGAATAGAAGGTGTGGGACTCTCTGACTCTGAGCCCCCTCATGTCTCCTTTTGATTTAATTAGCCAAAGGCCTGAGGCGTTGGGGAAACCTGATATGACCTGCCAGGGAGGGGACTTGTCTGGCCGGCGAGCTCTCTTCTCCCTGAATCCTCTCGGCTTCAGTACAGCAGAAGAACATGTCGCTTCCTTTAGGATGTGCCTAGAAATGAGCTGGGCAGGGGGCTTTCTCTGTAAAGAGGTGCCTGGATACGTGGGTTCCAATTCCTTTGGGCTCTGTCGTCAGGGAAGTGAGGTCACGATGGCCTGGGGGCTCCTTACCGAACTTCCTGCTGCACCAGAGCTCCCTGAGCTGCCAGTCCCCATGCTGCTCAAGGCTCACACTCCACTCAATGCAGTGCCCATCCAGTGACCCCCATATAGCCTCCTCCCAGAACCTGGGAGGCCTGGGTGCAGGGGTGGTCCCTGCTGGAGGGAACAGAGCTGGG
Organism: Mustela putorius furo; assembly: GCF_011764305.1. NCBI lineage: Eukaryota > Metazoa > Chordata > Mammalia > Carnivora > Mustelidae > Mustela > Mustela putorius. Next base: position 445,347 of record NW_025422101.1, on the reverse strand, counting down.
TTTAGACAAGGTTAGTGTTAGGGTTAGGGTCAAGAAAGAGTTAGGGTCAGGCTTAGGGTTAGACATCGTTGAGGTCAGGGTTAGCGTAAGGCTTAGGGTAGGGGTCAGGGTTATGGTTAGGTTCATGGTTCTGAAGCCTGAAAACTTAGGGTAAGGTCTAGGTTCTGAAGTCTGAAAACTGAGGTAGGGAAGAGATGATACCTAAGGCCATGGTGGGTCTGATGTGCTCAGTGTGCGGTCAGCTGTCTGGGTGTTGGTCACGAGGTCCGGGCTCAGGTTGTCAGACAGTGCATTAGTGCCCAGGTTAGACTATATATTTTGGGTGCATTCGAGTGCCGTGTAGGTTCTTATCTGAAGAACTCTTCAGGATATGAAGAATGAGCGAGTCTGAGGTGCATGCTCAGGCTTTTGTCTCTGGATTTTGTATCAGCGATGGCCGTGGAATGTTGGGGAGGCCTCATGGGCCATGGACGAATCTTGCTCTCTGTGGATTTGGCACGATCCCAATTGTTTTTCGTCAATCTGTGGGATGGGAGGTCTCCTTTCAGGTTTGTTACCTCAGGTGTCCCACCAAAAGAGGAATTCCAAAGCAGAGCCCTGGGGAAGACTGAAGGGACAACACGAACTACGGTTAAAAATTGGGGCCTAGGGGCATGGCAAGCCCAATATGCTGTCTCTCCATCCAGCCACTGAGAGGCCTTACCTGAGGACTGGGCTCAGGCTGAGGGTCACAATGTGTGTTTGTGACCAATGTGGCCCGCAAGCATGGGCGGGGCCTCATGGGCCACACTGTTTTCAACTACACTGAACCTTGGACAACATGCCAACCACAAGGTTTCTTGCCATGGGGAAAGAGTTCTGATTTCTGCATCATTTTCAAACCCGGGCCGTGATTGGAGATAAGGTCTTGGTTCTGAAGCCTGAAAACCGAGGTTGAGAAGAGATGACGTCCTAAGGCCATGGCGGGTCCGATGTGATCAGTGTGCGGCCAGCTGTCTGAGTGGGGCCAGGAAGTCCAGGCTCAGGCTGTGTCAGAAAGGGCATTAGTGCCCAGGTCAGCCTATATATTTGGGGTACAGCCAAATGGCGTGCAGGTTGATACTCATTGGGGGTTTCTGGGTAGCCCCAGAGGGCAATATTTTTCTTCTGGAGGGCAGGCAGAGTGCTGCATTGTAGTCCGGATTGTCAAACTGGAGGGCTTGTGGGCCAGTAGTCTGAGGACGGAAGTCTGAGACCCCAAGCTAGAACTAGGTTTCTGGGTGACGATATGGCAGGCACAATCTACAGACCTGAATCGAGATCTCGTGCTCTGAAGTCAGGGCGAGGATCAGACGATCACTCAGGTTCGACTTTCTGTCCCTGATGGCCAGTTCTTGAAGGGGGGGTGGATCACGAGCCCATGGGGGTTTTGCCACGATGGGAGTTGTGAGAAGCTCCCAACTGCAAAGATTCTTCTGCAGGACAATTGAGACCTGTTGGTTGGCTCCAGGCCAACGATTCCAAGCAGGGTTCTAAGGATGGATGGCTGGGTAGCCCACCTCGCATTCCAATTGTCTCCAAGCAACAAGACAGTTTAGATCTGCTGGATCTGCGGGAGCAACCGAGGTGGCTGAGCTGAAATGGACTCTCCCGTGGATGTGTCCTAATATGTCTTTGTGTCTATGGAGTCCTTGGAAAGAAGCGGTGTCACTGGGGCCCTGTAGGGTTCTCCTAAACAGGCTTTGACACAGCTCCAACGTGCAAGTTTCCCATGTGTACATGAGATTTGTTCTGATGGGTGAGTCAAGAAACACCCATATGCTGGTATTGAAATCCAGGCCTCTGAGGAGAAATGCCTGGAAAACAAAGCAATGGATCCGATTAGTGCCTAGGGGCCTGTTCGTTCCTTTTTACTTCTGGGGACATCAGTCTACGGGTCTGAGTGCTGGTAGGTGCTCAGATGGTCTCAGATTGCCCCTGTTTGTCCTGGGAAGCCACAACTATTGGGATGGCCTCAGGGACTTTGGAGGTTTATCCTATTAGTTGGGTTTTGGCCATTTGAATGGGCACATACAATTCCCTTGGAGAGGGCAAACACAGTCGTTAGGTTTGGCTCCAGGGGCCTGAACCTCTAGGGTGTGTAGGCCAGAGCTGTTTGGACAGGTTTCTCTCGCTCCGAGTCTTGTCTGAAGCACCCAAAGGCACCGTTGGCGCTGGGGTGGGAGGGGGAGGCGTGGCTGTGGGACCGAGGGTTCCCCAGATGGAGGCACCAAGGGACAGGACCCCGGAAGCAGAAGGCTGGGAAGCAGATGATATTTGGAGCCCGGTCTTCCTGGTGGGCCCGGCCTCATGGGACAGCACCAGGGAGGGAACCCCCGCAGGCCGAGGATTAGCAGGAGGTGTCGGCCTCACTGTAGCCTGCCTCAAGGAGGGCTTCCCGATGAGGTGCATGCTCGAGCGCTCGCGATGCCGGCCATGCGCGGTGGGGCTGCCCTTCAGACGTGTGGCGCCCGAAGAGAGTTTGCTGGGCGTTTTCTGGGCTCAGGGACAGGTCGTATCATAAGATGGTATTCCAGAACAGAACCCTGAGGACAGATGCCTGAAAACCTAATCAGGTGTTCCAATGAGGTCCAATGGCTTGTGAGGTTCAATCTTCTGACTCAGGACCATTGACTTGGCTGTCCATCTGAATGTAGCTAATCAGGGTGTTTCATACTATGCATTTGCATCCAGACAGCCGCCAAAATTGGAGTGGGCTCAGGGGCCTTGCAGGTTTCTCTTAATCTGGAAGGTTTGGGCAACTGTGATAGGCACAGTTTCCTTGGGGAAGTCAGCCACAGTCTTTTGGTGCACCTCGAGTGACCCCATCCAGGAGGGCATGTGAGCCATGGTTTTGGGAAAGAAGTCTGCAAACTCAAATTCAGGTTCGGATTAGTCGCGAGGTGATCACAGGCCAAATGCATAGACCTGGGGGTCAGCTCATCAGCAACTGTAATTAGGATGACTAGAAGACAGTAGCACAGACTTTTCCATCTGGATTGTGTGTCCAGAATGACCTCAGAATGTAGGTGATGTCTCATGCATCCATGGGAGACTTTTTGTCTCTAAGGATCCTGGCGGCTCCCCTTAGCTTGGTGGCTTTTTCGGGGAAAATAAGAGTGCTGTTTTCCATCTTAGAGGTGCCCCAAAACAGGGATTTTAGATATGGGTTCTAAGTCTGGGCGCCTGGAAAATCCCACCAAGGGTTAGAATTTGGGGCACCTGCAATGCAGAAACCTTGTGGTGGAACTGAGAGAGTTTGTTTGAAAGCATACTTGGGCGAGGGTCATAATGCCTGTTTGTGCCCTGGGGAGCCATCAGGAGTTGGCCTGGAAAATCCCACCAAGTGTTAGAATTTGGGGCACCTGCAATGCAGGAACCTTGTGGTGGAACTGAGAGTGTTTGTTTGAAAGCATACTTGGGTGAGGGTCACAATGCCTGTTTGTGCCCTGGGGAGCCATCAGGAGTTGGCCTGGTCACATTGGCCATGTACCTTGCTCCCACTTTGAGAGCTGGATACCCATTTCAACACCCAGGTGTCCTTCCATGGAAAAGGAGTAGAACTCTATAGTGTTTCAGGTTCCCCCTTTGGAAGGATTTCAGCAAAATCTGGGGAAAGGTGCGAGAATACCAAGTATGGGTAGAGATGACAGACTTGGGCCATGGCCAGTCCCACATGCTAGATATGGGACCTGCACTCCCTGTGACTGACTCTAGGTCGGGACACAGGCTCTGTAAGACACAACACTAGTGGCCAGGGAAGTCTATAAATCGGGGTTCCCTCCAGGGCCAAGCAGACTGATCCTAATGTGGGGATTCTGGGCAGACTAACCAGGCACTTCTTCCTATGAGGGAGACAGAATGCTGCATTGCGGCTCCAGAATTCAATATCAAGAGGCCTTGGGGAGCAGTAGGGTGAGGATGGAATTGTAGACACAAGCTACTGTACAATTCAGTGCCAAGCGGAATGCAGTTCCAGTGTGAAGCGTCTTTTTTGATATATCCAGCACCTGAGTAAGGACGGATGTCAGATGTATGCTCACACTAGAGTTTGTGTCTACAATGACCAATAAATGGAGGGGTGGCATCAAGAGCCCATGGATGATTTCCCACGCTGAGACTTGTGAGATGCTCCAAACAGCAAGGTTTCCTTCTACTGGACAGGTGGAGTCTGGTTTGTTTGCTCCACAGTACCCCATGTTTGGGTAGCAGAGCTCTTTGGCATGGATGCCTGGAAAGCACACCTCCATTGACCATTGGAGCTGAGGAATATGGCAGTTTCGTTCTGATGACACTGGGGCGAAGTACCAAGGCCTTGAGTTGACATGGAATATCTTGCACATGGGTCACAATGCTGGTTTGTTACCAGGGAGATCTTACAATGCACTGTTGGCAAAGGGTACTTGCAGGATTCTTCTACCCTGAGAGTTTGACACATGTCCAAGAGCACGGTTTCCTTCTGGGGACAAGAGTTGTTCTGTTGTGTGGCTCAGGGACTACATGTTGGAATATAAGTCAGTATTGGAGAACAGGCCTCTGGAAACAGTGCCTAAAAATCTAAACTTGGGTATCAGTGAAGTCCTATAGTCATGGCAGGTTCAAACTTCTGACTCAGGCCCTTGGATTTGGATGTCTGCCTGGAGGCAGTGGCATATTGTGTGTCAGAATGTGCATTTGAGTCCAGAGCCTTCTTAGAAATTGAGGTGGGCTCAGGGGGTTTTACTTTGCTCCTAATCTTCAGTGTTTGGGCAACCGTGAAGGTCAGAGTTTCCTTTGGGAGTGTAAGGACAGTCATCTGGTGTGGCACCATAGGCCCCATCCTGGGGGGGCATGTGGGCCAGCGCTTTGGGGAGAGATATCTGCAAAAGCAAACTAGGGTTAGAGTGAGGGCCGAGGTGATCACAGGTCCGATGTTCAGGCCCAGAGGGCAGCTCATAGTGTACTGAAATTAAGGTGTCATAGCGCAGGTTCTTCTGTCGGGTGTGTGCCCGGGATGGTCGCGAAAGGTAGGGGTGGCTTCATGAGTCCATGAGAAATTCTTCATCTCTGGGGATTCTGCTCAGCTCCCAAGAGTTTGGTGTCTCTGTGGGAAGGGAAGACTGTTGTTTCACGTCTCAGAGGACACCCAATTAGGGATTCCAGAGACAGGTTCTGGGTATGGGTGACTTGAAAACATTAACAAGGGTGAGGATTTTCCCTTAGGGTCCTGGAAGTCCCACTCTGTGGGCTCCTGATCCAGCTACTGCGGGGTTTTGTTTGAAAGCAAGCTCACGCTGCCTGTTTGTATCCAGGGAGTCTTCCATGTGTGACCGTGGTCTCATGGGCCATGCAGCTGGTTGCCACACAGAGAGTTGGGAATGAGGAGTACTCTTGTGTGTGAGGTTCCCCCATAGGCATGGGTTTGAGCTACGGTGTGGGACAGAGGACTGAATATACAGGTTGAGTAGAGATGTTGGTTTCAGGACACAGGAAGTCACACCTTCAGGAAATGGGGCCCATCTCTGGGTGGTTGACTGGAGGTCGTGGCTCAGTCTGTGTCAGTCAGACCCTTGTGCCCATTGAACCTAAGAACGGAAGTCTGAGAACACAAGCTAGGCTTAGGATTCTGGGTGAGGACATGGCAGGCACAATGGACAGAACTGAATCGAGATCTCGTGCATCTGAAGTCAGGGCGAAGATCAGACGAACGTTCAGGTTGGACTTTCTGTCCCTGATGCCCTCTTCATAAAGGGGGGGGGGGTCACGAGGCCATTGGGGGATTTCCCAAGATGGGAGTTGTGAGAAGCTCCAAACTGCAAAGATTCTTCTGCAGGACAATTGAGACCTGTTGGTTGGAGCCAGGCCAACGATTCCGAGCAGAGTTCTAAGGATGGATGGCTGGGTAGCCCACCTCGCATTCCGATTGATTCCTAGCAACAAGACAGGTTAGATCTGTTGGATCTGGGGGAGCAACCGAGGAGGCTGAGTTGAAATGGACTCTCCTGTGGATGGGTCCTAATGTGTTTTTGTGTCTAAGGAGACCTTGGAATGAAGCGGTGGCACTGGGGGCCTGAATGGATTTCCTAAAGAGGCTTTGACACAGCTCCAACGTGCAAGTTTCCCATGTGTAGATGAGATTTGTTTTCATGGGTGAATGAAGAAACAGCCATATGCTGGTGTTGAAATCCAGGACGCTGAGGAGAGATGCCTGGAAAGCAAAGCAATGGATCCGATAGGTGCCTAGGGGTCTGTTCATTCCTTTTTACCTCTGGGGACATCAGTCTACGGGTCTGAGTGCAGGTAGGTGCTCAGATGAGCTCAGATTGCCCCTATTTGTCATGGGAAGCCACCAATATTGGGATGGCCTCAGGGACTTTGGAGGTTTATCCTATTAGTAGGTTTGTAGCTATTGGAATGGGCACACACAATTCCCTTGGAGAGGGCAAGTACAGGCCTCAGGTTTGGCACCAGGGGCCTGAGCATGTAGGGTGTGTAGGCCAGAACTGTTTGGACAGATGTCTGAATACACAAAGTCGGCTTATGTTTCGGATCATAGGAATGGCAGGAATGATCTACAGACCATGAGGAGAACCCTTCGGGATATGAAAAAAGGGCGAGTGTGAGGCTCTTACTCATATTTTTGTCTCTGGATATCGTGTCACTCATGGTCGTGAAATTTCCGGGTGACATCATGGGAAATGGACGAGTCCTACTCTCTGGGGGTTTGGCCCCGTCCAAGGAGTTTGGGGTCATTCTGTGGGATGGAAGAAGTCCGTTTTTTTGTTGTTGTTGATTTGTTTTTTAACCTCAGGTGTCCTACCAAATGAGTGATTCCAGAGTGGAGCGACTGGACAACCAGAAATCTGGTTATATTAGGGAATATAGACATGTCAAGCACATTATGACATCTAATGGTCCAGCCACTGAGAGGACTTACTAGAGGACAGGACTCACGCTAAGGGTCACAATGCGTGTTTATGCCCACGTCGCACTCAAGAATGGGCGGGGCCTCAGGGTAAATGCTTGTTTCTCCTAAACTGAACATTGTACAACATGCCAAACAGAAGGTTTCTTGCCATGGGTAAGGAGGAGTTCTGATTTATGCATCACAGTCACACCTGGGCAGTGATTGGAGATAAGGTCTAGGTTCTGAAGCCTGAAAACTGAGGTCGGGAATTGATAATGACCTATGGCCATGATGGGTCTGATGTGCTCTGTGTGCGCTCAGCTCTCTGGGTGTTGGTCAGGAGGTCCGGGCTCAGGTTATGTCAGAGAGTGCATTAGTGCCCAGGTTAGACTATATAATTAGGGTACAGTTGAGTGCCGTGTAGGTTTATCCTCATTTAACCTGTCTGGGCAGCTCATTAGGCAATATATTTTTTCTAGAGGGCAGACAGAGTGCTGCATTGGGGGTCCGAATTGCCAAACATGAGGGCTTCGGGGCCAGGAGAGTGAGGACGGAAGTCTGAGAACACAAGCTAGACTTGGGCTTCTGAGCGAGAGGATGGCAGTTACCCCCTGCAGATCTGAACCAGTATCTCATGCATCTGACGTCAGGGCGAGGATCAGACGTTGGATTAGGTTGGAGTTTCTGTGCATGACGGCCCCTTTATAAAGGGAGCGGAGTCTCGAGTCCATGTAGGTATTCTCACGTTGGGAGTTGTGAGATGCCCCCTTCAAGGATTCCTTCTGCGGGACAATTGAGACCTATTGGACAGCTCTGAGACATGCCATATTGTTTCTCCACCAGTGCCATTAGATTATTTGCTCAGGCTTTTGTTTCTGGATTTTGTAGCAGCAAAGGCCGTGGAATGTCGGGAGGGCCTATTAGGCCATGGAGGAATCCTCCTCTCTGTAGATTTGGTCCGATACAAATTGTTTTTCGTCAATCTGTGGGATGGGAGGACTCCTATCAGGTTTGTTACCTCAAGTGTCCCACCAAAAGAGGAATTCCAAAGCAGACCCTGGGGAAGAGTGAAGGGACAACCCGAAATATGGTTAAAAATTGGGGCGTAGGGGCATAGCAAGCCCAATTATTTTCAAACCTGGGCAGTGATTGGAGATAAGGTCTAGGTTCTAAAGCCTGAAAACCAAGGTTGGGAAGAGATGACACCTAAGGCCATGGCGGGTCCGATGTGCTCAGTGTATGGAAAGCTGTCTGGGTGGGGCCAGGAGGTCCAGGCTCAGGCTCTGTCAGAAAGGGCATTAGTGCCCAGGTCAGCCTATATATTTGGGGTACAGCCGAATGGCGTGTAGGTTGATCCTCATTTGGGGTTTCTGGGGAGCCCCAGAGGGCAATGTTTTTCTTCTGGAGGGCAGGCAGAGTGCTGCATTGTAGTTCTGATTGCAAAACTGGAGGGCTTGTGGGACAGTAGTCTGAGGAAGGAAGTCTAAGACCCCAAGCTAGGCCTAGGTTTCTGGGTGAGGATATTGCAGGCACAATCTACAGACCTGAATCGAGATCTCGTGCATCTGAAGTCAGGGCGAGGATCAGACGATTGCTCAGGTTGGACTTTCTGTCCCTGATGGCCCCTTCTTGAAGGTGGGGTGGATCACGAGGCCATGGGGGTTTCCCCACGATGGGAGTAGTGAGAAGCTCGCAACTGCAAAGTTTCTTCTGCAGGACAATTGAGACCTGTTGGTTGGCTCCAGGCCAATGATTCTAAGCTGGATGGCTGGGTAGCCCACCTCGCATTCCAATTGTCTGCAAGCAACAAGACAGGTTAGATCTGCTGGATCTGGGGGGATCAACCGAGGAGGCTGAGTTGAAATGGACTCTTCCGTGGATGTGTCCTAATATGATTTTGTGTCTATGGAGACCTTGGAATGAAGCGGTGGCACTGGGGCCCTGAAGGGTTCTCCTAAAGAGAGGCTTCCACACAGCTCCATCGTGAAAGTTTCCCATGTGTAGATGAGATTTGTTCTAATGGGTGGGTCAAGAAACAGCCATATGCTGATATTGAAATCCAGGCCTCTGAGGAGAGATGCCTGGAAACCAAAGCAATAGATCCGTTAGGTGCCTAGGGGCCTGTTTGTTCCTTTTTACCTCTGGGGACATCAGTTTACGGGTCTGACTGAGGGTAGGTGCTCAAATGGGCCCAGATTACCCATATTTGTCCTGGGAAGCCACAAATATTGGGATGGCCTCAGGGACATTGGAGGTTTATCCTCTTAGTAGGGGTGTGGCCATTGGAATGGGCACATACAATTCCCTTGGAGAGGGCAAGCACAGTAGTCAGGTTTGGCTCCAGGGGCCTGAGCCTGTAGGATATGTAGGCCAGGGCTGTTAGGACAGTTGTCTGAAAACACAAACTCGGCTTATGTTTCGGGTCATAGGTATGGCAGGACTGATCTACAGACCATGAGGAGAACTCTTCGGAATATGAAAAAAGGGCGAGTGTGAGGATCTTGCTCAAGTTTTTGTCTCTGGATATCGTGTCAATCATGGTCGTGAAATTTCCGGGTGACTTCATGGGAAATGGACCAGTCTTAGTCTCTGGGGGTTTGGCTCCGTCCAAAGAGTTCGGGGTCATTCTGTGGGATGAAAGAAGTCCGTTGTTCTGTTGTTGTTGATTTGTTTTGTTTTGTTTTGTTTTTCAACCTCAGGTGTCCCAACAAATGAGAAATTCCAGAGTAGAGCCCTGAGGACTGGCGAATGGACAACCAGAAATCTGGTTAAAAATTGGGGCCTAGGGACATGTCAAGCCCATTATGACATCTCATGGTCCAGCCACTTAGAGGACGTACTAGAGGACAGGACTCATGCTGAGGTTCACAATGCGTGTTTATGCCCTCGTCGCACTCAAGAATGGGCGGGGCCTAGGGTGAATGCTGGTTTCTCCTACACTGAACTTTGGACAACATGCCAACCACAAGGTTTCTTGCCATGGGTAAGGAAGAGTTCTGATTTCTGCATCACAGTCACCCCTGGGCAGGGATTGGAGATAAGGTCTCGGTTCTGAAGCCTAAAACTGAGGTAGGGAAGAGATGATGACCTAAGGCCATGGCGGGTCTGATGGGCTCAGTGTGCAGTCATCTGTCTGGGTGTTGTTCACGAAGTCCGGGCTCAGGTTGTCAGACAGGGCATTAGTGCCCAGGTTAGACTATATATTTTGGGTGCATTCGAGTGCCGTGTAGGTTCTTATCTGAATAACTCTTCCGGATATGAAAAATGAGCGAGTCTGAGGTGCGTGCTCAGGCTTTTGTCTCTGGATTTTGTATCAGCAATGGTCCTGGAATGCTGCGGAGGCCTCATGGGCCATGGACGAATCTTGCTCTCTGTGGATTTGGCCCGATCCCAATTGTTTTTCGTCAATCTGTGGGATGGGAGGACTCCTTTCAGGTTTGTTACCTCAGGGGTGCCACCAAAAGAGAAATTCCAAAGTAGAGCCCTGGGGAAGAGTGAAGGGACAACCCGAACTACGGTTAAAAATTGGGGACTGGGGCATAGCAAGCCCAATATTCTGTCTCTCCATCCAGCCACTGAGAGGCCTTACCTGAGGACTGGGCTCAGGCTGTGGATCACAATGTGTGTTTGTGACCAATGTGGCCCGCAAGCATGGGCGGGGCCTCATGGGCCACACTGGTTTCAACTACACTGAACCTTGGACAACATGCCAACCACAAGGTTTCTTGGCATGGGGAAAGAGTTCTGATTTCTGCATCATTTTCAAACCCGGGCCGTGATTGGAGATAAGGCCTAGGTTCTGAAGCCTGTAAACCGAGGTTGAGAAGAGATGATGAACTAAGGCCATGGCGGGTCCGATGTGCTCAGTGTGCGGCCAGCTGTCTGGGTGGGGCCAGGAGGTCCAGGCTCAGGCTGTGTCAAAAAGGGCATGAGTGCCCAGGTCAGCCTATATATTTGGGGTACAGCCGAAATGCGTGCAGGTTGATCCTCATTTGGGGTTTCTGGGTAGCCCCAGAGGGCAATGATTTTCTTCTGGAGGGCAGGCAGAGTGCTGCATTGTAGTTCTGGATTGCCAAACTGGAGGGCTTGTGGGCCAGTAGTCTGAGGACGGAAGTCTGAGAACCCAACCTAGGCCTAGGTTTCTGGGTGAGGATATGCCAGGCACAATATCCAGAATTGAATCGAGATCTCGTGCATCTGAAGTCAGGGCGAGGATCAGACGATCTCTCAGGTTGGACATTTTGTCCGTGAGGGCCCCTTCTTGAAGGGTGGGGGGTATCACGAGGCCATGGGGGTTTTTCCACGATGGGAGTTGTGAGAAGCTCCCAACTGCAAAGATTCTTCTGCAGGACAATTGAGACCTTTTGGTTGGCTCCAGAACAACGATTCCGAGCAGGGTTCTAAGGATGGATGGCTGGGTAGCCCACCTCGCATTCCAATTGTTTCCAAGCAACAAGACAGGTCAGATCTGTAGGATCTAGGGGAGCACCCGAGGAGGCTGAGTTGAAATGGACTCTCCCGTGGATGTGACCTAATATGATTTTGTGTCTCTAGAGACCTTGAAATGAAGCGGTGGCACTGGGGCCCTGAAGGGTTCTCCTAAAGAGAGGCTTTCTCACAGCTCCATCGTGCAAGTTTCCCATGTGTAGATGAGATTTGTTCTGATGGGTGAGTCAAGAAACAGCCATATGCTGTTATTGAAATCCAGGCCTCTGAGGAGAGATGCCTCGAAACCAAAGCATTATGACATCCAATGGTCCAGCCACTGAGGATTTACTAGAGGTCAGGAATCTCGCTGAGGGTCACAATGAGTGTTTATGCCCTCGTCGCACTCAAGAATGGGCGTGACCTCAGGGTGAATGCTGGTTTCTCCTACACTGAACGTAGGACAACATGGCAACCACAAGGTTTCTTGCCATGTGTAAGCAGGAGTTCTGATTTCTGCATCACAGTCACACCTGGGCAGTGATTGGAGATAATGTCTAGGTTCTGAAGCCTGAAAACTGAGGTAGGGAAGAGATGATGACCTAAGGCCATGGCGTGTGTGATGTGCTCAGTGTGCGGTCAGCTGTCTGGGTGTTGCTCAGGAGGCCCCGGCTCAGGTTGTGTCAAACAGTGCATTACTGCCCAGGTTAGACTATATTATTTGGGTACATTCGAGTGCCGTGTAGGATTATTCTCATTTAATGTGCCCGGACAGCTCATTAGGCAATATATTTTTTCTACAGGGCAGGCAGAGTGCTGCAATGATGGTCCGGAATTGCCAAACTTGTGGGCTTTGGGGCCAGGAGTGTGAGGATGGAAGTCTGAGAACACAAGCTAGACTTGGGATTCAGGGCGAGGGCACGGCATGTACCTCCTGAAGATCTGAAGCAATATCTCATGCTTCTGAAGTCAGAGCGAGGATGAGACGATGGATCAGCTTGGATTTTCTGTTCATGACCGCCCCTTCATGAAGGGAGCGGATTCTCGACAGTGTGGAGGTTTTCCCACGTTGGGAGTGGTGGGATGCCCCCTCCAAGGATTCCTTCTTTGGGACAATTGAGATCTGTTGGACAGCTCCACGAAATCCCATATGTATGAGTCCAGACCAACGTTCAAGGATGGATGCCTGGGAAGCCCGCCTCGCATTCCAATTGTCTCCTAGCGACAAGACAGTTTAGATCTGATGGCTCTGCGGGAGCAACCGGGGTGGCTGAGTTGAAATGGACTTTCCTGAGGATGGGTCTAATGTGTGTTTGTGTCCATGAGGGCCTTGGAATGGGGCGGTGGCACCGGGACCCTGAAGTATTCTCCTCAGCTTTTGACATAGCTCCCATGCACAAGTTTCCTTGTGGAGACGAGTTTTATTTTGATGGGTGCCTCAGGAAAACCCCAATGCTGGTATTGGAAACCAGGGTTTTGAGGAGACATGCCTGTAAACCAAAACAATGGATCCGAATATGGCCTAGGGTCCTGTCTGGTTCAATCTTCTTCCCTGGGGACATCCATCTAGGGTATGAGTGGAGGTAGATGCTCAGCTGGTGTCAGACTGACCTTTTTTGTCCCGGGCTATCTATACTATTGGAATGGCCTCAGGGACTTTGGAGGGTTCTCCTAATTTGTACGATTTTGGACAATGGAATGGGCAGAATTCCCATAGATTGGGTTGGCTCAGTCCTAATGTGTGGCTCTAGGGTCCCCAGCCTGGATGGTGTGTGGCCCAGGACTTTGAGGACAGAAGTCTGAAAACACAAACTCAGCTTATGTTTGGGGACGTAGGTATGGCAGGCCCGATCTACAAACCATGAGAAGGCATCTTCAGGGTATGAAGAAAGTGCGTGTCTGAGGCGCTTGCTCAGACTTTTGTCTCTGGATTTTGTTTCAGCGATGGCCGTGGAATGTCGAGGAGGCCTCATGGGCCATGAACGAATCTTGCTCTCTGTGGATTTGGTCCGATCCCAATTGTTTTTCTTCAATCTGTTGAATGGAGGACTCCTTTCAGGGTTGTTACATCAGGTGTCCCACCAAAAGAGGAATTTCAAAGCAGAGCCCTGGGGAAGAGTGAAGGGACAACCCGAACTATGGTTAAAAATTGGGGCCTAGGGGCATGGCAAGCCCAATATGCTGTCTCTTCATCCAGCCACTGAGAGGCCTTACCTGAGGACTGGGCTAAGGCTGTGGGTCACAATGTGAGTTTGCCACCTATGTGGCCCACGAGCAATGGCGGGGCCTCATCGGACAAACAGGTTTCCACTACCTTGAACGTTGGACAACAAGCCTAACACAAGGTTATTGCCATTGGGAAGGAGTTCTGATTTCTGCATCATTTTCAAACCAGGGTAGTGATTGGAGATAAGGTCTAGGATCTGAATCCTGAAACCCGAGGTTGGGAAGAGATAACGACCTAAGGCAATGGCTGGTCCTATGTGCTCAGTGAGCGGCAAGCTGTATGGGTGGGGCCAGGAGGTCCAGGCTCAGGCTCTGTCAGAAAGGGCATTATTGCCCAGGTCAGCCTATATATTTTGGGTATAGCCAAGTGGCGTGCAGATTGATTTTCATTTGGGGTTTCTGGGTAGCCCCAGAGGGCAATGTTTTTCTTCTGGAGGGCAATCAGAGTGCTGCATTGTAATTCTGGATTGCCAAACTGGAGGGCTTGTGGGCCATTTGTCTGAGGTTGGAAGTCTGAGGACACAAGCTAGGCTTAGGTTTCTGAGTGAGGACATTGCAGGCACAATCTACAGATCTCAACCGAGATCTCGTGCTTCTGAAGTCAGGGTGAGGATCAGACGATCGCTCAGGTTGGACCTTATGTCCCTGAGGGCCACTTCATGAAGGGGGGGGGATCACGAGGCCATGGGTGTTTTCTCACGATGGGAGTTGTGAGAAGCTCCCAACTGCAAAGATTCTTCTGCAGGACAGTTGAGACCTGTTGGTTGGCTCCAGGCTAACGATTCCGAGCAGGGTTCAAAGGATGGATGGCTGGGTAGCACACCTCGCATTCCAATTTTCTCCTAGCAACAAGACAAGTTAGATGTGCTGGATCTCGCGGAGCAACCGAATACGCTGAGTTGAATTGGACTCTCCTGTGGATGGGTATTAAGGTGTTTTTGTGTCTATGGATACCTTGGAATGACACGGTGGCACTGGGGCCATGAAGTGTTCTCCTAAACAGAGGCTTTGACATCACTCCCACATGCAAGTTTCCCATGTGTAGATGAGATTTGTTCTGATGGGTGAGTCAAGAAACAGCCATATGCTGGTATTGAAATCCAGGCCTCTGAGGAGAGATGCCTGGAAACCAAAGCAATGGATCTGATCAGGGCCTAGGGGCCTGTTCGTACCTTTTTACCTCTGGGGATATCAGTCTACAAGTATGACTGCAGGTAGATTCTCAGATGGGCTCAGATTGCTCCTGTTTGTCCTGGGAAGCCACCACTATTGGGATGGCCTCAGGGACTTTGGAGGTTTATCCTATTAGTAGCGTTGTGGCCATTGGAATGGGCACACAGAATTCCCTTGGAGAGGGCATATACAGTCCTCAGCTTGGCTCCAGGGGCCTAAGCCTGTAGGCTGTGTAGGCCAGGGCTGTTTGGACAGTTGTCTGAAAACACAAACTCGGCTTATGTTTCGGGTCATAGGTATGGCAGGACTGATCTATATACCATGAGGAGAACTCTTCGAGATATGAAAAAAGGGCGAGAGTGAGGCTCTTGCTCAAGTATTTATCTCTGGATATCATGCCATTCATGGTCATGAAATTTCCGGGTTACTTCATGGGAAATGGACGAGTCTTACTCCCTGGGGGTTTGGCCCAATCCAAAGAGTTTGGGGTCATTCTGTGGGACGGAAGAAGTCCGTTTTTTGTTGTTGTTGTTTTGTTTTGTTTTGTTTTTCAAACTCAGGGGTCCCTCCAAATGAGGGATTCCAGAATAGAGCCCTGGGGAGGGGCGATTGGACAACCAGAAATCTGGTTAAAATTGTGTCCGAGGGACAGCTAAACTTGGGTTTCAGGGCGAGGGCACGGAATGTACCCCCTGAAGATCTGAAGCAATATCTCATGCATCTGAAGTCAGAGCAAGGATCAGACGTTGGCTCAGCTTGGATTTTCTGTTCATGATGGCCCCTTCATAAAGGGAGCCGAATCTCGAGGCCGTGGAGCTTTTCCCACGTTGGGAGTGGTGGGATGCCCCCTCCAAGGATTCCTTCTGCGGGACATTTGAGACCTGTTGGACAGCTCCAGGACATCCCATATGGATGAGTCCAGACCAACGTTCGAGGATGGATGCCTGGGATGCCCGCCTCGCATTCCAATTGTCTCCTAGCGACAAGACAGTTTAGATCTGATGGCTCTGCGGGAGCAACGGGGGTGGCTGAGTTGAAATGAACTTTCAAGAGGATGGGTCGAATGTGTGTTAGTGTCCATGAGGGCCTTGGAATGGGGCGGTGGCACCGGGACCCTGAAGTATTCTCCTAAGCTTTTGACATAGCTCCCATGCACAAGTTTCCTTGTGGAGACCAGGTTTGTTCTGATGGGTGCCTCAGGGAAACCCCAATGCTGGTATTGGAATCCAGGGTTTTGAGGAGACATGCCTGTAAACCAAAGCAATGGATCCGATTTTGGCCTAGGGTCCTGTCTGGTTCAATCTTCTTCTCTGGGGACATCCATCTAGGGTATGAGTGGAGGTAGATGCTCAGCTGGTGACAGACTGACCTTTTTTGTCCCGGGCGACTTATACTATTGGGATGGCCTCAGGGACTTTGAGGGTTCTCCTAATTTGTACGATTTTGGATAAAGTAATGGGCAGAATTCCCATGGATTGGGTAGGCACAGTCCTGATGTGTGGCTCCAGGGTCCCCAGCCTGGATGGTGTGTGGCCCAGGACTTTGAGGACAGAAGTCTGAAAACACAAACTCAGCTTATGTTTGGGGACGTAGGTATGGCAGGCCCGATCTACAAACCATGAGAAGACATCTTCAGGATATGAAGAAAGTGCGAGTCTGAGGCGCTTGCTCAGACTTTTGTCTCTGGATTTTGTTTCAGCGATGGCCGTGGAATGTCGAGGAGGCCTCATGGGCCATGGACGAATCTCTGTGGATTTGGCCCGATCCCAATTGTTTTTCGTCAATCTGTTGGATGGAGAACTCCTTTCAGGGTTGTTACATCAGGTGTCCCACCAAAAGAGGAATTCCAAAGCAGAGCCCTGGGGAAGAGTGAAGGTACAACACGAACTATGGTTAAAAATTGGGGCCTATGGGCATGGCAAGCCCAATATGCTGTCTCTTCATCTAGACACTGAGAGGCCTTATTTTACGACTGGGCTAAGGCTGAGGATCACAATAGGTGTTTGCTACCTATCTGGACCGCGACCAATGGCGGGGCCTCAAGGGACACACTGGTTTCCACTACACTTAACGTTGGACAACAAGCCAACCACAAGTTTTCCTACCATCGGGAAGGAGTTCTGATTTCTGCATCATTTTCAAACCTGGGCAGTGATTGGAGATAAGGTCTAGGTTCTGAAGCCTGAAAACTGAGGTTGGGAAGGGATAACGATCTACGGCCATGGGGGGTCTGAAGTTCTCAGTTTGTAGCCAGCTGTCTGGGTGGGCCTAGGAGGTTCAGGCTAAGGCTGTGTCAGAAAGGGCATTATTGCCCAGGTTATCCTATATATTTTGGGTATAGCCAAGTGTCGTGCAGGTTGATCTTCATTTGGGCTTTCTAGGTAGGGGCAGATAGGGGCAGTCCTAGGGAATCTCCTATGGGCCTTGTTGGGCACAAATAGGCATTGCGACCCTCAGCGTGAGCCCTGTCCTCAAGGAAGACCTCTCAGTGTCTGAATGTTGCCCTGGGTCCTCATGGGCCACACTGGTTACAACGACACTGAACCTTGGACAACATGCCAAACCACAAGGTTTCTTGCCATGGGGAAAGAGTTCTGATTTCTCCATCATTTTCAAACCCGGGCCGTGATTGGAGATAAGGTCTAGGTTCTGAAGCCTGAAACCCGAGGTTGTGAAGAGATGACGACCTAAGGCCATGGCGGGTCCGATGTGCTCAGTGTGCGGCCAGCTGTCTGGGTGGGGCCAGGTGGTCCAAGCTCAGGCTGTGTCAGAAAGGGCATTAGTTCCCAGGTCAGCCTATATATTTGGGGTAGATCCAAATGCCGTGGAGGTTGATCCTCATTGGGGGTTTTCTGGGTAGCCCCAGAGGGCAATGTTTTTCTTCTGGAGGGCAGGCAGAGTGCTGCATTGTAGTTCTGGATTGCCAAACTGGAGAGCTTGTGGGCCAGTAGTCTGAGGACGGAAGTCTGAGAACCCAAGCTAGGCCTCGGTTTTTGGGTGAGGATATGGCAGGCACAATCTACAGACCTGAATCGAGAACTCGTGCATCTGAATTCAGGGCGAGGATCGGACGATCGCTCAGGTTGGACATTCTGTCCCTGATGGCCCCTTCTTCATGGGGGATGGATCACGAGGCCATGGGGGTTTTCCCACGATGGGAGTTGTGAGAAGCTCCCAACTGCAAGGATTCTTCTGCAGGACAATTATGACCTGTTGGTTGGCTCGAGGACAAGTTTCCGAGCAGGTTTCTAAGGATGGATGGCAGTGTAGAATGCCAGCCCAGAATTTCTCCCCAAATGAGAATTCGTCCATGGCCCATGAGGCCTCCCCAACATTCCACGGCCATCCCTGGTACACAATCCAGAGACAAAAGCCTGAGAACGCGCCTCAGACTCGCTCAAAGGACTCTTCCCATCCACAGAATGATCCCAACCACTTGGGATCAGGCCAAATCACCAGAGAAAGACTTGTCCATGGCCCTTGAGGACACCCCGACATTCCACGGCCACCGTAGGCACAAAATCCAGAGACAAAAGCCTGAGCAAACACCACATACTCACCATTTGTTTATAGCCCGGAAAATTCTCACGGTCTGTAGATCGAGCCTTCATACATACATCCCCAAACCTAAGCTGAGTTTGTGTTTTCAGACTTCTGTCCCCACAGTCCTGGCCCACACACCATCCAAGCTGGGGTCCCTGGAGCCACACCTGAGGACTGTGGCTTCCATCTCCAGTGGAATTCTGCCATTTCCATTGGCCACAACCCTATAGCTTAGGAGAAACCTCCAAACTCCCCGAGGCCATCCCAATAGTGTGGGCTGCCCAGGACAAACAGGGATGATCTTTCACAAGTTAGGAAACTACCTCCACTCAGACCCAGAGACAGATATCTCCATAGAATAAGATTGAACTGGACAGGCACTTAGGCCCTAATCAGATCCATTGCTTTTGTTCCAGGCATCTCTCCTCAGAGGCCTGGTTACCAATACCAGCATATGGGGGATTACTGAGGCACTCATAGAAAAATCTCGTCTCCACATAGGAAATGTACTCTTTGGAGCTCTATAAAAACCTCTGTTTAGGAGAATCTTTCAGGGCCCCGGATCAAGCGCCCCATTCCAAGGTCTCCATGGACTTAAACCCACATTATGATCTATCCACGGTAGAGTCCATGTCAACTCATCACCCTTGGTGTCTCCCCCAGGGCCTGCATATCAAACCTGCCTTGTTGCTAGGAGACAACTAGAATGGGAGGCGGGCTGCCCAGGCATCCATCCTTAGAACCCTACTCTGGAGTCGTTCCATATGGGACATCCTAGAGGCATCCAACAGGTCTCAAGTGTCCCACAGAAGGAATCTTTGCAGTCTGGTGCATTCACAACTCCCACTGTGGGAAAATCTTCATGGCATCTTGAGACGCTCCACTTTATAAAGGGGCCATCATGGACAGAAACTCCAACCTGAGCAAACGTCTGATATTCGCCCTGGCTTCAGGTGCATGAGATCTTGATTCATGTCTGCAGAGTGTGCCTTCTGTGCCTTCACCCCAAATACTAAGCCTAGCTTGTGTTCTCAGACTACCGTCCTCACACCCCTGGCCCAAAAGCCCTACAGTTTGGCAATACTGGGGCCACAATGCAGCACTCTGCCTGCCCTCCAGAAGAAAAACGTTGCCTTATGGAGCTACGTAGAAACCCGAATGAGGATCAACTGAACACCACTCGACTGCACCCCAAATATACAGTCTACCCTGTCTAATGCCCTGTCTGACACAGCATGAGCCCACACCTCCAGACCTACGTTCAACAGCTAGCCACACACTGAGCTCATTGTACCCATTAGGTCCTTAGGTTTTCATCTCTTCCCAACCTCGTTTTTCGGGTTTCAGAACCTAGACGTAAACTGCAATCACTGTCCAGGGGTGAACGTGATGCAGAAATCACAACTCTTCCTTTGCCATGGCCGGAAACCTTGTGGTTGGCACATTCTCCAACGTAGAGTGTAGGAGAATCCAGCGTGGCCCATGAGGCCCTTCCCATGCTTGAGGGCCTTTTTGGGCACAAATAGGCATTGTGACCCTCAGCATGAGCCCTGTCCTCAAGGAAGACCTCTCAGTGTCTGAATCAAGAGCCCACATATTGGACTTGCCATGACCCCTAGGCCCCCAAACTTAAACAGAGGTGGGGTTATCCAGTTGTCCCTACCAAGGACTCTGCTCTGGAATCCCTCTTTTATTGGCACACATGAGGTACATAAAATAAAATAAAAAACAGAAAGGACTCCTCCCATCCCAAATAATGTACCCAAACTCTTGGGATTGGGTCGAATCCTCAGAGAAGGAAAGCCGTCCACAACCCATGAGGCCACGCCAGCATTCGACCCACATTTTTGACACAAATCCAGAGACAAAAACCTGAGCAAGCACCTCAAACTCACCCTTTTTCATATCCCGAAGTGTTAATCACGGTCTGTAGATTGGGCGTGCCATACCTATGTCCCCAATCCTAAGCGGAATTTGTGTTTTCAGACTTCTGTCCCCACAGGCCTGGCCCACAGAACCCTCAAGGCTGGGCCCCAAGAGCCAAACTCAGAACTGTGCCTGCCCTCTCCAGGGGTTTTTCTGCCCATTCCATTGGCCATAACCCTATAGATTAGGAGAAACTCCAAAGTCCTGAGGCCATTCCCAATATTATAGGCTGCCCAGGACAAACAGGGGTGATCTGACACAAGCCGAGCAACTACCTCCCCTCAGATCCATAGACACGTATCCCCAGGAAAGAGATTGAACCGGACAGGCACCTAGGCCCTAATCATATCCATTGCTTTTGTTTCCAGGCATCTCTCCTCAGAGGCCTGGTATCCAATACCAGCATATGGGAGATTCCTTAGGCACTCATCAAAACAATTCTCTTCTCTACATAGGAAACGTACTCTTTAGAGCTCCATCAAAACCTCCGATTTTGAACATCCCTCAAGGCCCCGGATCAAGCACCCCATTCCAAGGTCTCCATGGACACAAATGCACATTATGATCCATCCTCAACTCACCCATTTCAACACACCCGCTTCGGTTACTCCCCTAGATCCAGCAGATCGAACTTGCCTTGGCGCTATGAGAAACCTGGAATGGGAGGCAGGCTGCCCAGGCATCCATCCTTAGAACCCTGCTCTGGATAACTTCCTTGTGGGATGTCCTGGAGCCATCCAGCAGGTCTCGACTGTCCCACGGAAGGAATCATTGCGGTTTGGAGCATCTCACAATTCCCATCGTGGGAAAACCTCCATGGCCTCGTGACACCCTCCCCTTCATAAAGGGGCCGTCATGGACAGAAACTTCAACCTGAGCGAACGTCTGATCCTAGCTCTGTCTTCAGGTACACGGGATCTCGAATCATCTCTGCAGAGGGTTCCTGCCGTCCCCTCACCCCGAAATCTAAGTCTGGCTTGTGTTCTCAGAATTTTTTCCTCACACTCCTGGCCCACAAGCCTTCCAGTTTGGGAATTCTGGAGCCACTATGTGGCACTGTGTCTTCCTTCCAGAAGAAAAACATTGCCCTCTGGGGCTACCCAGTAACCACAAATGAGTACCAACCTGCATGAAACTCGACTGCACCCCAATGATACATTCTAGCCTGGGCACTATTTCCCTATCTGCCATAGCCTGAGCCTGCACCTCCCAACCCACACTCAACAGCTGGCCGAACACTGAGCACATCAGACACACCATGGCCTTAGGTCTTCATCTCTTCCCAACCTCAGTTTTCAGGCTTCAGAACCTAGACCTTAAATCCAATCACAGTCCAGGAGTGAAAGTGTTGCAGAAATTAGAACTCCTTCTTCCCCATGGCCAGAAAACTTGTGGTTGCCATATTGTGCAACGTTTAGTGTAGGAGAAACCAGCATGGTACATTAGGCCAAGCCCTGACTTGAGGGGCTCCTTGGGCACAAAAACACATTGTGAAACTCAATGTGAGCCCTATGCGCAAGGAAGGCCTCTCAGTGTCTGGACCAAGAGCCCACATATGCGGCTTGCCATGTTCTTAGGTCCCAATGTTAACCAGAGTTCTGGTTGTCCAGTCGCCCCTCCCCAGGACTCTGCTGTGGAATCCCTCTTTTGGTGGTCCACCTGAGGTAAAAAAAAAAAAAAAAAAAAAAAAAAAAACAGAAAGGCCTCCTCCCTTCCCACAGAATGACCCCAAACTCTTGGGATTGGGTCAAATCCCCAGAAAGGGAGCCTCATCGATGGCCCATGAGGACACCCAGACATTCCATGGCAATCGGTGACACATATCCAGAAAAAAATAAGCATGAGCAAGCACCTCACTTTCGCCCTTTGTTCATATCCCGAAGAGTTCTCCTCACGGTCTATATATCGGGGCGGCCATACCTACAGACCCAAACTTAAGTGGATTTGTGTTTTCAGACTTTTGTCCAAATATCCCTGGACCACACACGCTCCACACTTGGGTCCCTGGAGCCACACCTCAGGACTGTGCTTCCCTTTCAAGAGAATTCTTCCCATTCCATTGGCCACAACCTTGCAAATTAGGAAAAACCTCCAAAGTTACCGAGGCCATCCCAATAGTGTAGGCCGCCCAGGACAAACAAGTGTGATCTCAAACCAGCTGAGCAACTACCTCCACTCAGACAAAAGATGTACCCAGAGAAGAATATTGAACCGGACAGGCCCCTAGGCCCTAATCAGATCCATTGCTTTGGTTTCCAGGCATCTCTCCTCAGAGGCCTCATTTCCAATACCAGCATATGGTGGTTTCCTGAGGCACCAATAAGAACAAATCTCGTCTCCCCATGGAAAACTTGCTCATTGGAGCTTTGTTATAACCTCTGGTTAGGAGAATCCTTCAGGGCCCTGGTGCCACTGCCCCATACCAAGGTCTCAATGGACTCAAACCAACATTAAGACCATCCTCAGGAAGTCCATTTCAACTCATTTAAGACCATCCTCAGGAAAGTCCATTCCAACTCAGCCCCCTCTGATGCTACCCCAAGCCAGCAGATCAAACGTTTCTTGTTGCTAGGAGACAATCGGAATTGAGGCTGCCTGCCCAGGCATCCATACTTAGAACCCTGTTCTGGAAAAATACCTTATGAGACGTCCTGGTGCCATCCAACAAATCTTAATTGTCCCACAGAAGGAATACTTGCGGTTTGGAGCATCTCACAACTCTAATAGTGGGAAAACCCCCATGGCCTCATAATGCCCCCCCCCCTTCATGAAGGGGCCAACATGGACAGAAACTCCAACCTGAGCCAAAGTCTGATCCTCGACCTGACTTCAGACTCATGAGATCTCAATTCAGCTCTGCAGAGTGTGCCTGCCATGTCCATTCCCCGAAACAAAAGCCTAGCTTGTGTTCTCAGACTTCCGTCCTCACTCTCCTGGCCCACAAGCCCTCCAGTTTGGGAATTCCGGAGCCACAATGCAGCACTCTGCCTGCCCTCCAGAAGAAAAACTTTGCCCTATGCTGCTAATAAGAAACCCCAAATGATTATCTAATGCATGCCACTCGACTGTAAAGCAATTATACAGCCTACCCTGAATACTAATGCCCTGTCTGGCACAGCCTGAGACAAGACATCCCAAACGACACCTAGACAGCTGGCTCCAACCTGGACACAAGGGACCCGCTATGGCTGTAGTTCGTCATCTCTTCCCAACCTCGGTTTTCAGGCTTCAGAACCTAGACCTTATCTCCAATCACTGCCCAGGGGTGAACGTGATGCAGAAATTAGAATTCCTCCTTCCCCATGGCCAGAAACCTTGTGGTTGGCATGTTGTCCAACGTTCAATGTGGGAAAACCTGCATTGTCGGAAAGGCCACGCCAGTGCTTGAGGGCCGCCTAGGGCACAGACATGCATTGTGACCTGTAGCGTGAGTCCCGTATTAAAGTAACGCCTCTCAGTGGCTGGACCAAGATCCTGCATATGGGGCTTGTCATATCCATAGGCCCCCAGGCTTAACCAGAGAGTGAGTATTCCAGTTGTCAGTACCCACTGCTATGCTCCAGAATCCCTCTACTGGGGGGACACATGAAGCAGAAAACAGGACTCTTCCCTTCCCACAGAATGACCCCAAACTCTTGGGGGCTGGACAAACTACCAGAGAGGGAGACTTCTACGACCCATGAGGCAACTCCTACATTAAACGGCCATTGTGGACAAAATATCCAGAGACAAAAGAGTGAGCGACTGCCTCCCTCTCACCCTTCTTTCATATCCAGAGGAGCTCCCCTCACGGAGTGTAGATCAGGCCTGCCATAACCTCGGCCCCAAACCTGAGCTGAGTTTGGGTTTTTGGATGTCTGGCTGCACAGCCATGGCCCACACCGCCTTCAGGCTGGGGTCTCTGGAGCCACACCACAGAACTGTGCCTGCTCTCTCTTAAGAAACTGAAACTGCCCGTTCCATTGGCCACAACTCTACAAAATAGTAGAAACCTCAAGGTCCCCAAGGACATCCCACTACCGCAAGCCACACTGGACAAACAGGGGCATTATGACACTAGCTGAGCAACTACTACCTCCATGCAGACACACAGACTGATATCCGCAGAGACAGAAGATTGAACCAGACAGGCCCCTAGGCCCTATTATGAACTCTGGCTTTGGTGCCCAGGTATCACTCCTCAGAGGCCTGGGTTCAAAGACCAGCATATGGGGCTATCCTGAGGCACCAGACAGAACACCTCTCATCTCCGCATGGAAAGCTTCCTTGTTGGAGTTGTGTCAAACCCCTCGGGTTGGAGAATCCTGCAGAGGCCCTTACTACTGCCACATACCAAGGTCTCCATGGCCACCAACCCACATTATGACTCATCCTCAGGAAAGTCCATTTAAACTCTGCCTTCTGGGTAGCTCACCCAAGAGCCCGCAGATTGAGCGTGCCTTGTCTCGACCAGGCAATGGGAAGGTGAGTTGGCGTTTCTCGGCATCCATGCTTAGGCCCCTGCTCTCGAGTCTTTCTGTATGGGGCATCCTGGAACCATCCAATAGTACTCGACTGTCCTGAAGAAGGAAACTTTGAAGTTTGGAGCAGCTCACAACTCCCAGCGTAGGGAAACCTCCCTGGCCTCATGATGCCCCCACCCCCTTCAGGGAGGGGCCGTCATGGACACAAACTTCAGCTTGAGGCAACATCTGATACTCGCCCTGACCTCAGATGCAGGAGATCTCGATTCAGCCTCTGCACAGTGGGCCCAAACCTCGTGCTCCCTTGTGTTTTCAGACTTCCTTCCTCACACTCCTGGCAAACGTGTCCTCAAGACTTGGAAATCTGGAACCAAAATGCAGCCCTATGCTGGCCCTCCAGAAGAAAAACGTTGCTCTATGGGGATCTCCATAAACCCCAAATGAGGATCAACCTGCTCGGTTCTCGACCTCACCCCAATTGGATTGTTCGGGATGTCCATTCATCCCTCCCCAGAGCTCTGCTTCGGAATCCCTTTTTTATGGGACACCTGAGGTAACAAAACTAAAAGGACTCCTCCCATCCTTCAGATTGACCCAAAACAATTGGGATTGGACCAAATTCACAGAGAGGAAGTCTCGTCCATGGACCATGAGCCCTCCCCGAGATTCCACAGCCATCGTTGACAACAAATCCAGAGACAAAAGTCTGAGCAAGCGCCTCACACTCGCTCTTTTGTCGTATCCCGAAGCATTCTCCTCACGGTCTGTAGATCGGGCCTGCCATACCTACTTCCCAAACCTAAGCCGAGTTTGTGTTTTCAGACTTCTGTCCCCACATTCCTGGCCCACAGACCCTTCAGGCTGGGGCCCCTGGAGCCACACATCAGGACTGTGCCTGTCCATTCCACGGGTATTCTGCCCATTCCATTGTCCACAATTGTACAAATTAGGAAAAACCTCCAGAGTCCCCAAGGACATCCCAATAATGTAGGCCGCCCAGGACAAACAAGGGTCATCTGAAACCAGCTGATCATTTACCTCTACTCAGCGTAGATGGATGTCCCCAGAGAAGAAGATTGATTCAGACAGGCCCCTAGGCCTGAATCAGATTCATTGCTTTCGGTTACAGGTATCTCTCCTCAGAGGCCTGGTTTCCAATATTAGCATATGGGGATTTCATGAGGCAGCAATCAGAACAAAACTCTTCTCCACATGGGAAAATAATCCTTTGAAGATATCTCAAAAACTCCAGTTAGGAGAATCCTTCAGGGCCTGTGTGCCACTGCCCCATTACAAGGTCTCCATAGACACAAAAACACATTAGGACCCATCCACAGGAGAGTCCATTTCAACTGAGCGTATTTGGTTGCTCCGCGAGATCCAGCAGATCTCACTTGTCTTGTTGCTAGGAGACGATTGGAATGTTAGGTGGCCCACCCCACCATCCATCCTTAAAAAGCTGCTGGGAATCGTTGGCCTGGAGCCAACCAACAGGTCTCAAATGTCCTGCAGAAGAATCTTTGAAGTTGGGAGCTTCTCAGAACTCCCATCGTGAGAGAAACCCCATGGCCACATGATCCCCCCCCCTTCATAAATGGGCCATCAGGAACAGAATGTCCAACCTGAGTAATCGTCTGATCCTCACCCTGACTTCAGATGCACGAGATCTCGGTTCAGGTCTGTAGATTGTGCCTGCCATGTCCTCACCCAGAAACCTAAGCCTAACTTGTGTTCTCAGACTTCTGTCCACAGACTACAGGCTCACAAGACCTCCAGTTTGGCAATCCAGAACTACAATGCAGCACTCTACCTGCCGTGCAGAAGAAAAACATTGCCGTCGGGGGTACCCAGAAACCCCAAATGAGGAAAAACCTACACGCCATTCGGCTGTACCCCAAATATATAGGCTGACCTGGGCCAAATGCCCTTGCTGACGCAACCTGAGCCTGGACCTCTGGGCCCCACCCAGACAGCTGGCCGCACACTGAGCACATCGGACCCGCCATGGCCTTAGGTCGTCATCTCTTCTCAACCTCGGTTTTCAGGCTTCAGAACCTAGACCTTATCTCGAATCACGGCCCGGGTTTGAAAATGATGCAGAAATCAGAACTCTTTCCCCGTGGCAAGAAAACTTGTGGTTGGCATGTTGTCCAAGGTTCAGTGTAGTTGAAACCAGTGTGGCCCATGAGTCCCCGCCCATGCTTGCGGGACACATTGGTCACAAACACACATTGTGACCCTCAGCCTGAGCCCAGTCCTCAGGTAAGGCCTCTCAGTGGCTGGATGGAGAGACAGCATATTGGGCTTGCCATGCCCCTAGGCCCCAATTTTTCACCATAGTTCGGGTTGTCCCTTCACTCTTCCCCAGGCCTCTGCTTTGGAATTCCTCTTTTGGTGGGACAACTGAGGTAACAAACCTGAAAGGAGTCTTCCCATCCCAAAGATTGAAGAAAAACAATTGGGATCGGGCCCTGTCCACAGAGAGCAAGATTCGTCCATGGCCCATGAGGCCTCCCCAACATTCCACGGCCATCGCTGATACAAAATCCAGAGACAAAAGCCTGAGCATGTGCCTCAGACTCGCTCATTCTTTATATCCTGTAGAGTTCTTCAGATAAGAACCTACACGGCACTCGAATGCACCCAAAATATATTGTCTAACCTGGGCACTAATGCACTGTCTGACAACCTGTGCCCGGACCTCGTGACCAACACCCAGACAGCTGACCGCAAACTGAGCACATCAGACACGCCATGGCCTTAGGTCATCATCTCTTCCCTACCTCAGTTTTCAGGCTTAAGAACCTAGACCTTATCTCCAATCACTGACCAGGGGTGACTGTGATGCAGAAATCAGAACTCTTCCTTACCCATGGCAAGAAACCTTGTGGTTGGCATGTTGTCCATCGTTCAGTGTAGGAGAAACCAGCATTCACCCTGAGGCCCCGCCCATTCTTGAGTGCGACGAGGGAATAAACACGCATTGTGACCCTCAGCGTGAGTCCTGTCCTCTAGTACGTCCTCTCAGTGGCTGGACCATTAGATGTCATAATGGGCTTTTCATGTCCCTAGGCCCCAATTTTTAACCAGATTTCTGGTTGTCCAGTCGCCCCTCCCCAGTGCTCTACTCTGGAATCCCTCATTTGGTGGGACACCTGAGGTTAAAAAACAAAACAAAACACATCAACAACAACAGAACAACGGACTTCTTCCATCCCACAGAATGACCCCAAACTCTTTGGAAGGGGCCAAAGCCCCAGAGAGTAATACTCGTCCATTTCCCATGAAGTCACCACGGAAATTTCACGACCATGAGTGACACGATATCCAGAGACAAAAACTTGAGCAAAAGCCTCACATTTGCCCTTTTTTCATATCCTGAACAGTTCTCCTCATGGTCTGTAGATCAGTCCTGCCATACCTATGACTCGAAACATAAGCCGAGTTTGTGTTTTCAGACAGCTGTCCAAACAGCCCTGGCCTACACACCCTACAGGCTCAAGCCCCTGGAGCCATACCTGACGACTGTGCTTGCCCTCTCCAAGGGAATTGTATGTGCCCACTCCAATGGCCACAACCCTACTAATAGGATAAACTTAAAAGTCCCTGAGGCCATCCCAATATTTGTGGCTTCCCAGCACAAACAGGGGCAATCTGGGCCCATCTGAGCACCTACCGGCTCTCAGACCCGTAGACTGATGTCCCTAGAGGTAAAAAGGACCCAACAGGCCCCTAGGCCCCTATCAGAACCATTGGTTTGGCTTCCGGGCATCTCTCTTCAGAGGCCTGGATTTCAATAACACCATATGGCTGTTTCTTGACTCAACCATCAGTACAAATCTCATCTACACATGGGAAACTTGCACGATGGAGCTGTGTGAAAGCCTCTCTTTAGGAGAACCCTTCAGGGCCCCAGTGCCACCACTTGATTCCAGGTCTCCATAGACACAAAATATATTAGGACACATCCACGGGAGAGTCGATTTCAACTCAGTCTCCTCGGATGCTCCCCCAGATCCAGCAGATCTAAACTGTCTTGTTGCTTGGAGACAATTGGAATGCGAGGTGGGCTACACTGCCATCCATCCTTAGAACCCTGCTCGGAAACTTGTCCTCGAGCCAAACAACAGGTCTTAATTGTCCTGCAGAAGAATCCTTGCAGTTGGGAGCTTCTCACAACTCCCATCGTGGGAAAACCCCCATGGCCTCGTGATCCATCCCTCATGAAGAAGGGGCCATCCGGGACAGAATGTCCAACCTGAGCGATCGTCCGATCCTTGCCCTGAAATCAGATGCACGAGAGCTCGATTCACGTCTGTAGATTGTGCCTGCCATATCCTCACCCAGAAACCGAGGCCTAGCTTGGGTTCTCAGACTTCCGTCCTCAAACTACTGGCCCACAAGCTCTCCAGTTTGGGAATCCAGAACTACAATGCAGCACTCTGCCTGCCCTCCAGAAGAAAAACATTGACCTCTGGGGTTACCCAGAAACCCCAAATGAGTCTCAACCTGCACGCCATTTGGCTGTACCCCAAATATATAGGCTGACCTGGGCACTAATGCCCTTTCTGACACAGCCTGAGCCTGGACCACCGGGCCCCACCCAGACAGCTGGCCGCTCACTGAGCACATCGGATCCGCCATGGCCTGACGTCGTCATCTCTTCTCAACCTCGGTTTTCAGGCTTCAGAACCTAGACCTTATCTCCAATCACGGCCCGGGTTTGAAAATGATGCAGAAATCAGAACTCTTTCCCCATGGCAAACAACCTTGCGGTTGGCATGTTGTCCAAGGTTCAATGTAGTTGTAACCAGTGTGGCCCATTAGGCCCCGCCCATGCTTGCGGGCCACATTGGTCACAAACACACATTGTGACCCTCAGCCTGAGCCCAGTCCTCAGGTAAGGCCTCTCAGTGGCTGGATGGAGAGACAGCATATTGGGCTTGCCATGCCCCTAGGCACCAATTTTTCACCATAGTTCGGGTTGTCCCTTCACTCTTCCCCAGGGCTCTGCTTTGGAATTCCTCTTTTGGTGGGACACCTGAGGTAACAAACCTGAAAGGAGTACTCCCATCCCACAGATTGACGAAAAACAATTGGGATCAGGCCAAGTGCACAGATAGCAAGATTCGTCCATGGCCCATGAGGCCTCCCCAACATTCCACGGCCATCGCTGATACAAAATCCAGAGACAAAAGCCTGAGTACCCGCCTCAGACTCGCTCATTCTTCATATCCTGAAGAGTTCCTCAGATAAGAACCTACACGGCACTCGAATGCACCCAAAATATATAGTCTAACCTGGGCACTAATGCACTGTCTGACAACCTGAGCCCGGACCTCGTGACCAACACCCAGACAGCTGACCGCACACTGAGCACATCAGACCCGCCATGGCCTTAGGTCATCATCTCTTCCCTACCTCAGTTTTCAGGCTTCAGAACCTAGACCTTATCTCCAATCATGTCCAGGGGTGACTGTGATGCAGAAATCAGAACTCTTCCTTACCCATGGCAAGAAACCTTGTGGTTGGCATGTTGTCCAACGCTCAGTGTAGGAGAAACCAGCATTCACCCTGAGGCCCCGCCCATTCTTGAGTGCGACGAGGGAATAAACACGCATTGTGACCCTCAGCGTGAGTGCTGTCCTCTAGTACGTCCTCTCAGAGGCTGGACCATTAGATGTCATAATGGGCTTGACATGTACCTAGGCCCCAATTTTTAACCAGATTTCTGGTTGTCCAGTCGCCCCTCCCCAGGGCTCTTATCTGGAATCCCTCATTTGGTGGGACACCTGAGGTTGAAAAACAAAACGAAACACATCATCAACAACAGAACAACGGACTTCTTCCATCCCACAGAATGACACCAAACTCTTTGGATGGGGCCAAAACACCAGAGAGTAAGACTCGTCCATTTCCCATGAAGTCACCCAGAAATTTCACGACCATGAGTGACACGATATTCAGAGACAAAACTTGAGCAAGAGCCTCACATTCGCCCTTTTTTCATTTCCTGAAGAGTTCTCCTCATGGTCTGTAGATCAGTCCTGCCATACCTATGATTCGAAACATAAGCCGAGTTTGTGTTTTCAGAC
Source organism: Mustela putorius furo (assembly GCF_011764305.1). Classification (NCBI taxonomy): domain Eukaryota; kingdom Metazoa; phylum Chordata; class Mammalia; order Carnivora; family Mustelidae; genus Mustela; species Mustela putorius. The sequence continues at coordinate 414,592 of NW_025422101.1, read as the reverse complement.
AGCTGTCCAAACAGACCTGGCCTACACACCCTACAGGCTCAGGCCCCGGGAGCCAAACCTGATGACTGTGCTTGCCCTCTCCAAGGGAATTGTATGTGCCCACTCCAATGCCCACAACCCTACTAATAGGATAAACCTAAAAGTCCCTGAGGCCATCCCAATATTTGTGGCTTCCCAGGACAAACGGGGGCAATCTGGGCACATCTGAGTAACTACCGGCACTCAGACCCAGAAACTGATGTCCCCAGAGGTAAAAAGGAACGAACAGGCCCCTAGGCACCAATCGGAACCATTGGTTTGGCTTCCAGTCATCTCTCCTCAGAGGCCTGCATTTCAATAACAGCATATGCCTGTTTCTTGACTCAGCCATCAGAACAAATCTCATCTAAACATGGGAAACTTCCACGATGGAGCTGTGTGCAAGACTCTCTTTAGGAGAACCCTTCAGGGCCCCAGTGCCACCGCTTCATTCCAGGTCTCCATAGACACAAAATCATATTAGGACACATCCACGGGAGAGTCCATTTCAACTCAGTCTACTCGGATGCTCCCCCAGATCCAGCAGATCTAACCTGTCTTGTTGCTTGGAGACAATTGGAATGCGAGGTGGCCTACACAGCCATCCATCCTTTGAACCTTGCTCGGAATCGTTAACCTGGAGCCAACCAACAGGTCTCAATTGTCCTGCAGAAGAATCTTTGCAGTTGGGAGCTTCTCACAACTCCCATCTTGGGAAAACCCCCATGGCCTCGTGATCCACCGCCCCTTCAAGAAGGGGCCATCAGGGACAGAATGTCCAACCTGAGCGATCGTCTGAATCTCGCACTGACTTCAGATGCACGAGATCTCGATTCAGGTCTCACCCATAAACCTAGGCCTAGCTTGGGTTCTCAGACTTCCATCCTCAGACTACTGGCCCACAAGCCCTCAAGTTAGGCGATCCAGAACTACAATGCAGCACTCTGCCTGCCCTCCAGAAGAAAAACATTGACCTCTGGACTAACCAGAAACCCCAAATGAGTCTCAACCTGCATGCCATTTGGCTGTACCCCAAATATATAGGCTGACCTGGGCACTAATGCCCTTTCTGACACAGCCTGAGCCTCGACCACCGGGCCCACCCAGACAGCTGGCCGCACACTGAGCACATCGGATCCGCCATGGCCTGAGGTCGTCATCTCTTCTCAACCTCGATTTTCAGGCTTCAGAACCTAGACCTTATCTCGAATCACGGCCCGGGTTTGAAAATGATGCAGAAATCAGAACTCTTTCCCCATGGCAAGAAACCTTGCGGTTGGCATGTTGTCCAAGGTTCAGTGTAGTTGAAACCAGTGTGGCCCATTAGGCCCCGCATATGCTTGCGGGCCACATTGGTCACAAACACACATTGTGACCCTCAGCCTGAGCCCAGTCCTCAGGTAAGGCCTCTCAGTGGCTGGATGGAGAGACAGCATATTGGGCTTGCCATGCCCCTAGGCACCAATTTTTCACCATAGTTCGGGTTGTCCCTTCACTCTTCCCCAGGGCTCTGCTTTGGAATTCCTCTTTTGGTGGGACACCTGAGGTAACAAACCTGAAAGGAGTACTCACATCCCACAGATTGACGAAAAACAATTGGGATCAGGCCAAGTGCACAGATAGCAAGATTCGTCCATGGCCCATGAGGCCTCCCCAACATTCCACGGCCATCGCTGATACAAAATCCAGAGACAAAAGCCTGAGTACCCGCCTCAGACTCGCTCATTCTTCATATCCTGAAGAGTTCCTCAGATAAGAACCTACACAGCACTCGAATGCACCCAAAATATATAGTCTAACCTGGGCACTAATGCACTGTCTGACAACCTGAGCCCGGACCTCGTGACCAACACCCAGACAGCTGACCGCACACTGAGCACATCAGACCCGCCATGGCCTTAGGTCATCATCTCTTCCCTACCTCAGTTTTCAGGCTTCAGAACCTAGACCTTATCTCCAATCACTGCCCAGGGGTGACTGTGATGCAGAAATCAGAACTCTTCCTTACCCATGGCAAGAAACCTTGTGGTTGGCATGTTGTCCAACGCTCAGTGTAGGAGAAACCAGCATTCACCCTGAGGCCCCGCCCATTCTTGAGTGCGACGAGGGAATAAACACGCATTGTGACCCTCAGCGTGAGTGCTGTCCTCTAGTACGTCCTCTCAGAGGCTGGACCATTAGATGTCATAATGGGCTTGACATGTCCCTAGGCACCAATTTTTAACCAGATTTCTGGTTGTCCAGTCGCCCCTCCCCAGGGCTCTACTCTGGAATCCCTCATTTGGTGGGACACCTGAGGTTGAAAAACAAAACAAAACACATCATCAACAACAGAACAACGGACTTCTTCCATCCCACAGAATGACCCCAAACTTTTTGGATGGGGCCAAAACCCCAGAGAGTAAGACTCATCCATTTCCCATGAAGTCACACGGAAATTTCACGACCATGAGTGACACGATATCCAGAGTCAAAAACTTGAACAAGAGCCTCACATTCGCCCTTTTTTCATATGCTGAAGAGTTCTCCAAATGGTCTGTAGATCAGTCCTGCCATACCTATGACTCGAAACATAAGCCGAGTTTGTGTTTTCAGACAGCTGTCCAAACAGCCCTGGCCTACACACCCTACAGGCTCAGGCCCCGGGAGCCAAACCTGACGACTGTGCTTGCCGTCTCCAAGGGAATTGTATGTGCCCACTCCAATGGCCACAACCCTACTAATAGGACAAACCTAAAAGTCCCTGAACCATCCCAATATTTGTGGCTTCCCAGGACAAACAGGGGCAATCTGGGCCCATCTGAGCAACTACCGGCACTCAGACCCAGAGACTGATGTCCCCAGAGGTAATAAGGAACGAACAGTCCCAAGGCACCAATCGGAACCATTGGTTTGGCTTCCAGTCATCTCTCCTCAGAGGCCTGCATTTCAATAACAGCATATGCCTGTTTCTTGACTCAGCCATCAGAACAAATCTCATCTAAACATGGGAAACTTCCACGATGGAGCTGTGTGCAAGACTCTCTTTAGGAGAACCCTTCAGGGCCCCAGTGCCACCGCTTCATTCCAGGTCTCAATAGACACAAAATCATATTAGGACACATCCACGGGAGAGTCCATTTCAACTCAGTCTCCTCGGATGCTCCCCCAGATCCAGCAGATCTAACCTGTCTTGTTGCTTGGAGACAATTGGAATGCGAGGTGGGCTACACAGCCATCCATCCTTTGAACTTTGCTCGGAATCGTTGTCCTGGAGCCAACCAACAGGTCTCAATTGTCCTGCAGAAGAATCTTTGCAGTTGGGAGCTTCTCACAACTCCCATCTTGGGAAAACCCCCATGGCCTCGTGATCCACCGCCCCTTCAAGAAGGGGCCATCAGGGACAGAATGTCCAACCTGAGCGATCGTCTGAATCTCGCACTGACTTCAGATGCACGAGATCTCGATTCAGGTCTAACCCAGAAACCTAGGCCTAGCTTGGGTTCTCAGACTTCCATCCTCAGACTACTGGCCCACAAGCCCTCCAGTTAGGCGATCCAGAACTACAATGCAGCACTCTGCCTTCCCTCCAGAAGAAAAACATTGCCCTCTGGGGCTACCCAGAAACCACCAAGGAGGATCAACCTGCACGCCATTCGGCTGTACCCCAAATATACAGGCTGACCTGGGCACTAATGCCCTTTCTGACACAGACTGAGCCTGGACCTTCTGGCCCCACCCACACTGCTGGCGGCACTCTGAGCACATCGGACCCGCCATGGCCTTAGGTCGTCATCTCTTCTCAACCTCGGTTTTCAGGCTTCAGAACCTAGACCTTATCTCCAATCACGGCCCGGGTTTGAAAATGATGCAGAAATCAGAACTCTTTCCCCATAGCAAGAAACCTTGTGGTTGGCATGTTGTCCAAGTTTCAGTGTAGTTGAAACCAGTGTGGCCCATTAGGCCCCGCATATGCTTGCGGGCCACATTGGTCACAAACACACATTGTGACCCTCAGCCTGAGCCCAGTCCTCAGGTAAGGCCTCTCAGTGGCTGGATGGAGAGACAGCATATTGGGCTTGCTATGACCCTAGGCCCCAATTTTTCACCATAGTTCGGGTTGTCCCTTCACTCTTCCCCAGGGCTCTGCTTTGGAATTCCTCTTTTGGTGGGACACCTGAGGTAACAAACCTGAAAGGAGTACTCCCATCCCACAGATTGACGAAAAACAATTGGGATCAGGCCAAGTGCACAGATAGCAAGATTCGTCCATGGCCCATGAGGCCTCCCCAACATTCCACGGCCATCGCTGATACAAAATCCAGAGACAAAAGCCTGAGCATGCGCCTCAGACTCGCTCATTCTTCATATCCTGAAGAGTTCCTCAGATAAGAACCTACACGGCACTCGAATGCTACCAAAATATATAGTCTAAGGCACTAATGCACTGTCTGACAACATGAGCCCGGACCTCGTGACCAACACCCAGACAGCTGACCGCACACTGAGCACATCAGACCCGCCATGGCCTAGGTCATCATCTCTTCCCTACCTCAGTTTTAAGGCTTCAGAACCTAGACCTTATCTCCAATCACTGCCCATGGGTGACTGTGATGCAGAAATCAGAACTCTTCCTTACCCATGGCAAGAAAACTTATGGTTGGCATGTTGTCCAATGCTCAGTGTAGGAGAAACCAGCATTCACCCTGAGGCCCCGCCCATTCTTGAGTGCGACGAGGGAATAAACAGGCATTGTGACCCTCAGCGTGAGTCCTGTCCTCTAGTACGTCCTCTCAGTGGCTGGACCATTAGATGTCATAATGGGCTTGACATGTCCCTAGGCCCCAATTTTTAACCAGATTTCTGGTTGTCCAGATGCCCCTCCCCAGGGCTCTACTCTGGAATCCCTCATTTGGTAGGACACCTGAGGTTGAAAAACAAAACAAAACAAATCAACGACAACAGAACAACGGACTTATTCCATCCCACAGAATGACCCCAAACTCTTTGGACGGGGCCAAACCCCCAGAGAGTAAGACTCGTCCATTTCCCATGAAGTCACACGGAAATTTCAAGACAATGAGAGACACGATATACAGAGACAAAAACTTGAGCAAGAGCCTCACACTCGCCGTTTTTTCATATCCCGAAGAGTTCTCCTCATGGTCTGTAGATCAGTCCTGCCATACCTATGACCCGAAACATAAGACGAGTTTGTCTTTTCAGACAACTGTCCAAACAGCCCTAGCCTACACACCCTACAGGCTCAGGCCCCTGGAGCCAAACCTGACGACTGTGCTTGCCCTCTCCAAGGGAATTTTATGTGCCCATTCCAATGGCCACATCCCTACTAAGAGGATAAACCTCCAAAGTCCCTGAGGCCATCCCAATATTTGTGGCTTCCCATGACAACAGGGGCAATCTGGGCACATCTGAGCACCTACCTGCACTCAGACCCGTAGACTGATGTCCCCAGAGGTAAAAAAAACGAACAGGCCCCTAGGCACCTATCGGATCCATTGCTTTGGTTTCCAGGCATCTCTCCTCAGAGGCCTGGAGATCAGTAACAGTATATGGCTGTTTCTTGACTCACCCATCAGAACAATTCTCATCTACACATGGGAAACTTGCACGATGGAGCTGTGTGAAAGCCTCTCTTTAGGAGAACCCTTCAGGGCCCCAGTGCCACCGCTTCATTCCAAGGTCTCCATAGACACAAAATCATATTAGGACACATCCACGGGAGAGTCCATTTCAACTCAGCCTCCTCGGTTGCTCCCCCAGATCCAGCAGATCTGACCTGTCTTGTTGCTTGGAGACAATTGCAATGCGAGGTGCTCTACCCCGCCATCCATTCTTAGAACCCTGCTCGGAATCGTTGTCCTGGAGCCAACCAACAGGTCTCAATTTTCCTACAGAAGAATCTTTTCAGTTGGGAGCTTCTCACAACTCCCATCGTGGGAAAATCCCCATGGCTTCACGATCCACACCCCCCTTCAAGAAGGGGCCATCAGGGACAGAATTTCCAACTTGAGCGATCGTCTGATTCTCGCCCTGACTTCAGAAGCACGAGATCTCGATTCAGGTCTGTGTATTGTGCCTGCCATATCCTCACCCAGAAACCTAGGCCTAGCTTGGGTTCTCAGACTTCCGTTCACAGACTACTGGCCCACAAGCCCTCCAGTTTGGCAATCCAGAACTATAATGCAGCAATCTGCCTGCCCACCAGAAGAAAAACATTGCCCTCCGGGGCTACCCAGAAACCCCAAATGAGGAACAACCTGCACGCCATTCGGCTGTACCCCAAATATATAGGCTGACCTGGGCACTAATGCCCTTTCTGACACAGTCTGAGCCTGGACATCCTGGCCCCACCCAGACAGCTGGATGCACACTGAGCATATCGGACCCGTCGTGGCCTTAGGTCGTCATCTCTTCTCAACCTCGGTTTCAGGCTTCCGAACCTAGACCTTATCTCCAATCACCGCCCGGGTTTGAAAATGATGCAGGAATCAGAACTCTTTCCCCATGGCAAGAAACCTTGTGGTTGGCATGTTGTCCAAGGTTCAGTTTAGTTGAAACCAGTGTGGCCCATGAGACCCCGCCCATGCTTGCGGGCCACATGGGTCACAAACACACATTGTGACCCTCAGCCTGAGCCCAGTCCTCAGGTACGGCCTCTCAGTGGCTGAATGGAGAGAGAGCATATTGGGCTTGCCATGCCCCTAGGCCCCAATTTTTCACCATAGTTCGTGTTGTCCCTTCACTCTTCCCCAGGGCTCTGCTTTGGAATTCCTCTTTTCGTGCGACACCTGAGGTAACAAACCTGAAAGGAGTCCTCCCATCCCACACATTGACGAAAAACAATTGGGGTCGGGCCAAATCCACAGAGAGCAAGATTCGTCCATGGCCCATGAGGCCTCCCCAACATTCCACGGCCATCCCTGATACACAATCCAGGGACAAAAGCCTGAGCACGCGCCTCAGACTCGCTCACTCTTCATATCCTGAAGAGTTCTTCAGATAAGAACCTCACGGCACTCGAATGCACCCAAAATATATAGTCTAACCTGGGCACTAATGCACTGTCTGACAACTTGAGCCCTGACCTCGTGACCAACACCCGGACCGCTGACCGCACACTGAGCACATCAGACCCGCCATGGCCTTAGGTCATCATCTCTTCCCTACCTCAGTTTTCAGGCTTCAGAACCTAGACTTTATCTCCAATCATGTCCAGGGGTGACTGTGATGCAGAAATCAGAACTCTTCCTTACCCATGGCAAGAAACCTTGTGGTTGGCATGTTGTCCAACGTTCAGTGTAGGAGAAACCGGCATTCACCCTGAGGCCCCGCCCATTCTGGAGTGCGACGAGGGTATAAACACGCATTTCGGCCCTCAGCGTGAGTCCTGTCCTCTAGTACGTCCTCTCAGTGGCTGGACCATTAGATGTCATAATGGGCTTGACATGTCCCTAGGCCCCAATTTTTAAGCAGATTTCTGGTTGTCCAGTCGCCCCTCCCCAGGGCTCTACTCTGAAATCCCTCATTTGGTGGGACACCTGAAGTTGAAAAAAAGAACAAAACAAACCAACAACAAAAGAACAACGGACTTCTTCCATCCCACAGAGTGACCACAAACTCTTTGGACAGGGCCAAACCCCCAGATTAAGACTCGTCCATTTCCCAAGAAATCACCCGGAATATCACGACCATGAGTGACACGGTATCAAGAGACAAAAACTTGAGCAAGAGCCTCACACTCGCCCTTTTTTCATATCCAGAAGTTCTCCTCATGTTCTGTAGGTCAGTCCTGCCATACCTATGACCCGAAACATAAGCCGAATTTGTGTTTTCAGACAACTGTCCAAACAGCCCTGGCCTACACACCCTACAGGCTCAGGCCCCTGGAGCCAAACCTGATGACAGTGCTTGCCCTCTCCAAGGGAATTGTATGTGCCCATTCCAATGGCCACAACCCTACTAAGAGGATAAACCTCCAAAATTCCTGAGGCCATCCCAATAGTTGTGGCTTCCCAGGACAAACAGGGGCAATCTGAGCCCATCTGAGCACCTACCTGCACTCAGACCCGTAGACTGATATCCCCAGAGGTAATAAGGAACGAACAGGCCACTAGGCACCTATCGGATCCATTGCTTTGGTTTCGAGGCATCTCTCCTCAGAGGCCTGGATTTCAATAACAGCATATGGCTGTTTCTTGACTCACCCATCAGAAAAAATCTCATCTACACATGGGAAACTTGACCGATGGAGCTGTGTGAAAGCCTCTCTTTAGGAGAACCCTTCAGGGCCCCAGTGCCACCGCTTCATTCCAAGGTCTCCATAGACACAAAATCATATTAGGACACATCCACGGGAGAGTCCATTTCAACTCAGCCTCCTCGGTTGCTCCCCCAGATCCAGCAGATCTGACCTGTCTTGTTGCTTGGAGACAATTGGAATGCGAGGTGGGCTACCCAGCCATCCATCTTTAGAACCCTGCTCGGATTCGTTGTCCTGGAGCCAACCAACAGGTCTCAATTGTCCTGCAGAAGAATCTTTGCAGTTGGGAGCTTCTCACAACTCCCATCTTGGGAAAACCCCCATGGCCTCGTGATCCACCGCCCCTTCAAGAAGGGGCCATCAGGGAAAGAATGTTCAACCTGAGCAATCCTCTGATCCTCGCACTGACTTCAGATGCATGAGATCTCGATGCAGGTCTCACCCAGAAACCTAGGCCTAGCTTGGGTTCTCAGACTTCCGTCCTCAGACTACTGGCCCACAAGCCCTCCAGTTAGGCGATCCAAAACTGCAATGCAGCACTCTGCCTGCCCTCCAGAAGAAAAACCTTGCCCTCTGGGGCTACCCAGAAACCCCCAAAGAGGATCAACCTGCACGGCATTCGGCTGTACCCCAAATATACAGGCTGACCTGGGCACTAATGCCCTTTCTGACACAGCCTGAGCCTGGACCTCCTGGCCCCACCCAGACAGCTGGCCGCACTCTGAGACATCGGACCCGCCATGGCCTTAGGTCGTCATCTCTTCTCAACCTCGGTTTTCAGGCTTCAGAACCTAGACCTTATCTCCAATCACCGCCCGGGTTTGAAAATGATGCAGAAATCAGAACTCTTTTTCCATGGCAAGAAACCTTGTTGTTGGCATGTTGTCCAGGTTCAGTGTAGGTGAAACCAGTGTGGCCCATTAGGCCCGCCCATGCTTGTGGGCCACATTGGTCACAAACACACATTGTGACCCTCAGCCTGAGCCCAGTCCTCAGGTACGGCCTCTCAGTGGCTGGATGGATAGACAGCATATTGGGCTTGCCATGCCCCTAGGCCCCAATTTTTCACCATAGTTCGGGTTGTCCCTTCACTCTTCCCCAGGGCTCTGCTTTGGAATTCCTCTTTTGGTGGGACACCTGAGGTAACAAACCTGAAAGGAGTCCTCCCATCCCACAGATTGACGAGAACAATTGGGATCAGGCCAAGTCCACAGATAGCAAGATTCTTCCATGGCCCATGAGGCCTCCCGAATATTCGACGGCCATCGCTGATACAAAATCCAGAGACAAAAGCCTGAGCACGCGCCTCAGACTCACTCATTCTTCATATCCTGAAGAGTTCCTCAGATAAGAACCTACACGGCACTCGAATGCACCCAAAATATATAGTCTAACCTGGGCACTAATGCACTGTCTGACAACCTGAGCCCGGACCTCGTGACCAACACCCGGACAGCTGACCGCACACTGAGCACATCAGACCTGCCATGGCCTTAGGTCATCATCTCTTCCCTACCTCAGTTTTCAGGCTTCAGAACCTAGACCTTATCTCCAATCATGTCCAGGGGTGACTGTGATGCAGAAATCAGAACTCTTCCTTACCCATGGCAAGAAACCTTGTGGTTGGCATGTTGTCCAACGCTCAATGTAGGAGAAACCAGCATTCACCCTGATGCCCCGCCCATTCTTGAGTGCGACGAGGGTATAAACACGCATTTCGACCCTCAGCGTGAGTCCTGTCCTCTAGTACGTCCTCTTTGTTGCTGGACCATTAGATGTCATAATGGGCTTGACATGTCCCTAGGCCCCAATTTTTAACCAGATTTCTGGTTTTCCAGTCGCCCCTCCCCAGGGCTCTACTCTGGAATCCCTCATTTTGTGGGACACCTGAGGTTGAAAAACAGAACAAAACAAACCAACAACAACAGAACAACGGACTTCTTCCATCCCACAGAGTGACCACAAACTCTTTGGACGGGGCCAAACCCCCAGATTAAGACTCGTCCATTTCCCAAGAAATCACCCGGAAATAATACGACCATGAGTGACACGGTATCAAGAGACAAAAACTTGAGCAAGAGCCTCACACTCGCCCTTTTTTCATATCCAGAAGTTCTCCTCATGTTCTGTAGGTCAGTCCTGCCATACCTATGACCCGAAACATAAGCTGAATTTGTGTTTTCAGACAACTGTCCAAACAGCCCTGGCCTACACACCCTACAGGCTCAGGCCCCTGGAGCCAAACCTGACGACTGTGCTTGCCCTCTCCAAGGGAATTGTATGTGCCCATTCCAATGGCCACAACCCTACTAAGAGGATAAACCTCCAAAATTCCTGAGGCCATCCCAATAGTTGTGGCTTCCCAGGACAAACAGGGGCAATCTGAGCCCATCTGAGCACCTACCTGCACTCAGACCCGTAGACTGATATCCCCAGAGGTAATAAGGAACGAACAGGCCACTAGGCACCTATCGGATCCATTGCTTTGGTTTCGAGGCATCTCTCCTCAGAGGCCTGGATTTCAATAACAGCATATGGCTGTTTCTTGACTCACCATCAGAACATATCTCATCTACACATGGGAAACTTGACCGATGGAGCTGTGTGAAAGCCTCTCTTTAGGAGAACCCTTCAGGGCCCCAGTGCCACCGCTTCATTCCAAGGTCTCCATAGACACAAAATCGTATTAGGATACATCCACGGGAGAGTCCATTTCAACTCAGCCTCCTCGGTTGCTCCCCCAGATCCAGCAGATCTAACATGTCTTGTTGCTTGGAGACAATTGGAATGCGAGGTGGGCTACCCAGCCATCCATCCTTAGAACCCTGCTAGGAATCGTTGTCCCGGAGCCAACCAACAGGTCCCAATTGTCCTTCAGAAGAATCTTTTCAGTTGGGAGCTTCTCACAACTCCCATCGTGGGAAAATCCCCATGGCCTCGCGATCCACCCCCCCTTTCAAGAACGGGCCATCAGGGACAGAATGCCCAACCTGAGCGATCGTCTGATTCTCGCCCTGACTTCAGAAGCATGAGATCTCAATTCAGGTCTGTGTATTGTGCCTGCCATATCCTCACCGTGAAACCTAAGCCTACAAACCTGAAAGGAGTCCTCCCATCCCACAAATTGACGAAAAACAATTGGGATCGGGACAAATCCACCGAGAGGAAGATTCGTCCATGGCCCTTGAGGCCTACCCAACATTCCAGGGCCATCGCTGATACAATATCTAGAGACAAAAGACTGAGCAAGCGCCTCAGCCTCGCTCATTCTTCATATCCTGAAGAGTTGTTCCCATGGTTTGTAGATCGGGCGTGCCATACCTACGTCCCCAAACCTAAGCTGAGTTTGTGTTTTCAGACTTCTGTCCTCAAACTCCTGGGCCACACACCCTCCAGGCTGGGCACCTGGAGCCACACATTAGGACTGCGCCTACCCAATCCATGGGAATTCTGCCCATTCCATTGTCCAAAATCGTACAAATTAGGAGAACCCTCCAAAGCTCAGGAGGCCATCCCAATGGTGTAGGTCACCCGGGAAAAAAAGGGCGGTCTGACACCAGCTGAGCATCTACCTCCACTCATACCATCGATGGATTTCCCAGAGAAGAAGATTGAACCAGACATGACACTAGGCCATTATCGGATCCTTTGCTTTGGTTTACAGGCATGTCTCCTCAAAACCTGGATTCCAATACCAGCATAGGGGTTTTCTTGAGGCACCATAAAACAAATCTCGTCTCCACAAGGAAACGTGTGCATGGGAGCTATGCCAAACGCTTAGGAGAATACTTCAGGGTCCCGGTGCCACTGCCCCATTCCAAGGCCCTCATGGACACAATCACACATTAGGACCCATCCTCAGGAAAGTCCATTTCAACTCAGCCACCCCGGTTGCTCCCGCAGATCCATCAGATCTAAACTGTCTTGTTGCTAGGAGACAATAGGAATGCGTTGCGGGCTTCCCAGTCATCCATCCTCGAACGGTGCTCTGGAGTCATTCCATATGGGATGTCCTGGAGCTGTCCAACAGGTCTCAATTTTCCCACAGAAGGAATCCTTGAAGGGGGCTTCCCACAACTCCCAACGTGGGAAAACCTCCAGGGCCTCGAGATTCTGCTCCCTTCATGAAGGGGCCGTCAGGCACAGAAACTCCAACCTGAGCCAACGTCTGATCCTAGCCCTGACATCAGATGCATGAGATATTGTTTCAGATCTGCAGGGGGTACCTGCCGTGCCTCACCCTGAAACCAAAGTCTAGCTTGTGTTCTCAGACTTCCGTCCTCACACTCTTGGCCCCGAAGCCCTCAAGTTTGACAATTCTGGACCGATAATGAAGCACTCTGCCTGCCCTCTAGAAAAAATATATTGCCTAATGAGCTGCCCAGGCAGCTTAAAGGAGGAAAAACCTACAAGGCACTCGAATGTACCCAAATTATATAGTCTAACCTGGGCACTAATGCACTGTCTGACACTACCTGAGCCCGGACCTCCTGACCAACACCCAGACAGCTGACCGCACACTGAGCACATCAGACCCGCCATGGCCTTAGGTCATCATATCTTCCCTACCTCAGTTTTCAGGCTTCAGAACCTAGACCTTATCTCCAATCACAGCCCAGGGGTGACTGTGATGCAGAAATCAGAACTCTTCCTTACCCATGCCAAGAATCCCTGTGGTTGGCATGTTGTCCAACGTTCAGTGTAGGAGAAACCAGCATTCACCCTGAGGTCCCGCCCATTCTTGAGTGCGACGGGGGCATAAACACGCATTGTGACCCTCAGCGTGAGTCCTGTCCTCTAGTAAGTCCTATCAGTGGCTGGACATTTAGATGTCATCATGGGCCTGACATGTCCCTAGGCCCCAATTTTGACAAGATTTCTGGTTGTCCAGTCGCCCCTCCCCAGGGCTCTACTCTGGAATCCCTCATTTGGTGGGACACCTGAGGTTGAAAAACAAAACAAAACCAATCAACAACAACAACAAAATGGACTTCTTCCATCCCACAGAATGACCCCAAACTCTTTGGACGGGGCCAAACCCCCAGAGAGTAAGACTCGTCCAATTCCTATGAAGTCACCCGGAAATTTCACGACCATGGGTGAAACGATATCCAGAGACAAAAACTTGAGCAAGAGCCTCACACTCGCCATTTTTTCATATCCCAAAGAGTTCTCCTCATTTTCCTTATATCTGTCGGGCCATACCTATGACCCGAAACATAAGCCGAGTTTGTGTTTTCAGACAACTGTCCAAACAACTCTGGCCTACACACCCTACAGTCTCAAGCCCTGGGAGCCAAACCTGAGGACTGTGCTTGCCCTCTCCAAGGGAATTGTATGTGCCCATTCAAATGGCCACAACCCTACTAATAGGATAAACCTACAAAGTCCCTGAGGCCATCCCAATAATTGTGGCTTAGCAGGACAAACAGGGGCAATCTGAGCCCATCTGAGCACCTACCTGCACTCAGACCTGTAGACTGATTTCCCCCGAAGTAAAAAGGAACGAACAGGCCCCTAGCACTAATCATATTCTTTGATTTGTTTTCCAGGCATTTCTCCTCAGAGGCCTGGATTTCAATACCAGCATATGGCTGTTTCTTGACTCACCCATCAGAACAAGTCTCATGTACTCATGGGAAACTTGCACGTTGGAGCTGTGTCAAAGCCTCTGTTTAGGAGAACCATTCAGGGCTCCAGTGCCACCGCTTCTTTCCAAGGTCTCCATACACACAAAGACATATTAGGACTCATCCACGGGAGAGTCCATTTCAACTCAGCCTCCTCGGTTGCTCCCCCAGATCCAGCATCTAACCTGTCTTGTTGCTTGGAGACAATTGGAATGCGAGGTCGGCTACCCAGCCATCCATCCTTAGAACCCTGCTCAGAATCGTTGGCCTGGAGCAAACCAACAGGTCTCAATTGTCCTGCAGAAGAATCATGCAGTTGGGAGCTTCTCACAACTCCCATCATGGGAAAACCCCCATGGCCTCGTGATCCACTCACCCCTTCAAGAAGGGGCCATCAGGGACAGAACGTCAAACCTGAGCGATCGTCTGATCCTCGCTCTGACTTCAGATGCATGAGATCTCAATTCAGGTCTGTAGATTGTGCCTGCCATATCGTCACCCAGAAACCTAGGCCTAGCTTGTGTTCTCAGACTTCCGTCCTCAGACTACTGGCCCAAAAGCCCTCCAGTTTGGCAATCCAGAACTACAATGCAGCTCTCTGCCTGCCCTCTAGAGGAAAAACATTGCGCTCTGGGGCTATCGAGAAACCCCAAATGAGGATCAACCTACACGCCATTCGGCTGTACCCCAAATATATAGGCTGACCTGGGCACTAATGCCCTTTCTGACACAGCCTGAGCCTGGACCTCCTGGCACCACGCTGACAGCTGGCTGCACTCTGAGCTCATCGGACCCGCCATGGCCTAAGGTCGTCATCTCTTCTCAACCTCGATTTTCAGGCTTCAGAATCTATAACTTATCTCAAAACACTGCCCACGGTTGAAAATGATGCAGAAATCAGAACTCCATCCCCATGGCAAGAAACCTTGTGGTTGCCATGTTGTCCAACGTTCAGTGTAGTTGAAACCAGTGTGGCCCCTGAGGCCCCGCCCATGCTCGCGGGCCACATTTGTCACAAACACACATTGTGACCCTCAGCCTGAGCCCGGTCCTCAAGTAAGGCCTCTCAGTGGCTGGACCCTGAGCCCGCATATGGGGCCTGCCATGCCCCTGACACCAATTTTTAACCATAGTTCGCTTTGTCCCTTCACTCTGCCCTAGGGCTCTGCTTTGGAATTCCTCTTTTGGTGGGACACCTGAGGTAACACACCTGAAAGGAGTCCTCCCATCCCACACATTGACGAAAAACAATTGGGATCGGGCCAATCCACAGAGAGGAAGATTCGTCCATGGCCCATGAGGCCTCCCTGACATTCCACGGCCAACGCTGATACAAATTCAAGAGACAAAACCTGAGCAAGCCCCTCAGACTCGCTCATTCTTCATATCCTGAAGAGTTCTTCTCATGGTTTGTAGATTGGGCGTGCCATACCTATGTCCCCAAACCTAAGCTGAGTTTGTGTTTTCAGACTTCTGTCTTCAAACTCCTGGGCCCCACACCCTCCAAGCTGGGGCCCCTGGAGACACACATTAGGACTGCACCTACCCAATCCATGGGAATTCTGCCCATTCCATTGTCCCAAACTGTACAAATGAGGAGAACCCTCCAAAGTCCCTGAGGCCATCCCAATAGTGTAGGTCGCCCGCCACAAACAAGGGCGGTCTGACACCAGCTGGGCATCAATCTCCACTCATTCCATAGATGGATGTCCCCGGAGAAGAAGATTGAACCTGACAGGACCCAGGCGATAATCGGATCCATTGCTTTGGTTTACAGGCATGTCTCCTCAAAAGCCTGGATTCCAATACTAGCATAGGGGTTTTCCTGAGGCACCCATCAGAACAAATCTCGTCTCCACCAGGAAACTTGTGCATGGGAGCTATGTCAAAAGCTTAGGAGAATACTTCAGGGTCCCGGTGCCACAGCCTCATTCCAAGGCCCTCATGGACACAAACACACATTAGGACCCATCCTCAGGAAAGTCCATTTCAACTCAGCCACCCAGGTGGCTCCCGCAGAGCCATCAGATCTAAACTGCCTTGTTGCTAGGAGACAATTGCAATGCGAGGCGCTCGTCCCAGGCATCCATCCTCGAACGGTGCCCTGGAGTCATTCCTTATGGGATGTCCTGGACCTGTCCAACAGGTCTCAGTTGTCCCGCAGAAGGAATCCTTGAAGGGGGCATGCCACAACTCCCAACGTGGGAAAACCTCCATGGCCTCGAGATTCCGCTCCCTTCATGAAGGAGCCGTCATGCACAGAAACTCCAACCTGAGCCAACGTCTGATCCTCGCCCTGACTTCAGATGCATGCGATCTTGGTTCCGATGTGTAGGGGGTACCTGCCGTGCCCTCGCCCTAAAACCCAAGTATAGCTTGTGTTCTCAGACTTCCGTCCTCACACTCCTGGCCCCGAAGCCCTAAAGTTTGGCAATTCTGGACCCACAAATCAGCACTCTGCCTGCCCTCTAGAAAAAAAAAATATTGCCTAATGAGCTGCCCAGGCAGCTTAAATTAGGATCAACCTACACGGCACTCGCATGTACCCAAATTATATAGTCTAACCTGGGCACTAATGCTCTTTCTGACACAACCTGAGCCCGGACCTCCTGACCAACACCCAGACAGCTGACTGCACACTGAACCCATCAGACCCGCCATGGCCTTAGGACATCATCTCTTCCCTACATCAGTTTTCAGGCTTCAGAACCTAGACCTTATCTCCAATCCCTGCCCAGGGGTGAGTGTGATGCAGAAATCAGAACTCCTCCTTACCCATGGCAAGAAACCTTGTGGTTGGCATGTTGTCCAACGTTCAGTGTTGGAGAAGCCAGCATTCACCCTGAGGTCCCGCCCATTCGTGACTGTGATGAGGGCACAAACATGCATTGTGACCCTCAGCCTGAGTCCTGCCCTCTAGTATGTCCTCTTAGTGACTGGACCATTAGATGTCATAATGGGCTTGACATGTCCCTAGGCCCCAATTTTTAACCAGATTTCTGGTTGTCCAGTCGCCCCTCTCCAGGGCTCTACACTGGAATCCCTCATTTGGTGGGACACCTGAGGTTGAAAAACAAAACAAAACAAAACAACAACAACAAATAAAACGGACTTCTTCCATCCCAAACTCTTTGGACGGGGCCACACCTCCAGAGAGTAAGACTCGTCCATTTCCCATGAAGTCACCCGGAAATTTCATGAACATGGGTGACACGATATCCAGAGACAAAAACTTGAGCAAGAGCCTCACACTCGCCCTTTTTTTATATCCCGAAGAGTTCTCCTCATGGTCTGTAGATCAGTCCTGCCATACCTATGACCCGAAACAGAAGCCGAGTTAGTGTTTTCAGACAACGGTCTAAACAGCCCTGGCCTACACACCCTACAGGCTCAGGCCCCTGGAGCCAAACCTGAGGACTGTACTCGCCCTCTCCAAGGGATTTCTGGGTGCCCATTGCAATGACCACAACCCTACTAATAGGATCAACCTTCAAAGTCCCTGAGGCCATCTCAATAGTGGTGGCTTCCCAGGACAAACAGGGGCAATCTGAGCCCATCTGAGCACCAACCTGCACTGAGACCCCTAGACTGATGTCCCCAGAGGGAAAAAGGAACGAACGGACCCCTAGGCACTAATCGGATCCATTGCTTTGGTTTCCAGGCATCTCTCCTCAGAGGCCTGGATTTCAATACCCGAATATGGCTGTTTCTTGACTCACCCATCAGAACAAATCTCCTCTACACATGGGAAACTTGCACATTGGAGCTTGGTCAAAGCTTCTCTTTAGGAGAACCCTTCAGGGCCCCAGTGCCACCAGTTAATTCCAAGGTCTTCATAGACACAAAAACACATTAGGACCCATCCACAGGAGCGTCCATTTCAACTCAGCTTCCTCGGTTGCTCCCCCAGATCCAGCAGATCTAACATGTCTTGTTGCTTGGAGACATTTGGAATGCGAGGTGGGCTACCCATCCATCCATCTTTAGTACCCTGCTCGAAATCGTTGGCCTGGTGCCAACCAACAGGTCTCAATTGTCCTGCAGAAGAATCTTTGCAGTTTGGAGCTTCTCACAACACCCATCTTGGGAAAATCCCATGGCCTCGTGATCCAAAGCCCTTCATGAAGGGTCCATCAGGGACAAAACCTCCAACCTGAGCGATCCTCTGATCCTCACCCTGACTTCAGATCCAGGAGATCTCGAGTCAGGTCTGGTGATTGTGCATGCCATGTCCTCACCCAGAAACCTAAGCCTAGCTTGTGTTCTCAGACTTCCGTCCTCAGACCTCGGGCCCACAAGCCCTACAGTTTGGCAATCCAGAACTACAATGCAACTCTCTGCCAGCCCTCCAGAGGAAAAACATTGCCATCTGGGGCTACCCAGAAACCCCAAATGAGGATCAACGTGCACGCCACTTGGTTGTACCCCAAATATATAGGCTGACCTGGGCACTTATGCCCTTTCAGACACAACCTGAGCCTGGAACTCCTGGCCCCACCCAGATAGCTGCCCGCACTCTGAGCACAACGGTCCCGCCAAGGCCTAAGTCGTCATCTCTACTCAACCTCGATTTTCAGGCTTCAGAAACTATAACTTATCTCAAAACACTGCCCACGGTTGATAATGATGCAGAAATCAGAACTCCATCCCCATGGCAAGAAACCTTGTGGTTGCCATATTGTCCAACGTTAGTGTAGTTGAAACCAGTGTGGCCCATGAGTCCCCGCCCAAGCTCCCGGGCCACATTGGTCACAAACACACATTGTGACCCTCAGCCTGAGCACAGTCCTCAAGTAAGGCCTCTCAGTGGCTGGACCCTGAGCCCGCATATGGGGCCTGCCATGCCCCTGACACCAATTTTTAACCATAGTTCGCTTTGTCCCTTCACTATTCCCTAGGGCTCTGCTTTGGACTTCCTCTTTTGGTGGGACACCTGAAGTAACAAACCTGAAAGGAGTCCTCCCATCCCACAGATTGACGGAAAACAATTGGGATCGGGCCAAATCCACAGAGAGGAAGATTCGTCCATGGCACATGAGGCCTCCCCGACTTTCCACGGCCAACGCTGATACAAAATCTAGAGACAAAAGAATGAGCAAGCGCCTCAGACTCGCTGTTTCTTCATATCCTGAAGAGTTCTTCTCATGGTTTGTCGATCGGGTCCGCCATACTTACATGCGCAAACCTTAGCAGAGTTTGTGCTTTTAGACTTCTGTCCTCAATGTCCTGGGCAACACACACTCCAGACTGGGCCCCTGGAATCACACATTAGGACTGCGCCTACCCAATCCATGGGAATTCTGCCCATTCCATTGTCCCAAACCGTACAAATTAGGAGAACCCTCCAATGTCTCTGAGGCCATCCCAATAGTGTAGGTCACCCGCCACAAACAAGGGCGGTCTGACACCAGCTGTGCATCTATCTCCACTTATTCCATAGATGGATGTCCCCAGAGAAGAAGATGGAACCAGACAGGACCCTAGGCCATAATCGGATCCATTGCTTTGGTTTACAGGCATGTCTCCTCAAAAGCCTGGATTCCAATACTAGCATAGGGGTTTTCCTGAGGCACCCATCAGAACAAATCTCGTCTCCACAAGGAAACTTGTGCATGGGATCTATGTCAAAAGCTTAGGAGAATACTTCAGGGTCCCGGTGCCACAGCCTCATTCCAAGGCCCTCATGGATACAAACACACTTTAGGACCCATCCTCAGGAAAGTCCATTTCAACTCAGCCACCTAGGTTGCTCCCCCAGAGCCATCAGATCTAAACTGCCTTGTTGCTAGGAGACAATTGCAATGCGTGGTGCTCGTCCCCGGCATCCATCCTCGAACGGTGCCCTGGAGTCATTCCATATGGGTTGTCCTGGACCTGTCCAACAGGTCTCAATTGTCCCGCAGAAGGAATCCTTGAAGGGGGCATGCCACAACTCCCAACGTGGGAAAACCTCCATGGCCTCGAGATTCCGCTCCCTTCATGAAGGAGCCGTAATGCACAGATACTCCAGCCTGAGCCAACGTCTGAACCTCGCCCTGACTTCAGATGCATGAGATCTTGGTTCCGATGTGTAGGGGGTACCTGCCGTGCCCTCGCCCTGAAAACCAAGTCTAGCTTGTGTTCTCAGACTTCCCCCCTCACACTCCTGGCCCCGAAGCACTCAAGTTTGGCAATTCCGGACCCACAATGCAGCACTCTGTCTTCCTTCTAGAAAAAAAAAAAAAAATATTGCCTAATGAGCTGCCCAGGCAGCTTAAATGAGGATCAACCTACAAGGCATTCGAATGTCCCCAAATTATATAGTCTAACCTGGGCACTAATGCACTTTCTGACACAACCTGAGCCCGGACCTCCTGACCAACACCCAGACAGCTGACCGCACACTGAGCACATCAGAACCGCCATGGCCTTAGGTCATCATCTCTTCCCTACCTCAGTTTTCAGGCTTCAGAACCTAGACCTTATCTCCAATCCCTGCCCAGGGGTGAGTGTGATGTAGAAATCATAACTTCTCCTTACCCAGGGCAAGAAACCTTGTGGTTGGCATGTTGTGTAACGTTCAGTGTAGGAGAAACCAGCATTCACTCTGAGGTCCCGCCCATTCTAGAGTGTGACGAGGGCATAAAAATGCATTGTGACCCTCAGCGTGAGTCCTGCCCTCTAGTATGTCCTCTTAGTGACTGGACCATTAGATGTCATAATGGGCTTGACATGTCCCTAGGCCCCAATTTTTAACCAGATTTCTGGTTGTCCAGGCGCCCCTCCCCAGGGCTCTAGTCTGGAATCCCTCATTTGGTGGGACATCTGAGGTTAAAAAACAACACAAAACAAAACAAGAACAAAAACAACACAAAAAAAATAACGGACTTATTCCATCCCACAGAATGATCCCAATCTCTTTGGATGGGGCCGCCCCTCCAGAGAGTAAGACTCGTCCATTTCCCATGAAGTCACCCGGAAATTTCATGAACATGGGTGACACGATATCCAGAGACAAAAACTTGAGCAAGAGCCTCACACTCGCCCTTTTTTCATATCCCGAAGAGTTCTCCTCATGGTCTGTAGATCAGTCCTGCCATACCTATGACCCGAAACAAAGGCGAGTTTGTGTTTTCAGACAACAGTCTAAACAGCCCTGGCCTACACACCCTACAGGCTCAGGCCCCTGGAGCCAAACCTGAGGACTGTACTTGCCCTCTCCAAGGGATTTCTGTGTCCCCGTTGCAATGGCCACAACCCTACTAATAGGATCAACCTGCAAAGTCCCTGAGGCCATCTCAATAGTGGTGGCTTCCCAGGACAAACAGGGGCAATCTGAGCCCATCTGAGCACCTACCTGCACTCAGACCCCTAGACTGATGTCCCCAGAGGGAAAAAGAAACGAACAGACCCCTAGGCACTAATCGGATCCATTGCTTTGGTTTCTAGGCATCTCTCCTCAGATCCTGGATTTCAATAACAGCATATGGCTGTTTCTTGACTCACCATCAGAACAAATCTCCTCTACACATGGGAAACTTGCACCTTGGAGCTTGGTCAAAGCTTCTCTTTAGGAGAACCCTTCAGGGCCCCAGTGCCACCGCTTCATTCCAAGGTCTCCATAGACACAAAATCATATTAGGACACATCCAGGAGAGAGTCCATTTCAACTCAGCCTCCTTGGTTGCTCCCCCAGATCCAGCAGATCTAACATGTCTTGTTGCTAGGAGACAATTGGAATGCGAGATGGGCTACCCATCCATCCATCCTTAGTACCCTGCTCGGAATCGTTGGCCTGGAGCCAACAGACAGGTCTCAATTGTCCTGCAGAAGAATATTTGCAGTTTGGAGCTTCTCACAACTCCCATCTTGGGAAACACCCTTGGCCTCGTGATCTACCCCCCCTTCATGAAGGGTCCATCAGGGACAGAACCTCCAACCTGAGAGATCGTCTGATCCTCGCCCTGACTTCAGATTCACAGGATCTCGAGTCAGGTCTGTAGATTGTGCCTGCCATGTCCTCACCCTGAAACCTAAGCCTAGCTTGTGTTCTCAGACTTCCGTTATCAGACTACCGGCCCAAAAGCCCTCCAGTTTGGCAATCCAGAACTACAATGCAACACTCTGCCTGCCCTCCAGAAGAAAAACATTGCCCTCTGAGGCTACCCAGAAACCCCAAATGAGGATCAACCTGTATGCCACTTGGCTGTACCCCAAATATATAGGCTGACCTGGGCACTGATGCCCTTTCAGACACAACCTGAGCCTGGACCTCCTGGCTCCACCCAGACAGCTGGCTGCACTCTGAGCATATCGGACCCGCCATGGCCTTAGGTCGTCATCTCTTCTCAACCTCGATTTTCAGGCTTCAGAAACTATAACTTATCTCAAAACACTGGCCACGGTTGAATATGATGTAGAAATCAGAACTCCATCCCCATGGCAAGAAACCTTGTGGTTGCCTGCTGTCCAACGTTCAGTATTGTTGAAACCAGTGTGGCCCATGAGGCCCCGCCCATGCTCGCGGGCCACATTGGTGACAAACACACATTGTGACCCTCAGCCTGAGCCCAGTCCACAAGTAAGGCCTCTCAGTGGCTGGACCCTGAGCCCGCATATGGGGCCTGCCATGCACCTGGCCCCAATTTTTAACCATAGTTCGCTTTGTCCCTTCACTCTTCCCTAGGGCTCTGCTTTGGAATTCCTCTTTTGTTGGGACACCTGAGGTAACAAACCTGAAAGGAGTCCTCCCATCCCACAGATTGTCGAAAAACAATTGGGTTCAGGCCAAATCCACATAGAGGAAGATTCGTCCATGGCACATGAGGCCTCCCCGACATTCCACGGCCAACGCTGATACAAAATCTAGAGACAAAAGAATGAGCAAGCGCCTCAGACTCGCTGTTTCTTCATATCCTGAAGAGTTTTTCTCATGGTTTGTAGATCGGGCGTTCCATACCTACGTCCCCAAACCTAAGCTGAGTTTGTGTTTTCAGACTTCTCTCTTCAAACTCCTAGGCCACACACCCTCTTCGCTGGGGCCCCTGGAGTCACACATTAGGACGGCGCCTACCCAATCCATGGGAATTCTGCCCATTCCATTGTCCCATACCGTACAAATGAGGAGAACCCTCCAAAGTCCCTGAGGCCATCCCAATAGTGTAGGTCACCCGCCACAAACAAGGGCGGTCTGACACCAGCTGAGCATCTATCTCCACTCATTCCATAGATGGATGTCCCCAGAGAAGAAGATGGAACCAGACAGGACCCTAGGCCATAATCGGATCCATTGCTTTGGTTTACAGGCATGTCTCCTCAAAAGCCTGGATTCCAATACTAGCATAGGGGTTTTCCTGAGGCACCCATCAGAACAAATCTCGTCTCTACAAGGAAACTTGTGCATGGGAGCTATGTCAAAAGCTTAGGAGAATACTTCAGGGTCCCGGTGCCACAGCCTCATTCCAAGGCCATCATGGATACAAACACACTTTAGGACCCATCCTCAGGAAAGTCCATTTCAACTCAGCCACCCAGGTTGCTCCCGCAGAGCCATCAGATCTAAACAGCCTTGTTGCTAGGAGAAAATTACAATGCGAGGCGCTCGTCCCCGGCATCCATCCTCGAACGGTGCCCTGGAGTCCTTCCATATGGGATGTCCTGGACCTGTCCAACAGGTCTCAGTTGTCCCGCAGAAGGAATCCTTGAAGGGGGCATGCCACAACTCCCAACGTGGGAAAACCTCCATGGCCTCGAGATTCCGCTCCCTTCATGAAGGGGCCGTCATGCACAGAAACTCCAACCTGAGCCAACGTCTGATCCTCGCCCTGACTTCAGATGCATGAGATCTTGGTTCCGATGTGTAGGGGGTACCTGCCGTCCCCTCTCCGTGAAACCCAAGTCTAGCTTGTGTTCTCAGAATTCCGTCCTCACACTCCTGGCCCGAAGCACTCAAGTTTGGCAATTCCGGACCCACAATGCAGCACTCTGCCTGCCTTCTAGAAAAAAAAAAATATTGCCTAATGAGCTGCCCAGGCAGCTTAAATGAGGGTCAACCTACACGGCACTCGAATGTACCCAAATTATAGAGTCTAACCTGGGCACTAATGCACTTTCTGACACAACCTGAGCCCGGACCTCCAGACCAACACCCAGACAGCTGACCGCACACTGAGTAAATCAGACCCGCCATGGCCTTAGGTCATCATCTCATCCCTACCTCAGTTTTCAGGCTTCAGAACCTAGACTTTACCTCCAATCCCTGCCCAGGGTGAGTGTGATGCAGAAATCAGAACTCTTCCTTACCCAGGAAAGAAATCTTGTGGTTGGCATGTTGTCCAACGATCAGTGTAGGGGAAACCAGCATTCTCCCTGAGGTCCCGCCCATTCTTGAGTGTGACGAGGGCATAAAAATGCATTGTGACCCTCAGCGTGAGTCCTGCCCTCTAGTATGTCCTCTTAGTGACTGGACCATTAGATGTCATAATGGGCTTGACATGTCCCTAGGCCCCAATATTTAACCCGATTTCTGGTTGTCCAGTCGCCCCTCCCCAGGGCTCTACTCTGGAATCCCTCATTTGGTGGGACACCTGAGGTTAAAAAACAAAACAAAACAAAACAAAACAACAACAACAAAAAACGGACTTATTCCATCCCACAGAATGACCCCAAAGTCTTTGGACGGGGCCACACCTCCGAGAGTAAGACTCGTCCATTTCTCATGAAGTCACCCGGAAATTTCATGAACATGGGTGACACGATATCCAGAAACAAAAACTTGAGCAAGAGCCTCACACTCGCCCTTTTTTTCATATCCCGAAGAGTTCTCCTCATGGTCTGTAGATCAGTCCAGCCATACCTATGACCAGAAACAGAAGCCGAGTTTGTGTTTTCAGACAACGGTCTAAACAGCCCTGGCTTACACACCCTACAGGCTCAGGCCACTGGATCCATACCTGAGGACTGTACTTGGCCTCTCCAAGGGATGTCTGTGTGCCCATTGCAATGGCCACAACCCTACTAATAGGATCAACCTCCAAAGTCCCTGAGGCCATCTCAATAGTGGTGGCTTCCCAGGACAAACAGGGGCAATCTGAGCCCATCTGAGCACCTACCTGCACTCAGACCCGTAGACTGATGTCCCCAGAGGGAAAAAGGAACGAACAGACCCCTAGGCACTAATCGGATCCATTGCTTTGGTTTCGAGGAATCTCTCCTCAGAGGCCTGGATTTCAATAACAGCATATGGCTGTTTCTTGTCTCACCCATCAGAACAAATCTCATCTACACATGGGAAACTTGCACGTGGGAGTGATGTCAAAGCCTCTGTTTAGGAGAACCATTCATGGCCCCAGTGCCACCGCGTCATTCCAAGGTATCCATAGACACAAAAACACATTAGGACCCATCCACAGGAGAGTCCATTTCAACTCAGCCTCCTCGGTTGCTCCCCCAGATCCAGCAGATCCAACATGTCTTGTTGCTAGGAGACAATTGGAATGCGAGGTGGGCTACCCATCCATCCATCCTTTGTACCCTGCTCGGAATCGTTGTCCTGGAGCCAACCAACAGGTCTCAATTGTCCTGCAGAAGAATCTTTGCAGTTTGGAGCTTCTCACAACTCCCATCTTGGGAAACCCCCATTGCCTCGTGATCCACCCCCCCTTCATGAAGGGTCCATCAGGGACAGAACCTCCAACCTGAGCGATCCTCTGATCCTCTCCCTGACTTCAGATCCATGAGATCTCGAGTCAGGTCGGTAGATTGTGCCTTCCATGTCCTCACCCAGAAACCTAAGCCTAGCTTGTGTTCTCAGACTTCTGTCCTCAGACCTCGGGCCCACAAGCCCTCCAGTTTGGCAATCCAAAACTACAATGCAACACTCTGCCTGCTGTCCAGAAGAAAAACATTGCCCTCTGGGCCTACCCAGAAACCCCAAATGAGGATCAACCTGCACGCCACTTGGCTGTACCCCAAATATATAGGCTGACCTGTGCACTGATGCCCTTTCAGACACAACCTGAGCCTGGACCTCCAGGCCACACCCAGACAGCTGGCCGCACTCTGAGCACATCGGACCCGCCAAGGCCTTATGTTGTCATCTCTTCTCAACCTCGATTTTCAGGCTTCAGAAACTATAACTTATCTCAAAACACTGCCCACTGTGGCAAATAATGCAGAAATCAGAACTCCATCCCCATGGCATTAAACCTTGTGGTTGCCATGCTGTCCAACGTTCAGTTTTGTTGAAACCAGTGTGGCCCATGAGGCCCCGCCCATGCTCGCGGGCCACATTGGTCACAAACACACATTGTGACCCTCAGCCTGAGCCCAGTCCTCAAGTAAGGCCTCTCAGTTTGGACCCTGAGCCCGCATATGGGGCCTGCCATGCCCCTGGCCCCAATATTTAACAATATTTCGCTTTGTCCCTTCACTCTTCCCTAGGGCTCTGCTTTGGAATTCCTCTTTTGTTGGGACACCTGAGGTAACAAACCTGAAAGGAGTCCTCCCATCCCACAGAATGACGAAAAACAATTGGGATCGGGCCAAATCCACAGAGAGGAAGATTCGTCCATGGCCCATGCGGCCTCCGCAACATTCCACGGCCAACGCTGATACAAAATCCAGAGAAAAAAGAATGAGCAAGCACCTCAGTCTCGCTGTTTCTTCATATCCTGAAGAGTTCTTCTCATGGTTTGTGGATCAGGTCCGCCATACCTACATCCGCACACCTTAGCTGAGTTTGTGTTTTTAGACTTCTGTCCTCAATGTCCTGGGCAACACACACTCCAGACTGGGCCCCTGGAATCACACATTAGGACTGCGCCTACCCAATCCATGGGAATTCTGCCCATTCCATTGTCCCAAACCATACAAATTAGGAGAACCCTCCAAAGTCCATGAGGCCATCCCAATAGTGTAGGTCGCCCTGCACAAACAAGGGCTGTCTGACATCAGCTGAGCATCTATCTCCACTCATTCCATAGATGGATGTCCCCAGAGAAGAAGATTGAACCAGACAGGACCCTAGGCCATAATCAGATCCATTGCTTTGGTTTACAGGCATGTCTCCTCAAAAGCCTGGATTCCAATACTAGCATAGGGGTTTTCCTGAGGCACCCATCAGAACAAATCTCGTCTCCACAAGGAAACTTGTGCATGGGAGCTATGTCAAAAGCTTAGGAGAATACTTCAGGGTCCCGGTGCCACAGCCTCATTCCAAGGCCCTCATGGATAAAAACACACTTTAGGACCCATCCTCAGGAAAGTCCATTTCAACTCAGCCACCCAGGTTGCTCCCGCAGAGCCATCAGATCTAAACTGCCTTGTTGCTAGGAGACAATTGCAATGCGAGGCGCTTGTCCCAGGCATCCATCCTCGAATGGTGCCCTGGAGTCATTCCATATGGGATGTCCTGGAGCTGTCCAACAGGTCTCAATTGTCCCGCAGAAGGAATCCTTGAAGGGGGCATGCCACAACTCCCAACGTGGGAAAACCTCCATGGCCTCGAGATTCCGCTCCCTTCATGAAGGGACCGTCATGCACAGAAACTCCAACCTGAGCCAACGTCTGATCCTCGCTCTGACTTCAGATGCATGAGATCTTGGTTCCGATGTGTAGGGGGTACCTGCCGTGCCCTCGCCCTGAAACCCAAGTCTAGCTTGTGTTCTCAGCCCTCCGTCCTCACACTCCTGGCCTCGAAGTACTCAAGTTTGGCAATTCCGGACCCACAATGCAGCACTCTGCCTGCCCTCTAGAAAAAAAAAAATATTGCCTAATGAGCTGCAACCTACACGGCACTCGAATGTACCCAAATTATATAGTCTAACCTGGGCACTAATGCACTTTCTGACACAACCTGAGCCCGGACCTACTGACCAACACCCAGACAGCTGACCGCACACTGAGCACATCAGACCTGCCATGGCCTTAGGTCATCATCTCTTCCGTACCTCAGTTTTCAGGCTTCAGAACCTAAACCTTATCTCCAATCCCTGCCCAGAAATCAGAGCTCCTCCTTACCCATGGCAAGAAACCTTTTGGTTGACATGTTGTCCAACGTTCAGTGTAGGAGAAACCAGCATTCACCCTGAGGTCCCGCCCATTCTTGAGTGTGATGAGGGCATAAACATGCATTGTGACCCTCAGCGTGAGTCCTGCCCTCTAGTATGTCCTCTTAGTGACTGGACCATTAGATGTCATAATGGGCTTGACATGTCCCTAGGCCCCAATATTTAACCAGATTTCTGGTTGTCCAGTCGCCCCTCCCCAGGGCTCTACTCTGGAATCCCTCATTTGGTGGGACACCTGAGGTTAAAAAACAAAACAAAACAAAACAAAACAAAAACAACAAAAAAACGGACTTATTCCATCCCACAGAATGACCCCAAACTCTTTGGACGGGGCCACACCTCCAGAGAGTAAGACTCGTCCATTTCCCATGAAGTCACCCGGAAATTTCATGAACATGGGTGACACGATATCCAGAGACAAAAACTTGAGCAAGAGCCTCACACTCGCCCTTTTTTTATATCCCGAAGAGTTCTCCTCATGGTCTGTAGATCAGTCCTGCCATACCTATGACCTGAAACAGAAGCCGAGTTTGTTTTCAGACAACGGTCTAAACAGCCCTGGCTTACACACCCTACAGGCTCAGGCCCCTGGAGCCAAACCTGAGGACTGTACTTGCCCTCTCCAAGGGATTTCTGTGTGCCCATTGCAATGGCCACAACCCTACTAATAGGATCAACCTGCAAAGTCCCTGAGGCCATCTCAATAGTGGTGGCTTCCCAGGAGAAACAGGGGCAATCTGAGCCCATCTGAGCACCTACCTGCACTAAGACCCGTAGACTGATGTCCCCAGAGGGAAAAGGAACGGACAGACCCCTAGGCACTATCGGATCCATTGCTTTGGTTTCCAGGCATCTCTCCTCAGAGGCCTGGATTTCAATTCCCGAATATGGCTGTTTCTTGACTCACCCATCAGAACAAATCTCCTCTACACATGGGAAACTTGCACATTGGAGCTTGGTCAAAGCTTCTCTTTAGGAGAACCCTTCAGGGCCCCAGTGCCACCGCTTCATTCTTTGTCTGTGAGACATACCTGAAAGAAGTTGTTATGGCCAGTGTTGAAGAGGTTAATGTCTATGTTCTCCTCTAGGATTCTGATGGATTCCTGTCTCACATTGAAGTCTTTTATCCATTATGAGTTTACCTTTGTGTATGGTGTAAAAGGATGGTCGATTTTCATTCTTTTACCTATAGCTGCCCAGTTTTCCAACCACCATTTATTGAAGAGACTCTCATTTTTCCACTGTATATTTTTTTTTTCCTGATTATTTGAAGACTATTTGACCATAGTGCTGATGATCCCTATCTGAACTCTCTACACCGTTCTAGTGGTCTATGTGATTGTTTTTTATGCCAGTCCCATGCTGCCTTGGTGATCACATCATCATAGTAACCCTTGAAATCAGGCAACATTATGCTCCCAGTTTTATTTTTCTTTCGGCATTTCTTAGCAATACGGGGTCTTTTCTGATTCCACACAAATTTTAGGCATGTGTTTTGCTCCAGGTCTTTGAATGATACCGGTGGAATTTTCATCCAAATGGCATTAAAAGGATCAATTGCACTAGGCAGTATAGATATTTTTTTTCCCACAAGATGTTTTTTTTTTAATTTATTAATTTATTTTCAGCATAACAGTATTCATTGTTTTTGTACCACACCCAGCACTCCATGCAATCCATGCCCTTTATTATACCCTCCACCTGGTACCCCAACCTCCCAACCCCCGCCCCTTCAAAACCCTCAGTTTTTTAATTAATTTATTTATTTTCAGCATAACAGTATTTATTACTTTTTGCACCACACCCAGTGCTCCATGCAATCCGTGCCCTCTATAATACCCACCACCTGGTACTCCAACGTCCCACCCCCTGCCACTTCAAACCCCTCAGATTTTTTTTCAGAGTCCATAGTCTCTCATGGTTCACCTCCCCTTCCAATTTCCCTCAACTCCCTTTTTCTATCTCCCCATGTCCTCCATGCTATTTGTAATGCTCCACAACTAAGTGAAACCATATGATAAATGACTCTCTCTGCTTCACTTATTTCACTCAGCATTATCTCTTCCAGTCCCATCCATGTTGCTACCAAAGTTGGGTATTCGTCTTTTCTGATGGAAGCATAATACTCCATAGTGTATATGGACCACATCTTCCTTATCCATTCGTCCATTGAAGGGCATCTTGGTTCTATCCACAGTTTGGTGACCGTGGCCATTGCTGCTATAATCATTGGGGTACAGATGGCCCTTCTTTTCATGACATCTGTATCTTTGGGGTAAATACCCAGGAGTGCAATTGCAGGGTCATAGAGAAGTTCTATTTTTTTATTTCTTGAGAAATCTCCACACTGTTCTCCAAAGAGGCTGCACCAACTTGCATTCCAACCAACAGTGGAAGAGGGTTCACATTCCCCCACATCCCCTCCAACACATATTGTTTCCTGTCTTGCTAATTTTGGCTATTCTAACTGGTGTAAGATGATATCTCAATGTGGTATTAATTTGCTAGTGATGATGAACATTTTTCATGTGTCTGATAGCCATTTGTACGTCTTCAATGGAGAAGTGTCTTGTCATATCTTCTGCCCATTTTTTAATATGATTGTCTGTTTTGTGTGTGTTGAGTTTGAGGAGTTCTTTATAGATCCTGGATATCAACCTTTTGTCTGTACTGTCATGTGCAAATATCTTCTCCCATTCCGTGGGTTACCTCTTTGTTTTCTTGACTGTTTCCTTTGCTGTGCAGAAGCTTTTGATTTTGATGAAGCCCCAAAAGTTCATTTTCACTTTTGTTTCCCTTGCCTTTGGGGACATATCTTGAAAGAAGTTGCTGTGGCTGATATCAAAGAGATTTCTGCCTATGTTCTTCTCTAGGATTCTGATGGATTCCTGCCTCACATTGAGGTCTTTTATCCATTTTGAGTTTATCTTTGTGTACGGTGTAAGAGAATGGTCGAGTTTCATTTTTCTACATATAGCTGCCTATTGTTCCCAGCACCATTTATTGAAGAGACTGACTTTTTCCCACTGTCTATTTTTTTTCCTGTTTTTTCGAAGATTATTTGACCATATAGTTGAGGGTCCATATCTGGGCTCTCTACTCTGTTCCACTGGTCTGTGTCTGTTTTCATGCGAGTTCCATG
This sequence comes from Mustela putorius furo, assembly GCF_011764305.1. Taxonomy (NCBI): domain Eukaryota; kingdom Metazoa; phylum Chordata; class Mammalia; order Carnivora; family Mustelidae; genus Mustela; species Mustela putorius. Next base: position 383,491 of record NW_025422101.1, on the reverse strand, counting down.
CTGTCTTGGTGATCACAGCTTTGTAGTAAACTTGAAATCAGGTATTGTCATACCCCCATTTTATTTTTGTTTTTTTTCAAAATTTCCTTAGTGATTCGGGATCTCTTCTGATTCCATACAAATTTTTGGATTATTTGCTCCAGCTCTTTGAAAAATACTGGTAGAATTTTGATTGGAATAGCATTAAAAGTAGAGATTGCTCCAGGCATTATCGACATTGTAGCAATGTTTATTCTTCCGATCCAAGAGCATGGAATGGTCTATCATCTTTTAGGGTCTTCTTCAATTTCTTTCATGAGAATTCTGTAGTTCCTTGAGTACAGAACATTTATCTCTTTGTTTAGGATTATTCCCAGGTATCTTATGGTTCTTAGTGCTATAGTAAATGGAATGATTCTCTGATTTCCCTTTCTGTATTTTCATTATTAGTGCATAAAAAAGCCACTGATTTCTGTGGATACAGGATACATTGACTTTGTATCCTGCCACGTTGCTGAATTGCTGTATGAGTTCTAGTAGTTTGGGGGTGGAGTCTTTTGGGTTTTCCATATAAAGAATCACGTCATCTGCAAAGAGAGAGAGTTTGACTTCTTCAGTGCCAATTTGGATACCTTTTATTTTTCTTTGTTGTCTGATTGCTGTTGCTAGGACTTCTAATACTATGTTGAACAAGACTGGTGAGAGTGGGCATCCTTGTCGTGATCCTGATCTCAACGGGAAGGCTGCAAGCTTTTTCCCATCGAGGATGATATTTGCTGTGGGTATTTCATAGATAGATATGATGAAGTTCAGGAATGTTCCCTCTATCCCTATACTTTGCAGCGTTTTAATCACGAATGGATGCTGGATTTTTTCAAATGATTTTTCTGCATCAATTGAGAGGACCATGTGGTTCTTCCCTCTTCTCATATTAATTTTTTCAATGACATTGATTGATTTATGAATGTTGAACCATCCTTGTAGCCCAGGGATGAATCCCACCTGGTCATGGTAGATAATCTTTTTAATGTGCTGTTTGACCCTGTTTGCAAGGATCTTGTTGAGAATCTTAGCATCCATATTCATCAGTGATATTGGTCTGAAATTATCCATTTTGGTAGGGTCTTTGCCTGGTTTGGGGAACAGGGTAATTCTGGCTTCATAGAAAGAGTGTGGAAGTTTTCCTTCTGCTTCAATTTTTTGAAAACAGCTTCAGGAGAATAGATGTTATTTCTTCTTTGAAAGTTTGGTAGAATTCCCCAAGCAATCCATCAGGTCTTGGGCTCTTGTTTCTTGGGAGGTTTTTGATCACTGCTTATATCTCGTTACTAGATATCAGTCGATTCAGGTTGTCGATCTCTTCCTGGTTCAATTTTGGAAGTTTATAGTTTTCCAAGAATGCATCCATTTCATCAAGGTTGCTAAGCTTATTGGCATATAACTATTGATAATAACTTCTGATGATTGTTTCTACTTCCTCATTGTTAGTTGTGATCTCTCCGTTTTCATTTATAATTTTGTGAATTTGGGCTTTCTCTCTTTTCTTTTGGATTAGTGTGGCCAGTGCCTTATTGATCTTATTTATTCTTTCAAAAAAACCAACTTCTAGTTTCATTGATACATTCTACTGTATCTTTGGTTTCTACCTCATTGATCTCAGCTCTAATCTTGATGATTTCTCTTCTTATGTGTGGAGTTAGTTTGATTTTTTTGTTGATTCTCCAGTTCTTTAAGGTGTAGAGAGACATCTGGTGTATTCTGGATTTTTCAGAATTTTGAGGGAGGCTTGGATGTCTATGTATTTCCCTCTTAGAACCGCCTTTGCTGTATCCCATAGGGTTTGGATCGAAGTGTCTTTATTCTCATTGGTTTCCATTTGTTTCAGTTCTTCTTTGATCTCCTGGTTGATCCAAGCATTCTTAAGCAAGATGGTCTTTAGCTTCCAGGTGTTTGAGTTTCTTCTGTACTTTTCCTTGTGATTAAGCTCCAGTTTCAAAGCATTATGATCTGAGAATATGCAGGGGAAAATCTCAGTCTTTTGATATCAGTTTAGTCCTGATTTATGACCCAGCATGTGGTCTATTCTTGAGAAGGTTTCCTGTGCTCTTGAGAAGAATGAGTATTCTTTTGTTTTAGGGTGGAATGTTCTGAATATATCTATGAGATCCATCTGTTCCAATGTGTCATTCAATGCTCTTGTTTCTTTATTGATTTTCTGCTTCAATGATCTGTCTATTTCTGAGAGAGGCATGTTAAGATCTCCTATGATTAGTGTATTCATATCAATATGACTCTTTATCTTGATTAACAGTTTTCTCTCTGTAATCGGATGCTCCCATATTGGAGGCATAGATATTTACAATTGTTAGATCATCTTGGTGGATTGTCCCTTTAAGAATTCTGTAGTGTCCTTCTGTATCTCTGACTAGAGCCTTTAGTTTAAAATCTAATTTATCTGATATGAGAATCGCTACCCCCCCCCCCCCCCCTTCTTTTTGAGGCCCATTGGCATGAAAGATGCTTCTCCCGTCCCTTCACTTTCAGTCTGGGTGTATCTTTAGGTTCAAAATGGGTCTCTTGTAGAGAACATATGGATGGGTTCTGTCGTTTTATCCAATCTGCAACCCTGTGCTGTTTTATGGGTGCATTTAGGCCATTCGCATTGAGATTGATTATTGATAGATACGTTTTTATTGACTTCGAGTTACCTTTGAAGTCTTTCTTTCTGTAGATTGTCTCTATATTTCTCTTCCATGCTATTCTTAGGATTTTTACTCTTTTATAGAACCCCCCTTATTATTTACTGCAGTGTCGGCTTGGAGGTAGCATAGTCTTTTAAGTCTTGCCGGTCTTGTAAACTCTTTATATCTCCATCCATTCTGAATGTCAGTCTTGATGGATAAAGTATTCTTGGCTGCATGTTCTTCTCATTTAGTGCCCTGAATATATCTTGCCAGCCCTCTCTGGCTTGCCAGGCTTCTGTGGACAGGTCTGATGTTATATTGATGGGCTTTCCTATGTAAGTAAGGAGCCTCTTTGCCCTAGCAGCTTTCAGGAGATTATACCTACAATTATAATTCCTCAATTTGACTATCAGGTGTCGTGTTTTTTTTTTTTTTTTTTTGGAATGTATAATCTTGGGTGGAGACCATTTAGCCTCTAGTACATGAATTCTGGTTCCATTCGCGAGATTGGGGAAATTTTCTTGAAGGACTTGTTCCACTATATCTTCTAGATCTTTCTTTCTTCTCCCCTTCAGGGATTCCAGTAATTCTGAGGTTGGAACGTTTCATGGCATCATTTATTTTCCCTGATTCTGTTTTCGTGATTTCTAAGCTGTTTGTTCCAGGCTTCCTCCTGATCCTTTCTCTCTATCTGTTTGTCCTCCAGATCACTAATTCTATCTTCTGTCGCAGTTACCCTGGCTTTGAGAGAGTTTAGATTAGATTGGAACTCATTGAGAGCATTGTGGACCTCCTCCCTGGTAGCTTTAAGCTCCGCCCTAACATTGTGAACATCATGTCTCATCGCTTTCAGCTTGGCCCTAATCAATTATGTTTGGTCATCCATGCCTTTCTCCAAACTAGCTATTGCCTGGATAATTGTTAACCTGAATTCTCTTTCCAACATATTGTCTATGTTGATAGCCATTAGCTCTAGTGCAGAAGGTCCATCCCCTGTATTTTTCTTCTGTTGGGCATTCCTCCTCCTAGTCATTTTGGTGAGAGATGACTGAACAGATGTAGCTGGATGTATCAACCATGGTGCAGTCAAGGTGCACCCTGGAACACGTCTGAACAATCAGGATTCCCCACCCAAATGAGAGACAAAAGAAAAGAAAAAGGAAAAGAAAAACAAAAAAAGAGATAGAGAGAGAGACAGGAAAGAGAGGGAAGATGAAAGAGAAAGTTCAGCCCAAATGGGCCCCAAGGTAAGATTTATGAAGTAGACAAACAAAAAAGTCTGATAAAAGTATATGACAAGAGAAAAGAATATATATATATATATATATATATATATATATATATATATATAAAAAAAAAAAAAGAACCTAGTCAAAAAGAACCCCACGTGTAAGATTTATATACTATCAGGACAAACACAAAAACACAGAAACACTGGTGGAAGATAAAGATTGGAGAGTGGTTATAAATTCTCAGTGAGTGCGAGGAAGGTTGTTTTAATTCTTCCTGGATGTATCTTGATATCTTTGTTAAAGGACTCAACTTTCCTAAGATAAAGGGGTATTAAAAATTAATTACCTATAGGGGTAGTATTGATTGGGGAAAGGGGACTACTTTGAAGTTTAACTCTATATGAAAAATAGAAGATAAAAATAAAGGAAAAAACTAAACTAAACTAAAATATAAAAAAAAGTAGGAATAAAAAATAGAAATGCAAAATGAAAACATAGGTGTATGTATCAAAAAGTTCAGGTTAGAAAGTTATTATGTAATTTGATGTACTGAACAGCTCGCTGTGATGGTAAATAGGTTAATAAAATTACATATATATATATATATATATATATATATATATATATATATATATAGTAGTGGGAATGAATGAATGAAAAAAAAAAACTTTTCCTATGAAGTAGTGGTTGTACTCTTGTAGTCCTTTTTTATTTTTTTTTTCTCTCTTTTTTTTTTTTTTTCTTTCTTGGTTTGTTTTTCTGGGGGAGGGGCCTGCCACGTGGGTTGACAGTCAGTGATGTTCCCTGAGTTAAGTTCTCCCGCCCCCCTCAAGGTGGTGGTCTCTGAGGAAACAGTTTTTTTTTTTTTTTTTTTCAGACTTTTGTTCTCTGGAGGTTTTTTATGTTTATTCACTTTTTTTTCTCACTTTGACTGCTTTTGATGGTTTTTTTTTGTAGTTTTAGAGGAAAATAAACCACACCCTGATCTCCCTCTCAGAGAGAAGCCTCAGTCTGGCTGCAGAGTCTAAATAAGTTCCCCCATGGGCCACTGGCAGAGCAGGTTTCAAGTCGCTGTCCCTAGGGTACCCAAAGCCAAGGAAGTGGCGGCTGTCTGGGCAGCTCCAGACCGCCAGAGAGGTTCCAAGCAGCAATCACACACTGAGATATTCCTGCTGGCCCGGGCTGGGAGTGCCTGGTCTTTCTGGGTCTAAGAGCACCGGGCTTGCATGCACCAATTTCAGGGGAGGCTGAGGTTCACGCGCAGGTCTCAGGCTCTGAGAACAAGGTGCAGATCCAAGAGCACCAGTTTGGGCCTTCAAGCACCTCTCTCAGGGGAGAGTTTGGTGCAGGCTCTGAAACAATGGCGCATATGAAAGGGCACTGGCTGGGCCTTTATACCTCTCTCAGGGGAGTATGTCAGGCTCTATAGCAGGGCTCACACATTCTGCCATCCAGCGTGGCTCCCATCCCCTCAAGGGAGCCAGAACCCATGCATTCTCAGGTGCGCTGGTGGCTTAGGGACCAACACCTGGTTTCTTGGCTGCACTCTCTCTGGCTCAGCACCAGGGGAGGCTGTCCTGGGACCAGGGACTTAAGCCCCTGTCGCTAGCCATCCCGATTCCCACAATTCCCCCCCCCCCCCCGGAGATTCTTAGCTCTTTTGGAGTGCTTTCCACCAGTCTCCAAGTTAATGCTGGTCCCCAGATGCAGGGCAATCTCGCTCCTATTGGGGTATTACTTTCCAACTGGTCGCCTCTGGTGGCTCCCTCCCCCTTTTGTTTATCTTCTGATATCAGTCCCCCATTCCCACTCCGCGTTACCTGCCCACTGGTGTCTTCTGCCCCTGTAGAGATCCAGACGTGTATAATACTGATGATCAGGCAATTTCATGGGTGATTGGAGTTCTTTGGTAGGTAATCAGCTCACTTTGGGGTACAGGTTGAAAAGCCATCTCCTCCTACTTCCCCACCATCTTGTCGACCTCTCTCTGCTTCAATTTTTTGAAACAGTTTCAGGAGAATAGGTGTTATTTCTTCTTTGAATGTTTCATAGAATTCCCAAATGAATCCATCAGGGCCTGGGTTCTTGTTTTTTGGGAGGTTTTTGATCACCGCTTCAACCTCATTAGTAGATATTGGTCTTCAGATTGTCAGTTTCTTCCTGGTTCAATTTTGGGAGTTTATAGTTTTCCAGGAATGCATCCATTTCATCTAGGTTGCTTAGCTTATTGGCATATAACTATTGATAACTTCTGATAGTTGTTTCTATTTCCTTGGTGTTCATTGTGATCTCTCCCTTTTCATTCATAATTTTATGAATTTGAGCTTTCTCTCTTTTGTTTTGGATTAGTGTGGCCAGTGGTTTATCGATCTTATTGATTCTTTCAAAAAACCAGCTTCTAGTTTCACTGATATGTTCTACTGTATCTCTGGTTTCTACCTCATTGATCTCAGCTCTAATCTTGATTATTTCCCTTCTTGTGTGTGGAGTTGGTTTGTTTTGTTGTTGATTCTCCAGTTCTTTAAGGTGTAAAGACAGCTGCTGTGTTCTGGATTTTTCAGTTTTGTTTTTTGTTTGTTTGTTTGTTTGAGGGATGCTTGGATGGCTATGTATTACCCCCTTAGGACCGCCTTTGCTGTATTCCACAGGTTTTGGATCGAAGTGTCTTCATTCTCATTGGTTTCCATTTGTTTTAGTTCTTCTTTGATCTCCTGGTTGATCCAAGCATTCTTAAGCAAGGTGGTCTTTAGCTTCCAGGTGTTTGAGTTCCTTCTGAACTTTTCCTTGTGATTGAGCTCCAGTTTCAAAGCATTATGATCTGAGGATGTGCAGGGAATAATCTCAGTCTTTTGGTATCGGTTGAGTCCCGTTTTGTGACTCAGTATGTGGTCTATTCTTGAGAAAGCTCCATGTGGACTTGAGAAGAATGAGTATTTTGTTGTTTTAGGGTGGAAATGTTCTGTATATATCTATATATAAGGTCCATCTGGTCCAATGTGTCATTCAATGCTCTTGTTTCTTTATTGATTTTCTGCTTCAATGATCTGTCTATTTCTGAGAGAGGCATGTTAAGATCTCCTATGATTAGTGTATTCATATCAATATGACTCTTTATCTTGATTAACAGTTTTCTTATGTAATTGGCTGCTCCCATATTGGGAGCATAGATATTTACAATTGTTTGATCATCTTGATGGATAGTCCCTTTAAGGATTATGTAGTGTCCTTCTGTATCTCTGACTACAGCCTTTAGTTTAAAATCTAACTTATCTGATATGAGAATCGCTACCCCCCCCCTTCCGCCTTCTTTTGAGGCCCATTGGCATGAAAGATGCTTCTCCGTCCCTTCACTTTCAGTCTGGGTGTATCTTTAGGTTCAAAATGGGTCTCTTGTAGACAACATATGGATGGGTCCTGTCATTTAATCCAGTCTGCAACCCTGTGCCATTTTATGTGCACATTTAGGCCATTCACATTTAGGATGATTATTGATAGATACGTTTTTATTGACATCGTGTTACATTCGAAGTCTTTCTTTCTGTAGATGGTCTCTATATTTCTGTTCATACTACTCTGGGGTTTTTTCCTCCTCTTTTATAGAACCCCCTTAATATTTCCTGCAGTGTCGGCTTGGTGGTTGCATAGTCTTTTAAGTCTTGCGGATCTTGGAAACTCTTTATCTCTCCATCCATTTTGAATGTCAGTCTTGCTGGGTAAAGTATTCTTGGCTGCATGTTCTTCTCATTCAATGCCCTGAATATATCTTGCCAGCCCTCTCTGGCTTGCCAGGTGTCTGTTTAGAGGTCTGACATTATTCTGATGGGCTTTCCTCTGTACGTAAGGATCTTCTTTGTCCTAGCTACTTTCAAGAGGTTCTGCCTACAATTATATTTCTTCATTCTTACTACTAGGTGTCTCTAGGACTTTTGAGAATCTGTAATCTTGGGGGGAAACCGTTCGGCCTCTAGTACAGGAATGCTGGTTCCATTCACGAGATTTGGAAAATTTTCATGAAAACTTGTCCACTATATCTTCTAAAGTTCTTTCTTTTCTCCTCTCCTTCAGGGATTCTAATAATTCTGACGTTGGAACATTTCATGGCATCATTTATTTCCGTGATTCTGTTTTTTCATGGCTCTAAGCTGTTTGTTTAAGGCTTCCTCCTGATACTTTTTCTCTATCTGTTCATTCTCCAGATCACTAATTCTATCCTCTGTCTCAGTTACTCTAGCTTTGAGAGAATTTAGATTAGAGTGGAACTCATTGAGAGCATTGTGAAGCTCATCCCTGGTAGTTTTCAGCTCTTCCCTAATATCGAAAACGTGATCCCTGGTCGTTTTAAACTTCGGCTCTAATCAATTCCTTTTGGTCACTCATGGCTTTCTCCAACCTAGCTATTGCTTGGATAATTGTTAGCCTGAATTCTCTTTCTGACACATTGTCTATGTTTATAGCCATTAGCTCTGTTGCAGAAGGTCCATTTTTTGTATTTTTCTTCAGTTGGGCATTCCTCCTCCTAGTCATTTTGGTGAGAGATGGCTGAATGGGTGTAGCTGGATGTATCGACAGTGGTGCAGTCAAGGTGCACCCTGGAATGCTTCTGATCAATCAGAGTTACCCACCCAAATGAGAGGAAAAAGAAAAGGAAAAGAAAAAAAGAGAGAGGGAGAGAGACAAGAATGAAAGGTGAGATAAAAGAGAAGGTTCAGCCCAAATGGGTTCCAAGGTAAGATTTATGAAGTTTACAAACAAAAACAGACAAACAAAAAGACTGATAAAAGTATATGAGAAGAGAAAAAAAAAATATATATATATATATTTGCATATATATATGCAAATAAAGGAATAACCTCATCAGAATGAACCCCGAGTGTAAGATTTATATACTATCAGGAGAAACACAAAAACACAGAAGTAGGGGCGCCTGGGTGGCTCAGTGAGTTAAGCCGCTGCCTTCGGCTCAGGTCATGATCTCAGGGTCCTGGGATCGAGTCCCGCATAGGGCTCTCTGCTCAGCAGGGAGCCTGCTTCCTCCTCTCTCTCTCTCTCTGCTGCCTCTCTGCCTACTTGTGATATCTCTCTGTCAAATATATAAATAAAAAAAAAACACGAAATACTGGTGGAAGAAAAAGATTGTAGAGTGCTGTAAATTTTCAGTGTGGGTGAGGAAGGTTTTATTTATTATTTTTTTTTTTTGGTGTTGTTTTTTTCCGGATGTATCTTGATAGATTTGTTAAAGACTCCACTTTCCTAAGATAAAGGGGGATTAGGAATTGTTTTACCTATAGGGGTGGCATTGATTGGGGAAAGGGGATTGCCTTGAAGTTTAATTCTATATGAATATTAGAAAATTAAAATTAAAAAAAGGAATAAACTAGACTAAACTAAACTAAAATTAAAAAAAATAAATTTAAAAAACAGAAATGCAAAAGGAAAACACAGGTGTATGTATCAAAAAGTTCAGGTTAGAAGGTTATTATGGAATTTGATGTACTGGACATCTCACTGTGATGGTAAATAGGTTAAAAAATTTTCTATATAATAATAAAAAATTATCTTTAAAAAAATGAGCCAGGATAGTGGGAACAAATTAATAATAAAAATTGTCCTATGAAGTAGTGGTGGTTGTTCTCTTGTTGTCTTTTTTTTTTCCTTTCCCAGTTGGTTTCCTGGGGGAGGGGCCTGCCACGTGGGTTTTCAGTCAATGATGTTCTGAGTTAAGTCCTCCCACTCCCCTCAAGGGGGTGGGCTCTTAGGAAACTGTTTTTTCAGGCTTTTGTTCTCTGGAGGTTTTTATATTTGTTCACTTTTGTTTTTCTCTCTTTTCTTGAGGGATTTTGATGGTTTTTGTAGGTTTAGAGGAAAGCAAACTGTACCCTGACCTCCGTCTCAGAGAGAAGCCTCAATCTGGCTGCAGAGCCCAAATAAATCCCCCCTTCAACACTGGCAGAGCAGGTTCCCAGTCGCGGTCCCTGGGGACTCAAGATTTTTTGCTTGTACCCAAAACCACAGCAGTGGCGGCTGTCTGGGCAGCTCCAGACTGCCAGAGAAGTTCCAAGCAGCAATCGCACACTGAGATTTTCCCACTGGCACAAGCTGGGAGTGCCTGGTCTTTCCAGGTCCAAGAGCACCAGGCTGGTGCCTGTGCCATCTCTGTCTGGGGAGGGCACAGGGCATGACTCGGACTCTGATGGCATGGCAGGGCACTTGCATGGGGACTGCAAAAAGGCTGTGCTTCTGTTGGCTGGCGAGGCTCCCAGCCCCTCATGGGAGCTGGGCACCACACACTCTCAGGCGAGCTTGCTGGTGGTTCAGGGACCAAGACCTGGTTTCTCTGCCGCACTCTTTCTGGCTCTGCACCAGGGGTGGCTGTCCTGGGTCTGGGGACTTAAGGCCCTGACCCTAACACCCTGATTCCTGCAATTTCTCCCCAGTGATCCTTTGCTCTTCTTGAGTGCTTTCTACCATACTTCTGAGATAATGCTGGTCCCCAGACGCAGGGCACTCTCTTATTGGGATATTACTTTCCAGTGGGTCACCTCTGGTAGCACCCTCCCCCTTTTGTTTATCTTCCAATATCAGTCCGACTTTCCCACTCCGCTTTACCTGCCCACTGGCGTCTTCTGCTCCGGTAGAGATCCAGACGTGTATAATTCGGGTCTCAGGCTGATTTTGTCGGTGAGTGGAGTTCAACAGAAGTAATCAGCTCACTTTAGGGTCCAGGTTGAAAGGGAGCCGCCTCCTACTTCTCCGCCATCTTGTCTCCAGTATAAACATTTTAACAATGTTTTTTTTTTTTTAATAAATTAATTTCTTTATTTTCAGAAAAACAGTATTCATTATTTTTTTCACCAACCCAGTGCTCCATGCAATCTGTGCCCTCTATAATACCCACCACCTGGTACCCCAAGCTCCCACCCCCCCTCCACTTCAAACCGCTCAGTTGTTTTTTAGAGTCCATAGTCTCATGATTCACCTCCCCTTCCAATTCCCCCCAACTCCCTTCTCCTCTCTAAGACCCCTTGTCCTCCATGATATTTGTTATGCTGCACAAATAAGTGAAACCATATGATAATTGACTCTCTCTGCCTTTCTTCATTCAGCATAATCTCTTCCAGTCCCGTCCATGCTGCTACAAAAGTTGGGTATTCATCCTTTCTAATGGAGGCATAATACTCCATAGTGTATATGGACCACATCTTCCTTATCCATTCGTCCGTTGAAGGACAAATTCGTTCTTTCATAGTTTGGCGACCGTGGCCTTTGCTGCTATAAACATTAGGGTACAGATGGCCCTTCTTTTCACGACATCTGTATCTTTGGGGTAAATACCCAGGAGTGCAATTGCAGGGTCATAGGGAAGTTCTATTTTTAATTTCTTGAGGAATCTCCACACTGTTCTCCAAAGAGGCTGCACCAACTTGCATTCCCACCAACAGTGTAAAATGGTTCCCCTTTCTCCACATCCTCTCCAAGACATGTTGTTTCTTGTTTTGTTAATTTTGGCCATTCTAACTGGTGTAAGGTGATATCTCAATGTGGTTTTAATTTGAATCACCCTGAGGGCTAGTGATGATGTACATTTTTTCATGTGTCTGATTGCCATTTGTATGTCTTCATTGGAGAATTGTCTGTTCATATCTTCTGCCCATTTTTTTGATATGCTTGCCTATTTCCTATGTGTTGAGTTTGAGGAGTTCATTATAGATCCTGGATGTCAACCTTTTGTCTGTACTGTCATTTGCAAATATCTTATCACATTCCGTGGGTTGCATCTTTGTTTTTTTGACTCTTTCCTTTGCTGTGCAGAAGCTTTTGATTTTGATGAAGTCCCAAAAGTTTATTTTGGCTTTTGTTTCCTTTGCCTTTGGAGACATATCTTGAAAGAAGTTGCTGTGGCTGATATAGAAGAGATTACTGCCTATGTTCTCCTCTAGGGTTCTGATGGATTCCTGTCTTACGTTGAGGTCTTTTATCCATTTTAACAATGTTTATTCTTCTGATCCATGAGCATGGAATGGTCTTCTGTCTTTTTTTTTTTCTTCAATTTTTTTCATGAGTGTTCTGTAGTTCCTCGAGAAAAATCCTTTACTTCTTTGGGATGGTTTATTCCCAGGTATCTTATGGTTTCAGTGCTGTAGTAAATGGAATTGATTCTCTAATGTCCCTTTCTGTATTTTCATTGATAATGTAGAAGAAAGCCACTGATTTCTGTACAATGATTTTTTTTTAAACTTTATTTATTTGACAGACAGAGATCACAAGTAGGCAGAGAGGCAGGTATAAAGAGAGAGAGGAGGAAGCAGGCTCTCCGCGGAGCGGACAGCCCGATGCAGGACTCGATCCCAGGACCCTGGGATCATGACCTGAGCCGAAGGAAGAGGCTTTAACCCACTGAGCCACCCAGGCACCCCTGTAAAATGATTTTGTATCCTGCCACATTATTTAGTTGCTGTATGAGTTCTGGTAGTTTGGAGGTGGGGTGTTTTGGGTTTTCCATATAAAGTATGTCATCTGTGAGGAGAGAGTGTTTGACTTCTTCATTACCAATTTGGATACCTTTTATTTCTCTTTGTTGTCTGATTGCTGTTGCTAGGATTTCAAATAGTTTGTAGAACAAGAGTGGTGAGAGTGGGCATCCTTGTCATGTTCCTGATCTCAAAGGGAAGCCTGTCAGCTTTTACCCATCGAGGATGATATTCACTGTGGGTTTTTCATAGAAACATTTTATGAAGTTGACTAATGTTCCCTCTATCCCTATACTTTGAAACATTTTATTCAGGACCGGATGCTGGATTTTGTCTAATGCTTTTTCTTCATCAATGGAGAGGACCATGTGGTTCTCCTCTCTACACTTCATAATTTGTTCTATGACATTGATTGATTTGTGAATGCTGAACCATCCTTGCAACCCAGGGATAGATCCCACCTGGTCATGGTGGATCATCTTTTGAATGTACTGTTGGATCCTGTGAGCTAGGATCTTGTTGAGAATCTTAGTATCCATATTCATCAGTGATATTGGTCTGAAATTCTCCCTTTTGGTGAGGTCTTTGCCTGGTTTGTGGAGCAGGGTAATGCTTCCTTCATAAAAAGGGTCTGGAAGTTTTCTTTCTGCTTAATTTTTGGAACGAGCTTCAGGAGAAGACATGTTATTTCTTCTATGAAAGTCTGGTAGATTTCTCCTGTGAATCCATCAAGTCCTGGGCTCTTGTTTATTGGGAGGTTTTTGATCACTGCTTCAATCTGGTTACTGGGTAAAAAGTCTATTCATGTTGTGAATTCCTTCCCGGTTCAATTTTGGGATTATACTTTTCTAAAAATGCATCCATTTCACAAAGGTTGCTTAGCATATTGGCATACAACTGTTTAATTTTTTTAATTATTTTCAGTGTAACCGTATTCTATGTTTTTTAGCACAACACCCAGTGTTCCATGCACTCCATACCTCATTGTTTTGTTGACTGTTTCCTTTGCTGTGTAGAAGCTTTTGATCTTTATGAAGTCCCAAACGTTCATCTTCACTTTTTTTTTTTCCTTTGCCTTTGGAGACATATTTTGAAAGAAGTTGCTATGGCCAATGTTGAAGAGGTTTCTGCCTATGTTCTCCTCCAAGATTCTGATGGATTCCTGCCTCAGGTTGAGGTCTTTTATCCATTCCGAGTTTCTCTTTGTGTATGGTGTCAGAGAATGGTCGAGTTTCATTCATCTACACAAAGCTGTCCCAATTTTCTCAGCGGCATTTATTGAAAAGACTTTTTTTTTTTCCTTGTATATTTTTTCCTGCTTTCTTGAAAATTATTTGACTATAGATTGATGGTCCATATCTGAGCTCTCTACTCTGTTACACTGGTCTAATGGCCTGTTTTTTATGCCAGTCCCCTGCTGTCTTGGTGATCACAGCTTTGTAGTAACCCTTGAAACCAGGCAACAGGGTGCACCCAGTTTTGTTCTTTTCTTTTTGGCATTTTTTTCTTAGCAATACGGGATCTCCTCTGATTCCACACCAATTTTAGGCTTGTGTTTGCTCCAGCTCTTTGAAAAATACCGGAGGAATTTTGATCAGAATGGCATTAAAAGGATAGATTTCTCTAGGCTGTATAGACTTTTTAAGACTGTTTATTCTTCTGATCCATGAGCATGGAATGGTCTTCCATCTTTATGGTTTTCTTCCATTTATTTCATGAGTGTTCTGTAGTTCCCTGAATATAGATTGCTTATCCCTTTGGTTTGGTTTATTCCCAGGTATCTTATGGTTTTGGAGCTGTAGTAAATGGAATTGATTCTCCCTTTCTGTATTTTTATTGTTAAAGGATAAGAAAACCACTGATTTTTGTACAAAGATTTTGTATCCTCCCGCATTATTGAAGTGCTGTATGAGTTCTAGTAGTTTTGGGGTGGAGTCTTTTGGGTTTTCCATATAAAGTATGTCATCTATGAAGAGAGAGTTTGACTTCTTCATTGCCAATTTGGATACATTTTATTTCTCCTTGTTGTCTGATTGCTGTTGCTAGGACTTCAAATACTATGTTGAATAAGAGTGGAGAGAGTGGGCATCCCTGTCATGATTCTGATCTCTAAGGGAAGGCTGTCAGCTTTTACCCATTGAGGATGGTATTCACTGTGGTGTTTTCATAGATACCCTTAAGGAAGCTGATGAAGGTTCCCTCTATCCCTACTTTGAAGTGTTTTATTCAGGAACAAAAGCCGGATTTTCTCAAATGTGTTCTTTTCACCAATTGAGATGACCATGTGGTTTTTCTGTCTTCGCTTATTAATTTGTTTATGACATTGATTGATTTGGGAATGTTGAACCATCCTTGCAACCCAGGGATAGATCCCACCTGGTCATGGTGGATCATCTTTTGAATATACTGTTGGATCCTATGAGCTTGCATATTGTTGAGAATCTTAGTATCCATATTCATCAGTGATATTTGTCTGAAATTCTCCTTTTTGGTGAGGTCTTTTCCTGGTTTGGGGATCAGGGTAATGCTGGCTACATAAGAAGAGTCTGGAAGTTTTCTTCTGCTTCCATTTTTGGAAAGATCTTCAGGTGAATAGGTGTTATTTCTACTCTGAAAGTTTGGTAGAGATGCCCCCAGGGAAGCTGTCTGTTCCTGAGCTCTTGTTTTTTGGGAGGTTTTTGATCACTACTTCAATCTCGTTACTGGATAATGGTCTATTCAGGTTCTACATTGCTTACTGGTTCAATTTTGGAATTTTATACTTTCCTAGGAATGCAGCCATTTCACCTAGGTTGCTTAGCATATTAGCATACAACTGGTTTTTTTTTTTTTTTTTTTTTTAATTTTCTTTTAAGTGTAAAATTATTCTTTGTTTTTTCCACCACGGTTAGTGATCTATGTAATCCCTGCCCTCTCTCTTATACATACCAATAGCTTCTGCCAACCTCTCACTCCCCGCTCTTTCAAAGCTCTCATATTCTTTTTCAGAGTCCATAGTCTGATAGTATCATAGTATTATAGAGGGCATGGATTGCATGAAGCACTGGGCGTGGTGAAAAAATAATGGAATACTTTTTTTCTGAGAAAATAAATTAATTTAATTAAAAAAAAAAGATATGTCTCCAAAGGCAAAGGAAACAAAGCGAAAATGAACTTTGGAAATTCATCAAAATCAAAAGCTTCTGCACAGCAAAGGAAAAACATTCATGAAAACAATGGTAAACGATGGAATGGGAGAAGATAATTTTTCAAACCATTTTTTAACTGGATTATTTGTATTTCGGGGTGTTAAATTGTAGCCATTCCACATATTTTGGACACTATCCCCATACTGCGTAGGGTTTTTTTTTTTTTTTAATAAATATTTTCTCCCTTTCAGTATGTTGTCTTTTTTTTTTAATTAAATATATTTATTTTTCAGCATAACAGTATTCATTATTTTTTTTTTTTTACCACACCAGTGCTCCATGCAGTCCGTGCCCTCTACAGTACCTACCACCTGGTACCCCAACCTCCCACACCCTTATTACTTCTTCCTTGCTCTTCTGCTGTGTGGAAAACTTTATTGTGTTACAGTCCCAGTTGTTTATTTTTGCCTTTATTTCCTTGCCTCAGGAGACAGTCTAGAAAATGTTTGCTTTGGTCCATGTCAGGAAGTTACGGTCTGTGCCCTCTTTGATTTTTATGGTTTCCAGTCTCCCACTGAGGCCTTGAAACTGTTTTGAACTTCTATGTCTGTTTGGCATAAGGAAGCAGAGTAATTGCATTCTTCTGTGCATAGCTGTCCAGTTTTCCCAACACTATAGAGACTGTTCTTTTCCTTTCTATATTCTTGCCTGCTCTGTGGAAGACTAATAGGCCACAGAGTTGCGGGTTTATATCTGAGCTTCTATCCTGTTCCCTAGGTCACTGTGTGTATTTTTGTGCCAGTGCCATAGTTTGGATGACCACAGCTATGTAGTATGACTTGAAATCTGGAATTGTGATTCCTCCAGCATTGTTTTTCTTCTCAACATTGCATTGTCTGTTCAGTATCTTTGGTGGTTCCATACAAATTTTTAGGAGTGTTTGCTTGACTTCTTTTTGTTTAACTTAATTCAATGAGCCAACTTATAGGACACCATTAGTGTTATAGGACACTATAACACTTATAGGACAACTTATAGGACACCAACTTATAGGACACCTGTAGTGTTCAATAATAGATCAAATGTGTATACTTCCCAGTGATCATTGCATCATGGGTCCTCTTTAAGGCCTACCACCCAGTTGCCCCATCCCCCACGCCACTGCCCTCCAGGAATCCTGAGTTCGTTTCTGTAATGAAGTGTCTCTCATGGTTTTTCTCCCTCTCTGACGACTTCACATTCAGTTCCCCCCTTCCCCTCTGATGCTCTGTGTTGTTTCTTCTATTTTACATAGGTGAACCCATGTGACGCTTGCTTTTCTCTGATAGCCTTATTTCACTCAGCGTAATACCCACCAGTTCCTTCCAGGTGGATGCGATGGTTAGTCTTCATCCTCTATGATGGATGAATAGTATTCTGTTGTAGATATGAACCACATCTTCTTTATCCATTCATCTGTCCATGGACATCAGCGCTCTGTCCATAGTTTGGCTAGAGTGGATAATGCTATAATGAACACTGGGGGGGGGGATGCCACTATTTTTCACTCAATCTGTATTTTCTTTCGATTTTATTTATTGACTTGACGGAGATAGAGAGAGATCACAAGCAGGCAGAGAGGCAGGCAGAGGGAGGGGGGAAGCAGGCTCCCTTCTGAGCAGACAGCCTGATGTGGATCTTGATCCCAGGACCCTGAGATCCTGGAGGCTTGACCCACTGAGCCACCCAGATGCCCCAAAATCTGTATCTTTGGGTTAAATACCAAGCAGTGCAATTGCTGTGTTGTCTATTTTTAAGTTTGGGAAGAAACTCGATAACATGTGGCAGAGTGGTTGTACGAGGGTGCATTGCCACCAGCAGTGTAAGAGTGTTCCCCTCTAACCATGTCCTCGCTAGCATTTGTTTTCCATGCCTTGATCATTTTAGACATGCCAGCTGATGTGAGGTGGTATCTCACTGTGGTTTTGATTTGTATTTTCCTGATGGCTATTGCTGTAGAACACTTTTTTTTGTGTGTGTCTCTTGGTCACTTGTATGGCCTCTTAGTAAAAAGGTATGTTTGTGTTTTTTTCCTATGTCTTCAGCTAGATTAGGGGTAGTCCCAGGATCATGGAAGGTTTGATCTGCTTAGGTATGGAGACCTTCAGAGACATCTGAATTGAAGGCCAGAGTTAAGGAGAGTATCAGGCCCAGGCTCTGTGTTCAGTCTGGTATGAAAATATAAATAAGCAGGGAGTGGTTCAATATGTCATTCAGATTTCTCCTGCTCTAAGTCCTTTCTGCAGTTCCAAAGGGCATGATTTCTGACTTTGTTGTAGGATGAGACTGTGCTTCGCTCAGGTGTCCCCATTCCCTGGGATTTGGAGTCAGGCCTCTGGGTATGGTCCTTTAGGAACCAAACCTAGGGTTAGGATTGGGGCCTAGGATCATGGCAGGTTTAACCTTCCAGCTGTGTGACAAGACTCCCAGAGGGCTGAGTTGAGGGTGTGGTTTGTGTCCAACAGGCCATGGAATGTGGGGGTGGCCTCAGGTGGCCATGAAGATTTCTCCTGCTCTGAATCATTTTCGGGGTTCCAATTGCCATGGTTTCCTTCTGGGAGGCAGGCGGATTCCTCTGAAATTTTTCAGTTTTCCCCAGTCCCTGGGACTGTGGCGCCAGCCAGGTCTCTGAGGAAATACCCCTGGTAGACCACCCGAGGGTCAGGGTTGGGTTCAGGATTTAGGGTCATGGGTTAGGGTTAGGGTTCAGGGGTTTTTAGGGTTAATATGTTTGACTTTAACACAAGATGCCCATGCTTAAATAAGACATTTCTGAGAGTATTTTACATTGAGTAAATTTAGCATGTAACCCAAATAGTTATGGAGAAGAACGGAATGTTCCAAAGCAACACTTAAGACAATATTTCCTGACATTTATGTTTTATCATCAAAATAATTAAAATTGAATTGCTCTGTGACTCTTCTCACAGATGAATTTGCTGGCGCTGTCTTTCCGGTCTTGGCCAAAAGCATCTTCTCATTGGGCTTCCTTAATGGGCGTCTCTGAATGGAATGGTTCTCTTAGCTCTTAGCCTGCATTCCTTCCTATTGTTGGTTTATTGATTATATCCTACACTCATTGGAAGCTCCCAGGTGGGACTAGAGCTATACATTTGCACTAAGTAGATACTGCATACATACTTACTAATTCAACAAGTATGGTTTTCTTTTTAATCAAAAATATCCATGTTTTATCAATGATTTTTTTAACCATTTCAGAATATATTTGGAGAAAGCTATTGCTCCATGACTATACATCGGTCAAGGCTGTGGCTTCATTATGTTCTGTGTCATGCTTCCATGAGCTGACCAGAATGCTCATGACGCATGTATGAAGCTCAACTTCAAACCTTAGGGGTGATTTCAGTGAAACCACTGGGAGGTGTTTGGAGGGCTTACACTGCTGAACACCACATATCATGAAGGGCCAGATGGGACATGAGCAAACTTTCTTTCCCCAGCTTTTACATTTTCCTCCACCTTCTGTCAGCATGTTGCTTTCCCACCAACTGTATCTTTGCAGACAAACTCTGAGATGGTCTATGGCTTGGGACTCCAATGACATCACAGAGTCTCATTAGAACCTGTGTCAGAGGTTTCTGTGGCACTGACATGACCCTTGTTCCCAGAATAGGTCCCATGAAGAGTCCCAAGAGAATCATGGTGTGGGTGTCATGGGGTGATGAGTCCAGCAAAGATATATAGGTGATTGCATCTCTAGCTGAAACCGCTCTGGGGGAACCTGCTGGAGGCCATCTCCAGGCTCAGTCTGGCTCTTTCACTGATTTCCCTTATGACCTAGGAGAGTCATTTTATCGGAGTTTGAGGATCATCATTTCTTTTTTTTTTTTTTTAGATTTTTTTACTAATTAGTTAGAGATTGAAACAGAGTGATCACAGGCAGATAGAATGGCAGGCAGAGGCAGAGGGAGAATCAGGCTCCTTGTCGAACAAGTAGCCCAATGTGGGACTCGATCCCTGATGCTGGGAAGGCAGCGACTTAAACAACTGAACCACCTAGGCATCCCTAGACTCATCATTTCTAAAATGAGGAAATGAATTTAGATGAATTGATTCATGCAAGACAATTGGATGAACTCCTAGGAAGTTCTGGGCAGTCCTCAAGGTGGATTCTCTCTCAGGAGTTCTGACTCCCATCGTCCCCACTCCTATTAATTTCCCCCTTTTGACACAATGGCTACTCCTTGTAAATTTCCCAGGGTGACACTGGACTAGCAAGTGTCTTCAGGGTGTGTCCCCATACCATCCGAAGTGGTTGAGAGGCCATGAGCCATTGTGATCCAAAACCCAGGTTTTGGCTGTGCTGCCTTACTTGCACAAAAACAGCAGTGCCTGCGTCAGGCCTTCACTGTGCCATCTGGGTTGGCTTAGTGAGGACCTAGCCCTGGACACTAGCCCCATGACACTGTGAGGGCACTCAGAATCCACAGTTCAGTCATGCAAAGCAACAAGTGATTCTACATCAGGATAAATGATGCAAGGTTTAGTTTTAGAGCAACTATGATAAAATTAGATTTAAATGACAGAACAGAAAGTAGTTCAACTGTACTCTGTATTATGGCCGTGATGGGAAAAGTGAACGATGGAGTCAAAAAGGGGCATGGGAGTTCCAAGAAGCAGGCTGGGGTCGTCCAGGGATAGGGGGTGTCTCGCAGAGGAAGGGACCAGGAGGCTTGTCATGGGTTCCAACAGTGCAGCCTCAGGGTGTGCGCGCGGGCCTGACCCACGATCCCCAGGGGCACTGGGGGCAGTCTAGCTCCAGAAGAACTACAGAAATGCAAACTGGCCTGTGCAGAGCCTTTCTGGTCTGTCTTCTTGGTTCCTGGGTGTGGCTCTTTCTCTGCTTCTGGAGGCTGTTGATTGTCCTTAGATGACTAAGGGGCTTTTAATAAAATATAGTCACCAAAGCACTGAGCACATTCCCTGTCCCCAGAAATAGTTCACTAAACATAAATATTGTTTCATCTTAGCTGAGGACCAGGAGCTGGTGCTATATAGGTCCTCAGGAGGTGGCATCTGTTGCCCACTGGCCATCACCCCATGACACCCACAAAAGCTCAGCCCATCCTCTGCTCTGCTCAAGGGCAGCAGACAGATGGACCAGATGCAGGTGGGATTCCCTCCAGGCAGGCATGGCTTGCTTCCGACAGGTAGAGAAGTGGGCCAGTTCACATGCTCAAGATGTGTATTCTTTTGTTTCCTTGGTGTCTGCCTCCCCTGTCCATCATGTTGGTCATGAAGATTTAGCTCCTGGGAGAACTTGGGTTTTCAGATTTCTGTTGACATGTAGAAGTGTAGATCTGAGTTTCCTTTGTTTCCTGTGCTTGTGTTGGAGATGAAGGCGGGAAAAGTCATCATACTCTGAAAGTAGAGAATGAAATATCCAGTGTGCTCTGACCCCCACCCCTCAGGCTTGAAAGCCACAGTCAACTACATACTTCATGTTCTACACAATCAGCTTTAGGGTCTCCCAAACACATGTGACATGAAATCGTACTGAAAGATGATTCCCGAACTTTTGCCTTGCAGTTTAGGGAGAGATTAGGGACACTGCCCCTCGCCTGCACTGTTTTTTCTGGTATGGCAAATGCCCAGTCACACTGCCACATGTAGCAGCCCAAGGGCACAGCTGCCACACCCTCCCGGAGAACTCCCGGTCCTCCTGACCTCCATTGTGGCCAACCCAGCACACCCACAGTCCTCCTGAGTGTCCCATGTCATGGTACATGTCACACAAGGCTTTCGGTTTTTGTCTCTCGGTCTGTCCTTCATGCTTGGAGTAGTAGATTTCTCTCCCAGGTGCCTGGCTGGATGGCAGGCCCATTAATTATTTCAGAATCTTTTGTCCTGGAACAGCAGGTGTCCCTTAAATCCGGACGGGCAGGGGGAAACTCTGTCCCTCTGTGTGACCCCTAGCTCAGAGGGATCTAGTGTCCAGGACAAGGGATTTGGGAGTCCTCCCAGATGAAGTTTGTTCTGTGAAGGTGGCTTCCTTCCAGGATCATTATGGAACCACATGGCATGGCCATTCTGGGAGACAAAAAGTATGCTTCTGTATTGTATTCTCTTTGTACGCTGTAGCTACCAGAGAGGATACTTGTGGGAAAGGATACTGGGGATGAAAGTCTGAAAACCCAAGCTAGGGTTAGGGTTAGGGTTAGGGCTAGGGCATGGCATGACCAACCTATAGAGCTTGAAGTACCTGAAGTTAGGGGGGAGTTTCATGTGGTCACTCAAGCTGTAGTTTATATCCACGGGGGCCGCTGAATGTGGGGGTAGCCTCATGGGTCCATGGTTTTTTTTTTTTTTTCCACTGTAGGGTTTTTGCACATGTCAAAATACCAAGGTTTCATTCTGGGAGTCAGGAGGACTCCTAGTTTATGGCTCATGGGCCCCCTCCATATGGAGGCATTCAAGAGCAGGGGTCTGGGTATGGATGCCTGAAAACCAAATCTTGGGTTAAGATTAGGGCCTAGGTACATGCAAACCTGATCTGCAAGCTCTGCAGTGAGCTCCCCAGGGGACTGAATTGAAAAGGGGGCTCAGGCTGAGGGTCACAATATGGGTTTATGTCCAGGTCAGACTCCGAAGTGTGTGTGGCCTCAGGGACCATAAAGGTTTCTCCTACTCTGAGGGTTTTACACAGCTCCAAATTACAAGATTTCCTCCTGGGGGGCATGGGTCAGGACGAGTTGTGTTTTGTGGCTCAGAGGTCCTCCACATGGAGGGATTCTAGACCAGGTCTCCGGGGACAGATGTCTGAAAACCCAAGCTAGGATTAGGATTAGGGCCGAGGCACATGCCAAATCCAAACTGCTGGCTCTGGGGCCAGCTACCTGTGTGGATGACTATTGGTTGGGGCTGTACCAGAATGTATTAGGTCCAATGCTGGCTTCCACAAATGGGGGTGGCCTCGGCAGCCATGCAGGTTTCTCCTAATCTGTGCACTTGTGCAGCTCTATAGAACACAGTTTTCTCTGGAGGGCAGGCAGAGTCCCTTGGTTTGGCTCTGGAGTCCCCAATTCTGGAGGGCTTGTGGGGCATGACTCTGGGGATGGAAGTTGGAAAATGCAAGCTAGGGTTTGGGTTGGGGCCTAAGGCATGGCAGACCTGATCTTCAAACTCTGAGGCGAGCTCCTTGGGATCTGAATATAGAGGACTAGTCAGGCGGTCGATCAGGCTGGAATTTGTATCCATGAGGGTTTCAAAATGTGGGGCTTGCCTCATGGAGCCATAGATGTTTCTCCCGCTCTGGCGGTTTTTTAAGCTGGGACAAAGAGCAAGGTATCCTTCTAGAGAACAGTAGGAGTCCCATTTTATGGCTCAGGGGTTCTCCGTATGGAAGGATTGGAGACTAGGCCTATGAGTATGGATGCCTGAAAGCCAATTTAGACCTACGATTAGGGCCTAGCGGCATGCCAGGTCCAATCTGCTGGCTCTGTTGCAAGCTACCCAGGGGGCTGAATTGAAAATGGTGCCCAGGCTCAGGGTCACAATATGGATTTGTGTCCAATGTGGCCTCTGAACTAGGGGACAACCTCAGGGGCCATGCATGTTTCTCCTAATCTGGGCTTTTTTTGCAGCTCCATAGGACATAGTTTCCTTTTGGATGGCAGACAGAATCTTGTGGTGCGGCTCCAGAGTCCCCATTCTTAAGGCCTTGTGGGCCAAGAGTTTTGAGACAGAAGTCTGAAAACCCAAACTAGGGTTTGAGTTACAGCCTAGGGCATGACTCTCTGATCTGCAGATTCTGAGGCAAACTCCCGGGGATCTGATGTAGGGGCAAGTGTGAGGTTGGCGTTTGTGTCTATGAGGTCTGCTGAATGTTGGGGGTGGCCTCATGGGGCCATAGAGTTTTCTCCTGCTCTGGGTTTTATGTTCACTTGCAAAAAGCAAGGTTCCTTCTGGTGTACAGGAGTCCTGTTTTATGGTTCAGGTGTGTGCCATATGGAGGGATATGAGGAGGGCTCTGGGTATGGATGCCTGAATCCCCAATCTAGGTTTAGGATTAAGGTCTAGGGGCATTGCAGGTCCTATCTGCTGGCTCTGGGACCAGCTACCTGGGTGACTGACTGGAGGTCAGGGCTCAAGGTAAATGTCAGAATGTGTTTTACTGTCGAGGGATGGCCTCCTTAAATGGGGTTAGAATCAGGAGCATTCAGGTTTCTCCTAAACTGGGATTCTGTGCAGTTCCATATGGCATGGTTTCCTTCTGGAGGGCAGGCAGAGTCCTGTGGTGTGGCTCCAGAGATCCCAAACTAGAGTGATTGTGGTTCAGGACTCTGGGGACGGAAGTTTGAAACCCAAGCTAAGTTTATAATTAGGGCCTAGGACATTGCAGGCCGAATCTGCAAAAGCTGAGGCGAGGTCCCAGAATTTCAAATAGGGCAAGTGTCAAGCAGTTGCTCAGGCTGAAATTTATTTCTATGAGAGCTGAAAAATGTGAGGGTGGTCTCATAGGGCCATTGAGGTTTCTCCTACTCTAGAGGGTTTTGTGCAGCTGCAAAGAGGAAGCACTCCTTCTGGGGTACAGGCAAAGTCCTCTTTTATGGCTCAGGGGTTCCCCCTATGGAGGGATTTGAGAGCAGGGCTCTGGATATAGATGCTGGAAAATCCAACCTAGGGTTAGGATTAAGGCATAGGGACATGGCAGGCCTGATCTGTTGGTTCTGTAGCAAGCTAACCAGGGTTTGGGGCCCTGAGTTGAGAATGGGGCTCAGGCTGAGGGTCACAATGCGGGTATGTGTCCAGTACGGCCTCTGAATGTGAAGGTCGCCTCAGGGTCATGCAGGATTCCTCTATTCTGAGGGATTTACATGGCTTTAATAGCAAGGTTTCCTTCTGTGGGGGCAGGAGGAGTTCTGTTTTGTGGCCCATGGGCCGCCTGTATGGAGGGAATTGAGACCAGGCCTCTATGGATAGATGCCTGATAACCAAAGGTAGGGTTAGGATTAGGCCGAAGGGGCATGGCAGGTAGGATCTGCTGGCTCTGGGGCCAGCTACCTGGGTGGCTGACTAGAGGTCAGGTCTCAAGCTGAGTGTAGGAATGTGCATTACTATCCAGGGATGGCCTCCATAGATGAGGGTGTTCTCAGAGTTTGTGCAGTTTTTTTTTTTAAATCTGTGGGCTTTTGCAGCTCCTTAGGGCTTTGTTTCCCTCAAGAGGGAAGGCAGAAGTTCTGTGGTGTTGCTACACAATCCCCAATGTCGAGGGTTTGTCAGCCAGTACTCTGGTGATGGAAGACTGAAAACCCAAGGTAGGGTGAGAGTTACGGCCTAGGGCATGGCAGGGCCTGATCTGTACATGCTGACATGAGCTCCCCAGGACCTGGAGTTGGGGCAAGTGTCAGGTGGTTGCTCAGGGTAGCGTTTGTGAACATGAGGGCCACCGAATGTGGGGCTGGCCTCATGGACCCATGAAGGTTTCTCCCCCTCTGGGCATTTTGTGCAGCTCCAAATACCGAGGTTTCCTTCTGGGGGACAGGAGCAGTCCTGTTTTATGGCTCAAGGGATATACCATTTGGAGGGATTCGAGAACAGCCTGAAAATCCAACTGAGGGTTAGCTTTAGGGTCTAGGGACATGTAAGGCCCAATCTGCTGGCTCTGGTGAGAGCTACCAAGGAAAGCAGCTCAGATGAGGGTCACAGTGTGGTTTTGTGTCCAGGATGGTCTCCAAAAGTGGGGGTGCCCTCAGGAGCCATGCAGGTTTCTTTTCCTCTGAGGGTTTTACACAGCTCCAAATAGCAAGGTTTCTTTCTGGATGGCAGGAGGAGTTTTGTTTTGTGACTCAGTGGTCCTCCATATTGATGGATTCAAGACCAGCCCTCTGAATATGAATGCTTGAAAACCCAATAGCTTTAGGGCTTAGGAGCATGGCAGATCTGATTGGCTGGTTATGGGGCCAGCTACCAGGGACACTGAGTGGAGGTCAGTGCTCAAGCTGAGTGTCAGAATGCGTATCACTGTCCAGAGATGGTCTCTGTAAATGGGGGCGGCCTCGGGAGCCGTGCGGTTTTCTTTTAATATGGGGGGTTTGTGCAGCTCCATAGGGCATGGTTTCCTTCTGGATGGCAGGCAGAGTCCTGTTTTGTGGATCCAGACTCCCCGGTCTGGAGGCCATGTGGGCCAGGACTCTGGGGACAGAAGTCTGAAAACCAAAGCCAGGGTGAAGGTCAGGTACTAGGGCATGGAAGGCTCGGTCTGCAGAAGCTGAGGCAAACTGCACAGGATGTGCAGTTAGGATGCATGGACGGCAGTCACTTAGGCTGCTGTTTTGGTCCATGAGGGAGGGACGCCGAAAGTGAGGGTGGCCTCATGAAGCCATGGATGTTTCTCCCACTCTGGGGGTTCTGTGCAGCTCCAAATAGCAAGGTTTCCTCCTGGGGGACAGAGGAGTCCTGTTTTATAGCTCAGGGGTCCCACAATTCAGGGATTTGAGAGCATGGCGCTAGGTATGGATGCCTGAAAACCCAACCGAGGTTTAGATTTAGGGCCTAGAGGCATGGCAGGCCTGATCTGCTTGCTCTGGGGTGAGCTACCCATGGGAATGAGTTGAATACTGGGCTTAGGTTGAGAGTCACAATGTGGATTTGTGCCCAGGGCAGCCTCTGAATGTGGGGGTGCCCTCAGGGGACATGTTGGTTTCTCCTACGCTGAGGGTTTTACACAGCTCTAAATGGTAAGGTTTCCTTCTGGGGGGGGGGGGGGCAGGGCGAGCTCTGTTTTGTGGCTCAGGCATTCCCATATGGAGGGATTTGAGACTAGGCCTCTAGGGACAGATGCCCGAAAACACTTGCTAGGGTTAGGGTTTGGGCATTGGGCATGGCAGGCGTGATCTTCAGATGCTGAGGTGAGCCCCCTGGGATGTGAAGTTAGGGAGAATGTCAGGTGTTTGCTCAGGCTATAGTTTGTGTTCATGAAAGGCACTAAATGTGGGGTTGTGTTAATGGGGTCTTGGAGATTTCTTCCACTCTGGGTTTTTTTTTTTTTGTTTTGTTTTGCTTTTTTTTTTTTTTTTGTTTGTAGCTCCAAATAGCAAAGTTTCATTCTGGGAGACAGGATATGTCCTGAATTCTGGCTCAATTATCCCCCATGTGGATATGCTGAGAACAGGGCTCAGGGTATGGATAACTGAATTCCTAACTTAGGGTTAAGTAAGGCCTATGGTCATGGCAGCCTTGATCTACTGGTTCTAGGGTGAGCTACAGAAAGGGTTGATTTGATGGGCGCATCCCAGGCTGTGCCAGACTGTATTAGTGACAATGGTGGCCTACAAATGTGGGGTGGAATTGGAGGAGGTAGTGCATGTTTCTCCTAAACTGGGGGCAGTGCATCTTCATATGGCAGGGTTTCCATCTGGAGGGGAGTTAAAGTCTTGTGGTGTGGCTCAGAGTCCTCAGTCTGGAGGGCTTATGGATCAGGACTCTGGGGAAGAAGTCTGAAAATCCAAGCGAGGGATAGGGTTAAGGCTTAGGGATGGCAGGCCTGATATGTAGATGCTGAGTTTAGCTCCCTGGGATCTGAAATTAGGTCACATGTCAGGTGGTCACTCAGGCTTGAGTTTATGTCCATATGGAACTGGCCAAATGGGGCCATGGAAATTTCTCCCGTTTCTGTGGGTTTTGTGTAGTTCCAAATAGCACGGTTTCATTCTGGAGGAAAGAAGGAGTAGTGTTTTATGTCTCAGCGGTCCCCTGTATGGAAGTATTAGAGAGATGAGCACTGGGTATGGATGCCTAAAAACCCTATGGACGGCTGAAAACCCTGGAGTTAGAATTGCAGCCTAGAGGAATGGCAGACCTGATCTGCTGGCTCTGAGGTGAGATACCCAAGAGGATAATTTGAGGAGCACAGGCTGTGCCAGACTGCACGTTAGTGCCCAGGTTGGCTTAAATTCGAGGTTGGAATTGAGAGCCTTGCAGCTTTCTCCTAAACAGGAGTTTCTGTGCAGCTCCATAGGACATGGTATCCTTCTGCAGGGCAGGCAGAGTCCTGTGGTGTTTCTCCAGGGTCCCCAATCTGGAGAGCTTTTGGGCAAAACTCTTGGGATAAAAGTCTGAATACCCAACCTAGGTTTAGGGTTAGGGACTAGGGCATGGCAGGCCTGAAATGCAGAAGCTGAGAAGAGCTCCCCGGATTTCAACTTAAGGAGAATGTCAGGTGGTCACTCAGGCGGGAGTTGATGTCCATGAGGGACACCAAATACTGGGGCTGGCCTCATGTGGCCATGGATGTTTCTCCTGCTCCAGGGAGTTTGCACAGCTCCAAATAGCAAGATTTCCTTCTGGGGGACAGGAGGAGCCGTGTTTTCAGGATCAGGGGTACACCATGTTGATGGATTCGAGTGCAGGATTCCAGGTATGGATGCCGGAAAACCCAGCCTATTGCTGGCTTAGGGCCTAGGGCATTGGCAGGCCAGATATGTTGGCTTTCAGGCGAGCTCCTCAGAGGGATGAGTTGACAACCAGGATTAGGCCTGAAAACAGAAGCTAGGGTAAGGATAGGACTAGTGGCATGAAAGGTCTAATCTTCTGGCTCTGGGACCAGCTACTTGGGTGGCTGACTGGAGGACGAGGCTCAAACTCTGTGTCCGAATGTGAATCACTATCCAGGGATGACCTCCATAAGTGGGGTTGGCCTTGGGGACCATGGAGGTTTCTCCAAAACTGGGAGTTTTGTGCAGATCCATAGGGCATGGTTAACTTATGAAAGGCATTGCTGAGTGCTGTGATGTGGCTCCAGAGTCCCCAGTCTGGAGGGCTTGGAGGCCGGGCATCTTGGGATGGAAGCCTGAAAACCCAACCTAGGTTAGGGTTGGGGCCTAGAGACATGGCATGACTGATCTCTCAGAACTGAGGAGGGCTCCCTGAAGGGCTGAGTTGAGGGCGGGCATCAGGCGGTAGATCAGAGTCTTGAGGTTTTGGGTCCATGGGCCTTAGATGCTGGTTTTGCCCTCTGGGGGTATGCATGTTTCTCCCGCTCTGAGGTTTCTGTACAGCTCTAAATGGCACCATTTCTCCCTAGGTGGCCAGCGGAGTGCCTGCATGAGTCTCAGGCATCTGCAATATGCAGGACTTTGGTGCTTACCCTCTGTACAACACGCCTAGGGTAAGGATTAGGGCCTGCGGCATTACAGGCCCAATCTGCCAGCACTGAGTCTGGCTCCTCTCAGGGCTGAGTTGAGGCCATTTCTCCAGCCCTGTGGCGGAATCCGGCTTTATGGCTGGGGACTGCTGATGGTTGTGGGACATGCAGATTTCTCCTGCTCTGAGAGTTATGCACATCTCCTATGGGAACTGTTTCCTCCTGGGTAGCAGCCAGAGTCCTGGGGTGTGGCTCGGGTGTCCCCAATCTGAAGGGCTTGGGGGCCAGTTCCGTGGGGACAGAATTCTGAAAAGTCAACATAGGGTTAGGGAATGGGGCATGGCTGATCCAATCTGCTGGTGCTGAGGCAGGTTCCCTGACAGGCTGAGTTGAGGATGGGGGTCAAGCGGCATGTCAGACTCTGGATTTTTTTTGTGTGTGTGGGCCATCTGCGGTGAGGGTGGCCTCAGGAATCCATGTGGGTCTCTCACAGTCTGAGGGTTCAGGAAGGCTCCAAATGAAAGGGTTTCCCTTCGATGCCAGACAGAGTCCTTAGGTGTGGCCATGGTTCCTAATCTGGAGTGCTTGTTGGCAAGGTCTCTGGGCACGGAAGCCTGAAAACACAAACTGGGGGTTGGGTTAGGACTTAGGAGTATCCAAGCCCCATCTTCCAGCCCTGAGGTGAGAACCCTGGGGTTTGAGTCAAGCCCCAGGAATCAGGAAACACGTCAGGCTGTGAGTTTGTGATTGGGGGTTGGTGCTGAGGTTGGGGATGTCCTCAGGGAGGCATGCAGGTTGCTCCATGTGGGTTGTTCCTAGGGTTCTGCATAGCTTAGAATGGCACGCTTTTCTTCTGGATTGCAGACAGACTCGTGGGGTGTGATCTAGAGGTCCTAAACTGGAGGGGCAGTGCCAATGTGGCTTTAGACCTGTGGAGGGTTTGGGAGCTGCATTAGGAGTTCGTGGAAGGCTCAGCAGTGCCGATTAACGCCACTGGAGGGAGAGGTGAGCTGTGGTGCGAGAGAGCGTAGTAAAGGTGGCAATGCAGCTTGCCACCCCTGGAGGCACTGGAGGCAGTGCCGAGCTGCTGTGGGAAACACACCAGAAGAGGAGTCTGTGCAGCTTGCTGGCTCTGAGGGCAGTGGTGAGGTGCTGGGTGAGAAACCCTGAAACGTGAGGCACTGCAGCTTATTTTTACAGGACGTAGTGCTGAGCTGAAGACTCTCTGTTTCCCCAGTCTCAAGAGTGGTGGTAACAACTGCTGGAGCTGGGCCCCCACTCAGCATTGTGAAACATTGCCCCAGGTTTGCTGGTAATGTGCTGTCAGGATAGTTCCCGAGGGTCCTCCTGGAACTATCCAGGAGAGCCAGGGAGAGCCAAACCCGTTTCATGGTGCCTTTGGAACCGAAGACTTGAGTGTCTACTTAGAAGAGTCTATTTGCTTCTCTAAAAAGGACAAGGGCATTGGCCGGCTTGAGAAGGAAGTGAAAGAACACTTAAGAATCAAGCATGTGTCTCTCCTTCCTTCTCCCAGGAATCGGAGCAGGTGTGTAGGCTTTAGGTGGGAGGTGCCTACTTATCCGCACCTGACGACCCTTCTTCTCTCTTGTTCCATGAGACGTGAAGTTTGGAAATCAGCGTCTGAATCCGTCATGCAGCTTGTCCCAGGACATCAGCATTCAGAGAAAAGGGCAGGCCGGTGGGGCACAGTGGCACATCCATGCCAGCATGGGAGGTAAAATTTCTCTTTCACCCCAAACATCCTGGGTTTTCTCTCCTCTCCAATGGAGCCAAAAAGTCACATGAGCGCAGCTGTCAGAAATGGAGAGTGGGTGCTAGGGTTCCTGAGTTTCCTTGCAGGGAGCACCTGGCAGGGGATCTCATTTTCTCTGTTGGCTTCTGGCTTACACGGTATTTGGAACATCTCTTTCTAATCAAATCCCCTGGATTCAAAGGGGGAAGATGAGATGAACTTGGTGTGTGTTTGAAACATAGACCTCATTCCTTCATCTAACAGTGTTGATTCCATGGGTCCTAGGCTGTGGGTGGAATGGCCAGCATCTAGAGTTAGGTGGATGTGTGTGGTCAGAGAGAAGCTTGGATGATGGCTTCTCCTTTGTCCATCATGATGTATCCTAAGGGATTCATGTTTTTTATCCAAAGAGTTCCAAGGAGGGCAGAGGGAAAATTCAAAAGGATTCCAAGGAGCCTTGGATGATTGAAAACAGAAGCTTGGCTGTCTAGTTTCACTCGGTCGACCATTTAGAGAGTTGGACATGGCATCCTTTCTCTGCAGTTTCATGGGTGGTGAAGTCAGGAGAGTCTTTGGTAATTCCCCTGGATAGAGGCATTCTGATGGCCTCACAGGGCATGGCATCAGGAACCCTGGGTTGAATTTCTGGGGTTGCTTGATGGACGCTGGGTGAGTCATGTTATCCCCAAGTTTTTTGTTTCCTCCTTAGGAAATTGCTGGCAGGGAATGATCTGCTTCCAGCAAAACCCTCCTGCACTGTCAGTGGGCATGTGGGTTGTTGCAGCCACTCTAGAAAAGAGCATCGTGGTTCCTTTGAAAGCTAAGAACTGAACATCCCTAGAATCCAGCAGTTGCCCTCCTAGGTATCTCCCTATAAGGGAGGGTACACACTGTGATGAGCTCTGGGTGTTCTGTGCAGGTGAGGAATCACAAAATCCTACCACTGAAGCAAAGGAATGAACACTGCATGGAAACATATTGGAACTGAAATAAAGGAAGGAAAGAAGAAGGCCACGTTCTACTTCATGAAGAGCGAGGTAAAAATGGAGTGATTTTTTTCCTTCTCCTTTTCTGTCAATGATCAATTTCAATAACACTGTGGTGGGATACACTAGTTTCTGATTGCATAAGGAGCCCTCAGAAAGCTGCCAGGGAAAGTTTAGACCTCAGAACATGTCCATGTTCCATTGATATGTTCCTTCCAGTTTGCATGTACAATGGTAAGTGGAGAGAAATAGGGCAAAAGAGGAAAGGAGGGGCTGAACATTCGGGAGGTAGCCTTCCCCTGTTTCTTTCTTTTTTAAAAGATTTTATTTTTATATATTTGGCAGAGATCACAAATAGGCGGGGGGGGGGGGGGGAAAGAGACTCTAGACTGATCAGAGAACCCGATGCAGGACTCGATCCCAGGACGTTGGGATCATGACCTGAGCTTAAGTCAGAGGCTTTAACCCACTGAGTCACCCAGGCTCCCCATCCTTCCCACTTTCTCAAGAAAGCCCTGGGCCTGTTTAAGTTGAGAAGATGGAGAGGAGATCCCAGCTTTGCAGCAGGCAGGGTAGTTCCAGGTCTTCCTAGAGCTAACAGGGTTCACTGAGGAGAGCTGAGCTGTGGGTGTGACAGATCCAAACTGCTGGTCTAGAGGCGGGATCTCTGAGGAGCTGCGTTGAAAATGGGGTTCAGGTGGCATACGAGGCTAGGGGGGGCTGAAGAACATAGGGGAGTACTCATGTGGACACACAGGTTTCTCTCTTTCTGACAGTTCCTTGCCAGTCCAAACAGACTGGTTTCCTTCTAGGTGGCAGGTGGACTCCTATGGTTTGACTCTAGGGTTCCCAACCCAGAGGGCTTGCTGGACAGACCCCTGTAGAAGGAAGCATGAAAACACAACTTAGGGTTGGGGTAATGGCCTTGGGGAATTGCAGCTCTGATCCACCAGCGGTGATTCAGATTCCCCTCAGGGTTGAGTTGAGGGAGCTCATCGTGCAGTGTGGCAGAATCGGGGTTTCTGGCCAGGGGGGCTACTGATGTTGAGAGTGTTTTAGAAGGGTGTGCATGTTTCTTCCTCTCTGAGGGCACTGCAGAGCTCTAAATGGCACAGTCTCCCCCCGCATGGCAGTCGGATTCTTGGGTTTTCACAGAGGGGTCCTTAATCTGGGGAGTTTTTGGGGGCCAGGCCTCTTGAATTGAAAGCCTGAAAACAGAAACTAAAGTTATGGCAGGGCCTCAGGGCAAGGCAGGCTTGATCTGCTGGTGCTGAGGCAGGCTTTCCAGTGGGCTGACGTCAGGCTGGGCATCAGGCATATCAGATTCCAAGTTTGTGTCTAGGGAGGCTATAGAAACTGGGAGCATCCTCAGAGTGGCATGCAAGTTTCTCTCCCAGTCTGAGGGTTCTGCTGAGCTCCAAAGGGCACAGTTTCCTCATGTGTGTGGGGCGCAGCCCTGGGGTGTCACTGAGGCATGCTTTATGCCACTGTGAGTCCCACAGGTGCCCATCATCAGGCTTAGGGAAAAGGCCTCTGGACATGGAAGCCTGTACACCCACATAGGGTTAGTGTTAGGGCCTTTGGGCATGGCAGGCCCAATGTACTGGTGCTGATGCGGGCTCTCCACAGGGCTGAGTCCAGGCCATACATCTGGAGGCACAGCAGAATCCGGATTTATGGCCATAAGGCCTCTCATGTTGAGGGAGGCTTTAGGGGGGCTTGCAGGTTTCTCCCTGTCTGAGGGTTTGGTGCAGCCCCAAACCACAAGAAGTCTGCCCACGTGGTCAGTGGAGTCACATGGTGTTACTCTGCTGTCCTTAATCATGGGGATGTGGGAGCCAGGTATCTTTGGATAGAAACCTAAAAACCCAAATTAGGTTTATGGTAAGGGCATAGGGTCATGGCAGGTCTGAACTTTTCTTGCTGAGGTAGGGTCCCTGGTGTGCTGAGTTGAGAACAGGCACCAGGCAGGGGGTTGGATTCCGGGTTTGAGTCCAGGGGTTGAACAATGCTGTGTGTGGCCTTGCGGGGTCTTGCAGGTTTCATAGCTCTGAGGAATGTGTGCACCTCCCAATGTCACTACTGCACCCTAGGAACCAGGGGAGTGCCAGAGTGAGTCTCAGGCATCCCCAATCTGGGGGGTGTGGGTGCCAGGCCTCAGGGTATGGAAGCTTGTATACCCCACCTAGTGTTCGGGTTAGAACCTAGGGACATGGCAGGCCCAAATTGGCAATGCTGAAATTGGCTCCCATCGAGGCAGAGTTTAGGACATTCATCTGGCCACCTGAAGAATCAGGATTTGTCTCTGGGGGGCCACTGATGGTAGGAGTGGCTTTAGGGGGACATGCAGGTTTCTGCCCCTCTGAAGGTTTAGCGCAGCTCCAAGTGGCATGGGTTCCATCCATGTGGAGAGCGGATTCCTGAGGTGTTGCTCAGGGGTCCTTAATTCAGGGGGCCTGGGGGTTAGGCCCCTTGGAATGGAAGCCCGAAAACCCAAAGAAAGGTTAGAGTTAGGGCCTTGGAACATTGCAGGCCATATATACTGAATCTGAGGGGGCCTGCCCACAGGGATGAATTGGGGACACACCTCTTCCATCACAAGTATATGGCTTTATGGCCGAGGGGGGGGGGGTGATGGTCAGGGAAGCTTTATGGGTGCAAGCAGGTTTCACCCCCTTGGAGGGCTTGACACAACTCCAATCAGCAGGAATCCCTACCACGTGGCAGGTGGAGTGGTGGGGTGTCACTCAGACCTCCTTTATCCGAGGGGATTTGGGGCCAGGAGCCTTAGAATGGAAGCATGAATAATGAAACTACAGTTTATTTAGAGCCTAGGGGCATGGTATGTCAGATCTTCTGGGACCGAGGCAGTCACCCAGGGCTCAGTAGGGAGAGTCATTGGCCTTGCATCCGCTGGCTTGTGGAGGGCTTTCCCTGAGTTCTTGCCAAGCTCACTGAGGACAGGACTCTAGAAAAGGCCGTGTTCAGGCAGACATGAGCTGCACAAAGTGAGGTCTCCAGGGAATTTCCTGCCAATTCTCATGAGCATTCTACCTAAACCCATATGGTAAGAATAGGCTGGCATTAATGGGTTATTTGGACCACCCGTCTCTGGTGGACTATAGTTGTTTCTTGCACAGTGCTTGCATAGCCATCAGGAAAACATGCAGAGATTATGCTGCTGATGGTGTGGAAAGGCCTTGTTGGGGGCAGGGCAGGCATGGGTCTCCACATACAATGGTTGACTCAGGCTCCAAAACCACGGTTTGCAAATTGGTGGCAAGAGGACTAATGGGGTGGGTTTCAGATTTCCTGCAGTTGAGGGTTCGAGAGACAGGACCCTGCGAAGGTAAGACTGAAAACTAGGTGAGGGTTAGGACCAAGGAGTAGGGGCATGGCAGACCCCATCTCCCAGCTCCAGGGAGGGAACCCATGGTTGCCAAGGAGCAGGAGGCACTGGCCTCATCTCCAACTGATTCATGGAGGGCTTTTTGGCAGGGTCCGAGTCATGACAACATGGGATCCTGGGCCAGGCCCAACAGGCGGCCCTGCAGACATGTGTCACCCGAATCGAGAACGCAGGGTGTTTTCCGGCCAAATCTCAAGAACGTTTTGCTCAAATCTGGATCAATTGGGGCAGAACACTCATCAGAATTGGCCGGGGTTGGGCAGCCCTGAGGACCTCCCTGTCCCCATGACCGTGGGCCCTTCCTCAGGCGGGCCATGTCGCAGTCATCCAGTAAAGGCACTGAGACGATGAGGGCCACCCAGGGGCCCTAGTGCAGGGGAAATTTCCCGGAGCAGAATGAGGAAGAGGGTGTGGCATCCACCTCTGACTTTTCCAGCCACTGGGGCACCGATGCTTGGGAGTGGCCTCAGTGGGGGCATGAAGATTTCTCTGCCCCCAAGGCATTTCCAAAGTTCTAAAAGGCACTATTTCCACCTGGGTGGCAGGTGGATATGTGGCATGGGACTCAGGGTTTTCCAATTGGAGGGCCCGAGGGAGAGGATCCTGGAAACAGAAGGCCAAGAAAGAAGGCAAGGGTTAATTCCTGGGCCACGGGGCTGTACCAGTCGAATTGGACAGTGCAATGGAGGGAACCCCCAGAGGTTAAGGAGCAGGAGGTGTCAGACTCAACTGAACCGGACTCACGGAGGGCTTTCTGGCCGGGTTCAGACGTAACATTCGGGATCCCAGGCCAGGCCCAGGGGGCAGCCCTGCAGACGTGTGGTGCCCAAAGCTTGTTTGCCGGGCATTTTCCGGCCAGTTCTCTCGAGCATTCTGCTCTAATTGGGATCGATTTGGGCAGAACATTCGTGAGAATTGGCCGGCGATAGGCAACCCTGCACATTGCCCCATTCCCCATGGCTGAGGGGCCCTTTCTCGCTCAGGGCATGTCGCGGCCCCCCCCCCAGAAAACACGCCGAGACACAGCGACCCACCCGGGGGCCCTGGCGGAGGGGGGTGTTCCAGGAGTAAAGTTGAGGGAGGGTTTGTGGCGGGGCGTCTGCACCCGACTCTTTGGGTGACTTGGGAGCCCAAGGATGGGTCTGGCCTCAGTGGAGGCAGGAATGTATCTCTCACTCAGAGGCTTGTCTGCAGCTCCAAAAGGCACCTTGACATAGGATCTTAGGATGCTCGTGGCACAGGACTCAGGCTTTCCCAGTTGGGGCACCGAGGAACAGGACCCAGGAAACTGAAGGTTGAGCAAGCAGGCGAGGGCTTGTGCTTGGGCATCAGGGCTGTCCCAGACCCATGGGCCAGGTCCAGGGAGGGGACCCCTGGAGGCTGAGCAGCAGGAGGCATCTGCTTGGCCTGTGCCAGACTCAGAAGACGTTCAAGCAGAGTTTGACGTGACGACTGGGGATGACGGCCGATACCTACAGGGCTGCCCGGCAGACTTTCGGCGCCCAAAGCGATTTAGGCGGGCCTTTTCCAGCCAATACTCACGAGCGTTCTGCCTAAACCAACCCCGGTTGGGCAGAACGCTCATGAGGATTGGCTGGTGTTGGATTGCCCTCTGGACCACCCTTCTCCCCATGGCTGAGGGCCCTTTCTCGCTGGGGGGCATGTCACGGCCACCAGGAAAATGCGCTGAGACAAGGCCCACCTGGGGGCCTTGGTGTAGGGGAGCGTTCCTGAAGCAGAGTTGAGGGACGGGTGGTGGCTGGGCTCATGATGCCGGGCCATGCCCAGGGAGCTGCCGTGCAGATGCGCGGTGCCCAAAGTGAGTTGGCCTGGCGTTTTCGGGCCAATTCTCACGAGCGTTCTGCCCAAACCTGGATGGGTTTGGACAGAATGATTGTGAGAATTGGCTGGCATTGGGCAGCCCTGCGGACCACTCTACTCCACATGGCCGAGGGCCCTTTCTTGCTCAGGGCATGTCACAGTGACCCAGAAAACTTGCCGAGACGATGTGTCCCATCCAGGGGCACTGGCCCATGGGAGCGTTCCTGGAGTAGAGTTGAGGGTTGCGGAGGCGTGGCACAGGACTCCTTGTTCCCCAGGTGGAGGCCCGGAGGGACAGGCCCCTGGAAACCAAATGCAGGGAAAGCAGGTGAGGTTTCATGCCTGGGCCTAGTGGCGGGACTAGCCCCATCGACAGCTCCAGGGAGGGTACCCCCAGAAGCTGAGGAGCAGGAGGCATTAGCGTCACTAGAGCCTGCCATCTGGAGGGTTTTCTGGCGGGGTTCTGACATGACTGCTCGTGGTGCCCGGCAAGACCCGGGGGCTGCCCTGCCGACTTGTGGCGCCCAAAGTGATTTTGCCAGGTGTTTTCCAGCCAGTTCTCACAAGCGTTCTCTTGCTCTGAGTCTTGTCCGAAGAGCAGAAAGGCACCGTGTGCACCGGGGTGGGATAGGGAGGCGTGGCAGGAGACTCAGGGTTCCCCAGTTGGAGGCACCAAAGGACAGGTCCCTGGAAATGGAAGACTGAGGAAGCAGGCCAGGGTTCTTGTCCAGGCCTGCTCAGGCCGAGCCCCAATGGACAGTATCAGGGATGGGATGCTCGGAGGATGAGGAGCAGGAGGCGATAGCTTCACCACAGACTGACTACTGGATCGCTTTCTGGCATGTTTCAGACAGGACAGCTTGCCATGCCAGGCCAGGACCAGGGGGCGGCCCTGCAGACGTGCTGCACCTGAAGCCAGTTCGCCGGCATGTTCCAGCCCATTCTCAGGAGCACTCTGCCTAAACTGATCCCAGCTTGGGCAGAATGCTCCTGAGAATTGGCCAGCATGGGGCTGCTCTGCGGACCACCCTACTCCCAGTGGCTGAGGGCCCTTTCTCGCTCAGGGCATGACACAACCGCCCGAAAAAATGTGCCAATACGATGCAGCCCACCCGGGGACCCTTGCGCAGGGGAGGGTTCCAGGAGACGTGTTGAGGGATGGGTTGTGGCCGGGCGTCTGCCTATGACTTTTCATCCAGGAAAGGGATGCCCAAGGATGGGGCTGATCTCAGTGTGGGCAGGAGGTTTCTCTCCCTCTGAAATTGGCACAAGCGCCAAAAGGCACCGATTGTGATGAAGCGGGCATGGCGGAGGGGGAGGCGTCTCGTACACTCAATATTCCCCAGTTGGTGGCCCCATGGGAAAGGACCGTGGAAACGAAAGGCTAAGGAAGCAGGCGAGGGTTTGTGCCCGGGCCTCGGGGCAGCCTTGACAGCGCAAGGGCAGGGACCTTCAGAGGCTGAGGAGCAGGAGGCTTAGGCCTTGCTGGAGCGTGCCCATGGATGGCTTTCTGGCGAGGTTCGGAGGCAACTGCTCCTGTTGCTGTGCCAGGCACAGGGGGCGACCCTGCAGACCTGGGACGCTCAAAGCGATTTCACTGGATGGTTTCCTGCCAATTCTCACGAGCGTTCTGCCCAAACCGGGATCGGTTTGGGCAGAACGCTCGTGAGAATTGGCCGGCATTGGGCAGCCCTGCGGACCGCCCTGCTCTCCATGGCCCAGGGCCCTTTCTCGCCCAGGGCATGTTGCGGCCGCCAGGAAATTGCACGGAAAATATGCGGCCCAACCGGGGCCGCCAGCGCAGTGGAGCGTTCCGGGAGCAGATTTGAAGGACAGGTGGCGGCCGGGCGTGTGCCTCTGTCTTTCAGGAAGATGGGGTGCCCAAGGATGGGGATGATCTCATTTTGGGCAGGCAGGTTTATCTCACTCTGAGGGTTGTCTGAAGCACCGGGGGGTGCCGTTGGCGCCTGCTTGGTTGGGAGATGAGTGGCTGCGGGAACAGGGCTCCCGCTATGGAGGCCACGAGGGACAGGACTCCAGAAGCAGAAGGCTGGGGAAGCAAGCGAGCATTCGAGCCTAGGCTTCGTGACAGGCACGCCCCCATGGTATATCGCCAGGGAAGGGACCCCCGCAGGCTGAGGAATGCAGGCGTTGCCCTCACCTCAGCCCGGCTCGCGGAGTGCCTCTTGGAGGGGTTGGGTGCGGGCACTCACAAAGCCCGGCCAGTCCCCGGGCGGGCGGCCCTGCAGATATGCGGCACACGAAGAGCCTTCGCTGGGCGTTTTCCGGCCAATTCTCACGAGCCTGCCTCTCTGCCTACTTGTGATCTCGCTCTGTCAAATAAATAAATAAAATCTTTAAAAAAATAAATAAAAAGATAGCCAGCTCCTG
This sequence comes from Mustela putorius furo, assembly GCF_011764305.1. Classification (NCBI taxonomy): domain Eukaryota; kingdom Metazoa; phylum Chordata; class Mammalia; order Carnivora; family Mustelidae; genus Mustela; species Mustela putorius. The sequence continues at coordinate 344,496 of NW_025422101.1, read as the reverse complement.
AGTAAGGGGGGATTTCAGATATTTGATCACACTGGAGTTTGTGTCTATTATGTCCGACAAATGGAGGGGTGGTGTCAAGAGGCTATGGAGAATTTCCCACATTTGGGCAGAACGCTCGTGAGAATTGGCCGGAAAAAAAAAAACGGTGAAGTCTCTTCGGGCACCACACAACTGCAGGGACGCCCACCCTGGGGCCTGGCCGGGCATTGTGAGTGCCCTCACCCGAACCACGCCAAGAGGCACGTCGGGAGACCGAACACCCCTGAGGCCAACGCCTGCGGATCGTCGGCCAGGGGTGGTCCCATTCCTGGCGCTATACCAAAGGGTCGGGCCCATCACGAAGCCCGGGCTCGAACGCTCGCTTGCTTCCCCAGCCTTCGGCTTCCGGGGTTCTTTATCTCGTGGCCTCCATATCAGGAACCCTGAGTCCCGCAGCCATGCATCTCCCAACCACGCAGGCGCAAACGGTGCCTTCTGGCGCTTCGGACAAACCTCGGAGTGAGAGAAACCTGCGTGCCCAAAATGAGGTCATCCCCATTCTTGGGAGCCCCACCTTCCCGAAAGACGGATGCGCACGCCCAGCCGCCAAACCGTTTTTCAACTCTGCTCCCGGACGCTCCACTGCGCCGGCGCCCCCGGGTTGGCCGCGTCTTTTCCGTGGAATTTCCGGGTGGCCACAACATGCCCTGGGCGAGAAAGGGCCCTGGGCCATGGAGAGCAGGGCGGTCCGCAGGGCTGCTCAACGCCAGCCAATTCTCACGAGCGTTCTGCCCAAACCGATCCCGGTTTGGGCAGAACGCTCGTGAGAATTGGCCGGAAAACGCCCAGCGATGTCTCTTCGGGCGCCGCATGTCGGCAGGGCCGCCCACCCGGGGACTTCGCCGGGCATTGTGCGTGCCCGCACCCGAACCCTGCCAAGAGGCACTCCGCGAGACGGAACACGGCGAAGCCAACGCCTGCGGATGCTCGGCCTGCAGGGGTCCCATCCCTGGCGCTATACCATGGGGCCGGGCCCATCACGAAACCAGGGCTCGAATGCTCGCACGCTTCAACAGCCTTCTGCTTCCGGGGTCATGTCCCTCCTGGCCTCCATATCGGGAACCCTGGGTCCTGCAGCCACGCGTCTCCCAACCACGCAGGTGCCAACGGGGCCTACCGGCGCTTCGGACAACCCTCGGAGTGAGATAAACCTGCGTGCCCAAAATGAGATCATCCCCATTCTTGGGCGCCTCATGATCCCTAAAGCTGGAGGCGCACGCCCGGCCGCCACCCGTCCTTCAACTCTGCTCCCGGGACGCTCCTGTGCGCCGGCGCCCCCGGGTGGTCCACGTCTTTTGCGTGCGATTTCCGGGCGGCCGCAACATGCCCTGGGCGAGAAAGGGTCCTGGGCCATGGAGAGCAGGGCGGTTCGAAGGGCTGCCCAACGCCGGCCAAATCTCACGAGCGTTCTGCCCAATCCGATCCTGTTTTGGGCAGAACGCTCGTGAGAATTGGACGGAAAACGCCGGGTGAATCTCCTCGGGCGCCGCACGTCTGCAGGACCACCCCCCCCCCCCGGGCCTGGCCGGGCATTGTGAGTACCCGCTCCCGCACCCTGCCAGGAGGCACTCCGTGAGACGGACTGCGGCGAGGACAACGCCTGCGGATACTTGGCCTGCGGGGGACCCATCCCTGGTGCTATTCCATGTGTCAGGGCCCATCACGAAGCTCGGGCTCGAACCCTCGCTCGCTGCCCCAGCCTTCTGATTCCGGGGTCCTGTTCCTCATGGCCTCCATATCGGAAACCCTGAGTCCCGAAGCCACGCATCTCCCAACCACGCAGGCGCCAACTGCGCCTCCCGGCGCTTCTGACGAACCTCAGAATGAGAGAAAGCTGCGTGCCCAAAATGAGTTCATACCCATCCTTGGGCGCCCCATTTCCTGAAAGAGGGAGGCGCACGCCCGGCCGACATCCATCCTTCAACTCTGCTCCCGGAACGCTCCTCTGCGCCGGCACCCCCGGTTAGGCAGCGTCTACCCCGTGCGATTTCCGGGCGGAGGCAACATGCCCTGGGCCATGGAGAGAATGGCGGTCCGCAGGAATGCCCAACACAGGCCAATTCTCACGAGCGTTCTGCCCAAATGGATCCCGGTTTGGGCTGAAAGCTCGTGAGAATTGGCCGGAAAACGCCCAGCGAATTCACCTCGGGTGCGGCACATCTGAAGGGCCACCGCCCCCCCCGCCCGAGGCCTGGCTGGCATTGTGAGTGCCTGCTCCCGCAACCCACCAAGAGGCACTCCGTGAGACGGACTGCGGCGAGGACAACGCCTGCGGATCCTTGGGCTGCGGGGGTCCCATTCCTGGCGCTATACAATGAACCCGGGCCCATCACGAAGCCCGGGCTCGAACGTTCGTTGCTTCCCCAGCCTTCTGCTTCTGGGGTCCTGTTCCTTGTGGCCTCCATATCAGGAACCCTGAGTCCCACAGCCACGCATCTCCCAACCACGCAGGCGCCAACGGCGCCTCCCGGCTCTTCTGACAACCCTCGGAGTGAGAGAAATCTGCGTGCCCAAAATGAGGTCATCCCCATCCTTGGGCGCTCCATTCCCGAAAGATGGAGACACAGGCACCATCGCCATCCGTCCTTCAACTCTGCTCCAGGTACGCTCACTGCGCCGGCGCCCCCTGGTGGGCCACCTCTTCCCGTGCGATTTCCGGGCAGGCCGCAACGCAACATGACCTGGGCGAGAAAGGGCAGTGGGCCATGGAGAGTACAGCGGTCCGCAGGGCTGCCCAAGGCCGGCCAATTCTCACGAGAGTTCTGCTCAAACCGATCCTGGTTTGGGCAGACGCTCGTGAGAATTGGCCGGAAAACGCCTGGCGAATTCACCTCGGTCGCCGCACGTCTGCTGGGCCGCCCCCCGGGGCGTGGCTGGGCATTGTGAGTGCCTGCTCCTGCACCCTGCCAAGAGGCACTCCGTGGACGGACTGCGGTGAGGACAACGCCCACGGATCCCTGGCCTGCGGGGATCCCGTCCCTGGTGCTATACCATGTGTCAGGGCCCATCACGAAGCTCAGGCTCGACCCTCGCTCGCTGCCCCAGCCTTCTGATTCCGGGGTCCTGTTCCTCATGGCCTCCATATCGGGAACCCTGAGTCCCGCACCCACGCATCTCCCAACCACGCAGGGGCAAATTTCGCCTCCCGGCACTTTGGACAACCCTCGGAATGAGAGAAACCGGCGTGCCCAAAATGAGGTCATCCCCATTCTTGGGAGCATCGGTTTTCAGGCTTCAGAACCTAGACCTTATCTCCAATCACTGCCCGGGTTTGAAAATGATGCAGAAATCAGAACTCTTTCCCCATGGCAAGAAACCTTGTGGTTGGCATGTTTTCCAAGGTTCAGTGTAGTTGAAACCAGTGTTGCCCATGAGGCCCCGCCCATGCTTGCGGGCCACATTGGTCACACACATATTGTGACCCTCAGCCTGAGCCCAGTCCTCAGGTAAGGCCTCTCAGTGGCTGGATGGAGAGACAGCATATTGGGCTTGCCATGCCACTAGGCCCCAATTTTTAACCATAGTTTGGGTTGTCCCTTCACTCTTCCCCAGGGCTCTGCTTTGGAATTCCTCATTTGGTGGGACACCTGAGGTAACAAACCTGAAAGGAGTCCTCCCATCCCACAGATTGACGAAAAACAATTGGGATCGGGCCAAATCCACAGAGAGGAAGATTCGTCCATGGCCCATGAGGCCTCCCAAACATTCCACGGCCATCGCTGATACCAAAATCAGAGACAAAAGCCTGAGCACCCGCATCAGACTCGCTCATTCTTCATATCCTGAAGAGTTCTTCAGATATGAACCTACACGGCATTTGAATGTACCCAAAATATATAGTCTCACCTGGGCACTAATGCACTGTCAGACAACCTGAGCCCGGACCTCGTGAACAACACCCCGACAGCTGACACATCAGACGCACCATGGCCTTAGGTCTTCATCTCTTCCCTACCTCAGTTTTCAGGCTTCAGAACCTAGACCTTATCTCCAATCACTGTCCAGGGGTGACTGTGATGCAGAAATCAGAACACTTCATTACCCATGGCAAGACACCTTGTTTATGGCATGTTGTCCAACGTTCAGTGTAGGAGAAACCAGCATTCACACTGAGGCCCCGCCCATTCTTGAGTGCGAAGAGGGCATAAACACGCATTGTGACCCTCAGCGTGAGTCCTGTCCTCTAGTACGTCCTCTCAGTGGTTGGACCGTTAGATGTCATAATGGACTTGACATGTCCCTAGGCCCCAATTTTTAACCAGATTTCTGGTTGTCCAGTCGCCCATCCCCAGGGCTCTACTCTGGAATCCCTCATTTGGTGGGACACCTGAGGTTGAAAAACAAAACAAAACAAATCAACAGCAACAGAACAATGGACTTCTTCCATCCCACAGAATGACCCCAAACTCTTTGGACGGGGCAACCCCCAGAGAGTAAGACTCGTCCATTTCCCATGAAGTCACCCGGAAAGTTCATGACCATGAGTGACGCGATATCCAGAGACAAAAACTTGAGCAAGAGCCTCACACTCGCCCTTTTTTCATATCCCGAAGAGTTCTCATCATGGTCTGTAGATCAGTCCTGCCATACCTATGACCCGAAACATAAACCGAGTTTGTGTTTTCAGACAACTGTCCAAACAGCCCTGGCCTACACACCCTACAGGCTCCGGCCCCTGAAGACATACCTGATGATTGTGCTTGCCCTCTCCAAGGGAATTGTATGTGCCCACTCCAATGGCCACAACTCTACTAAAAGGATAAACCTCCAAAGTCCCTGAGGCCATTCCAATATTTGTGGCTTCCCAGGACAAAAGGGGCAATCTGGGCCCATCTGAGCACCTACCGGCACTCAGACCCGTAGACTAATGTCCCCAGAGGTAAAAAGGAACGAACAGGCCCCTAGGCACTGATCGGATCCATTGCTTTGGTTTCCAGGCATCTCTCCTCAGAGGCCTGGATTTCAATAACAGCATATGGCTGTTTCTTGACTCACCCATCAGAACAAATCTCATCTACACATGGGAAACTTGCACGATGGAGCTATGTGAAAGCCTCTTTAGGAGAACCCTTCAGGGCCCCAGTGCCACCGCTTCATTCCAAGGTCTCCATAGACACAAAATCATATTAGGACACATCCACGGGAGAGTCCATTTCAACTCAGCCTCCTCGGTCGCTACCCCAGATCCAGCAGAACTAACCTGTCTTGTTGCTTGGAGACAATTGGAATGTGAGGTGGGCTACCCAGCCATCCATCCTTAGAACCGTGCTCAGAATCATTGTCCTAGAGCCAACCAACAGGTCCCAATTGTCCTGCAGAAGAATCTTTGCAGTTGGGAGCTTCTCACAACTCCCATCGTGGGAAAACCACCATGGCCTCGTGATCCACCCCCCCTTCAAGAAGGGGCCATCAGGGACAGAATGTCCTAACTGAGCGATCGTCTGATCCTCGCCCAGACTTCAGATGCCCAAGATCTCGATTCAGGTCTGTAGATTGTGCCTGCCATATCCTCACCCAGAAACCTAGGCCTAGCATGGGTTCTCAGACTTCCGTCCTCAGACTACTGGCCCACAAGCCCTCCAGTTTGGCAATCCAGAAGTACAATGCAGCACTGTGCCTGCCCTCCAGAAGAAAAACATAGCCCTCTGGGGCTACCCAGAAACCCCAAATGAGGATCAACCTGCACGCCATTCGGCTATATCCCAAATATATAGGCTAACCTGGGCACTAATGCCCTTTCTGACACAGCCTGATCCTGGACCTCCTGGCCCCACCCAGACAGCTGGCCGCACACTGAGCACATCCGACCCGCCATGGCCTTAGGTTGTAATCTCTTCTCGACCTCGGTATTCAGGCTTCAGAACCTAGACCTTAACTCCAATCACTGCCCGGTTTTGAAAATGATGCAGAAATCAGAACTCTTTCCCCATGGCAAGAAAACTTGTGGTTGGCATGTTGTCCAAGGTTCAGTGTACTTGAAACCAGTGTGGCCCATGAGGACCCGCCCATGCTTGCGGGCCTCAGTGGTCACAAACACACATTGTGACCTTCAGCCTGAGCCCAGTCCTCAGGTAAGGCCTCTCAGTGGTTGGATGGAGAGACAGCATATTGGGCTTCCCTTGCCCCTAGGCCCCATTTTTTAACCATATTTCGGGTTGTCCCTTCACTCTTCCCCAGGTCTCTGCTTTGGAATTCCTCTTTTGGTGGGACACCTGAGGTAACAAACCTGAAAGGAGTCCTCCCATCTCACAGATTGACGAAAAACAATTGGGATCGGGCAAAGTCCACAGAGAGCAAGATTCGCCCATGAGGCCTCCCCAGCATTCCACGGCCATCGCTGATACAAAATCCAGAGACAAAAGCCTGAGCACGCGCCTAAGACACGCTCATTTTTCATATCCTGAAGAGTTCTTCAGATAAGAACCTACACGGCACTCAAATGCACCCAAAATATATAGTCTAACCTGGGCACTAATGCACTGTCTGACAACCTGAGCCCGGACCTCGTGACCAACACCCAGACAGCTGACCGCACACTGAGCCCATCAGATCCGCAATGGTCTTAGGTCATCATCTCTTCTCTACCTGAGTTTTCAGGCTTCAGAACCTAGATCTTATCTCCAATCACTTCCCACGGGTCACTGTGATGTAGAAAACAGAAATCTTCCTTACCCATGGCAAGAAACCTTGTGGTTGCCATGTTGTCCAACGTTCAGTGTAGGAGAAACCAGCATTCACCCTGTGGCCCCGCCCATTCTTGAGTGCCACGAGGGCATAAACACGCATTGTGACCCTCAGCGTGAGTCCTGTCCTCTAGTACGTCCTCTCAGTGGCTGGGACATTAGATGTCATAATGGGCTTGACATGTCCCTAGGCCCCAATTTTTAACCAGATTTCTGGTTGTCCAGTCGCCCTTCCCCAGGGCTCTACTCTGGAATCCCTCATTTGGTGGGACACCCGAGTTTGAAAAACAAAAATAAAAACAAATCAACAACAACAGAACAACGGACTTCTTCCATCCCACAGAATGACCCCAAACTCTTTGGACGTTGCCAAGCCCCCAGAGAGTAAGACTCGTCCATTTCCCATGAAGTCACCCGGAAATTTCACGACCATGAGTGACGCGATAACCAGGGACAAAAACTTGAGCAAGAGCCTCACACTCGCCCTTTTTTCATATCCCGAAGAGTTCTCCTCATGGTCTGTAGATCAGTCCTGCATACCTATGACCCGAAACATAAGCCGAGTTTGTGTTTTCAGACAACTGTCCAAACAGCCCTGGCCTACACACCCTACAGGCTCAGGCCCCTGGAGCCAAACATGACGACTGTGCTTGCCCTCTCCAAGGGAATTGTATGTGCCCATTTCAATGGCCACAACCCTACTAAGAGGATAAACCTCCAAAGTCCCTGAGGCCATCCCAATATTTGTGGCTTCCCAGGACAAACGGGGCAATCTGGGCCCATCTGAACACCTACCGGCACTCAGACCCGTAGACTATTGTCCCCAGAAGTTAAAAGGAACGAACATGCCCTTAGGCACATATCGGATTCATTGCTTTGGTTTCCAGGCATCTCTCCTCAGAGGCCTGGATTTCAATAACAGCATATGGCTGTTTCTTGACTCACCCATCAGAACAAATCTCATCTAAACATGGGAATCTTGCACGATGGAGCTATGTGAAAGCCTCTCTTTAGGAGAACCCTTCAAGGCCCCAGTGTCACCGCTTCATTCCAAGGTCTCCATAGACACAATATCATATTAGGATACATCCACGGGAGAGTCCATTTCAACTCAGCCTCCTCGGTTGCTCCCCCAGATCCAGCAGATCTGACCTGTCTTGTTGCTTGGAGACAATTGAATGCGAGGTGGGCTACCCAGCCATCCATCCTTAGAACCCTGCTCAGAATCGTTGTCCTGGAGCCAACCATCAGGTCTCAATTGTCCCGCAGAAGAATATTTGCAGTTGGGAACTTCTCACAACTCCCATCGCGAGAAAACCCCCATGGCCTCGTGATGAACCCCCCTTCATGAAGGGGCCCTCAGGGACAGAATGTCCAACCTGAGCGATCGTCTGATCCTCGCTCTGACTTCAGATTCAGGTCTGTAGATGGTGCCTGCCATATCCTCACCCAGAAACTAGGCCTAGCTTGGGTTCTCAGACTTCTGTCCTCAGACTACTGGCCCACAAGCTCTCCAGTTTGGCTATCCAGAACTACAATGCAGCACTGTGCCTGCCCTCCAGAAGAAAAACATTGCCCTCTGGGGCTACCCAGAAACCCCAAATGAGAATCAACCTGCACGGCATTCGGCTGTACCCCAAATATATAGGCTGACCTGGGCACTAATGCCCTTTCTGACACTGCCTGAGCCTGGACCTCCAGTCCCCACCCTGACAGCTGGCCGCACACTGAGCACATCGGACCCGCCATGGCCTGAGGTCATCTCTTCTCAACCTCGGTTTTCAGGCTTCAGAACCTAGACCTTATCTCCAAAAACTGCCCGTGTTTGAAAATGATGCAGGAATCAGAACTCTTTTTCCATGGCAAGGAACCTTGTGGTTGGCATGTTGTCCAAGGTTCAGTGTAGTTGAAACCACTGTGGCCCGTGAGGCCCCGCCCATGCTTGCGGGCCACATTGGTCACAAACACACATTGTGACCCTCAGCCTGAGCCCAGTCCTCAGGTAAGGCCTCTCAGTGGCTGTATGGAGAGACAGCATATTGAGCTTTCCATGCCCCTAGGCCCCATTTCTTTTTTAATATAATTTTTTATTTTTTATCAACATGTATTTTTATCCCCAGTGGTAAACGTCTGTCAATCACCAGGTTTACACACTTCACAGCACTCACCAAAGCACATACCCTCCCCAATGTCCATAATACCACCCCTTCTCCCAAACCCCCTCCCCCCAGCTACCCTCAGTTTGTTTTGTGAGATTTAGAGTCACTTATGGTTTGTCTCCCTCCCAATGCCATCTTCCTTCATTTATTCTTCTCGTACCCACTTAAGCCCCCATGTTGCAACACCACTTCCTCATATCAGGGATATCATATGATAGTTGTCTTTCTCCGCCTGACTTATTTCGCTAAGCATGATACGCTCTAGTTCCATCATGTTGTCGCAAATGGCAAGATTTCATTTCTTTTGATGGGTGCATAGTATTCCATTGTGTATATATACCACATCTTCTTGATCCATACATCTGTTGATGGACATCTAGGTTCTTTCCATAGTTTGGCTATTGTGGACATTGCTGCTATAAACATTCGAGTACACGTGCCCCTTTGGATCACTACGTTTGTATCTTTAGGGTAAATACCCAATAGTGCAATTGCTGGGTCATAGGGCAGTTCTATTTTCAACATTTTGAGGAACCTCCATGCTGTTTTCCAGAGAGGTTGCACCAGCTTGCATTCCCACCAACAGTGTAGGAGGGTTCCTCTTTCTCCGCTTCCTCGCCAGCATCTGTCATTTCCTGACTTGTTGATTTTAGCCATTCTGACTGGTGTGAGGTGATATCGCATTGTGGTTTTGATTTGTATTTCCCTGATGCCGAGTGATATGGAGCACTTTTTCATGTGTCTGTTGCCCATCTGGATGTCTTCTTTGCAGAAATATCTGTTCATGTCCTCTGCCCATTTCTTGATTGGGTTATTTGTTCTTTGGGTGTTGAGTTTGCTAAGTTCTTTATAGATTCTGGACACTAGTCCTTTATCTGATATGTCGTTTGCAAATATCTTCTCCCATTCTGTCAGTTGTCTTTTGATTTTGTTCACTGTTTCCTTTGCTGTGCAAAAGCTTTTGATCTTGATGAGATCCCAATAGTTCATTTTTGCCCTTTCTTCCCTTGCCTTTGGCGTTGTTCCTAGGAAGATGTTGCTGCGGCTGAGGTCGAAGAGGTTGCTGCCTGTGTTCTCCTCAAGGATTTTGATGGATTCCTTTCACACATTGAGGTCCTTCATCCATTTTGAGTCTATTTTCGTGTGTGGTGTAAGGAAATGGTCCAATTTCATTTTTCTGCATGTGGCTGTCCAATTTTCCCAGCACCATTTGTTGAAGAGGCTGTCTTTTTTCCATTGGACATTCTTTCCTGCTTTGTCGAAGATTAGTTGACCATAGAGTTGAGAGTCTATTTCTGGGCTCTCTATTCTGTTCCATTGATCTATGGGTCTGTTTTTGTGCCAGTACCATGCTGTCTTGATGATGACAGCTTTGTAATAGAGCTTGAAGTCCGGGATTGTGATGCCACCAACGTTGGCTTTCTTTTTCAATATCCCTTTAGCTATTCGAGGTCTTTTCTGGTTCCATATAAATTTTCGAATTATTTGTTCCATTTCTTTGAAAAAGATGGATGGTACTTTGATAGGAATTGCATTAAATGTGTAGATTGCTTTAGGTAGCATAGACATTTTCACAATATTTATTCTTCCAATCCAGGAGCATGGAACATTTTTCCATTTCTTTGTGTCTTCCTCAATTTCTTTCATGAGTACTTTATAGTTTTCTGAGTATAGATTCTGTGTCTCTTTGGTTAGGTTTATTCCTAGGTATCTTATGGTTTTGGGTGCAATTGTAAATGGGATTGACTCCTTAATTTCCCTTTCTTCTGTCTTGCTGTTGGTGTAGAGAAATGCAACTGATTTCTGTGCATTCATTTTATATCCTGACACTTTACTGAATTCCTGTATAAGTTCTAGCAGTTTTGGAGTGGAGTCTTTTGGGTTTTCCACATATAGTATCATATCATCAGCGAAGAGTGATAATTTGACTTCTTCTTTGCCGATTTGGATGCCTTTAATTTCCTTTTGTTGTCTGATTGCTGAGGCTAGGACTTCTAGTACTATGTTGAATAGCAGTGGTGATAATGGACATCCCTGCCGTGTTCCTGACCTTAGCGGAAAAGCTTTCAGTTTTTCTCCATTGAGAATGATATTTGCGGTGGGTTTTTGATAGATGGCTTTGATGATATTGAGGTATGTGCCCTCTATCCCTACACTTTGAAGAGTCTTGATCAGGAAGGGATGTTGTACTTTGTCAAATGCTTTTTCAGCATCTATTGAGAGTATCATATGGTTCTTGTTCTTACTTTTATTTTTTTTATTTTTTTTTTAAAGATTTTATTTATTTATCAGAGAGAGAGGGAGAGAGCGAGCACAGGCAGACAGAGAGGCAGACAGAGGCAGAGGGAGAAGCAGGCTCCCTGCTGAGCAAGGAGCCTGATATGGGACTCGATCCCAGGACGCTGGGATCATGACCTGAGCCGAAGGCAGCTGCTTAACCAACTGAGCCACCCAGGCGTCCCTGTTCTTACTTTTATTGATGTGTTGTATCACATTGACTGATTTGCGGATGTTGAACCAACCTTGCAGCCCTGGAATAAATCCCACTTGGTCGTGGTGAATAATCTTTTTAATGTACTGTTGAATCCTATTGGCTAGTATTTTGTTGAGTATTTTCGCATCTGTGTTCATCAAGGATATTGGTCTATAGCGCTCTTTTTTGGTGGGATCCTTGTCTGGTTTTGGGATCAAGGTGATGCTGGCCTCATAAAATGAGTTTGGAAGTTTTCCTTCCATTTCTATTTTTTGGAACAGTTTTAGGAGAATAGGAATTAGTTCTTCTTTAAATGTTTGGTAGAATTCCCCCGGGAAGCCGTCTGGCCCTGGGCTTTTGTTTGTTTGGAGATTTTTAATGACTGTTTCAATCTCCTTACTGGTTATGGGTCTGTTCAGGCTTTCTATTTCTTCGTGGTTCAGTTGTGGTAGTTTATATGTTTCTAGGAATGCATCCATTTCTTCCAGATTGTCAAATTTATTGCCGTAGAGTTGCTCATAGTATGTTCTTATAATACTTTGTATTTCTTTGGTGTTAGTTGTGATCTCTCCTCTTTCATTCATGATTTTATTTATTTGGGTCCTTTCTCTTTTCTTTTTGATAAGTCGGGCAAGGGGTTTATCAATTTTATTAATTCTTTCAAAGAACCAGCTCCTAGTTTCGTTGATTTGTTCTATTGTTTTTTTGGTTTCTATTTCATTGATTTCTGCTCTGATCTTTTTGATTTCTCTTCTCCTGCTAGGCTTAGGGTTTCTTTCTTGTTCTTTCTCCAGCTCCTTTAGGTGTAGGGTTAGGTTGCGTACCTGAGACCTTTCTTGTTTCTTGAGAAAGGCTTGTACCGCTATATATTTTCCTCTCAGGACTGCCTTTGTTGTGTCCCACAGATTTTGAACCGTTGTATTTTCATTATCATTTGTTTCCATGATTTTTTTCAATTCTTCTTTAATTTCCCGGTTGACCCATTCATTCTTTAGAAGGATGCTGTTTAGTCTCCATGTATTTTGGTTCTTTTCAAACTTCTTTTTGTGGTTGAGTTCTAGCTTTAGAGCATTGTGGTCTGAAAATATGCAAGGAATGATCCCAATCTTTTGATACCGGTTGAGTCCTGATTTAGGACCGAGGATGTGATCTATTCTGGAGAATGTTCCATGTGCACTAGAGAAGAATGTGTATTCTGTTGCTTTGGGATGAAATGTTCTGAATATGTCTGTGATGTCCATCTGGTCCACTGTGTCGTTTAAGGCCTTTATTTCCTTGCTGATCTTTTGCTTGGATGATCTGTCCATTTCAGTGAGGGGAGTGTTAAAGTCCCCTACTATTATTGTATTATTGTTGATGTGTTTCTTTGATTTTGTTATTAATTGGTTTATATAGTTGGCTGCTCCCACGTTGGGGGCATAGATATTTAAAATTGTTAAATCTTCTTGTTGGACAGACCCTTTGAGTATGATATAGTGTCCTTCCTCATCTCTTATTATAGTCTTTGGCTTAAAATCTAATTGATCTGATATAAGGATTGCCACTCCTGCTTTCTTCTGATGTCCATTAGCATGGTAAATTCTTTTCCACCCCCTCACTTTAAATCTGGAGGTGTCTTCGGGCTTAAAATGAGTTTCTTGGAGGCAACATATAGATGGATTTTGTTTTTTTATCCATTCTGATACCCTGTGTCTTTTGACAGGGGCATTTAGCCCATTAACATTCAAGGTAACTATTGAGAGATATGAATTTAGTGCCATTGTTTTGCCTGTAAGGTGACTGTTACTGTATATGGTCTCTTTTCCTTTCTGATCTACCACTTGTAGGCTCTCTCTTTGCTTAGAGGACCCCTTTCAAGATTTCCTGTAGAGCTGGTTTGGTGTTTGCAAATTCTTTCAGTTGTTGTTTGTCCTGGAAGATTTTAATCTCTCCTTCTATTTTCAATGATAGCCTAGCTGGATATAGTATTCTGGGCTGCATGTTTTTCTAATTTAGTGCTCTGAAAATATCATGCCAGCTCTTTCTGGACTGCCAGGTCTCTGTGGATCAGATCCCGCAGGGTCACAGAAGGATCGGGGGTGTCTGAGTGTCGCAGAGCTTGCGGGTATTGGAACAGGAAAGCCGGCTACAGAGACAGAGCCGACAGTAAGCTCGCAGCTCAGGGTGACCTTGAACCGGTCGCAGGCTCGGTGAGCTCGGAGCGCGGCCGGAGGTCAGGCAGACGGGAGTAACTGGGCGCGGTTCTCTGAGCGCGCACTGAGGAGTGCGGCCTTGGGCTCTCGGCTCCTCCAGGGCCGGAGACCAGGAGGCCGCCATTTGTATTCCCGTCCTCCAGAGCTCTACGGAAAGCGCTCAGGGAACAAAAGCTCCTGAAAGCAAACCCAAGCGGATTACACACCCCGGCCCCGGGTAAGGGCGGTGCATTTCCGCCTGGGACAAAGACACTTGAGAATCACTACAACAAGCCCTTCCCCCAGAAGATCAACAAGAAATCCAGCCGAGACCAAGTTCACCTACCAAAGAGTGCAGTTTCAATACCAAGGAGAGCAGCAGAATTCTAGAGGAAGAGAAAGCAAAGCACGGAACTCATGGCTTTTTCCCTGTGATTTTTTTTTTAGTCTTGCGGTTAATTTAATTTTTTTCTTTTTGATTTTTTGGTTTTATTTCTCGCCTTTGGGTAAATTTTTTTTAACTGTTACCTTTTTCTTTTTTAACGATTTTTTACTAGTTTCTCTAATATATACATCTTTTCTTTTTTATATTTTTCTTAGGTATTTTCTTTTCTTTTAAATTCTTTTCTTTTTTTTTCTTTTTTCTTTTTTTTTTCTTTTCTTTCTTCCTTTTTGAACCTCTTTTTATCCCCTTTCTCCCCCCTCACGATTTGGGATCTCTTCTAATTTGGTTAAAGCATATTTTCCTGGGGTTGTTGCCACCCTTTTAGTATTTTACTTGCTCCTTCATATACTCTTCTCAGGACAAAATGACAAGACGGAAAAATTCAACTCAAAAAAAAAGGAAAAAGAGGCAGTACCGAAGGCTAGGTACCCAATCAATACACACATTGGTGATATGTCAGATCTAGAGTTCAGAATGACAATTCTCAAGGTTCTAGCCGGGCTCGAAGAAGGCATGGAAGATATTAGAGAAACGCTCTCGAGAGATATAAAAGCCCTTTCTGGAGAAATAAAAGAACTAAAATCTAACCAAGTTGAAATCAAAAAAGCTATTAATGAGGTGCAATCAAAAATGGAGGCTCTCATTGCTAGGATAAATGAGGCAGAAGAAAGAATTAGTGATATAGAAGACCAAATGACAGAGAATAAAGAAGCTGAGCAAAAGAGGGACAAACAGCTACTGGACCACGAGGGGAGAATTCGAGAGATAAGTGACACCATAAGACAAAACAACATTAGAATAATTGGGATTCCAGAAGAAGAAGAAAGAGAGAGGGGAGCAGAAGGTATACTAGAGAGAATTATTGGGGAGAATTTCCCCAATATGACAAAGGGAACGACCACCAAAATTCAGGAGGTTCAGAGAACGCCTCACAAAATCAATAAGAATAGGCCCACACCCCGTCACCTAATAGTAAAATTTACAAGTCTCAGTGACAAAGAGAAAATCCTGAAAGCAGCCCGGGAAAAGAAGTCTGTAACATACAATGGTAAAAATATTAGATTGGCAGCTGACTTATCCATAGGCCCCAATTTTTAACCATAGTCGGGTTGTCCATTCACTCTTCCACAGGGCTCTGCTTTGGAATTCCTCTTTAGGTGGGACACCTGAGGTAACAAACCTGAAAGGAGTCCTCCCATCCCACAGATTGACGAAAAACTATTGGGATTGGGCCAAATCCACAGAGAGCAAGATTCGTCCATGGTCCATGAGGCCTCCCCAATATTCCACGGCCATCGCTGATACAAAATCCAGAGACAAAAGCCTGAGCACGAGCCTCAGACTCGCTCATTCTTCATTACCTGAAGAGTTCCACAGATAAGAACCTACACGGAACTCGAATGCACCCAAAATATATAGTCTAACCTGGGCACTAATGCACTGTCTGTCAACCTGAGCCCGGACCTCGTGACCAACACCCAGACAGCTGACTGCACACTGAGCACATCAGAACCGCCATGGCCTTAGGTCATAATCGCTTCCCTACCTCAGTTTTCAGGCTTCAGAACCTAGACCTTATCTCCACTCACTGCCCAGGGGTGACTGTGATGCAGAAATCAGAACTCTTCCTTAACGATGGCAAGAAAACTTGTGGTTGGCCTGTTGTCCAACGTTCACGCCCCTAGGTCCCAATTTTTAAACATAGTTCGGGTTCTCCCTTCACTCTTCCCCAGGGCTCTGCTTTGGAATTCCTCTTTTGGTGGGACACCTGAGGTAACAAACCTGAAAGGAGTCCTCCCATACGACAGTTTGACGAAAAACAATTGGGGTCCGGCCAATTCCACAGAGAGCAACAATCGTCCATGGCCCATGAGGCCTCCCCAACATTACACGGCCATCGCTGATACAAAATCCAGAGACAAAAGCCTGAGCATGCGCCTCAGACTCGCTCATTCTTCATATCCTGAAGAGTTTTCAGATGAGAACATACACGGCACTTGAATGCACCCAAAATATATAGTCTAAGCTGGGCACTAATGCGCTGTCTGACAACGTGAGCCCAGACCTCGTGAACAACACCCAGACAGCTGACCATACACTGAGCACAACCGACCCGCCATGGCCTTAGGTCATCATCTCTTCCCTACCTCAGTTTTCAGGCTTCAGAACCTAGACCTTATCTCCAATCACTGCCCAGGGGTGACTGTGATGTAGAAATCAGAACTCTTCCATACCCATGGCAAGAAACCTTGTGGTTGGCATGCTGTCCAACATTCACTGTAGCAGAAACCAGCATTCACCCTGAGGCCCCGCCCATTCTTGAGTGCGACGAGGGCATAAACACGCATTGTGACCCTCAGCATGAGTCCTGTCCTCTAGTACGTCCTCTCAGGGGCTGGACCATTAGATGTCATAATGGGCTTGACATGTCCCTAGGCCCCAATTTTTAACCAGATTTCTGGTTGTCCAGTCGCCCCTCCCCAGGGCTCTACTCTGGAATCCCTCATTTGGTGGGACACCTGAGGTTGAAAAACAAAACAAATCAACAGCAACAGAACAATGGACTTCTTCCTTCTCACAGAATGACTCCAAACTCTTTGGACGGGGCCACCCCCAGAGAGTAAGACTCGTTCATTTCCCATGAAGTCACCCGGAAATTTCACGACCATGAGTGACACGATATCCAGAGACAAAAACTTGAGCAGAGCCTCACAATCGCCCTTTTTTCATATCCCGAAGAGTTCTCCTCATGATCTGTAGATCAGTCCTGCCATACCTATGACCCGAAACATAAGCCAAGTTTGTGTTTTCAGACAACTGTCCAAACAGCCCTGGCCTACACACCCTACAGGCTCAGGCCCCTGGAGCCAAAACTGACGACTGTGATTGCCCTCTCCAAGGGAATTGTATCTGCCCATTCCAATGGCCACAACCCTCCTAAGAGTATAAACCTCCAAAGTCCCTGAGGCCATCCCAATATTTGTGGCTTCCCAGGACAAATGGGGCAATCTGGGCCCATCTGAGCACCTACCGGCACTCAGACCCGTAGACTGAGGTCCCCAGAGGTAAAAAGGAATGAACAGGCCCCTAGGCACTGATCGGATCCATTGCTTTGGTTTCCAGTCATCTCTCCTCAGAGGCCTGGATTTCAATAACAGCATATGGCTGTTTCTTGACTCACCCATCAGAACAAATCTCATCTACACATGGGAAACTTGCTCGATGGAGCTATGTGCAAGCCTCTCTTTAGGAGAACCCTTCAAGGCCCCAGTGCCACCGCTTCATTCCAAGGTCTCCATAGACACAAAATCATATTAGGACACATCCACGGGACAGTCCATTTCAACTCAGCATCCTCGGTTGCTCCCCCAGATCCAGCAGATCTAACCTGTCTTGTTGCTTGGAGACAATTGGAATGCGAGGTGGCCTACCCAGCCATCCATCCTTAGAACCCTGCTCAGAATCGTTGTCCTGGAGCCAACCAACAGGTCTCAATTTTCCTGCAGAAGAATCTTTGCAGTTGGGAGCTTCTCACAACTCCCATCGTGGGAAAACCCCCATGGCATCGTGATCCCCCCCCCTTCAAGAAGGGGCCATCAGGGACAGAATGTCCAACCTTAGCGATCGTCTGATCCTCGCCCTGAATTCAGATGCACGAGATCTCGATTCAGGTTTGTAGATTGTGCCTGCCATATCCTCACCCAGAAACCTAGGCCTAGCTTGGATTCTCAGACTTCCGTCCTCAGACTACTGGCCCACAAGCCCAACAGTTTGGCAATCGAGAACTACAATGCAGCACTCTGCGTGCCCTCCAGAAGAAAAACATTGCCCTATGGGGCTACCCAGAAATCCCAAATGAGGATCAACGGGGCACATCATTCGGCTGTACTCCAAATATATAGGCTGACCTGGGCACTAATGCCTTTTCTGACACAGCCTGATCCTGGACCTCCTGGCCCCACCCAGACAGCTGGCCGCACACTGAGCATATCGGACACACCATGGCCTTAGGTCGTCATCTCTTCTCAACCTCGGTTTTCAGGCTTCAGAACCTAGACCTTATCTCCAATCACGGCCCTGGATTGAAAATAATGCAGAAATCAGAACTCTTTCCCTATGGCAAGAAACATTGTGGTTGGCATGTTGTCCAAGATTCAGTGTAGTTGAAACCAGTGTGGCCCATGAGGCCCCGCCCATGCTTGCGGGCCACATTGGTCAGAAACACACATTGTGACCCTCAGCCTGAGCCCAGTCCTCAGGTAAGGCCTCTCAGTGGCTGGATGGAGAGTAAGCATATTGGGCTTGCCATGCCCCTAGGCACCAATTTTTAAGCATAATTTGGGTTGTCCCTTCACTCTTCCCCAGGGTTCTGCTTTGGAATTCCTCTTTTGGTGGGACACCTGAGGTAACAAACCTGAAAGGAGTCCTCCCATCCCACAGATTGAAGAAAAACAAGTGGAATCGGGCCAAATCCACAGAGAGCAAGATTCATCCATGGCCCATGAGGCCTCCCCAACATTCCACGGCCATCGTTGATACAAAATCCAGAGACAAAAGCCTGTGCACGTGCCTCAGACTCGCTCATTCTTCATTACCTGAAGAGTTCTTCAGATAAGAACCTACAGGGCACTCGAATGCACCCAAAATATATAGTCTAACCTGGGCACTAATGCACTGTCTGACAACGTGAGACCGGACCTCGTGACCGACACCCAGACAGCTGACCACACACTGAGCACATCAGAACCGCCATGGCCTTAGGTCATCATCTCTTCCCTACCTCAGTTTTCAGGCTTCAGAACCTAGACCTTATCTCCAATCACTACCCAGGGGTGACTGTGATGCAGAAATCAGAACTCTTCCTTACCCATGGCAAGAAAACTTGTGGTTGGCCTGTTGTCCAACGTTAACGCCACTAGGTCCCAATTTTTAAACATAGTTCGGGTTTTCCCTTCACTCTTCCCCAGGCCTCTGCTTTGGAAATCCTCTTTTGGTGTGACACCTGAGGTAACAAACCTGAAAGGAGAACTCCCATCCGACAGTTTGACGAAAAACAATTGGAATCCGGCCAATTCCACAGAGAGCAGAATCGTCCATGGCCCATGAGGCCTCCCCAATATTCCACGGCCATCGCTGATACTAAATCCAGAGACAAAAGCCTGAGCATGCACCTCAGACTCGCTCATTCTACATATCCTGAAGAGTTTTCATATAAGAACATACACGGCACTCGAATGCACCCAAAATATATAGTCTAACCTGGACATTAATGCACTGTCTGACAACGTGAGTCCGGACCTCGTGAACAACACCCAGACAGCTGACCACACACTGAGCACTACAGACCCGCCATGGCCTTAGGTCATCATCTCTTCCTACATCAGTTTTCAGGCTTCAGAACCTAGACCTTATCTCCAATCACTGCTCAGGGGTGACTGTGATGTAGAAATCAGAACTCTTCTGTACCCATGGCAAGAAACCTTGTGGTTGGCATGTTGTCCAACGTTCAGTGTAGGAGAAACCAGCATTCACCCTGAGGCCCCTCCCATTCTTGAGTGAGAGGAGGGCATAAACACGCATTGTGACCCTCAGCGTGAGCCCAGTCCTCAGGTAAGGCCTCTCAGTGGCTGGACCATTAGATGTCATAATGGGCTTGACATGTCCCTAGGCCCCAATTTTTAACCAGATTTCTGGTTGTCCAGTCGCCCCTCACCAGGGCTCTACTCTGGAATCCCTCATTTGGTGGGACACCTGAGGTTGAAAAACAAAACAAAAGAAATCAACAGCAACAGAACAATGGACTTCTTCCTTCTCACTGAATGACTCCAAACTCTTTGGATGGGGCCAACCCCCAGAGAGTAAGACTCGTCCATTTCCCCTGAAGACACCCGGAAATTTCGCGACCATGAGTGACACGATATCCAGAGACAAAAACTTGAGCAGAGCCTCACACTCCCCCTTTTTTAATATCCCGAAGAGTTCGCCTCATGGTCTGTAGATCAGTCCTGCCATACCTATGACCCAAAACATAAGCCGAGTTTGTGTTTTCAGACAACTGTCCAAACAGCCCTAGCCTACACACCCTACAGGCTCAGGCCCCTGGAGCCACACCTGACGACTGTGATTGCCCTCTCCAAGGGAATTGTATCTGCCCATTCCAATGGCCACAACCCTACTAAGAGTATAAAACTCCAAAGTCCCTGAGGCCATCCCAATATTTGTGGCTTCCCAGGACAAATGGGGCAATCTGGTCACATCTGAGCACCTACCGGCACTCAGACCCGTAGACTGATGTCCCCAGAGGTAAAAAGGAATGAACAGGCCCCTAAGCACTGATCGGATCCATTGCTTTGGTTTCCAGTCATGTCTCCTCGGAGGCCTGGATTTCAATAACAGCATATGGCTGTTCCTTGACTCACCCATCAGAACAAATCTCATCTACACATGGGAAACTTGCTCGATGGAGCTATGTGAAAGCCTCTCTTTAGGAGAACCATACAGGGCCCCAGTGCCACCGCTTCATTCCAAGGTCTCCCTAGACACAAAATCATATTAGGACACATCCACGGGACAGTCCATTTCAACTCAGCCTCCTCCGTTGCTCCCCCAGATCCAGCAGATCTAACCTGTCTTGTTGCTTGGAGACAATTTGGAATGCGAGGTGGGCTACCCAGCCATCCATCCTTAGAACCCTGCTCAGAATCGTTGTCCTGGAGCCAACCAAGAGGTCTCAATTGTCCTGCAGAAGAATCTTTGCAGTTGGGAGCTTCTCACAACTCCCATCGTGGGAAAACCCAAATGGCATCGTGATCCCCCCCCTTTCAAGAAGCGGCCATCAGGGACAGACTGTCCAACCTGAGCGATCATCTAATCCTCGCCCTGAATTCAGATGCACGAGATCTCGATTCAGGTCTGTAGATTGTGCCTGCCATATCCTCACCCAGAAACCTAGGCCTAGCTTGGGTTCTCAGACTTCCGTCCTCAGACTACTGGCCCACAAGCCCTCCAGTTTGGCAATCGAGAACTACAATGCAGCACTCTGCGTGCCCTCCAGAATAAAAACATTGCCCTCTGGGGCTACCCAGAAATCCCAAATGAGGATCAACGGGGCACATCATTCGGCTGTACCCCAAATATATAGGCTGACCTAGGTACTAATGCCCTTTCTGACACAGCCTGATCCTGGACCTCCTGGCCCCACCCAGACAGCTGGCCGCACACTGAGCACATCGGACCTGCCATGGCCTTAGGTCGTCATCTCTTCTCAACCTCGGTTTTCAGGCTTCAGAACCTAGACCTTAACTCCAATCACTGCCCGGTTTTGAAAATGATGCAGAAATCAGAACTCTTTCCCCATGGCAAGAAAACTTGTGGTTGGCATGTTGTCCAAGATTCAGTGTAGGAGAAAACAACATTCACCCTGAGGCCACGCAGATTCTTGAGTGCGACGAGGGCATAAACACGCATCGTGACCCTGACCGTGAGTCCTATCCTCTAGTACGTCCTCTCAGTGGCTGGACAATTAGATGTCATAATGGGCTTGACATATCCCTTGGCCCCATTTTTAACCAGATTTCTGGTTGTCCAATCGCCCCTCCCCAGGGCTCTACTCTGGAATCCCTCATTTGGTGAGACACCTGAGGTTAAAAACAAAACCAAACAAATCAACAAAAACAGAACAAAGGACTTCTTCCATCCCACAGAATGACCCCCATCTCTTTGGACGGTGCCAAACCCCAGAGAGTAAGACTCGTCCATTTCCCATGAAGTCACCCAGAAATTTCACGACCATGTGTGACACGATATCCGGAGACAAAAATTGAGCAAGAGCCTCACACTCGCCCTTTTTTCATATCCCGAAGGTTTCTCCTCATGGTCTGTAGATCAGTCCTGCCATACCTATGACCCGAAACATAAGCCGAGTTTGTGTTTTCAGACAACTGTCCAAACAGCCCTGGCCTACACACCCTACAGACTCAGGCCCCTGGAGCTAAACCTGAGGACTGTGCTTGCCCTCTCCAAGGGAATTGTATCTGCCCAATCCAATGGCCACAACACTACTAAGAGGATAAACCTCCAAAGTCCCTGAGGCCATCCCAATATTTGAGGCTTCCCAGGACAATCAGGGGCAATCTGGGCCCATCTGAGCACCTACCTGCACTCAGACCCGTAGACTGATGTCCCCAGAGGTAAAAAGGAACGAACAGGCCCCTAGGCACCTATCGGTTCCATTGCTTTGGTTTCCAGGAATCTCTCCTCAAAGGCCTGGATTTCAATAACAGCATATGGTTGTTTCTTGACTCACCCATCAGAACAAATCTCATCTACACATGGGAAACTTGCATGATGGAGCTGTGTGAAAGCCTCTCTTTAGGAGAACCCTTCACGGCCCCAGTGCCAACGCTTCATTCCAAGGTCTCCATAGACACAAAATCATATTAAGACACTTCCACGGGAGAGTCCATTTCAACTCAGCCTCCTCGGTTGCTCCCCCAGATCCAGCAGATCTAACCTCTCTTGTTGCTTGCAGACAATTGGAATGCGAGGTGGGCTACCCAGCCATCCATCCTTAGAACCCTGCTCGGAATCGTTGTCCTGGAGCCAACCAAAAGGTCTTAATTGTCCTGCAGAAGAATCTTTGCAGTTGGGAGCTTCTCACAGATCCCATCGTGGGAAAACCCCCATGGCCTCGTGATCCACGCCCCCTTCAAGAAGGGGCCATCAGGGACAGAATGTCCAACCTGAGCGATCGTCTGATCCTCGCCCTGACATCAGATGCACAAAATCTCGATTCAGGTCTGTAGATTATGCCTGCCATTACCTCACCCAGAAACCTAGGCCTAGCTTGGGTTCTCAGACTTCCGTCCTCAGACTACTGGCCAAAAAGCCCTCCAGTTTGGCAATCCACAACTACAATGCAGCACTCTGCCTGCCCTCCAGAAGAAAAACATTGCCCTCTGGGGCTTCCCAGAAACCCCAAATGAGGAGCAACGGGGCACGCCATTCGGCTGTACCCCAAATATATAGGCTGACCTCTGCACTAATGCCCTTTCTGACACAGCCTGATCCTGGACCTCCTGGCCCCACCCAGACAGCTGGCCGCACACTGAGCACATCGGACCCCTCATGGCCTTTGGTCGTCATCTCTTCTCAACCTCGGTTTTCATGCTTCAGAACCTAGACCTTATCTCCAATCATGGCCCGGGTTTGAAAATGATGCAGAAATCAGAAGTCTTTCCCCATGGCAAGATACCTTGTGGTTGGCATGTTGTCCTAGGTTCAGTGTAGTTGAAACCAGTGTTACCCTTTAGGCCCCGCCCATGCTTGCGGCCCACTTTGGTCACAAACACACATTGTGACCCTCAGCCTGAGCCCAGTCCTCAGGTAAGGCCTCTCAGTGGCTGGATGGATAGACAGCATATTGGGCTTGCCATGCCCCTAGGACCCAATTTTAACCATAGTTCGGGTGGTCCCTTCACTCTTCCCCAAAGCTCTGCTTTCGAATTCCACTTTTGGTGGGACACCTGAGGTAACAATCCTGAAAGGAGTCCTCCCATCCAACAGATTGACGAAAAACAATTGGGATCGGGCCAAGTCCACAGAGAGCAAGATTCGTCCATGGCCCATTAGGACTCCCCAAAATTCCACGGCCATCGCTGAAAAATTCCAGAGATAAAATCCTGAGCACGCGTCAGACTCGCTCATTCTTCATATCCTGAAGAGTTTTTCAATAAGAACTTACACAGCACTCGAATGCACCCAAAATATATAGTCTAACCTGGGACTAATGCACTGTCTGACAACCTGAGCCCGGACCTCGTGACCAACACCCAGACAGCTGACCGCACACTGAGCACATTAGACCCGCCAAGGCCTTTTGTCATCATCTATTCCCTACCTAAGTTTTCAGGCTTCAGAACCTAGACCTTATCTCCAATCACTGTCCAGGGGTGACTGTGATGCAGAAACCAGAACTGTTCCTTGCCCATGGCAAGAAACCTTATGGTTGGCATGTTGTCCAACGTTCAGTGTAGGAGAAACCAGAATTCACTCTGAGGCTCCGCCCATTCTTGGGTGCGAAGAGGGCATAAACACGCATTGTGACCCTCAGCGTGAGTCCTGTCCTCTAGTACGTCCTCTCAGTGGCTGGAACATTAGATGTCATAATGGGCTTGACATGTCCCTAGCCCCAATTTTTAACCTGATTTCTGGTTGTCCAGTCGCCCCTCCCCAGGGCTCTTCTCTGGAATCCCTTATTTGGTGGGACACCTGAGGTTGAAAAACAAAACAAAACAAATCAACAACAACAGAACAATGGACTTCTTCCATCCCACAGAATGACCTCAAACTCTTTGGATGGGGCCAAACCCCCAGAGAGTAAGACTCGTCCATTTCCCATGAAGTCACCCGGAAATTTCACGACCATGAGTGACACGATATCCAGAGACAAAATCTTGAGCAAGAGCCTCACACTCGCCTTTTTTTCATATCCAGAAGAGTTCTCCTCATGGACTGTAGATCAGTCCTGCCATGCCAATGACCCAAAGCATAAGCTGAGTTTGTGTTTTCAGACAACTGTTCAAACAGCCCAGGCCTACACACCCTACAGACTCAGTCCCCTAGAGCCAAACCTGACCACTGTGCTTGCCCTCACCAAGGGAATTGTATGTGCCCATTACAATGGCCACAACCCAACTAAGAGGATAAATCTCCAAGTTCCCGTGGCCATCCCATATTTGTGCCTTCCCAGGATAAACTGGGCAATCTGGGCCCAGCTGAGCACCTACCTGCACTCAGACACGTAGGCCGATGTCCCCAGATGTACAAAGGAACGAACAGGCCCCTAGGCACCTATCGGATCCATTGCTTTGGTTTCCAGGCATCTCTCCTCAGAGGCCTGGATTTCAATAAGAGCATATGGCTGTTTCTTAACTCACCCATCAGAACAAATCTCATCTACACATGGGAAAATTGCATGATGGAGCTGCGTGAAAGCCTCTCTTTAGGAGAACCCCTCAGGGCCCCAGTGCCACCGCTTCATTCCAAGGTCTCCATAGACACAAAATCATATTAGGACACATCCACGTGAAAGTCCATTTCAACTCAGCCTCCTCGGTTGCTCCACCAGATCCAGCAGATCTAACCTGTCTTGTTGCTTGGAGACAATTGGAATGCGAGTGGGCTACCCAGCCACCCATCCTTAGAACCCTGCTTGGAATCGTTGTCCTGGAGCCAACCAACAGGTCTCAATTGTCCTGCAGAAGAATCTTTGCAGTTGGGAGCTTCCCACAACTCCCATCGCGGGAAAACGCCTATGGCCTCGTGATCCACCCCCCCTTCAAGAAGGCGCCATCAGGAACAGACTTTCCAACCTGAGCGATCGTCTAATCCTCGCCCTGTCTTCAGATGCACGAGATCTCGATTCAGGTCTGTAGATTGTGCCTGCCATATCCTCACCCAGAAACCTAGGCCTAGCTTGGTTTCTCAGACTTCCGTCCTCAGACTACTGGCCCACAAGCCCTCCAGTTTGACAATCCACAACTACAATGCAGCACTCTGCCTGCCCTCCAGAAGAAAAATTGCCCTCTAGGGCTACCCAGAAATCCCAAATGAGGATCAACGGGGCACAAAATTCGGCTGTACACCAAATATATAGGCTGACCTGGGCACTAAAGCCCTTTCTGACACAGCCTGATCATGGACCTCCTGGCCCCACCCAGACAGCTGGCTGCACACTGAGCACATCGGACCCGCCATGGCCTTAGGTCGTCATCTCTTCTCAACCTCCGTTTTCAGGCTTCAGAACCTAGACCTTATCTCCAATCACGGCCCGGGTTTGAAAACGATGCAGAAATCAGAACTCTTTCCCCATGGCAAGACAACTTGTGGTTGGCATGTTGTCCAAGATTCAGTGTAGTTGAAACCTGTGTGGCCCATGAGGCCCCGCCAATGATTGGGGACCACATTGGACACAAACACACATTGTGACCCTCTGCCTGAGCCCAGTCCTCAGGTAAGGCCTCTCAGTGGCTGGATGGATAGACAGCATATTGGGCTTGCCATGCCCCTAGGCCCCAATTTATAACCATAGTTCGGGGTGTCCCTTCAATCTTCCCCAGGGCTCTGCTTTGGAATTCCTCTTTTGGTGGGACACCTGAGGTAACAAACCTGAAAGGAGTCCTCCCACCCCACAGATTGACGAAAAACAATTGGTATTGGGCCAAGTCACAGAGAGCAAGATTCGTCCATGGCCCATGAGGCATCCCCAACATTCCACGGCCATCGCTGAAAAATTCCAGAGATAAAATCCTGAGCACGCGTCAGACTCGCTCATTCTTCATATCCTGAAGAGTTTTTCAATAAGAACTTACACAGCACTCGAATGCACCCAAAATATATAGTCTAACCTGGGACTAATGCACTGTCTGACAACCTGAGCCCGGACCTCGTGACCAACACCCAGACAGCTGACCGCACACTGAGCACATTAGACCCGCCAAGGCCTTTTGTCATCATCTATTCCCTACCTAAGTTTTCAGGCTTCAGAACCTAGACCTTATCTCCAATCACTGTCCAGGGGTGACTGTGATGCAGAAACCAGAACTGTTCCTTGCCCATGGCAAGAAACCTTATGGTTGGCATGTTGTCCAACGTTCAGTGTAGGAGAAACCAGAATTCACTCTGAGGCTCCGCCCATTCTTGGGTGCGAAGAGGGCATAAACACGCATTGTGACCCTCAGCGTGAGTCCTGTCCTCTAGTACGTCCTCTCAGTGGCTGGAACATTAGATGTCATAATGGGCTTGACATGTCCCTAGCCCCAATTTTTAACCTGATTTCTGGTTGTCCAGTCGCCCCTCCCCAGGGCTCTTCTCTGGAATCCCTTATTTGGTGGGACACCTGAGGTTGAAAAACAAAACAAAACAAATCAACAACAACAGAACAATGGACTTCTTCCATCCCACAGAATGACCCCAAACTCTTTGGATGGGGCCAAACCCCCGAGAGTAAGACTCGTCCATTTCCCATGAAGTCACCCGGAAATTTCACGACCATGAGTGACACGATATCCAGAGACAAAATCTTGAGCAAGAGCCTCACACTCGCCTTTTTTTCATATCCAGAAGAGTTCTCCTCATGGACTGTAGATCAGTCCTGCCATGCCAATGACCCAAAACATAAGCTGAGTTTGTGTTTTCAGACAACTGTCCAAACAGCCCAGGCCTACACACCCTACAGACTCAGTCCCCTAGAGCCAAACCTGACCACTGTGCTTGCCCTCACCAAGGGAATTGTATGTGCCCATTACAATGGCCACAACCCAACTAAGAGGATAAATCTCCAAGTTCCCGTGGCCATCCCATATTTGTGCCTTCCCAGGATAAACTGGGCAATCTGGGCCCAGCTGAGCACCTACCTGCACTCAGACACGTAGACTGATGTCCCCAGATGTACAAAGGAACGAACAGGCCCCTAGGCACCTATCGGATCCATTGCTTTGGTTTCCAGGCATCTCTCCTCAGAGGCCTGGATTTCAATAAGAGCATATGGCTGTTTCTTAACTCACCCATCAGAACAAATCTCATCTACACATGGGAAAATTGCATGATGGAGCTGCGTGAAAGCCTCTCTTTAGGAGAACCCCTCAGGGCCCCAGTGCCACCGCTTCATTCCAAGGTCTCCATAGACACAAAATCATATTAGGACACATCCACGTGAAAGTCCATTTCAACTCAGCCTCCTCGGTTCCTCCACCAGATCCAGCAGATCTAACCTGTCTTGTTGCTTGGAGACAATTGGAATGCGAGTGGGCTACCCAGCCACCCATCCTTAGAACCCTGCTTGGAATCGTTGTCCTGGAGCCAACCAACAGGTCTCAATTGTCCTGCAGAAGAATCTTTGCAGTTGGGAGCTTCCCACAACTCCCATCGCGGGAAAACGCCTATGGCCTCGTGATCCACCCCCCCTTCAAGAAGGCGCCATCAGGAACAGACTTTCCAACCTGAGCGATCGTCTAATCCTCGCCCTGTCTTCAGATGCACGAGATCTCGATTCAGGTCTGTAGATTGTGCCTGCCATATCCTCACCCAGAAACCTAGGCCTAACTTGGTTTCTCAGACTTCCGTCCTCAGACTACTGGCCCACAAGCCCTCCAGTTTGACAATCCACAACTACAATGCAGCACTCTGCCTGCCCTCCAGAAGAAAAACATTGCCCTCTAGGGCTACCCAGAAATCCCAAATGAGGATCAACGGGGCACAAAATTCGGCTGTACACCAAATATATAGGCTGACCTGGGCACTAAAGCCCTTTCTGACACAGCCTGATCATGGACCTCCTGGCCCCACCCAGACAGCTGGCTGCACACTGAGCACATCGGACCCGCCATGGCCTTAGGTCGTCATCTCTTCTCAACCTCCGTTTTCAGGCTTCAGAACCTAGACCTTATCTCCAATCACGGCCCGGGTTTGAAAACGATGCAGAAATCAGAACTCTTTCCCCATGGCAAGACAACTTGTGGTTGGCATGTTGTCCAAGATTCAGTGTAGTTGAAACCTGTGTGGCCCATGAGGCCCCGCCAATGATTGGGGACCACATTGGACACAAACACACATTGTGACCCTCTGCCTGAGCCCAGTCCTCAGGTAAGGCCTCTCAGTGGCTGGATGGATAGACAGCATATTGGGCTTGCCATGCCCCTAGGCCCCAATTTATAACCATAGTTCGGGGTGTCCCTTCAATCTTCCCCAGGGCTCTGCTTTGGAATTCCTCTTTTGGTGGGACACCTGAGGTAACAAACCTGAAAGGAGTCCTCCCACCCCACAGATTGACGAAAAACAATTGGGATTGGGCCAAGTCACAGAGAGCAAGATTCGTCCATGGCCCATGAGGCATCCCCAACATTCCACGGCCATTACTGATACAAAATCCAGAGAGAAAAGCCTGAGCACGCGCCTCAGACTCTCTCATTCTTCATATCCTGAAGAGTTCTTCAGATAAGAACATACACGGCACTCGAAAGCACCCAAAATATATAGTCTAACCTGGGCACTAATGCACTGTCTGACAACCTGAGCCCAAACCTCGTGAACAACACCCAGACAGCTGACTGCACACTGAGCTCAACAGACCGGCCATGGCCTTAGGTCATCATCTCTTCCCTACCTCAGTTTTCAGGCTTCAGAACCTAGACCTTATCTCCAATCACTGCCCAGGGGTGACTGTGATGCAGAAATCAGAACTCTTCCTTACCCATGGAAAGAAACCTTTTGGTTGGCATGTTGTCCAACGTTCAGTGTAGGAGAAACCAGCATTCAGCCTGAGGCCCCGCCCATTCTTGAGTGCGACGAGGGCATAAACACGCATTGTGACCCTCAGCGTGAGTCCTGTCCTCTAGTACGTCCTCTCAGTGGCTGGACCATTAGATGTCATAATGGGCTTGACATGTCCCTAGGCCCCAAATTTTAACCAGATTTCTGGTTGTCCAATCGCCCCTCCCCAGGGCTCTACTCTGGAATCCCTAATTCGGTGGGACACCTGAGGTTGAAAAACAAAATAAAACAAATGAACAGCAACAGAAAAATGGACAACTTCCATCCCACAGAACGACCCCAAACTCTTTGGACGGGGCCAACCCCCAGAGAGTAAGACTCCTCCATTTCCCATGAAGTCACCCAGAAATTTCACGACCATGAGTGACACGATATCCAGAGACAAAAACTTGAGCAAGAGCCTCACACTCGCCCTTTTTTCATATCCCGAAGAGTTCTCCTCATGGTCTGTAGATCAGTCCTGCCATAACTATGACCCGAAACATAAGCCGAGTTTGAGTTTTCAGACATCTGTCCAAACAGCCCTGGCCTACATACCCTACAAGCTCAGGCCCCTGGAGCCAAACTGGTCGACTGTAATTACCCTCTCTAAGGGAATTGTATCTGCCCATTCCAATGGCCACAACCCTCCTAAGAGTATAAACCTCCAAAGTTCCTGAGGCCTTCCCAATATTTGTGGCTTCTCAGGACAAATGGGGCAATCTGGGCCCATCTGAGCACCTGCCGGCACCCAGTCCCGTAGACTGATGTCCCCAGAGGTAAAAAGGAATGAACAGGCCCCTAGGCACCTATCGGATCCATTGCTTTGGTTTCCAGGCATCTCTCCTCAGAGGCCTGGATTTCAATAAGAGCATATGGCTGTTTCATGACTCACCCATCAGAACAAATCTCATCTACACATGGGAAACTTGCACGATGGAGGTGTGTGAAAGCCTCTCTTTAGGAGAACCCTTCAGGGCCCCAGTGCCACCGCTTCATTCCAAGGTCTCCATAGACACATAATCATATTAGCACACATCCACGGGAGAGTCCATTTCAACTCAGCCTCCTCGGTTGCTCCCCCAGATCCAGCAGATCTAACCTGTCTTGTTGCTTGGAGACAATTGGAATGCGAGCTGGGCTACCCAGCCATCCATCCTTAGAACCCTGCTCATAATCGTTGTCCTGGAGCCCTCCAACAGGTCTCAATTGTCCTGCAGATGAATCTTTGCAGTCGGGAGCTTCTCCCAACTCCCATCGTGGGAAAACCCCCATGGCCTCGTGATCCACCCCCCTTTCAAGAAGGAGCCATCAGGGACAGAATATCTAACCTGAGCGATCGTCTGATCCTCGCCCTGACTTCAGATGCACGAAATCTCGAATCAGGTCTGTAGATTGTGCCTGTCATATCCTCACCCAGATACCGAGGCCTAGCTTGGGTTCTCAGACCTCCGTCCTCAGACTACTGGCCCACAAGCCCTCCAGTTTCGCAATCCAGAACTACAATGCAGCACTCTGCCTGTTCTCCAGAAGAAAAACATTGCCCTCTGGGGCTACCCAGAAACCCCAAATGAGGATCAACCTGCACACCATTCAGCTGTACCCCAAATATACAGGCTGACCTGGGCACTAATGCCCTTTCTGACACAGCCTGAGTCTGGACCAAATGGCCCCACCCAGAAAGCTGGCCGCACACTGAGCACATCGGACCCGCCATGGCCTTAGGTCGTCATCTCTTCTCAATCTCGGTTTTCAGGCTTCAGAACCTTGACCTTATCTCCAATCACGGTCCAGGTTTGAAAATGATGCAGAAATCAGAACTCTTTCCCCATGGCAAGAAACCTTGTGGTTGGCATGTTGTCCAAGGTTCAGTGAACTTGAAAGCAGTGTGGATATGAGGCCCCGCCCATGCTTTCGGGCCACATTTGTCACAAACACACATTGTGACCCTCAGCCTGAGCCCAGTCCTCAGGTAAGGCCTCTCAGTGGCTGGATGGAGAGACAGCATATTGGGCTTGCCATGCCCCTAGGCCCCAATTTTTAACCATAGTTCGGGTTGTCCCTTCACTCTTCCCCAGGGCTCTGCTTTGGAATTCCTCTTTTGGTGGGACACCTGAGGTAATATGTCCACAATCGTACATATTAGGAAAAACCTCCAGAGTCCCCAAGGACATCCCAATAATGTAGGCCGCCCAGGACAAACAAGGGTCATCTGAAACCAGCTGAGCATCTACCTCTACTCAGCGTAGATGGATGTCCCCAGAGAAGAAGATTGAATCAGACAGGCCCCTAGGCCTGAATCAGATTCATTGCTTTCGGTTACAGGTATCTCTCCTCAGAGGCCTGCTTTCCAATATTAGCATATGGGGATTTCATGAGGCAGCAATCAGAACAAATCTCTTCTCCACATGGGAAAATTATCCTTTGAAGATGTCTCAAAACCTCCAGTTAGGAGAAGCCTTCAGGGCCTGTGTGCCACTGCCCCATTACAGGGTCTCCATAGACACAAAAACACATTAGGACCCATCCACAGGAGAGTCCATTTCAACTGAGCATATTCGGTTGCTCCGAGAGATCCAGCAGATCTAACTTGTCTTGTTGCTAGGAGACAATTGGAATGTGAGGTGGCCTACCCCGCCATCCATCCTTAAAACCCTGCTCTGAATCGTTGGCCTGGAGCCAATCAACAGGTCTCAATTGTCCTGCAGAAGAATCTTTGCAGTTGGGAGCTTCTCAAAACTCCCATCGTTAGAGAACCCCCATGGCCACATGATCCCCCCCCCTTCATAAAGGGGCCATCAGGGACATAAGATCCAAGTGAGCGATCGTCTGATCCTCACCCTGACTTCAGATGCACGAGATCTCGGTTCAGGTCTGTAGATTGTGCCTGCCATGTCCTCACCCAGAAACCTAAGCCTTGCTTGTGTCCTCAGACTTCTGTCCACAGACTACTGGCTCACAAGCCCTCCAGTTTGGCAATCCAGAACTACAGTGCAGCACTCTACCTTCGCTGCAGAAGAAATACATTGCCCTCTGGGGCTACCTAGAAACCCCAAATGAAGATCAACCTGCACGACACTTGGCTATACCCAAAATATATAGGATGACCTGGGCAATAATGCCCTTTCTGACACAGCCTGAGCCTGGACCTTCTGGGCCCACCCAGACAGCTGGCTACAAACTGAGAACTTCAGACCCCCCATGGCCTTAGGTCGTTATCCCTTCCCAACTTTAGTTTTCAGGCTTCAGAACCTAGACCTTATCTCCAATCACTGCCCAGGTTGAAAATGATGCAGAAATCAGAACTCCTTCCCGATGGCAGGAAAACTTGTGGTTGGCTTGTCCAACGTTCAGTGTATGGAAACCAGTGTGTCCCTTGAGGACCCGCCATTGCTCGCAGTCCAGATAGGTAGCAAACACACATTGTGACCCTCAGCCTTAGCCCAGTCCTCAGGTAAGGCCTCTCAGTGGCTGGATGAAGAGACAGCATATTGGGCTTGCCATGCCCCTTGTCCCCAAATTTAAACCATAGTTCGTGTTGTCCCTTCACTCTTCCCCAGGGCTCTGCTTTGGAATTCCTCTTTTGGTGGGACACCTGATGTAACAACCCTGAAAGGAGTCCTCCATCCAACAGATTGACGAAAAACAATTGGGATCGGGCCAAATCAACAGAGAGCAAGATTCGTCCATGGCCCATGAGGCCTCCTCGACATTCCATGGCCATCGCTGATACAAAATCCAGAGACAAGCCTAAGCAAGCGCCTCAGACTCGCACTTTCTTCATATCCTGAAGATGTCTTCTCATGGTTTGTAGATCGGGCCTGCCATACCTACATCCCCAAACATAAGCTGAGTTTGTGTTTTCAGACTTCTGTCCTCAAAGTCCTGGGCCACATAACCTCCAGGCTGGGGACCCTGGAGCCACACATTAGGACTGTGCCTACCCAATCCATGGGAATTCTGCCCATTCCATTGTCCAAAATCGTACAAATTAGGAGAACCCTCCAAAGTCCCTGAGGCCATCCCAATAGTATAGGTCCCCCGGGACAAAAAAGGGCAGTCTGACACCAGCTGAGCATCTAACTCCACTCATACCATAGAAGGATGTCCCCAGAGAAGAAGATTGAACCAGACAGGACACTAGGCCAAAATCGGATCCATTGCTTTGGTTTACAGGCATGTCTCCTCAAAACCCTGGTTTCCAATACCAGCATTGGGGTTTTCCTGAGGCACCCATCAGAACAAACCTCGTCTCCACAAGGAAACTTGTGCATGGGAGCTATGTCAAAAGCTGAGGAGAATACTTCAGGGTCCCGGTGCCACCGCCCCATTCCAAGGCCCTCATGGACACAAACACACATTAGACCCATCCTCAGGAAAGTCCATTTCAACTCAGCCACCCCGGTTGCTCCCGCAGAGCCATCAGATCTAAACAGTCTTGTCGCTAGGAGACAATTGGAATGCGAGGCGGGCTTCCCAGGCATCCATCCTCGAACGTTTGTCTGGACTCATCCATATGAGTTGTCCTGGAGCTGTCCAACAGGTCTCAATTATCCCGCAGAAGGAATCCTTGGACGGGGCATCCCACCACTCCCAACGTAGGAAAACCTCCACGGCCTCGAGATTCGGCTCCCTTTATGAAGGGGCCGTCATGAACAGAAAATCCAAGCTGAGCCAACGTCTGATCCTCGCTGTGACTTCAGATGCATGAGATATTGCTTCAGATCTTCAGGGGGTACATGCCGTGCCCTCGCCCTGAAACCCAAGTCTAGCTGCCCCTAGGACCCAATTTTATCCAGATTTCTGGTTGTCAAATCCCCCTCCCCAGGGCTCTACTCTGGAATCCCTCATTTGGTGGGACAACAGAGTTTGAAAAACAAAACAAAACAAAACAACAACAACAAAAAACGGACTTCTTCTGTCCCACAGAATGACCCCAAACTCTTTGGATTGTGCCAAACTCCCAGGGAGAAAGACTCGTCCATTTCCCATGAAGTCACCCGGAAATTTCATGACCATGAATGGCATGATATCCAGAGATAAATACTTGAGCAAGAGCCTCACACTCGCCCTTTTTTCATATCCCGAGGGTTCTCCTCACGGTCTGTAGATCAGTCCTGCCATACCTATGACCCGAAACATAAGCCGTGTTTGTGTTTTCAGACAAATGTCCAAACAGCCCTGGCCTACACAGTCTACAGGCTTAGGCCCCTGGAGTCAAGCTGAGGACTGTACTTGCCATCTCCAAGGGAATTCTGTGTGTCCATTCCAATGGCCACAACGCTACTAATAGGATAAATCTCCAAAGTCCCTGAGGCCATCCCAATAGTGGTGGCTTCCCAGGACAAACAGGAGCAATCTGAGCCCATCTGAGAACCTACCTGCACTCAGACTTGGTGCACGTGGGGGTTTCTCACGATGGGAGTTGTGAGAAGCTCCGAACTGCAAAGATTCTTCTGCAGGAAAATTGAGACCTGTTGGTTGGCTCCAGGCCAATGATTCTGAGCAGGGTTCTAAGGATGGATGGCGGGGTAGACCCTCTCTCATTCCAATTGTCTCCTAGCAACAAGACAAGTTAGATCTGTTGGATTTCACGGAGCAACCGAATATGCTGAGTTGAATTGGACTCTCCCGTTCATGTGTCCTAATATGATTTTGTGTCTATGGAGATCTTGGAATGAAGCAGTGGCACTGGGGCCCTGAACGGTTCTCCTAAAAAGAGGCTTTGACACACCTCCCACGTGCATGTTTCCCATGTGTAGATGAGTTTTGTTCTGATGGGTGAGTCAAGAAAGAGCCATATGCTGGTACTGAAATCCAGGCCTCTGAGGAAGATACATGGAAACCAAAGCAATGGATCCGATTAGGGCCTAGGGGCCTGTTCGTTACTTTTTACCTCTGGGGATATCAGTCTACGAGTCTGAGTGCAGGTAGGTTCTCTGATGGGCTCAGATTGATCCTGTTTGTCCTGGACAGCCACCACTATTGGGATGGCCTCAGGGACTTTGGAGGTTTATCCTATTAGTAGGGTTGTGGCCATTGGAATGGGCACACAGAATTCCCTTGGAGAGGGCAAGTACAGTCCTCTGGTTGACTCCAGGAGCCTGAGCCTGTTGGGTGTGTAGGCCTGAACTGTTTGGACATTTCTCTGAAAACACAAACTCGGATTATGTTTCGGGTCATAGGTATGGCAGGACTGATCTACAGACCATGAGGAGAACTCTTTGTGATATGAAAAAGGGCGAGTGTGAGGCTCTTGCTCAAGTTTTTATCTCTGGATATCGTGCCAATCATGGTCATGAAATATCCGGGTGACTTCATGGGAAATGGACGAGTCTTACTCTCTGGGGGTTTGGCTCCGTCCAAAGAGTTTGGGGTCATTCTGTGGGATAGAAGAAGTCCTTTTTTTTTTTTTTTTGTTTTGTTTTTCAAACTCTGTTGTCCCACCAAATGAGGGATTCCAGAGTAGAGCCCTGGGGAGGGGCGATTGGACAACCAGAAATCTGGTTTAAATTTGGGGCCTAGGGACATGTCAAGCCATTATGGCATCTAATGGTCTATCCACTGAGAGGACGTACTAGAGGACAGGACTCACGCTGAGGGTCACAATGCGTGTTTATGCCCTCGTCGCACTCAAGAATGCATGTGGCCTCAGGGTGAATGCTGGTTTCCCCTACACTGAACGTTGGACAACATGCCAACCACAAGGTTTCTTGCCATGGGTAAGGAAGAGTTCTGATTTCTGCATCACAGTCACCCCTGGGCAGTGATTGCAGATAAGGTCTAGGTTCTGAAGCCTGAAAACTGATGTAGGGAAGAGATGATGACCTAAGGCCACGGTGGGTCTTATGGGGTCAGGGTGCGGTAAGCTGTCTGGGTGTTGCTCAGGAGGTCCCGGCTCAGGGTGTGTCAGACAATGCATTACTGCCCAGGTTAGACTATATAATTTGGGTACATTCGAGTGCCGTGTAGGTTTATTCTCATTTAATGTGCCCGGGCAGCTCATTGGGCAATATTTTGTTTCTAGAGGGCAGGCATAGTGCTGCAATGATGGTCCGGAATAGCCAACCTTGTGGGCTTCGGGGCCAGGAGTGTGAGGACGGAAGTCTGAGAACACAAGCTAGACTTGGGATTCAGGGCGAGGGCACGGCATGTACCTCCTGAAGATCTGAAGCAATATCTCATGCATCTGAAGTTAGAGCGAGTATCAGACGTTGGCTCAGCTTGGATTTTCTGTTCATGACGGCCCCTTCATGAAGGGAGCCGAATCTCCAGGCCGTGGAGGTTTTGCACGTTTGGAGTGGTGGAAGGCCCCCTCCTAGGATTCCTTCTGCGGGACAATTGAGACCTGTTGGACAGCTCCAGGACATCCCATATGGATGAGTCCAGACCAACGTTTGAGGATGGATGCCTGGGAAGCCCGCCTCGCATTACAATTGTCTCCACGTGACAAGACAGTTTAGATCTGATGGTTCTGCGGGAGCAACTGGGGTGGCTGAGTTGAAATGGACTTTCCTGAGGATGGGTCTAATGTGTGTTTGTGTCCATGAGGGCCTTGGAATGGGGCGGTGGCACCGGGACCCTGAAGTATTCTCCTCAGCTTTTGACATAGCTCCCAAGCACAAGTTTCCTTGTGGAGACGAGGTTCGTTCTGATGGGTGCCTCAGGAAAACCCCAATGCTTGTATTGGAATCCAGGGTTTTGAGGAGACATGCCTGTAAACCAAAGCAATGGATCCGATTTTGGCCTAGGGTCCTGTCTGGTTCAATCTTCTTCTCTGGGGACATCCATCTGGGGTATGAGTTGAGGTAGATGCTCAGCTGGTGACAGACTGAACTTTTTTGTCCCTGGCGACCTGTACTATTGGGATGGCCTCAGGGACTTTGGAGGGTTCTCCTAATTTGTACGATTTTGGACAATGGAATGGGCAGAATTCCCATGGATTGGGTAGGCACAGTCCTAATGTGTGGCTCCAGGGTCCCCAGCCTGGATGGTGTGTGGCCCAGGACTTTGAGGACAGAAGTCTGAAAACACAAACTCAGCTTATATTTGGGGACGTAGGTATGGCAGGCCCGATCTACAAACCATGAGAAGACATCTTCAGGATATGAAGATAGTGCGAGTCTGAGGCGCTTGCTCAGGCTTTTGTCTCTGGAGTTTGTTTCAGCGATGGCCGTGGAACGTCGAGGAGGCCTCATGGGCAATGGACGAATCTTGCTCTCTGTGGATTTGGCACAATCCCAATTGTTTTTCGTCAATCTGTTGGATGGAGTACTCCTTTCAGGGTTGTTACCTCAGGTGTCCCACCAAAAGAGGAGTTCCAAAGCAGAGCCCTGGGGA
Organism: Mustela putorius furo; assembly: GCF_011764305.1. Lineage (NCBI taxonomy): Eukaryota > Metazoa > Chordata > Mammalia > Carnivora > Mustelidae > Mustela > Mustela putorius. The sequence continues at coordinate 306,877 of NW_025422101.1, read as the reverse complement.
TGAGTGGAGGGACAACCCGAACTATTGTTAAAAATCGGGGCCTAGGGGCATGGCAAGCCCAATATGCTGTCTCTTCATCCAGCCACTGAGAGGCCTTACCTGAGGACTGGGCTAAGGCTGAGGGTCACAATGTGTGTTTGCCACCTATGTGGCCCGCGAGCAATGGCGGGGCCTCAAGGGACACACTGGTATCCATTACACTGAACATTATAAACAAGCCTACCACAAGGTTTATTGCCATCGGGAAAGAGTTCTGATTTCTGCATCATTTTCAAACATGGGCAGTGATTGGAGATAAGGTCTAGGTTCTAAATCCTGAAATCCGAGGTTGGGAAGAGATAACGACCTAAGGCAATGGCTGGTCCGGTGTGCTCAGTGAGCGGCCAGCTGTCTGGGTGGGGCCAGGAGGTCCAGGCTCAGCCTCTGTCAGAAAGGGCATTATTGCCCAGGTCAGCCTATATATTTTGGGTACAGCCAAGTGGCGTGCAGGTTGATCTTCATTTGGGGTTTCCGGGTAGCCCCAGAAGGCAATGTTTTTCTTTTGGAGGGCAGGAAGAGTGCTGCATTATAATTCTGGATTGCCAAACTTTAGGGCTTGTGGGCTATTAGTCTGAGGATGGAAGTCTGAGGAATCAATCTAGGCTTAGGTTTCTGGGTGAGGACATGGCAGGCACAATCTAAAGATCTCAACCGAGATCTCGTGCATCTGAAATCATGGTGAGGATCAGACGATTGCTCAGGTTGGACCTTATTTCCCTGAGGGCCACTTCATGAAGGGGGGGGGATCACGAGGCCATGGGTGTTTTCTCACGATGGGAGTTCCACCAAGTTCCCGTGGCCATCCCATATTTGTGCCTTCCCAGGATAAACTGGGCAATCTGGGCCCAGCTGAGCACCTACCTGCACTCAGACCCGTAGACTGATGTCCCCAGAGGTACAAAGGAACGAACAGGCCCCTAGGCACCTATCGGATCCATTGCTTTGGTTTCCAGGCATCTCTCCTCAGAGGCCTGGATTTCAATAAGAGCATATGGCTGTTTCTTGACTCACCCATCAGAACAAATCTCATATACACATGGGAAACTTGCACAATGGAGCTGTGAGAAAGCCTCTCTTTAGGAGAACCCTTCAGGGACCCAGTGCCACCGCTTCATTCCAAGGTCTCCATAGGCACAAAATCATATTAGGACACATCCACAGGAGAGTCCATTTCAACTCAACCTCCTCGGTTGTTCCCCAGATTCAGCAGATCTAACCTGTCTTGTTGCTTGCAGACAATTGGAATGCTAGGTGGGCTACCCAGCCATCCATCCTTAGAACCCTGCTCGGAATCATTGTCCTGGAGCCAACCAACAGGTCTCAATTGTCCTGCAGAAGAATCTTTGCATTGGGAGCTTCTCACAACTCACATCGAGGGAAAACCCCCATGGCCTCGTGATCCACCCCCCCCTTCTGGAAGGGGCCATCAGGGACAGAATGTCCAACCTGAGCGATCGTCTGTTCCTCGCCCTGACTGCAGATGCACGAGATCTCGATTCAGGTCTCACCCAGAAACCTAGGCCTAGCTTGGGTTCTCAGACTTCCGTCCTCAGACTACTGGCCCACAAGCCCTCCAGTTTGGCAATCGAGAACTACAATGCAGCACTCTGCCTGTTCTACAGAAGAAAACATTGCCATCTGCGGCTAACCAGAAACCCCAAATGAGGATCAACCTGCACGCCATTCGGCTGTACCCCAAATATATAGGCTGACCTGGGCACTAATGCCCTTTCTGAGAGAGCCTGAGTCTGGACCTCCTGGCCCGTCCAAGAGAGCTGGCCGCACACTAAGCACATCAGACCCGCCATGGCCGTAGGTCAACATCTCTTACCTACCTCAGTTTTCAGGCTTCAAAACCGAGACCTTATCTCCAATAACTGCCCAGGGGTGACTATGATGCAGAAATCAGAACTCCTCCTTAACCAAGGCAAGAAACCATGTGGTTGGCATGTTGTCCAAATTCAGTGTAGGAGAAACCAGCATTCACCCTGAGGCCCCACCCATTCTTGAGTGCGACGAGGGCATAAACACGCATTGTGACCCTCAGTGTGAGTCCTGTCCTCTAGTACGTACTATCAGTGGCTGGACCATTAGATGTCATAATGGGCTTGATATGTCCCTAGGCCCCAATTTTTAACCAGATTTCTGGTTGTCCTGTCGCCCCAGCCAGGGCTCTACTCTGGAATCCATCATTTGCTGGGACACCTGAGGATGAAAAACAAAACAAAACAAATCAACAACAACAGAACAACGGACTTCTTCCATCCCACAGAATGACCCCAAACTCTTTGAACGGGGCCAAACCCCCAGAGAGTAAGACTCGTCCATTACACATGAGTCACCCGGAAATTTCACAACCATGAGTGACACAATATCCAGAGATAAAAACTTGAACATGAGCCTCACACTCGCCCTATTTTCATATCAGCAAGTGTTCTCCTCATGGTCTGTAGATCAGTCCTGCCATACCTATGACCCGAAACATAAGCCGAGTTTGTGTTTTCAGACAACTATCCCAACAACCCTGGCATACACACCCTACAGGCTCAAGCCCCTGGAGCCAAACCTGACGTCTGTGCTTGCCCTCTCCAAGGGAATTGTGTGTGCCCATTCCAATGGCCACAACCCAACTAAGAGTATAAACCTCCAAAGTCCCTGAGGCCAACCCAATATTTGTGGCTTCCCAGGACAAATGGGGCAATCTGGGCCCATCTGAACACCTACCGACACTCAGACCCGTAGACTGATGTCCCCAGAAGTAAAAAGGAACGAACAGGCCCCTAGGCACATATCCGATCCATTGCTTTGGTTTCCAGGCATCTCTCCTCAGAGGAATGGATTTAAATAACAGCATATGGCTGTTTCCTGACTCATCCATCAGAACAAATCTCATCTACACATGGGAAAATTGCATGATGGAGCTGTGTGAAAGCCTCTCTTTAGGAGACCCTTCAAGGCCCCAGGGCCACCGTTCATTCCAAGGTCTCCATAGACACATAATCATATTAGGACACATCCACGGGAGAGTCAGCCTCCTCGGTTTCTCCCCCAGATACAGCAGATCTAAACAGTCTTGTCGCTTGCAGACAATTGGAATGCGAGGTGGGCTACCCAGCCATCCATCCTTAGAACCCTGCTCGGAATCATTGTCCTGGAGCCAACCAACAGGTCTCAATTGTCCTGCAGAAGAATCTTTGCAGTTGGGAGCTTCTCACAACTCCCATCGTGGGAAAACCCCCATGGCCTCGTGATCCACGCCCCCCTTCAAGAAGGGGACATCAGGGACAGAATGTCCAACCAGAGCGATCTTCTGATCCTCGCCCTGACTTCAGATGCACGAGATCTCGATTCAGGTCTCACCCAGAAACCTAGACCTAGCTTGGCTTCTCAGACTTCCGTCCTCAGACTACTGGCCCTTAAGCCCTCCAGTTTGGCAATCCAGAACTACAATGCAGCCCTCTGCCTGCCCTCCAGAAGAAAAATATTGCCGTCTGGGGCTACAGAGAAACCCCAAATGAGATAAAAAATGCACGCCATTCGGCTGTCCCCCAAATATATAGGCTGACCTGAGCACTAATGCCCTTTCTGACACAGCCTGCGCCTGGACCTCCTGGAACCACCCAGACAGCTGGCCGCACACTGAGCACAACGGACCCGCCATGGCCTTAGGTCGTCATCTCTTCTCAACCTCGGTTTTCAGGCGTCAGAACCTAGACCTTATCTCCAATCACGGCCCGGGTTTGAAAATGATGCAGAAATCAGAACTCTTTCCCCATGGCAAGAAACCTTGTTGGTGGCATGTTGTCCAAGGTTCAGTGTACTTGAATCCAGTGTGGCCCATGAGGCCCTGCCCATGCTTGCGGGCCACATTGGTCACAAACACACATTGTGACCCTCAGCCTGAGCACAGTCCTCAGGTAAGGCATCTCAGTGGCTGCATGGAGAGACAGCATATTGGGCTTGCCATGCCCCTTGGCCCCAATTTTTAACCATCGTTCGTGTTGTCCCTTCACTCTTCCCCAGGGCTCTGCTTTGGAATTCCTCTTTTGGTGGGACCCCTGAAATAACAAACCTGAAAGGAGACCTCCCATCCCACAGATTGACGAAAAACAATTGGGATCGGGCCAAATCCACAGAGAGCAAGATTCGTCCATGGCCCATGAGGCCTCCCCAACATTCCACGGCCATCGCTGATACAAAATCCAGAGACAAAAGCCTGAGCACGCGCCTCATATTCGCTCATTCTTCATATCATGAAGAGTTCTTCAGATAAGAACCTACACGGCACTCGAATGCACCCAAAATATATAGTCTAACCTGGGCACTAATGCACTGTCTGACAACCTGAGCCCGGACCTCGTGACCAACACCCAGACAGCTGACCGCACACTGAGCACTTCAGACCCGCCATGGCCTTAGGTCATCATCTCTTCCCTACCTCAGTTTTCAGGCTTCAGAACCTAGACCTTATTTCCAATCACTGCCCAGGGGTGACTGTGATGCAGAAATCAGAACTCTTCCTTACCCATGGAAAGAAACCATGTGGTTGGCATGTTGTCCAACTTTCAGTGTAGGAGAAACCAGCATTCACCCTGAGGCAGCGCCCATTTTTGTGTGCGACGAGGGCATAAACACGCATTGTGACCCTCTGCGTGAGTCCTGTCCTCCAGTACGTCCTCTCAGGGGCTGGACCATTAGATGTCATAATGGGCTTGACATATCCCTAGGCCCCAATTTTTAACCAGATTTCTTGGTGTCCAGTCTCCCCTCCCCAGGGCTCTACTCTGGAATCCCCCATTGGTTGGACACCTGAATTTGTTAAACAAAACAAAACAAATCAACAACAACAGAAAAAGGGACTTCGTCCATCCCACAGAATGACCCCAAACTCTTTGGACGGTGCCAAACCCCCAGAGAGTAATACTCGACCATTTCCCATGAAGTCAACCGGAAATTACACGTCCATGAGTGACACGATATCCATAGACAAAAACTTGAGCAAGAGCCTCACACTCGCCCTTTTTTCATATCCCGAAGAGTACTCCTCATGGTCTGGAGATTAGTCCTGCCATACCTATGACCCGAAACAAAGGCCGAGTTTGTGTTTTCAGACAACTGTCCAAACAGCCCAGGCCTACACACCCCACAGGCTCTGGCTCCTGGATCCAAACCTGACGACTGTGCTTGCCCTCTCCAAGGGAATTGTATTTGCCCTCTCCAATGTGTACAACCCTACTAATAGGATAAACCTCCAAAGTCCCTGAGGCCATCCCAATATTTCTGGCTTGCCAGGACAAACAGGGGCAATCTGGGCCCATCTGAGCACCTACCGGCTCTCAGACCCGTAGACTGATGTCCCCAGGGGTAAAAAGGAACGAACAGGCCCCTAGGCACCTATCAGAACCATTGGTTTGGCTTCTAGGTATCTCTCCTCAGAGGCCTGGATTTCAATAACAGCATATGGCTGTATCCTGACTCACCCATCAAAACAAATCTCATCTACACATGGGAAATTTGCATGATGGAGCTGTGTGAAAGCCTCTCTTTAAGAGAACCCTTCAGGGCCCCAGTGCCACCGCTTCATTCCAAGGTCTCCATAGACACAAAATCATATATGACACATCCACGGGAGAGTCGATTTGCAGTTGGGAGCTGAGTTCAATTCAACTCAGCCTCTTCGGTTGCTCCCCCAGATCCAGCAGATCTAACCTGTCTTGTTGCTTGGAGACAGTTGGAATGCGAGGTTTGCTACCCATCCATCCATCCTCAACACCCTGCTCGGAATAGTCCTGGAGCCAACCAACAGGTCTCAATTGTCCTGCAGAAGAATCTTTGCAGTTGGGAGCTTCTCACAACACCCATCGTGGGAAAACCCCCATGGACTCGTGATCCAACCCCCATCAAGAAGGGGCCATCAGGGACAGAATGTCCAACCTGAGCGATCGTCTGATCCTTGCCCTGACTTCAGATGCATGAGATCTCGATTCAGGTCTGTAGATTGTGCCTGCCATATCCTCACCCAGAAACCTAGGCCTAGCTTGGGTTCTCAGACCTCCGTCCTAAGGCTACTGGCCCACAAGCTCTCCAGTTTGGCTATCCATAACTACAATGCAGCACTATGCCTGCCCTCCAGAAGAAAAACATTGCCCTCTGGGGCTTCCCAGAAACTCCCAATGAGGATCAACATGCACGCCATTCGGCTGTACCCCAAATATATAAGCAGACCTGGGCACTAATGCCCTATATGACACAGCCTGATCCTCGACCTCCTGCCCCCACCCAGACAGCTGGCCGCACACTGAGCACAACGGACCCCTCATGGCCTTAGGTCGTCATTCTTCACAACCTAGGTTTTCAGGCTTCAGAAACCTGAAAGGAGTCCTCCCATCCCACAGATTGACGAAAAACCATTGGGATTGGGCCAAATCCACAGAGAGCAAGATTCGTCCATGGCCGATGAGTCCTCCACAACATTCCACGGCCATCACTGATACAAAATCCAGAGACAAAAGCCTGAGCAAGGGCCTCAGACTCGCTCATTCTTCATATCATGGGCACTAATGCACTGTCTGACAACCTGAGCCTGGTCCTCGTGAACAACACCCAGACAGCTGACCGAACACTGAGCACATCAGACCCGCCATGGCCTTAGGTCATCATCTCTTCTCTACCTCAGTTTTCAGGCTTCAGAACCTAGACCTTATCTCCAATCACTGCCCAGGGGTGACTGTGGTGCAGAAATCAGAACTCTTCCTTACCCATGGCAAGAAACCTTGTGGTTGGCATGTTGTCCAACGTTCAGTGTAGGAGAAACCAGCATTCACCTGAGGCCCCGCCCATTCTTGAGTGCAACGAGGGCATAAACACGCATTGTGACCCTCAGCGTGAGTCCTGTCCTCTAGAACGTCCTCTCAGTGGCTGGACCATTAGATGTCATCATGGGCTTGACATGTCTCTAGGCCCCAATTTTAACCATATTTCTGGTTGTCCAGTCGCTCCTCCCCAGGGCTCTACTCTGGAATCCCTCATTTGGTGGGACACCTGAGGTTGAAAATAAAACAAAACAAATCAACAACAACAGAACAACGGACTTCTTCCATCCCACAGAAAGACCCCAAACTCTATGGACGGGGCCAAACCCCCAGAGAGTAAGACTCATCTACTTCACATGAATTCACCCGGAAATTATGAGGACTGGTCTCAGTCTGAGGGTCACAATGTGTGTTTGTGACCAATGTGGCCCGCAAGCATGGGCGGGGCCTCATGGGCCACACTGGCTTCAACGACACTGAACCTTGACAACATGCCAACCACAAGGTTTCTTGCCATGGGGAAAGAGTACTGGTTTCTGCATCATTTTCAATCCCGGGCCGTGACTGCAGATAAGGTCTAGGTTCTGAAGCCTGAAAACCGATGTTGAGAAGAGATGACGACCTAAGGCCATGGCGGGTCCGATGTGCTAACTGTGCGGCCAGCTGTCTGGGTGGGGCCAGGAGATCCAGGCTCAGGCTGTGTCAGAAAGGGCATTAGTGCCCAGGTCAGCCTATATATTTGGGGTACAGCCGAATGGCGTGCAGGTTGATCCTCATTTGGGGTTACTGGGAAGCCCCAGAGGGCAATGTTTTTCTTTTGGAGGGCCAGCAGAGTGCTGCATTGTAGTTCTGGATTGCCAAACTGGAGGGCTTGTGGGCCAGGAGTCTGAGGACGGAAGTCTTAGAACCCAAGCTAGGCCTAGGTTTCTGGGTGAGACCTGAGTTGAGATCTAGTGCATCTGATGTCAGGGCGAGGATCAGACGATCCCTCAGGTTGGACATTCTGTCCCTGATGGCCCCTTCATGAAGGGGGGTTGGATCACGAAATCAAGGGGGTTTTCCCACTATGGGAGTTGTGAGAAGCTCCCAACTGCAAAGATTCTTCTGCAGTACAATTGAGACTGTTGGTTGGCTCCAGGACAACGATTCCGAGCAGGGTTCTAAGGATAGATGGCTGGGTAGCCAACGTCGCATTCCAACTGTCTCCAAGCAACAAGACAGGTTAGATCTGCTGGATCTGGGGGAGCAATCGAGGAGGCTGAGTTGAAATGGACACTCCCGTGATTGTGTCCTAATATGATTTTGTGTCTATGGAGACCTTGGAATGAAGCGGTGGCACTGGGGTCCTGAAGGGTTTTCCTAAAGAGAGGCTTTCACACAGCTCCATCGTGGAAGTTTCCCATGTGTAGATGAGATTTGTTCTGATGGGTGAGTCAAGAAACAGCCATATGATGTTATTGAAATCCAGGCCTCTGAGGAGAGATGCCTGGAAACCAAAGCAATGGATCCAATATGTGCCTAGGGGCCTGTTCGTTCCTTTTTACCTGTGGGGACATCAGTCTACGTGTCTGAGTGCAGGTAGGTGCTCAGATGGGCCCAGATTGCCCCTGTTTGTCTGGGGAAGCCACAAATATTGGGATGGCCTAAGGGACTTTGGAGGTTTATCCTCTTAGTAGGGTTGTGGCCATTGGAATGGGCACATACAATTCCCGTGGAGAGGGCAAGCACAGTCGTCAGGTTTGGCTCCAGGGGCCTGAGCCTGTAGGGTGTGTATGCCAGGGCTGTTTGGACAGTTGTCTGAAAACACAAACTCGGCTTATGTTTCGGGTCATAGGTATGGCAGGACTGATCTACAGACCATTAGAAGTACTCTTCGGGATATGAAAAAATGGCGAGTGTGAGGCTCTGCTCAAGTTTTTTTCTCTGGATATCGTGTCACTCATGGTCGTGAAATTTCCGGGTGACTTCATGGGAAATGGACGAGTCTTACTCTCTGGGTGTTTGGCCCCGTCCAAAGAGTTTGGGGTCCTTCTGTGGGATGGAAGAAGTCCGTTGTTCTGTTGTTGTTGATTTGTCTTGTTTTGTTTTTCAACCTCAGGTGTCCCACCAAATGAGGGATTCCAGAGTAGAGCCCTGGGGAGGGGCAACTGGACAACCAGAAATCTGGTTAAAAATTGGGGCCTAGGGACATGTCAAGCCCATTATGACATCTCATTGTCCAGCCACTGAGAGGGCGTACTAGAGGACAGGACTCACGCTGAGGGTCACAATGCGTGTTTATGCCCTCATCGCACTCAAGAATGGGCGGGGCTTCAGGTTGAATGCTGGTTTCTCCTACATAGAACGTTGGACAACATGCCACCCACAAGGTTTCTTGCCATGGGTAAGGAAGAGTTCTGATTTCTGCATCACAGTGACCCGTGGGCAGTGACTGGAGATAAGGTCTAGGTTCTGAAGCCTGAAAACTGAGGTAGGGAAGAGATGATGACCTAAGGCCATGGCGGGTCTGATGTGCTCAGTGTGCGGTCAGCTGTCTGGTGTTGTTCACGAGGACCAGTCTCAGGTTGTCAGACAGTGCATTAGTGCCCAGGTTAGACTATATATTTTGGGTGCATTCGAGTGCCGTGTAGGTTCTTATCTGAAGAACTCTTCAGGATATGAAGAATGAGCGAGTCTGAGGCGCGTGCTCAGGCTTTTGTCTCTCGATTTGGATTCAGCGATGGCTGTGGAATGTTGGGGAGCCCTCATGTGTCATGGACGAATCTTGCTCTCTGTGGATTTGGCCCGATCCCAATTGTTTTTTGTCAATCTGTGGGATGGGAGGACTCCTTTCAGGTTTGTTACCTCAGGTGTCCCAACAAAAGAGGAACTCCAAAGTAGAGCCCTGGGGAAGAGTGAAGGGACAACCCGAACTATGGTTAAAAATTGGGGCCTAGGGGCATGGCAAGCCCAATATGCTGTCTCTCTATCCAGCCACTGAGAGGCCTTACCTGAGGACTGGGCTCAGGCTGAGAGGTCACTATGTTTGTTTGTGTCCAATGTGGCCCGCAAGCATGGGCGGGGCCTCATGGGCCACACTGGTTTCCACTACACTGAAACTTGGACAACACGCCAACCACAAGGTTTCTTGCGATGGGGAAAGAGGTCTGATTTCTGCCTCATTTTCAAACCTGGGCTGTGATTGGGGATAAGGTCTAGGTTCTGAAGCCTGAAAACTGAAGTTGGGAAGGGATAACAACCTAAGGCCATGAGGGGTCCGTTGTGCTCAGTGTGCGGCCAGCTGTCTGGGTGGGGCCAGGAGGTCCAGGATCAGGCTGTGTCAGAAAGGCATTAGTGCCCAGGTCAGCCTATATATTTGGGGTACAGCCGAATGGCGTGCAGGTTGATCCTCATTTGGGGTTTCTGGGTAGTCCCAGAGGGCAATATTTTTCTTCTGGAGGGCAGGTAGAGTGCTGCATTGTATTTCTGGATTGCCAAACTTGAGGGCTTGTGGGCCAGTAGTCTGAAGACGGAAGTCTGAGAACCCAAGCTAGGCCTAGGTTTCTGGGTGAGGATATGGCAGGCACAATCTACAGACCTGAATCGAGATCTCGTGCATCTGCAGTCAGGGCGAGGATCAGACGATCGCTCAGGTTGGACATTCTGTCCCTGATGGCCCCATCTTGAAGGGGGGGTGGATCACGAGGCCATGGGTGTTTTCCCACGATCGGAGTTGTGAGAAGCTCCCAACTGCAAAGATTCTTCTGCAGGACAATTGAGACCTGTTCGTGGGCTCCAGGACAACGATTCGAGAAGGGTGTTGAGCATGGATGGCTGGGTAGCCCACCTCGCATTCCAATTGTCTCCAAGCAACAAGACAGGTTAGATCTGCTGGATCTGGGGGAGCAACCGAGGAGGCTGAGTTGAAATAGACTCTCCCGTGGATGTGTCCTAATATGATTTTGTGTCTATGGAGACCTTGGAATGAAGCGGTGGCACTTGGGCCCTGAAGGGTTCTCCTAAAGTGAGGCTTTCACACAGCTCCATCGTGCAAGTTTCCCATTGTAGATGAGATTTGTTCTGATGGGTGAGTCAAGAAACAGCCATATGCTGTTATTGAATTCCAGGCCTCTGAGGAGAGATGCCTGGAAACCAAAGCAATGGATCCGATAGGTGCCTAGGGGCCTGTTCGTTCCTTTTTACCTCAGGGGACATCAGTCTACGGGTCTGAGTGCAGGTATGTGCTCAATGGCCCCATATTGCTCCTGTTTGTCCTGGGAAGCCACAAATATTGGGATGGCCTCAGGAACATTGGAGGTTTATCCTCTTTGTAGGGTTGTGGCCATTGGAATGGGCACACACAATTCCCTTGGCGAGGGCAAGCACAGTCGTCAGGTTTGGCTCCAAGGGTCTGAGCCTGTAGGGTGTTTAGGCCAGGGCTGTTTGGACAGTTGTCTGAAAACACAAACTCGGCTTATCTTTCGGGTCATAGGTATGGCTGGTCTGATCTAGAGACCATGAGGCGAACTCTTCGGGATATGAAAAAAGGGCGAGGGTGAGGCTCTGCTCAAGTTTTTGTCTCTGGATATCGTGTCACTCATGGTCGTGAAATTTCCGGGTGACGTCTTGGGAAATGGACGAGTCTTACTCTCTGGGGGTTTGGCCCCGTCCAAGGAGTTTAGGGTCATCTGTGGGATGGAAGAAGTCCGTTGTTCTGTTGTTGTTGATTTGTTTTGTTTTGTTTTTCAACCTCAGGTGTCCCACCAAATGAGGGATTCCAGAGTAGAGCCCTGGTGAGGGGCGACTGGACAACCAGAAATCTGGTTAAAAATTGGGGCCTAGGGACATGTCAAGCCCATTATGACATCCAATGGTCCAGCCACTGAGAGGACGTACTAGAGGACAGGACTCACGCTGAGGGTCACAATGCGTGTTTATGCCCTCATCGCACTCAAGAATGGGCGGGGCCTCAGGGTGAATGCTGGTTTCTCCTACACTGAACGTTGGACAACATGCCAACCACAAGGTTTCTTGCCATGGGTAAGGAAGAGTTCTGATTTCTTCATCACAGTCACCCCTGGGCAGTGAGTGGAGATAAGGTCTAGGTTCTGCAGCCTGAAAACTGAGGTTGGGAAGAGATGATGACCTAAGGCCATGGCGGGTCGGAGGTGCTCAGTGTTCGGTCAGTGTCTGGGTGTTGGTCACGAGGTCCGGGCTCAGGTTGTCAGACAGTGCATTAATTCCCAGGTAAGACTTTATATTTTGGGTGCATTCGAGTGCCGTGTAGGTTCTTATCTGAAGAACTCTTCAGGATATGAAGAATGATCGAGTCTGAGGCGCGTGCTCAGGCTTTTGTCTGTGGATTTTGTATCAGTGATGTCCCTGGAATGTTGGGGAGGCCTCATGGGCCATGGACGAATCTTGCTCTCTGTGGATTTGGCCCGATCCCAATTGTTTTTCGTCAATCTGTGGGATGGGCAGACTCCTTTCAGGTTTGTTACCTCAGGTGTCCCACCAAAAGAGGAATTCCAAAAGAGCCCTGGGCTAGATTGAAGGGACAACCCGATCGATGGTTAAAATTGGGGCCTTGGGGCATGGCAAGCCCAATATACTGTCTCCCCATCCAGCTACTGAGAGGCCTTACCTGAGGACTGGGCTCTGGCTGAGGGTCACAGTGTCTGTTTGTGACCAATGTGGCCCGCAAGCATGGGTGGGGACACATGGGCCACAATAGTTTCAAGTACACTGAACCTTGGACAACACGCCAACCACAAGGTTTCTTGCCATGGGGAAAGAGTTCTGATTTCTGCATCATTTTCAAACCCGGGCCGTGATTGGAGATAAGGTCTAGGTTCTGAAGCCCGAAAACCGAGGTTGAGAAGAGATGACGACCTACGGCCATGGCGGGTCGGATGTTCTCAGTGTACGGCCAGCTGTCTGGGTGGGGCCAGGAGTTCGAGGCACAGGCTGTGTCAGAAGGGGCATTAGTGCTCAAGTCAGCCTATATATTTGGGGTACAGCCGAATAGCTTGCAGGTTGATCCTCATATGGGGTTTCTGGGTAGCCCCAGAAGGCAATGTTTTTCTTCTGAAGGGCAGGGAGAGTGCTGCATTGTAGTTCTGGGTTGCCAAACTGGAGGCCTGTGGGCCAGTAGTCTGAGGACGGAAGTCTGAGGACATAAGCTAGGCTTAGGTTTCTGGGTGAGGACATGGCAGGCACAATATACAGACCTGAATCGAGATCTCGTGCATCTGAAGTCAGGGCGAGGATCAGACGATTGTTCAGGTTGGATATTCTGACCCTGATGGCCCCTTCTTGAAGGGGGGGGTGAAATACGAGGCCAAGGGTGCTTTCCCACGATCGGAGTTGTGAGAAGCTCCCAACTGCAAAGATTCTTCTGCAGGACAATTGAGAACTGTTGGATCGCTCCAGGACAACGTTTCCGAGCAGGCTCTAAGGATGGATGGCTGGGTAGCCCACTTCGCCTTCCAATTCTCTCCAAGCAACAAGACAGGTTAGATCTGCTGAATCTGGGGGAGCAACCGTGGAGGCTGAGTTGAAATGGAATCTCCCGTAGATGTGTCCTAATATGATTTTGTGTCTATGGATACCTTGGAATGAAGCGGTGGCACTGGGGCCCTGAAGGGTTCTCCTAAAGAGAGGCTTTCACACAGCTCCATCATGCAAGTTCCCCATGTGTAGATGAGATTTGTTCTGATGGGAGAGTCCAGAAACAGCCATGTGCTGTTATTGAAATCCAGGCCTCTGAGGAGAGGTGCCTGGAAACCAAAGCAATGGATCCGATAGGTGCCTAGGGGCCTGTTCATTCCGTTTTACCTCAGGGGACATCAGTCTACGGGTCTGAGTGCAGATAGGTGCTCAATGGCCCCATATTGCCCCTGTTTGTCCTGGGAGCCCACAAATATTGGGATGGCCTCATGGACTTTGGAAGTTTATCCTATTAGTAGGGTTGTGGCCATTGGAGTGGGCACATACAATTCTCTTGGAGAGGGAAAGCACAGTCGTCAGGTTTGTTTCCAGTGGCCTGAGCCTGTAGGGTGTGTAGGCCAGGGCTGTTTGGACAGTTGTCTGAAAACACAAACTCGGCTTATCTTTCGGGTCATAGGTATGGCTGGTCTGATCTAGAGACCATGAGGCGAACTCTTCGGGATATGAAAAAAGGGCGAGTGTGAGGCTCTTGCTCAAGTTTTTGACTCTGGATATCGTGTCACTCATGGTCGTGAAATTTCCGGGTGACTTTATGGGAAATGGACGTGTCTTACTCTCTGGGGGTTTGGCCCCTTCCAAAGAGTTTGGGGTCATTCTGTGGGATGGAAGAAGTCCGTTGTTCTGTTTGTTGATTTGTTTTGTTTTGTTTTTCAACCTCAGGTGTCCCACCAAATGAGGGATTCCAGAGTAGAGACCTCGGGCAGGGAGTCTGGACAACCAGAAATCTGGTTAAAAATTGGGGCCTAGGGACGGGTCAAGCCCATTATGACATCTAATGGTCCAGCCACCAAGAGGACGTACTAGAGGACAGGACTTACGCTGACGGTCACAATGCGTGTTTATGCCCTCGTCGCACTCAAGAATGGGCGGGGCCTCAGGGTGAATGCTGGTTTCTCCTACACTGAACATTGCACAACATGCCAACCACAAGGTTTCTTGCCATGGGTAAGGAAGAGTTCTGATTTCTGCATCACAGTCACCCCTGGGCAGTGATTGGAGATAAGGTCTAGGTTCTGAAGCCTGAAAAAGGAGGTAGGGAAGAGATGATGACCTAAGGCCATGGCGGGTCTGATTCTCTCAGTGTGCGGTCAGCTGTCTGGGTGTTGGTCACGAGGTCCGGGCTCAGGTTGTCAGACAGTGCATTAGTGCCCAGGTTAGACTAAATATTTTGGGTGCATTCGAGTGCCGTGTAGGTTCTTATCTGAAGAACTCATGAGGATATGAAGAATGAGCGAGTCTGAGGCGCGTGCTCAGTCTATTTTCTCTGGATTTTGTATCAGCGAAGGCCGTGTAATGTTGGTGAGGCCTCATGGGCCATGGACGAATCTTGCTCTCTGTGGACTTGGCCCGATCCCAATTGTTTATCGTCAATCTGTGGGATGGGAGGACTCCTTTCAGTTTTGTTACCTCAGGTGTCCCACCAAAAGAGAAATTCCAAAGTAGAGCCCTGAGGACGAGTGAAGGGACAACCCGAACTATGGTTAAAAATTGAGGACTAGGGGCATGGCAAGCCCAATATGCTGTCTCTCCATCCAGCCACTGAGAGGCCATACCTGAAGACTGGGCTCAGGCTGAAGGTCACAATGTGTGTTTGTGACCAATGCTGCCCGCAAGCATGGGCGGGGCCTCATGGGCCACACTGGTTTCAACTACAACGAACATTGGACAACATGCCAACCACAAGGTTTCTTGCCATGGGGAAAGAGTTCTGTGTCTGCATCATTTTCAAAACCGGGCCGTGATTGGAGATAAGGTCTAGGATCTGAAGCCTGAAAATCGAGGTTGAGAACAGATGACGACCTAAGGCCATGGCGGGTCCGATGTGCTCAGTGTGCGGCCAGCTGACTGGGTGGGGCCAGGAGGTCCAGGCTCAGGTTGTCGCAGAAAGGGCATTAGTGCCCAGGTCTGCCTATATATTTGGGGTACAGCCGAATGGCGTGCAGGTTGATCCTCATTTGGGGTTTCTGTGTAGCCCCAGAGGGCAATGTTTTTCTTCTGGAGGGCAAGCAGAGTGCTGCATTGTAGTTCTGGATTGCCTATCTGGAGGGTTTGTGGGCCAGTAGTGTGAGGACGGAAGTCTGAGAACCCAAGCTAGGCCTAGGTTTCTGGGTGAGGATATGGCAGGCACAATCTACAGACCTGAATCGAGATCTTGTGCATCTGAGGTCAGGGCGAGGATCAGACGATCGCCTAGGTTGGACTTTCTGTTCCTGATGGCCCCTACTTGAAGGGGGAGTGGATCACGAGGCCATGGGTGTTTTCCCACGATGGGAGTTGTGAGAAGCTCCCAACTGCAAAGATTCTTCTGCAGGACAATTGAGACCTGTTGGTTGGATCCAGGACAAGGATTCTGAGCAGGGTTCTAAGGATGGATGGCTGGGTAGCCCACCTCGCATTCCAATTGTCTCCAAGCAACAAGACAGGTTAGATCTGCTGGATCTGGGGAGCAACCGAGGAGGCTGAGTTGAAATGGACTCTCCCATGGATGTGTCCTAATATGGTTTTGCGTCTATGGAGACCTTGGAATGAAGCGTTGGCACTGGGTCCCTGAAGGGTTCTCCTAAAGAGAGGCTTTCACAAAACTCCATCGTGCAAGTTTCCCATGTGTATATGAGATTTGTTCTGATGGGTGAGTCAAGAAATAGCCATATGTTGTTATTGAAATCCAGGCCTATGTGGAGAGATGCCTGGAAACCAAAGCAATGGATCCGTTATGTGCCAGGGGCCTGTTCGTTCCTTTTTACCTCTGGGGACATCAGTGTACGGGACTGAGTGCCGGTAGGTGCTCAGATGGTCCTAGATTGCCCCTGTTTGTCCTGGGAAGCCACAAATATTGGGATGGCCTCAGGGACTTTGGAGGTTTATCCTTTTAATAGGGTTGTGGCCACTGGAATGGGCACACACAATTCCCTTGGACAGGGCAAGCACAGTCTTCAGGTTTGGCTCCAGGCGCCTGAGCCTGTAGGGTGTGTAGGCCAGGGCTGTTTGGACAGTTGTCTGAAAACACAAACTCGGCTTATGTTTCGGGTCATAGTTATTGCAGGACTGATCTATAGACCAATGGAGAACTCTTCAGGATATGAAAAAAGGGCGAGTGTGAGGCTCTTGCTCAAGTTTTTGTCTCTGGATATGGTGTCACTCATGGTCGTGAAATTTCCGGGTGATTTCATGGGAAATGGACGAATCTTACTCTCTGGGGGTTTGGCCCCGTCCAAAGAGTTTGGGGTCATTCTGAGGGACGGAATAAGTCCGTTGTTCTGTTGCTGTTGATTTGTTTTGTTTTGTTTTTCAACCTCAGGTGTCCCACCAAATGAGGGATTCCAGAGTAGAGCCCTGGGGAGGGGCGACTGGACAACCAGAAATCTGGTTAAAAATTGGGGCCTAGGGACATTCAAGCCCATTATGACATCTAATGGTCCAGCCACTGAGAGGACGTAGTAGAGGACAGGACTCACGCTGAGGGTCACAATGCATGTTTATGCCCTCATCGCACTCAAGAATGGGCGGGGCCTCAGGGTGAATGCTGGTTTCTCCTACAATGAACGTTGGACAACATGGCAACCACAAGGATTCCTGCCTTGGGTAAGCAGGAGTTCTGATATCTGCATCACAGTCACCCCTGGCATTGATTGGAATAAAGTCTATATTCTGAAGCCTGAAAACTGAGGTAGGGAAGAGATGATGATCGAAGGCCATGGCAGGTCTGATGTGCTCAGTGTGCGGTCTGCTGTCTGGGTATTGGTCACGAGGTCCGGGCTCAGGTTGTCAGACAGTGCATTAGTGCCCAGGTTAGACTATATAATTTGGGTACATTCGAGTCCCGTGTAAGTTCTAATCAGAAGAACTCTTCAGGATATGAAGAATGAGCGAGTCTGAGGCGCGTGCTCAGGCTTTTGTCTCTGGATTTTGTAACAGCGATGGCCGTGGAATGTTGGGGAGGCCTCATGGTCCATGGACGAATCTTGCTCTCTGTGGACTTGGCCCGATCCCAATGGTTTTTCGTCAATCTGTGGGATGGGAGGACTCCTTTCAGGTTTGTTACCTCAGGTGCACCACCAAAAGAAGAATTCCAAATAGAGCCCTGGCGAAGAGTGAAGGAACAACCCGAAGTATGGTTAAAAATTGGGGCCTAGGGGCATGGCAAGCCCAATATGCTGTCTCTCCATCCAGCCACTGAGAGGCCTTACCTGAGGACTGGTCTCAGGCTGAGGGTCACAATGTGTGTTTGTGACCAATGTGGCCCTCAAGCATGGGCGGGGACTCATGGGCCACACTGGTTTCAAGTACACTGAACCTTGGAGTACATGCCAAAAACAAGGTTTCTTGCCATGGGGAAAGAGTTCTGATTTCTGCATCATTTTCAAACCCGGGCCGAGATTGGAGATAAGGTCTAGGTTCTGAAGCCTGAAAACCGAGTTTGAGAAGAGATGACGAACTAAGGCCATGGCGGGTCCGATGTGCTCAGTGTGCGTCCAATTGTCTGGGTGGGGCCAGGAGGTCCTGGCTGAGGCTGTGTCAGAAAGGGCATTAGTGCCCTGTTCAGCCTACATATTTGGGGTACAGCCGAATGGCGTGCCGGTTGATCCTCATTTGGGGTTTCTGGGTAGCCCCAGAGGGCAATGTTTTTCTTCTGGAGGGCAGGCAGAGTGCTGCATTGTAGTTCTGGATTGCCAAACTGGAGGGTTTGTGGTTCAGTTGTCTGAGGACGGAAGTCTGAGAACCCAAGCTACGCCTAGGTTTCTGGGTGAGGATTTGGCAGGCACAATCTACAGACCAGAATCAAGATCTCGTACTTCTGAAGTCAGGGCAAGAATCAGACGATCGCTCAGGTTGGACATTCTGTCCCTGATGACCCCTTCTTGAAGGGGGGTGTGGATCGCGAGGCCATGGGGGTTTTCCGACGGTTGGAGTTGTGAGAATGTCCCAATTGCAATGATTCTTCTGCAGGACAATTGAGACCTGTTGGTTGGCTCCAGGACAAGTATTCTGAGCAGGGTTCTAAGGATGGATGGCTGGGTAGACCACCTCGCATTCCAATTGTCTCCAAGCAACAATACAGGTCAGATCTGCTGGATCTGGGGGAGCAACAGAAGAGGCTGAGTTGAATTGGACTCACCTCCCAACTGCAAATGGACTCTCCCGTGGATGTGTCCTAATATGATTTTGTGTCTATAGAGACCTTGGAATGAAGCGGTGGCACTGGGGCCCTGAAGGGTTCTCCTAAAGAGAGGCTTTCACACAGCTCCATCGTGCAAGTTTCCCATGTGTAGATGAGATTTGTTCTGATGGTGAGTCAAGAAACAGCCATATGCTGTTATTGAAATCCAGGCCTCTGGGGAAGATGCCTCGAAACCAAAGCAATGGATCCGATAGGTGCCTAGGGGCCTCTTCTTTCCTTATTACCTCTGGGGATATCAGTCTACGGGTCTGAGTGCAGGTAGGTGCTCAGATGGGCTTAGATTGCCCATGTTTGTCCTGGGAAGCCACAACTATTGGGATGGTCGCAGGAATTTTGTAGGTTTATCCTCTTAGTAGGGTTGTGGCCATTGGAATGGACACATACAATTCCCTTGGAGAGGGCAAGCACAGTCTTCAGGTTTGGCCTCAGGGTCCTGAGCCTGTAGGGTGTGTAGGCCAGAGCTTTTGGGAGAGTTGTCTGAAAACACAAACTCGGCTTATGTGTCGGGTCATAGGTACGGCAGGACTGATCTACAGACCATGAGTGGAATACTTTGGGATATGAAAAATGGGCGAGTGTGAGGCTCTTGCTCACGTTTTTGTCTCTAGATATTGTGTCACACATGGTCGTGAAATTTCCGGGTGACTTCATGGGAAATGGACGAGTCTTACTCTCTGGGAGTTTGGCCCCGTCCAAGGAGTTTGGGGTCACTCTGTGGGATGGAAGAAGTCCGTTGTTCTGTTGTTGTTGATTTGTTTTGTTTTGTTTTTCTACCTCAGTTGTCCCACCAAATGAGGGATACCAGAGTAGAGCCCTGGGTAGTTGTGACTGGACAACCAGAAATCTGATTAAAAATTGGGGCCTAGGGACATGTCAAGCCCATTATGACATCTAATGGTCCAGCCACTGAGAGGACGTACTAGAGGACAGGACTCACGCTGAGGGTCACAATGCGTGTTTATGCCCTCGTTGCACCAGGAATGGGCGGGTCCTCAGGCTGAATGCTGGTTTCCCCTACACTGAACGTACGTCAACATGGCAACCACAAGGATTCCTGCCTTGGGTAAGCAGGAGTTCTAATTTCTGCATCACAGTCACCCCTGGGCAGTGATTGGAGATAAGGTCTAGGTTCTGAAGCCTGAAAACTGAGGTAGGGAAGAGATGATGATCGAAGGCCATGGCGGGTCTCATGTCCTCAGTGTGCGGTCAGCTGTCTGGGTGTTGCTCAGGAGGTCCCGGCTCAGGTTGTGTCAGACAGTGCATTACTGCCCAGGTTAGACTATATAATTTGGGTACATTCGAGTGCCGTGTAGGTTTATTCTCATTTAATGTGACCGGGCATCTCATTGGGCAATATTTTGTTTCTCGAGGGCAGGCATAGTGCTGCAATGATGGTCTGGAATTGCCAAACTTGTGGGCTGCGGGGCCAGGAGTGTGAGGATGGAAGTCTGAGAACACAAGCTAGACTTGGGTTTCAGGGCGAGGGCTCGGCATGTACCTCCTGAAGATCTGAAGCAATATCTCATCATCTGAAGTCAGAGCGAGGATCAGACGTTGGCTCAGCTTGGATTTTCTGTTCATGACGGCCCCTTCATGAAGGGAATGGATTCTCGAGGCCGTGGAGGTTTTCCCACGTTTGGAGTGGTGGGATGCCCCCTCCTAGGATTCCTTCTGCGGGACAATTGAGACCTGTTGGACAACTCCTGGACATCCCATATGGATGAGTCCAGACCAACGTTCGAGGATGGATGCCTGGGAAGCCCGCATCGCATTCCAATTGTCTCCTAGCGACAAGACAGTTTAGATCTGATGGCTCTGCGGGAGCAACTGGGGTGGCTGAGTTGAAATGGACTTTCCTGAGGATGGGTCTAATGTGTGTTTGTGTCCATGAGGGCCTTGGAATGGGGCGGTGGCACCGGGACCCTGAAGTATTCTCCTCAGCTTTTGACATAGCTCCCATGCACAAGTTTCCTTGTGGAGACGAGTTTGGTTCTGATGGGTGCCTCAGGAAAACCCCAATGCTGGTCTTGGAATCCAGGGTTTTGAGGAGACATGCCTGTAAACCAAAACAATGGATCCGTTTTTGGCCTAGGGTCCTGTCTGATTCAATCTTCTTCTCTGGGGACATCCATCTAGGGTATGAGTGGAGGTAGATGCTCAGCTGGTGTCATACTGACCTTTTTTGTCCCTGGCGACCTATACTATTGGGATGGCCTCAGGGACTTTGGAGGGTTCTCCTAATTTGTACGATTTTGAACAATGGAATGGGCAGAATTCCCATGTATTGGGTAGGCACAGTCCTAATGTGTGGCTCCAGGGTCCCCAGCCTGGGTGGTGTGTGGCCCAGGACTTTGAGGACAGAAGTCTGAAAACACAAACTCAGCTTATGTTTGTGGACGTAGGTATGACAGGCCCGATCTACAAACCATGAGTAGACATCTTCAGGATATAAAGAAAGTGCGAGTCTGAGGCGCTTGCTCAGACTTTTGTCTCTGGATTTTGTATCATCGATGGCCGTGGAATGTCGAGGAGGCCTCATGGGCCATGGACGAATCTTGCTCTCTGTGGATTTGGCCCGATCCCAATTGTTTTTCGACAATCTGTTGGATGGAGGACTCCTTTCAGGTTTGTTACATCAGGTGTCCCACAAAAAGAGGAATTCCAAAGCAGAGCCCTGGGGAAGAGTGAAGGGACAACACGAACTATGGTTAAAAATTGGGGCTTAGGGGCATGGCAATCCCAATATGCTGTCTCTTCATCCAGCCACTGAGAGGCCTTACCTGAGGCGTGGGCTAAGGCTGAGGGTCACAATGTGTGTTTGCTACCTATCTGGACCGCGAGCAATGGCGGGTCCTCAAGGGACACACTGGTTTCCACTACACTGAACGTTGGACAAAAGTCAACCACAAGTTTTCCTGCCTTCGGGAAGGAGTTCTGATTTCTGCATCATTTTCAAAGCTGGGCAGTGATTGGAGATAAGGTCTTCGTTCTGAAGCCTGAAAACTGAGTTTGGGAAGGGATAACGACCTAAGGCCATGGGGGGTCTGAAGTTCTCAGTTTGTAGCCAGCTGTCTGGGTGGGCCCAGGAGGTCCAGGCTCAGGCTGTGTCAGAAAGGGCATTATAGTCCATGTCATCCTATATTTTTTGGGTATAGCCAAGTGTCGTGCAGGTTGATCTTCATTTGGGGTTTCTAGGTAGCCCCTGAGGGCTATGTATTTCTTCTGCAGGGCAGGTAGATTGCTGCATTGTAGTTCTGGATTGCCAAACTTGAGGGATTGTGAGCCAGTAGTCTGTGGACAGAAGTCTGAGGACACAAGCAAAGCTTAGGTTTCTGGGTGAGGACATGGCAGGCACAATCTAAAGACCTGAACCGAGATCTCGTGCATCTGAAGTCAGGGTGAGGATCAGACGATCGCTCAGGTTGGACCTTATGTCCCTGATGGCCCCTTTATGAAGGGGGGGGGATCATGTGGCCATGGGGGTTCTCTCACGATGGGAGTTCTGAGAAGCTCCCAACTGCAAAGATTCTTCTGCAGGACAATTGAGACCTGTTGGTTGGATCCAGGCCAACGATTCCGAGCAGGGTTTTAAGGATGGATGGCGGGGTAGGCCACCTCACATTCCAATTGTCTCCTAGCAACAAGACAAGTTAGATCTGCTGGATCTCTCGGAGCAACCGAATACGCTCAGTTGAAATGGACTCTCCGGTGGATGGGTCCTAATGTGTTTTTGTGTCTATGGAGACCTTGTAATGGGGCAGTGGCACACAGGCCCTGAAGGCTTCTCCTAACTGGAGGTTTGAGACATCTTCAAAGGATAATTTTCCCATGTGGAGAAGAGATTTGTTCTGATTGCTGCCTCATGAAATCCCCATATGCTAATTTTGGAAACCAGGCCTCTGAGGAGAGATACCTGTAACTGAAAGCAATGAATCTGATTCAGGCCTACGGGCTTGTCTGATACAATCTTCTGCTCTGGGGACATCCATCTACGCTGAGTAGAGGTAGATGGTCAGCTGGTTTCAGATGACCCTTGTTTGTCCTGGGAGGACTACATTATTGGGATGTCCTTGGGGACTCTGGAGGTTTTTCCTAATTTGTACGATTGTGGACAATGGAATGGGCAGAATTCCCGTGGTATGGACAGGCACAGTCCTGATGTGTGGCTCCAGGGGCCCCAGGCTGAAGGGTCTGTGGGCCAGGAATGTGGGGACAGAAGTCTGAAAACACAAACTCGGCTTAGGTTTGGGAAGTAGGTATGGCAGGCCCGATCTACAGACCGTGAGGAGAACTCTTCGGGATACGACAAAAGAGCGAGTGTGAGGCCCTTGCTCAGACTTTTGTCTCTGGATTTGTTGTCAACGATGGCTGTGGAATCTCGGGGAGGCCTCATGGGCCATGGACGTGACTTCCTCTCTGTGAATTTTGTCCAATCCCAATTGTTTGGGGTCAATCTGAAGGATTGGAGGAGTCCTTTTAGTTTTGTTACCTCAGGTGTCCCACCAAAAGAGGGATTCCAAAGCAGAGCTCTGGGGAGGGATGAATGGACAACCCGAACAATCCAATTGGGGTGAGGTCGAGAACCGAGCAGGTTGATCCTCATTTGGGGTTTATGGAGATCCCCATAGAGCAACGTTTTTCTTCTGGAGGGCCAGCATAGGGCTGCATTTTGGTTCCAGAATTCCAATTCTTGAGGACATGTTTGCCAGGAGTGTGAGGAAGGAAGTCTGAAAACACAAGGTAGCACGAGGTTTGGGCCCACTGTGCAGAGGCTGAATCAAGATCTCCTGCATCTGAGGTCAGGGCGAGGATCAGATGTTGCCTCAAGCTGGCGTTTGTGTCCATGACCGCCCCTTCCTGAAGGGGGTGGGGGCGTCATGAGGCCTGGGAGGTTTCCCTACGCTGGGAGTTGTGAGCTGCTCCAAACTTCAAAGTTTCCTTCTTCAGGACAGTCGAGTACTATTGGATGGTTCCAGGATGCCCCATACAGAAAGACTCGAGAGCAGGGGCCTAAGCATGGATGCCGAGAAACGCCAACTCACCTTCCCATTGCCTGGTCGAGACAAGGCACGCTCAATCTGCGGGCTCTTGGGTGAGCTACCCAGAAGGCTGAGTTTAAATGGACTTTCCTGAGGATGAGTCATAATGTGGGTTGGTGGCCATGGAGACCTTGGAATGTGGCAGTAGCTAAGGGACTCTGCAGGATTCTCCAACCCGAAGGGTTTGACACAACTCCAACAAGGAAGCTTTCCATGCGGAGATGAGAGGTGTTCTGTCTGGTGCCTCAGGATAGCCCCATATGCTGGTCTTCGAACCCAGGCCTCTGAGGAGTGATACCTGGACACCAAAGCAAGAGTTCATAATAGGGCCTAGGGGCCTGTCTGGTTCAATCTTCTGTCTCTGCGGATATCAGTCTGTGTGTCTGCATGGAGGTAGTAGTTGTTCAGCTGGTGTCATAATGCCCCTGTTTTTCCAGTGCGGCTTGCGGTAGCGGTATGTCCTTGGGGACCTTGAGGTTTCTACTATTTTGTAGAGTTGTGGCCAATGGAACGGGCAGTTTCTTAGGAGAGACCAGGCACAGTTCTGTGGTGTGGCTCCAGAGACCCCAGCCTGGAGGCGGTGTGGGCCAAGGCTGTGCAGACAGACATCCAAAAACCCAAACTCAGCTCAGGTTTGGGGCCGAGGTTATGGCAGGCCTGATCTACAGTCCGTGAGGGGAGCTCCTCTGGATATGAAAGAAGGGTGAGAGGGAGGCAGTCGCTCATTCTTTTGTCTCTGGATATTTTGTCCACAATGGCCGTTTAATGGAGGAGTTGCCTCATGGGTCGTAGAAGTCTCCCTCTCTGGTAGTTTGTCCAGCCCCCAAGAGTTTGGGGTCATTCTGTGGGAAGGGAAGAGTCCTGTTTTCTGCTTCATGTGTCCCCCCAGTAGAGGGATTCTGGAGCATAGCAGTGGGTACTGACAACTGGAATACTCGCTCTCTGGTTAAGCCTGGTGGCCTATGGATATGACAAGCCCCATATGCAGGATCTTGGTCCAGCCACTGAGAGGCGTTATTTTAATACGGGACTCACGCTACAGGTCACAATGCATGTCTGTGCCCTAGGCGGCCCTCAAGCACTGGCGTGGCCTTTCCGACAATGCAGTTTTTCCCACATTGAACGTTGGACAACATGCCAACCACAAGGTTTCTGGCCATGGGGAAGGAGGAATTCTAATTTCTGCATCACGTTCACCCCTGGGCAGTGATTGGAGATAAGTTCTAGGTTCTGAAGCCTGAAAACCGAGGTTGGGAAGAGATGACGAACTACAGCCATAGCGGGTCCCTTGTGTCCAGGTTGGAGCCAGCTGTCTAGGTGTCGTTTGGGATGTCTTGTCTCAGGCTGTGCCAGACAGGGCATTAGTATTCAGGGTAGGCTGTATAATTGCTTTACAATCGAGTGGCATGCATTAGATAATCATTTGGGATTTCTCATTAGCAGCATAGGGCAAAGTTTTTCTTCTGGAGGGCAGGCAGAGTGCTGCATTGTGGCTTCGGAATTCCCATACTGGAGGGCTTGTGGGCCAGGAGAGTGAGGACAGAAGTCTGAGAACACAAGCTAGGCTTAGGTTTCGGGGAATGGACATGGCAGTCACACTCTGCAGAGCTGAATTGAGATCTCATGAGTCTGAAGTCAGGTCGAGGATCAGACTTTGGCTCAGGTTGGAGTTTCTGTCCATGTTGGCCCCTTCATGAAGGTGTGGGGATCATGAGGAAATGGAGGTTTTCTCACAGTGGGATTGTGTGATGCTTCAAACCACAAGGATTCATTCTGCGAGACAGTCAAGACAGGTTGGTTGGATTCAAGACGTCCCATAAAGAAATTCTCCAGAGCAGGGTTCTAAGGATGGATGCCTGGACAGCCCACCTCGCATTCCAACTGTCTCCTAGTGACAAGGCAGGTTTGATCTGCTGGCTCTGGGTGAGCAGCCGAGGGGGCTGATTTGAAATGGACTCTCCTGAGGATGGATCATAATGTACGTTTGTGTCCTTGGAGACCTTGGAATTGGGCCATGGTGCCAGCGCCCTGAAGGATCCTCCTAACCTGAGGTATTGACACAGCTCCAAAGAGCAAGTTTCTCATGTGGAGATGAGATCTGTTCTGATTGTTTCCTTAGGTAACCCCCATATTCTGATACTGGAAACCAGGCCTCTGAGGAGAGATACATAGAAACCAAAGCAATGGATCAGAAGTTGGCTCAGGTTGGAGTTTCTGTCCATGATGGCCCCTTTATAAAGGGGAGCATCTCATGAGGCCGTGTAGGTTTTCCCACGATAGGAGTTGTGAGATGCTCCAATCTGCAAGGATTCCTTCTGCAGGACAGTCAAGACCTGTTGGAAGGCTCCCAGGACATCCCATATGGAACGGCGCCAGAGCAGGATTCCAACGATGGATGCCTAGAGAGTCTGCTTTGCATTCAAGTTGTCTCCTAGCGACAAGGCAGGTTTGATATTCTGGCTCTGGGGGAGTAATCAACGGGGCTGAGTTGAAAGGTACTCTCCTGCCGAATGGTCATAATGCGGGTTTGTGTCCATGGAGACCTTGGAATAGGGCGGTGGCTCCGGTTACCTGAAGCTTTCACCTATCTGGAGGTTTTTACAGAGCTCCAAAGGATAAGTTTCCCATGTGGAGACAAGATTTGTTCTGATTGGTATCTCTGGAATCCCCCATATGCTGGTATTGGAAAACAGGCCTCTGAGGAGAGATGCTTACAAACAAAAGCAATGGAACCAATTACGTTCTAGGGGCCTGTCCAGTTTAATACCTTTCTCTTGGGATATCTGTCTACGGGTGAGTTGAGGTCGTTGCTCAGCTTGTGACAGATCACCCCTCTTTGTACTGGGCGGCCTACACTATTGGAATGGCCTCTGGGACTTTGGAGGTTTCTCCTAATCTGTAGGGTTGTGGCCAATGGAATGGGAAGAATTTCCTTGGAGAGGGCAGGCACAGTCCTGAGGTGTGGCTCCAGGGGCCTCAGGCTGGAGGGTGTGTGGGACAGGGATGTCAGGATAGAAATCTGAAAACACGGTTTGGGAACGTAGGTATGGCAGGCCCGATCTACAGACTATGAGGAGAATTTTTTGGGCTATGACCTAAGGGTGAGGCTTATGTCTCTGGATTTTGTGTCAATAGTGGCCGTGGAATGTCGGGCTGGCCTCATGGGCCATGGAGGAGTCTTTCTCTCTGGGGATGGCCTGATCCCATGTGATTGGGGTCATACTGTGGGTGGGAGGAATCCTGTCTCTGTTTACTTACCTCAAATGTCCCACCAAAGAGGGATTCCAGAGCAGAGCCCTGAGTAGGGGTGACTAGATGTCTCTACCTCTGGTTAAGATTGGGTGACTTGGGGCATGGCAAGCCCCATATGCGGGCTCATGGTCCAGCCACCGAGAGGCTTTACTTGAAGACAGGGTTCAAACTGAGGGTCCCAATGTGTGTTTGTGCCCACCGCAGCTCTTAAGCATGGGCAGGGCCTCAGGGACCCTACACTACCCTCAGGGGCCCTACTACTATTCCTGTAGGCCCTACAGGGGTCCGACACTGAACTTTGGATAAGATGCCAACCACAAGATTCTTGCGAGAGGGAAGGAGGAGTTATGATTTCTGCATCACGTTCACCCATGGGAAATGAGTAGAGATAAGGTCTAGGTTTCTGTAGCCTGAAAACCAGGTTGGAAAGAGATGGCAACCTAAGGCCATGGCGGTTCAGATGTTCTCAGTGTACGGCAAGCTATCTGGGTGTCGGTTGGGAATTCAGGCCTCAGGTTGTGTCAGACAGGGCATTAGTGCACAGGCTAGACTATATAATTGGTGTACAGTTGAGTGGCATGCAGGTTTATCCTCATTTGAGGTTTCTGGGTAGACGCATAGGGCAACGTTTTTCTTCTAGAGGGCAGGCAGAGTGCAGCACTGTGTCATCGGAAATCCCAAAAAGGAGGGCGTGTGGTCCAGGAGAGTGAGGACGGAAGTCTGAGAACACTATCTATGCTTAGGTTTTGGGGTGAAGGCACAGCAGGTACACTCTGAAGAGCTTAATCAAGATCTCGTGCATCTGAAGTCAAGGTGAACATCAGCCATTTGGTCAGGTTGGAGTTTCTTTCCATGATCCGCCTTCATGAAGATTGGGGGCATCATGTGACCTTGGAAGCTTTCCATGATATGAGTTGTGAGGTGGTCCATGCACAAGGACTCCTGTGGGACAGTCGAGACCTGTTGGATGGCTCAAGGATGTCCCATAAGGAACGACGCAAGAGCAGGAT
Source organism: Mustela putorius furo (assembly GCF_011764305.1). Taxonomy (NCBI): domain Eukaryota; kingdom Metazoa; phylum Chordata; class Mammalia; order Carnivora; family Mustelidae; genus Mustela; species Mustela putorius. The sequence goes on along the minus strand of NW_025422101.1, from coordinate 278,838 downwards.
TCTAAGGGTTCTACGGATCTCTAAGGAGAGATGCCTGGAAACCAAAGCAATAGATCCGATAGGTGCCTATGGGCCTGTTCGTTCCTTTTTACCTCTGGGGACATCAGTCTACGGGTCTGAGTGGCGGTAGGTGCTCAGATGGGCCCAGATTGCCCCTGTTTGTCCTGGGAAGCCACAAATATAGGGATGGCCTCAGGGACTTTGGAGGTTTATCCTCTTAGTAGGGTTGTGGCCATTGGAATGGGCACATACAATTCCCTTGGAGAGGGCAAGCACAGTCTTCATGTTTGGCTCCAGGGGCCTGAGCCTGTAGGGTGTGTAGGCCAGGGCTGTTTGGACAGTTGTCTAAAAACACAAACTCGGCTTACGTTTCGGGTCATAGGTATGGCAGGACTGCTCTACAGACCATGCGGAGAACTCTTTTGGATATGAAAAAAGGGTGAGTATGAGGCTCTTGCTCAAGTTTTTGTCTCTGGATATCGTGTCACTCATGGTCGTGAAATTTCCGGGTGATTTCATGGGAATTGGATGAGTCTTACACTCTAGGGGTTTGGACCCGTCCAAAGATTTTGGGGTCATTCTGCGGGATGGAAGAAGTCCGTGTTCTGTTTTTGTTGATTTGTTTTGTTCTGTTTTTCAACCTCAGGTGTCCCACCAAATGAGGGATTCCAGAGTAGAGCCCTGGGAAGGGGTGACTGGACAAACAAAAATCTGGTTAAATATTGGGGCCTAGGGACATGTCAAGCTCATTATGACATCTAATGGTCCAGGCACAGAGAGGACGTACTAGAGGACAGGACTCACGCTGAGGGTCACAATGCGTGTTTATGCCCTAGTCGCACTCAAGAATGGGCGGGGCCTCAGGGTGAATGCTGGTTTCTCCTACACTGAACGTTGGACAACATGCCAACCACAAGGTTTCTTGCCATGGGTAAGGAAGAGTTCTAATTTCTGCATCACAGTCACCCCTGGGCAGTGATTGGAGATAAGGTCTAGGTTCTGAAGCCTGAAAATTGAGGTAGGGAAGAGATGAAGACCTAACGCCATGGCGGGTCTTATGTGCTCAGTGTGCGGTCAGCTGTCTGGGTGTTGGTCACGAGGTCCGGGCTCAGGTTGTCAGACAGTGCATTATTGCCCAGGTTAGACTAAATATTTTGTGTGCATTTGAGTGCCGTGTAGGTTCTTATCAGAAGAACTCTTCAGGATATGAAGAATGAGCGAGTCAAAGGCGCGTGCTCAGGCTTTTGTCTCTGGATTTTGTATCAGCGATGGCCGTGGAATGTTGGGGAGGCCTCAGGGGCCATGGACGAATCTTGCTCTCTGTGGATTTGGCCCGATCCCAATTGTTTTTCTTCAATCTGTTGGAGGGGAGGACTCCTTTCAGGTTTGTTACCTCAGGTGTCCCACCAAAAGAGGAATTCCAAAGCAGAGCCCTGGGGAAGAGTGAAGGGACAACCCGAACTATGGTTAAAAATTGGGGCCTAGGGGCATGGCAAGCCCAATATGCTGTCTCTCCATCCAGCCACTGAGAGGCCTTACCTGAGGACTGAGCTCAGGCTGAGGGTCACAATGTGTGTTTGTGACCAATGTGGCCCGCAAGCATGGGCGGGGACTCATGGTCCACACTGGTTTCAACTACACTGAACTTTGGACAACATGCCAACCACAAGGTTTCTTGCCATGGGGAAAGAGTTCTGATTCCTGCATCCTTTTCAACCCCGGGCGGTGAATGGAGATAAGGTCTAGGTTCTGAAGCCTGAAACCGAGGTTGAGAAGAGATGACGACCTAAGGCTATGACGGGTCCGATGTGCTCAGTGTGCGGCCAGCTGTGTGTGTGGGGCCTGGAGTTCCAGGCTCAGGCTCTGTCAGAAAGGGCACTAGTGCCCAGGTCAGCCTATATATTTGGGGTACAGCAAAATGGCATGCAGGTTGATCCTCATTTGGGGTTTCTGGGTAGCCCCAGATGGCAATGTTTTTCTTCTGGAGGGGAAGCAGAAAGCGGCATTGTAGTTTTGGATTGCCAAACTGGAGGGCTTGTGGGCCACTAGTCTGAGGACGGAACTCTGAGAACCCAAGCTAGGCCTAGGTTTCTGGGTGAGGATATGGCAGGCACAATCTACAGACCTGAATCGAGATCTCATACATCTGAAGTCTGGGCGAGGATCAGACGATCGCTCAGGTTTGACTTTCCGTCCCTGATGGCCCCTTCTTGAAGGGGGGGGTGTGGATCACGAGGCCTTGGGGGTTTACCCACGATGGGAGTTGTGAGAAGCTCCCAACTGCAACGATTCTTCTGTAGGACAATTGAGACCTGTTTGTTGGCTCCAGGACAACGATTCCGAGCAGGGATCTAAGGATTGATGGCTGGGTAGCCCACGTCGCATTCCAATTGTCTCCATGCAACAAGACAGGTTAGATCTGCTGGATCTGGGGGAGCAACCATGGAGGCTGAGTTGAAATGGACTCTACCGTGGATGTGTCCTAATATGATTTTGTGTCTATGGAGACCTCGGAATGAAGCCTGGGTCCCTGAAGGGTTCTCCTAAAGAGAGGCTTTCACACAGCTCCATCGTGCAAGTTTCCCATGTGTATATGATTTGTTCTGATGGGTGAGTCAAGAGTCAGCCATATGCTGTTACTGAAATCCAGGCCTCTGAGGAGAGATGCCTCGAAACCAAAGCAATGGTTACGATAGGTGCCTAGGGGCCTGTTCGTTCCTTTTTACCTCTGGGGACATCAGTCTACGGGTCTGAGTGCCGGTAGGTGCTAAGATGGGCCCAGATTGCCCCTGTTTGTCCTGGGAAGCCACAAATATTGGGATGGCCTCAGGGACTTTGGAGGTTTATCCTATTAGTAGGGTTGTGTGCATTGGAGTGGGTACATAAAATTCCCTTGGAGAGGGCAAGCAGAGTCATCAGGTTTGGCTCCAGAGGCATGAGCCTGTAGGGTGTGTAGGCGAGGGCTGTTTGGACAGTTGTCTGAATACACAAACTCGGCTTATGTTTTGGGTCATAGGTATGGCAGGACTGATCTACAGACTATGAGGAGAACTCTTTGGCATATGAAAAAAGGGCAAGTGTGAAGCTCTTGCTCAAGTCTTTGTCTGTGAATATCGTGTCACACATGGTCGTGAAATTTCCGGGTGACTTCATGGTAAATGGATGAGTCTTACTGTCTGGGGGTTTGGCCCCGTCCAAAGAGTTTGGGGTCATTCTGTGGGATGGAAGAAGTCCGTTGTTCTGTTGTTGATTTGTTTTGTTCTGTTTTTCAACCTCAGGTGTCCCACCAAATGAGGGATTCCAGAGTAGAGCCCGGGGGAGGGGCGACTGGACAACCATAAATCTGGTTAAATATTGGGGTCTAGGGACATGTCAAGCCCATTATGACATCTAATGGTCCAGCCACAGAGAGGACGTACTACAGGACAGGACTCACGCTGAGGGTCACAATGCGTGTTTATGCCCTCGTCGCACTCAAGAATGTGCGGGGCCTCAGGGTGAATGCTGGTTACTCCTACACTGAACGTTGGACAACATGCCAACCACAAGGTTTCTTGCCATGGGTAAGGAAGAGTTCTGATTTCTGCATCACAATCACCCCTGGGCAGTGATTGGAGATAAGGTCTAGGTTCTGAAGCATGAGAACTGAGGTAGGTAAGAGATGATGACCTAAGGCCATGGCGGGCCTGTAGTGCTCAGTGTGCGGTCAGCTGTCTGGGTGTTAGTCACGAGGTCCGGGCTCAGGTTTGCAGACAGTGCATTAGTGCCCAGGTTAGACTATATTTTGGGTGCCTTCGAATGCCGTGTAGGTTCTTATCTGAATAACTCTTAGGATATGAAGAATGAGCGTGTCTGAGGCGCTTGCTCAGGATTTTGTCTCTGGATTTTGTATCAGCAATGGTCGAGGAATGCTGCGGAGGCCTCATGGGCCATGGACGAATCTTGCTCTCTGTGGATTTGGCGCGATCCCAATTGTTTTTCGAGAATCTGTGGGATGGGAGGACTCCTTTCAGGTTTGTTACCTCAGGTGTCCCACCAAAGAGGAATTCCAAAGCATAGTCCTGGGGAAGAGTGAAGGGACAACCCGAACTGTGGTTAAAAATTGGGGCCTAGGGGCATGGCAAGCCCAATATGCTGTCTCTCCATCCAGCCTCTGAGAGGCCTTACCTGAGGACTGGTCTCAGGCTGAGGGTCACAATGTGTGTTTGTGACCAATGTGGCCCTCAAGCATGGGCGGGGCCTCATGGGCCACACTGGTTTCAACTACACTGAATCTTGGACAACATGCCAACCACAAGGTTTCTTGCCATGGGGAAAGAGTTCTTATTTCTGCATCATTTTCAAACCCGGGCCGTGATTGGAGATAAGGTCTAGGTTCTGAATCCTGAAAACCGAGGTTGAGAAGAGATGATGACCTAAGGCCATGACGGGTCTCATGTGCTCAGTGTGCGGCCAGATGTCTGGGTGGGGGCAGTAGGTCCATGCTCAGGGTGTTTCAGAAAGGGCTTTATTGCCCAGGTGAGCCTATATATTCGGGGTAAAGCCGAATGGCGTGCAGGTTGATGCTCATTTGGGTTTTCTGGGTAGCCCCTGAAGGCAATGTTTTTCTTCTGGAGGGCAGGCAGAGTGCTGCATTGTAGTTCTGGATTGCCAAACTGGAGGGCTTGTGGGCAAGTAGTCTGAGGACGGAAGTCTGAGAAGCCAAGCTAGGCCAAAGTTTCTGGGTGAGGATATGGCAGGCACAATCTACAGACCTGAATCGAGATCTCGTGCATCTGAAGTCAGGGCGCGGATCAGACGATATCTCAGGTTGGACATTCTGTCCCTGAAATGCCCCTTTTTGAAGGGGGGAGTGGATCACGAGGCCATGGGGCTCGTGGCAGTTGTGAGAAGCTCCCAACTGCAAAGATTCTTCTGCAACAATTGAGACCTGTTGGTTGGCTCCAGGACTACGATTCCGAGCAGGGTTCTAAGGATGGATGGCTGGGTAGACAACCTCATATTCCAATTGTCTGCAAGCAACAAGTCAGGTTAGATCTGCTGGATCTGGGGGAGCAACCGAGGAGGCTGAGTTGAAATGGACTCTCTCATGGATGTGTCCTAATATGATTTCGTGTCTATGGAGACCTTGGAATGAAGCGGTGGCACTGGGGCCCTTAAGGGTTCTCCTAAAGAGATGCTTTCACACAGCTCTATCGTGCAAGTTTCCTATATGTAGATGAGATTTGTTCTGATGGGTGAGTCAAGAAACAGCCATATGCTGTTATTGAAATCCAGGCCTCTGAGGAGAGATGCCTGGAAATCAAAGCAATGGATCCGATAGGTGCCTAGGGGCCTGTTCGTTCCTTTTTACCTCTGGGGACTTCAGTCTACGGGTCTGAGTGCCGGTAGGTGCTCAGATGGGCGCAGATTGCCCCTGTTTCTCCTGGGAAGCCACAAATATTGGGATGGCCTCAGGGACTTTGGAGGTTTATCCTCACAGTAGGGTTGTGGCCATTGGAATGGAGACATACAATTCCCTTGGATAGGGCAAGCACAGTCGTTAGGTTTGGCTCCAGGCGTCTGAGCCTGTATGGTATGTAGGCCAGAGCTGTTTGGACAGTTGTCTGAAAACACAAACTCGGCTTATGTTTCGGGTCATAGGTATGGCAGGACTGATCTACAGACCATGAGGAGAACTCTTCGGGATATGAAAAAAGGGCGAGTGTGAGGCTCTTGCTCAAGTCTTAGTCTCTGGATATGGTGTCTCACATGGTCGTGAAATTTCCAGGTGACTTCATGGGAAATGGACGAGTCTTACTCTCTGGGGGTTTGGCCCCATCCAAAGAGTTTGGGGTCATTCTGTGGGATGGAAAAAGTCCGTTGTTCTGTTGTTGCTGATTTGTTTTGTACTGTATTTCAACCTCAGGTGTCCCACCAAATGAGGGATTCCAGAGTAGAGCCCTGGGGAGGGGCGACTTGACAACCAGAAATCTAATTAAATATTGGGACCTAGGGACATGTCAAGCCCATTATGACATCTAATGTTTCAGCCACTGAGAGGACGTACTAGAGGACAGGATTCACGCTGAGTGTCACAATGCGTGTTTATGCCCTCGTCGCACTCAAGAATGGGCGGGGCCTCAGGGTGAATGCTGGTTTTTCCTACAATGAACGTTGGACAACATGCCAACCACAAGGTTTCTTGCCATGGGTAAGGAAGAGGTCTGATTTCAGCATCACAGTCACCCCTGGGCAGTGTTTGGAGATAAGGTCTAGGTTCTGAAGCCTAAAATCTGAGGTAGGGAAGAGATGATGACCTAAGGCCATGGCAGGTCTGAAGTGCTCAGTGTGCGGTCAGCTGTCTGGGTGTTAGTCACGAGGTCCGGGCTCAGGTTTTCAGACAGTGCATTAGTGCCCAGGTTAGACTATATATTTTGGGTGCATTCGAGTGCCGTGTAGGTTCTTATCTGAAGAACTCTTCAGGATATGAAGAATGAGCGAGTCTGAGGCGCTTGCTCAGGATTTTGTCTCTGGATTTTGTATCAGCAATGGTCGTGGAATGCTGCGGAGGCTTCATGGGCCATGGACGAATATTGCTCTCTGTGGATTTGGCCCGATCCCAATTGTTTTTCGTCAATCTGTGGGAGGGGAGGACTCCTTTCAGGTTTGTTACCTCAGGTGTCCCACCAAAAGAGGAATTCCAAAGCAGAGCCCTGGGGAAGAGTGAAGGGACAACCCGAACTATGGTTAAAAATTGGGGCCTAGGGTCATGGCAAGCCCAATATGCTGTCTCTCCATCCAGCCTCTGAGAGGCCTTACCTGAGGACTGGTCTCAGGCTGAGGGTCACAATGTGTGTTTGTGACCAATGTGGCCCTCAAGCATGGGCGGGGCCTCATGGTCCACACTGGTTTCAACTACACTGAACCTTGGACAACAGGCCAACCACAAGGTTTCTTGCCATGGGGAAAGAGTTCTGATTTCTGCATCATTTTCAAACCCGGGCCATGAATGGAGATAAGGTCTAGGTTCTGAATCCTGAAAACCGAGGTTGAGAAGAGATGACGACCTAAGGCCATGACGGGTCTCATGTGCTCAGTGTGCGGCCAGCTGTCAGGGTGGGGGCAGTAGGTCCATGCTCAGGGTGTTTCAGAAAGGGCTTTAGTGCCCAGGTCAGCCTATATATTTGGGGTACAGACGAATGGCATGCAGGTTGATGCTCATTTGGGTTTTCTGGGTAGCCCCTGAAGGCAATGTTTTTCTTCTGAGGGGAGGCAGAGTGCTGCATTGTAGTACTGGATTGCCAAACTGGAGGGCTTGTGGGCAAGTAGTCTGAGGACGGAAGTCTGAGAAGCCAAGCTAGGCCTAGGTTTCTGGGTGAGGATATGGAAGGCACAATCTACAGACCTGAATCGAGGTCTCGTGCATCTGAAGTCAGGGCGCGGATCAGACGATCTCTCAGGTTGGACATTCTGTCCCTGATGGCCCCTTTTTGAAGGGGGGACTGGAGCACGAGGCCATGGGGGTTTTCCCACGATGGGAGTTGTGAGAAGCTCCGAACTGCAAAGAATCTTCTGCAGCAATTGAGACCTGTTGGTTGGCTCCAGGACAACGATTCTGAGCAGGGTTCTAAGGATGGATGGCTGGGTAGCCCACCTCACATTCCTATTGTCTCCAAGCAACAAGACAGGTTAGATCTGCTGGATATGGGGGAGCGACCGAGGAGGCTGAGTTGAAATGGACTCTCCCTTGGATGTGTCCTAATATGATTTTGTGTCTATGGAGACCTTGGAATGAAGCGGTGGCACTGCGGCCCTGAAGGGTTCTCCTAAAGAGAGGCTTGCACTCAGCTCCATCGTGCAAGTTTCCCATGTATAGATGAGATTTATTCTGATGGGTGAGTCAAGAAACATCCATATGCTGTTATTGAATTCCAGGCCTCTGAGGAGAGATGCCTCTAAACCAAAGCATTGGATCCGATAGGTGCCTAGGGGCCTGTTCGTTCCTTATTACCTCAGTCTACGGGTCTGAGTGCAGGTAGGTGCTCAGATGGGCTCAGATTGCCCCTGTTTGTCCTGGGAAGCCACCATTATTTGGAAGGCCTCTGGAATTTTGGAGGTTTATCCTCTTAGTAGGGTTCTGGCCATTGGAATGGACACATACAATTCCCTTGGAAAGGGCAAGCACAGTTTTCAGGTTTGGCCTCAGGGGCCTGAGCCTGTAGGATGTGTAGGCCAGAGCTGTTGGGACAGTTGTCTGAAAACACAAACTCGGCTTATGTTTCAAGTCATAGGTATGGCAAGACTGATCTACTGACCATGAGGAGAACACTTTGGGATATGAAAAATGGGCGAGTGTGAGGCTCTTGCTCACGTTTTTGTCTCTAGATATTGTGTCACTCATGATCGTGAAATTTCCGGGTGACTTCATGGGAAATGGACGAATCTTACTCTCTGGGGGTTTGGCCCGGTCCAAGGAGTTTGGGGTCACTCTGTGGGATGGAAGTTTTGTTGTTGTTGATTTGTTTTGTTTTCTTTTTTAACCTCAGGTGTCCGACCAAATGAGGGATTCCAGAGTAGAGCCCTGGGGAGGGTCGACTGGACAACCAGAAATGTGGTTAAAAATTGGGGCCTAGGGACATGTCAAGCCCATTATGACATCTAATGGTCCAGCCACTGAGAGGACGTACTAGAGGACAGGACTCACGCTGAGGGTCACAATGCGTGTTTATGCCCTCGTCGCACTCAAGAATGGGCGGGGCCTCAGGGTGAATGCTGGTTTTCTCCTACACTGAACGTTGGACAACATGCCAACCACAAGGTTTCTTGCCATGGGTAAGGAAGAGTTCTGATTTCTGCATCACAGTCACCCCTGGGCAGTGATTGGAGATAAGGTCTAGGTTCTGAAGCCTGAAAACTGAGGTAGGGAAGAGATGATGACCTAAGGCCATGGCGGGTCTGATGTGCTCATTGTGCGGTCAGCTCTCTGGGTGTTGGTCACGAGGTCCAGCTCAGGTTGTCAGACAGTGCATTAGTGCCCAGGTTAGACTATATATTTTGGGTGCATTCGAGTGCAGTGTAGGTTCTTATCTGAAGAACTCTTCAGGATATGAAGAATGAGCGAGTCTGAGGTGCGTGCTCAGGGTTTTGTCTCTGGATTGTGTACAAGGGATGGCCATGGAATGTTGGGGAGGCCTCAGGGGCCATGGATGAATCTTGCTCTCTGTGGATTTGGCCCGATCCCAATTGCTTTTCGTCCATCTGTGGGATGGGAGTACTCCTTTCAGGTTTGTTACCTCAGGTGTCCCACCAAAAGAGGATTTCCAAAGCAGAGCCCTGGGGAAGAGTGAAGGGACAACCCGAACTATGGTTAAAAATTGGGGCCTACGGGCATGGCAAGACCAGTATGCTGTCTCTCCATCCAGCCACTGAGAGGCCTTACCTGAGGACTGGGCTCAGGCTGAGGGTCACAATGTGTGTTTGTGACCAATGTGGCCCGCAAGCATGGGGGGCCTCATTGGCCACACTGGTTTCAACTACACTGAACCTTGGACAACATGTCATGCACAAGGTTTTTTGCCATGGGGAAAGACTTCTGATTTCTGCATCATTTTCAAACCCAGGCTGTGATTGGAGATAAGGTCTAGGTTCTGAAGCCTGAAAACCGAGGTTGAGAAGAGATGACGACCTAGGGCCATGGCGGGTCTGATATGCTCAGTGTGAGGCCAGCTGTCTGCGTGGGGCCAGGAGGTCCAGGTGCAGGCTGTGTCAGAAAGGGCATTAGTGCCCAGTTCAGCCTATATATTTGGGGTACAGCTGAATGTCGTGCAGGTTGATCCTCATTTGGGGTTTCTGGGTAGCCCGAGAGGGCAATGTTTTTCTTCTGGAGGGCACGCAGAGTGCTGCATTGTAGTTCTGGATTGCCAACCTGGAAGGCTTGTGGGCAAGTAGTCTGAGGACGTAAGTCTGAGAACCCAAGCTAGGCCTAGGTTTTGGGTGAGGACATGGCAGGCACAATCTACACACCTGAATCGAGATCTCGTGCATCTGAAGTCAGTGCGAGGATCAGACGATCGCTCAGGTTGGACATTCTGACCCTTATGGCCCCTTCTTGAAAGGAGGGTGGATCACGAGGCCATGGGGGTTTTCCCACGATGGGATTTCTGAGAAGCTCCCAACAGCAAAGATTCTTCTGCAGGACAATTGAGACCTGTCGGTTGGATCCAGGACAACGATTCCAAGCAGGGTTCTAAGGATGGATGGCTGGGTAGCCCACCTCGCATTCCAATTGTCTCCACGCAACAAGACAGGTTAGAACTGCTGGATCTGGGGAGCAACCGAGGAGGCTGAGTTGATATGGACTCTCCCGTGGATGTGTCCTAATATGATTTTTTTTGTTTATGGAGACCTTGGAATGAAGCGGTGGCACTGGGGCCCGGAAGGGTTCTCCTAAAGAGAGGCTTTCACACAGCTCCATCGTGCAAGTTTCCCATGTGTAGATGAGATTTGTTCTGATGGGTGAGTCAAGAAACAGCCATATGCTGTTATTGAAATCCAGGCCTCTGAGGAGAGATGCCTGGAAACCAAAGCAATGGATCCGATAGGTACCTAGGGGCCTGTCATTCCTTTTTAACTCTGGGGACATCAGTCTACGGGTCTTAGTGCCGGTAGGTGCTCAGATGGGCCCTGAATGCTTCTCCTACCCAGAGGTTTTGCGTCATCTCCAAAAGACAAGTTTCCCATGTGGAGACTAGATTTGATCTGATTGGTGCCTCAGGAAAGCCCCACATGCTGATATTGGAAACCAGGCCTCTGAAGAGAGATAGCAGGAAACCAAAACAATGGACCCCATTAGGGCCTAGGGCCCTGTCCCGTTCAATCTCCTTCTCTGGGGACATCCATCTACAGTATGAGTGGAGATGGATGCTCAGCTGGTTCCAGGCAGCCCTTGTTTGTCCTGGGCGTTCTATACTATGGGGATGGCCTTGGGGACTTTGGAGGTTTCTCCGAGTTTGTATGATTGTGGTCAATGGAAGGGGCAGAATTCCTGTGGAGTTGAGAGGCACAGACCTGATGTGTGGCTCCAGGGTCACCAGGCTGGAGGGAGTGGAAGCCAGGAATGTGGGGATAGATGTCTGAAAACACACACTCGGCTTGTTTCGGTGACGTATGTATGGCAGTTCCGATCTACAGATCGTGAGCGGAACTCTTTGGGATAGGAAGAAAGAGTGAGTGTGAGGCGCTTATTCAGGCTTTTGTCTCTGGATTTTGTGTCAACGATGGGCGTGGAATGTCGGGGAGGCCTCATGGGCCATGGATGAGTCTTCCTCTCTGTCGATTTGGCCCGATCCCAATTTGGGGGTCAATCTGTGGGATGGGAGGAGTCCTTTCAATTTGGTTACCTCATTCTAAAGCAGAGCCCTGGGGAGGGGCGAATGGACAACACGAACTATGGTTAAAAATTGGGGCCTAGGGGCATGGCAAGCCCAATATGCCGTCTCTTGGTCCAGCCACTGAGAGACCTTACTTGGAGACTGGGCTCACGCTGAGGGTCACAATGCGTATTTGTGACCAACGCGGCCCTCAAGCATGGCGGGGTCAAAGGGCCACACTGCTATCAACTACACTGAACGTTGGGCAACACGCCAACCACAAGATTTCTTGCCATGGGGAAGGATTTCAGATTTCTGCCTCATGTTCAACCCTGGGCAGTGATTGGAGAAAACGTCTAGGTTCTGAAGCCTGAAAACCGAATTGGGAAGAGATGACGTAGGGTCAGAGTTAGGGTTAGACGTCTTTGGAGTCAGGGTTAGCGTAAGGCTTAGTGTAGGGGTCAGGTTTGGGGTTCGGTTCATGGTTAGGTTTAGTGTCATGATCACAGTAGGTTCAGGGTTAGCGTTACAGTCAGAGTCAGGGTCAGGGTCAGTGTTAGACTGACAGTTAGTTTTATGTCCAGGCAGGGTCATGATCAGATTTACGGTCCGGTCCAAGTTTTGGTTTGGGGGCAAGGTCATGTCAGGTCAGGGTTAGGTTTTGGACAGGTTTAGTGTCATGGTTAGGGTCAGGGTCAGGTTTAGGTTCATGGTTTTGGTAAGGTCAGCTTTATTTTTAGGTTCTGTTTCATGAGTAGGTTGAGGATCAGGGTTAGCTTTAGGGTTACTAATCTGTTCAGGATCACGGATTGAGTCAGAGTTAGGTTTACAGTCAGGTTTAGGGTCAGTATTAAGGTCAAGGCCAGGGTCTGGTTTAAGGTTAAGGTCTGACGTAGGCAAAGTACAGAGTTAGAGTTATGATCAGGTTCAGGGAGAGGGTCAGGATTATTGTTAAAGTGTGGTTAGGTTTAGGGTTAGAGGTAGGTTGCGTGTTAGGGTAAGACCGGGTTAGGGTCAGTGTCAGGGATAATGTTAGGGGTTAGGTTTAGGGTTAGGTTCAGCGTTAGGTTTCGGGTCAGGGCCCGTGTTAGTGTCAGGGTCACGGTTATGTTTAAGGTTATAGATAGGTTCAGGCTCACATTCAGTGTCAGGTTTTGTTAGGGTGAGGGTCAGGGTCACTGTTAGGGTCAGGCTTAGGTTTCTGGTCTTTGCCTGGGTCGGGTTCAGGGTGAAGTCTAGGGCCAGTGTCAGGTTTACGGTCAGGATCAGGTATTGGTTTAAAGTCCACATTCGTGTCAGGGACAGGGTTATGTAGTGGTCATTGTTAGGTTCATAGTTAGGTTAAGGGTCAGGTCCAGTGTCCGGTTTAGGGTCAGGGTCTGGTATAGTCAAAGTTCAGGGTTAGGGTTATGATCAGAGTCAGGTATAGGGTCAGGGTTATTGTTAATGTTTAGGGTTAGTTCTACATTTAGAGTTAGGTTGACGGTTAGGGTTAGAACTTGTTGGGGTCAGGGTCCGTGGTAGGGTTAGTGGTTTGTGTTAGGGTTAGGTTCAGAGATACGTTTCGGGGGAGGGCCCATGTTAGTGTCAGTGTCAGGGTTACATTTAGGGTCAGAGTTAGTTTCAGTCTCACAGTCAGGGTCAGGTTTAGTGTTCTGTTGATTTCGCGGTCACTGTAAGGGTTAGGGTTAGGTTATCGTCATGGTCTGGGTCAGAGTCAGGGTGAAGATTAGCACCAGTGTCCTGTTTAGGGTCAGGTTCAGGTATTGGTTTAAAGTCCACATTCGGGTCTGGGATAGGTTTATGTAGTTGTCAGAGTTAGTGTCAAGGTTAGGATTAGTGTCAGAGTCAGGGTCCGGTAAATGTCAGGGCCAGGGTCAGGTTGAGGGTCAGGCTTTCGTATAGGGTCAATGTTCGGTTCACTGTCACAGTTAGGTTTTGGCTGTAGGGTTTGGGATTGGGGTTAGGGTTAGAGTTAGAAGTAGGGTTATGTTTAGGATTAGGGATAGATATCGTAATGTCAGGGTTAGGGTTTTGTTTAGGTTAGGGCTTAGTGTTAAGGTCAGGGTCAGCATGATGTTTAGGTTCAGGGTCCTTGTTAGGGTCATGGTTAGAGTTACCATTAGGTTTAGGGTTAAGGTCAAGCACAAGTCACGATCAGGATTAGGTTTAGGGTCCGGGTTAGGTCAGCGTCAGGGTTAGGATTAGAGTCAGGGTCAGGGTCCTGTTTAGGTTTGAGTCATGGTTACGGTAATGTCAGAGTTAGGCTAAGGTTCAGGGTCCACATAGGGGTCATTGTCAGGCTTAGGTTTATGTTTAGGGTTCAGGTCAGGATCACAGTCAGGGTCAGGTTCAGGGTCAGGGTCAGGGCTTGGGTTAGGTTTTGGGGCAGTCTCACAGTCAGTCAGGGTCAGGGTCAGGGTTAGTGGTTACTGTTAGGGTTAGCCCTGATCCTGGGTCATGGACCCATCCGTTCAGGGTCTCAGGATAAACCCTGGGCAGGAGGGTGTATACCCTACACCAGATCCCTCTTAACCAGCCTTAAACTGGGGTGTGAATATGACTTGCCCACCAGATATCTAAGCCCTCATCAGCCTGATCCTGCTTGGGGCATCTCCACCCTCGATGGCATAGCCAGGACCTCTTTACACACAGACACACAGACACACAGAGGCACCCCCCACACACACACACACCCACACACAGAGGGGAGGAGACCTAAGCCTATAAGAGTGGATCAGAAGGTGTGGGACTCTCTGATCTGAGCCCCCTGGTGTCACTTTTTGATTTTTTAGCCAAAGGGCCTGAGGCATTGGGGAAACCTGATATGACCTGCCAAGGAGGGGACGTGTCAGACGGGCCAGCTCTCTTCTCCCTGCATCCTCTCGGCTTCAGTACAGCAGAAGAACATGTCGCTTCCTTTAGGATGTGCCTAGATAGAGCTGGGGAGGGCGTTTCTCTGTAATGGATGCCTGGATACGTGGGTTCCAATTCCGTTGGGCCCTTCGTCAAGGAAGTGAGGTCACCACTGCCTGGGGGTTCCTTACCAAACTTCCTGCTCCACCAGAGCTCCCTGAACCGCCGATCCCCACGCTGCTCAAGGCTCACACTCCACTCAATGCTGTGCCCATCCTGTGACCCCCATACAGCCTCCCCACAGCCCCTGGGAGGCCTGCGTGCAGCTGTTTTCCCCACTGAATGGAAAAGAGTTGGATTCAGACCAGGGTAGTGTTAGGGTTAGGGTTAAGAAAGAATTAGGGTCAGGGTTAGGGTTAGACGTCTTTGGGGTCAGGGTTAGCATAAGGCTTAGGGTAGGGGTCAGGGTTAGGGTTAGGTTCATGGTTAGGTTTAGGGTCTGGCTCACAGTAGGTTCAGGATTAGCGTTACGGTCAGAGTCAGGCTCAGGGTCAGTGTTAGGCTCACGGTTACGTTTAGGGTAAGATTCAGGGTCATGGTCAGTTTTCGGGTCAGGTTCAAGTTTTGGTTTGGGGGCAAGGTCATGTCAGGTCAGGGTTAGGTTTGGGACAGGTTTAGTGTCAGGGTTAGGGTCAGGGTCAGGGTTAGGTTCATGGTTATGGTAAGGTCAGCTTTATGTTTAGGTTCTCTTTTATGAGTAGATTCAGGATCAGGGTTAGCTTTAGGGTTACTAATCTGTTCAGGCTCACGGATTGGGTCAGAGTTAGGTTTACAGTCAGGGTTAGGGTCAGTGTTAAAGTCAAGGCCAGGGTCAGTTTTAAGGTTAAGTTCTGACATAGGCAATGTTCAGAGTTAGGGTTATGATCAGGTTCAGGGAGAGGGTCAGGATAATTGTTAAAGTGGGGTTAGAGTAAGGCTTAGAGGTAGGTTGAGGGTTAGGTTAGACTTTGTTAGGGTCAGTGTCAGGGATAATGTTAGGGTTTTTTTTAGGGTTAGGTTCAGCGTTAGGTTTCGGGTCAGGGCCCGTGTTAGTGTCAGGGTCACGGTTACGTTTAAGGTTAGAGATAGGTTCAGGCTCACATTCAGTGTCAGGTTTAGTGTTAGGGTGAAGGTCAGTGTCACTGTTAGGGTCAGACTTAGGTTTCTGGTCTTTGCCTGGGTCGGGGACAGGGTGAAGTCTAGGACCAGTGTCAGGTTTACGGTCAGGATCAGGTATTGGTTTAAAGTACACATTCGGGTCAGGGACAGGGTTAGGTAGTGGTCATTGTTAGGTTCATGGTTAGGTTAAGGGTCAGGGCCAGTGTCCGGTTTAGGGTCAGGGTCTGGTATAGGCAAAGTTCAGGGTTAGGGTTATGATCTTAGTCAGGTATAGGGTCAGGGTTATTGTTAAAGTTTAGGGTTAGTTTTATGTTTAGCGTTAGGTTGACGGTTAGGGTTAGAACTTGTTGGGGTCAGGGTCCGTGGTAGGGTTAGGGGTTTGTGTTAGGGTTAGGTTCAGAGATACGTTTCGGGGGAGGGCCCATGTTAGTGTCAGGGTCAGGGTTACATTTAGGGTCAGAGTTAGTTTCAGTCTCACAGTCAGGGTCAGGTTTAGTGTTCTGTTGATTTCGCGGTCACTGTAAGGGTTAGGGTTAGGTTATCGTCATGGTCTGGGTCAGAGTCAGGGTGAAGTTTATCACCAGTGTCCTGCTTAGGGTCAGGTTCAGGTATTGGTTTAAAGTCCACATTCGGGTCAGGGACAGGGTTATGTAGTGGTCAGAGTTAGTGTCAAAGTTAGGATTAGGGTCAGAGTCAGGGTCAGGTAAAGGTCAGGGCCAGGGTCAGGTTGAGGGTCAGGCTTTGGTATAGGGTCATGTTTGGATCAGTGTCACAGTTAGGTTTTGGCAGTAGGGTTTGGGATTGGGGTTAGGGTTAGGGTTAGAAGTAGGGTTATGGTTAGGTTTAGGGATAGACAGCGGAAGGTCAGGGTTACGGTTTGGTTTAGGTTAGGGGTTAGTGTTAAGGTCAGGGTCAGCATGATGTGTAGGTTCAGGGTCCTTTTTAGGGTCACGGTTAGAGTTACCATTAGGTTTAGGGTTAGGGTCAAGCACACTGTCACGTTCAGGGGTAGGGTTAGTGTCCGGGTTAGGTCAGCATCAGGGTTAGGTTTAGGGTCAGGGTCAGGGTCCTGGTTAGGTTTCAATCATAGTTATGGTAATGTCAGAGTTAGGTTTAGGTTCAGGGTCCACATCAGGGTCAGTGTCAGGCTTAGGTTAGGTTTAGGGTTCAGGTCAGGATCACAGTCAGGGTCAGGGTCAGGGTCAGGGTCAGGGCTTGGGTTAGGGTTTGGGGCAGGCTCATATCAGTGTCAGGGTCAGGGTTAGTGGTTACTGTTGGGGTTAGCCCCGCTCCTGGGTCATGGACCAGTCCCTTCAGGGTCTCAGGATAATCCCTGGGCAGAATGGTATAGACCCTACACCCGATCCCACTTAACCTGCCTTAAACTGGGGTGTGAACATGACTTGCCCACAAGTCATCTACCTCCCTCATCAGCCTCATCCTGCTTGGGGCATCTCCACCCAGGATGGCATGGCCAGGTCCTCTTTACACACAGACACCCAGAGGCACACACACACACACACACACACACACACACACACACAGAAACAGGGAGGAGACCTAGGGCTACAAATGTGGATAAGAGGTGTGGGACTCTCTGACTCTGAGCCCCCTGGTGTCATCTTTTAAATTTATTAGCCAAAGGGCCTGAGGTGATGGGGAAACCTGATATGACCTGCCAGGTAGGGGACGTGTCAGACGGGCCAGCTCTCTTCTCCCTGCATCCTCTCGGCTTTAGTACAACAGAGAACATGTCACTTCCTTTAGGTTGTGCCTAGAAATGAGCTGGGCATGGCAGTTTTCTCTGTAATGGGGTGCCTGGATATGTGGGTTCCAATTCCCTTGGGCTCGGTCATCAAGGAAGTGAGGTCACCACTGCCTGGGGGCTCCTTACCGAACTTCTTGCTCCACCAGAGCTCCCTGAGCCGCCGGTCCCCAAGCTGCTCAAGGCCCACACTCCACTCCATGCAGTGCCCATCCTGTGACCCCCATACAGCCTCCCCACAGCCCCTGGGAGGCCTGTGTGCAGCTGTTTTCCCGGCTGGAGGGAACAGAGCTGGTTTTTTACAGGTTAGTGTTAGGGTTAGGGTTAAGAATGACTTAGGGTCAGGGTTAGGGTTAGACGTCTTTGGGGTCAGGGTTAGCGTAAGGCTGAGGGTAGTGGTCAGGGTTAGGGTTAGGTTCATGGTCAGGTTTATGGTCAGGATCACAGTAGGTTCAGGGTTAGCGTTACAGGCAGAGTCAGGCTCAGGGTCAGTGTTAGGCTCACAGTTGGGTTTAGGGTCAGGTTCAGGGTCATGGTCAGTTTTAGGGTCAGGTTCAAGTTTTGGTTTGGGGGCAAGGTCATGTCAGGTCAGGGTTAGGATTGGGACAGGTTTAGTGTCAGGGTTAGGGTCAGGGTCAGGTTTAGGTTCATGGTTTTGGTAAGGTCAGCTTTATGTTTAGGTTCTGTTTCATGAGTAGGTTGAGGATCAGGGTTAGCTTTAGGGTTACTAATCTGTTCAGGATCACGGATTGAGTCAGAGTTAGGTTCACAGTCAGGTTTAGGGTCAGTATTAAGCTCAAGGCCAGGGTCTGGTTTAAGGTTAAGGTCTGACGTAGGCAAAGTACAGAGTTAGGGTTACGATCAGGTTCAGGGAGAGGGTCAGGATTATTGTTAAAGTGTGGTTAGGTTTAGGGTTAGAGGTAGGTTGCGTGTTAGGGTTAGACCGGGTTAGGGTCAGTGTCAGGGATAATGTTAGGGGTTAGGTTTAGGGTTAGGTTCAGCGTTAGGTTTCGGGTCAGGGCCCGTGTTAGTGTCAGGGTCAGGGTTACGTTTAGGGTTAGAGATAGGTTCAGGCTTACTTTCAGTGTCAGGTTTATTGTTAGGGTGAGGGTCAGGGTCACTGTTAGGGTCAGGCTTAGGTTTCTGGTCTTTGCCTGGGTCGGGTTCAGGGTGAAGACTAGGGCCAGTGTCAGGTTTACGGTCAGGATCAGGTATTGGTTTAAAGTCCACATTCGTGTCAGGGACAGGGTTATGTAGTGGTCATTGTTAGGTTCATGGTTAGGTTAAGGGTCAGGTCCAGTGTCCGATTTAGTGTCAGGGTCTGGTATAGGCAAAGTTCAGGGTTAGGGTTATGATCAGAGTCAGGTATAGGGTCAGGGTTATTGTTAATATTTAGGGTTAGTTCTACATTTAGCGTTAGGTTGACGGTTAGGGTTAGAACTTGTTGGGGTCAGGGTCCGTGGTAGGGTTAGGGGTTTGTGTTAGGGTTAGGTTCAGAGATACGTTTCGGGGGAGGGCCCATGTTAGTGTCAGGGTCAGGGTTACATTTAGGGTCAGAGTTAGTTTCAGTCTCACAGTCAGGGTCAGGTTTAGTGTTCTGTTGATTTCGCGGTCACTGTAAGGGTCAGGGTTAGGTTATCGTCATGGTCTGGGTCAGGGTCAGGGTGAAGTTTAGCACCAGTGTCCTGCTTAGGGTCAGGTACAGGTATTGGTTTAAAGTCCACATTCGGGTCAGGGACAGGGTTATGTAGTGGTCAGAGTTAGTGTCAAGGTTAGGATTAGGGTCAGAGTCAGGGTCAGGTAAAGGTCAGGGCCAGGGTCAGGTTGAGGGTCAGGCTTTGGTATAGGGTCATGTTTGGATCAGTGTCACAGTTAGGTTTTGGCAGTAGGGTTTTGGGATTGGGGTTAGGGTTAGGGTTAGAAGTAGGGTTATGGTTAGGGTTAGGGATAGACAGCGGAAGGTCAGGGTTACGGTTTGGTTTAGGTTAGGGGTTAGTGTTAAGGTCAGGGTCAGCATGATGTGTAGGTTCAGGGTCCTTTTTAGGGTCACGGTTAGAGTTACCATTAGGTTTAGGGTTAGGGTCAAGCACACTGTCACGTTCAGGGGTAGGGTTAGTGTCCGGGTTAGGTCAGCATCAGGGTTAGGATTAGGGTCAGGGTCAGGGTCCTGGTTAGGTTTCAATCATAGTTATGGTAATGTCAGAGTTAGGTTTAGGTTCAGGGTCCACATCAGGGTCAGTGTCAGGCTTAGGTTAGGTTTAGGGTTCAGGTCAGGATCACAGTCAGGGTCAGGGTCAGGGTCAGGGTCAGGGCTTGGGTTAGGGTTTGGGGCAGGCTCATATCAGTGTCAGGGTCAGGGTTAGTGGTTACTGTTGGGGTTAGCCCCGCTCCTGGGTCATGGACCAGTCCCTTCAGGGTCTCAGGATAAACCCTGGGCAGAATGGTATAGACCCTACACCCGATCCCACTTAACCTGCCTTAAACTGGGGTGTGAACATGACTTGCCCACAAGTCATCTACCTCCCTCATCAGCCTCGTCCTGCTTGGGGCATCTCCAGCCAGGATGGCATGGCCAGGTCCTCTTTACACACAGACACACAGACACCCAGAGGCACACACACACACACACACACACACACACACACACACAGAGAGAGACAGGGAGGAGACCTAGGGCTACAAATGTGGATAAGAGGTGTGGGACTCTCTGACTCTGAGCCCCCTGGTGTCATCTTTTAAATTTATTAGCCAAAGGGCCTGAGGTGATGGGGAAACCTGATATGACCTGCCAGGTAGGGGACGTGTCAGACGGGCCAGCTCTCTTCTCCCTGCATCCTCTCGGCTTTAGTACAACAGAGAACATGTCACTTCCTTTAGGTTGTGCCTAGAAATGAGCTGGGCATGGCGGTTTTCTCTGTAATGGGGTGCCTGGATATGTGGGTTCCAATTCCCTTGGGCTCGGTCATCAAGGAAGTGAGGTCACCACTGCCTGGGGGCTCCTTACCGAACTTCTTGCTCCACCAGAGCTCCCTGAGCCGCCGGTCCCCAAGCTGCTCAAGGCCCACACTCCACTCCATGCAGTGCCCATCCTGTGACCCCCATACAGCCTCCCCACAGCCCCTGGGAGGCCTGTGTGCAGCTGTTTTCCCGGCTGGAGGGAACAGAGCTGGTTCTAGACCAGGTTAGTGTTAGGGTTAGGGTTAAGAATGACTTAGGGTCAGGGTTAGGGTTAGACGTCTTTGGGGTCAGGGTTAGCGTAAGGCTTAGGGTAGTGGTCAGGGTTAGGGTTAGGTTCATGGTCAGGTTTATGGTCAGGATCACAGTAGGTTCAGGGTTAGCGTTACAGGCAGAGTCAGGCTCAGGGTCAGTGTTAGGCTCACAGTTGGGTTTAGGGTCAGGTTCAGGGTCATGGTCAGTTTTAGGGTCAGGTTCAAGTTTTGGTTTGGGGGCAAGGTCATGTCAGGTCAGGGTTAGGTTTGGGACAGGTTTAGTGTCAGGGTTAGGGTCAGGGTCAGGTTTAGGTTCATGGTTTTGGTAAGGTCAGCTTTATGTTTAGGTTCTGTTTCATGAGTAGGTTGAGGATCAGGGTTAGCTTTAGGGTTACTAATCTGTTCAGGATCACGGATTGAGTCAGAGTTAGGTTTACAGTCAGGTTTAGGGTCAGTATTAAGGTCAAGGCCAGGGTCTGGTTTAAGGTTAAGTTCTGACGTAGGCAAAGTACAGAGTTAGAGTTATGATCAGGTTCAGGGAGAGGGTCAGGATTATTGTTAAAGTGTGGTTAGGTTTAGGGTTAGAGGTAGGTTGCGTGTTAGGGTTAGACCGGGTTAGGGTCAGTGTCAGGGATAATGTTAGGGGTTAGGTTTAGGGTTAGGTTCAGCGTTAGGTTTCGGGTCAGGGCCCGTGTTAGTGTCAGGGTCAGGGTTACGTTTAGGGTTAGAGATAGGTTCAGGCTTATTTACAGTGTCAGGTTTATTGTTAGGGTGAGGGTCAGGGTCACTGTTAGGGTCAGGCTTAGGTTTCTGGTCTTTGCCTGGGTCGGGTTCAGGGTGAAGTCTAGGGCCAGTGTCAGGTTTACGGTCAGGATCAGGTATTGGTTTAAAGTCCACATTCGTGTCAGGGACAGGGTTATGTAGTGGTCATTGTTAGGTTCATGGTTAGGTTAAGGGTCAGGTCCAGTGTCCGATTTAGTGTCAGGGTCTGGTATAGGCAAAGTTCAGGGTTAGGGTTATGATCAGAGTCAGGTATAGGGTCAGGGTTATTGTTAATATTTAGGGTTAGTTCTACATTTAGCGTTAGGTTGACGGTTAGGGTTAGAACTTGTTGGGGTCAGGGTCCGTGGTAGGGTTAGGGGTTTGTGTTAGGGTTAGGTTCAGAGATACGTTTCGGGGGAGGGCCCATGTTAGTGTCAGGGTCAGGGTTACATTTAGGGTCAGAGTTAGTTTCAGTCTCACAGTCAGGGTCAGGTTTAGTGTTCTGTTGATTTCGCGGTCACTGTAAGGGTCAGGGTTAGGTTATCGTCATGGTCTGGGTCAGGGTCAGGGTGAAGTTTAGCACCAGTGTCCTGCTTAGGGTCAGGTTCAGGTATTGGTTTTAAAGTCCACATTCGGGTCAGGGACAGGGTTATGTAGTGGTCAGAGTTAGTGTCAAGGTTAGGATTAGGGTCAGAGTCAGGGTCAGGTAAAGGTCAGGGCCAGGGTCAGGTTGAGGGTCAGGCTTTGGTATAGGGTCATGTTTGGATCAGTGTCACAGTTAGGTTTTGGCAGTAGGGTTTGGGATTGGGGTTAGGGTTAGGGTTAGAAGTAGGGTTATGGTTAGGGTTAGGGATAGACAGCGGAAGGTCAGGGTTACGGTTTGGTTTAGGTTAGGGGTTAGTGTTAAGGTCAGGGTCAGCATGATGTGTAGGTTCAGGGTCCTTTTTAGGGTCACGGTTAGAGTTACCTTTAGGTTTAGGGTTAGGGTCAAGCACACTGTCACGTTCAGGGGTAGGGTTAGTGTCCGGGTTAGGTCAGCATCAGGGTTAGGTTTAGGGTCAGGGTCAGGGTCCTGGTTAGGTTTCAATCATAGTTATGGTAATGTCAGAGTTAGGTTTAGGTTCAGGGTCCACATCAGGGTCAGTGTCAGGCTTAGGTTAGGTTTAGGGTTCAGGTCAGGATCACAGTCAGGGTCAGGGTCAGGGTCAGGGTCAGGGCTTGGGTTAGGGTTTGGGGCAGGCTCATATCAGTGTCAGGGTCAGGGTTAGTGGTTACTGTTGGGGTTAGCCCCGCTCCTGGGTCATGGACCAGTCCCTTCAGGGTCTCAGGATAAACCCTGGGCAGAATGGTATAGACCCTACACCCGATCCCACTTAACCTGCCTTAAACTGGGGTGTGAACATGACTTGCCCACAAGTCATCTACCTCCCTCATCAGCCTCATCCTGCTTGGGGCATCTCCACCCAGGATGGCATGGCCAGGTCCTCTTTACACACAGACACACAGACACCCAGAGGCATACACACACACACACACACACACACACACACACACACACACAGAGACAGGGAGGAGACCTAGGGCTACAAATGTGGATAAGAGGTGTGGGACTCTCTGACTCTGAGCCCCCTGGTGTCATCTTTTAAATTTATTAGCCAAAGGGCCTGAGGTGATGGGGAAACCTGATATGACCTGCCAGGTAGGGGACGTGTCAGACGGGCCAGCTCTCTTCTCCCTGCATCCTCTCGGCTTTAGTACAACAGAGAACATGTCACTTCCTTTAGGTTGTGCCTAGAAATGAGCTGGGCATGGCAGTTTTCTCTGTAATGGGGTGCCTGGATATGTGGGTTCCAATTCCCTTGGGCTCGGTCATCAAGGAAGTGAGGTCACCACTGCCTGGGGGCTCCTTACCGAACTTCTTGCTCCACCAGAGCTCCCTGAGCCGCCGGTCCCCAAGCTGCTCAAGGCCCACACTCCACTCCATGCAGTGCCCATCCTGTGACCCCCATACAGCCTCCCCACAGCCCCTGGGAGGCCTGCGTGCAGCTGTTTTCCCGGCTGGAGGGAACAGAGCTGGTTTTAGACCAGGTTAGTGTTAGGGTTAGGGTTAAGAATGACTTAGGGTCAGGGTTAGGGTTAGACGTCTTTGGGGTCAGGGTTAGCGTAAGGCTTAGGGTAGTGGTCAGGGTTAGGGTTAGGTTCATGGTCAGGTTTATGGGTCAGGATCACAGTAGGTTCAGGGTTAGCGTTACAGGCAGAGTCAGGCTCAGGGTCAGTGTTAGGCTCACAGTTGGGTTTAGGGTCAGGTTCAGGGTCATGGTCAGTTTTAGGGTCAGGTTCAAGTTTTGGTTTGGGGGCAAGGTCATGTCAGGTCAGGGTTAGGTTTGGGACAGGTTTAGTGTCAGGGTTAGGGTCAGGGTCAGGTTTAGGTTCATGGTTTTGGTAAGGTCAGCTTTATGTTTAGGTTCTGTTTTCATGAGTAGGTTGAGGATCAGGGTTAGCTTTAGGGTTACTAATCTGTTCAGGATCACGGATTGAGTCAGAGTTAGGTTTACAGTCAGGTTTAGGGTCAGTATTAAGGTCAAGGCCAGGGTCTGGTTTAAGGTTAAGGTCTGACGTAGGCAAAGTACAGAGTTAGAGTTATGATCAGGTTCAGGGAGAGGGTCAGGATTATTGTTAAAGTGTGGTTAGGTTTAGGGTTAGAGGTAGGTTGCGTGTTAGGGTTAGACCGGGTTAGGGTCAGTGTCAGGGATAATGTTAGGGGTTAGGTTTAGGGTTAGGTTTCAGCGTTAGGTTTCGGGTCAGGGCCCGTGTTAGTGTCAGGGTCAGGGTTACGTTTAGGGTTAGAGATAGGTTCAGGCTTATTTACACTGTCAGGTTTATTGTTAGGGTGAGGGTCAGGGTCACTGTTAGGGTCAGGCTTAGGTTTCTGGTCTTTGCCTGGGTCGGGTTCAGGGTGAAGTCTAGGGCCAGTGTCAGGTTTACGGTCAGGATCAGGTATTGGTTTAAAGTCCACATTCGTGTCAGGGACAGGGTTATGTAGTGGTCATTGTTAGGTTCATGGTTAGGTTAAGGGTCAGGTCCAGTTTCCGATTTAGTGTCAGGGTCTGGTATAGGCAAAGTTCAGGGTTAGGGTTATGATCAGAGTCAGGTATAGGGTCAGGGTTATTGTTAATATTTAGGGTTAGTTCTACATTTAGCGTTAGGTTGACGGTTAGGGTTAGAACTTGTTGGGGTCAGGGTCCGTGGTAGGGTTAGGGGTTTGTGTTAGGGTTAGGTTCAGAGATACGTTTCGGGGGAGGGCCCATGTTAGTGTCAGGGTCAGGGTTACATTTAGGGTCAGAGTTAGTTTCAGTCTCACAGTCAGGGTCAGGTTTAGTGTTCTGTGTTTCGCGCGGTCACTGTAAGGGTCAGGGTTAGGTTATCGTCATGGTCTGGGTCAGGGTCAGGGTGAAGTTTAGCACCAGTGTCCTGCTTAGGGTCAGGTTCAGGTATTGGTTTAAAGTCCACATTCGGGTCAGGGACAGGGTTATGTAGTGGTCAGAGTTAGTGTCAAGGTTAGGATTAGGGTCAGAGTCAGGGTCAGGTAAAGGTCAGGGCCAGGGTCAGGTTGAGGGTCAGGCTTTGGTATAGGGTCATGTTTGGATCAGTGTCACAGTTAGGTTTTGGCAGTAGGGTTTGGGATTGGGGTTAGGGTTAGGGTTAGAAGTAGGGTTATGGTTAGGGTTAGGGTTAGGGATAGACAGCGGAAGGTCAGGGTTACGGTTTGGTTTAGGTTAGGGGTTAGTGTTAAGGTCAGGGTCAGCATGATGTGTAGGTTCAGGGTCCTTTTTAGGGTCACGGTTAGAGTTACCATTAGGTTTAGGGTTAGGGTCAAGCACACTGTCACGTTCAGGGGTAGGGTTAGTGTCCGGGTTAGGTCAGCATCAGGGTTAGGTTTAGGGTCAGGGTCAGGGTCCTGGTTAGGTTTCAATCATAGTTATGGTAATGTCAGAGTTAGGTTTAGGTTCAGGGTCCACATCAGGGTCAGTGTCAGGCTTAGGTTAGGTTTAGGGTTCAGGTCAGGATCACAGTCAGGGTCAGGGTCAGGGTCAGGGTCAGGGCTTGGGTTAGGGTTTGGGGCAGGCTCATATCAGTGTCAGGGTCAGGGTTAGTGGTTACTGTTGGGGTTAGCCCCGCTCCTGGGTCATGGACCCGTCCCTTCAGGGTCTCAGGATAAACCCTGGGCAGAATGGTATAGACCCTACACCCGATCCCACTTAACCTGCCTTAAACTGGGGTGTGAACATGACTTGCCCACAAGTCATCTACCTCCCTCATCAGCCTCGTCCTGCTTGGGGCATCTCCAGCCAGGATGGCATGGCCAGGTCCTCTTTACACACAGACACACAGACACCCAGAGGCACACACACACACACACACACACACACACACACACACACAGAGACAGGGAGGAGACCTAGGGCTACAAATGTGGATAAGAGGTGTGGGACTCTCTGACTCTGAGCCCCCTGGTGTCATCTTTTAAATTTATTAGCCAAAGGGCCTGAGGTGATGGGGAAACCTGATATGACCTGCCAGGTAGGGGACGTGTCAGACGGGCCAGCTCTCTTCTCCCTGCATCCTCTCGGCTTTAGTACAACAGAGAACATGTCACTTCCTTTAGGTTGTGCCTAGAAATGAGCTGGGCATGGCGGTTTTCTCTGTAATGGGGTGCCTGGATATGTGGGTTCCAATTCCCTTGGGCTCGGTCATCAAGGAAGTGAGGTCACCACTGCCTGGGGGCTCCTTACCGAACTTCTTGCTCCACCAGAGCTCCCTGAGCCGCCGGTCCCCAAGCTGCTCAAGGCCCACACTCCACTCCATGCAGTGCCCATCCTGTGACCCCCATACAGCCTCCCCACAGCCCCTGGGAGGCCTGTGTGCAGCTGTTTTCCCCGCTGGAGGGAACAGAGCTGGTTCTAGACCAGGTTAGTGTTAGGGTTAGGGTTAAGAATGACTTAGGGTCAGGGTTAGGGTTAGACGTCTTTGGGGTCAGGGTTAGCGTAAGGCTTAGGGTAGTGGTCAGGGTTAGGGTTAGGTTCATGGTCAGGTTTATGGTCAGGATCACAGTAGGTTCAGGGTTAGCGTTACAGGCAGAGTCAGGCTCAGGGTCAGTGTTAGGCTCACAGTTGGGTTTAGGGTCAGGTTCAGGGTCATGGTCAGTTTTAGGGTCAGGTTCAAGTTTTGGTTTGGGGGCAAGGTCATGTCAGGTCAGGGTTAGGTTTGGGACAGGTTTAGTGTCAGGGTTAGGGTCAGGGTCAGGTTTAGGTTCATGGTTTTGGTAAGGTCAGCTTTATGTTTAGGTTCTGTTTCATGAGTAGGTTGAGGATCAGGGTTAGCTTTAGGGTTACTAATCTGTTCAGGATCACGGATTGAGTCAGAGTTAGGTTTACAGTCAGGTTTAGGGTCAGTATTAAGGTCAAGGCCAGGGTCTGGTTTAAGGTTAAGGTCTGACGTAGGCAAAGTACAGAGTTAGAGTTATGATCAGGTTCAGGGAGAGGGTCAGGATTATTGTTAAAGTGTGGTTAGGTTTAGGGTTAGAGGTAGGTTGCGTGTTAGGGTTAGACCGGGTTAGGGTCAGTGTCAGGGATAATGTTAGGGGTTAGGTTTAGGGTTAGGTTCAGCGTTAGGTTTCGGGTCAGGGCCCGTGTTAGTGTCAGGGTCAGGGTTACGTTTAGGGTTAGAGATAGGTTCAGGCTTACTTACAGTGTCAGGTTTATTGTTAGGGTGAGGGTCAGGGTCACTGTTAGGGTCAGGCTTAGGTTTCTGGTGGTCTTTGCCTGGGTCGGGTTCAGGGTGAAGTCTAGGGCCAGTGTCAGGTTTACGGTCAGGATCAGGTATTGGTTTAAAGTCCACATTCGTGTCAGGGACAGGGTTATGTAGTGGTCATTGTTAGGTTCATGGTTAGGTTAAGGGTCAGGTCCAGTGTCCGATTTAGTGTCAGGGTCTGGTATAGGCAAAGTTCAGGGTTAGGGTTATGATCAGAGTCAGGTATAGGGTCAGGGTTATTGTTAATATTTAGGGTTAGTTCTACATTTAGCGTTAGGTTGACGGTTAGGGTTAGAACTTGTTGGGGTCAGGGTCCGTGGTAGGGTTAGGGGTTTGTGTTTAGGGTTAGGTTCAGAGATACGTTTCGGGGGAGGGCCCATGTTAGTGTCAGGGTCAGGGTTACATTTAGGGTCAGAGTTAGTTTCAGTCTCACAGTCAGGGTCAGGTTTAGTGTTCTGTTGATTTCGCGGTCACTGTAAGGGTCAGGGTTAGGTTATCGTCATGGTCTGGGTCAGGGTCAGGGTGAAGTTTAGCACCAGTGTCCTGCTTAGGGTCAGGTTCAGGTATTGGTTTAAAGTCCACATTCGGGTCAGGGACAGGGTTATGTAGTGGTCAGAGTTAGTGTCAAGGTTAGGATTAGGGTCAGAGTCAGGGTCAGGTAAAGGTCAGGGCCAGGGTCAGGTTGAGGGTCAGGCTTTGGTATAGGGTCATGTTTGGATCAGTGTCACAGTTAGGTTTTGGCAGTAGGGTTTGGGATTGGGGTTAGGGTTAGGGTTAGAAGTAGGGTTATGGTTAGGGTTAGGGATAGACAGCGGAAGGTCAGGGTTACGGTTTGGTTTAGGTTAGGGGTTAGTGTTAAGGTCAGGGTCAGCATGATGTGTAGGTTCAGGGTCCTTTTTAGGGTCACGGTTAGAGTTACCATTAGGTTTAGGGTTAGGGTCAAGCAACTGTCATGTTCAGAGATAGGGTTAGGGTCCGGGTTAGGTCAGCATCAGGGTTAGGATTAGGGTCAGGGTCAGGGTCCTGGTTAGGTTTCAATCATGGTTATGGTAATGTCAGAGTTAGGTTTAGGTTCAGGGTCCACATCAGGGTCAGTGTCAGGCTTAGTTTAGGTTTAGGGTTCAGGTCAGGATCACAGTCAGGGTCAGGGTCAGGGTCAGGGCTTGGGTTAGGGTTTGGGCAGGCTCATATCAGTGTCAGGGTCAGGGTTAGTGGTTACTGTTAGGGTTAGCCCCGCTCCTGGGTCATGGACCCGTCCCTTCAGGGTCTCAGGATAAACCCTGGGCAGAATGGTATAGACCCTACACCCGATCCCACTTAACCTGCCTTAAACTGGGGTGTGAACATGACTTGCCCATAAGTCATCTACCTCCCTCATCAGCCTGATCCTGCTTGGGTGCTTGGGGCATCTCCACCCAGGATGGCATGGCCAGGTCCTCTTTACACAAGACACACAGACACCCAGAGGCACACACACACACACACACACACACACAGACAGGGAGGAGACCTAGGGCTACAAAAGTGGATAAGAGGTGTGGGACTCTCTGACTCTGAGCCCCCTGGTGTCATCTTTTAAATTTATTAGCCAAAGGGCCTGAGGTGATGGGGAAACCTGATATGACCTGCCAGGTAGGGGACGTGTCAGACGTGCCACCTCTCTTCTCCCTGCATCCTCTCGGCTTTAGTACAACAGAGAACATGTCGCTTCCTTTAGGTTGTGCCTAGAAATGAGCTGGGCATGGCGGTTTTCTCTGTAATGGGGTGCCTGGATATGTGGGTTCCAATTCCCTTGGGCTCGGTCATCAAGGAAGTGAGGTCACCACTGCCTGGGGGCTCCTTACCGAACTTCTTGCTCCACCAGAGCTCCCTGAGCCGCCGGTCCCCAAGCTGCTCAAGGCTCACACTCCACTCAATGCAGTGCCCATCCTGTGACCCCCATACAGCCTCCTCACAGCCCCTGGGAGGCCTGCGTGCAGCTGTTTTCCCCGCTGGAGGGAACAGAGCTGGTTTTTGACCAGGTTAGTGTTAGGGTTAGGGTTAAGAATGACTTAGGGTCAGGGTTAGGGTTAGACGTCTTTGGGGTCAGGGTTAGCGTAAGGCTTAGGGTAGTGGTCAGGGTTAGGGTTAGGTTCATGGTCAGGTTTATGGTCAGGATCACAGTAGGTTCAGGGTTAGCGTTACAGGCAGAGTCAGGCTCAGGGTCAGTGTTAGGCTCACAGTTGGGTTTAGGGTCAGGTTCAGGGTCATGGTCAGTTTTAGGGTCAGGTTCAAGTTTTGGTTTGGGGGCAAGGTCATGTCAGGTCAGGGTTAGGTTTGGGACAGGTTTAGTGTCAGGGTTAGGGTCAGGGTCAGGTTTAGGTTCATGGTTTTGGTTAGCGCCAGAGGGCAATGTTTTTCTTCTGGAGGGCAGGCAGAGTGCTGCATTGTAGTTGGATTGCCAAACTGGAGGGCTTGTGGGCCACTAGTCTGAGGACGGAAGTCTGAGACCCCAAGCTAGAACTAGGATTCTGGGTGAGGGTATGGCAGGCACAATCTACAGACCTCAATGTATATCTCGTGCATCTGAAGTCAGGGCGAGTATCAGACGATCGATCAGGTTGGACATTCTGTCCCTGATGGCCCCTTCTTGAAGGGGGGGGTGGATCATGAGGCCATGGGTGTTTTCCCATGATGGGAGTTGTGAGAAGCTCCCAACTGCAAAGATTCTTCTGCAGGACAATTGAGACCTGTTGGTTGGCTCCAGGACAACGATTCCGAGCAGGGTTCTAACGATGGATGGCTGGGTAGCCCACCTCGCATTCCAATTGTCTCCACGCAACAAGACAGGTTATATCTGCTGATTCTGGGAGAGCAACCGAGGAGGCTGAGTTGAAATGGACTCTCCCGTAGATGTGTCCTAATATGATTTTGCGTCTATGGAGACCTTGGAATGAAGCGGTGGCACTGGGGCCCTGAAGGGTTTTCCTAAAGAGAGGCTTTCACACAGCTCCATCGTGCAAGTTTCCCATGTGTAGATGAGATTTGTTCTGATGGGTGAGTCAAGAAACAGCCATATGCTGTTATTGAAATCCAGGCCTCTGTGGATAGATGCCTGGAAACCAAAGCAATGGATCTGATAGGTGCCTAGGGGCCTTTTCGTTCCTTTTTACCTCTGGGGACATCAGTCTACGGGTCTGAGTGCCGGTAGGTGCTCAGATGGGCCCAGATTGCCCCTGTTTGTCCTGGGAAGCCACAAATATTGGGATGGCCTCAGGGACTTTGGAGGTTTATCCTATTACTAGGGTTGTGGCCTTTGGAATGGGCACATACAATTCCCTTGGAGAGGGCAAGCACAGTCCTCAGGTTTGGCTCCAGGGGCCTGAGCCTGTAGGGTGTGTAGGCCAGGGTTGTTTGGACAGTTGTCTGAAAACACAAACTCGGCTTATGTTTCGGGTCATAGGTATGGCAGGACTGATCTCCAGACCAGAAGGAGAACTCTTCGGGATATGAAAAAAGGGCGAGTGTGAGGCTCTTGCTCATGTTTTTGTCTCTGGATATCGTGTCACTCATGGTCGTGAATTTCCGGGTGACTTCATGGGAAATGGACGAGTCTTACTCTCTGGGGGTTTGGCCCCGTCCAAAGAATTTGGGGTCATTCTGTGGGATGGAATTAGTAAGTTGTTCTGTTGTTGCTGATTTGTTTTGTTTTGTTTTTCAACCTCAGGTGTCCCACAAAATGAGGGATTCCAGAGTAGAGCCCTGGGGAGGGGCGACTGGACAACCAGAAATCTGGTTAAAAATTGGGGCCTAGCGACATTTCAAGCCCATTATGACATCTAATGGTCCAGCCACTGAGAGGACGTACTAGAGGACAGGACTCACGCTGAGGGTCACAATGCGTGTTTATGCCCTCATCTCACTCAAGAATGGGCGGGGCCTCAGGGTGAATGCTGGTTTCTCCTACACTGAACGTTGGACAACATGCCCACCACAAGGATTCTTGCCATGAGTAAGGAAGAGTTCTATTTTCTGCATCACAGTCACCCCTGGACAGTTATTGGAGATAAGGTCTAGGTTCTGAAGCCTGAAAACTGAGGTAGGAAAGCGATGATGACCCAAGGACATGGCGGGTCTGATGTGCTCAGTGTGCGGTCAGCTGTCTGGGTGTTGGTCACGAGGTCCGGGCTCAGGTTGTCAGACAGTGCATTAGTGCCCAGGTTAGACTATATATTTTGGGTGCATTCGAGTGCCGTGTAGGTTCTTATCTGAAGAACTCTTCAGGATATGAAAATGAGCGTGTCTGAGGCGCGTGCTCAGGCTTTTGTCTCTGAATTTTGTATCAGCGATGGCCGTGGAATGTTGGGGAGGCCTCATGGGCCATGGACGAATCTTGCTCTCTGTGGATTTGGCCCGATCCCAATTGTTTTTCGTCAAACTGTGGGTTTGGAGGACTCCTTTCAGGTTTGTTACCTCAGGTGTCCCAACAAAAGAGGAATTGCAAAGCAGAGCCCTGGGGAAGACTGAAGGGACAACCCGAACTACGGTTAAAAATTGGGGCCTAGGGGCATATCAAGCCCAATATGCTGTCTCTTCATCCAGGCACTGAGAGGCCTTACCTGAGGACTGCGCTCAGGCTGAGGGTCACAATGTGAATTTGTGACCAATGTAGCCCGCAAACATGGGCGGGTCCTCATATCCACACTGGTTTCAAGTACACTGAACTTTGGACAACATGCCAACCACAAGGTTTCTTGCCATGGGGAAAGAGTTCTGATTTCTGCATCATTTTTAAAACCGGGCCGTGAATGGAGATAAGGTCTAGGTTCTGAAGCCTGAAAACCGAGGTTGAGAAGAGATGACGTCCTAAGGCCATGGCGGGTCCGATGTGATCAGTGTGCGGCCAGCTGTCTGGGTGGGGCCAAGAGGACCAGGCTCAGGTTGTGTCCGAAAGGGCATTAGTGCCCAGGTCAGCCTATATATTTGGGGTACAGCCGAATGGCGTGCAGGTTGATCCTCATTTGGGGTTTCTGGGTAGCCACAGAGGGCAATGTTTTTCTTCTGGAGGGCTGGCAGAGTGCTGCATTGTATTCTGGATTGCCAAACTGGAGGGCTTGTCGGCCAGTATTCTGAGGACGGACATCTGAGAACCCAAGCTAGGCCTAGGTTTCTGTGTGAGACCTGAATCAAGATCTCGTGCATCTGAAGTCAGGGCGAGGATCAGACGATCGCTCAGGTTGGACATTCTTCCCTGATGGCCCCTTCTTGAAGGGGGGCTGGATCACGAGGCCATGGGGGTTTACGCACGATGGGAGTTGTGAGAAGCTCCCAACTGCAAAGATTCTTCTACAGGACAATTGAGACCTGTTGGTTGGCTCCAGGACAAAGATTCCAAGCAGGGTTCTAAGG
This sequence comes from Mustela putorius furo, assembly GCF_011764305.1. Lineage (NCBI taxonomy): Eukaryota > Metazoa > Chordata > Mammalia > Carnivora > Mustelidae > Mustela > Mustela putorius. The sequence goes on along the minus strand of NW_025422101.1, from coordinate 246,538 downwards.
TTGGATGGCTGGGTAGCCCACCTCGCATTCCAATTGTCGCCAAGAAAGAAGACAGGTTATATCTGCTGGATCTGGGGGAGCAACCGAGGAGGCTGCGTTGAAATGGACTCTCCCGTGGATCTGTCCTAATATGATTTTGCGTCTATGGAGACCTTGGAATGAAGCACTGGGGACCTGAAGGGTTCTCCTAAAGACAGGCTTTCACACAGCTCCATCGTGTAAGTTTCCCATGTGTAGATGAGATTTGTTCTGATGGGTGACTCAAGAAACAGCCATATGCAGTTATTGAATACCAGGCCTCTGAGGAGAGATGCCTGGAAACCAAAGCAATGGATCCGATAGGTGCCTAGGGGCCTGTTCGTTCCTTTTTACCTCTGGGGACATCAGTCTACGGGTCTGAGTGCCGGTAGGTGCTCAGATGGGCCCAGATTGCCCCTGTTTGTCCTGGGAAGTCACAAATATTGGGATGGCCTCAGGGACATTGGAGGTTTATCCTATTAGTAGGGTTGTGGCCATTGGAATGGGCACATACAATTCCCTTATAGAGGGCAAGCACAGTCGTCAGGTTTGGCTCCAGGGGCCTGAGCCTGTAGTGTGTGTAGGCCAGGGCTGTTTGGACCGTTGTCTGAAAACACAAACTCGGCTTATGTTTCGGGTCATAGGTATGGCATGACTGATCTCCAGACCATGAGGAGAACTCTTCGGGATATGAAAAAAGGGCGAGTGTGAGGCTCTTGCTCAAATTTTTGTCTCTGGATATCGTGTCACTCATGGTCGTGAAATTTCCGGGTGACTTCATGGTGAATGGACGAGTCTTACTCTCTGGGGGTTTGGCTCCGTCTAAAGAGTTTGGGTTCATTCTGTGGGATGGAAGAAGTCCGTTGTTCTGTTAATGTTGATTTGCTTTGTTTTGTTTTTCAACCTCAGGTGTCCCACCAAATGAGGGATTCCAGAGTAGAGCCCTGGGGAGGGGCGACGGGACAACCAGAAATCTGGTCAAAAATTTGGGCCTAGGGACATGTCAAGCCCATGATGACATCTAAGGGTCCAGCCACCGAGAGGACTTACTAGAGGACAGGACTCACTCTGAGGGTCACAATGCTTGTTTATGCCCCGGTCGCACTCAATAATGGGTGGGGCCTCAGGGTGAATGCTGGTTTCTCCTACACTGAACGTTGGACAACATGCAAACCACAAGGTTTCTTGGCATGGGTAAGGAAGAGTTCTGATTTCTGCATCACAGTCACCCCTGGGCAGTGATTGGTGATAAGGTGTAGGTTCTGAAGCCTGAAAACTCAGGTAGGGAAGAGATGATGACCTAAGGCCATGGCGGTTCTGATGTGCTCAGTGTGCGGTCAGCTCTCTGCGTGTTGGTCAGGAGGTCCGGGCTCAGGTTGTGTCACACAGTGCATTAGTGCCCAGGTAGACTATATATTTGGGTACATTCTAGTGCCGTGTAGGTTTTTCCTCTTTTAATCTGCCTGGGCAGCTCATTAAACAATATATTTTTTCTAGAGGGCAGGCAGAGTGCTTCATTGACAAACTTGAGGGCTTCGGGGCCAGGAGTGTGAGGACGGAAGTCTGAGAACACAAGCTAGACTTCGGTTTCAGGGTGAGGGCACGGCAGGTACCCCCTGCAGATCTGAAAGCATATCTCATGCATCTGATGTCAGGGCGAGGATCAGACGTTGGCTCAGGTTGGAGTTTCTGTGCCTGACGGCCCCTTCATGAAGGGAGCGGAATCTCGAGGCCCTGGAGGTTTTCCCACGTTGGGAGTTGTGGGAATTCCCCTTCAAGGATTCCTTCTGCGGGACAATTGAGACCTGTTGGACAGCTCCAGGACATCCCATATGGAATGACTCCAGAGCACCGTTCGAGGATGGATGACTGGGAATCCCGCATCGCATTCCAATTGTCTCCTAGCAACAAGATAGTTTATATCTGATGGATCTGCGGGAGCAACGGGGTGGCTGAGTTGAAATGGACTTTCCTGAGGATGGGTCCTAATGTGTGTTTGTGTCCATGAGGGCCTTGGAATGGGGCGGTGGCACCTGGACCCTGAAGTGTTCTCCTAAGCTTCTGGCATAACTCCCATGCACACGTTTCCTTGTGGAGACGAGATTTGTTCTCATGGTGCCTCAAGAAAACCCCTATGCTGGTATGGGAATCCAGGCTTTTGAGGAGACATGCCTGTAAACCAAAGCAAAGGATCCGATAATGGCCTAGGGTCCTGTCTGGTTCAATCTTCTCCTATGGGGACATCCATCTATGGTATGAGTGGAGGTAGATGCTCAGCTGGTGTCAGACCGCCCTTTTTTGTCCCGGGCGACCTATACCATTGGGATGGCCTCCGGGGCATTGGAGGTTCTCTTAATTTGTACGATTTTGGACAATGGAATGGGCAGAATTCCCAGGATTGGGTAGGCACAGTCCTAATATGTGGCTCCAGGGGCCCAGCCTGGAGGGTGTGTGGCCCAGGAGTTTGAGGACAGAAGTCTGAAAACACAAACTCAGCTTATGTTTGGGGACGTAGTTATGGCACGCCCGATCTACAAACCATGGGAAGAACTCTTCAGGATATGAAGAATGAGCGAGGCTGAGGCGCTTGCTCAGTCTTTTGTCTCTGGATTTTGTATCAGCAATGGCCCTGGAATTTGGGTAGGTCTCATGGGCCATGGACGAATCTTCCTCTCGGTGGATTTGGCCCGATCCCAATTGTTTTTCATCAATTTGTGGGATGGGAGGACTCCTTTCAGGTTTGTTACCTCAGGTGTCCCACCAAAAGAGGAATTCCAAAGCAGAGCCCTGGGGAAGAGTGAAGGGACAACCCGAACTGTGGTGAAACATTGGGTCCTAGGGGCATGGCAAGCCCTATATGCTGTCTCTTCATCCAGCCACTGAGAGGCCTTACCTGAAGACTGGGCTCAGGCTGAGGGTCACAATGTGTGTTTGTGACCAATGTGGCCCGCAAACATGGGCGGGGCCTCATGGGCCACATTGGTTTCAACTACACTGAACGTTGGACAACATGCCAACCACAAGGTTTTTTGCCATGGGGAAAGAGTTCTGATTTCTGCATCATTTTCAAACCCGGGCGGTGATTGGAGATAAGGTCTTGGTTCTGAAGCCTGAAAACCGAGGTTGAGAAGAGATGACGACCTAAGGCCATGGTGGGTCCGATGTGCTCAATGTGCGGCCACCTGTCTGGGTGGGGCCAGGAGGTCCAGGCTCAGGCTGTGTCAGAAAGGGCATTAGTGTCCCGGTCAGCCTATATATTTGGGGTACAGCCGAATGGCGTGCAGGTTGATCCTCATTTGGGGTTTCTGGGTAGCCCCAGAGGGCAATGTTTTTCTTCTGGAGGGCAGGCATAGTGCTGCATTGTAGTTCTGGATTGCGAAACTGGAGGGATTGTGGGCCAGTAGTCTGAGGACGGAAGTCTGAGAACCCTAGCTAGGCCTAGGTTTCTGGGTGACGATATGGCAGGCACAATCTACAGACCTGAATCGAGATCTCGTGCTCTGAAGTCAGGGCGAGGATCAGACGATGGCTCAGGTTCGACTTTCGGTCCCTGATGGCCCCTTCTTGAAGGGGGGGTGGAACACGAGCCCATGGGGGTTTTGCCACGATGGGAGTTGTGAGAAGCTCCCAACTGCAAAGATTCTTCTGCAGGACAATTAAGACCTGTTGGTTGGCTCCAGGCCAACGATTCCGAGCAGGGTTCTAAGGATGGATGTCTGGGTAGCCCACCACGCATTCCAATTGTCTCCAAGCAACAAGACAGGTTAGATCTGCTGGATCTGGGGGAGCAACCGAGGAGGCTGAGCTGAAATGGACTCTCCCGTGGATGTGTCCTAATATGTCTTTGTGTCTATGGAGTCCTTGGAAAGAAGCGGTGGCACTGGGGCCCTGTAGGGTTCTCCTAAACAAAGGCTTTGACACAGCTCCAACGTGCAAGTTTCCTATGTGTACATGAGATTTGTTCTGATGGGTGAGTCAAGAAACAGCCATATGCTGGTATTGAAATCCAGGCCTCTGAGGAGAAATGCCTGGAAAACAAAGCAATGGATCTGATTAGTGCCTAGGGGCCTGTTCGTTCCTTTTTACTTCTGGGGACATCAGTCTATGGGTCTGAGTGCTGGTAGGTGCTCAGATGGTCTCAGATTGCCCCTGTTTGTCCTGGGAAGCCACAACTATTGGGATGGCCTCAGGGACTTTGGAGGTTTATCCTATTAGTTGGGTTTTGGCCATTTGAATGGGCACATACAATTGCCTTGGCGAGGGCAAACACAGTCGTTAGGTTTGGCTCCAGGGGCCTGAACCTGTAGGGTGTGTAGGCCAGAGCTGTTTGGACAGGTTTCTCTCGCTCCGAGTCTTGTCTGATGCACCCAAAGGCACCTTTTGCGCTGGGGTGGGAGGGGGAGGCGTGGCTGTGGGACCCAGGGTACCCCAGATGGAGGCACCGAGGCACAGGACCCCGGAAGCAGAAGGCTGGGAAGCAGGTGATATTTGGAGCCCAGTCTTCCTGGTGGGCCCGGCCTCATGGGACAGCACCAGGGAGGGAACCCCCGCAGGCCGAGGATTAGCAGGAGGCGTCGGCCTCACTGTAGCCTGCCTCAAGGAGGGCTTCCTGATGAGGTGCATGCTCGAGCGTCCGCGATGCCGGCCATGCCGGTGGGGCTGCCCTTCAGACGTGTGGCGCCCGAAGATAGTTTGCTGGGCGTTTTCTGGGCTCAGGGACAGGTTGTATCATAAGATGGTATTCCAGAACAGAACCCTGAGGACAGATGCCTGAAAACCTAATCAGGTGTTCCAATGAGGTCCAATGGCTTGTGAGGTTCAATCTTCTGACTCAGGACCATTGACGTGGCTGTCCATCTGAATGTAGCTAATCAGGGTGTTTCATACTGTGCATTTGCATCCAGACAGCCGCCAAAATTGGAGTGGGCTCAGGGGCCTTGCAGGTTTCTCTTAATCTGGAAGGTTTGGGCAACTGTGATAGGCACAGTTTCCTTGGGGAAGTCAGCCACAGTCTTTTGGTGCACCTTGAGTGACCCCATCCAGGAGGGCATGTGAGCCATGGTTTTGGGAAAGAAGTCTGCAAACACAAATTCAGGTTCGGATTAGTCGCGAGGTGATCACAGGCCAAATGCATAGACCTGGGGGTCAGCTCATCAGCAACTGTAATTAGGATGACTAGAAGACAGTAGCACAGACTTTTCCATCTGGATTGTGTGTCCAGAATGACCTCAGAATGTAGGTGATGTCTCATGCATCCATGGGAGACTTTTTGTCTCTAAGGATCCTGGCGGCTCCCCTTAGCTTGGTGGCTTTTTCGGGGAAAATAAGAGTGCTGTTTTCTATCTTAGAGGTGCCCCCAAACAGGGATTTTAGATATGGGTTCTAAGTCTGGGCGCCTGGAAAATCCCACCAAGGGTTAGAATTTGGGGCACCTGCAATGCAGAAACCTTGTGGTGGAACTGAGAGAGTTTGTTTGAAAGCATACTTGGGCGAGGGTCACAATGCCTGTTTGTGCCCTGGGGAGCCATCAGGAGTTGGCCTGGAAAATCCCACCAAGTGTTAGAATTTGGGGCACCTGCAATGCAGGAACCTTGTGGTGGAACTGAGAGAGTTTGTTTGAAAGCATACTTGGGTGAGGGTCACAATGCCTGTTTGTGCCCTGGGGAGCCATCAGGAGTTGGCCTGGTCACATTGGCCATGTACCTTGCTCCCACTTTGAGAGCTGGATACCCATTTCAACACCCAGGTGTCCTTCCATGGAAAAGGAGTAGAACTCTATAGTGTTTCAGGTTCCCCCTTTGGAAGGATTTCAGCAAAATCTGGGGAAAGGTGCAAGAATACCAAGTATGGGTAGAGATGAGAGACTTGGGCCATGGCCAGTCCCACATGCTAGATATGGGACCTGCACTCCCTGTGACTGACTCTAGGCTCTGTAAGACACAACACTAGTGGCCAGGGAAGTCTATAAATCGGGGTTCCCTCCAGGGCCAAGCAGACTGATCCTAATGTGGGGATTCTGGGCAGACTAACCAGGCACTTCTTCCTATGAGGGAGACAGAATGCTGCATTGCGGCTCCAGAATTCAATATCAAGAGGCCTTGGGGAGCAGTAGGGTGAGGATGGAATTGTAGACACAAGCTACTGTACAATTCAGTGCCAAGCGGAACGCAGTTCCAGTGTGAAGCGTCTTTTTTGATATATCCAGCACCTGAGTAAGGACGGATGTCAGATGTATGCTCACACTAGAGTTTGTGTCTACAATGACCAATAAATGGAGGGGTGGCATCAAGAGCCCATGGATGATTTCCCACGCTGAGACTTGTGAGATGCTCCAAACAGCAAGGTTTCCTTCTACTGGACAGGTGGAGTCTGGTTTGTTTGCTCCACAGTACCCCATGTTTGGGTAGCAGAGCTCTTTGGCATGGATGCCTGGAAAGCACACCTCCATTGACCATTGGAGCTGAGGAATATGGCAGTTTTGTTCTGATGACACTGGGGCGAAGTACCAAGGCCTTGAGTTGACATGGAATATCTTGCACATGGGTCACAATGCTGGTTTGTTACCAGGGAGATCTTACAATGCACTGTTGGCAAAGGGTACTTGCAGGATTCTTCTACCCTGAGAGTTTGACACATGTCCAAGAGCACGGTTTCCTTCTGGGGACAAGAGTTGTTCTGTTGTGTGGCTCAGGGACTACATGTTGGAATATAAGTCAGTATTGGAGAACAGGCCTCTGGAAACAGTGCCTAAAAATCTAAACTGGGGTATCAGTGAAGTCCTATAGTCATGGCAGGTTCAAACTTCTGACTCAGGCCCTTGGATTTGGATGTCTGCCTGGAGGCAGTGGCATATTGTGTGTCAGAATGTGCATTTGAGTCCAGAGCCTTCTTAGAAATTGAGGTGGGCTCAGGGGGTTTTACTTTGCTCCTAATCTTCAGTGTTTGGGCAACCATGAAGGTCAGTTTCCTTTGGGAGTGTAAGGACAGTCATCTGGTGTGGCACCATAGCCCCCATCCTGGGGGGGGCATGTGGGCCAGCGCTTTGGGGAGAGATATCTGCAAAAGCAAACTAGGGTTAGAGTGAGGGCCGAGGTGATCACAGGTCCGATGTTCAGGCCCAGAGGGCAGCTCATAGTGTACTGAAATTAAGGTGTCATAGCGCAGGTTCTTCTGTCGGGTGTGTGCCCGGGATGGTCGCGAAAGGTAGGGGTGGCTTCATGAGTCCATGAGAAATTCTTCATCTCTGGGGATTCTGCTCAGCTCCCAAGAGTTTGGTGTCTCTGTGGGAAGGGAAGACTGTTGTTTCACGTCTCAGAGGACACCCAATTAGGGATTCCAGAGACAGGTTCTGGGTATGGGTGACTTGAAAACATTAACAAGGGTGAGGATTTTCCCTTAGGGTCCTGGAAGTCCCACTCTGTGGGCTCCTGATCCAGCTACTGCGGGGTTTTGTTTGAAAGCAAGCTCACGCTGCCTGTTTGTATCCAGGGAGTCTTCCATGTGGGACCGTGGTCTCATGGGCCATGCAGCTGGTTGCCACACAGAGAGTTGGGAAGGAGGAGTACTCTTGTGTGTGAGGTTCCCCCATAGGCATGGGTTTGAGCTACGGTGTGGGACAGAGGACTGAATATACAGGTTGAGTAGAGATGTTGGTTTCAGGACACAGTTAGTCACACCTTCAGGAAATGGGGCCCATCTCTGGGTGGTTGACTGGAGGTCGTGGCTCAGTCTGTGTCAGTCAGACCCTTGTGCCCATTGAACCTAAGAACGGAAGTCTGAGAACACAAGCTAGGCTTAGGATTCTGGGTGAGGACATGGCAGGCACAATGGACAGAACTGAATCGAGATCTCATGCATCTGAAGTCAGGGAGAAGATCAGACGAACGCTCAGGTTGGACTTTCTGTCCCTGATGCCCTTTCATAAAGGGGGGGGGGTCACGAGGCCATTGGGGGATTTCCCAAGATGGGAGTTGTGAGAAGCTCCAAACTGCAAAGATTCTTCTGCAGGACAATTGAGACCTGTTGGTTGGAGCCAGGCCAACGATTCCGAGCAGAGTTCTAAGGATGGATGGCTGGGTAGCCCACCTCGCATTCCGATTGATTCCTAGCAACAAGACAGGTTAGATCTGTTGGATCTGGGGGAGCAACCGAGGAGGCTGAGTTGAAATGGACTCTCCTGTGGATGGGTCCTAATGTGTTTTTGTGTCTAAGGAGACCTTGGAATGAAGCGGTGGCACTGGGGGCCTGAATGGATTTCCTAAAGAGGCTTTGACACAGCTCCAACGTGCAAGTTTCCCATGTGTAGATGAGATTTGTTTTCATGGGTGAATGAAGAAACAGCCATATGCTGGTGTTGAAATCCAGGACGCTGAGGAGAGATGCCTGGAAAGCAAAGCAATGGATCCGATAGGTGCCTAGGGGTCTGTTCGTTCCATTTTACCTCTGGGGACATCAGTCTACGGGTCTGAGTGCAGGTAGGTGCTCAGATGAGCTCAGATTGCCCCTGTTTGTCATGGGAAGCCACCACTGTTGGGATGGCCTCAGGGACTTTGGAGGTTTATCCTATTAGTAGGTTTGTAGCCATTGGAATGGGCACACACAATTCCCTTGGAGAGGGCAAGTACAGTCTTCAGGTTTGGCACCAGGGGCCTGAGCATGTAGGGTGTGTAGGCCAGAACTGTTTGGACAGATGTCTGAATACACAAAGTCGGCTTATGTTTCGGATCATAGGAATGGCAGGACTGATCTACAGACCATGAGGAGAACCCTTCGGGATATGAAAAAAGGGCGAGTGTGAGGCTCTTACTCATGTTTTTGTCTCTGGATATCGTGTCACTCATGGTCGTGAAATTTCAGGGTGACTTCATGGGAAATGGACGAGTCCTACTCTCTGGGGGTATGGCCCCGTCCAAGGAGTTTGGGGTCATTCTGTGGGATGGAAGAAGTCCGTTTTTTTGTTGTTGTTGATTTGTTTTTTAACCTCAGGTGTCCTACCAAATGAGCGATTCCAGAGTGGAGCGACTGGACAACCAGAAATCTGGTTAAATATTAGGGAATATAGACATGTCAAGCACATTATGACATCTAATGGTCCAGCCACTGAGAGGACTTACTACAGGACAGGACTCACGCTAAGGGTCACAATGCGTGTTTATGCCCACGTCGCACTCAAGAATGGGCGGGGCCTCAGGGTAAATGCTTGTTTCTCCTAAACTGAACATTGTACAACATGCCAAACAGAAGGTTTCTTGCCATGGGTAAGGAGGAGTTCTGATTTATGCATCAGAGTCACACCTGGGCAGTGATTGGAGATAAGGTCTAGGTTCTGAAGCCTGAAAACTGAGGTCGGGAATTGATAATGACCTACGGCCATGACGGGTCTGATGTCCTCTGTGTGCGGTCAGCTCTCTGGGTGTTGGTCAGGAGGTCCGGGCTCAGGTTATGTCAGAGAGTGCATTAGTGCCCAGGTTAGACTATATAATTAGGGTACAGATGAGTGCCGTGTAGGTTTATCCTCATTTAACCTGTCTGGGCAGCTCATTAGGCAATATATTTTTTCTAGAGGGCAGGCAGAGTGCTGCATTGGGGGTCCGAATTGCCAAACATGAGGGCTTCGAGGCCAAGAGTGAGGACGGAAGTCTGAGAACACAATCTAGACTTGGGCTTCCGAGCGAGGGGACGGCAGTTACCCCCTGCAGATCTGAACCAGTATCTCATGCATCTGATGTCAGGGCGAGGATCAGACGTGGATTAGGTTGGAGTTTCTGTGCATGACGGCCCCTTCATAAAGGGAGCGGAGTCTCGAGTCCATGTAGGTATTCTCACGTTGGGAGTTGTGAGATGCCCCCTTCAAGGATTCCTTCTGCGGGACAATTGAGACCTGTTGGACAGTTCTGAGACATGCCATATTGTTTCTTCGCCAGTGCCATTAGATTATTTGCTCAGGCTTTTGTTTCTTGATTTTGTAGCAGCAAAGGCCGTGGGATGTCGGGAGGGCCTATTAGGCCATGGATGAAACCTCCTCTCTGTAGATTTGGCCCGATACAAATTGTTTTTCGTCAATCTGTGGGATGGGAGGACTCCTATCAGGTTTGTTACCTCAAGTGTCCCACCAAAAGAGGAATTCCAAAGCAGACCCTGGGGAAGAGTGAAGGGACAACCCGAAATATGGTTAAAAATTGGGGCGTAGGGGCATGGCAAGCCCAATTATTTTCAAACCTGGGCAGTGATTGGAGATAAGGTCTAGGTTCTAAAGCCTGAAAACCAAGGTTGGGAAGAGATGACGACCTAAGGCCATGGCGGGTCCGATGTGCTCAGAGTGTGGAAAGCTGTCTGGGTGGGGCCAGGAGGTCCAGGCTCAGGCTGTGTCAGAAAGGGCATTAGTGCCCAGGTCAGCCTATATATTTGGGATACAGCCGAATGGCGTGCAGGTTGATCCTCAGTTGGGGTTTCTGGGTAGCCCCAGAGGGCAATGTTTTTCGTCTGGAGGGCAGGCAGAGTGCTGCATTGCGTTCTGGATTGCGAAACTGGAGGGATTGTGGGCCAGTTGTCTGAGAACCCAAGCTAGGCCTAGGTTTCTGGGTGAGGATATGGCAGGCACAATCTACAGACCTGAATCGAGATCTCGTGCTCTGAAGTCAGGGTGAGGATCAGACGATGGCTCAGGTTGGACTTTCAGTCCCTGATGGCCCCTTCTTGAAGGGGGGGTGGATCACAAGCCCATAGGGGTTTTGCCACGATGGGAGTTGTGAGAAGCTCCCAACTGCAAAGATTCTTCTGCAGGACAATTGAGACCTGTTGGTTGGCTCCAGCCCAACGATTCGGAGCAGGGTTCTAAGGATGGATGGCTGGGTAGCCCACCACGCATTCCAATTGTCTCCAAGCAACAAGACAGGTTAGATCTGCTGGATCTGGGGGAGCAACCGAGGAGGCTGAGCTGAAATGGACTCTCCCGTGGATGTGTCCTTATATGTCTTTGTGTCTATGGAGTCCTTGGAATGAAGCAGTAGCACTGGGGCCCTGTAGGGTTCTCCAAAACAGAAGCTTTGACACAGCTCCAACGTGCAAGTTTCCATGTGTACATGAGATTTGTTCTGATGGGTGAGTCAAGGAACAGCCATATGCTGGTATTGAAATCCAGGCCTCTGAGGAGAAATGCCTGGAAACAAAGCAATGGATCCGATTAGTGCCTAGGGGCATGTGTTCGTTCCTTTTTACTTCTGGGGACATCAGTCTACGGGTCTGAGTGCAGGTAGGTGCTCAGATGGGCTCAGATTGCCCCTGTTTATCCTGGGAAGCCACAACAATTGGGATGGCCTCAGGGACTTTGGAGGTTTGTCCTCTTAGTAGGGTTGTGGCCTTTGGAATGGGCACATACAATTCCTTTGGAGAGGGCAAGCACAGGCCTCATGTTTGGCTCCAGGGGCCTGAGCCTGTAGGGTGTGTAGGCCAGAGCTGTTTGGACAGTTGTCTGAAAACACAAACTCGGCTTATGTTTCGGGTCATAGGTATGGCAGGAATGATCTACAGGCCATGAGGAAACTCTTTGGGATATGAAAAAAGGGAGAGTGTGAGGCTCTTGCTCAAGTTTTTGTCTCTGGATATCGTGTCACTCATGGTCGTGAAATTTCCGGGTGACTTCATGGGAATTGGACGAGTCTTACTCTCTGGGGGTTTGGCCCCGTCCAAAGAGTTTGGGGTCATTCTGTGGGATGGAGGAAGTCCGTTGCTCTGTTGTTGTTGATTTGTTTTGTTTTGTTTTTCAACCTCAGGTGTGCCACCCAATGAGGGATTCCAGAGTAGAGCCCTGGGGATTGGCGACTGGACAACCAGAAATCTGGTCAAAAATTGGGGCCTAGGGACATGTCAAGCCCATTATGACATCTAATGTTCCAGCCACTGAGAGGACGTACTAGACAACAGGACTCACGCTGACGTTCACAATGCGTGTTTATGCCCTCGTCGCACTCAAGAATGGGCGGGGCCTAGGGTGAATGCTGGTTTCTCCTATACTGAACTTTGGACAAAATGCCAACCACAAGGTTTCTTGCCATGGGTAAGGAAGAGTTCTGATTTCTGCATCACAGTGACCCCTGGGCAGTTATTGGAGATAAGGTCTAGGTTCTGAAGCCTGAAAACTGAGGTAGGGAAGAGATGATGACCTAAGGCCATGGCGGGTCTGATGGGCTCAGTGTGCGGTCAGCTGTCTGGGTGTTGGTCACGACGTCCGGGCTCAGGTTGTCAGACAGGGCATTAGTGCTTAGGTTAGACTATATATTTTGGGTGCATTCGAGTGCCGTGTAGGTTTTTATCTGAAGAACTCTTCAGGATATGAAGAATGAGCGAGTCTGAGGCGCGTGCTCAGGCTTTTGTCTCTGGATTTTGTATCAGCAATGGTTCTGGAATGCTGCGGAGGCCTAATGGGCCATGGACGAATCTTGCTCTCTGTGGATTTGGCCCGATCCCAATTGTTTTCGTCAATCTGTGGGATGTGAGGACTTCTTTCAGGTTTGTTGCCTCAGGTGTCCCACCAAAAGAGGAATTCCAAAGCATAGCCCTGGGGAATAGTAAAGGGACAACCCGAACTAGGTTTAAAAATTGGGGCCTGGGGGCATGGCAAGCTCAATATGCTGTCTCTCCATCCAGCCACTGAGAGGCCTTACCTGAGGACTGGGCTCAGGCTGAGGGTCACAATGTGTGTTTGTGACCAATGAGGCCTGCAAGCATGGGCGGGGACTCATGGGCCGCACTGGTTTCAACTACACTGAAATTTGGACAACATGCCAACCACAAGGTTTCTTGCCTTGGGGAAAGAGTTCTGAATTCTGCATAATTTTCAAACCCGGGCAGTGATTGCAGATAAGTTCTAGGTTCTGAAGCCTGAAAACCGAGGTTGAGAAGAGATGACGACCTAAGGCCATGGCGGGTCCGAAGTGCTCAGTGTGCGGCCAGCTGTCTGGGTGGGGCCTGGAGGTCCAGGCTCAGGCAGTGTCAGAAAGGGCATTAGTGCCCAGGTCAGCCTATATATTTGGGATACAGCCGAATGGCGTGCAGGTTGATCCTCAGTTGGGGTTTCTTGGTAGCCCCGGAGGGAAATGTTTTTTACTGGAGGGCATACAGAGTGCTGCATTGTAGTTCTGGATTGCCACACTGGAGGGCTTGTGGGCCAGTAGTCTGACGACAGAAGTCTGAGAACCCAATCTAGGCATAGTTTCTGGGTGAAGATATGGCAGGCACAATCTACAGACCTGAATCGAGATCTCATGCGTCTGAAGACAGGGGAGGATCAGACGATCACTCAGGTTGGACATTCTGTCCCTGATGGCCCCTTCTTGAAGGGGGGTTGATCACGAGGCCATGGGAGTTTACCCACGATGGGAGTTGTGAGAAGCTCCCAACTGCAAAGATTCTTCTGCAGGACAATTGAGACCTCTTTGTTGGCTCCAGGACAACGATTGTGTGCGGGGTTCTAAGTATGGATGGCAGGGTAGCCCACCTCGCATTCCAATTGTCTCCAAGCAACAAGACAGGTAAGATCTGCTGAATCTGGGGGAGCAACCGAGGAGGCTGAGTTGAAATGGACTCTCCCGTGGATGTGTCCTAATATGATTTTGTGTCTATGGAGACCTTGGAATGAAGCGGTGGCACTGGGGCCCTGAAGGGTTCTCCTAAAGAGAGGCTTTCACACAGCTCCATCGTGCAAGTTTCCCATGTCTAGATGAGATTTGTTCTGATCGGTGACTCAATAAACAGCCATATGCTGTTATTGAAATCCAGGCCTCTGAAGAGAGATGTCTGGAAAACAAAGCAATGGATCCGATAGGTGCCTAGCGGTCTATTCGTTCCTTTTTACCTCTGGGGAAATCAGTCTACGGGTCTGAGTGCTGGTAGGTGCTCAGATGGGCCCAGATTGCCCCTCTATGTCCTGGGAAGCCACAAATATTGGCATGGCCTCAGGGACTTTGGATATTTATCCTCTTAGTTGGGTTGTGGCCATTGGAATGGGCACATACAATTCCCTTGGAGAGGGCAAGCACAGTCGTTAGGTTTGGCTCCAGGTGACTAAGCCTGTAGGGTGTGTAGGACAGGGCTGTTGGACAGTTGTCTGAAAACACAAACTCGGCTTATGTTTTGGATCATAGGTATGGCAGGACTGATCTACAGACCATGAGGAGAACTCTTCGGGATATGAAAAAAGCGCGAGTGTGAGGCTCTTACTCAAGTTTTTCTCTCTGGATATCGTGTCACTTTTGGTCGTGAAATTTCCGGGGGACTTCATGGGAAATGGACGAGTCTTACTCTTTGGGGGTTTGGCCCTGTCCAAACAGTTTGGGGTCATTCTGTGGGATGGAAGAAGTCCGTTGTTCTGTTGTTGTTCATTTGTTTTGTTTTGTTTTTCAACCTCAGGTGTCCCACAAAATGAGGGATTCCAGAGTCGAGCCCTGGGGACGGGCGACTGGACAACCATCAATCTGGTTAAAAATTGGGGCCTAGGGAGATGTCAAGTTCATTATGACATTTAATGGTTCAACCAATGAGAGGACTTACTAGAGGACAGGACTCACGCTGAGGGTCACAATGCGTGTTTATGGCCTCGTCGCACTCAAGAATGGGCGGGGCCTCAGGGTGAATGCTGGTTTCTCCTACACTGAACTTGGACAACATGCCAACCACAAGGTTTCTTGCCATGGGTAAGGAAGAGTTCTGATTTCTGCATCACAGTCACCCCTGGGCAGTGATTGGAGATAAGGTCTAGGTTCTGAAGCCTGAAAACGGAGGTAGGGAAGAGATGATGACCTAAGGCCATGGCGGGTCTGATGTGCTCAGTTTGCGGTCAGCTGTCTGGGTGTTTTTCACGAGGTCCGGGCTCAGGTTGTCTGACAGTGCATTAGTGCCCAGGTTAGACTATATATTTTGGGTGGCTTCGAGTGCCGTGTATGTTCTTATCTGAAGAACTCTTCAGCCTATGAAGAATGAGCGAGTGTGAGGCGCGTGCTCAGGCTTTTGTCTCTGGATTTTGTATCAGCGATGGCCGTGGAATGTTGGGGAGGCCTCATGGGCCATGGACGAATCTTGCTCTCTGTGGATTTAGCCCGAACCCAATTGTTTTTCGTCAATCTGTGGAATGGGAGGATTCCTTTCAGGTTTGTTACCTCAGGTGTCCCACCAAAAGAGGAATTCCAAAGCAGAGCCCTGGGGAAGAGTGAAGGGACAACACGAACTATGGTTAAAAATTGGGGCCTAGGGGCATGGCAAGCCCAATATTCTGTCTCTCCATCCAGACACTGAGAGGCCTTACCTGAGGACTGGGCTCAGGCTGAGGGTCACAATGTGTGTTTGTGACCAATGTGGCCCGCAAGCATAGGCGGGGCCTCATGGGCCACAGTGGTTTCAACTACACTGAACCTTGGACAACATGCCAACCACAAGGTTCTTGCCATGGGGAAAGTGTTCTGATTTCTGCATCATTTCAAACCTGGCCCGTGATTGGAGATAAGGTCTAGTACTGAAGCCTGAAAACCGAGGTTGAGAAGAGATGACGACCCAAGGCCATAGCGGGTCCGATGTGCTCAGTGTGCGGCCAGATGTCTGGGTGGGGCCAGGAGGTCCAGGCTCAGGCTGTGACAGAAAGGGCATTAGTGCCCAGGTCAGCCTATATATTTGGGATACAGCCGAATGGCGTGCAGGTTGATCCTCATTTGGGGTTTCTCGGTAGCCCTGGAGGGCAATGTTTTTCTTCTGGAGTGCAGGCAGAGTGCTGCATTGTAGTTCTGGATTGCCAAACTATGGCTTGTGGGCCAGTAGTCTGAGAACGGAAGTCTGAGAACCCAAGCTAGGCCTAGGTTTCTGGGTGAGGATAGGGCAGGCACAATATAGAGACCTGAATCGAGATCTCGTGCATCTGAAGTCAGGGCGAGGGTCAGAGGATCGCTCAGATTGGACATTCTGTCCTTGATGGCCCCTTCTTGAAGGGAGGGGTGGATCACGAGGCCATGCGGGTTTTCCCACGATGGGAGTTGTGAGAAGCTCCCAACAGCAAAGATTCTTCTGCAGGACAATTGAGACCTGTTGGTTGGCTCCAGGACAACGTTTCTGAGCAGGGATCTAACGATGGATGGCTGAGTAGCCCACTTCGCATTCCAATTGTCTCCAAGCAACAAGACAGGTTAGATCTGCAGGATCTGGGGGAGCAACCGAGGAGGCTGAGTTGAAATGGACACCCGAGTGGATGTGTCCTAATATGATTTTGTGTCTATGGAGACCTTGGAATGAAGCGGTGGAACTGGGGCTCTGAAGGGTTCTCCTAAAGAGAGGCTTTCACACGGCTCCATCGTGCAAGTTTCCCATGTGTAGATGAGATTTGTTCTGATGGGTGAGTCAAGAAACAGCCATATGCTGTTATTGAAATCCAGGCCTCTGAGGAGAGATGCCTGGAAACCAAAGCAATGGATTCGATAGGTGCCTAGGGGCCTGTTCGTTCCTTTTTACCTCTGGGGACATCAGTCTACGGGTCTGAGTGCCGGTAGGTGCTCAGATGGGCCCAGATTGCCCCTGTTTGTCCTGGGAAGCCACAAATATTGGGATGGCCTCACGGACTTTGGAGGTTCATCCTATTAGTATGGTTGTCGCCATTGGAGTGGGCACATACAATTCCCTTGGAGAGGGCAAGCACAGTCGTCAGGTTTGGCTCCAGGGGCCTGAGCCTGTAGGGTGTGTAGGCCAGGGCTGTTTGGAGAGTTGTCTGAAAACACAAACTCGGCTTATGTTTCGGGTCATACTTACGGGAGGACTGATCTACAGACCATGGGGAGCACTCTTCGGGATATGAAAAAAGGGCGAGTGTGAGGCTCTTGCTCAATTTTTTGTCTCTGGATATCGTGTCACTCATGGTCGTGAAATTTCCGGGAGACTTCATTGGAAATGGACTTGTCTTACTCTCTGGGGATTTGGCCTCGTCCAAAGAGTTTGGGGTCATTCTGTGGGCTGGAAGAAGTCCATTGTTCTGTCGTTGTTGATTTCTTTTGTTTTGTTTTTCAACCTCAGGTGTGCCACCCAATGAGGGATTCCAGAGTAGAGCCCTGGGGATTGGCGAATGGACAACCAGAAATCTGGTTAATAATTGGGGTCTAAGGACATGTCAATCCCATAATGACATCTATGGTCCAGCCACTGAGAGGACGTACTAGAGGACAGGACTCACGCTGAGGGTCACAATGCGTGTTTATGCCCTCGTCGCACTCAAGAATGGGCAGGGCCTCAGGGTGAATGCTGGTTTCTCCTACACTGAACGTTGGACAACATGCCAACCACAAGGTTTCTCCATGGGTAAGAAAGAGTCCTGCGTTCTGCATCACAGTCACCCCTTGGCAGTGATTGGAGATAAAGTCTAGGTTCTGAAGCCTGAAAACTGAGGTAGGGAAGAGATGATGACCTAAGGCCATGACGGATCTGATGTGCTCAGTGTTCGGTTAGCTGTCTGGGTGTTGGTCACGAGGTCCGGGTTCCGGTTGTCAGACAGTGCATTAGTCCCAGATTAGACTATATATTTTGGGTGCAATTGAGTGCCGTTTAGGTTCTGATCTGAAGAACTCTTAAGGATATGAAGAATGAGCGAGTCTGAGGCGTGTGCTCAGGCTTTTGTCTCTGGATTTTGTATCAGCGATGGTCGTGGAATGTTGGGGAGGCCTCATGGGCCATGGACGAATCTTGCTCTCTGTGTACTTGGCCCAATCCCAATTGTTTTTCGTCAATCTGTGGGATGGGAGTTCTCCTTTCAGGTTTGTTACCTCAGGGGTCTCTCCAAAAGAGAAATTCCAAAGTAGAGCCCTGGGGAAGAGAGAAGGGACAACCCGAACTACGGTTAAAAATTGGGGACTGGGGCATGGCAAGCCCAATATTCTGTCTCTCCATCCAGCCACTGAGAGGCCTTACCTGAGGGCTGGGCTCAGGCTGAGGATCACAATGTGTGTTTGAGACCAATGTGGCCCGCAAGCATGGGCGGGGCCACATGGGCCACACTGGTTACAATGACACTGAACCTTGGACAACATGCCAACCACAAGGTTTCTTGCCTTGGGGACAGAGTTCTGATTTCTGCATCATTTTCAAACCCGGGCCGTGATTGGAGATATGGTCTAGGTTCTGAAGCCTGAAAACCGAGGTTGAGAAGAGATGATGACCTAAGGCCATGGTGGGTCCGATGTGCTCAGTGTGCGGCCAGCTGTCTGGGTGGGGCCAGGAGGTCCAGGCTCAGGCTGTGTCAGAAAGGGCATTAGTGCCCAGGTCATCCTATATATTGGGGTACAGCCGAAATGCGTGCAGGTTGATCCTCATTTGGGTGTTCTGGGTAGCCCCAGAGGGCAATGTTTTCTTCTGGAGGGCAGGCAGAGTGCTGCATTGTAGTTCTGGATTGCCAAACTGGAGGGCTTGTGGGCCAGTAGTCTGAGTACGGAAGTGTGAGAACCCAAGCTAGGCATATGTTTCTGGGTGAGGATATGCCAGGCACAATCTCCAGACTTGAATGGAGATCTCGTGCATCTGAAGTCAGGGCGAGGATCAGATGATCGCTCAGGTTGGACATTCTGTCCCTGAGGGCCCCTTCTTGAAGGGTGGGGGGGATCACGAGGCCATGGGGGTTTTCCCACGATGGGAGTTGTGAGAAGCTCCCAACTGCAAAGATTCTTCTGCAGGACAATTGAGACCTGTTGGTTGGCTCCAGGACAACGATAACGAGCAGGGTTCTAAGGATGGGTGGTGGGTAGCCCACCTCGCATTCCAATTGTCTCCAAGCAACAAGACAGGTCAGATCTGTTGATTCTAGTGGTGCAACCGAGGAGGCTGAGTTGAAATGGACTCTCCCGTGGATGTGACCTAATATGATTTTGTGTCTCTAGAGACCTTGGATTGAAGCGGTGGCACTGGGGCCCTGAAGGGTTCTCCTAAAGAGAGGCTTTCACACAGCTCCATCGTGCAAGTTTCCCATGTGTAGATGAGATTTGTTCTGATGGGTGAGTCAAGAAACAGCCATATGCTGTTATTGAAATCCAGGCCTCTGAGGAGAGATGCTTCGAAAACAAAGCATTATGACATCCAATGGTCCAGCCACTGAGGATTTACTAGAGGTCAGGAATCACGCTGAGGGTCACAATGCGTGTTTATGCCCTCGTCGCATTCAAGAATGGGCGTGACTTCAGGGTGAATGCTGGTTTCTCCTACACTGAACGTAGGACAACATGGCAACCACAAGGTTTCTGCCATGTGTAAGCAGGAGTTCTGATTTCTGCATCACAGTCACCCCTGGGCAGTGATTGGAGATAATGTATATGTTCTGAAGCCTGAAAACTGAGGTAGGGCAGAGATGATGACCTAAGCCATGGCATGTCTGATGTGCTCAGTGTGCGGTCAGCTGTCTGGGTGTTGCTCAGGAGGTCCCGGCTCAGGTTGTGTCAAACAGTGCATTGCTGCCCAGGTTAGACTATCTAATTTGGGTACATTCAAGTGCTGTGTAGGTTTGTTCTCATTAAATGTGCCCGGGCAGCTCATTAGGCAATATATTTTTTCTAGAGGGCAGGCAGAGTGCTGCAATGATGTTCAGGAATTGCCAAACTTGTGGGCTTTGGGGCCAGGAGTGTGAGGATGGAAGTCTGAGAAAACAAGCTAGACTTGGGATTCAAGGCGAGGGCTCGGCATGTACCTCCTGAAGATCTGAAGCAATATCTCATGCTTCTGAAGTCAGAGCGAGGATCAGACGTTGGCTCAGCTTGGATTTTTTGTTCATGACGGCCCCTTCATGAAGGGAGCGGATTCTCGAGAGCGTGGAGGTTTTCCCACGTTGGGGGTGGTGGGATGCCCCCTCCAAGGATTCCTTCTGCGGGACAATTGAGACCTGTGGACAGCTCCAGGATATCCCATATTGATGAGTCCAGACCAACGTTCGAGGATGGATGCCTGGGAAGCCCGCCTCGCATTCCAATTGTCTCCTAGTGACAAGACAGTTTAGATCTGATGGCTCTGCGGGAGCAACCGGGGTGGCTGAGTTGAAATGGACTTTCCTGAGGATGGGTCTAATGTGTGTTAGTGTCCATGAGGGCCTTGGAATGGGGCGGTGGCACCGGGACCCTGAAGTATTCTCCTAAGCTTTTGACATAGCTCCCATGCACAAGTTTCCTTGTGGAGACGAGGTTTGTTCTGATGGGTGCCTCAGGAAAACCCCAATGCTGGTATTGGAAACCAGGGTTTTGAGGAGACATGCCTGTAAACCAAAGCAATGGATCCGATTTTGGCCTAGGGTCCTGTCTGGTTCAATCTTCTTCTCTGGGGACATCCATCTAGGGTATGAGTGGAGGTAGATGCTCAGCTGGTGTCAGATTGACCTTTTTTGTCCCTGGCGACTTATACTATTGGGATGGCCTCAGGGACTTTGGAGGGTTCTCCTAATTTGTACGATTTTGGACAATGGAATGGGCAGAATTCCCATAGATTGGGTTGGCACAGTCCTAATGTGTGGCTTCAGTGTCCCCAGCCTGGATGGTGTGTGGCCCAGGACTTTGAGGACAGAAGTCTGATAACACAAACTCAGCTTAGGTTTGGGGACGTAGGTATGGCACGCCCGATCTACAAACCATGAGAAGACGTCTTCACAATATGAGGATAGTGTGAGTCTGTGAGAAAACCTCCATTTCCTCATGATGCCCCACACCTTCATAAATGGGCCATCATGGACAGAAATTCCATCCTAAGCCAAAGTCTGACGGGCGCCCTGAATTCAGAAGCACAAGATCTCGATTCACCACTTGAGAGTGTGCCTGCTGTGCCCTCGCCCCGAAACCTAAGCCTAACTTGTGTTCTCAGACTTCCGTCTTCACAATCCTGGCCACACCCCTCCAGTTTGGCAATTCTGGAGACACAATGCAGCACTCTGCCTGCCCTCCAGAAGAAAAATGTTGCCCTATAGGGCTAACCAGAAACGCCAAATGAGTAACAACCTGCATGCCACTCGACCATACCCCAATTATACAATCTAGCCTGTGCAATCTAGCCTGTGCACTAAAGCCCTGTCTGGCACAGCCTGAAGGCAGACCTCCAGTCCAACACCCAGACAGCTGGCCGTACACTGAGCATATCAAACCCACAATGGCTTTCGGCCATCATCTCTACCCAACCTCAGTTTTCACCTTCAGAACCTAGACCTTATCTCCACTCACTGCTCAGGAGTGAACGTGATACAAGAATCAGAACTTCTCCTTTGCCATGCCAAGAAACCTTGCGGTTGGCATGTGGTCCAACGTTCATTGTAGGAGAAAGCAGCATGGACTATGAGGCCCCACCTATCCCTGAGGTCTACAATTTGCACAAACACACATTGTGACCCTCAGCGTGAGCCCTATCCTCATGTAAAGCCTCTTAGTGACTGGAACAACAGCCCGCATATGGGGCTTGCCAAGCCCCTAGTCCCCCAATCTCAACCAGAGTTAGAGATGTCTAGTCACCCCTACTCAGGGCACTGCTCTGGAATCCCTCTTTGGTGGGACACCTGAGGTAAAAAAAAAAAATACAGAAAGCACTCTTCCCATCCACAGAATGATCCCAACCACTTGGGATCAGGCCAAATCACCAGAGAAAGACTTGTCCATGGCCCTTGAGGACACCCCGACATTCCACGGCCACCGTAGGCACAAAATCCAGAGACAAAAGCCTGAGCAAACGCCACATACTCGCCCTTTGTTCATAGCCCGGAAAATTCTCACAGTCTGTAGATTGAGCCTTCATACATACATCCCCAAACCTATGCTGAGTTTGTGTTTTCAGACTTCTGTCCCTACAGTCCTGGCCCACACACCATCCAAGCTGGGGCCCCTGGAGCCACACCTGAGGACTGTGGCTTCCCTCTCCAGGGGAATTCTGCCATTTCCATTGGCCACAACCCTATAGATTAGGAGAAACCTCCAAACTCCCCGAGGCCATCCCAATAGTGTGGGCTGCCCAGGACAAACAGGGATGATCTTTCACAAGTTAGGAAACTACCTCCACTCAGACCCAGAGACAGATATCCCCATAGAATAAGATTGAACTGGACAGGCACTTAGGCCCTAATCAGATCCATTGCTTTTGTTCCAGGCATCTCTCCTCAGAGGCCTGGTTACCAATACCTGCATATGGGGGATTACTGAGGCACTCATAGAAAAATCTCGTCTCCACATAGGAAATGTACTCTTTGGAGCTCTATAAAAACCTCTGTTTAGGAGAATCTTTCAGGGCCCCGGATCAAGCGCCCCATTCCAAGGTCTCCATGGACTTAAACCCACATTATGATCTATCCTCGGTAGAGTCCATGTCAACTCATCCCCCTTGGTTTCTCCCCCAGGGCCTGCAGATCAAACCTGCCTTGTTGCTAGGAGACAACTAGAATGGGAGGCGGGCTGCCCAGGCATCCATCCTTAGAACCCTACTCTGGAGTCGTTCCATATGGGACATCCTAGAGGCATCCAACAGGTCTCAAGTGTCCCACAGAAGGAATCTTTGCAGTCTGGTGCATCTCACAACTCCCACTGTGGGAAAATCTTCATGGCCTCTTGAGACGCTCTACTTTATAAAGCGGCCATCATGGACAGAAACTCCAGAACTATGCCTGCTCTCTCCTAAGAAACTGCCCGTTCCATTGGCCAGAACTCTACAAAATAGTAGAAACCTCAAGGTCCCCAAGGACATCCCACTACCGCAAGCCGCACTGGACAAACAGGGGCATGATGACACCAGCTGAGCAACTACTACCTCCATGCAGACACACAGACTGATATCCGCAGAGACAGAAGATTGAACCAGGCAGGCCCCTAGGCCCTATTATGAACTCTGGCTTTGGTGTCCAGGTATCACTCCTCAGAGGCCTGGGTTCGAAGACCAGCATATGGGGCTATCCTGAGGCACCAGACAGAACACCTCTCATCTCCACATGGAAAGCTTCCTTGTTGGAGTTGTGTCAAACCCTTCGGGTTGGAGAATCCTGCAGAGTCCCTTAGCTACTGCCACATTCCAAGGTCTCCATGGCCACCAACCCACATTATGACTCATCCACAGGAAAGTCCATTTAAACTCAGCCTTCTGGGTAGCTCACCCAAGAGCCCGCAGATTGAGCGTGCCTTGTCTCGACCAGGCAATGGGAAGGTGAGTTGGCGTTTCTCGGCATCCATGCTTAGGCCCCTGCTCTCGAGTCTTTCTGTATGGGGCATCCTGGAACCATCCAATAGTACTCGACTGTCCTGAAGAAGGAAACTTTGAAGTTTGGAGCAGCTCACAACTCCCAGCGTAGGGAAACCTCCCTGGCCTCATGACGCCCCCACCCCCTTCAGGAAGGGGCCGTCATGGACACAAACTCCAGCTTGTGGCAACATCTGATACTCGCCCTGACCTCAGATGCAGGAGATCTCGATTCAGCCTCTGCACAGTGGGCCCAAACCTTGTGCACTTTGTGTTTTCAGACTTCCTTCCTCACACTCCTGGCAAACATGTCCTCAAGACTTGGAATTCTGGAACCAAAATGCAGCCCTATGCTGGCCCTCCAGAAGAAAAACGTTGCTCTATGGGGATCTCCATAAACCCCAAATGAGAATCAACCTGCTCGGTTCTCGACCTCACCCCAATTGGATTCTTCGGGTTGTCCATTCATCCCTCCCCAGAGCTCTGCTTTGGAATCCCTCTTTTGGTGGGACACCTGAGGTAACAAAACTAAAGGACTCCTCCAATCCTTCAGATTGACACAAAACAATTGGGAATGGACCAAATTCACAGAGAGGAAGTCTCGTCCATGGCCCATGAGGCCTCCCCGAGATTCCACAGCCATCGTTGACAACAAATCCAGAGACAAAATTCTGAGCAAGCGCCTCACACACGCTCTTTTGTCGTATCCCGAAGAGTTCTCCTCACGGTCTGTAGATCGGGCCTGCCATACCTACTTCCCAAACTTAGCTAAGCCGAGTTTGTGTTTTCAGACTTCTGTCCCCACATTCCTGGCCCACAGACCCTTCAGGCTGGGGCCCCTGGAGCCACACATCAGGACTGTGCCTGTCCATACCACGGGAATTCTGCCCATTCCATTGTCCACAATCGTACAAATTAGGAAAAACCTCCAGAGTCCCCAAGGACATCCCAATAATGTAAGCCGCCCAGGACAAACAAGGGTCATCTGAAACCAGCTGAGCATCTACCTCTACTCAGCGTAGATGGATGTCCCCAGAGAAGAAGATTGAATCAGACAGGCCCCTAGGCCTGAATCAGATTCTTTGCTTTCGGTTACAGGTATCTCTCCTCAGAGGCCTGGTTTCCAATATTAGCATATGGGGATTTCATGAGGCAGCAATCAGAACAAATCTCTTCTCCACATGGGAAAATTATCCTTTGAAGAAGTCTCAAAACCTCCAGTTAGGAGAATCCTTCAGGGTCTGTGTGCCACTGCCCCATTACAAGGTCTCCATGGACAGAAATCCACCTTAGAACCCATCCGCAGGAAATTCCATTTCAACTCAGCTCCCTTGGTTGCCCCCCCTGAGCGAGCAGACTGAACCTGTCTTGACTAGGAGACAATTGGAATGCAAGGCGGGCTGCCCAACCATTCATCCTTAGAGCTCTGCTCTGGCGTCGTTTCGTATGGGATGTCCTGGAGCCATCCAACAGGTCTCAAATGTCCAGCAGAAGGAATCCTTGAGTTTTGGAGCATCTCACAACTATCAACCTGGGAAAATCTAAATGGCTTTGTGATTCCCCCCCCCCATTTATGAAGGGGAAATCATGGACAGGAACTCCAACCTAAGCCAACGTCTGATCTTCACCCTGAATTCAGATGCACGAGATCTCGATGCAGCACTGCAGAGTGTGCTTTCCTTGCCCTCGCCCTGAAATCTATGACTAGCTTGTGTTCTCAGACTTCTGTCCTCACACTCCTGGCCCCCAAGCCCTCACATTTGGAAATTCGGGACACAAAATTAAGCATTCTGCCTGCGTTCCAGAAGAAAAATTTTGACCTATGGAGTTTCTCACATAACCCAAATGAGGATAGACATACACGGCACTCGAATGTACCCAAATTAGATAGTCTAACCTGGCCACTAATACACTGTCTGATACAGAGTGAGCCCGGACCACCTGACCAAAACTGAGACAGCTGACCGCATACTGAGAACATCACACCCGCCATGGTCTTAGCTCGTTATCTCTTCCCAATCTAACTTTTCAGGCTTCAGAACTTAGACCTTAACTCCAAGCCTTGACAAGGGTTGAATGTGATGCAGAAATCAGAACTCCTCCTTACCCAAGGCAAGAAGCCTTGTGGTTGGAAAGTTGTCCAACAATCAGTGTAGGAGAAACCAGCATTCACCCTGAGGCCCCGCCCATTCTGGAGTGCGATGAGGGCATAAACACGCATTGTGACCCTCAGCGTGAGTCCTGTCCTCTAGTAAGATCTCACAGTGGCTAGACCATTAGATGTCATAATGGGCTTGACATGTCCCTAGGCCCCAATTTTTAACCAGATTTCTGGTTGTCCAGTCGCCCCTCCCCAGGGCTTTACTCTGGAATCCCTCATTTGGTGGGACACCTGAGGTTAAAAAACAAAACAAAACAAAACAACAACAACAAAAAAAAAACGGACTATTTCCATCCCACAGAATGACCTCAAACTCTTTGGACAAGGCCAAACCCCAGAGAATAAGACTCATCCATTTCCCATGAAGTCACCCGGAAATTTCACGACCATGAGTGACACGATATCCAGAGACAAAAACTTGAGCAAGAGCCTCACACTCGCCCTTTTTTCATATCCTGAAGAGTTCTCCTCAAGGTCTGTAGATCAGTCCTGCCATACCTATGACCCGAAACATAAGCCGAGTTTGTGTTTTCAGACAACTGTCCAAACAGCCCTGGCCTAAACACCCTACAGGTTCAGGCCCCTGGAGCCAACCTGAGGACTATACTTGCCCTCTACAAGGGAATTCTGTGTGCCCATTCCAATGGCCACAACCCAACTAATAGGATAAACATACAAAGTCCCTGAGGCCATCCCAATAGTGGTGGCGTCCCAGGACAAACAGGAGTAATCTGAGCCCATCTGAGAACGTACCTGCACTCAGACCCATAGACTGATGTCCCCAGAGGTAAAAAGGAACGAACAGGCCCCTAGGCACTAATCGGAATCGTTGGCCTGGAGCCAACCAACAGGTCTCATTTGTCCTGCAGAAGAATCTATGAAGTTGGGAGCTTCTCAAAACTCCCATCGTGAGAAAACACCCATGGCCTCGTGATACCCCCCCTTCATGAAGGGGCCCTCAGGGACATAAGGTCCAACCTGAGTGATCGTCTGATCCTCACCCTGACTTCAGATGCACGAGATCTCGGTTCAGGTCTGTAGATTGTGCCTGCCATGTCCTCACCAGAAACGTAAGCCTAGGTTGTGTATTCAGACTTCCATCCTCAGACTACTGGCCCACAAGCCCTCCAGTTTGGCAATCCTGAATTATAATGCAGCACTCTGCCTGCCCTCCAGAAGAAAAACATTGCCCTCTGGGGCTACCCAGAAACCCCAAATGAAGATCAACCTGCACGCCACTTGGCTGTACCCAGAACTATACACGCTGACCTGGGCAATAATGCCCTTTCTGACAGAGGTTGAGCCTAGACCTCCTGGCTCACCCATACAGCTGGCCGCTTACTGAGCACATCGGACCAGCCATTGCCTTAGGTCGTTATCTCTTCCCAGCCTCGGTTTTCAAGATTTAGAACCTAGACCTTATCTCCAATCACTGCCCGGGTTTGAAAATGATGCAGAAATTAGTACTCCTTCCCGATGGCAAGAAAACTTGTGGTAGACTTGTTGTATAATGTTCAGTGTAGTGGAAACCTGTGTGTCCGATGAGGCCCCAGCATTGCTCGCGGGCCACATAGGTGGCAAACACACATTGTGACCCTCAGCCTTAGCCCAGTCCTCAGGTAAGGCCTCTCAGTGGCTGGATGAAGAGACAGCATATTGGGATTTCCATGCCCCTAGGCCCCAATTTTTAACCATAGTTCGGGTTGTCCCTTCACTCTTCCCCAGGGCTCTACTTTGGAATTCCGCTTTTGGTGGGACACCTGAGGTTACAACCCTGAAAGGAGTACTCCATCCAACAGATGGACGAAAATCAATTGGGATCGGGCCAAATCCACAGAGAGGAAGATTCGTCGATGGCCCATGAGGCCTCCTCGACATTCCACGGCCATCGATGATACAAAATCCAGAGACAAAAGCCTAAGGAAGCGCCTCAGACTCGCACTATCTTCATATCCTGAAGATGTCTTCTCATGGTTTGTAGATCGGGCCTGCCAAACCTACGTCCCCAAACATAAGCTGAGATTGTGTTTTCAGACTTCTGTCCTCAAAGTCCTGGGCCACACACCATCCAGGCTGGGGACCCTGGAGCCACACATTAGGACTGTGCCTACCCAATCCATGGGAATTCTGCCCATTCTATTGTCCCAAATCGTACAAATTAGGAGAACACTCCAAAGTCCCTGAGGCCATCCCAATAGTATAGGTCGCCCGGGACAAAAAAGGTCAGTCTGTCACCAGCTGAGCATCTACCTCCACTCAACCCTAGATGGATGTCCCCAGAGAAGAAGATTGAACCAGACAGGACCCTAGGCCAAAATCGGATCCATTGCTTTGGTTTACAGGCATGTCTCCTCAAAACCCTGGGTTCCAATACCAGCATTGGGGTTTTCCTGAGGCACCCATCAGAACAAACCTCGTCTCCACAAGGAAACTTGTGCATGGGAGCTATGTCAAAAGCTTAGGAGAATACTTCAGGGTCCCGGTGCCACCGCCCCATTCCAAGGCCCTCGTGGACACAAACACACATTAGACCCATCCTCAGGAACGTCCATTTCAACTCAGCCACCCCGGTTGCTCCCGCAGAGCCATCAGATCTAAACTGTCTTGTCCCTAGGAGACAATTGGAATGCGAGGCGGGCTTCCCAGGCATCCATCCTCGAACGTTGGTCTGGACTCATCCATATGGGATGTCCTGGAGCTGTCCAACAGGTCTCAATTGTCCCGCAGAAGGAATCCTAGGAGGGGTCATCCCACCACTCCAAACGTGGGAAAACCTCCACGGCCTCGAGATTCGGCTCCCTTCATGAAGGGGCCGTCATGAACAGAAAATCCAAGCTGAGCCAACGTCTGATACTCGCTCTAACTTCAGATGCATGAGATATTGCTTCAGATCTTCAGGAGGTACATGCCGTGCCCTCGCCCTGAATCCCAAGTCTAGCTTGTGTTCTCAGACTTCCGTCCTCACACTCCTGGCCCCGAAGCCCACAAGTTTGGCAATTCCGGACCATCATTGCAGCACTCTGCCTGCCCTCTAGAAAGAAAATATTGCCTAATGAGCTGCCCGGGAACATTAAATGAGAATAAACCTACACGGCACTCGAATGTACCCATATTATATAGTCTAACCTGGGCACTAATGCACTGTCTGACACAACCTGAGCCGGGACATCCTGAGCAACACCCAGACACTGACCGCATCCTGAGCCCATAAGACCCGCAGTGGCCTTAGTTCATCATTTCTTCCCTACCTAAGTTTTCAGGCTTCAGAACCTAGACCTTATCTCCAATCACTGCCCAGGGGTGAGTGTGATGCAGATATCAGAACTCCTCTTTATCCACGGCAAGAAACCTTGTGGTTGCCATGTTGTCCAAGGTTCAGTGTAGGGGAAACCAGCATTCACCCTGAGGTCGCGCCCATTCTTGAGTGCGACGAGGGCATAAACACGCATTGTGACCCTCAGCGTGAGTCCTGTCCTCTAGTACGTACTTTCAGTGTCTAGACCATTAGATGCCATAATGGTTTGACATGTCCCTAGACCCAAATTTAAACCAGATTTCTGTTTGTCCAATCGCCCCTCCCCAGGGCTCTACTCTGGAATCCCTCATTTGGTGGGACAACTGAGTTTGAAAAACAAAACAAAACAAAACAAAACAAAACAACAACAACGAAAAAACGGACTTCTTCCATCCCACAGAATGACCCCAAACTATTTGGACGGGGCCAAAATCCCAGAGAGTAAGACTCGTCCATTTCCCATGAAGTCACCCGGATATTTCATGACCATGAATGGCACGATATCCAGAGATAAAAACGTGAGCAAGAGCCTCACACTCGCCCTTTTTTCATATCCCGAAGAGTTCTCCTCTTGGTCTGTAGATCAGTCCGGCCATACCTATGACCCGAAACATAATCCGAGTTTGTGTTTTCAGACAACTGTCCAAACAGCCCAGGCCTACACACCCTACAGGCTCAGGCCCCTGGAGCCCACCTGAGGACTGTACTTGCCCTCTCCAAGGGAATTCTGTGTGACCATTCCAATGGCCACAACCCAACTAATAGGATAAACCTCCAAGTCCCTGAGGCCATCCCAATATTGGTGGCTTCCCAGGACAAACAGGAGCAATCTGAGCCCATCTGAGAACCTACCTGCACTCAGACTCGTAGACTGATATCCCCAGAGTTTAAAGGCTGAGCCACCCAGGCACCCCCTGATATCCCCAGAGTTAAAAAGAACGAACAGGCCCCTAGGCCCTAATCGGATCCATTGCTTTGTTTTCCAGGCATCTTCCTCAGAGGCCTGGATTTCAGTACCAGCATATGGCTGTTTCTTGACTCACCCATCTGAACAAAACTCATCTACACATGCGAAAAATACACCTGGGAGGTGTGTCAAAGCCTCTTTTTAGGAGAAAACTTCAGGGCCCCAGTGCCACCGCTTCATTCCAAGGTCTCCATAGACACAAAAACACAAGAGGACCCATCCACAGGAGAGTCCATTTCAACTCAGCATATTCGGTTGGTCCGCGAGATCCAGCAGATCTAACTTGTCTTGTTGCTAGGAGACAATTGGAATGCGAGGTGGCCTACCTCGCCATCCATCCTTAGAACCCTGCTCAGAATCATTGGCCTGGAGGCAACCAACAGGTCTCAATTGTCCTGCAGGGAATCTTTGCAGTTGGGAGCTTCTCACAACTCCCATCGTGAGAAAACCACATGGCCTCGTGATCCCCCCCCCCCTTCATGAAGGGGCCATCAGGGACATAAGGTCCAACCTGAGAAATAGTCTGATCCTGACCCTGACTTCAGATGCACGAGATCTCGATTCAGGTCTGTATATTGTGCCTGCCATGTCCTCACCCAGAAACCTAAGCCTAGCTGGTGTCCTCAGACTTCCGTCCTCAGACTAATGGCCCACAAGCCCTCCAGTTTGGCAATCCAGAATTACAACGCAGCACACTGCTTGCGCTCCAAAAGAAAAACATTGCCCTCTGGCGCTACCCAGAAACCCCAAATGAAGATCAACCTCACGCCACTTGGCTGTACCCAAAATATATAGGCTGACCTGGGCAATAATGCCCTTTCTGACAGAGCCTGAGCCTGGACCTCCTGGCCCCACCCAGACAGCTTGCCGCTCACTGAGCACATCGGACCAGCCATTGCCTTAGGTCGTTATCTCTTCCCAACCTCGGTTTTCAGGATTCAGATCCTAGACCTTATCTCCAATCACTGCCCAGGTTTGAAAATGATGCAGAAATCAGAACTCCTTCCCAATGGCAAGAACCTTGTGGTTGGCTTGTTGTCCAACGTTCAGTGTAGTGGAAACCTGTTTGTCCGATGAGGCCCCGCCATTGCTCGCGGGCCACATAGGTGGCAAACTCACATTGTGACCCTCAGCCTTAGCCCAGTCCTCAGGTAAGGCCTCTCAGTGGCTGGATGAAGAGACAGCATATTGGGCTTTCCATGCCCACAGGCCCCAATTCTTAACCATAGTTCGGGTTGTCCCTTCACTCTTCCCCAGGGCTCTGCTTTGGAATTCCTCTTTTGGTGGGACACCTGAGGTAACAACCCTGAAAGGAGTCCTCCATCCAACAGATTGACGAAAAACAATTGGGATCGGGCCAAATCCACAGAGAGGAAGATTCGTCCATGGCCCATGAGGCCTCCTCGACATTCCACGGCCATCGCGGAAACAAAATCCAGAGACAAAAGCCTGAGCAAGCGCCTCAGACTCGCACTATCTTCATATCCTGAAGATGTCTTCTCATGGTTTGTAGATCGGGTCTGCCATATCTACGTCCCCAAACATAAGCTGAGATGGTGTTTTCAGACTTCTGTCCTCAAAGTCCTGGGCCACACACCATCCAGGCTGGGGACCCTGGAGCCACACATTAGGACTGTGCCTACCCAATCCATGGGAATTCTGCCCATTCCATTGTCCCAAATCGTACAAATTAGGAGAACACTCCAAAGTCCCTGAGGCCATCCCAATAGTATACGTCGCCCGGGACAAAAAAGGTCAGTCTGACACCAGCTGAGCATCTACCTCCACTCATACCCTAGATGGATGTCCCCAGAGAAGAAGATTGAACCAGACAGGACCCTAGGCCAAAATCGGATCCATTGCTTTGGTTTACAGGCATGTCTCCTCAAAACCCTGGGTTCCAATACCAGCATTGGGGTTTTCCTGAGGCACCCATCAGAACAAACCTCGTCTCCACAAGGAAACTTGTGCATGGGAGCTATGTCAAAAGCTTAGGAGAATACTTCAGGGTCCCGGTGCCACCGCCCCATTCCAAGGCCCTCGTGGACACAAACACACATTAGACCCATCCTCAGGAAAATCCATTTCAACTCAGCCACCCCGGTTGCTCCCGCAGAGCCATCAGAACTAAACTGTCTTGTCCCTAGGAGACAATTGGAATGCGAGGCGGGCTTCCCAGGCATCCATCCTCGAACGTTGGTCTGGACTCATCCATATGGGATGTCCTGGAGCTGTCCAACAGGTCTCAATTGTCCCGCAGAAGGAATCCTAGGAGGGGTCATCCCACCACTCCAAACGTGGGAAAACCTCCACGGCCTCGAGATTCGGCTCCCTTCATGAAGGGGCAGTCATGAACAGAAAATCCAAGCTGAGCCAACGTCTGATACTCGCTCTAACTTCAGATGCATGAGATATTGCTTCAGATCTTCAGGAGGTACATGCCGTGCCCTCGCCCTGAATCCCAAGTCTAGCTTGTGTTCTCAGACTTCCGTCCTCACACTCCTGGCCCCGAAGCCCACAAGTTTGGCAATTCCGGACCATCATTGCAGCACTCTGCCTGCCCTCTAGAAAGAAAATATTGCCTAATGAGCTGCCCGGGAACATTAAATGAGAATAAACCTACACGGCACTCGAATGTACCCATATTATATAGTCT
Organism: Mustela putorius furo; assembly: GCF_011764305.1. Taxonomy (NCBI): domain Eukaryota; kingdom Metazoa; phylum Chordata; class Mammalia; order Carnivora; family Mustelidae; genus Mustela; species Mustela putorius. The sequence continues at coordinate 214,248 of NW_025422101.1, read as the reverse complement.
AACCTGGGCACTAATGCACTGTCTGACACAACCTGAGCCGGGACATCCTGAGCAACACCCAGACACTGACCGCATCCTGAGCCCATAAGACCCGCAGTGGCCTTAGTTCATCATTTCTTCCCTACCTAAGTTTTCAGGCTTCAGAACCTAGACCTTATCTCCAATCACTGCCCAGGGGTGAGTGTGATGCAGATATCAGAACTCCTCTTTATCCACGGCAAGAAACCTTGTGGTTGCCATGTTGTCCAAGGTTCAGTGTAGGGGAAACCAGCATTCACCCTGAGGTCGCGCCCATTCTTGAGTGCGACGAGGGCATAAACACGCATTGTGACCCTCAGCGTGAGTCCTGTCCTCTAGTACGTACTTTCAGTGTCTAGACCATTAGATGCCATAATGGTTTGACATGTCCCTAGACCCAAATTTAAACCAGATTTCTGTTTGTCCAATCGCCCCTCCCCAGGGCTCTACTCTGGAATCCCTCATTTGGTGGGACAACTGAGTTTGAAAAACAAAACAAAACAAAACAAAACAAAACAACAACAACAACGAAAAAACGGACTTCTTCCATCCCACAGAATGACCCCAAACTATTTGGACGGGGCCAAAATCCCAGAGAGTAAGACTCGTCCATTTCCCATGAAGTCACCCGGATATTTCATGACCATGAATGGCACGATATCCAGAGATAAAAACGTGAGCAAGAGCCTCACACTCGCCCTTTTTTCATATCCCGAAGAGTTCTCCTCTTGGTCTGTAGATCAGTCCGGCCATACCTATGACCCGAAACATAATCCGAGTTTGTGTTTTCAGACAACTGTCCAAACAGCCCAGGCCTACACACCCTACAGGCTCAGGCCCCTGGAGCCCACCTGAGGACTGTACTTGCCCTCTCCAAGGGAATTCTGTGTGACCATTCCAATGGCCACAACCCAACTAATAGGATAAACCTCCAAGTCCCTGAGGCCATCCCAATATTGGTGGCTTCCCAGGACAAACAGGAGCAATCTGAGCCCATCTGAGAACCTACCTGCACTCAGACTCGTAGACTGATATCCCCAGAGTTAAAAAGGAACGAACAGGCCCCTAGGCCCTAATCGGATCCATTGCTTTGTTTTCCAGGCATCTTCCTCAGAGGCCTGGATTTCAGTACCAGCATATGGCTGTTTCTTGACTCACCCATCTGAACAAAACTCATCTACACATGCGAAAAATACACCTGGGAGGTGTGTCAAAGCCTCTTTTTAGGAGAAAACTTCAGGGCCCCAGTGCCACCGCTTCATTCCAAGGTCTCCATAGACACAAAAACACAAGAGGACCCATCCACAGGAGAGTCCATTTCAACTCAGCATATTCGGTTGGTCCGCGAGATCCAGCAGATCTAACTGGTCTTGTTGCTAGGAGACAATTGGAATGCGAGGTGGCCTACCTCGCCATCCATCCTTAGAACCCTGCTCAGAATCATTGGCCTGGAGGCAACCAACAGGTCTCAATTGTCCTGCAGGGAATCTTTGCAGTTGGGAGCTTCTCACAACTCCCATCGTGAGAAAACCACATGGCCTCGTGATCCCCCCCCCCTTCATGAAGGGGCCATCAGGGACATAAGGTCCAACCTGAGAAATAGTCTGATCCTGACCCTGACTTCAGATGCACGAGATCTCGATTCAGGTCTGTATATTGTGCCTGCCATGTCCTCACCCAGAAACCTAAGCCTAGCTTGTGTCCTCAGACTTCCGTCCTCAGACTAATGGCCCACAAGCCCTCCAGTTTGGCAATCCAGAAATACAACGCAGCACACTGCTTGCGCTCCAAAAGAAAAATATTGCCCTCTGGCGCTACCCAGAAACCCCAAAATGAAGATCAACCTGCACGCCACTTGGCTGTACCCTAAATATATAGGCTGACCTGGGCAATAATGCCCTTTCTGACAGAGCCTGAGCCTGGACCTCCTGGCCCCACCCAGACAGCTTGCCGCTCACTGAGCACATCGGACCAGCCATTGCCTTAGGTCGTTATCTCTTCCCAACCTCGGTTTTCAGGATTCAGATCCTAGACCTTATCTCCAATCACTGCCCAGGTTTGAAAATGATGCAGCAATCAGAACTCCTTCCCAATGGCAAGAACCTTGTGGTTGGCTTGTTGTCCAACGTTCAGTGTAGTGGAAACCTGTTTGTCCGATGAGGCCCCGCCATTGCTCGCGGGCCACATAGGTGGCAAACTCACATTGTGACCCTCAGCCTTAGCCCAGTCCTCAGGTAAGGCCTCTTAGTGGCTGGATGAAGAGACAGCATATTGGGCTTTCCATGCCCATAGGCCCCAATTTTTAACCATAGTTCGGGTTGTCCCTTCACTCTTCCCCAGGGCTCTGCTTTGGAAATCGTCTTTTGGTGGGACACCTGAGGTAACAAACCTGAAAGGAGATCTCCCATCCCACAGATTGACGAAAAACAATTGGGATCGGGCCAAATCCACAGAGAGCAAGATTCATCCATGGCCCATGAGGCCTCCCCAACATTCCACGGGCAACGCTGATACAAAATCCAGAGACAAAGGCCTGAGCATGCGCCTCAGACTCGCTCATTCTTCATATCCTGAAGAGTTCTTCAGATAAGAACATACACGGCAATCGAAGGCACCCAATATATATATTCTAACCTGGGCAGTAATGCACTGTCTGGCAACCTGAGACCGCACCTCGTGACCAACACCCAGACAGGTGACCGCACACTGAGCACATCAGACCCGCCATGGCCGTAGGTCATCATCTCTTCCCTACCTAAGTTTTCAGGCTTCAAAACCTAGACCTTATCTCCAATCACTGCACAGGGGTGATTGTGATGCAGAAATCAGAACTCTTCCTTACCCATGGCACGAAATCTTGTGGTTGGCATGTTGTCCAACGTTCAGAGTAGGAGAAACCAGCATTCACCCTGAGGCCCCGCCCATTCTTGAGTGCGACGAGGGCATAAACACGCATTGTGACCCTCAGCGTGAGTCCTGTCCTCTAGTACGTCCTATCAGTGGCTGGACCATTAGATGTCATAAATGGACTGGCTGTCCAGTCGCCCCTCCACAGGGCTCTACTCTGGAATCCCTCATTTGGTGGGCCACCTGAGGGTGAAATCAAAACAAAACAAATCAACAGCAACTGAACAACGGATTTCTTCCATCCCTCAGAATGACCCCAAACTCTTTGGATGGGGCCAAACCCCCAGAGAGTAAGACTCCTCCATTTCCCATAAAGTCACCCGGAAATGTCACGACCATGACTGACACGATATCCAGAGACAAAAACTTGAGCAAGAGCCTCACACTCGCCCCTTTTTCATATCCAGAAGAGTTCTCCTCATGGTCTGTAGATCAGACCTGCCATACCTATGACCCGAAACATAAGCCGAGTTTGTGTTTTCAGACAACTGTCCAAACAGCACTGGCCTATACACCTTACAGGCTCAGGCCCCTGGAGCCAAACCTGACGACGGTGCTTGCCCTCTCCAAGGGAATTGTGTGTGCCCATTCCAATGGCCACAACCCTATGAATATTATAAACTTCCAAAGTCCCTGAGGCCATCCCAATATTTGGGGCTTCCCAGGACAAACAGGGGCAACCTGGGCCCATCTGAGCACCTACCTGCACTCAGAACCGTAGACTGATGTCCCCAGAGGTAAAAGGGAATGAACAGGCCCCTAGGCACCCATGGGTTCCATTGGTTTGGATTCCAGGTATCTCTCCTCAGAGGCCTGGAATTCATTAACAGCATATGGCTGTTTCTTGACTCACTCATCAGAACAAATCTCATCTTCACATGGGAAACTTGCACGATGGAGCTGTGTGAAAGCCTCTCTTTAGGAGAACCCTTCAGGGCCCCAGTGCCACCGCTTCATTCCAAGGTCTCCATAGACACAAAATCATATTAGGACACATCCACGGGAGAGTCCATTTCAACTCAGCCTCCTCGGTTGCTCCCCCAGATCCAGCAGATCTAACCTGTCTTGTTGCTTGGAGACAATTCGAATGCGAGGTGGCCTACCCAGCCATCCATCCTAGAACCCTCTCGGAAACGTTGTCCTGGATCCAACCAACAGGTCTCAATTGTCCTACAGAAGAATCTTTGCAGTTGGGAGCTTCACACAACTCCCATCGTGGGAAAACCCCCATGGCGTCGTTATCGACCCCCCACCTTCAAGAAGGGGCCATCAGGGACAGAATGTCCAACCTGAGCGATCGTCTGATCCTCGCCCTGACTTCAGATGCACGAGTTCTCGATTCAGGTCTGTAGATTGTGCCTGCCATATCCTCACCCAGAAAACTAGGCCTAGCTTGGGTTCTCAGACTTCCGTCCTCAGACTACTGGCCCACAAGCCCTCCAGTTTGGCAATCCAGAACTACAATGCAGCACTCTGCCTGCCCTCCAGAAGAAAAACATTGCCCTCTTGGGCTACCCAGAAACCCCAATGAGGATCAACCTGCACGGCATTCGGCTGTACCACAAATATATAGGCTGACCGGGGCAATAATGCCCTTTCTGACACAGCCTGAGCCTGGACCTCCTGGCCCCACCCAGACAGCTGGCCGCACACTGAGCACATCGGACCCGCCATGGCCTTAGGTCTTCATCTCCTCTCAACCTCGGTTTTCAGGCTTTAGAACCTAGACCTTATCTCCAAAAACGGCCCGGGTTTGAAAACGATGCAGAAATCAGAACCCTTTCCCCAGTGCAAGAAACCTTGTGATTGGCATGTTGTCCAAGTTTCAGTGTCGTTGAAACCAGTGTGGCCCATGAGGCCCCGCCCATGCTTGTGGGCCACATCGGTCACAAATACACATTGTGACCCTCAGCCTGATCCCAGTCCCAAGGTAAGGCCTCTCAGTGGCTGGATGGAGAGACAGCATATTGGGCTTGCCATGCCCCTAAGCCCCAATTTTTAACCGTAGTTCGGGTTGTCCCTTCACTCTACCCCAGGGCTCTGCTTTGGAATTCCTCTTTCGGTGTGACACCTGAGGTAACAAACCTGAAAGGAGTCCTCCCATCCCACAGATTGACGAAAAACAATTGTGATCGGGCCAAATGCACAGAGAGGAAGATTCGTCCATGGCCCAGGAGGCCTCCCCAACATTCCACGGCCATCGCTGATACAAAATCCAGAGACAAAAGCCTGAGCACGCGCATCAGACTCGCTCATTCTTCATATCCTGAAGAGTTCTTCAGATAAGAACCTACACGGCACTCGAAGGCACCCAAAATATATAGTCTAAACTGGGCAATAATGCACTGTCTGACAACCTGAGCCCGGACCGCGTGAACAACACCCAGACAGCTGACCGCACACTGAGCACATCAGACCCGCCATGGCCTTAGGTCATCATCTCTTCCCTACCTCAGTTTTCAGGTTTCAGAACCTAGACCTTATCTCCAATCACTGCCCAGGGGTGACTGTAATGCAGAAATCAGAACTCATTCTTACCAATAGCAAGAAACCTTGTGGTTGGCATGATGTCCAACGTTCATTGTAGGAGAAACCAGCATTCATACTGCAGACCCGCCCATTCTTGAGTGCGTCGAGGGTATAAACACGCATTTTGACCTTCAGCGTGAGTGCTGTCCTCTAGTACGTCCTCTCAGTGGTTGGACCATTATATGTCATGAGGGGCTATACATGTCCCTAGGCCCCAATTTTTAAACAGATTTCTGGTTGTCCAGTCGCCCCTCCCCAGGGCTCTACTCTGGAATCCCTCATTTGGTGGGACACCTGAGGTTGAAAAACAAAACAAAACAAATCAACAAAAACAGAACAACGGACTTCTTCCATCACACAGAGTGACCCCAAACTCTTTGGGTGGGGCCAAACCCCCAGAGAGTAAGACTCGTCCATTTCCCATGAAGTCACCCGGAAATTTCAAGGCCACGAGTGACACGATATCCAGAGAGAAAAACTTGAGCAAGAGCCTCACACTCGCCCTTTTTTCGTATCCCGAGGAGTTCTGTTCACCATCTGTAGATCCGTCCTGCCATACCTATGACCGGAAACATAAGCCGAGATTGTGTTTTCAGACAACCGTGGCCTACACACCCTACAGTCTCAGGCCCCTGAGGCCAATCCTGACGACTGTGCTTGCCATCTCCAAGGGAATTGTATGGGCCCGTTCCAATGGCCACAACCCTACGAATAGGATAAACCTCCAAAGTCCCTGAGGCCATCCCAATATTTGTGGCTTCCCAGGATAAACAGGGGCAATCTGGGAACATCTGAGCACCTACCGGCACTCAGACACAGAGACTGATGTCCCCAGAGGTAAAAAGAAACAAACAGGCCCCTAGGTACCTATCGGATCCATTGCTTTGGTTTCCAGGCATCTCTCCTCAGAGGCCTGGATTTCAATAACAGCATATGGCTGTTTCTTGACTCAATCATCAGAACAAATCTCATCTACACATGGGAAACTTGCACGATGGAGCTGTGTGAAAGCCTCTCTTTATGAGAACCCTTCAGGACCCCAGTGCCACCGCATCATTCCAAGGTGTCCAGACGCAAAATTATATTAGGACACATCCACGGGAGAGTCCATTTCAACTCAGCCTCCTAGGTTGTTCCCCCAGATCCAGCAGATCTAACCTGTCTTTTTGCTTGGAGACAATTGGAATGAGAGGTGGGCTACCCAGCCATCCATCCTTAGAATCCTGTTCGGATCGTTGTCCTGGAGGCAACCAACAGGTCTCAATTGTCCTGCCGAAGAATCTTTGCAGTGGGAGCTTCACACATCTCCCATCTTGGGAAAACCCCCATGGCCTCGTGATCCACCTCCCCTTCAAGAAGGGGCCATCAGGGACAGAATGTCCAACCAGAGCGATCGTCTGATCCTCGCCCTGACTTCAGATGCACGAGATCTCGATTCAGGTCTGTAGATTGTGCCTGTTATATCCTCACCCAGAATCCTAGGCCTAGCGTGGGTTCTCGACTTCTGTCCTCAGACTACTAGCCCACAATCCTCCAGTTTGGCAATCCAGACTACGATGCAGCACTATGCCTTCCCTCTAGAAGAAAAACATTGCCCTCTGGGACTACCCAGGAACACCAAATGAGGATCAACCTGCACGCTATTCGGCTGTACCCCAAATATATAGGATGACCTGGGCACTAATGCCCTTTCTGACACAGCCTGAGCCTGGACCTCCTGGCCCCACCCAGACAGCTGGCCGCACACTGAGCACATCGGAAGCGCCATGGCCTTAGGTCGTCATGTCTTTTCAACCTCGGTTTTCAGGCTTCAGAACCTAGACCTTATCTCCAATCACGGCCCGGATTTGAAAATGATGCAGAAATCAGAAGTCTTTCCCCATGGCAAGAAAACTTGTGGTTGGCATGTTGTCCAAGGTTCAGTGTAATTGAAACCAGTGTGGCCCATGAGGCCTCGCCCATTGTTGGGGTCAAATTGGTCACAAACACACATTGTGACCCTCAGGCTGAGCCCAGTCCTCAGGTAAGGCCTCTCCTTGGCGGATGGAGAAACAGCATATTAGGCTTGCCATGCCCCTAGGCCCCAATTTTTAACCGTAGTCCGGGTTGTCCCTTCACTCTTCCCCAGGGCTCTGCTTTGGAATTCCTCTTTTGGTGGGACACCTGAGGTAACAAACCTGAAAGGAGTCCTCCCATCCCACAGATTGACGAAAAACAATTGGGATCGGGCCAAACCCACAGAGAGCAAGATTCGTCCATGGCCCATGAGGCCTCCCCAACATTCCACAGCCATCGCTGATAAAAAATCCAGAGACAAAAACCTGAGCACGCGCCTCAGACTCGCTCATTCTACATATCCTGAAGAGTTCTTCAGGTAAGAACCTAAACGGGACTCGAATGCTCCCAAAATATATAATCTAACCTGGGTACTAATGCACTGTCTGACAACCTGAGCCCGGACCTCGTGACCAACACCCAGACAGCTGACCGCACACTGAGCGCATAAGACCCGCCATGGCCTTAGCTCATCATCTCTTCCCTACATCAGTTTTCAGGCTTCAGAACCTAGACCTTATCTCAAATCACTGCCCAGGGGTGACTCTGATGTAGAAATCAGAACTCTTCCTACCCATGGCATGAAACCTTGTGGTTGGCATGTTGTCCAATGTTCAGGGTAGGAGAAACCAGCATTCACCCTGAGGCCCCGCCCATTCTTGAGTGCGACGAGGGTATAAACACGCATTGTGACCCTCAGCGGGAGTCCTGTCCTCTAGTATGTCCTCTCAGTGGCTGGACCATTAGATGTCATAATGGGCTTGACATGTCCCTAGGCCCCAATTTTTAACCAGATTTCTGGTTGTCCAGTCGCCCCTCGCCAGGGCTCTACTCTGGAATCCCTCATTTGGTGGGGCACCTGAGGTTGAAAAACAAAACAAAACAAATAAACAACAATAGAACAAGAGACTTCTTCCATCTCACAGAGTGACCCCAAACTCTTTGGACGGGGCCAAACCCCCAGAGAGTTAGACTCGTCCTATTCCCTTGAAGTCACCCGGAAATTTCAGGACCATGAGTGACACGATATCCAAAGACAAAAACTTGAGCAAGAGCCTCACACTCGCCCTTTTTTCATATCCCGAAGAGTTCTCCTCATGGTCTGTAAATAAGTCCTGCCATACCTATGCCCCGAAACATAAGCCGAGTTTGTGTTTTCAGACAACTGTCTAAACAGCCCTGGCCTTAACACCCTACAGGCTCAGGCCCCTGGAGCCAAAGATGAAGACTGGGCTTGCCCTCTCCAAGGGAATTGTATGTGCCCATTCCAATGGCCCAACCCTACTAATAGGATATACCTCCAAAGTCCCTGAAGCCATCCCAATATTTGTGGCTTCCCAGGACAAACAGGGGCCATCTGGACCAATCTGAGCACCTACTGGCATTCAGACCCGTAGACTGATTTCCCCAGAGGTAAAAAGGAACGAACAGTCCCCTAGGCACCTATCTGATCCATTGCTTTGGTTTCCAAGCATATCTCCTCAGAGGCCTGGATTTCAATAAAAGCATATGGCTGTTTCTTGACTCACCCATCAGAACAAATCTCATCTACACATGGGAAACTTGCACGATGGAGCCATGTGAAAGCCTCTCTTTAGGAGAAACCTTCAGGGCCCCAGTGCCACCGCTTCATTCCAAGGTCTCCATAGACACAAAATCATATTAGGGCACATCCACGGGAGAGTCCATTTCAACTCAGCCTCCTCGGTTGCTCCCCCAGATCCAGCAGATCTAACCTGTATTGTTGCTTGGAGACAATTGGAATGCGAGGTGGGCTACCCATCCATCCATCCTTAGAACCCTGCTCGGAATTGTTGTCCTGGAGCCAACCACCAGGTCTCAATTGTCCTGAAGAAGAATCTTTGCAGTTGGGAGCTTCTCACAACTCCCATCATGGGAATACTCCCATGGCCTCGTGATCAACCCCCCCTTCAAGAAGGGGCCATCAGGGACAGAATGTCCAACCAGAGCGATCGTCTGATCCTCGCCTTGACTTCAGATGCACGAGATCTCGATCAGGTCTCTAGATTGTGCCTACCATATCCTCAACCAGAATCCGAGGCCTAGCTCGGTTTCTCAGACTTCTGTCCTCAGACTCCTGGCCCACTATTCCTACAGTTTGGCAATCCAGAACTACAATGCAGCAGTCTGCCTGCCCTCCAGAAGAAAAACATTACCCTCTGGGGCTACCCAGAAACCCCCAATGAGGATCAACCTGCATGCCATTTGGCTGTACCCCAATATATAGGCTGACCTGGGCTCTAGTGCCCTTTCTGACACAGCCTGAGCTTGTAATTCCAGGCCCCACCCAGACAGCTGGCCGCACACTGAGCACATCGGACCCATCATGGCCTTAGGTCGTCATCTCTTCTCAACCTCGGTTTCAGGCTTCAGAACCTAGACCTTATCTACAATCACCGCCCGGGTTTGAAAATCATAAGGGATCAGAACTCTTTCCAAATGGGAAGAAACCTTTTGGTTGGCATGTTGTCCAAGGTTCAGTGTAGTTGAATCCAGTGTGGCCCATGAGGCCCCGCCCATGCTTGCGGGCCACCTTGGTCACAAACACACATTGTGACCCTCAGCCTGAGCCCAGTCCTCAGGTAAGGCCTCTCAGTGGCTGGATGGAGAGTCAGCATATTGGGCTTGCCATGCCCCTAGGCCCCAATTTTAAACTATAGTTCGGGTTGTCCCCTCACTCTTCCCCAGGGCTCTGCTTTGGAATTCCTCTTTTGGTGGGACACCTGAGGTAACAAACCTGAAAGGAGTCCTCCCATCCCACAGATTGACGAAAAACTATTTGGATCGGGCCAGATCCACAGAGAGCAAGATTCGTCCATGGCCCATGGGTCTCCCCAACATTCCACGGCCATCCCTGATACAAAATCAAGGGACAAAAGCCTGAGCATGCGCCTCAGACTAGCTCATTCTTCATATCCTGAAGAGTTCTTCAGATAAGAACCTACACGGCACTCGAAGGCACCCAAAATATATAGTCTAACCTGGGCACTAATGCACTCTCTGACAACCTGAGCTCGGACCTCGTGACCAACACCCAGACAGCTGACCGCACACTGAGCACATCAGACCTACCATGGCCTTAGGTAATCATCTCTTCCCTACCTCAGTTTTCAGGCTTCAGAACATAGACCTTATCTCCAATCACTGCCCAGGGGTGACTGTGATGCAGTAATCAGAACTCTTCCTTACCCATGGCAAGAAAACTTGTGGTTGGCATGTTGTCCAACGTTCAGTGTAGGAGAAACCAGCATTCACCCTGAGGCCCCGCCCATTCTTGAGTGCGACGAGGGCATAAACACGCATTGTGACCCTCAGTGTGAGTCCTGTCCTCTAGTATGTCCTCTCAGTGGCTGGACCATTAGATGTCATAATGGGCTTGACATGTCCCTAGGCCCCAATTTTTAACCAGATTTCTGGTTGTCCAGTCGCCCCTCGCCAGGGCTCTACTCTGGAATCCCTCATTTGGTGGGGCACCTGAGGTTGAAAAACAAAACAAAACAAATCAACAACAACAGAACAAGGGACATCTTCCCTCTCACAGAGTGACCCCAAACTCTTTGGACGGGGCCAAACCCCCAGAGAGTAAGACTCGTCCTATTCCCTTGAAGTCACCCGGAAATTTCACGACCATGAGTGACACGATATCTAGAGACAAAATCTTGAGCAAGAGCCTCACACTCGCCCTTTTTCATATCCCAAATAGTTCTCCTCATGGTCTGTAAATAAGTCCTGCCATACCTATGCCCCGAAACATAAGCCGAGTTTGTGTTTTCAGACAACTGTCTAAACAACCCTGGCCTAAACACCCTACAGGCTCAGGCCCCTGGAGCCAAACATGAAGACTGGGCTTGCCCTCTCCAAGGGAATTGTACGTGCCCATTCCAATGGCCACAACCCTACTAATAGGATAAACCTCCAAAGTCCCTGAAGCCATCCCAATATTTTTGGCTTCCCAGGACAAACAAGGGCAATCTGGGCCCATCTGAGCACCTACCGGCACTCCGACCCGTAGACTGATGTCCCCAGAGGTAAAAAGGAACGAACAGGCCCATAGGCACATATCGGATCTATTCCTTTGGTTTCCAGGCATCTCTCCTTAGAGATCCTTAGAACCCTTAGTACCCTGCTCTTGCGTCGTTCCTTATGGGATGTCCTTGAGCCATCCAACAGGTCTCGACTGTCCCACAGGAGTCCTTGTGCATGGACCACCTCACAACTCATATCATGGAAAGCTTCCAAGGTCACATGATGCCCCCAATCTTAATGAAGTCGGATCATCGAAAGAAACTCCAACCTGAGCCAAGGGCTGATCTTCGCCTTGACTTCAGATGCACATGATCTTGATTAAGCTCTTCAGAGTGCACCTGCTGTGCCCTCACCCCTAAACCTAAGCATAGCTAGTGTTCTCAGACTTCCGTCCTCACTCTCCTGGACCACACGCCCTCCATTTTGGGATATCCGATGACACAGTGCTGCACTCTGCCTGCCCTCTAGAAGAAAAACGTTGCCCTATGGGTCTACCCAGAAACCTCAAATGAGGATAAACCTGCATGCCACTCAACTGTACACCAATTATATAGTCTAGCCTGTGCACTAATGCCCTGTCTGACACAACCTGAGGCCTGAATTCCCAACCGACACCCAGACAGCTTGCCGTACACTGAGAACATCTGAACCGCCATGGCCTTAGGTTGCCATCTCTTTCCAACCTGGTTTTCAGTCTACAGAAACCTAGACCTTATCTCTACTCATTTCCCATGGGTGAACGTGATGCAGAAATCATAACTCCTCCTTCCCTCTCGCCAGAATCTTGTGGTTGGCATCTTATCCAAAGTTCAGTGTAGGACCCCTGTAGAGCCTACAGGAGTAGTAGTAGGGCCCCTGATGGTAGTGTAGCGTCCCTGAGGCCCTGCCCATGCTTAAGAGCTGCGGTGGGCACAAACACACATTGGGACCCTCAGTTTGAGCCCTGTCCTCAAGTAAAGCCTCTCAGTGGCTGGAACATGAGCCCACATATGGAGAGTCAGCATATTGGGCTTGCCATGCCCCAAGTCACCCAATCTCAACCAGAGGTAGAGACATCTAGTCACCCCTACTCAGGGCTCTGCTCTGGAATCCCTCTTTGGTGGGACATTTGAAGTAAGTAAACACAGAACGGATTCCTCCCACCCACAGAATGACCCCAATCACTTGGGATCAGGCCATCCCCAGAGAGAAAGACTCCTCCATGGCCCATGAGGCCAGCCCGACATTCCACGGCCACTATTGACACAAAATCCAGAGAAATAAGCATCACCCTTAGGTCATAGCCCTAAAAATTCTCCTCATAGTCTGTAGATCGGGCCTGCCATACCTACGTCCCCAAACCGTGTTTTCAGTTTTCTATCCTGACATCCCTGTCCCACAAACCCTCCAGGCAGAGGCCCCGGGAGCCACACCTCAGGACTGTGCCTGCCCTCTGCAAGGAAATTCTTCCCATTCCATTGGCCACAACCCAACAGATTAGGAGAAACCTCCAAAGTCCCAGAGGCCATTCCAATAGTGTAGGCCGCCCAGTACAAAGAGGGGTGATCTGTCACAAGCTGAGCAACGACCTCAACTCACCGGTAGACAGATATCCCAAGAGAAAGGTATTAAACTGTACAGGCCCCTAGAGCGTAATTGGTTCCATTGCTTTTGTTTCTAAGCATCTCTCCTCAGAGGCCTGTTTTCCAATACCAGCATATGGGGGATTCCAGAGATACCAATCAGAACAAATCTTGTCTCCACATGGGAAACTTATCCTTTGGAGCTCTGTAAAAACCTCCAGTTAGGAGAAACCTTCAGGTAACCGGAGCCACCGCCCTATTCCAAGGTCCCCACGGACACAAACCCGCATTATGACCATTCGGCAGGAGAGTACATTTCAACTCAGCCCCGTTGATTACTCCCCCAGAGCCAGAATATCAAACCTGCCTTGTCGCTAGGAGACAACTTGAATGCAAAGCAGACTCTCTAGGCATCCATCGTTGGAATCCTGCTCTGGCGCCTTTCCATATGGGATGTCCTGGGAGCCTTCCAACAGGTCTTGACTGTCCTGCAGAAGGAATCCTTGCAGATTGGAGCATCTCACAACTCCTATCGTGGGAAAACCTACATGGCCTCATGAGATACTCCCCTTTATAAAGGGGCCAACATGGACAGAAACTCCAAACTGAGCCAACTTCTGATCCATTGCTTTGGTTTCTATGTATCTCTCTTCAGAGGCCTGGTTTCCAATATCAGAATATGGGGGTTTCCTAAGGAAACAATCAGAACAGATCTCATCTCCACATGAGAAACTTGCTCTTTGGAGCTGTGTCAAAACCTCAGGTTAGGAGGATCCTTCAGGGCGCTGGCACCATGGCCCAATTCCAAGGTCTCCAAGGACACAAACTTACATTATGATTCATCCTCAGGAGAGTCCATTTCAAATCAGCCCCCTCGGCTGCTCACCCAGAGCCAGCAGACCAAACCTGCCTTGTCACTAGGAGACAGTTGGAATGCGAGGTGGGCTGCCCAGGCATCCATCCTTAGAACCCTGTTCTGGAGAATTTCTTTATGGGACGTCTTGAATCCACCCTACCTGTCTTGAGTGTCTCGCAGAATGAATCCTTGTGGTTTGAAGCATCACACAATCCCACTGTGAGAAAACCTCCATTTCCTCATGATGCCCCACACCTTCATAAATGGGCCATCATGGACAGAAACTCCATCCTAAGCCAAAGTCTGATCCACGCCCTGAATTCAGAAGCACGAGATCTCGATTCAGCACTTGAGAGTGTGCCTGCTGTGCCCTCGCCCCGAAACCTAAGCCTAAATTGTGTTCTCAGATTTCCGTCTTCACAATCCTGGCCACACCCCTCCAGTTTGGCAATTCTGGAGACACAATGCAGCACTCTGCCTGCCCTCCAGAAGAAAAATGTTGCCCTATAGGGCTAACCAGAAACGCCAAATGAGTAACAACCTGCATGCCACTCGACCATACCCCAATTATACAATCTAGCCTGTGCACTAAAGCCCTGTCTGACACAGCCTGAAGGCAGACCTCCAGTCCAACACCCAGACAGCTGGCCGTACACTGAGCATATCAAACCCACAATGGCTTTCGGCCATCATCTCTACCCAACCTCAGTTTTCACCTTCAGAACCTAGACCTTATCTCCACTCACTGCTCAGGAGTGAACGTGATACAAGAATCAGAACTTCTCCTTCGCCATGGCAAGAAACCTTGTGGTTGGCATGTGGTCCAACGTTCATTGTAGGAGAAAGCAGCATGGACTATGAGGCCCCACCTATCCCTGAGGGCTACAATTTGCACAAACACACATTGTGACCCTCAGCGTGAGCCCTATCCTCATGTAAAGCCTCTTAGTGACTGGAACAACAGCCCACATATGGGGCTTGCCAAGCCCCTTGTCCCCCAATCTCAACCAGAGTTAGAGATGTCTAGTCACCCCTACTCAGGGCACTGCTCTGGAATCCCTCTTTGGTGGGACACCTGAGGTAAAAAAAAAAATACAGAAAGGACTCTTCCCATCCACAGAATGACCCAACCACTTGGGATCAGGCCAAATCACCAGAGAAAGAATTGTCCATGGCCCTTGAGGACACCCCGACATTCCACGGCCACCGTAGGCACAAAATCCAGAGACAAATGCCTGAGCAAACGCCACATACTCGCCCTTTGTTCATAGCCCGGAAAATTCTCACAGTCTGTAGATCGAGCCTTCATACATACATCCCCAAACCTATGCTGAGTTTGTGTTTTCAGACTTCTGTCCCCACAGTCCTGGCCCACACACCATCCAAGCTGGGGCCCCTGGAGCCACACCTGAGGACTGTGGCTTCCTTCTCCAGGGAAATTCTGCCATTTCCATTGGCCACAACCCTATAGATTAGGAGAAACCTCCAAACTCCCCGAGGCCATCCCAATAGTGTGGGCTGCCCAGGACAAACAGGGATGATCTTTCACAAGTTAGGATACTACCTCCACTCAGACCCAGAGACAGATATCGCCATAGAATAAGATTGAACTGAACAGGCACTTAGGCCCTAATCAGATCCATTGCTTTTGTTTCCAGGCATCTCTCCTCAGAGGCCTGGTTACCAATACCAGCATATGGGGGATTACTGAGGCACTCATAGAAAAATCTCGTCTCCACATAGGAAATGTACTCTTTGGAGCTCTATAAAAACCTCTCTTTAGGAGAATCTCAGGGCCCCGGATCAAGCGCCCCATTCCAAGGTCTCCATGGACTTAAACCCACATTATGATCTATCCTCGGTAGAGTCCATGTCAACTCATTCCCCTTGGTTTCTCCCCCAGGGCCTGCAGATCAAACCTGCCTTGTTGCTAGGAGACAACTAGAATGGGAGGCGGGCTGCCCAGGCATCC
Source organism: Mustela putorius furo (assembly GCF_011764305.1). Classification (NCBI taxonomy): domain Eukaryota; kingdom Metazoa; phylum Chordata; class Mammalia; order Carnivora; family Mustelidae; genus Mustela; species Mustela putorius. The sequence goes on along the minus strand of NW_025422101.1, from coordinate 198,302 downwards.
ATCCTTAGAACCCTACTCTGGAGTCGTTCCATATGGGACATCCTAGAGCCATCCAACAGGTCTCAAGTGTCCCACAGAAGGAATCTTTGCAGTCTGGTGCATCTCACAACTCCCATTGTGGGAAAATCTTCATGGCCTCTTGAGACGCTCCACTTTATAAAGGGGCCATCATGGACAGAAACTCCAACCTGAGCAAACGTCTGATATTTGCCCTGGCTTCAGGTGCATGAGATCTTGATTCAGCTCTGCAGAGTGTGCCTTCTGTGCCCTCACCTCAAAAACAAAGCCTAGATTGTGTTCTCAGACTTCCGTCCTCACACCGCTGGCCTAAAAGCCCTACAATTTTGCAATACTGGGGCCACAATGCAGCACTCTACCTGCCCTCCAGAAGAAAAACGTTGCCTTATGGAGCTACCTAGAAAGCCGAATGAGGATCAACTGAACGCCACTCGACTGCACCCCAAATATAGAGTCTACCCTGTCTAATGCCCTGTCTGACACAGCATGAGCCCACACCTCCAGACCTACGCTCAACAGCTAGCCACACACTGAGCTCATTTTACCCATCAGGTTCTTAGGTCTTCATCTCTTCCTAATCTCGGTTTTCGGGTTTCAGAACCTAGACCTAAACTCCAATCACTGTCCAGGGGTGAACGTGATGCAGAAATCACAACTCTTCCTTCGCCATGGCCGGAAATCTTGTGGTTGGCATATTCTCCAACGTTCAGTGTAGGAGAATCCAGCGTGGCCCATGAGGCCCTTCCCATGCTTGAGGGCCTTGTTGGGCACAAATAGGCATTGTGACCCTCAGCATGAGCCCTGTCCTCAAGGAAGACCTCTCAGTGTCTGAATCAAGAGCCCACATATTGGACTTGCCATGCCCCTAGGCCCCCAAACTTAAACAGAGGTGGGGTTATCCAGTTGTCCCTACCAAGGACTCTGCTCGGGAATCCCTCTTTTATTGGCACACATGAGGTACATAAAATAAAATAAAAAAACAGAAAGGACACCTCCCATCCCACAGAATGTACCCAAACTCTTGGGATTGGGTCAAATCCTCAGAGAAGGAAAGCCGTCCACAACCCATGAGGCCACGCCAGCATTCGACCCACATTGTTGACACAAATCCAGAGACAAAACCTGAGCAAGCACCTCAAACTCACCCTTTTTCATATCCCGAAGTGTTATCACGGTCTGTAGATTGGGCGTGCCATACATATGTCCCCAATCCTAAGCGGAATTTGTGTTTTTTCTTCTGTCCCCACAGGCCTGGCCCACACACCCTCAAGGCTGGGCCCCTAGAGCCAAACTCAGAACTGTGCCTGCCCTCTCCAGGGGATTTCTGCCCATTCCATTGGCCACAACCCTATAGATTAGGAGAAACTCCAAAATCCCGAGGCCATTCCCAATATTATAGGCTGCCCAGGACAAACAGGGGCGATCTGACACAACCCGAGCAACTACCTCCCCTCAGATCCATAGACACGTATCCCCAGGAAGGAGATTGAACCGGACAGGCACCTAGGCCCTAATCATATCCATTGCTTTTGTTTCCAGGCATCTCTCCTCAGAGGCCTGGTTTCCAATACCAGCATATGGGAGATTCCTTAGGCACTCATCAAAACAATTCTCTTCTCTACATAGGAAACGTACTCTTTAGAGCTCCATCAAAACCTCCGGTTATGAAGATCCCTCAAGGCCCCGGATCAAGCACCCCATTCCAAGGTCTCCATGGACACAAATGCACATTATGACCCATCCTCAACTCACCCATTTCAACACACCCGCCTCGGTTACTCCCCTAGATCCAGCAGATCGAACTTGCCTTGGCGCTATGAGACACCTGGAATGGGAGGCAGGCTGCCCAGGCATCCATCCTTAGAACCCTGCTCTGGATAACTTCCTTATGGGATGTCCTGGAGCCATCCAGCAGGTCTCGACTGTCCCACGGAAGGAATCATTGCAGTTTGGAGCATCTCACAATTCCCATCGTGGGAAAACCTCCATGGCCTCGTGACACCCTCCCCTTCATGAAGGGGCCGTCATGGACTGAAACTCCAACCTGAGCCAACGTCTGATCCTAGCTCTGTCTTCAGGTACACGGGATCTCGAATCATCTCTGCAGACGGTTCCTGCCGTCCCCTCACCCCGAAATCTAAGTCTGGCGTGTGTTCTCAGAATTTTTTCCTCACACTCCTGGCCCACAAGCCTTCCAGTTTGTGAATTCTGGAGCCACTATGTGGCACTGTGTCTTCCTTCCAGAAGAAAAACGTTGCCCTCTGGGGCTACCCAGTAACCACAAATGAGTACCAACCTGCACGAAACTCGACTGCACCCCAATGATACAGTCTAGCCTGGGCACTAATTCCCTGTCTGCCACAGCCTGAGCCTGCACCTCCCAACCCACAGTCAACAGCTGGCCGAACACTGAGCACATCCGTCACACCATGGCCTTAGGTCTTCATGTCTTCCCAACCTCAGTTTTCAGGCTTCAGAACCTAGACCTTAAATCCAATCACAGTCCAGGAGTGAAAGTGTTGCAGAAATTAGAACTCCTTCTTCCCCATGGCCAGAAAATTTGTGGTTGCCATACTGTGCAACGTTCAGTGTAGGAGAAACCAGCATGGTACATTAGGTCACGCCCTGAGTTCAGGGGCTCCTTGGGCACAAAAACACATTGTGAAACTCAATGTGAGCCCAATGCTCAAGGAAGGCCTCTCAGTGTCTGGACCAAGAGCCCACATATGGGGCTTACCATGTTCTTAGGTCCCAATGTTAACCAGAGTTCTGGTTGTCCAGTCGCCCCTCCCCAGGACTCTGCTGTGGAATCCCTCTTTTGGTGGTCCACCTGAGGTAAAAAAAAAAAAAAAAAAAAAAAAAAAAAAAAACAGAAAGGCCTCCTCCCTTCCCACAGAATGACCCCAAACTCTTGGGATTGGGTCAAATCCCCAGAAAGGGAGCCTCATCGATGGCACATGAGGACACCTGGACATTCCATGGCAATCGGTGACACATATCCAGAAAAAATAAGCATGAGCAAGCACCTCACTTTCGCCCTTTGTTCATTTCCCGAAGAGTTCTCCTCACGGTCTATATATCGGGCCGGCCATACCTACAGACCCAAACCTAAGTGGAGTTTGTGTTTTCAGACTCTTGTCCAAATAGCCCTGGACCACACACGCTCCACACTTGGGTCCCTGGAGCCACACCTCAGGACTGTGCTTCCCTTTCAAGAAAATTCTTCCCATTCCATTGGCCACAACTTTGCAAATTAGGAAAAACCTCCAAAGTTACCGAGGCCATCCAAATAGTGTAGGCTGCCCAGGACAAACATGTGTGATCTCAAACCAGCTGAGCAACTACCTCCACTCAGACAAAAGATGTCCCCAGAGAAGAATATTGAACCGGACAGGCCCCTAGGCCCTAACCAGATCCATTGATTTGGATTCCAGTCATCTCTCCTCAGAGGCCTCATTTCCAATACCAGCAAATGGTGGTTTCCTGAGGCACCAATAAGAACAAATCTCGTCTCCCCATGGAAAACTTGCTCATTGGAGCTTTGTTATCACCTCTGGTTAGGAGAATCCTTCAGGGTCCTGGTGCCACTGCCCCATACCAAGGTCTCAATGGACTCAAACCAACATTAAGACCATCCTCAGGAAAGTCCATTTCAACTCATTTAAGACCATCCTCAGGAAAGTCCATTCCAACTCAGCCACCTCTGATGCTACCCCAAGCCAACAGATCAAACGTTTCTTGTTGCTAGGAGACAATTGGAATTGAGGCTGTCTGCCCAGGCATCCATACTTAGAACCCTGTTCTGGAAAAATACCTTATGAGACGTCCTGGAGCCATCCAACAAATCTTAATTGTCCCACAGAAGGTATCCTTGCGGTTTGGAGCATCTCACAACTCTAATAGTGGGAAAACCCCCATGGCCTCATAATGCCCCCCCCTTCAAAAGGGGCCAACAGGGACAGAAACTCCAACCTGAGCCAAAGTCTGATCCTTGACCTGACTTCAGACTCATGAGATCTCAATTCAGCTCTGCAGAGTGTGCCTGCCATGTCCATTTCCCGAAACCTAAGCCTAGCTTGTGTTCTCAGACTTCCGTCCTCACTCTCCTGGCCCACAAGCCCTCCAGTTTGGGAATTGCGAAGCCACAAGGCAGCACTCTGCCTGCCCTCCAGAAAAAAAACTTTGCCGTATGCTGCTAATAAGAAACACCAAATGATTATCTAATGCATGCCACTCGACTGTAAAGCAATTATACAGCCTACCCTGAATACTAATGCCCTGTCTGGCACAGCCTGAGACAAGACATCCCAAACGACACCTAGACAGCTGGCTCCAACCTGGACACAAGGGACCCGCTATGGCTGTAGTTCGTCATCTCTTCCCAACCTCGGTTTTCAGGCTTCAGAACCTAGACCTTATCTCCAATCACTGCCCAGGGGTGAACGTGATGCAGAAATTAGAATTCCTCCTTCCCCATGGCCAGAAACCTTGTGGTTGGCATGTTGTCCAACGTTCAATGTGGGAAAACCTGCATTGTCGGAAAGGCCACGCCAGTGCTTGAGGGCCGCCTAGGGCACAGACATGCATTGTGACCTGTAGCGTGAGTCCCGTATTAAAGTAACGCCTCTCAGTGGCTGGACCAAGATCCTGCATATGGGGCTTGTCATATCCATAGGCCCCCAGGCTTAACCAGAGAGTGAGTATTCCAGTTGTCAGTACCCACTACTATGCTCCAGAATCCCTCTAGTAGGGGGACACATGAAGCAGAAAACAGGACTCTTCCCTTCCCACAGAATGACCCCAAACTCTTGGGGCTGGATAAACTACCAGAGAGGGAGACTTCTACGACCCATGAGGCAACTCCTACATTAAACGGCCATTGTGGCAAAATATCCAGAGACAAAAGACTGAGCGACTTCCTCCCTCTCACCCTTCTTTCATATCCAGAGGAGCTCACCTCACAGACTGTAGATCAGGCCTGCCATAACCTCGGCCCCAAACTGAGCTGAGTTTGGGTTTTTGGATGTCTGCCTGCACAGCCGTGGCCCACACTGCCTCCAGGCTGGGGTCTCTGGAGCCACACCACAGAACTGTGCCTGCTCTCTCCTATGAAACTGCCCGTTCCATTGGCCACAACTCACAAAATAGTAGAAACCTCAAGGTCCCCAAGGACATCCCACTACCGCAAGCCACACTGGACAAACAGGGGCATTATTACACCAGCTGAGCAACTACTACCTCCATGCAGACACACAGACTGATATCCGCAGAGACAGAAGATTGAACCAGACAGGCCCCTAGGCCCTATTATGAACTCTGGCTTTGGTGTCCAGGTATCACTCCTCAGAGGCCTGGGTTCGAAGACCAGCATATGGGGCTATCCTGAGGCACCAGACAGAACACCTCTCATCTCCGCATGGAAAGCTTCCTTGTTGGAGTTGTGTCAAACCCTTCGGGTTGGAGAATCCTGCAGAGTCCCTTAGCTACTGCCACATTCCAAGGTCTCCATGGCCATCAACCCACATTATGAATCATCCTCAGGAAAGTCCATTTAAACTCAGCCTTCTGGGTAGCTCACCCAAGAGCCCGCAGATTGAGCGTGCCTTGTCTCGACCAGGAAATGGGAAGGTGAGTTGGCGTTTCTCGGCATCCATGCTTAGGCCCCTGCTCTCGAGTCTTTCTGTATGGGGCATCCTGGAACCATCCAAGAGTACTCGACTGTCCTGAAGAAGGAAACTTTGAAGTTTGGAGCAGCTCACAACTCCCAACGTAGGGAAACCTCGCTGGCCTCATGACGCCCCCACCCCCTTCAGGAAGGGGCCGTCATGGACACAAACTCCAGCTTGAGGCAACATCTGATACTCGCCCTGACCTCAGATGCAGGAGATCTCGATTCAGCCTCTGCACAGTGGGCCCAAACCTCGTGCTACCTTGTGTTTTCAGACTTCCTTCCTCACACTCCTGGCAAACATGTCCTCAAGACTTGGAATTCTGGAACGAAAATGCAGCCCTATGCTGGCCCTCCAGAAGAAAAACGTTGCTCTATGGGGATCTCCATAAACCCCAAATGAGGATCAACTTGCTCGGTTGACGACCTCACCCCAATTGGATTATTCGGGTTGTCCATTCATCCCTCCCCAGAGCTCTGCTTTGGAATCCCTCTTTTGGTGGGACACCTGAGGTAACAAAACTAAAAGGACTCCTCCCATCCTTCAGATTGACCCCAAACAATTGGGATTGGACCAAATTCACAGAGAGGAAGTCTCTTCCATGGCCCATGAGGCCTCCCCGAGATTCCACAGCCATCGTTGACAACAAATCCAGAGACAAAAGTCTGAGCAAGCGCCTCACACTCGCTCTTTTGTCGTATCCCGAAGAGTTCTCCTCACGGTCTGTAGATCGGGCCTGCCATACCTACTTCCCAAACCTAAGCCGAGTTCGTGTTTTCAGACTTCTGTCCCCACATTCCTGGCCCACAGACCCTTCAGGCTGGGGCCCCTGGAGCCACACATCAGGACTGTGCCTGTCCATACCACGGGAATTCTGCCCATTCCATTGTCCACAATCGTACAAATTAGGAAAAACCTCCAGAGTCCCCAAGGATATCCCAATAATGTAGGCCGCCCAGGACAAACAAGGGTCATCGGAAACAAGCTGAGCATCTACCTCTACTCAGCGTAGATGGATGTCCCCAGAGAAGAAGATTGAATCAGACAGGCCCCTAGGCCTGAATCAGATTCATTGCTTTCGGTTACAGGTATATCTCCTCAGAGGCCTGGTTTCCAATATTAGCATATGGGGATATCATGAGGCAGCAATCAGAACAAATCTCTTCTCCACATGGGAAAATTATCCTTTGAAGAAGTCTCAAAACCTCCAGTTAGGAGAATCCTTCAGGGCCTTTGTGCCACTGCCCCATTACAAGGTCTCCATAGACACAAAAACACATTAGGACCCATCCACAGGAGAGTCCATTTCAACTGAGCGTATTCGGTTGCTCCGCGAAATCCAGCAGATCTAACTTGTCTTGTTGCTAGGAGACAATTGGAATGTGAGGTTGCCTACCCCGCCATCGATCCTTAAAACCCTGCTCGGAATCGTTGGCCTGGAGCCAACCAACAGGTCTCAATTGTCCTGCAGAAGAATCTTTGCAGTTGGGAGCTTCTCAGAACTCCCATCGTGAGAGAACCCCCATGGCCACATGACCCCCCCCCTTCATAAAGGGGCCATCAGGGACATAAGGTCCAACCTGAGCGATCGTCTGATCCTCACCCTGACTTCAGATGCGCGAGATCTCGGTTCAGGTCTGTAGATTGTGCGTGCCATGTACTCACCCAAAAACCTGAGCCTTGCTTGTGTCCTCAGATTTGTGCACAGACTACTGGCTCACAAGCCCACCAGTTTGGCAAACCAGAACTACAATGCAGCACTCTACCTGCCCTGCAGAAGAAATACATTGCCCTCTGGGGCTACCTAGAAACCCCAAATGAAGATCAACCTGCACGACACTTGGCTATACCCAAAATATATAGGATGACCTGGGCAATAATGCCCTCTCTGACACAGCCTGAGCCTGGACCTCATAGGCCCACCCAGACAGCTGGCTACAAACTGAGAACTTCAGACCCCCCATGGCCTTAGGTCGTTATCCCTTCCCAACCTCAGCGTTCAGGCTTCAGAACCTATACATTATCTCCAATCACTGCCCAGGTTTGAAAATGATTCAGAAATCAGAACTCATTCCCGATGGCAGGAAAACTTGTGGTTGGCTTGTTGTCCAACGTTCAGTGTAGTGGAAACCAGTGTGTCCCTTGAGGCCCCGCCATTGCTCGCGGTCCAGATAGGTAGCAAACACACATTGTGACCCTCAGCCTTAGCCCAGTCCTCAGGTAAGGCCTCTCAGTGGCTGGATGAAGAGACAGCATATTGGGCTTGCCATGCCCCTAGGCCCCAATATTTAACCAAAGTTCCTGTTGTCCCTTCACTCTTCCCCAGGGCTCTGCTTTGGAATTCCTCTTTTGGTGGGACACCTGATGTAACAACCCTGAAAGGAGTCCTCCATCCAACAGATTGACGAAAAACAATTGGGATCGGGCCAAATCCACAGAGAGGAAGATTCGTCCATGGCCCATGAGGCCTCCTCGACATTCCACGGCCATCCCTGATACAAAATCCAGAGACAAAAGCCTAAGCAAGTGCCTCAGACTCGCACTATCTTCATATCCTGAAGATGTCTTCTCATGGTTTGTAGATCGGGCCTGCCATACCTACGTCCCCAAACATAAGCTGAGTTTGTATTTTCAGACTTCTGTCCTCAAAGTCCTGGGCCACACACCATCCAGGCTGGGGACCCTGGAGCCACACATTAGGACTGTGCCTACCCAATCCATGGGAATTCTGCCCATTCCATTGTCCAAAATCGTACAAATTAGGAGAACCCTCCAAAGTCCCTGAGGCCATCCCAATAGTATAGGTCGCCCGGGACAAAAAAGGTCAGTCTGACACCAGCTGAGCATCTACCTCCACTTATACCCTAGAAGGATGTCCCCAGAGAAGAAGATTGAACTATACAGGACCCTAGGCCAAAATCGGATCCATTGCTTTGGTTTACAGGCATGTATCCTCAAAACCCTGGATTCCAATACCAGCATTGGGGTTTTCCTGAGGCACCCATCAGAACAAACCTCGTCTCCACAAGGAAACTTGTGCATGGGAGCTATGTCTAAAGCTTAGGAGAATGCTTCAGGGTCCCAGTGCCACCGCCCCATTCCAAGGTCCTCATGGACACAAACACACATTAGACCCATCCTCAGGAAAGTCCATTTCAACTCAGCCACCCCGGTTGCTCCCGCAGAGCCATCAGATCTAAACTCTCTTGTCGCTAGGAGACAATTGGAATGCGAGGCGGGCTTCCCAGGCATCCATCCTCGAACGTTGGTCTGGACTCATCCATATGGGATGTCCTGGAGCTGTCCATCAGGTCTCAATTGTTCCGCAGAAGGAATCCTAGGAGGTTGCCATCCACCACTCCAAACGTGGGAAAACCTCCACGGCCTCGAAATTCGGCACCCTTTATGAAGGGGCCGTCATGAACAGAAAATCCAAGCTGAGCCAACGTCTGATCCTCGCTGTGACTTCTGATGCATGAGATATTGCTTCAGATCTTCAGGGGGTACATGCCGTGCCCTCGCCCTGAAACCCAAGTCTAGCTGTCCCTAGGACTCTATTTTAATCAGATTTCTGGTTGTCAAATCGCCCCTCCCCAGGGCTCTACTCTGGAATCCCCCATTTGTGGGACACGTGTGGTTGAAAAACTAAACAAAACAAATCAACAACAACAGAACAACGGACTTCTTCCATCCCACAGAATGACCCCAAACTCTTTGGACGGGGCCAAACCCCCAGAGAGTAAGACTCGTTCATTTCCCATGAAGTCACCCGGAAATTTCACGACCATGAGTGACACGATATCCAGAGACAAAAACTTGAGCAAGAGCCTCACACTCGCCCTTTTTTCATATCCCGAAGAGTTCTCCTCAGGGTCTGTAGATCAGTCCTGCCATAACTATGACCCGAAACATAAGCCGAGTTTGTGTTTTCACACAACTGTCCAAACAACCCTGGCCTACACACCCTACAGGCTCAGGCCCCTGGAGCCAAACCTGACGACTGTGCTTGCCCTCTCCAAGGGAATTGTATGTGCCCATTCCAATATCCACAACCCTACTAATAGGATAAACCTCCAAAGTCCCTGAGGCCATCCCAATATTTGGGGCTTCCCAGGACAAACAGGGGCAATCTTTGGCCATCTGAGCACATACTGGCACTCAGACCGGTAGTCTCTTGTCCCCAGAAGTAAAAAGGAACGAACAAGCCCTTAGGCACCTATCAGATCCATTGCTTTGGTTTCCAGGCATCTCTCCTCAAGGACTGGGTTTCAATAACAGCATATGGCTGTTTCTTGACTCACCCATCAGAACAAATCTCATCTACACATGGGAAATTTGCACGAAGGAGCTGTGTGAAAGCCTATCTTTAGGAGAACCCATCAGGGCCCCAGTGCCACCGCTTCATTCCAAGGTCTCCATTGACACAAAATCATATTAGGACACATCCAAGGGAGAGTCCATTTCAACTCAGCCTCCCCGGTTGCTCACCCAGATCCAGGAAATCTAACCTGTCTTGTTGCTTGGAGACAATTGGAATGCGAGGGGGGCTACCTAGCCATCCATCCTTAGAACCCTGCTCAGAATCGTTGTCCTGGAGCCAACCAACAGGTCTCAATTGTCCTGTAAAGAATCTTTACAGTTGGGAGCTTCTCACAACTCCCATCCTGGGAAAACCCCCATGGCCTCGTGATCCAACCCCCCTTCAAGAAGGGGACATCAGGGACAGAATGTGCAACCTGAGTGACCCGATGATCCTCACCCTGACTTCAGATGCACGAGATCTCGATTCAGGTCTCACCCAGAAACCTAGGCCTAGCTTGGGTTCTCAGACTTTTGTCCTCAGACTACTGTCCCACAAGCCCTCCAGTTTGGAAATCCAGAACTACAATGCAGCAGTCTGCCTGCCCTCCAGAATAAAAACATTGCCTTCTGGGGCTACCCAGAAACGCCAAATGAGGATCATCCTGCACGCCATTCGGCTGTACCTCAAATATATAGGCTGAACTGGGCACTAATGCCCTTTCTGACACAGCCTGAGCTTGGACCTCCTGGCCCCACCCAGACAACTGGGCGCACACTAGGCCATTGCACCCGCCATGGCCTTAGGTCGTCATCTCTTCTCAACCTCGGTTTTCAGGCTTCAGAACCTAGACCTTATCTCCAATGACTGCCCGGTTTTGAAAATGATGCAGAAATCAGAACTCTTTCCCCATGGAAAGAAACCTTGTGGTTGGCATGTTGTCCAACTTTCAGTGTACTTGAAACCAGTGTGGCCGATGAGGCCCCGCCCATGCTTGTGGGCCACATTGGTCACAAACACACATTGTGACCCTCAGCCTGAGCCCAGTCCTCAAGTAAGGCCTCTCAGTGGCTGGATGGAGAGACAACATATTGGGCTTGCCATGCCCCTAGGCCCCAATTTTTAACCATAGTTCGGGTTGTCCGTTCACTCTTTCCCAGGGCTCTGTTTGGAATTCCTCTTTTGGTGGGACACCTGAGGTAACAAACCTGAAAGGAGTCCTCCCATCCCACAGATTGACGAAAAACAATTGGGATCAGGCCAAATCCACATAGAGCAAGATTCGTCCATGTCCCATGAGGCCTCCACAACATTCCACGGCGATCGCTGATGCAAAATCCCGAGACAAAAGCCTGAGTACGCGCCTCAGACTCGCTCATTCTTCATATCCTGAAGAGTTCTTCAGATAAGAACCTACACTGTACTCGAATGCACCCAAAATATATAGTCTAACCTGGGCACTAATGCACTGTCTGACAACCTGAGCCCGGACCTCGTGACCAACACCCAGACAGCATACGGCACACTGAGCACATCAGACCCGTCATGGCCTTAGGTCATCATCTCTTCCCTACCTCAATTTTCAGGCTTCAGAACCTAGACCTTATCTCCAATCACTGCCCAGGGGTGACTGTGATGCAGAAATCAGAACTCTTCCTTACTCATGGCAAGAAACCTTGTGGTTGGCATGTTGTCCAACGTTCAGTGTAGGAGAAACCAGCCTTCACCCTGAGGCCCCACCCATTCTTGAGTGCGACGAGGGTATAAACACGCATTGTGACCCTCAGCGTGAGTCCTGTCCTCTAGTACGTCCTCTCAGTGGCTGGACCATTAGATGTCATAATGGGCTTGACATGTCCCTAGGCCCCAATTTTTAACCAGGTTTCTCGTTGTCCAGTCGCCCCTCCCCAGGGATCTTCTCTGGAATCCCTCATTTGGTGGGACATCTGAGGTTGAAAAACAAAACAAAACAAATCAACAACAACAGAACAACGGACTTCTTCCATCCCACAAAATGACCCCAAACTCTTTGGACGGGGCCAAACCCCCTGAGAGTAAGACTCGTCCATTTCCCATGAAGTGTCCCGGAAATTTCACGACCATGAGTGACACGATATCTAGAGACAAAAACGTGAGCAAGAGCCTCACACTCGCCCATTTTTCATATCCGAAAGTGTTCCCCTCATAGTCTATAGATCAGTCCTGCCATACCTATGACCCGAAGCATAAGCCGAGTTTGTGTTTTCAGACAACTGTCCAAACAGCCATGGCCTACACAGCATACACGCGTATGACCCTGGAGCCAAGCTGAGGACTGTACTTGCCCTCTCCAAGGGAATTCTGTGTGCCAACTCCAATGGCCACAACGCTACTAATAGGATAAATCTCCAAAGTGTCTGAGGACATCCCAATAGTGGTGGCTTCCCAGGACAAACAGGAGCAATCTGAGCCCATCTGAGAACCTACCTGCACTCAGACTTGTAGACTGATATCCCCAGAGGTAAAAAGGAACGAACAGGCCCCTAGGCCCTAATCGGATCCATTGCTTTGGTTTCCAGGCATCTCTCCTAAGAGGAATGGATTTCGATAACAGCATATGGCTCTTTCTTGACTCACCCATCAGAACAAATCTCATCTACACATGGGAAACTTGCACGATGGAGCTGTGTGAAAGCCTCTCTTTAGGAGAACCCTTCAGGGCCCCAGTGCCACCGCTTCATTCCAAGGTCTCCATAGACACAAAACCATATTAGGACACATCCACGGGAGAGTCCATTTCAACTCAGCCTCCTCGGTTGTTCCCCCTGATCCAGCAGATCGAACCTGTCTTGTTACTTGGAGATAATTGGAATGCGTGGTGGGCTACCCAGCCATCCATCCTTAGAACCCTGCTCGGAATCATTGTCCTGGAGCCAACCAACAGGTCTCAAATGTCCTGCAGAAGAATCTTTGCAGTTGGGAGCTTCTCACAACTCCCATCGTGGGAAAACCCCCATGGCCTTGTGATCCACCCTCCCTTCAAGAAGGGACCATCAGGGAGAGAATGTCCTAACTGAGCAATACTCTGATTCTCGCCCTGACTTCAGATGCTCGAGATCTCGATTCAGGACTCACCCAGAAAACTAGGCCTAGCTTGGGTTCTCAGACTTCCGTCCTCAGACTACTGGCACACAAGCCCTCCAGTTTGGCAATCCAGAACTACAATGCAGCACTCTGCCGGCCCTCCTGAAGAAAAACATTGCCCTCTCGGGCTACCCAGAAACCCCAAATGAGGATCAACCTGCACGCCATTCGGCTGTACCCCAAATATATAGGCTGACCTGGGCACTTATGCCCTTTCTGATACAGCCTGAGCCTGGACCTCCTGGCCCCACCCAGACAGCTGGCCGCACACTGAGCACATCGGACCCGCCATGGCCTTAGGTCGTCATCTCTTCTCAATCTCAGTTTTCAGCCTTCAGAACTTAGACCTCTTCTCCAATCACGGCCCGGGTTTGAAAATATGCAGAAATCAGAACTCTTTCCCCGTGGCAAGAAACCTTGTGGTTGGCATGTTCTCCAAGGTTCAGTGTACTTGAAACCCGTGTGGCCCATGAGGCCCCGCCCATGCTTGCATGCCACATTGGTCACAAACACACATGTGACCCTCAGACTAAGCCCAGTCCTCAGGTAAGGCCTCTCAGTGGCTGGATGGAATGACAGCATATTGGGCTTGCCATGCCCCTAGGCCCCAATTTTTAACCATAGTTCGGGTTGTCCCTTCACTCTTCCCCAGAGCTCTGCTTTGGAATTGCTCTTTTGGTGGGACACCTGAGGTAACAAACCTGAAAGGAGTCCTCCCATCCCACAGATTGACGAAAAACAATTGGGATCGGGCCAAATCCACAGAGAGCAAGATTCGTCCATGGCCCATGAAGCCTCCCCAACTTTCCACGGCCATCGCTGATACAAAATCCCTAGACAAAAGCCTGTGCACGCGCCTCAGACTCGCTCATTCTTCATATCCTGAAGAGTTCTTCAGATAAGAACCTACACGGCACTCGAATGCACCCAAAATATATAGTCTAACCTGGGCAATAATGCACTGTCTAACAACCTAAGCCAGGACCTCGTGACCAACACCCAGACAGCTGACCGCACACGGAGCACATCAGACTCGCCATGGCCTTACATCATCATCTCTTCCCTACCTCAGTTTTCAGGCTTCAGAACCTAGACATTATCTCGAATCACTGCCCAGGGGTGACTATGATGCAGAAATCAGAACTCTTCCTTACCCATGGCAAGAAACATTGTGGTTGGCATGTTGTCCAACGGTCACTGTAGCAGAAACCAGCATTCACCCTGAGGCCCCGCCCATTCTTGAGTGCGACGAGGGCATAAAAACGCATTGTGACCCTCAGAGTGAGTCCATGGCCCATGAGGCCTCCTCGACATTCCACGGCCATCGCTGATACAAAATCCAGAGACAAAAGCCTAAGCAAGCGCCTCAGACTCGCACTATCTTCATATCCTTAAGATGTCTTCTCATGGTGTGTAGATAGGGCCTGCCATACCTACGTCCCCAAAATAAGCTGAGTTTGTGTTTTCAGACTTCTGTCCTCAAAGTCCTGGGCCACACACCATCCAGGCTGGGGACCCTGGAGCCACATATTAGGACTGTGCCTACCCAATCCATGGGAATTCTGCCCATTCCATTTTCCAAAATCGTACAAATTAGGAGAACCCTCCAAAGTCCCTGAGGCCATCCCAATAGTATAGGTCGCCCGGGACAAAAAAGGTCAGTCTGAAACCAGCTAAGCATCTACCTCCACTCATACCCTAGATGGATGTCCCCAGAGAAGAATTTTGAACCAGACAGGACCCTATGCCAATATCGGATCCATTGCTTTGGTTTACAGGCATGTCTCCTCAAAACCCTGGATTCCAATACCAGCATTGGGGTTTTCCTGAGGCACCCATCAGAACCAAACTCGTCTCCACAAGGAAACTTGTGCATGGGAGCTATGTCAAAAGCTTAGGAGAATACTTCAGGGTCCCGGTGCCACCGCCCCATTCCAAGGCCCTCATGGACACTAACACACATTAGACCCATCCTCAGGAAAGTCCATTTCAACTCAGCCACCCCGGTTGCTCCCACAGAGCCATCAGATCGAAACTGTCTTGTCGCTAGGAGACAATTGGAATGCGAGGCGGGCTTCCCAGGCATCCATCCTCGAACGTTGGTCTGGACTCATCCATATGGGATGTCCTGGAGCTGTCCAACAGGTCTCAATTGTCCCGCAGAAGGAATCCTAGGAGGGGGCATCCCACCACTCCCAACGTAGGAAAACCTCCACGGCCTCGAGAATCCCTCCCTTCATGAAGGGGCCGTCATGAACAGAAAATCCAAGCTGAGCCAATGTCTGATCCTCGCTCTTACTTCAGATGCATGCGATATTGCTTCAGATATTCAGGAGGTACATGCCGTGCCCTCGCCCTGAATCCCAAGTCTAGCTTGTTTTCTCAGACTTCCATCCTCACACTCCTGGCCCCGAAGCCCACAAGTTTGGCAATTCCGGACCATCATTGCAGCACTCTGCCTGCCCTCAAGAAACAAAATATTGCCCAATGAGCTGCCCGGGCACATTAAATGAGAATAAACCTACACGGCACTCGAATGTACCCAATTATATAGTCTAACCTGGGGAGTAATGCACTGTCTGACACAACCTGAGCCGGGACCTCCTGAGCAACACCCAGACAGCTGACCGCACACTGAGCACATCAGACCCGCCATGGCCTTCGATTATCATCTCTGCCCTACCTCAGTTTTCAGGCTTCAGAACCTAGACCTTATCTCCAATCACTGCCCAGGGGTGAGTGTGATGCAGAAATCAGAACTCTTCCTTACCCATGGCAAGAAACCTTATGGTTGGCATGTTGTCCAACGTTCAGTGTTGGAGAAACCAGCAGTCACCCTGAGGCCCCGCCCATTCTTGAGTGCGACGAGGGCATAAACACGCATTGTGACCCTCAGCGTGAGTCCTGTCCTCTAGATTGTCCTCTCAGTGGCTAGAACATTAGATGCCATAATGGATTGACATGTCCCTAGACCCCAAATTTAAACCAGATTTCTGGTTGTCCAATCGCCCCTCCCCAGGGCTCTACTCTGGAATCCCTCATTTGGTGGGGTTTGAAAAACAAAACCAAACAACAACAACAACAACAATAACAACAAAAACGGACTTCTTCCATCCCACAGAATGACCCCAAACTCTTTGGACGGGTCCAAACCCCCAGAGAGTAAGACTCGTCCATTTCCCATGAAGTCACCCGGATATTTCATGACCATGAATGGCACTATATCCAGAGATAAAAACTTGAGCAAGAACCTCACACTCGCCCATTTTTATTATCCCGAAGAGTTCTCCTCATGGTCTGTAGATCAGTCCTGCCATACCTATGACCCGAAACATAATCCGAGTTTGTGTTTTCAGACAACTGTCCAAACAGCCCAGGCCTACACACCCTACTGGCTCAGGCCCCTGGAGCCAACCTGAGGACTGTACTTGCCCTCCCCAAGGGTATTCGGTGTGCCCATTCCAATGGCCACAACTCTACTAATAGAATAAACCTCCAAAGTCCCTGAGGCCATCCCAATAGTGGCGGCTTCCCAGGACAAACAGGAGCAATCTGAGCCCATCTGAGAACCTACCTGCACTCAGACTTGAAGACTGATATCCCCAGAGGTAAAAAGGAATGAACAGGCCCCTAGGCCCTAATCGGATCCATTGCTTTGGTTTCCAGGCATCTTCCTCAGAGGCCTGGATTTCAGTACCAGCATATGGCTGTTTCTTGACTCACCCATCAGAACAAAACTCATCTACACATGGGAAACTTGCACATGGGAGGTGTGTCAAAGCCTCTTTTTAGGAGAACCCTTCAGGGCCCCAGTGCCACCGCTTCATTCCAAGGCCTCCATAGACACAAAATCATATTAGGACACATGCAAGAGAGGGCCCAATTCAACTCAGCATATTCGGTTGCTCCGCGAGATCCAGCAGATCTAACTTGTCTTGTTGCTAGGAGACAAATGGAATGTGAGGTGGCCTACCCCGCCATCCATCCTTAGAACCCTGCTCAGAATCATTGGCCTGGAGCCAACAAACAGGTCTCAATTTTCCTGCAAAGAATCTTTGCAGTTGGGAGCTTCTCACAACTCCCATCGTGAGAAACCCCCATGGCCTCGTGATACCCCCCCGCTTCATGAAGGGGCCATTCGGGACATAAGGACCAACCTGAGAAATAGTCTGATCCTCACCCTGACTTCAGATGCACGAGATCTCGATTCAGGTCTGTATATTGTGCCTGCCATGTCCTCACCCAGAAACCTAAGCATAGCTTGTGTCCTCAGACTTCCATCCTCAGACTAATGGCCCACAAGCCCTCCAGTTTGGCAAGCCAGAATTACAATGCAGCACTCTGCTTGCCCTCCAGAAGAAAAACATTGCCCTCTGGGGCTACCCAGAAACCCCAAAAGAAGATCAACCTGCACGCCAATTGGCTGTACCCAAAATATATAGGCTGACCTGGGCAATAATGCCCATTCTGACAGAGCCTGAGCCTGGAACTCCTGGCCCCGCCCAGACAGCTTGCCGCTCACTGAGCACATAGGACCAGCCATTGCCTTAGTTCATTATCTCTTCCCAACCTCGGTTTTCAGGATTCAGATCCTAGACCTTATCTCCAATCACTGCCCAGGTTTGAAAATGATGCAGAAATCAGAACTCCTTCCCAATGGCAAGAACCTTGTGGTTTGCTTGTTGTCCAAAGTTCAGTGTAGTGGAAACCTGTTTGTCCGATGAGGCCCCGCCATTGCTCGCGGGCCACATAGGTGGCAAACTCACACTGGGACCCACAGCCTTAGCCCAGTCCTCAGGTAAGGCCTTTCAGTGGCTGGATGAAGAGACAGCATATTGGGCTTGCCATGCCCATAGGCCCCAATTTTTAACCATACTTCGGGTTGTCCCTTCATTTTTCCCCAGGGCTCTGCTTTGGAATTCCTCTTTTGGTGGGACACCTATGTAACAACCCTGAAAGGAGTCCTCCATCCATCAGATTGACAAAAACAATTGGGATCGGGCCAAATCCACAGAGAGGAAGATTCGTCCATGGCCCATGAGGCCTACTCGACATTCCACAGCCATCGCTGATACAAAATCCACAGACAAAAGTCTGAGCAAGTGCCTCAGACTCGCACTTTCTTCATATCCTGAAGATGTCTTCTCATGGTTTGTAGATCGGGCCTGCCATACCTACGTCCCCAAACATAAGCTGAGTTTGTGTTTTCAGACTTCTGTCCTCAAAGTCCTGGGCCACACACCATCCAGGCTGGGGACCCTGGAGCCACACATTAGGACTGTGCCTACCCAATCCATGGGAATTCTGCCCATTCCATTGTCGAAAATCGTACAAGTTAGGAGAACCCTTCAAAGTCCCTGAGGCCATCCCAATAGTATAGGTCGCCCGGGACAACAAAGGTCAGTCTGTCACCAGCTGAGCATCTACCTCCACTCATAGCCTAGATGGATGTCCCCAGAGAAGAAGATTGAACCAGACAGGACCCTAGGCCAAAATCGGATCCATTGCTTTGATTTACAGGCATGTCTCCTCAAAACCCTGGTTTCTAATACCAGCATTGGGGTTTTCCTGAGGCACCCATCAGAACCAAACTCGTCTCCACAAGGAAACATGTGCATGGGAGCTATGTCAAAAGCTTAGGAGAATACTTCAGGGTCCCGGTGCCACCGCCCCATTCCAAGGCCCTCATGGACACAAACACACATTAGACCCATCCTCAGGAAAGTCCATTTCAACTCAGCCACCCCGGTTGCTCCCACAGAGCCATCAGATCGAAACTGTCTTGTCGCTAGGAGACAATTGGAATGCGAGGCGGGCTTCCCAGGCATCCATCCTCGAACGTTGGTCTGGACTCATCCATAATGGATGTCCTTGAGCTGTCCAACAGGTCTCAATTGTCCCGCAGAAGGAATCCTAGGAGGGGTCATCCCACCACTCCAAACGTGGGAAAACCTCCACGGCCTCGAGATTCGGCTCCCTTCATGAAGGGGCCGTCATGAAAAGAAAATCCAAGCTGGGCCAACGTCTGATCCTCGCTCTGACTTCAGATGCATGATATATTGCTTCAGATCTTCAGGAGGTACATGCCGTGCCCTCGCCCTGAATCCCAAGTCTAGCTTGTGTTCTCAGACTTCCGTCCTCACACTCCTGGCCCCGAAGCCCACAAGTTTGGCAATTCCGGACCATCATTGCAGCACTCTGCCTGCCCTCGAGAAACAAAATATTGCCCAATGAGCTGCCCGGGCACATTAAATGAGAATAAACCTACACGGCACTCGAATGTACCCAAATTATATAGTCTAACCTGGGGAGTAATGCACTGTCTGACACACCGTGAGCCGGGACCTCCTGAGCAACACCCAGACGGCTGACTGCACCCTGAGCCCATAAGACCCGCCGTGGCCTTAGGTCATCATCCCTTCTCTACCTCAGTTTTCAGGCTTCAGAACCTAGACCTTATCTCCAATCACTGCCCAGGGGTGAGTGTTATGTAGAAATCAGAACTCCTGCTTACCCAAGGCAAGAAACCTTGTGGTTGGCATTTTGGCCAACGTTCAGTGTAGGGGAAACCAGCATTCACCCTGAGGCCCCGCCCATTCTTGAGTGCGACGAGGGCATAAACACGCATTGTGACCCTCAGAGTGAGTCCTGTCCTCTAGTACGTCCTCTCAGTGGCTAGACCATTAGATGCCATAATGGCTTGACATGTCCCTAGTCCCCAAATTTAAACCAGATTTCTGGTTGTCCAATCGCCCCTCCCCAGGGCTCTACTCTGGAATCCCTCATTTGGTGGGGTTTGAAAAACAAAAAAAAACAAATCAACAACAAGAAAAAAAACGGACATCTTCCATCCCACAGAATGACCCCAAACTCCTTGGACGGGTCCAAACCCCCAGAGAGTAAGACTCGGCCAAATCCCATGAAGTCACCCGGAAATTGCACTACCATGAGTGACACAATATCTAGAGACAAAAACGTGAGCAAGCGCCTCACACTCGACCATTTTTCATATCCCAAAGTGTTCTCCTCATGGTCTGTAGATCAGTCCTGCCATACCTATGACCTGAAACATAAGCCGAGTTTGTCTTTTCAGACAACTGTCCCAACAGCTATGGCCTACACACCCTACAAGCTCAGGCCCCTGAGGCCAAACCTGAAAGACTGTGCTTGCCCTCTCCAAGTCAATTGTATGTGCCCATTCCAATTGCCACAACCCTACTTAGAGGATAAACCTCCAAAATTCCTGAGGCCATCCCAATAGTTGTGGCTTCCCAGGACAAACAGGGGCAATCTAAGCCCATCTGAGCACCTACCTGCACTCAGACTCGTAGACTGATATTCCCAGAGGTAATAAGGAAGGAACAAGACCCTAGGCACCTATCGGATCCATTTCTTTGGTTTCGAGGCATCTCTACTCAGAGGCCTGGATTTCAATAACAGCATATGGTTGTTTCTTGACTCACCCATCAGAACAAATCTCTTCTACCCAATGGAAACTTGCACGATGGAGCTGTGTGAAAGCCTCTCTTTAGGAGAACCCTTCAGGGCCCCAGTGCCACCGCTTCATTCCAAGGTCTCCATAGACACAAAATCATATTAGGTCACATCCACGGGAGAGTCCATTTCAATTCAGCCTCCTCAGTTGCTCCCCCAGATCCAGGGTGTGACCCTCAGCGTGAGCCCTATCCTCATGTAAAGCCTCTTACTGACTGGAACAACAGCCCACATATGGGGCTTGCCAAGCCCCTAGTCCCCCAATCTCAACCAGAGTTAGAGATGTCTAGTCACCCCTACTCAGGGCACTGCTCTGGAATCCCTTTTTGGTGGGACACATGAGGTAAAAAAAAAAAAAATACAGAAAGGACTCTTCCCATCCACAGAATGATCCCAACCACTTGGGATCAGGCCAAATCACCAGAGAAAGAATTGTCCATGGCCCTTGAGGACACCCCGACATTCCACGGCCACCGTAGGCACAAAATCCAGAGACAAAAGCCTGAGCAAACGCCACAAACTCGCCCTTTGTTCATAGCCCGGAAAATTCTCACGGTCTGTAGATCGAGCCTTCATACATACATCCCCAAACCTAAGCTGAGTTTGTGTTTTCAGACTTCTGTCCCCACAGTCCTGGCCCACACACCATCCAAGCTGGGGCCCCTGGAGCCACACCTGAGGACTGTGGCTTCCTTCTCCAGGGGAATTCTGCCATTTCCATTGGCCACAACCCTATAGATTAGGAGAAACCTCCAAACTCCCCGAGGCCATCCCAATAGTGTTGGCTGCCCAGGACAAACGGGGATGATCTTTCACAAGTTAGGAAACTACCTCCACTCAGACCCAGAGACAGATATCCCCATAGAATAAGATTGAACTGGACAGGCACTTAGGCCCTAATCAGATCCATTGCTTTTGTTTCCAGGCATCTCTCCTCAGAGGCCTGGTTACCAATACCAGCATGTGGGGGATTACTGAGGCACTCATAGAAAAATCTCGTCTCCACATAGGAAATGTACTCTTTGGAGCTCTATAAAAACCTCTGTTTAGGAGAATCTTTCAGGGCCCCGGATCAAGCGCCCCATTCCAAGGTCTCCATGGACTTAAACCCACATTATGATCTATCCTCGGGAGAGTCCATGTCAACTCATCCCCCTTGGTTTCTCCCCCAGGGCCTGCAGATCAAACCTGCCTTGTTGCTAGGAGACAACTAGAATGGGAGGCGGGCTGCCCAGGCATCCATCCTTAGAACCCTACTCTGGAGTCGTTCCATATGGGACATCCTAGAGCCATCCAACAGGTCTCAAGTGTCCCACAGAAGGAATCTTTGCAGTCTGGTGCATCTCACAACTCCCATTGTGGGAAAATCTTCATGGCCTCTTGAGACGCTCCACTTTATAAAGGGGCCATCATGGACAGAAACTCCAACCTGAGCAAACGTCTGATATTCGCCCTGGCTTCAGGTGCATGAGATCTTGATTCAGCTCTGCAGAGTGTGCCTTCTGTGCCTTCACCCCAAAAACTAAGCCTAGCTTGTGTTCTCAGACTACCGTCCTCACACCTCTGGCCCAAAAGCCCTACAATTTGGCAATACTGGGGCCACAATGCAGCACTCTAGCTGCCCTCCTGAAGAAAAACGTTGCCTTATGGAGCTACCTAGAAACCCGAATGAGGATCTACCGAACGCCACTCGATTGCACCCCAAATATACCGTCTACCCTGTATAATGCCCTGTCTGACACTGCATGAGCCACACCTCCAGACCTACGCTCAACAGCTAGCCACACACTGAGCTCATTGTACCAATCAGGTCCTTAGGTCTTCATCTCTTCCCAACCTCGGTTTTCGGGTTTCAGAACCTAGACCTAAACTCCAATCACTGTCCAGGGGTGAACGTGATGCAGAAATCACAACTCTTCCTTCGCCATGGCCGGAAACCTTGCGGTTGGCATATTCTCCAACGTTCAGTGTAGGAGAATCCAGCGTGGCCCATGAGGCCCTTCCCATGCTTGAGGGCCTTGTTGGGCACAAATAGGCATTGTGACCCTCAGCATGAGCCTTGTCCTCAAGGAAGACCTCTCAGTGTCTGAATCAAGAGCCCACATATTGGACTTGCCATGCCCCTAGGCCCCCAAACTTAAACAGAGGTGGGGTTATCCAGTTGTCCCTACCAAGGACTCTGCTCTGGAATCCCTCTTTTATTGGCACACATGAGGTACATTAAATAAAATAAAAAAACAGAAAGGACATCTCCCATCCCACAGAATGTACCCAAACTCTTGGGATTGGGTCCAATCCTCAGAGAAGGAAAGCCGTCCACAACCCATGAGGCCACGCCAGCATTCGACCCACATTGTTGACACAAATCCAGAGACAAAACCTGAGCAAGCACCTCAAACTCACCCTTTTTCATATCCCGAAGTGTTATCACGGTCTGTAGATTGGGCGTGCCATACCTATGTCCCCAATCCTAAGCGGAATTTGTGTTTTCAGACTTCTGTCCCCACAGGCCTGGCCCACACACCCTCAAGGCTGGGCCCCTAGAGCCAAACTCAGAACTGTGCCTGCCCTCTCCAGGGGATTTCTGCCCATTCCATTGGCCACAACCCTATAGATTAGGAGAAACTCCAAAATCCCGAGGCCATTCCCAATATTATAGGCTGCCCAGGACAAACAGGGGCGATCTGACAAAAGCCGAACAACTATCTCCCCTCAGATCCACAGACACGTATCCCCAGGAAAGAGATTGAACCGGACAGGCACCTAGGCCCTAATCTTATTCATTGCTTTTGTTTCCAGGCATCTCTCCTCAGAGGCCTGGTTTCCAATACCAGCATATGGGAGATTCCTTAGGCACTCATCAAAACAATTCTCTTCTCTACATAGGAAACGTACTCTTTAGAGCTCCATCAAAACCTCCGGTTATGAACATCCCTCAAGGCCCCGGATCAAGCACCCCATTCCAAGGTCTCCATGGACACAAATGCACATTATGACCCATCCTCAACTCACCCATTTCAACACACCCGCCTCGGTTACTCCCCTAGATCCAGCAGATCGAACTTGCCTTGGCGCTATGAGACACCTGGAATGGGAGGCAGGCTGCCCAGGCATCCATCCTTAGAACCCTGCTCTGGATAACTTCCTTATGGGATGTCCTGGAGCCATCCAGCAGGTCTTGACTGTCCCACGGAAGGAATCATTGCGGTTTGGAGCATCTCACAATTCCCATCGTGGGAAAACCTCCATGGCCTCGTGACACCCTCCCCTTCATGAAGGGGCCGTCATGGACAGAAACTCCAACCTGGGCCAACGTCTGATCCTAGCTCTGTCTTCAGGTACACGGGATCTCGAATCATCTCTGCAGAGAGTTCCTGCCGTCCCCTCACCCCGAAATCTAAGTCTGGCTTGTGTTCTCAGAATTTTTTCCTCACTCTCCTGGCCCACAAGCCTTCCAGTTTAGGAATTCTGGAGCCACTATGTGGCACTGTGTCTTCCTTCCAGAAGAAAAACTTTGCCCTCTGGGGCTACCCAGTAACCACAAATGAGTACCAACCTGCACGAAACTCGACTGCACCCCAATGATACAGTCTAGCCTGGGCACTAATTCCCTGTCTGCCACAGCCTGAGCCTGCACCTCCCAACCCACACTCAACAGCTGACCTAACACTGAGCACAGCAGTCACACCATGGCCTTAGGTCTTCATCTCTTTCCAACCTCAGTTTTCAGGCTTCAGAACCTAGACCTTAAATCCAATCACAGTCCAGGAGTGAAAGTGTTGCAGAAATTAGAACTCCTCCTTCCCCATGGCCAGAAAACTTGTGGTTGCCATATTGTGCAACGTTCAGTGTAGGATAAACCAGCATGGTACATTAGGCCACGCCCTGACTTGAGGGGCTCCTTAGGCACAAAAACACATTGTGAAACTCAATGTGAGTCCTATGCTCAAGGAAGGCCTCTCAGTGTCTGGACCAAGAGCCCACATATGGGGCTTGCCATGTTCTTAGGTCCCAATGTTAACCAGAGTTCTGGTTGTCCAGTCGCCCCTCCCCAGGACTCTGCTGTGGAATCCCTCTTTTGGTGGTCCACCTGAGGTAAAAAAAAAAAAAAAAAAAAAAACAGAAAGGCCTCCTCCCTTCCCACAGAATGACCCCAAACTCTTGGGATTGGGTCAAATCCCCAGAAAGGGAGCCTCATCGATGGCCCATGAGGACACCTGGACATTCCATGGCAATCGGTGACACATATCCAGAAAAAAATAAGCATGAGCAAGCACCTCTCTTTCGCCCTTTTTTCATATCCCGAAGAGTTCTCCTCACGGTCTATATATCGGGCCGGCCATACCTACAGACCCAAACCTAAGTGGAGTTTGTGTTTTCAGACTTTTGTCCAAATAGCCCTGGACCACACACGCTCCACACTTGGGTCCCTGGAGCCACACCTCAGGACTGTGCTTCCCTTTCAAGAGAATTCTTCCCATTCCATTGGGCACAACCTTGCAAATTAGGAAAAACCTCCAAAGTTACCGAGGCCATCCCAATAGTGTAGGCCGCCCAGGACAAACAGGTGTGATCTCAAACCAGCTGAGCAACTACCTCCACTCAGACAAAAGATGTCCCCAGAGAAGAATATTGAACCGGACAGGCCCCTAGGCCCTAACCAGATCCATTGCTTTGGTTTCCAGGCATCTCTCCTCAGAGGCCTCATTTCCAATACCAGCAAATGGTGGTTTCCTGAGGCACCAATAAGAACAAATCTCGTCTCCCCATGGAAAACGTGCTCATTGGAGCTTTGTTATAACCTCTGGTTAGGAGAATCGTTCAGGGCCCTGGTGCCACTGCCCCATACCAAGGTCTGAATGGACTCAAACCCACATTAAGACCATCCTCAGGAAAGTCCATTTCAACTCATTTAAGACCATCCTCAGGAAAGTCCATTCCAACACAGCCCCCTCTGATGCTACCCCAAGCCAGCAGATCAAACGTTTCTTGTTGCTAGGAGACAATTGGAATTGAGCCTGTCTGCCCAGGCATCCATACTTAGAACCCTGTTCTGGAAAAATACCTTATGAGACGTCCTGGAGCCATCCAACAAATCTTAATTGTCCCACAGAAGGTATCCTTGCGGTTTGGAGCATCTCACAACTCTAATAGTGGGAAAACCCCCATGGCCTCATAATGACCCACCTTCATGAAGGGGCCAACATGGACAGAAACTCCAACCTGAGCCAAAGTCTGATCCTCGACCTGACTTCAGACTCATGAGATCTCAATTCAGCTCTGCAGAGTGTGCCTGCCATGTCCATTCCCCGAAACCTAAGCCTAGCTTGTGTTCTCAGACTTCCGTCCTCACTCTCCTGGCCCACAAGGCCTCCAGTTTGGGAATTCCGAAGCCACAATGCAGCACTCTGCCTGCCCTCCAGAAGAAAAACTTTGCCCTATGCTGCTAATAAGAAACCCCAAATGATTATCTAATGCATGCCACTCGACTGTAAAGCAATTATACAGCCTACCCTGAATACTAATGCTCTGTCTGGCACAGCCTGAGACAAGACATCCCAAACGACACCTAGACAGCTGGCTCCAACCTGGACACAAGGGACCCGCTATGGCTGTAGTTCGTCATCTCTTCCCAACCTCGGTTTTCAGGCTTCAGAACCTAGACCTTATCTCCAATCACTGCCCAGGGGTGAACGTGATGCAGAAATTAGAATTCCTCCTTCCCCATGGCCAGAAACCTTGTGGTTGGCATGTTGTCCAACGTTCAATGTGGGAAAACCTGCATTGTCGGAAAGGCCACGCCAGTGCTTGAGGGCCGCCTAGGGCACAGACATGCATTGTGACCTGTAGCGTGAGTCCCGTATTAAAGTAACGCCTCTCAGTGGCTGGACCAAGATCCTGCCTATGGGGCTTGTCATATCCATAGGCCCCCAGGCTTAGCCAGAGAGCGAGTATTCCAGTTGTCAGTACCCACTGCTATGCTCCAGAATCACTCTACTGGGGGGACACATGAAGCAGAAAACAGGACTCTTCCCTTCCCACAGAATGACGCCAAACTCTTGGGGGCTGGACAAACTACCAGAGAGGGAGACTTCTACGACCCATGAGGCAACTCCTACATTAAACGGCCATGTGGACAAAATATGCAGAGACAAAAGACTGAGCGACTGCCTCCCTCTCACCCTTCTTCCATATCCAGAGGAGCTCCCCTCACGGACTGTAGATCAGGCCTGCCATAACCTCGGCCCCAAACCTGAGCAGAGTTTGGGTTTTTGGATGTCTGTCTGCACAGCCGTGGCCCACACCGCCTCCATGCTGGGGTCTCTGGAGCCACACCACAGAACTGTGCCAGCTCTCTCCTAAGAAACTGCCCGTTCCATTGGCCACAACTCTACAAAATAGTAGAAACCTCAAGGTCCCCAAGGACATCCCACTACCGCAAGCCACACTGGACAAACAGGGGCATTATGACACCAGCTGAGCAACTACTACCTCCACGCAGACACACAGACTGATATCCGCAGAGACAGAAGATTGAACCAGACAGTCCCCTAGGCCCTATTATGAACTCTTGCTTTGGTGTCCAGGTATCACTCCTCAGAGGCCTGGGTTCGAAGACCAGCATATGGGGCTATCCTGAGGCACCAGACAGAACACCTCTCATCTCCGCATGGAAAGCTTCCTTGTTGGAGTTGTGTCAAACCCTTCGGGTTGGAGAATCCTGCAGAGTCCCTTAGCTACTGCCACATTCCAAGGTCTCCATGGCCACCAACCCACATTATGACTCATCCTCAGGAAAGTCCATTTAAACTCAGCCTTCTGGGTAGCTCACCCAAGAGCCCGCAGATTGAGCGTGCCTTGTCTCGACCAGGAAATGGGAAGGTGAGTTGGCGTTTCTCGGCATCCATCCTTAGGCCCCTGCTCTCGAGTCTTTCTGTATGGGGCATCCTGGAACCATCCAATAGTACTCAACTGTCCTGAAGAAGGAAACTTTGAAGTTTGGAGCAGCTCACAACTCCCAGCGTAGGGAAACCTCCCTGGCCTCATGACGCCCCCACCCCCTTCAGGAAGAGGCCGTCATGGACACAAACTCCAGCTTGAGGCAACATCTGATCCTCGCCCTGACCTCAGATGCAGGAGATCTCGATTCAGCCTCTGCACAGTGGGCCCAAACCTCGTGCTACCTTGTGTTTTCAGACTTCCTTCCTCACACTCCTGGCAAACATGTCCTCAAGACTTGGAATTCTGGAACGAAAATGCAGCCCTATGCTGGCCCTCCAGAAGAAAAACGTTGCTCTATGGGGATTTCCATAACCCTCAAATGAGGATCAACCTGCTCGGTTCTCGACCTCACCCCAATTGGATTGTTCGGGTTGTCCATTCAATCCTCCCCAGAGCTCTGCTTTGGAATCCCTCTTTTGGTGGGACACCTGAGGTAACAAAACTAAAAGGACTCCTCCCATCCTTCAGATTGACCCCAAACAATTGGGATTGGACCAAATTCACAGAGAGGAAGTCTCGTCCATGGCCCATGAGGCCTCCCCGAGATTCCACAGCCATCGTTGACAAGAAATCCAGAGACAAAAGTCTGAGCAAGCGCCTCACACTCGCTCTTTTGTCGTATCCCTAAGAGTTCTCCTCACGGTCTGTAGATCGGGCCTGCCATACCTACTTCCCAAACCTAAGCCGAGTTTGTGTTTTCAGACTTCTGTCCCCACATTCCTGGCCCACAGACCCTTCAGGCTGGGGCCCCTGGAGCCACACATCAGGACTGTGCCTGTCCATACCACGGGAATTCTGCCCATTCCATTGTCCACAATCGTACAAATTAGGAAATACCTCCAGAGTCCCCAAGGACATCCCAATAATGTAGGCCGCCCAGGACAAACAAGGGTCATCTGAAACCAGCTGAGCATCTACCTCTACTCAGCGTAGATGGATGTCCCCAGAGAAGAAGATTGAATCAGACAGGCCCCTAGGCCTGAATCACTATCATTGCTTTCGGTTACAGGTATCTCTCCTCAGAGGCCTGGTTTCCAATATTAGCATATGGGGATTTCATGAGGCAGCAATCAGAACAAATCTCTTCTCCACATGGGAAAATTATCCTTTGAAGATGTCTCAAAACCTCCAGTTAGGAGAATCCTTCAGGGCCTGTGTGCCACTGCCCCATTACAAGGTCTCCATAGACACAAAAACACATTAGGACCCATCCACAGGAGAGTCCATTTCAACTGAGCATATTCGGTTGCTCCACGAGATCCAGCAGATCTAACTTGTCTTGTTGCTAGGAGACAATTGGAATGTGAGGTGGCCTTCCCCGCCATCCATCCTTCAAACCCTGCTCGGAATCGTTGGCCTGGAGCCAACCAACAGGTCTCAATTGTCTTATAGAAGAATATTTGCAGTTGGGAGATTCTCAGAACTCCCATCGTGAGAGAACCCCCATGGCCACATGATCCCCCCCCCTTCATAAAGGGGCCATCAGGAACATAAGGTCCAACCTGAGCGATCGTCTGATCCTCACCCTGACATCAGATTCAAGAGATATCGGTTCAGGTCTGTAGATTGTGCCTGCCATGTCCTCACCCAGAAACCTAAGCATAGCTTGTGTCCTCACACTTCTGTCCACAGACTACTGGCTCACAAGCCCTCCAGTTTGGCAATCCAGGACTACAATGCAGCACTCCACCTGCCCTGCAGAAGATATTTATCGCCCTCTAAGGCTACCTAAAAAACCCCAAATGAAGATCAACCTGCCCGACACTTGGCTATACCCAAAATATATAGGATGACCTGGGCAATAATGACCTTTCTGACACAGCCTGAGCCTGGACCTCCTGGGCCCACCCAGACAGCTGGCTACAAACTGAGAACTACAGACCCCCCATGGCCTTAGGTCGTTATCCCTTCCCAACCTCAGTTTTCAGGCTTCAGAACCTAGACATGATCTCCAATCACTGCCCAGGTTTGAAAATGATGCAGAAATCAGAACTCATTCCCGATGGCAGGAAAACTTGTGGTTGGCTTGTTGTCCATCGTTCAGTGTAGTGGAAACCAGTGTGTCCCTTGAGGCCCCGCCATTGCTCGCAGTCCAGATAGGTAGCAAACACACATTGTGACCCTCAGCCTTAGCCCAGTGCTCAGGTAAGGCCTCTCAGTGGCTGGATGAAGAGACAGCATATTGGGCTTGCCATGCCCATAGGACCCAATTTTTAACCATAGTTCGTGTTGTCCCTTCACTCTCCCCAGGGCTCTGCTTTGGAATTCCTCTTTTGGTGGGACACCTGATATAACAACCCTTAAAGGAGTCCTCCATCCAACAGATTGACGAAAAACAATTGGGATCGGGCCAAATCCACAGAGAGCAAGATTCGTCCATGGCCCATGAGGCCTCCTCGACATTCCACGGCCATCGCTGATACAAAATCCTGAGACAAAAGCCTAAGCAAGCTCCTCAGACTCGCACTATCTTCATATCCTGAAGATGTCTTCTCATGGTTTGTAGATCGGGCCTGCCATACCTACGTCCCCAAACAGAAGCTGAGTTTGTGTTTTCAGACTTCTGTCCTCAAAGTCCTGGGCCACATACCCTCCAGGCTGGGGACCCTGGAGCCACACATTAGGACTGTGCCTACCCAATCCATGGGAATTCTGCCCATTCCATTGTCCAAAATCGTACAAATTAGGAGAACCCTCCAAAGTCCCTGAGGCCATCCCAATAGTATAGGTCGCCCGGGACAAAAAAGGGCAGTCTGACACCAGCTGAGCATCTAACTCCACTCATACCCTAGAAGGATGTCCCCAGAGAAGAAGATTGAACCAGACAGGACCCTAGGCCAAAATCGGATCCATTGCTTTGGTTTACAGGCATGTCTCCTCAAAACCCTGGATTCCAATACCAGCATTGGGGTTTTCCTGAGGCACCCATCAGAACAAACCTCGTCTCCACAAGGAAACTTGTGCATGGGAGCTATGTCAAAAGCTTAGAATACTTCAGGGTCCCGGTGCCACCGCCCCATTCCAAGGCCCTCATGGACACAAACACACATTAGACCCATCCTCAGGAAAGTCCATTTCAACTCAGCCACCCCGGTTGCTCCCGCAGAGCCATCAGATCTAAACTGTCTTGTCGCTAGGAGACAATTGGAATGCGAGGCGGGCTTCCCAGGCATCCATCCTCGAACGTTGGTCTGGACTCATCCATATGGGATGTCCTGGAGCTGTCCAACAGGTCTCAATTGTCCCGCATTAGGAATCCTAGAGGGGGGCATCCCACCACTCCCAACGTGGGAAAACCTCCACGGCCTCGAAATTCGGCTCCCTTTATGAAGGGGCCGTTATGAACAGAAAATCCAAGCTGAGCCAACGTCTGATCCTCGC
The DNA here is from genome assembly GCF_011764305.1 of Mustela putorius furo. NCBI lineage: Eukaryota > Metazoa > Chordata > Mammalia > Carnivora > Mustelidae > Mustela > Mustela putorius. Next base: position 167,315 of record NW_025422101.1, on the reverse strand, counting down.
TCTGACTTCAGATGCATGAAATATTGCTTCAGATCTTCAGGGGGTACATGCCGTGCCCTCGCCCTGAAACCCAAGTCTAGCTGTCCCTAGGACCCAATTTTAACCAGATTTCTGGTTGTCCAATCGCCCCTCTCCAGGGCTCTACTCTGGAATCCCTCATTTGGTGGGACCCCTGAGTTTGAAAAACAAACCAAAACAAATCAACAACAACAGAACAACGGACTTCTTCCATCCCACAGAATGACCCCAAACTCTTTGGATTGGGCCAAACCCCCAGGGAGTAAGACTCGTCCATTTCCCATGAAGTCACCCGGAAATTTCATGACCATGAATGGCATGATATACAGAGATAAATACTTGAGCAAGAGCCTCACACTCGCCCTTTTTTCATATCCCGAAGAGTTCTCCTCATGGTCTGTAGATCAGTCCTGCCATACCTATGACCCGAAACATAAGCCGAGTTTCTGTTTTCAGACAACTGTCCAAAGAACCCTGGCCTACACAGCCTACAGGCATAGGGCCCTGGAGCCAAGCTGAGGACTGTGCTTGCCCTGTGCAAGGGAATTCTGTGTGCCCATTCCAATGGCCACAACGCTACAAATAGGATAAACCTCCAAAGTCCCTGAGGCCATCCCAATAGTGGTGGCTTCCCAGGACAAACAGGGGCAATCTGAGCCCATCTGAGAACCTACCTGCACTCAGACTTGTAGACTGATATCCCCAGAGGTAAAAAGGGACGAACAGGCGAACAGGCCCCTAGGCCCTAAACGGATCCATTGCTTTGGTTTCCAGGCATCTCTCCTCAGACGCCTGGATTTCAGTACCAGCATATATCTGTTTCTTGACTCACCTACCAGAACAAATCTCATCTACACATGGGAAACTTGCACGTGGGAGTGATGTCAAAGCCTCTGTTTAGGAGAACCCTTCATGGCCCCAGTGCCACCGCGTCATTCCAAGGTATCCATAGACACAAAAACACATTAGGACCCATCCACAGGAGAGTCCATTTCAACTCAGCGTATTCGGTTGCTCTCCGAGATCCAGCAGATCTAACTTGTCTTGTTGCTAGGAGACTATTGGAATGCGAGATGGGCTACCCAGCCATCCATCCTTTGAACCCTGCTCGGAATCGTTAGCCTGGAATCAACCAACAGGTCTCAATTGTCCTGCAGAAGAATCTTTGAAGTTGGGAGCTTCTCACAACTCCCATCGTGAGAAAACACCAATGGCCTCATGATCCCCCCCCCCCCTTCATGAAGTGGCACTCAGGGACATAAGGTCCAAACTGAGCGATCATCTGATCCTCACCCTGACTTCAGATGCACGAGATCTCGGTTCAGATCTGTAGATTGTGCCTGCCATGTCCTCACCCAGAAACCTAAGCCTAGCTTGGTTCCTCAGACTTCCATCCTCAGACTAATGGCCCAGAAGCCCTCTAGTTTGGCAATCCAGAATTATAATGCAGCACTCTGCCTGCCCTGCAGAAGAAAAACATTGCCTTCGGGGGCTACCCAGAAACCCCAAATGAAGATCAACCTGCACGCAGCTTGGATGTACCCAAAATATATAGGCTGACCTGGGCAATAATGCCCTTTCTGACAGAGGCGGAGCCTGGACCTCCTGGCCCCAACCATACAGCTGGACGCTCACTGAGCACATCGGACCAGACATTGCCTTAGGTCGTTATCTCTTCCCAGCCTCGGTTTTCAAGATTTAGAACCTAGACCTTATCTCCAATCACTGCCCATGTTTGAAAATGATGCAGAAATCAGAACTCTTTCCCGATAGCAAGAAACCGTGTGGTAGGCCTGTTGTATAATGTTCAGTGTAGTGGATATCAGTATGTCCATGAGGCCCCGCCATTGCTCGCGGGCCACATAGGTGGCAAACACACATTGTGACCCTCAGCCTTAGCCCAGTCCTCAGGTAAGGCCTCTTAGTGCCTGGATGGGGAGAGAGCATATTGGGCTTGCCATTCCCCTAGGCCCCAATTTTTATCCATTGTTCGGGTTTTCCCTTCACTCTTCCCCAGGGCTCTGCTTTGGAATTCCTCTTTTGGTCGGACACCTGAGGGAACAAACCTGAAAGGAGTCCTCCCATCCCACAGATTGACGAAAAACAATTGGGATCAGGCCAAATCCACAGAGAGCAAGATTCGTCCATGGCCCATGAGGCCTCCCCAACATTCCATGGCCATCGCTGATACAAAATCCAGAGACAAAAGCCTGAGCACACGCCTCAGACTCGCTCATTCTTCATATCCTGAAGAGTTCTTCAGATAAGAACCTACAAGGCACTCGAATGCACCCAAAATATATAGCCTAAACTGGGCACTAATGCACTGTCTGATAACCTGAGCCCGGACCTCGTGACCAACATCCAGACAGCTGACCGCACACTGAGCACATCAGACCCGCCATGGCCTTAGGTCATCATCTCTTCCCTACCTCAGTTTTCAGGCTTCAGAACCTAGACCTTATCTCCAATCACTGCCCAGGGGTGACTGTGATGCAGAAATCAGAACTCTCCTTACCCATGGCAAGAAACCTTGTGGTTGGCATGTTGTCCAACGTTCAGTGTAGGAGAAACCAGAATTCACCCTGAGGCCACGCCTATTCTTGAGGGTGACGAGGGCATAAACACGCATTGTGACCCGCAGCGTGAGTCCTGTCCTCTAGTACGTCCTCTCAGTGGCTCGACCATTAGATGTCATAATGGACTTGACATGTCCCTAGGCCCCAATTTTTTTTTTTTTTTTTTTTTTTTTTTTTTTTTGCAGGCTCCCTGCGGAGCAAGGAGCCCGATGTGGGACTCGATCCCAGGACGCTGGGATCATGACCTGAGCCGAAGGCAGCTGCTTAACCAACTGAGCCACCCAGGCGTCCCCCTAGGCCCCAATTTTTAACCAGATTTCTGGTTGTCCAGTCGCCCCTCACCAGGGCTCTACTCTGGAATCCCTCATTTGGTAGGACACCTGAGGTTGAAAAACAAAACAAAACAAATCAACAACAACAGAACAACGAACTTCTTACATCCCACAGAATGACCCCAAACTCTTGGACGGGGCCAAACCCCCAGAGAGTATTACTCGTCCATTTCCCATGAAGTCACCCGGAAAATTCACGACCATGAGTGACACGATATCCAGAGACAAAAACTTGAGCAAGAGCCTCCCACTCGCCCTTTTTTCATATCCCACAGAGTTCTCCTCATGGTCTGTAGATCAGTCCTGCCATACCTATGACCCGAAACATAAGCCGAGTTTGTGTTTTCAGACAACTGTCCAAAAGCCCTGACATACACACCCTACAGGCTCACGTCCCTGGAGCCAAACCTGACGACTGTGCTTGCCCTCTACAAGGGAATTGTGTGTGCCCATTCCAATGGCCATAACACTACTAATAGAATAAACCTCCAAAGTCCCTGAGGCCATCCCAATATTTGTGGCTTCCCAGGACAAACAGGGGCAATCTGGGCCCATCTGTGCACCTACCGGCACTCAGACCCGAAGACTGAGGTCCCCAGAGGTGAAAAGGTACGAACAGGCCCCTAGGCACCTATCGGATCCATTGCTTTGGTTTCCAGGCATCTCTCCTCAGAGGCCTGGATTTCCATAACAGCATATGGCTGTATCTTGACTCACCCATCAGAACAAATCTCATCTACACATGGGAAACTTGCACGATGGAGCTGTGTGAAAGCCTCTCTTTAGGAGAACCCTTCAGGGCCCCAGTGCCACCGCTTCATTCCAAGGTCTCCATAGACACGAAATCATATTAGGACACATCCACGGGAGAGTCCATTTCAACTCAGCCTCCTCGGTTGCTCCCCCAGATCCAGCAGATCTAACCTGTCTTGTTGCTTGGAGACAATTGGAATGCGAGGTGGGCTACCCAGCCAACCATCCTTAGATTCCTGCTCGGAATCGTTGTCCTGGAGCCAACCAACAGGTCTCAATTGTCCTGCAGAAGAATCTTTGCATTTGGTAGCTTCTCACAACTCCCATCGTGGGAAAACCCCCATGGCCTCGTGATCCACCCCCCCTTCAAGAAGGGGCCATCACAGACAGAATGTCCAACCTGAGCGATCGTCAGATCCTCGCCCTGACTTCAGATGCACGAGATCTCGATTCAGGTCTGTAGATTGTGCCTGCCATATCCTCACCCAGAAACCTAGGCCTAGCAAGGGTTCTCAGACTTCATCCTCAGACTACTGGCCCACAAGCCCTCCAATTTGGCAATCCAGAACTACAATGCATCACTCTGCCTGCCCTGCAGAAGAAAAACATTGCCCTCTTGGGCTACCCAGAAACTCCATTGAGGATCAACCTGCACGCCATTTGGCTCTACCCCAAATATATAGGCTGTCCTGGGCACTAATGCCCTTTCTGACACAGCCTGAGACTGGACCTCCTGGCCCCACCCAGACAGCTGGCCACACACTGAGCACACCGGACCCGCCATGGCCTTAAGTCTTCATCTCTTCTCAACCTCGGTTTTCAGGCTTCAGAACCTAGACCTTACCTCCAATCATGGCCCGGGTTTGAAAATGATGCAGAAATCAGAACTCTTTCCCCATGGCCATGGCGAGAAACCTTGTGGTTGTCATGTTATCCAAGGTTCAGTGTAGTTGAAAGCATTGTGGCCCATGATGCCCCGCCCATGCTTGCGGGCCACATTGGTCACAAACACACATTGTGACCTGTGGAGAGCCATTCAGCAGATGCAAGGAGTCACACAGACAGAAGTGCCTGTAGATTGAGGAAATGAGAATGATTGGTTTAGGAGGATGTGGGTGCGCTCGTGGCTGACGCATGAGCAGCACCAGGAGCCAAGAGACAAACGCATGATCACCGCCAGAGAACAATAGAGTCCTGTATGGTTACATAAGAGTGCACGAGGACGCTGCGTGCGCGGCATTCTGATTGGGCGAAATGGGGGCGTACGCGCGTGCATATATACTGCTGTAAGTGCTTGGTGCGGCGCCGCCGCCATTAGTATTAGTAGTAAAAGAAGCTTGCCACTCACCTCGTCTGCGGGTCGTTCTTGCGGGTCAAGAGCGACAATTGGTGCCGAGACCCGGGATCCCTATCTCCAGACGCAGAACGAGGATTGAGGTAAGAGCAACGATCAGGTAAAGAGTGCACCTATTTCTGTCTATTGACAGGGAAGTTCCCTGAAGACGATCGGAGGTAAGGTTGTTTATAAAGTTCTTCAGGGACGATGGGAAGCTCTCCGTAGACGATGAGACGTTAAGTGGCTGGTGAAGTTCTACGGGGACAATAAGGAAAGTTTCCTCGGATTGGGGAACAATTTTGCTGTTTTTATTAGCTAAACTTTTGATTCAGTTCTTTCATCAAATGCTTATAATTAGGTATTTCCATATTCATCAGTGTGGTTTGCTGTGCATCCTTTCTAACCAGTTCTAATTCTTGCATGGTTTTCTGAAGCATCTTGTTATGCCGTTCTAGGAGAGTATCATGTTCAGACTGTAGTGTTTGAAGTTCAGAAACATTAATCTGTAAGTTATTTTGGGTGTCCTGTAATTTGATTTTTAGTTGATCTGAATGGGGAACGATCTTGCTCGCTTGGAGGACTCTTTAAAAGATGTCCTCAGGACGAACGGTACCCCTTTAAAGGCAAAAACAGCAAGGGCCTTTTTGAAAGAAGTAGAGGAGATTGCCCCCTGATTTATAGAAGAAGGGCTCCTAAATGTGCCACAATGGGAAAACCTGGGTGAGGACAAAACGCTGCCCCTCTACATCCTCGGGGATTCTAGCTGTGTGGTCCTTGGTGAAGGTATGTTTGCAATCCCCCCGAGGGCCCTTGCAGCGAGCTGTACAACAGGGGGGCAAAGTCCTTGAGCAAATGAAGGAAGAGTCCCGTAAGGGCTCCTCCCGAGATTCTGAATCCGAAATCGAAAGCTCAGAAGGGATGTCCGAAAGCGAGTTACAGGAGCTAGGAAAGATAGAGGCAAGTAACAAGAAAAGGGAATCTCCCGGTCTCCAGACAGACTTGGAGACCGTGAGGCAGCAACTTGAGGAAAAGAAGGTGGAATTGCAAAAGGCATTAGGAGAATTAAGAGTGCAGGGAGTAGTAATGGCGCAGCTGAAAGCAGGGGCGGAAGCCGCAGTTGTGGCACAGTCGAAATTAAAAACGGAAGTTACACCGCTTCCGCATTCTAGCTCCACAGCGCCATCCCATGAGTGGCCCCCGCCTTATAGGCCCAGCTGCGCCAAGACGTGCTATTGTTCGGGCTGTACCGCGGAAAATTGGAGAGAGGTCCTTGGCCCGGGAAAAGGCTTTTTTCCAGTGTTAGAAGATCAGAATCAGCAGAGGTACCACCAGCCACTAGATTTCAAGTTGGTAAAGCAGCTTAAGGAGGCAGTCAGCGCCTATGGACCCCAGGCAGCTTTCACTGTCTCCCTTGTGGAGTCGCTGGGAACACTTTACCTCGCTCCTGAGGATTGGGCTAACTTGACCAGAGCGGTACTAAGTGGAGGACAATATCTAGAATGGAAAATCCAAAATCAGGACAATTGTCAGGACACAGCTCGGAGAAATGCAGCCGCAGGTAATCCACAATGGAGTTTAGAAATGCTGACGGGCACGGGGCCATACCTTGGGGCCCATGTGCAGAGTACATACCCCCCTGCGGTGTATCAACAGATAGCCACGGCAGCCCTCAGGGCTTGGAAGACTCTGAGAGGGGCAGGAGACTTGCAAGGCCAATTATCCAAAGTATTGCAAGGGCCCAACGAGCCCTATGCTGATTTTGTGGACAGGTTGATACAGACCGCAGGTAGAATGTTCGGGGATGTTGATACAGCAATGCTACTTATCAAGCAGTTAGCCTATGAGAATGCCAATAAATGGTGTAGAGAGGCTATCAGACCCTGGAGATCAAAGGATTTATCAGCCTACATCAAAGTCTGTAGAGATATAACGGGACCTATAATTCAGGGACAGGTTATGGCAGCGGCTTTCGCACAAGCCATGTACGGCCAGGAAGGAGTTCGCCCCAAAGGATGCTTTCAATGTGGCCAGGAAGGACACGTTAAGAGGAATTGCCCGCAGCGTGGAACCCAGGCTGGAAAAGTGTACCCAAAAGTACCGCCAGGAGGCTTAAGGCCTCAGCGTTGCCCGCGATGTAGGAAGGGAAATCACTGGGCACGTGAATGTCGCTCCATGGAGGACACTGAGGGGAACCCGTTGCCTCCTAACAACTGGGGGAATTCAAAAAACGGGAGGCAGGGCCCCACCCCCCGGGGCCCGAATCAAATGTACGGGGTGGCAATGTCCCTACCTACCAAGCCGCGATGGGTCTTCCCACCCTCCAATCAGGGGAGTCAATCCACGCAGGGCCCAGGAGAGCCACAACAGGTTCCGCCGGACTTGACGTCTGTGCCACCACCCGAATGGTCCTAACGCCTGAAATGGGGGTGCAGGCCGTGCCATCTGACCTGCATGGAGGGCCTCCAAAAGGAACGGTGGGGCTCGTCCTTGGTAGTAGCTCCTCCACTATGCGGGGACTTCAGGTCCACCAGGGAGTCATTGATCCCGATTTCGAGGGGGAGGTTAAAATTCTGATTTCATCTCCAAGGGGTATTAACATTATAAATCCAGGGGATAGGGTCGCACAGCTCTTAATTTTGCCCAGCGATCACGAAAAATATCCATCCACAGGCCAGGCGAGGAAAGGTGGCCTAGGATCCACAGGATCTTCCCTCGCGTGCCTTACCATGGGCATGAAAGAGAGGCCCACGCTTAAATTAAGGATCAGAGGAAGACCATTCTGGGGACTCCTAGATACAGGAGCAGACAAAAGTATTATCAATCATCTAGATTGGCCAAAAGCCTGGGCCCTGGTTAAGGCTAATCAAACCCTCCGAGGATTAGGGATAGCTACCAGCCCAGATATTAGTGCCGCATCCTTGGATTGGGAAGATGAGGAGGGACATAAAGGCATTTTCCAACCGTATGTTTGTGCCACCCCCGTTTCTCTGTGGGGACGCGATGTGCTGGAGCAGATGGATATTAGACTTACTACTGAAAAACTGTATAGTGGGGCCTCCCAAACCATAATGAGGAACATGGGATATAAGCCTGGCCAGGGCCTTGGAACCAAGGGCCAGGGAGATCCCAATCCCCCTTCCATGGGAGGTCAGGGTTTTTCCTAGCGGCCACTGAGGCAATTCGAATAACTTGGAAACAACAGGAGCCGCGCTGGGTGCCTCAGTGGCCTTTAACAAAAGACAAGCTACAAGCGGCAAGGGAATTAGTCCAAGAACAACTCAAAGCAGGACACATTCAAGAATCCACGTCTCCGTGGAATACTCCCATATTTGTGATAAAAAAAAAAAATCAGGCAGATGGCGATTGTTACATGACCTGCGACAAATTAATGGTCAAATGCAGGTCATGGGACCCCTTCAGTTGGGGCTCCCAGTTGTGACAGCGTTACCCAAAAATTGGCCCTCTATCATAATAGATATCAAAGACTGTTTCTTCTCCATTCCTTTACACCCTATGGATATGGAGCGCTTTGCCTTTACTCTGCCATCCATTAATCATGCTGAGCCAGATCTAAGATATGAATGAAAGGTGCTGGCTAATAGCCCGACCTTATGTCAGTTGTATGTGAGTCGAGCATTGGAACCTTTTCGAAAAGCATTTCCAAACCTACTTTGTTATCACTATATGGATGACATCCTCATCTGTGGGCCAGATGAGAGGTCTCTGCCCTCAGCTCTAACCTTCCTACAGAAGCAATTGGCAGAGTGGGGACTAACTATATCCCCTGAAAAGATCCAAGCAGGAAACCTACAGAAATACCTTGGTATGCAGCTCTCTAACGCAACAGTAAAACCTCAATTGGTCCAGATCCGTAGGGATCACCTGCACACATTGAATGACTTCCAGAAACTTCTAGGGGACATTAATTGGATCCGACCATACATAAAAGTTACTACAGCAGAATTGAAACCCTTATTTGATATCCTGCCTGGAGATCCTAAATTAGACTCCCCAAGAACTCTTACTCCAGCTGCCATTAGATCATTACAGTTGGTTGAAAGCAGACTAGCCTTAACAGCAGCAGATAGATGTGACCCGGAAAAGCCTATAAATGCCATAGTTATCCCGTCCCCTGGATCACCCACAGGAGCACTATGGCAGGGAGGACCCCTGTTATGGATTTACCTGCCCCATAATCTTAGCCGTGTCATCACCCCGAATGCCACAGCTGTAGCTCTGATAGCAAGCAAAATATTCAAAGCTAGCATACAGGTCCTCGGGAGACTGCCCGATGCGTGTATAGTCCCTTATGACAAAACCCAAGTGAACATTCTAACACATGAAAATGATGATTGGGCCATTTTGACGATCGCTTATCCTGTCACATTTGATAATCATTATCCCTCACACCCCCTAATTGGATTTTACAAAAATACACCCCTCATATGGCCTAAATCCTGCCGATCAGAGCCATTGGTTGATGCCCTCACGGTGTTTACAGATGGTAGCAAATCTGGAACTGGTGCCTACATGGTGGAAGGAGAAGTAATTCCGGTTGTTGTGCCATCAACCTCAGCTCAAAGAACAGAATTGTTGGTAATTATGTGTGTTTTACAAAGGTTTCAAAATCAGCCTATCAATATTATTTCAGACAGTAAACATACAGTTGTAGCTACCAGATCTGTTGAGACTGCCATTATCTCAGCCAGTCAATCAGAAATTTCCTCCCTGCTGATTGAATTGCAAGACCTCATTCTCTCTCGTGGTGCCCCTTTTTATATCGGACATCTCAGAGCACACTCAGACCTCCCAGCGCCTATGGCTAAGGGAAACCGAATAGCTGACACGGCCTCACGCTTTCATGTCTGTAGCGCCTTGGAAGACGCGAGAACCTATCATAAAAGGTGGCATGTCAATGCCCAAACTTTAAAGATGCGTTTTAACATCTCAAGAGCTGATGCACGAGACATCGTGAAGTCTTGTGGTAATTGTGTAACACATTTGCCTATGCCCTCCCTAGGGGTAAATCCCAAAGGGCTCTTACCTAACCATCTATGGCAAATGGATGTAACACATGTTCCTTCCTTCGGACAACAGAGATACGTCCATTTAAGTGTAGACACTTGCTCGGGGGTTGTTAGCGCGACCCCCTTGCGAGGGGAAAATGTCAAACATGTGATGTCCCATTGCCTGTACAGCTTTGCCAAAGCACTTGAAAACAGACAATGCCCCTGCTTAAACTTCTGCAAGCTTTCGCAGCTTCATGGCCTGCTACAATATCCAGCATGTTACAGGCATACCATATAATCCTCAAGGCCAGGGCATTGTGGAACGCGCGCACCTGACCTTTAAAACTACCTTGCAAAAAATACAAAATGGGGGAATTGGAGAGGAGTATCGTACACCCAGTGACCTCACCAATCTGGTCACCTTTATTTTAAATTTTCTCACGGTTGACAAGGATGGCACTTCGGCCGCGGAACGTCATTGGGGCCAACAGAAAATGCAGCAGTCAATGGTGAAATGGAAAGATGTCCTTACTGGTTTATGGAAGGGACCTGACCCGGTGCTTCGGTGGCACCGAGGTTCCCTTTGTGTTTTCCCACAGGATGCGCCTGCTCCACTCTGGGTGCCGGAACGCCTCACCAGGCTGGTGGCCGTGGAACCTGTGGAGGATGCTGGTGATGATGATGATAGCGACGACGACTGTCCTGCAGCCTGTTCCCATGAAGGCGGAGCCAGTTCAACTGTGGCCGAGACAAGAGACTGCCCAGCTTCAGGCCCTTCTTCAAATGGCTCAGCATAGAGTGCATTCTTCTCACCCGAACTCATGTTTGCTACTGACGCTTATTTTTATGCAACAGGTGTTGGCAGCCCAGGGCTCATTATATTGGGCATACGTCCCCGATCCACCCCTGTTAAAGCCCGTGGGTTGGGATGTGAGTTCTATTCCTGTATATGTTAATGATACTGTCTTGCTAGGCCCTCCCTCTTCTGTTCATCTCCGGCCACAGCAGGCTGCCATATCTTACAAGGGCTATTCTGATGTATATCCCATATGCTTTGCGATGAAGCACACAATACCACGCTGTTTAAGTGTTTCCCCGTGATCTGGTTATAGTGATGTGAGTATAGCTGGCCTTGACACTACCTATAGCACCATAGTGACTTCTGGTATAGCCCCACGGGATATTCCACTTTGTGCAGCTAACTTAAGTATAGCTAAGGGGATTGGAGTACCCTGGAGGCTCTGCCTAGGACAAAAGGCTACTAAGTACTCACTAGAGGATAGATTTGAGCTTTGGGATTGGGGGCCTATAATATCTTTCGGATGTCCTGAATGCCGTCCGAAAATACCCCCAATTCTCACTCCTCAACGTGGCTATCCGGTGCAGACTGAGATTTGGAAACTTATTGCCGCATTTGGAGGCGCCACCCTCCTTGTCTCGCAAACCAGTAACACTAAGACCATATTTGGATATGAGAATATTGGACAAATACTCAGATACCCCCAAGCCTGCGTGCCCCATCCATTCATGCTAGTTGTAGGAAGCCTTACAGTAAAGAAGGAAAAAGCCACTTATCATTTCTCTTGTTATAACTGTACCCTAACCAATTGTATTCGAGGAGTGCTGCCAGGCGATGGATTATTAGTGGTAAAACAGCCCCCATTTATTATGATCCCAGTTAATATCTCCAAACAATGGTATTCTAACCCCGGCTTAGAGTTGTGGGAGCGTGTGCAGGCTGCCCTAAGCCGACCCCGACGAGAGCTAGGATTGTTGTTACTCGGGATAGTCTCCTTAATCACCCTAATTGCAACAGCTACCACAGCGTCTGTGTCCCTTGCTCAGGCTGTGCATGCTGCTGATACTGTGGACCAGCTCGCACATAACACTTCTGCCGTGCTGGGAATTCAGGAAGATATAGATAAAAGGATTGAAACCCGGTTAAATGCACTATATGATACTGTTAGATTTCTAGGGGAGGAAATTCAGAGCTTAAAATTGCGCACCAGGATCCGGTGTCATAGCGATTATCACTGGATTTGCATAACCTCTAAAAAATATAATGCCTCTGAGACTTCGTGGGACCGAGTACAACGCCATCTCGAGGGGGTATGGTCTAACTCTAATCTATCCCTTGATCTGTTCCAATTACATCAAGAAATATTAGATATCGAAGAAGCTCCTCATGCCAAGTTAACTGTTGCTCAGCTTGCTGAAAACTTTGTAAGCTCCTTGTTTTCTCACTTCCCTTCCCTGACGCACGCATGGTATGTTGTAGTTACAATTATAGGAGTGCTAGTGGTAATTGTTCTTTTCATGTGCCTTTTGCCTTGTGCGGTTAAAATTATACTCGCAGAAGTTTATAAGTTAAGAGCCATCATACGTAACCATCAGCTAATCAACCACGCGGTAAGCTCAGAGAGCGGCCTTAAACGCCACTCAAGTATCTCTTGGCTCCGTCAGCGATTGGATTAGTACGTTATGACAATTAGTCTCATTCCTCAAAAACTGGGCAGGCATAAGAGCCTTGATGATTCCGGTTCAAATACTCCTTCTAAAATGCATCTGCAGAATTGTATGACAACAACGGCTACAGCAGCGGGCCTTGAGTCTAAGCCATGATGGCTCTGGAGACTAGCACCTCCCCCTCAAATTATGGCTTAGTATGCTGGATCGGTAGTCAAAGTCGGGTAAGACTGATCCCTCACCATAGCAAACTAAGACAGGGGCTCCTCGGCTAGGGGGAGTACCCGATGACGGGTAAGCATGTGTGCTGAGGATTGGCAACGATCCCTACCATATAAATAATAAAAAAGGGGGAGCTGTGGAGAGCCATTCAGCAGATGCAAGGAGTCACACAGACAGAAGTGCCTATAGATTGAGGAAATGAGAATGATTGGTTTAGGAGGATGTGGGTGCGCTCGTGGCTGACGCATGAACAGCACCAGGAGCCAAGAGACAAACGCATGATCACCGCTAGAGAACAAGAGTCCTGTATAGTTATATAAGAGTGCACGAGAATGCTGCGTGCACGGCATTCTGATTGGGCGAAAGGGGGGCGTACGCACGTGCATATATACTGCTGTAAGTGCTTGGTGCGGCGCGGACGCCATTAGTATTAGTAATAAAAGAAGCTTGCAACTCACCTCGTCTGCGGGTCGTTCTTGTGGGTCGAGAGCGACAGTGACCTTCAGCCTGAGCCCAGTCCTCAGGTAAGGCCTCTCAGTGGCTGAATGGAGAGACAGCATATTGGGCTTGCCAAGCCCCTAGGCCCCAATTTTTAAACATAATTCGGGTTGTCCCTTCACTCTTCCCTAGGGCTCTGCTTTGGAATTCCTCTTTTGGTCGGACACCTGAGGTAACAAACCTGAAAGGAGTCCTCCCATCCCACAGATTGATGAAAAACAATTGGGATCGGGCCAAGTCCACAGAGAGCAAGATTCGTCCATGGCCCTTGAGGCCTCCACAATATTCCACGGCCATCACTGATACAAAATCCAGAGACAAAAGCCTGAGCACGCACCTCAGACTCGCTCATTCTTCATATCCTAAAGAGTTCTTCAGATAAGAACCTACACGGCACTCGAATGCACCCAAAATATATAGTCTAACCTGGACACTAATGCACTCTCTGACAACCTGAGCCCGGACCTCGTGACCAACACCCAGACAGCCGACTGCACACTGAGCACATCAGATCCGCCATGGCCTTAGGTCATCATCTCTTCCCTACCTAAGTTTTCAGGCTTCAGAACCTAGACCTTATCTCCAATCACTGCCCAGGGGTGACTGTGATGCAGAAATCAGAAATCTTACTTACCAATGGCAAGAAACCTTGTGGTTGGCATGTTGTCCAACGTTCAGTGTAGGAGAAACCTGCATTCACCCTGAGGCCCCGCCCATTCTTGAGTGCGACGAGGGCATAAACACGCATTGTGACCCTCAGCGTGAGTCCTGTCCTCTAGTACGTCCTCTCAGTGGCTGGAATATTAGATGTCATAATGGGCTTGACATGTCGCTGGGCCCCAATTTTTAACCACATTTATGGTTGTCCAGTCGCCCCTCCCCAGAGCTCTACTCTGGAATCCCTCATTTGGTGGGACACCTGAGGTTGAAAACCAAAACAAAACAAATCAACAACAACAGAACAACGGACTTCTTCCATCCCACAGAATGACCCCAAACTCTTTAGACGGAGCCAAACCCCCAGAGAGTAAGACTCGTCCATTTCCCATGAAGTCACCCGGAAATTTCACGACCATGAGTGACTCGATATCCAGAGACAAAAACTTGAGCAAGAGCCTCACACTCGCCCTTTTTTCATATCCCGAAGAGTTCTCCTCATGGTCTGTAGATCAGTCCTGCCATACCTATCACGCGAAACATAAACCGAGTTTGTGTTTTCAGACAACTGTCGAAAGAGCCCTGGCCTACACACCCTACAGGCTCAGGCCCCTGGAGCCAAACCTGACGACTGTGCTTGCCCTCTCCAAGGGAATTGTGTGTGCCCATTCCAATGGCCACAACCCTACTAATATGATAAACCTCCAAAGTCCCTGAGGCCATCCCAATATTTGTGGCTTCGCAGGACAAACAGGGGCAATCTGGGCCCATCTGAACACCTACCGGCACTCAGACCCGTAGACTGATGTACCCAGACGTAAAAAGGAACGAACAGGCCCCTAGGCACCTATCGGATCCATTGTTTTGGTTTCCAGGCATCTCTCCTCAGAGGAATGGATTTCAATAACATCATATGGCTGTTTCTTGACTCACCCATCAGAACAAATCTCATCTACACATGGGAAACTTGCACGATGGAGCTGTGTGAAAGCCTCTCTTTAGGAGAACCTTTAGGGCCCCCGTGCCACCGCTTCATTCCAAGGTCTCCATAGACACAAAATCATATTAGGACACATCCACGGGAGAGTCCATTTCAACTCAGCCTCCTCGGTTGCTCTCTCAGATCCAGCAGATCTAACCTGTCTTGTTGCTTGGAGACAATTGGAATGCGAGGTGGGCTACCCAGCCATGCATCCTTAGAACCCTGCTCAGATTCGTTGTCCTGGAGCCAAACAATAGGTCTCAATTGTCCTGCAGAAGAATCTTTGCAGTTGGGAGCTTCTGACAACTCCCATCGTGGGAAAAACCCCATGGCCTCGTGATCCACCCCCCCCTTCTAGAAGGGGCCATCACGGACAGAATGTCCAACCTGAGCGATCGTCTGATCCTCGCCCTGACTTCAGATGCACGAGATCTCAATTCAGGTCTGTAGATTGTGCCTGCCATATCCTCACCCAGAAACATAGGCCTAGCTAGGGTTCTCAGAATTCCGTCCTCATATTACTGGCCCACAAGCCCTCCAGTTTGGCAATCCAGAACTAGAATGCAGCACTCTTCCTGCCCTCCAGAAGAATAACATTGCCCTCTGTGGCTACCCAGAAACCCCAAATGAGGAACAACAGGGCACGCCATTCGGCTGTACCCCAAAATATAGGCTACCCGGGGCACTAATGCCCTTTCTGACACAGCCTGAGTCTGGACCTCCTGGCCCCACTCAGACAGCTAGCCGCACACTGAGCACATCAGACCCCTAATGGCCTTAGGTCGTCATCTCTTCTCAACCTCGGTTTCAGGCTTCAGAACCTAGACCTTATCTCCAATCACGGCCCGGGTTTGAACATGAGGCAGGAATCAGAACTCTTTCCCCATGGCAAGAAACCTTGTGGTTGGCATGTTGTCCAAGGTTCAGTGTAGTTGAAACCAGTGTGGCCCATGAGGCCCCGCCCATGCTTGGGGGCCACATTGATCACAAACACACATTGTGACCCTCAGCCTGAGACCAGTCCTCAGGTAGGCCTTTCAGTGGCAGGATGGAGAGACAGCATATTGGGCTTGCCATGCCCCTAGGCCCCAATTTTTAACCGTAGTTCGGGTTATCCCTACACTCTTTCCCCAGGGCTCTGCTTTGGAATTCCTCATTTGGTGGGACAACTGAGGTAACAAACCTGAAAGGAGTCCTCCCATCCCACAGATTGACAAAAAACAATTGGGATCGGACCAAGTCCACAGAGAGCAAGATTCGTCCATGGCCCATGAGGCCTCCACAACATTCCACGGCCATCGATGATACAAAATCCAGAGACAAAAGCATGAGCACGCACCTCAGATTCGCTTATTCTTCAATCCTGAAGAGTTCTTCAGATCAGAACCTGCACGGCACTCGAATGCACCCAAAATATATAGTATAACCTGGGCACTAATGCACTGTCTGACAACCTGAGCCCGGACCTCGTGACCAACACACAGACAGCCGTCCACACACTGAGCACATCAGACCCGCCATGGCCTTAGGTCATCATCTCTTCCCTACCTCAGTTTTCAGGCTTCAGAACCTAGACCTTATCTCCAATCATTGCACAGCGGTGACTGTGATGCAGAAATCAGAACTCTTCCTTACTCATGGCAAGAAACCTTGTGGTTGGCATGTTGTCCAACGTTCAGTGTAGGAGAAACCAGCATTCACCCTGAGGCCCCGCCCATTCTTGAGTGCGACGAGGGCATAAACACGCATTGTGACCCTCAGCGTGAGTCTTGTCCTCTAATACGTCCTCTCAGTGGCTGGATCATTAGATGTCATAATGGGCTTGACATGTCCCTAGGCCCCAATTTTTAACCAGATTTCTGGTTGTCCAGTCGCCCCTCCCCAGGGCTCTACTCTGGAATCCCTCATTTGGTGGGACACCAGAGGTTGAAAAACAAAACAAAACAAATCAACAACAACAGAACAACGGACTTCTTCCATCCCACAGAATGACCCCAAACTCTTTGGACGGGGCCAAACCCCCAGAGAGTAAGACTCGTCCATTTCCCATGAAGTCACCCGGAAATTTCACGACCATGATTGACACAATATCCAGAGACAAAAACTTGAGCAAGAGCCTCACACTCGTCCCTTTTTTCATATCCCGAAGATTCTCCTCATGGTCTGTAGATCAGTCCTGCCATACATATGACCCGAAACATAAGCCGAGTTTGTGTTTTCAGACAATTGTTGAAACAGCCCTGGTCTACACACCCTACAGGCTCAGGCCCCTGGAGCCAAACCTGGCGACTGAGCTTGCCCTCTCCAAGGGAATGGTGTGTGCCCATTCCAATGGCCACAACCCAATTAATTGGATAAACTTCCAAAGTCCCTGAGGCCATCCCAATATTTGTGGCTTCCCAGGACAAATAGGGGCAATCTGGGCCCCTCTGAGCACCTACTGCACTCAGACCCATAGACTGATGTCCCCAGACGTAAAAAGGAATGAACAGGCCCCTAGGCAACTATCAGATCCATTGCTTTGGTTTCCAGGCATCCCTCCTCAGAGGCTTGGATTTCCATAACAGCATATGGCTGTTTCTTGACTCACCCATCAGAACAAATCTCATCTACACATGGGAAACTTGCACGATGGAGCTGTGTGAAAGCCTCTCTTTAGGAGAACCCTTCAGGGCCCCCGTGCCACCACTTCATTCCAAGGTCTCCATAGACACAAAATCATATTAGGACACATCCACGGGAGTGTCCAGTTCAACTCACCCTCTCGGTTGCTCCCCCAGATCGAGCAGATCTAACCTGTCTTGTTGCTTGGAGACAATTGGAATGCGAGGTGGGCTACCCAGCCATCCATCCTTAGAACCCTGCTCGGATTCGTTGTCCAGGTGCCAACCAACAGGTCTCAATTGTCCTGCAGAAGAATCTTTGCAGTTGGGAGCTTCTGACAACTCCCATCGTGGGAAAACACCCATGGCCTCGTGATCCACCCCCCCTTCAAGAAGGGGCCATCACGGACAGATTGTCAAACCTGAGCGATCATCTGATCCTCGCCCTGACTTCAGATGCACGAGATCTCGATTCAGGTCTGTAGATTGTGCCTGCCAATCCTCACCCAGAAACCTAGGCCTTGCTTGGGTTCTCAGACATCCGTCCTCAGACTACTGGCCCACAAGACCTCCAGTTTGGCAATCCAGAACTACAATGCAGCACTCTGCCAAACCTCCAGAAGAAAAATATTGCCCTCTGGGGCTACACAGAAACCCCAGATGAGGATCAACCTGCACGCCATTCATCTGTACCCCAAATATATAGGCTGACCTGGGCAATAATGCCTTTCCTGACACAGCCCCAGCCTGGACCTCCTGCCCTACCCAGACAGCTGGCCGCACACACTGAGCACATGGGACCCACCATGGCCTTAAGTCGTCATCTCTTCTCAACTTCGATTTTCAGGCTTCAGAACCTAGACCTTATCTCCAATCACGGCCCGGTTTGAAAATGATGCAGAAATCAGAACTCTTTCCCCATGGCAAGAATCCTTGTGGTTGGCATGTTGTCCAAGGTTCAGTGTAGTTGAAACCAGTGTGGCCCATGAGGCCCCACCCATGCTTGCGGGACACATTGGTCACAAACACACATTGTGACACTCAGCCTGAGCCCAGTCCTTCGGTAAGGCCTCTCAGTGGCTGGATGGAGACACAGCATATTGGGTTTGCCATGCCCCTAGGCCCTAATTTTTAACCATAGTTCGGGTTGTCCCTTCACTCTTCACAAGGCTCTGCTTTGGAATTCCTCTTTTGGTGGGACACCTGAGGTAAAAAACCTGAAAGGAGTACTCCCATCCCACAGATTGAAGAAAAACAATTGGTATCGGGCCAAGTCCACAGAGAGCAAGATTCGTCCATGGCCCATGAGGCCTCCACAACATTCCACGGCGATCGCTGATACAAAATCTAGAGACAAAAGCCTGTGCACGCACCTCAAACTCGCTCATTCTTCATATCCTGAAGAGTTCTTCAGATAAGAACCTTACGGCACTCGAATGCACCCAAAATATTTAGTCTAACCTGGGCACTAATGCACTGTCTGACAACCTGAGCCCGGACCTCGTGACCAACACCCAGACAGCGGAACGAACACTGAGAACATCAGACCTGCCATGGCTTAGGACATCATCTCTTCCCTACATCAGTTTTCAGGCTTCAGAACCTAGAACTTATCTCCAATCACTGCCCAGGGGTTACTGTGATGCAGAAATCAGAAATCTTCCTTACCCATGGCAAGAAACCTTGTGGTTGGCATGTTGTCCAACGTTCAGTGTAGGAGAAACCAGCATTCACCCTGAGGCCCCGCCCATTCTTGAGTGAGATGAGGGCATAAACACGCATTGTGACCCTCAGAGTGAGTCCTATCCTCTAGTACGTTCTCACAGTGGCTGTAACATTAGATGTCATAATGGGCTTGACATGTCCCTAGACCCCAATTTTTAACCAGATTTCTGGATGTCCAGTCGCCCCTCCCCAGGGCTCTACTCTGGAATCCCTCATTTGGTGGGACACCTGATGTTGAAAAACAAAACAAAACAAATCAACAACAACAGAACAACGGACTTCATCCATCCCACAGAATGACCCCAAACTCTTTGGACGGGGCCAAACCCCCAGAGAGTAAGACTCGTCCATTTCCCATGAAGTCACCCGGAAATAACCGACCATGATTGACACGATATCCAGAGACAAAAACTTGAGCAAGAGCCTCACACTCGCCTATTTTTCATTTCCTGAAGTGTTCTCCTCATGGTCTTTAGATTAGTCCTACCATACCTATGACCCGAAACATAAGCCGAGTTTGTGTTTTCAGACAACTGTCCAAACATCCCTGGCCTACACACCCTACAGGCTCAGGCCCCAGGAGCCAAACCTGACGACTGTGCTTGCCCTCTCCAAGGGAATTGTATGTGCCACTCCAATGGCCACAACCCTACTAATAGGATAAACATCCAAAGTCCCTGTGGCCATCCCAATATTTGTGGCTTCCCAGGACAAACAGGGGCAATCTGGTCACATCTGAGCACCTACCGGCACTCAGACCCGTACACTGATGTCCCCAGAGGTATTAATGAACGAACAGGCCCCTAGGCTCCTATCGGATCCATTGCTTTGGTTTCCAGGCATCTCTCCTCAGAGGCATGGATTTCAATAACAGCATATGGCTGTTTCTTGACTCACCCATCAGAACCAATCTCTACTACACATGGGAAACTTGCACGATGGAGCTGTGTGAAAACCTCTCTTTAGGAGAACCCTTCAGGGCCCCAGCGCCACCGCTTCATTCCGAGGTCTCTATAGACACAAAATCATATTAGGACACATCCACGGGAGAGTCCATTTCAAATCAGCCTCCTCGGTTGCTCCCCCAGATCCAGCAGATCTAACCTGTCTTGTTGCTTGGAGACAATTGGAATGCGAGGTGGGCTACCCAGCCATACTTCCTTAGATCCCTGCTCGGAATCATTGTCCTGGAGCCAACCAACAGGTCTCAATTTTCCCTCAGAAGAATCTTTTAGTTGGGAGCTTCTCACAACTCCCATCGTGGGAAAACCCCCATGGCCTCGTGATCTACCCCCCCCTTCAAGAAGGGGCCATCAGGGACAGAATGTCCAACCTGAGCGATCGTCAGATCCTCGCCCTGACTTCAGATGCACGAGATCTCGATTCAGGTCTGTAGTTTGTGCCTGCCATATCCTCACATAGATACCTAGGCCTAGTTTGGGTTCTCAGACTTCCGTCCTCAGACTACTGGCCCACAAGCCCTCCAGTTTGGCAATCCAGAACTACAATGCAGCACTCTGCCTGCCCTCCAGAAGAAAAACATTGCCCTCTGGGGCTACCCAGAAACCCCAAATGAGGATCAACCAGCACGCCATTTGGCTGTACCCCAAATATATAGGCTGACATGGGCACTAATGCCCTTACTGACACAGCCTGAGTCTGGACATCCTGGCCCCACCCAGACAGCTGGCCGCACACTGAGCACATCGGACCCGCCATGGCCTTAGGTCGTCATCTCTTCTCAACCTCGGTTTTCAGGCTACAGAACCTAGACCTTATCTCCAATCACGGTCCGGGTTTGAAAAATGATGCAGACATCAGAACTCTTTCGCCATAGCAAGAAACCTAGTGGTTGGCATTTTGTCCACGTTTCAGTGTAGTTGAAACCAGTGTGGTCCATGGGGCCCCGCCCATGCTTGTGGGCCACATTGATCAACAACACCCATTGTAACCCTCAGCCTGAGCCCAGTCCTCAGGTAAGGACTCTCAGTGGCTGGATGGAGAGAAAGCATATTGGGCTTGCCATGCCCCAAGGCCCCAATTTTTAACCATAGTTCGGGTTGTCCCTTCACTCTTCCCCAGGGCTCTGCTTTGGAATTCCTCATTTGGTGGAACACCTGAGGTAAAAAACCTGAAAGGAGTCCGCCAATTCCACAGATTGACGAAAAACAATTGGGATCGGGCCCAATCCACAGAGAGCAAAATACGTCCATGGCCCATGAGGCCTCCACAATATTCCACGGCCATCGCTGATACAAAATCCAGAGACAAAAGCCTGAGCACGTGCCTCAGACTCGCTCATTCTTCATATCCTGAAGAGTTCTTCAGATCAGAACCTACACGGCACTCGAATGCACCCAATATATATAGTCTAACCTGGGCACTAATGCACTGTCTAACAACTGAGCCTGGACCTCGTGACCAACACCCAGACAGCTGACCACACACTAAGCACATCAGACCCGCCATGGCCTTAGGTCATCATCTCTTCCCTACCTCAGTTTTCAGGCTTCAGAACCTAGACCTTATCTCCAATCACTTCCCAGCGGTGACTGTGATGCAGAAATCAGAACTCTACCTTACCCATGGCAAGAAACTTTGTCGTTGGCATGTTGCCCAACGTTCCGTGTAGGAGAATCCAGCATTCACCGTGAGGCCCCGCCCATTCTTGAGTGCGACAAGGGCATAAACACGCATTGTGACCCACAGCGTGAGTCCTGTCCTCTAGTACGTCCTCTCAGTGGCTGGACAATTAGATGTCATAATGGGCTTGACATGTCCCTAGGCCCCAATTTTTAACCAGATTTCTGGTTGTCCAGTCGCCCCTCCCCAGGGCTCTACTCTGGAATCCCACATTTGGTGGGACACCTGAGGTTGAAAACCAAAACAAAACAAATCAACAACAACAGAACAAGGGAGTTCTTCCATCCCACAGAATGACCCCAAACTCTTTGGACGAGTCCAAACCCCCAGAGAGTAAGACTCGTCCATTTCCCATGAAGTCACCCAGAAATTTAACGACCATAAGTGATACGATATCCAGAGACAAAAACTTGAGCAAGAGCCTCACAATGGCCCTTTTTTCATATTACGAAGATTCTCCTCATGGTCTGTAGATCAGTCCTGCCATACCTAGGACCTGAAACATAAGCCGAGTTTGTGTTTTCAGACAACTGTCCAAACAGCCCTGGCCTACACACCCTACAGGCTCAGGCCCCTGAGCCAAACCTGACGACTGTGCTTGTCCTCTCCAAGGGATTTGTATGTGCCCACTCCAATGGCCACAACCCTACTAATAGGATAAACCTCCAAAGTCCCTGAGGCCATCCCAATATTTGTGGCTTCCCAGGACAAACAGGGGCAATCTGGGCCCATCTGAGCACCTACCGACATTCAGAACCGTAGACTGTTGTCCCCAGAGGTAAAAAGGAACGAACAGGCCCCTAGGCACCTATCGGATCCATTGCTTTGGTTTCCAGGCATCTCTCCTCAGCGGCCTGGATTTCAATAACAGAATATGGCTGTTTCTTGACTCACCCAACGGAACAAATCTCATCTACACATGGGAAACTTGCACGATGGAGCTGTGTGAAAGCCTCTCTTTAGGAGAACCCTTCAGGGCCCCAGTGCCACCGCTTCATTCCAAGGTCTCCATAGACACAAAATCATATTAGGACACATCGACAGGAGAGTACATTTCAACTCAGCCTCCTCGGTTGCTCCCCCAGATCCAGCAGATCTAAACCTGTCTTGTTGCTTGGAGACAATTGGAATGCGAGGTGGGCTACAAAGCCATCCAGCATTAGAACCCTATTCGGAATCGTTGTCCTGGAGCCAACCAACAGGCCTCAATTGTCCTGCAGAAGTATCTTGGCAGATGGGAGCTTCTCACAACTCCCATCGTGGTTAAACCCCCGTGGCCTCGTGATCCACCCCCCCTTTAGAAGGGGCCATCAGGGAAAGAATGTCCAACCTGAGCGATCGTCTGATCCTTGCAGTGATTTCAGATGCACGAGATCTCGATTCAGGTCTCACCCAGAAACTTAGGCCTAGCTTGGGTTCTCAGACTTCCGTCCTCAGACTACTGGCCGACACGCCCTCCAGTTTGGCAATCCGAAACTTCAATGCAGCACTCTGCATGTTCTCTAGAATAAAAACGTTGCCCTCTGGGGCTACCCAGAAACCCCAAATGAGGATCAACCTGCACCCATTCGGCTGTACCCCAAATATATAGGCTGACCTGGGCACTAATGCCCTTTCTGACACAGCCTGAGTCTGGACCTCCTGGCCTCACCCAGACAGATGGCCGCACACTGAGCACATCGGATCCGCCATGGCCTTAAGTCGGCATCTATTCTCAACCTCGGTTTTCAGGCTTCAGAACCTAGAACTTATGTCCAATCATGGCCCGGGTTTGAAAATGATGCAGAAATCAGAACTCTTTACCCAAGGCAAGAAACCTTGTGGTTGGCATGTTGTTCAAGGTTCAGTGTACTTGAAACCAATGTGGATATGAGGCCCCGCCCATGCTTGCGAGCCACATTGGTCACAAACACTCATTGTGACCGTCAGCCTGAGCCCAGTCCTCAGGTAAGGCCTCTCAGAGGCTGGATGGAGAGACAGCATATTGTGCTTGCCATGCCCCAAGGCCCCAATTTTTAACCATAGTTCGGGTTGTCCCTTCACTCTTCCCCAGGGCTCTGCTTTGGAATTCCTCTTTTGGTGGGACACCTGAGGTAACAAACCTGAAAGGCGTCATCCCATCCCACAGATTGGCTTAAAACAATTGGGATCGGGCCAAGTCCACAGAGAGCAAGATTCGTCCATGGCCCATGAGGCCTCCACAACATTCCACGGCCATCGCTGATACAAAATCCAGAGACAAAAGCCTGAGCACGTGTCTCAGACTCGCTCATTCCTCATATCCTGAAGAGTTCTTCAGATAAAAACCTACACGGCACTCGAATGGTCCCAAAATATATAGTCTAACCTGGGCACTAATGCACTCTCTGACAACCTGAGACCAGACCTCGTGACCAACACCCAGACAGCTGACTGCACACAGAGCACATCAAACCCTCCATGGCCTTAGGTCATCATCTCTTCCCTACCTCAGTTTGCAGGCTTCAGAACCTAGACCTTATCTCCAATCACTGCCCATGGGTGATTGTGATGCAGAAATCAGAACTCTTCCTTACCCATGGCAAGAAAACTTGTGGTTGGCATGTTGTCCAACGTTCAGTGTAGGAGAAACCAGCATTCACCCTGAGGCCCCGCCCATTCTTGAGTGCGACGAGAGCATAAACACGCATTGTGAACTTCAGCGTGAGTCCTGTCCTCTAGTACGTCCTCTCAGTAGCTGGACCATTAGATGTCATAATGGGCTTGACATGTCGCTAGGCCCCAATTTTTAACCAGATTTCTGGTTGTCCAGTCGCCCCTCCCCAGGGCTCTAATCTGGAATCCCTCAAATGGTGGGACACCTGAGGTTGAAAAACAAAACAAACAAATCAACACAACAGTACAACGGACTTCTTCCATCCCACAGAATGAACCCAAACTCTTTGGACGGGACAAACCCCAGAGAGTAAGACTCATCCATTTCCCATGAAGTCACCCGGAAATTTCACGACCATGAGTGACACGATATCCAGAGACAAAAACTTGAGCAAGAGCCTCACACTCGCCCTTTTTTCATATCCCGAAGAGTTCTCCTCATGGTCTGTAGATCAGTCCTGCCATACCTATGACCCGAAACATAAGCCGAGTTTATGTTTTCATACAACTATCCAAACAGACCTTGCTTACACATCCTACAGGCTCAGGCACCTGGAGCCCAACCTGACGACTGTGCTTGCCCTCTCCAAGGGAATTGTATGTGCACATTCCAATGGCCACAACCCTACTAATAGGATAAACCTCCAAAGTCCCTGAGGCCATCCCAATATTTGTGGCTTCCCAGGACAAACAGGGGCAATCTGGGCCCATCTGAGCACCTACCGACATTCAGACACGTAGACTGTTGTCCCCAGAAGTAAAAAGGAACGAACAGGCCCCTATGCACCTACCGGATCCATGGCTTTGGTTTCCTGGCATCTCTCCTCAGAGGCCTGGATTTCAATAACAGCATATGGCTGTTTCTTGACTCACCCATCAGAACAAATCTCATCTACACATGGGAAACTTGCACGATGGAGCTGTGTGAAAGCCTCTCTTTAGGAGAACCCTTCAGGGCCCCAGTGCCACCGCTTCATTCCAAGGTCTCCATAGACACAAAATCATATTAGGACACATCCACAGTAGAGTACATTTCGACTCAGCCTCCTCGGGTGCTCCCCCTGATCCAGCAGATCTAACCTGCCTTGTTGCTTGGAGAAAATTGGAATGCGAAGTGGGCTACCCAGCCATCCATCCTTAGAACCCTGCTCGGAATTGTTGCCTGGAGCCAACCAACAGGTCTCAATTGTCCTGCAGAGGATCTTTGCAGTTGGTAGCTTCTCAGAATTCCCATCGTGGGAAATCCCCCATGGCCTCGTGATCCACCCCCCCCTTCAAGAAGGGGCCATCAGGGACAGAATGTCCAACCTGAGCGATCGTTTGATCCTCGCCCTGACTTCAGACGCACGAGATCTCGATTCAGGTCTGTAGATTGTGCCTGCCATATCCTCACCCAGAAACCTAGGCCTAGCTTGGGTTCTCAGACTTCCATCCTCAGACTACTGGCGCACAAGCACTCCAGTTTGGCAATCAAGAACTACAATGCAGCACTCTGCCTGCCCTCCAGAAAAAAACATTGCCCTCTGGGGCTAGCCAGAACACCCAAATGAGGATCGACCTGCACGCCATTCGGCTGTACCCCAATATATTGTCTGGCCCGGGCACTAATGCCCTTTCTGACACAGCCTGAGCCTGGACATCCTGGCCCAACCCAGACAGCTGGCCGCACACTGAGCACTTCGTACCCGCCATTGCCTTAGGTCGTCATCTCTTCTCAACCTCGATTTTCAGGTTTCAGAACCTAGACCTTATCTCCAATCACGGCCCGGGTTTAAAAATTATGCAGACATCAGAACTCTTTCCCCATGGCAAGAATCCTTGTGGTTGGCATGTTGTTCAAGGTTCAGTGTACTTGAAACCAGTGTGACCCATGAGTCCCCGCCCATGCTTGCGGGCCACATTGGTCACAAACACACATTGTGACCCACAGCCTGAGCCCAGTCCTGAGGTAAGGCCTCTCAGTGGCTGGATGGAGAGACAGCATATTGGGCTTGCCATGCCCCTAGGCCTCAATTTTTAACCATAGTTCGGGTTGTCCCTTCACTCTTCCCCAGGGATCTGCTTTGGAATTCCTCTTTTGGTGGGACACCTGAGGTAACAAACCTGAAAGGAGTCCTCCCATTACACAGATCGAAGAAAAACAATTGGGATCGGGCAAAGTCCACAGAGAGCAAGATTTGTCCATGGCCCATGAGGCCTCCACAACATTCCACGGACATCGCTGATACAAAATCCAGAGACAAAAGCCTGAGCACGCACCTCAGACTCGCTCATTCTTCATATCCTGAAGAGTTCTTCACATAAGAACCTACACGGCACTCGAATGCACCCAAAATATATAGTCTAAACTGGGCACCAATGCACTGTCTGACATCCTGAGCCCGGACCTCGTGACCAACACCCAGATAGCCGACCGCACACTGAGACATCCGACCCGCCATGGCCTTAGGTCACCATCTCTTCCCTACCTCAGTTTTCAGGCTTCAGAACCTACACCTTATCTCCAATACCTGCCCTTGGGTGACTGTAATGCAGAAATCAGATCTCTTCCTTACCCATGGCGAGAAACCTTGAGGTTGGCATGTTGTCCAACGTTCAGTGTAGGAGAAACCAGCATTCAGCCTGAGGCCCCGCCCATTCTTGAGTGCGACGAGGGCATAAACACGCATTGTGACCCTCAGCGCGGGTCCTGTCCTCTAGTTCGTCCTCCCAGTGGCTGGACCATTAGATGTCATAATGGGCTTGACATGTCCCTAGGCCCCAATTTTTAACCAGATTTCTGGTTGTCCAGTCGCCCCTCCCCAGGGCTCTTCTCTGGAATCCCTCATTTGGTGGGACACCTGAGTTTGAAAAACAAAACAAAAACAAATCTACAGCAACAGTACAAAGGACTTCTTCCATCCCACAGAATGACCCCAAACTCTTTGGACGGGGCCAAACCCCAGAGAGTAAGACTAGTCCATTTCCCATGAAGTCACCCAGAAATTTCAGGACCATGATTGACACGATACCAGAGACAAAAACTTGAGCAAGAGCCTTACACTCGCCCTTTTTTCATATCCCGAAGAGTTCTCCTCATGGTCTGTAGATCAGTCCTGCCATACCTATGACCCGAAACATAAGCCGAATTTGTGTTTTCATACAACTATCCAAACAGACCTTGCTTACACACCCTACAGGCTCAGGTCCCTGGAGCCAAACCTGACGACTGTGCTTGCCCTCTCCAAGGGAAGTGTATGTGCACATTCCAATGGCCACAACCCTACTAATAGGATAAACCTCCAAAGTCCCTGAGGCCATCCCAATATTTGTGGCTTCCCAGGACAAACAGGGGCAATCTGGGCCCATCTGAGCACCTACCGACATTCAGACCCATAGACAGTTGTCCCCAGAAGTAAAAAGGAACAAACAGGCCCCTATGCACCTACCGGATCCATGGCTTTGGTTTCCTGGCATCTCTCCTCAGAGGCCTGGATTTCAATAACAGCATATGGCTGTTTCTTGACTCACCCATCAGAACAAATCTCATCTACACATGGGAAACTTGCACGATGGAGCTGTGTGAAAGCCTCTCTTTAGGAGAACCCTTCAGGGCCCCAGAGCCACCGCTTCATTCAAAGGTCTCCATAGACACAAAATCATATTAGGACACATCCACAGGAGAGTCCTTTTCTACTCAGCCTCCTCGGGTGCTCCCCCAGATTCAGCAGATCTAACCTGTCTTGTTGCTTCGAGACAATTGGAATGCGAGGTGGGCTACCCAGCCATCCATCCTTAGAACCCTGCTCGGAATTGTTGCCTGGAGCCAACCAACAGGCCTCAATTGTCCTGCAGAAAAATCTTTGCAGTTGGTAGCTTCTCAGAATTCCCATCATGGGAAATCCCCCATGGCCTCGTGATCCACCCCCCCTTCAAGAAGGGGCCATCAGGGACAGAATGTCCAACCTGAGCGATCGTCTGATCCTCGCCCTGACTTCAGACGCACGAGATCTCGATTCAGGTCTGTAGATTGTGCCTGCCATATCCTCACCCAGAAACCTAGGCCTAGCTTGGGTTCTCAGACTTCCGTCCTCAGACTACTGGTGCACAAGCCCTCCAGTTTGGCAATCCAGAACTACAATGCAGCACTCTGCCTTCCCTCCAGAAAAAAACATTGCCCTCTGGGGCTACCCAGAACACCCAAATGAGGATCGACCTGCACGACATTGGGCTGTACCCCAATATATAGTCTGGCCCGGACACTAATGCCCTTTCTGACACAGCCTGAGCCTGGACCTCCTGGCCCAACCCAGACAGCTGGCCGCACACTGAGCACATCGAACCCGCCATGGCCTTAGGTCGTCATCTCTTCTCAACCTCGATTTTCAGGTTTCAGAACCTAGACCTTATCTCCAATCACGGCCCGGGTTTAAAAATGATGCATACATCAGAACTCTTTCCCCATGGCAAGAAACCTTGTGGTTGGCATGTTGTCCAAGGTTCAGTGTATTTGAAACCAGTGTGACCCATGAGTCCCCGCCCATGCTTTCGGGCCACATTGGTCACAAACACACATTGTGACCCACAGCTTGAGCCCAGTCCTGAGGTAAGGCCTCTCAGTGGCTGGATGGAGAGACAGCATATTGGGCTTGCCATGCCCCTAGGCCCCAATTTTTAACCATAGTTTGGGTTGTCCCTTCACTCTTCCCCAGGGCTCTGCTTTGGAATTCCTCTTTTGGTGGGACAACTGAGGTAACAAACCTGCAAGGAGTCCTCCCATTACACAGATCGAAGAAAAACAATTGGGATCGGGCGAAGTCCACAGAGAGCAAGATTTGTCCATGGACCATGAGGCCTCTACAACATTCCATGGCCCTCGCTGATATAAATCCAGAGACAAAAGCCTGAGCACGCACCTCAGACTCGCTCATTCTTCATATCCTGAAGAGTTCTTCACATAAGAACCTACACGGCACTCGAATGCACCCAAAATATATAGTATAAACTGGGCACCAATGCACTGTCTGTCATCCTGAGGCCGGACCTCGTGACCAACACCCTAACCGCTGAGCGCACACTGAGCACACCAGACCCGCCATGGCCTTAGGTCACCATCTCTTCCCTACCTCAGTTTTCAGGCTTCAGAACCTACACCTTATCTCCAATCCCTGCTCAGGGGTGACTGTGATGCAGAAATCAGATCTCTTCCTTACCCATGGCAAAAAACCTTGAGGTTGGCATGTTGTCCAACGTTCAGTGTAGGAGAAACCAGCATTCAGCCTGAGGCCCCGCCCATTCTTGAGTGCGACGAGGGCATAAACACGCATTGTGACCCTCAGCGCGGGTACTGTCCTCTAGTACGTCCTCTCAGTGGCTGGACCATTAGATGTCATAATGGGCTTGACATGTCCCTAGGCTCCAATTTTTAACCAGATTTCTGGTTGTCCAGTCGCCCTTCCCCAGGGCTCTTCTCTGGAATCCCTCATTTCGTGGGACACCTGAGTTTGAAAAACAAAACAAAACAAATCTACAGCAACAGTACAACGGACTTCTTCCATCCCACAGAATGACCCCAAACTCTTTGGACGGGGCCAAACCCCAGAGAGTAAGACTAGTCCATTTCCCATGAAGTCACCCAGAAATTTCACGACCATGATTGACACGATATCCAGAGACAAAAACTTGAGCAAGAGCCTCACACTCGCCCTTTTTTCATATCCCGAAGAGTTCTCCTCATGGTCTGTAGATCAGTCCTGCCATACCTATGACCCGAAACATAAGCCGAATTTGTGTTTTCATACAACTATCCAAACAGACCTTGCGTACACACCCTACAGGCTCAGGCCCCTGGAGCCAAACCTGACGACTGTGCTTGCCCTCTCCAAGGGAATTGTATGTGCACATTCCAATGGCCACAACCCTACTAATAGGATAAACCTCCAAAGTCCCTGAGGCCATCCCAATATTAGTGGCTTCCCAGGACAAACAGGGGCAATCTGGGCCCATCTGAGCACCTACCGACATTCAGACCCGTAGTCTGTTGTCCCAAGAAGTAAAAAGGAACGAAAGGCCCCTAGGAACGTACCGGATCCATGGCTTTGGTTTCCTGGCTTCTCTCCTCAGAGGCCTGGATTTCAATAACAGCATATGGCTGTTTCTTGACTCACCCATCAGAACAAATCTCATCTACACATGGGAAACTTGCACGATGGAGCTGTGTGAAAGCCTCTCTTTAGGAGAACCCTTCAGGGCCCCAGTGCCACCGCTTCATTCCAAGGTCTCCATAGACACAAAATCATATTAGGACACATCCACGGGAGAGTCCATTTCAACTCAGCCTCCTCGGTTGCTCCCCCAGATCCAGCAGATCTAACCTGTCTTGTTGCTTGGAGACAATTGGAAAGTGAGGTGGGCTACCCAGCCATCCATCCTTAGAACCCTGCTCAGAATTGTTGCCTGGAGCCAACCAACATGTCTCAATTGTCCTGCAGAAGAATCTTTGCAGTTGGTAGCTTCTCAGAATTCCCATCGTGGGAAATCCCCCATGGCCTCGTGATCCACCCCCCCTTCAAGAAGTGGCCATCAGGGACAGAATGTCCAACCTGAGCGATCGTCTGATCCTCGCCCTGACTTCAGACGCACGAGATCTCAATTCAGGTCTGTAGATTGTGCCTGCCATATCCTCACCCAGAAACCTAGGCCTAGCTTGGGTTCTCAGACTTTCGTCCTCAGACTACTGGCGCACAAGCCCTCCAGTTTGGCTATCCAGAACTACAATGCAGCACTCTGCCTGCCCTCCAGAAAAAAACATTGCCCTCTGGGGCTACCCAGAACACCCAAATGAGGATCGACCTGCACGCCATTCGGCTGTACCCCAATATATAGTCTGGCCCGGGCACTAATGCCCTTTCTGACACAGCCTGAGCCTGGACCTCCTGGCCCAACCCAGACAGCTGGCCGCACACTGAGCACATCGGACCCGCCATGGCCTTATGTCGTCTTCTCTTCTCAAGCTCGATTTTCAGGTTTCAGAACCTAGACCTTATCTCCAATCACGGCCTGGGTTTAAAAATGATGCAGACATCAGAACTCTTTCCCCATGGCAAGAAACCTTGTGGTTGGCATGTTGTCCAAGGTTCAGTGTATTTGAAACCAGTGTGACCCATGAGTCCCCGCCCATGCTTGCGGCCCACATTGGTCACAAACACACATTGTGACCCACAGCCTGAGCCCAGTCCTGAGGTAAGGCCTCTCAGTGGCTGGATGGAGAGACAGCATATTGGGCTTGCCATGCCCCTAGGCCCCAATTTTTAACCATAGTTCGGGTTGTCCCTTCACTCTTCCCCAGGGCTCTGCTTTGGAATTCCTCTTTTGGTGGGACACCTGAGGTAACAAACCTGAAAGGAGTCCTCCCATTACACAGATCGAAGAAAAACAATTGGGATCGGGCCAATTCCACAGAGAGCAAGATTCGTCCATGGACCATGAGGCCTCTACAACATTCCAGGGCCATCGCTGATACAAAATCCAGAGATAAAAGCCTGAGCACGCACCTCAGACTCGCTCATTCTTCATATCCTGAAGAGTTCTTCAGATAAGAACCTACAGGGCACTCGAATGCACCCAAAATATATAGTCTAACCTGGGCACCAATGCACTGTCTGACATCCTGAGGCCGGACCTCGTGACCAACACCCAGACCGCTGAGCGCACACTGAGCACATCAGACCCGCCATGGCCTTAGGTGACCATCTCTTCCCTACCTCAGTTTTCAGGCCTCAGAACCTAAACCTTATCTCCAATCCCTGCCCAGGGGTGACTGTGATGCAGAAATCAGGTCTCTTCCTTACCCATGGCAAGAAACCTTGTGGTTGGCATGTTGTCCAACGTTCAGTGTAGGAGAAACCAGCATTCAGCCTGAGGCCCCGCCCATTCTTGAGTGCGACGAGGGCATAAACACGCATTGTGACCCTCAGCGCTGGTCCTGTCCTCTAGTACGTCCTCTCAGGGGCTGGACCATTAGATGTCATAATGGGCTTGACATGTCCCTAGGCCCCAACTTTTAACCAGATTTCTGGTTGTCCAGTCGCCCCTCCCCAGGGCTCTTCTCTGGAATCCCTCATTTGGTGGGACACCTGAGGTTGAGAAACAGAACAAAACAAAACAAATCTACAGCAACAGTACAACGGACTTCTTCCATCCCAGAGAATGACCCCAAACTCTTTGGACTGGGCCAAAACACCAGAGAGTAAGACTCGTCCATTTCCCATGAAGTCACCCAGAAATTTCACGACCATGATTGACACGATATCCAGAGACAAAAACTTGAGCAAGAGCCTCACACTCGCCCTTTTTTCATATCCCGAAGAGTTCTCCTCATGGTCTGTAGATCAATCCTGCCATACCTATGACCCGAAACATAAGCCGATTTTGTGTTTTCATACAACTATCCAAAGAGCCCTTGCATACACACCCTACAGGCTCAGGCCCCTGGAGCCAAACCTGTCGACTGTGCTTGCCCTCTCCAAGGGAATTGTATGTGCCCATTCCAATGGCCACAACCCTACTAATAGGATAAACCTCCAAAATCCCTGAGGCCATCCCAATATTAGTGGCTTCCCAGGACAAACAGGGGCAATCTGGGCCCATATGAGCACCTACCGACATTCAGACCCGTAGACTGTTGTCCCCAGAAGTAAAAAGGAAAGAACAGGCCTCTAGGCACCTATCAGATCCATTGCTTTGGTTTTCCAGGCATCTCTCCTCTGAGGCCTGGATTTCAATAACAGCATTTGGCTGTTTCTTGCCTCACCCATCAGAACAAATCTCATCTACACATGGGAAACATGCACGATGGAGCTGTGTGAAAGCCTCTCTTTAGGAGAACCCTTCAGGGCCCCCGTGCCACCGCTTCATTCCAAGGTCTCCATAGACACAAAATCATATTAGGACACATCCACGGGAGAGTCCATTTCAACTCAGCCTCCTCGGTTGCTCCCCCAGAACCAGCAGATCTAACCTGTCTTGTTGCTTGGAGACAATTGGAATGCGAGGTGGGCTACCCAGCCATCCATCCTTAGTACCCTGCTCGGAATCGTTGTCCTGGAGCCAACCAACAGGTGTCAATTGTCCTGCAGAAGAATCTTTGCAGTTGGTAGCTTCTCACAACTCCCATCGTGGGAAAACCCCCGTGGCCTCGTGATCCACCCCCCTTTAGAAGGGGCCATCAGGGAAAGAATGTCCAACCTGAGCGATCGTCTGATCCTCGCCCTGATTTCAGATGCACGAGATCTCTATTCAGGTCTCACCAAGAAACGTAGGCGTAGCTTGGGTTCTCAGACTTCCGTCCTCAGACTACTGGCCCACAAGAACTCCAGTTTGGCAATCCGGAACTTCAATGCAGCACTCTGCATGTTCTCTAGAATAAAAACGTTGCCCTCTGGGGCTACCCAGAAACCCCAAATGAGGATCAACCTGCACCCATTCGTCTCTACCCCAAATATATAGGCTGACCTGGGCACTAATGCCCTTTCTGACACAGCCTGAGTCTGGAACTCCTGGACTCACCCAGACAGCTGGCCGCACACTGAGCACATCGGACCCGCCATGGCCTTAAGTCGTCATCTCTTCTCAACCTCGGTTTTCAGGCTTCAGAACCTAGAACTTATGTCCAATCAGGCCCGCCCGGGTTTGAAAATGATGCAGAAATCAGAACTCTTTACCCAAGGCAAGAAACCTTGTGGTTGGCATGTTGTCAAAGGTTCAGTGTACTTGAAACCAATGTGGATATGAGGCCCCGCCCATGCTTGTGGGCCACATTGGTCACAAACACTCATTGTGACCCTCAGCCAGAGCCCAGTCCTCAGGTAAGGCCTCTCAGAGGCTGGATGGAGAGACAGCATATTGTGCTTGCCTTGCATCAAGGCCCCAATTTTTAACCATAGTTCGTGTTGTGCCTTCACTCTTCCCCAGGGCTCTGCTTTGGAATTCCTCTTTTGGTGGGACACCAGAGATAACAAACCTGAAAGGCGTCCTCCCATCCCACAGATTGGCTTAAAACAATTGGGGTCGGGCCACATCCACAGAGAGCAAGATTCTTCCATGGCCCATGAGGCCTCCCCAACATTCCACGGCCATCGCTGATACAAAATCCAGAGACAAAAGCCTGAGCACGGGTCTCAGACTTGCTCATTCTTCATATCCTGAAGAGTTCTTCAGATAAGAACCTACACGGCACTCGAATGGATCCAAAATATATAGTCTAACCTGGGCACTAATGCACTGTCTGACAACCTGAGCCCGGACCTCGTGACCAACACCCAGACAGCTGACTGCACACTGAGCACATCAGACCCTCCATGGCCTTAGGTCATCATCTCTTCCATACCTCAGTTTTCAGGCTTCAGAACCTACACCTTATCTCCAATCACTGCCCAGGGGTGACTGCGATGCAGAAATCAGAACTCTTCCTTACCCATGGCAAGAAACCTTGTGATTGGCATGTTGTCCAACGTTCCGTGTAGGAGAAACCAGCATTCACCCTGAGGCCCCGCCCATTCTTGAGTGCGACGAGAGCATAAACACGCATTGTGACCCTCAGCGTGAGTCCTGTCCTCTAGTACGTCCTCTCAGTGGCTGGACCACTAGATGTCATAATGGGCTTGACATGTCCCTAGGCCCCAATTTTTAACCAGATTTCTGGTTGTCCAGTCGCCCCCATTGCAGGGCTCTACTATGGAATCCCACATTTGGTGGGACTCCTGAGGTTGAAAAACAAAACAAAACAAATCAACAACAACAGAACAACGGACTTCTTCCATCCCACAGAATGACCGCAAACACTTTGGACGGGGCCAAACCCCCAGAGAGTTAGACTCGTCCATTTCCCATGAAGTCACCTGGAAAAATCATGACCATGAGTGACACGATATCCAGAGACAAAAACTTGAGCAAGAGCCTCACACTCTCCCTTTTTTCATATCCCGAAGACTTCTCCTCATGGTCTGTAGATCAGGCCTGCCATACCTATGAACCGAAACATAAGCCGATTTTGTGTTTTCAGACAACTGTCCAAACAGCCCTGGCCTACACACCCTACAGGCTCAGGCCCCTGGAGCCAAATCTGACGACTGTGCTGCCCTCTCCAAGGGAAATGAATGTGCCCACTCCAATGGCCAGGACCCTACTATTAGGATAAACCTCCAGAGTCCCTGAGGCTATCCCAATACTTGTGGCTTCCCAGGACAAACAGGGGCAATCTGGGCCCATATGAGCACCTACCGGCATTCAGACCCGTAGACTGTTGTCCCCAGAAGTAAAAAGGAACGAACAAGCCCCTAGGCACCTATCGGATCCATAGCTTTGGTTTCCAGGCATCTCTCCTCAGAGGCCTGGATTTCAATATCAGCATATGGCTGTTTCTTGACTCACCCATCAGAACAAATCTCATCTACACATGGGAAACTTGCACGATGGAGCTGTGTGAAAGCCTCTCCTTAGGAGAACCCTTCAGGGCCCCAGTGCCACCGCTTCATTCCAAGGTCTCCATAGACACAAAATCATATTAGGACACATTGACGGTAGAGTCCATTTCAACTCAGCCTCCACGGTTGCTCCCCCAGACCCAGCAGATCTAACCTGTCTTGTTGCTTGGAGACAATTGGAATGTGAGGTGGGCTACCCAGCCATCCATCCTTACAACCCTGCTCGGAATCGTTGTCCTGGAGCCAACCAACAGGTCTCAATTGTCCTGCAGAAGAATCTTTGCAGTTGGGAGCTTCGCACAACTCCCATCGTGGTTAAACCCCCAAGGCCTCGTGATCCACCCCCCGCTTCAAGAAGTGGCCATCAGGGACAGAATGTCCAAACTGAGCCATCGTCTGATCCTCGCCCTGACTTCAGATGCACGAGATCTCGATTCAGGTCTGTAGATTGTGCCTGCCCTATCCTCACCCAGAAACCTAGGCCTAGCTTGGGTTCTCAGACTTCCGTCCTCAGACTACTGGCCCACAAGCCCTCCAGTTTGGCAATCCAGAACTACAAAGCAGCATTCTGCCTGCCCTCCAGAAGGAAAACATTGCCCTCTGGGGCTACCCAGAAC
Organism: Mustela putorius furo; assembly: GCF_011764305.1. Classification (NCBI taxonomy): domain Eukaryota; kingdom Metazoa; phylum Chordata; class Mammalia; order Carnivora; family Mustelidae; genus Mustela; species Mustela putorius. Next base: position 130,779 of record NW_025422101.1, on the reverse strand, counting down.
CCCACAATGAGGATCAACCTGCATGCCATTCGGCTGTACCCCAAATATATAGGCTGACCTTGGCTCTAGTGCCCTTTCTGACACAGCCTGATCCTTAGAGATCCTTAGAACCCTTAGAATCCTGCTGTTGCGTCGTTCCTTATGGGACATCCTTGAGCCATCCAAAAGGTCTCGACTGTCCCACAGGAGTCCTTGTGCATGGACCACCTCACAACTCATATCATGGAAAGCTTCCAAGGTCACATGATGCCCCCAATCTTCATGAAGGCGGATCATGGAAAGAAACTCCAACCTGAGCCAACGGCTGATCTTCGCCTTGACTTCAGTTGCACGTGATCTTGATTAAGCTCTTAAGAGTGCACCTGCTGTGCCCTCACCCCAAAACCTAAGCATAGCTAGTGTTCTCAGACTTCCGTCCTCACTCTCCTGGACCACACGCCCTCCATTTTGGGATTTCCGATGACACAGTGCTGCACTCTGCCTGCCCTCTAGAAGAAAAACGTTTCCCTATGGGTCTACCCAGAAACCTCAAATGAGGATAAACCTGCATGCCACTCAACTGTACACCAATTATATAGTCTAGCCTGTGCACTAATGCCCTGTCTCACACAACCTGAGGCCTGAATTCCCAAGCGACACCCACACAGCTTGCCATACATTGAGAACATCTGAACCGCCATGGCCTTAGGTTGCCATCTCTTTCCAACCTGGTTTTCAGGCTACAGAAACCTAGACCTTATCTCTACTCATTTCCCATGGGTGAACGTGATGCAGATATCATAACTCCTCCTTCCCTCTCGCCAGAATCTTGTGGTTGGCATCTCTTCCAAAGTACAGTGTAGGAACCCTGAGGGTAGTGTAGGGTCCCTGAGGCCCCGCCCATGCTTAAGAGCTGTGGTGGGCACAAACACACATTAGGACACTCAGTTTGAACCCTGTCCTCAAGTAAAGCCTCTCAGTGGCTGGACCATGAGCCCACATATGGGGCCTGCCATGCCCCAAGTCACCCAATCTTAACCAGAGGTAGAGACATCTAGTCACCCCTACTCAGGGCTCTACTCTGGAATCCCTCTTTGGTGGGACATTTGAGGTAAGTAAACACAGAAAGGATTCCTCCCACCCACAGAATGACCCCAATCACTTGGGATCAGGCCATCCCCAGAGAGAAAGACTCCTCCATGGCCCATGAGGCCAGCCCGACATTCCACGGCCACTATTGACACAAAATCGAGATGTCATAAGCCTCACCCTTAGGTCATAGCCCAAAAAATTCTCCTCATAGTCTGTAGATCGGGCCTGCCATACCTACGTCCCCAAACCATGTTTTCAAACTACTATCCTGACATCCCTGTCCCACACACCCTCCAGGCTGAGGCCCCTGGAGCCACACCTCAGGACTGTGCCTGCCCTCTCCAAGGAAATTCTTCCCATTCCATTGGCCACAACCCTACAGATTAGGAGAAACCTCCAAAGTCCCAGAGGCCATTCCAATAGTGTAGGCCGCCCAGTACAAAGAGGGGTGATCTGTCACAAGCTGAGCAACGACCTCAACTCACCCGTAGAAAGATATCCCAAGAGAAAGGTATTAAACTGGACAGGCCCCTTGAACGTAATTGGTTCCATTGCTTTTGTTTCTAAGCATTTCTCCTCAGAGGCCTGTTTTCAAATACCAGCATATGGGGGATTCCAGAGATACCAATCAGAACAAATCTTGTCTCCACATGGGAAACATATCCTTTGGAGCTCTGTAAAAACCTCCAGTTAGGAGAAACGTTCAGGTAACCGGAGCCACCGCCCTATTCCAAGGTCTCCATGGACACAAACCCGCATTATGACCATTCGGCAGGAGAGTACATTTCAACTCAGCCCCGTTGATTACTCCCCCAGAGCCAGAATATCAAACCTGCCTTGTCGCTAGGAGACAACTTGAATGCAAAGCAGACTCTCTAGGCATCTATCGTTGGAATCCTGCTCTGGCGCCATTCCATATGGGATGTCCTGGGAGCCTTCCAACAGATCTTGACTGTCCTGCAGAAGGAATCCTTGCAGATTGGAGCATCTCACAACTCCTATCGTGGGAAAACCTACATGGCCTCATGAGATGCTCCCCTTTTTAAAGGGGCCATCATGGACAGAAACTCCAACCTGAGCCAACTTCTGATTCATTGCTTTGGTTTCTATGTATCTCTCCTCAGAGGCCTGGTTTCCAATATCAGATTATGGGGGTTTCCTAAGGAAACAATCAGAACAGATCTCATCTCCACATGAGAAACTTGCTCTTTGGAGCTGTGTCAATACCTCAGGTTAGGAGGACCCTTCAAGGCGCTGGCACCATGGGCCAATGCCAAGGTCTCCAAGGACACAAACATACATTATGATACATCCTCAGGAGAGTCCATTTCAAATCAGCCCCCTCGGCTGCTCACCCAGAGCCAGCAGATCAAACCTGCCTTGTCACTAGGAGACTGTTGGAATGCGAGGGGGGCTGCCCAGGCATCCATCCTTAGAACCCTGCTCTGGAGAATTTCTTTATGGGACGTCTTGAATCCAACCAACCTGACTTGACTGTCTCGCAGAATGAATCCTTGTGGTTTGAAGCATCACACAATCCCACTGTGAGAAAACCTCCATTTCCTCATGATGCCCCACACCTTCATAAATGGGCCATCATGGACAGTAATTCCATCCTAAGCCAAAGTCTGATCCGCGCCCTGAATTCAGAAGCACGAGAACTCGATTCAGCACTTGAGAGTGTGCCTGCTGTGCCCTCGCCCCGAAACCGAAGCCTAACTTGTATTCTCAGACTTCCGTCTTCACAATCCTGGCCACACCCCTCCAGTTTGGCAATTCTGGAGACACAATGCAGCACTCTGCCTGCCCTCCAGAAGAAAAATGTTGCCCTATAGGGCTAACCAGAAACGCCAAATGAGTAACAACCTGCATGCCACTCGACCATACCCCAATTATACAATCTGGCCTGTGCACTAAAGCCCTGTCTGACACAGCCTGAAGGCAGACCTCCGTTCCAACACCCAGACAGCTGGCCGTACACTGAGCATATCAAACCCACAATGGCTTTCGGCCATCATCTCTACCCAACCTCAGTTTTCACCTTCAGAACCTAGACCTTATCTCCACTCACTGATCAGGTGTGAACGTAATACAAGAATCAGAACTTCTCCTTCGCCAAGGCAATAAACCTTGTGGTTGGCATGTTTTCCAACGTCCATTGTAGGAGAAAGCAGCATGGACTATGAGGCCCCACCTATCCCTGAGGGCTACAATTTGCACAAACACACATTGTGACCCTCAGCGTGAGCCCTATCCTCTTGTAAAGCCTCTTAGTGACTGGAACAACAGCCTACATATGAGGCTTGCCAAGCCCCTAGTCCCCCAATCTCAACCAGAGTTAGAGATGTCTAGTCATCCCTAATCAGGGCACTGCTCTGCAATCCCTCTTTGGTGGGACAACGGAGGTAAAAAAAAAAAAATACAGAAAGGACTCTTCCCATCCACAGAATGATCCCAACCACTTGGAATCAGGCCAAATCACCAGAGAAAGAATTGTCCATGGCCCTTGAGGACACCCCGACATTCTACGGCCACTGTAGGCACAAAATCCAGAGACAAAGCCTGAGCAAACGCCACATACTCGCCCTTTGTTCATAGCCCGGAAAATTCTCACGGTCTGTAGATCGAGCCTTCATACATACATCCCCAAACCTAAGCTGAGTTTGTGTTTTCAGACTTCTGTCCCCACAGTCCTGGCCCACACACCATCCAAGCTGGGGCCCATGGAGCCACACCTGAGGACTGTGGCTTCCCTCTCCAGGGGAATTCTGCCATTTCCATTGGCCACAACCCTATAGATTAGGAGAAACCTCCAAACTCCCTGAGGCCATCCCAATAGTGTTGGCTGCCCAGGACAAACAGGGATGATCTTTCACAAGTTAGGAAACTACCTCCACTCAGACCCAGAGACAGATATCCCCATAGAATAAGATTGAACTGGACAGGCACTTAGGCCCTAATCAGATCCATTGCTTTTGTTTCCAGGCATCTCTCCTCAGAGGCCTGCTTACCAATACCAGCATATGGGGGATTACTGAGGCACTCATAGAAAAATCTCGTCTCCACATAGGAAATGTACTCTTTGGAGCTCTATAAAAACCTCTGTTTAGGAGAATCTTTCAGGGCCCCGGATCAAGCGCCCCATTCCAAGGTCTCCATGGACTTAAACCCACATTATGATCTATCCTCGGTAGAGTCCATGTCAACTCATCCCCCTTGGTTTCTCCCCCAGGGCCTGCAGATCAAACCTGCCTTGTTGCTAGGAGACAACTAGAATGGGAGGCGGGCTGCCCAGGCATCCATCCTTAGAACCCTACTCTGGAGTCGTTCCATATGGGACATCCTAGAGCCATCCAACAGGTCTCAAGTGTCCCACAGAAGGAATCTTTGCAGTCTGGTGCATCTCACAACTCCCATTGTGGGAAAATATTCATGGCCTCTTGAGACGCTCCACTTTATAAAGGAGACATCATGGACAGAAACTCCAACCTGAGCAAACGTCTGATATTCGCCCTGGCTTCAGGTGCATGAGATCTTGATTCAGCTCTGCAGAGTGTGCCTTCTGTGCCCTCACCCCAAAAACTAAGCCTAGCTTGTGTTCTCAGACTACCGTCCTCACACCCCTGGCCCAAAAGTCCTGCAATTTGGCAATACTGGGGCCACAATGAAGCACTCTGCCTGCCCTCCAGAAGAAAAACGTTGCCTTATGGAGCTACCTAGAAACCCGAATGAGGATCAACTGAACGCCACTCGACTGCACCCCAAATATACAGTCTACCCTGTCTAATGCCCTGTCTGACACAGCATGAGCCCACACCTCCAGACCTACGCTCAACAGCAAGCGACACACTGAGCTCATTGTACCCATCAGGTCCTTAGGTCTTCATCTCTTCCCAACCTCGGTTTTCGGGTTTCAGAACCTAGACCTAAACTCCAATCACTGTCCAGGGGTGAACGTGATGCAGAAATCACAACAGGCTCAGAATGTGGCAAACAGGGAATTAGTGCCCAGGCTAGACTGTATCATTGGGGTGCAGTCGAGTTTCGTGCAGGTTGGTACTCATTTGTGGTGACTGGGTAGCCCCAGAGGGCAACGTTTTTCTTCTGGATGGAAGACACAGTGCCACATAGTGGCTCCAGAATTCCCAAACTGGAAGGCTTGTGGGCCAGGAGTGTGAGGAAAAAATTCTGAGAACACAAGCCAGACTTAGATTTCGGGGTGAGGGGACGGCAGGAACCCTCTGCAGAGATGATTCGAGATCCCGTGTACCTGAAGACAGAGCTAGGATCAGACGTTGGCTCAGGTTGGAATTTCTGTCCATGACGGCCCCTTCATGAAGGGGAGGGTGTCACGAGGCCATTGAGGTTTTCCCACGATGGGAATTGTGAGATGCTCCAAACCGCAATGATTCCTTCCGTGGGACAGTCGAGACCTGCTGGATGGCTCCAGGACATCCCATAAGGAAGTTATCCAGAGGAGTGTTCTAAGGATGGATGCCTGGGCAGCCTGCCTCCCATTCCAGGTGTCTCATAGCGCCAAGGCAAGTTCGATCTGCTGGATCTAGGGGAGTAACCGAGGCGGGTGTGTTGAAATGGGTGAGTTGAGGATGGGTCATAATGTGCATTTGTGTCCATGGAGACCTTGGAATGGGGTGCTTGATCTGGGGCCTTGAGGTATGTTCATAACCGGAGGTTTTGATGGAGCTCTAAAGAGTACGTTTCCTATGTAGAGAAGAGAATTGTTTTGATGAGTGCCTAAGGAATCTCCCATATGCTGGTATTGGAAACCAGGCCTCTGAGGAGAGATGCCTGGAAACAAAAGCAATGGATATGATTAGGGCCTAGGTGCCTGTCCGGTTCAATCGCTTTCCTGGGGATACGTGTCTATGGATCTGAGGGGAGTAGTTTTCTCGGCTTGTGTCAGATCACCACTGTTTGTCCTGGGCAGCCTATAATATTGGGAATGGCCTCGGGATTTTGGAGTTTCTCCTAATCTATAGGGTTGTGGCCAATGGAATGGGCAGAAATCCCCTGGAGAGGGCAGGCACAGTTCTGAGTTTGGCTCTAGGGGCCCAGCCTTGAGGGTGTGTGGGCCAGGCCTGTGGGGACAGAAGTCTGAAAACACAAATCCCTCTTAGGATTGGGGACATAGGTATGGCACGCCCAATCTACAGACCTTGATAACACTTCGGGATATGAAAAAGGGTGAGTTTGAGGTGCTTGCTCAGGTTTTGTCTCTGGATTTGTGTCAACAATGTGGGTCGAATGCTGGTGTGGCCTCATGGGTTGTGGACGGCTTTCCTTCTGTGAGGATTTGATCCAATCCCAAGAGTTTGGGTACATTCTAAGGGATGGGAGGTGTCCTTTCTGTTTTTTATTTTATTTTATGTACCATCACAAGGTTTCCGGCCATGGCGAAGGAAGAGTTGTGATTTCTGCATCACGTTCACCCCTGGACAGTGATTGGAGTTTAGGTCTAGGTTCTGAAACCCGAAAACGGAGGTTGGGAAGAGATGAAGACCTAAGGACCTGATGGGTACAATGAGCTCAGTGTGTGGCTAGCTGTTGAGCGTAGGTCTGGAGGTGTGGGCTCATGCTGTGTCAGACAGGGCATTAGACAGGGTAGACTGTATATTTGGGGTGCAGTCGAGTGGCGTTCAGTTGATCCTCATTCGGGTTTCTAGGTAGCTCCATAAGGCAACGTTTTTCTTCTGGAGGGCAGGCAGAGTGCTGCATTCTGGCCCCAGTATTGCCAAATTGTAGGGCTTTTGGGCCAGGGGTGTGAGGACAGTAGTCTGAGAACACAAGCTAGGCTTAGTTTTTGGGGTGAGGGCACAGAAGGCACACTCTGCAGAGCTGAATCAAGATCTCATGCACCTGAAGCCAGGGCGAATATCAGACGTTTGCTCAGGTTGGAGTTTCTGTCCATGATGTCTCCTTTATAAAGTGGAGCGTCTCAAGAGGCCATGAATATTTTCCCACAATGGGAGTTGTGAGATGCACCAGACTGCAAAGATTCCTTCTGTGGGACACTTGAGACCTGTTGGATGGCTCTAGGATGTCCCATATGGAACGACTCCAGAGTAGGGTTCTAAGGATGGATGCCTGGGCAGCCCGCCTCCCATTCTAGTTGTCTCCTAGCAACAAGGCAGGTTTGATCTGCAGGCCCTGGGGGAGAAATCAAGGGGGATGAGTTGACATGGACTCTACCGAGGATAGATCATAATGTGGGTTTAAGTCCATGGAGACCTCGGAATGGGGTGCTTGATCCGGGGCCCTGAAAGATTCTCCTAAACAGAGGTTTTTATAGAGCTCCAAAGAGTACATTTTCTATGTGGAGACGAGATTTTTCTATGAGTGCCTCAGTAATCCCCCATATGCTGGTATTGGTAACCAGGCCTCTGAGGAGAGATGCCTGGAAACAAAAGCAATGGATCTGATTAGGGCCTAAGTGCCTGTCCAGTTCAATCTTATTCTATGGGGATATCTGTCTCTGGGTCTGAGTGGAGGTAGTTTCCTAACTTGTGAAAGATCATCCCTGTTTGTCCTGGGCAGCCAACACTATTGGGATGGCCTCGGGGAGTTTGGAGGTTTCTCCTAATCTATAGGGTTGTGGCCAATGGAAATGGCAGAATTCCCCTGGAGAGGGAAGCCACAGTCCTCAGGTGTGGCTCCATGGGCCCCAGCTTGGATGGTGTGTGGGCCAGGACTGTGGGGACAGAAGTCTGAAAACACAAACTCAGCTTAGGTTTGGGGATGTATGTATGAAGGCTCGATCTACAGACCATGAGAATTTTCCGGGCTATGAACAAAGGGCGAGTATGTGGCGTTTGCTCAGGCTTTTGTCTCTGGATTTTGTGCCTACGGTGCCGTGGAATGTCGGGGTGTCCTCAGGGGCCATGGACAAGTCTTTCTCTGGTTATTTGGCCTGATCCCAAGTGTTTGGGATCATTCTGTGGATGGGAAGAGACCTTTCTGTATTTTTTTCTTTTACCTCCGGTGTCCCACCAAAGAGGGATTCCAGAGCAGTGCCCTGAGTAGGGGTGACTAGACATCTCTAACTCTGGTTGAGATTGGGGGACTAGGGGCTTGGCAAGCCCCATATGTGGGCTGTTGTTCCAGTAAGTAAGAGGCTTTACATGAGGATAGGGCTCACGCTGAGGGTCACAATGTGTGTTTGTGCAAATTGTAGCCCTCAGGGATAGGTGGGGCCTCATAGTCCATGCTGCTTTCTCCTACAATGAACGTTGGACAACATGCCAACCACAAGGCTTCTTGCCATGGCGAAGGAGAAGTTCTGATTCTTGTATCACGTTCACTCCTGAGCAGTGAGTGGAGATAAGGTCTAGGTTCTGAAGGTGAAAACTGAGGTTGGGTAGAGATGATGGCCGAAAGCCATTGTGGGATTGATATGCTCAGTGTACGGCCAGCTGTCTGGGTGTTGGACTGGAGGTCTGCCTTCAGGCTGTGTCAGACAGGGCTTTAGTGCACAGGCTAGATTGTATAATTTGGGTATGGTCGAGTGGCATGCAGGTTGTTACTCATTGGCGTTTCTGGTTAGCCCTATAGGGCAACATTTTTCTTCTGGAGGGCAGGCAGAGTGCTGCATTGTGTCTCCAGAATTGCCAAACTTGAGTGGTGTGGCCAGGATTGTGAAGACAGAAGTCTGAGAACACAAGTTAGGCTTAGGTTTCGGGGCGAGGGCACAGCAGACACACTCTCAAGTGCTGAATCGAGATCTCGTGCTTCTGAATTCAGGGCGCGGACCAGACTTTGGCTTAGGATGGAGTTTCTGTCCATGATGGCCCACTTATGAAGTTGTGGGGCATTATGAGGAAATGGAGGTTTTCTCACAGTGGGATTGTGTGATGTTTCAAACCACAAGGATTCATTCCGCAAGACAGTCAAGACAGGTTGGTTGGATTCAAGACGTCCCATAAAGAAATCTCCAGAGCAGAGTTCTAAGGATGGATGCCTGGGCAGCCCACCTCGCATTCCAACTGTCTCCTAGTGACAAGGCAGATTTGATCTGCTGACTCTGGGTGAGCAGCCGAGTGGGCTGATTTGAAATGGACTCTCCTGAGGATGGATCATAATGTAAGTTTGTGTCCTTGGAGACCTTGGAATTGGGCCATGGTGCCAGCGCACTGAAGGATCCTCCTAACCTGAGGTATTGACACAGCTCCAAAGAGCAAGTTTCTCATGTGCAGATGAGATCTGTTCCGATTGTTTCCTTAGGAAACCCCCATAATCTGATATTGGAAACCAGGCCTCTGAGGAGAGATACATAGAAACCAAAGAAATGGATCAGAAGTTGGCTCAAGTTGGAGTTCTGTCCATGATGGCCCCTTTATAAAGGGGAGCATCTCATGAGGCCATGTAGGTTTCCCACGATAGGAGTTGTGAGATGCTCCAATCTGCAAGTATTCCTTCTGCAGGACAGTCAAGACCTGTTGGAAGGCTCCCAGGACATCCCATATGGAACGGCGCCAGAGCAAGATTCCAACGATGGATGCCTAGAGAGTCTGCTTTGCATTCAAGTTGTCTCCTAGCGACAAGGCAGGTTTGATATTCTGGCTGTGGGGGAGTAATCAACGGGGCTGAGTTGAAATGTACTCTCCTGCCGAATGGTCATAAAGCGGGTTTGTGTCCATGGAGACCTTGGAATAGGGCGGTGGCTCCGGTTACCTGAAGGTTTCTCCTAACTGGAGGTTTTTACAGAGCTCCAAAGGATAAGTTTCCCATGTGGAGACAAGACTTGTTCTGATTGGTATCTCTGGAATCCCCCATATGCTGGTATTGGAAAACAGGCCTCTGATGAGAGATGCTTAGAAACAAAAGCAATGGAACCAATTACGTTCTAGGGGCCTGTCCAGTTGAATACCTTTCTCTTGGGATATCTGTCTACGGGTGAGTTGAGGTCGTTGCTCAGCTTGTGACAGATCACCCCTCTTTGTACTGGGCGGCCTACACTATTGGAATGGCCTCTGGGACTTTGGAGGTTTCTCCTAATCTGTAAGGTTGTGGCCAATGGAATGGGAAGAATTTCCTTGGAGAGGGCAGGCACAGTCCTGAGGTGTGGCTCCAGGGGCCTTAGGTTGGAGGGTGTGTGGGACAGGGATGTCAGGATAGAAGTCTGAAAACACGGTTTGGGGACGTAGGTATGGCAGGCCCGATCTACAGACTATGAGGAGAATTTTTTGGGCTATGACCTAAGAGTGAGGCTTATGTCTCTGGATTTTGTGTCAATAGTGGCCGTGGAATGTCGGGCTGGCCTCATGGGCCATGGAGGAGTCTTTCTCTCTGGGGATGGCCTGACCCCAAGTGATTGGGGTCATTCTGTGGGTGGGAGGAATCCTTTCTGTGTTTACTTACCTCAAATGTCTCACCAAAGAGGGATTCCAGAGCAGAGCCCTGAGTAGGGGTGACTAGATGTCTCTACCTCTGGTTAAGATTGGGTGACTTGGGGCATGCCAGGCCCCATATGTGGGCTCATGGTCCAGCAACTGAGAGGCTTTACTTGAGGACAGGGTTCAAACTGAGGGTCCCAATGTGTGTTTGTGCCCACCGCAGCTCTTAAGCATGGGCAGGGCCTCAGGGACCGTACACTACCCTCAGGGGCCCTACTACTACTCCTGTAGGCCCTACAGGGGTCCTACACTGAACTTTGGATAAGATGCCAACCACAAGATTCTGGCGAGAGGGAAGGAGGTGTTATGATTTCTGCATCACGTTCACCCATGGGAAATGAGTAGAGATAAGGTCTATGTTTCTGTTGCCTGAAAACCAGGTTGGAAAGAGATGGCAACCTAAGGCCATGGCGGTTCAGATGTTCTCAGTGTACGGCAAGCTGTCTGGGTGTCGTTTGGGAATTCAGGCCTCAGGTTGTGTCAGACAGGGCATTAGTGCACAGGCTAGACTATATAATTCGTGTACAGTTGAGTGGCATGTAGGTTTATCCTCATTTGAGGTTTCTGGGTTGACCCATAGGGCAACGTTTTTCTTCTAGAGGGCAGGCAGAGTGCAGCACTGTGTCATCGGAAATCCCAAAATGGAGGGCGTGTGGTCCAGGAGAGTGAGGACGGAAGTCTTAGAACACTAGCTATGCTTAGGTTTTGGGGTGAGGGCACAGCAGGTGCACTCTGAAGAGCTTAATCAAGATCTCGTGCATCTGAAGTCAAGACGAAGATCAGCCGTTGGCTCAGGTTGGAGTTTCTTTCCATGATCCAACTTCATGAAGATTGGGGGCATAATGTGACCTTGGAAGCTTTCCATGATATGAGTTGTGAGGTGGTCCATGAACAAAGACTCCTGTGTGACAGTCGACACCTGTTGGATGGCTCAAGGATGTCCCATAAGGAAAGACGCAAGAGCAGGGTTCTAAGGGTTCTAAGGATCTCTAAGGAGAGATGCCTGGAAACCAAAGCAATAGATCCGATTGGTGCCTATGGGCCTGTTCGTTCCCTTTTACCTCTGGGGACATCAGTCTACGGGTCTGAGTGCCGATAGGTGCTCAGATGGGCCCAGATTGCCCTACGGCCAAGGCGGGTCAGAAATGCTCAGTGTGCGGCCAGCTGTCTCAGTGGGGCCAGGAGGTCCAGCCTCAGGCTGTGTCAGAAAGGGCATTAGATCCCAGGTCATCCTATATATTTGGGGAACAGCCGAATGGCGTGCAGGTTGATCCCCATTTGGGGTTTCTGGGTAGCCCCAGAGGGCAATGGTTTTCTTCAGGAGGGCAGGCAGAGTGCTGCATTGTAGTATTAGATCGCGAAACTGGAGGGCTTGTGGGCCAGTAGTCTGATGAATGAAGTCTGAGAACCCAAGTAGGCCTAGGTTTCTGGGTGAGGATATGGCAGGCACAATCTACAGACCTGAATCGAGATCTCGTGCATCTAAAGTCAGGGCGAGGATCAGACGATAGCTCAGGTTGGACATTCTGTCCCTGATGGCCCCTTCTTGAAGTGGGGGTAGATCACGAGGGCATGGGGGTTTTCCCAAGATGGGAGTTGTGAGAAGCTCCCAACTGCAAAGATTCTTCTGCAGGACAATAGAGACCTGTTCGTTGGCTCCAGGACAACGTTTCCAAGCAGGGTTCTAAGGATGGATGGCTGGGTAGCCCACCTTGCCTTCCAATTGTCTCCATGCAACAAGAAAGGTTAGATCTGCTGGATCTAGGGGAGCAACCGAGGAGGCTGAGTTGAAATGGACTCTCCCGTGGATGTGTCCTAATATGATTTTGTGTCTGTGGAGACCTTGGAATGAAGCGGTGGCACTGGGGCCCTGAAGGGTTCTCCTAAAGAGAGGCTTTCACACAGCTCCATCATGTAAGCTCCCCATGTGTAGATGAGATTTGTTCTGATGGGTGAGTCAAGAAACAGCCATATGCTGTTAAGGAAATGCAGGCCTCTGAGGAGAGATGCCTGGAAACCAAAGCAATGGATCCGATAGGTGCCTCGGGTCCTGTTCGTTCCTTTTTACCCCTGGGGTCATCAGTCTACGGGTCTGAGTGCCGATAGGTGCTCTGATGGGCCCAGATTGCCCCTGTTTGTCCTGGGAAACCACACATAGTGGGATGGCCTCAGGGACTTTGGAGGTATATCCTGTTAGTCGGGTTGTGGCCATTGGAATGGGCACATACAATTCCCTTGGAGAGGGCAAGCACAGTCGTCAGGTTTGGCTCCAGGGGCCTGAGCCTGTAGGGTGTGTAGGCCAGGGCTTTGGACAGTTTTCTGAAAACACAAACTCAGCTTATGTTTCGGGTCATAGGTATGGCAGGACTGATCTCCAGACCATGCGGAGAACTCTTCGGGATATGAAAAAAGGGCGAGTGTGAGGCTCTTGCTCAAGTTTTTGTCTCTGGATATCGTGTCACTCATGGTCGTGAAATTTCCGGGTGACTTCATGGGAAATGGACGCGTCTTACTCTCTGGGGGTTTGGCCCTGTATAAAGAGTTTGGTGTCATTCTGTGGGATGCAAAAAGTCCATTGTTCTGTTGTTGTTGATTTGTTTTGTTTTGTTATTCAACCTCAGGTGTCCCACCAAATGAGGGATTCCAGAGTAGAGCCCTGGGGAGGGACGACTGGACAACCAGAAATCTGGTTAAAAATTGCGGCCTAGGGACATGTCAAGCCCATTATTACATCTAATGGTCCAGCCACTGAGAGGACCTACTAGAGGACAGGACTCACGCTGAGGGTCACAATGCGTGTTTATGCCCTTGTCGCAGTCAAGAATGTGCGGGGCCACAGGGTGAATGCTGGTTTCTCCTACACTGAACGTTGGACAACGTGCCAACGACAAGGTTTCTTGCCATGGGTAAGGAAGAGTTCTGATTTCTGCATCACAGTGATCCGTGGGCAGTGATTGGAGATAATGTCTAGGTTCTGAAGCCTGAAAACGGAGGTATGGAAAAGATGATGACCTAAGGCCATGGCGGGTCTGATGTGCTCAGTGTGCGGTCAGCTGTCTGGGTGTTGGTCACGGTGTCCGGGCTCAGGTTGTCACACAGTGCATTAGTGCCCAGGTTAGACTATATATTTTGGGTGCATTCGAGTGCCGTGTAGGTTCTGATCTGAACAACTCTTCAGGATATGAAGAATGAGCGAGTCTGAGGCGCGTGCTCAGGCTTTTGTCTCTGGATTTTGTATCAGCGATTGCCGTGGAATGTTGGGGCGGCCTCATGCGCCAAGGACGAATCCTCCTCTCTGTGGATTTAGCACGATCCCAATTGTTTCTCGTCAATCTGTGGGATGGGAGGACTCCTTTCAGGTTTGTTACCTCAGGTGTCCCACCAAAAGAGGAATTCCAAAGCAGAGACCTGGGGAAGAGTGAAGGGACAACCTGAACTATGGTTAAAAATTGGGGCCTAGGGGCATGGCAAGCACAATATTCTGTCTCACCATCCAGGCACTGAGAGGCCTTACCTGAGGACTGGGCTCAGGCTGATGGGTCACAATGTGTGTTTGTGACCAAGGTGGCCCGCAAGCATGGTCGGGGCCTCATGGGCCACACTGGTTTCCACTACACTGAAACGTGGACTTCATGCCAACCACAAGGTTTCTTGCCATGGGGAAAGAGTTCTGATTTCTGCATCATTTTCAAACCCGGGCCGTGATTGGAGATAAGGTCTAGGTTCTTAAGCCTGAAAACCGAGGTTTAGAAGAGATGACAAACTAAGGCCATGGCGGATCCGATGTGCTCAGAGTGCGGCCAGCTGTCTGGGTGGGGCCAGGAGGTCCATGCTCAGGCTGTGTCAGAAAGTGCATTAGTGCCCAGGTCAGCCTATATATTTGAGGTACAGCCGAATGGAGTGCACGTTGATCCTCATTTGGGGTTTCTGGGTAGCCCCAGAGGGCAATGTTTTTCTTCTGGAGTGCAAGCAGAGTGCTGCATTGTAGTTCTGGAATGCCAAACTAGATGACTTGTGGGCCAGTAGTCTGAGGACGGACGTCTGAGAACCCAAGCTAGGCCTAGGTTTCTGGGTGAGGATATGGCAGGCACAATCTACAGACCTGAATCGAGATCTCGTGCATCTAAAGTCAGGGCAAGGATCAGACGATCGCTCAGGTTGGATATTCTGTCCCTGATGGCCCTTTTTTGAAGGGGGGGTGGATCACGAGATCAAGGGGGTTTTCCCACGATGGGAGTTGTGAGAAGCTCCCAACTGCAAAGATTCTTCTTCAGGACAATTGAGACCAGTTGGTTGGCTCCAGGACAACGATTCTAGCAGGGTTCTAAGGATGGATGGCTGGGTAGCCACCTAGCATTCCAATTGTTTCCAAGCAACAAGACATGTTAGATCTGATGGATCTGGGGGAGCAACCGAGGAGGCTGAGATGAAATGGACTCTCCCGTGGATGTGTCCTAATATGATTTTGTGTCTATGGAGACCTTGGAATGAAGCGGTGGCACTGGGGCCCTGAAGGGTTCTCCTAAAGAGATGCTTTCACACAGCTCCATCGTACAAGTTTCCCATGTGTAGATGAGATTTGTTCTGATGGGTGAGACAAAAAACAGCCAAATGCTGTTATTGAAATCCAGGCCTCTGATGAGAGATGCCTGGAAACCAAGCAATGGATCCGATAGGTGCCTAGGGGCCTGTTCGTTCCTTTTTACCTCTGGGGACATCAGTCTACGGGTCTGAGTGCACGTAGGTGCTCAAATGGGCCCAGATTGACCCTGTTTGTCCTGGGAAGCCACAAATATTGGGATGGCGTCAGGGACTTTGGAGGTTTATCCTATTAGTAGGATTTTGGCCATTGGAAAGAGCACATACAATTGCCTTGGAGAAAGCAAGCACAGTCGTCAGGTTTGGCTCCAGGCGCCTGAGCCTGTAGGGTGTGTAGGTCAGGGCTGTTTGGACAGTTGTCTGAAAACACAAACTCGGCTTATGTTTCGTGTTATAGGTATGGCAGGACTGATCTACAGACCATGAGGAGAACTCTTCGGGATATGAAAAAAGGGAGAGTGTGAGGCTCTTGCTCAAGTTTTTGTCTCTGGATATCATGTCACTCATGGTCGTGAAATTTTTGGGTGACTTCATGGGAAATGGAAGAGTCTTACTATCTGGGGGTTTGGCACCGTCCAAAGAGTTTGGGGTCATTGTGGGATGGAAGAAGTCCGTTGTTCTGTTGTTCTTGAATTGTTTTGTTTTGTTTTTCAACCTCAGGTGAAAATGAGGGATTCCAGAGTAGAGCCCTGGGGAGGGTCGACTGGACAACAGAAATCTGGTTAAATATGGGGCCTAGGTACATGTGAAGCCCATTATGACATCTAATGGTCCAGACACTTAGAGGATGTACTTGAGGACAGGATTCACGCTGAGGGTCACAATGCGTGTTTATGCCCTCGTCGCACTCAAGGATGGGCGGGGCCTCAGGGTGAATGCTGGTTTCTCCTACACGGAACGTTGGACAACATGCCAGCTACAAAGTTTCGTGCCATGGGTAAGGAAGAGTTCTGATTTGTGCATCACAGTCACCCCTGGGTAGTGATTGGAGATAAGTTCTAGGTTCTGTAGCATGAAAACTGAGGTAGGGAAGAGATGATGACCTAAGGCCATGGCGGGTCTGATGTGCACAGTGTGTGGTCAGCTGTCTGGGTGTTGGTCCCGAGGTCCGAGCACAGGTTGTCAGACAGTGCATTAGTGCCCAGGTTAGAATACATATCTTGCATTCATTCGAGTGCCATGTAGGTTCTTATCTGAAGAACTCTTCAGGATATGAAGAATGAGCGAGTCTGAGGCGAGTGCTCAGGATTTTATCTCTGGATTTTGTATCAGAGATAGCCGTGGAATGTTGGGGAGGCCTCATGGGCCATGGACGAATCTTGCTCTCTGTGGATTTGACAGATCCCATTGTTTTTCGTCAATATGTGGGATGGGAGGACTCCTTTCAGGTTTGTTACCTCAGGTGTCCCACCAAAAGAGGTATTCCAAAGCAGAGCCCTGGGGAAGAGTGAAGGGACAACCTGAAATATGGTTAAAAATTGGGGCCTAGGGGCATGGCAAGCCCAATATGCTGTCTCTCCATCCAGCCACTAAGAGGCCTTACCTGAGGACTGGGCTCAGGCTGAGGGTCACAATGTGTGTTTGTGACCAATGTGGCGGGGCCTCATGGGCCACACTGTGGCATGGAAGAAGTGCCCAGTTCTGTTGTTGTTCATTTGTTTTGTTTTGTTTTTCAACCACAGGTGTCCCACCAAATGAGGGATTCCAGAGTAGAGCCCTGGGGACCGGTGACTGGACAACCAGAAATCTGGTTAAAAATTGGGGCCTAGGGACATGTCAAGCCCATTATGACATCTAATGGTCCAGCCACTGAAAGGACGTACTAGATGACAGGACTAACGCTGAGGGTCACAATGCGTGTTTTTGCCCTTGTCACACTCAAGAATGGGCGGGGCCTCAGGGTGAATGCTGGTATCTCCTACACTGAACGTTGGACAACATGCCAACCACAAGGTTTCTTGCCATGGGTAAGGAAGAGTTCTGATTTGTGCATCACAGTCACCCCTGGGCAGTGATTGGAGATAAGATGTAGGCTCTGAAGCCTGAAAACTGAGGTAGGGAAGAGATGATGACCTAAGGCCATTGCGGGTTGATGGGCTCAGTGAGCGGTCAGCTGTCTGGGTGTTGGTCACGAGGTCCGGGTTCAGGTTGTCAAACAGTGCATTAGTGCCCAGGTTAGACTATATATGTTTTGTGCCTTCGAGTGCCGTGTTGGTTCTTATCTGAAGAACTCTTCAGGATATGAAGAATGAGCGAGACTGAGGCGCGTGCTCAGGCTTTTGTCCCTGGATTTTGTATCAGCGATGGCCGTAAAATATTGGGGAGGCCTCATGGGCCATGAACGAATCTTGCTCTCGGTGGATTTGGCCCGATCCCAATTGTTTTTCGTCAATCTGTGGGATGGGAGGACTCCTTTCAGGTTTGTTACCTCAGGTGTCCCACCAAAAGAGGAATTCCAAAGCAGAGCCCAGGCGAAGAGTGAAGGGACAACGCGAACTACAGTTGAAGATTGGGGCCTAGGGGCATGGCAAGCCCAATATGCTGTCTCTCCATCCAGCCACTGAGATGCCTTACCTGAGGACTGGGCTCAGGCTGAGGGGTGACAATGTGTGTTTGTGACCAATGTGGTCCGCAAGCATGGGCTGAGCCTCATGGGCCACACTGGTTTCAACTACACTGTACCTTGGACAACATGCAAACCATAAGGTATCTTGCCATGGGGAAAGTGTTCTGATGTCTGCATCATTTTCAAACCCGGGCCGTGATTGGAGATAAGGTCTAGGTTCTGAAGCCTGAAAACCGAGGTTGAGAAGAGATGACGACCTAAGGCCATGGTGGGTCCGATGTGCTCAGTGTGCGGCCAGCTTTCTGGGTGTTGGTCACCAGGTCCGGGCTCAGGTTGTCAGAAAGTGCATTAGTGCCCAGGTTAGACTATATATTTTGGGTGCCTTCGAGTGCAGTGTAGGTTCTTATCTGAAGAACTCTTCAGGATATGAAGAATGAGCGGGTCTGAGGTGCGTGCTCAGGCTTTTGTCTCTGGATTTTGTATCAGCGATGGCCGTGGAATGTTGGGGAGGCCTCATGGGCCATGGACAAATCTAGCTCTCTGTGGATTTGGCCCGATTCCAATTGTTTTTCATCAATCTGTGGGATGGGAGTACTTCTTTCAAGTTTGTTACCTCAGGTGTCCCACCAAAGGAGCAATTCCAAAGCAGATGCCTGGGGAAGAGTGAAGGGGCAACACGAAATACGGTTAAAAATTGGAGCCTTGGGGCATGTCAAGCCCAATATGCTGTCTATCCATCCAGCCACTGAGGGGCCTTACCTGGGTACTGGGCTCAGCCTGAAGGATCACAGTGTGTGTTTGTGACCAATGTGGCCCACAAGCATGGGTGGGGCCTCATGGGCCACACTGGTTTCAACTACACTGAACCTTGGACAACATGCCAACCACAAGGTTTCTTGCCATGGGGAAAGAGTTCTGATTTCTGCATCATTTTCAAACCCGGGCCGTGCTTGGAGATAAGGTCTAGGTTCTGAAGCCTGAAAACCGAGGTTGAGAAGAGATGACGACCTAAGGCCATGGCGGGTCCGATGTGCTCAGTGTGTGACAAGCTGTCTGGGTGGGGCCCGGAGGTCCAGGCTGAGGCTGTGTCAGAAAGGGCATTAGTGCCCAGGTCAGCCTATATATTTGGGGTACAGCCGAATGGCGTGCAGGTTGATCCTCATTTGGGGTTTCAGGGTATCCCCGGAGGGCAATGTTTTTCTTCTGGAGGGCAGGCAGAGTGCTGCATTGTAGTTCTGGATTGCCAAACTGGAGAGCTTGTGGGCCAGTAGTCTGAGAACGGAAGTCTGAGAACCCAAGCTAGGCCTAGGTTTCTGGGTGAAGATATTGCAGGCACAATCTATGACCTGAATCGAGATCTCGTGCATCTGAAGTCAGGGCAAGGATCAGACGATCGCCTTGAAGGCAGGGGGGTGGATCACGAGGCCATGGGGGTTTTCCCAATATGGTAGTTGTGAGAAGCTCCCAACTGCAAAGATTCTTCTGCAGGACGATTGAGACCTGTTGGTTGTCTCCAGGACAACGATACCGAGCAGGGCTCTAAGGATGGATGCCTGGGTAGCCCACCTCGCATTCCAATTGTCTCCAAGCAACAAGACAGGTTAGATCTGCTGGTCTGGGGGAGCAACCGAGGAGGCTGAGCAGAAATGGACTCTCCCGTGGATGTGTCCTAATATGATTTTGTGTCTATGGAGACGTTGAAATGAAGAGGTGGAACTGGGGCCCTGAAGGGTTCTCCTAAAGAGAAGCTTTCACACTGCTCCATCGTGCAAGTTTCCATGTGTAGATGAGATTTGTTCTTATGGGTGAGTCAAGAAACAGACATATGCTGTTCTTGAAACCCAGTCCTCTGAGGAGAGATACCTGGAAGCCTAAGCAATGGATCCGATAGGTGCCTAGTGGCCTGTTCGTACCTTTTTACCTCTGGGGACATCAGTCTACGGGTCTGAGTGCCGGTAGGTGCTCAGATGGGCCCAGATTGCCCCCGTTTGTCCTGGGAAGCCACAAATATTGGGATGGCCTCAGGGAATTTGGAGGTTTATCCTATTAGTAGTGTTGTGGCCATTGGAATGGGCACACACAATTCCCTTGGAGAGGGCAAGCACAGTCGTCAGGTTGGCTCCAGGGGTCTGAGCCTGTAGGGTGTGTAGGTCAGGGCTGTTTGGACAGTTGTCTGAAAACACAAACTAGGCTTATGTTTTGGGTCATAGGTATGGCAGGACTGATCTACAGACCTTGAGGAGAACTCTTCAGGATATGAAAAAAGGGCAAGTGGGAGGCTCTTGCTCAAGTTTTATTCTCTGGATATCGTGTCACTCATGGTCGTAAAATTTCCGGGTGACTTCATGGGAAATGGACGAGTCTTACTCTCTGGGTGTTTTGCCCCATCCAAATAGTTTGGGTTCATTCTGTGGGATGGAAGAAGTCCGTTGTTCTGTTGTTGTTGATTTCTTTTGTTTTGTTTTTCAACCTCAGGTGTCCCACCAAATGAGGGATTCCAGAGTAGAGCCCTGGGGAGGGGCGACTGGACAAACAGAAATCTGGTTAAGAATTGGGGCCTAGGGACATGTCAAGCCCATTATGACATCTAATGGACCAGCCACTGAGAGGACGTACGAGAGGACAGGACTCACGCTGACTGTCACAATGCGTGTTTATGCCCTCGTCGCACTCAAGAATGGGCGGGGCCTCAGGGTGAATGCTGGTTTCTCCTACACTGAACGTTGGACAACATGTCAAGCACAAGGTTTCTTGCCATGGTTAAGGAACAGTTCTGATTTCTGCATCACAGTCACCCCTGGGCAGTGATTGGAGATAAGGTCTAGGTTAAGAAGCCTGAAAACTGAGGTAGGGAAGAGATGATGACCTAAGGCCATGGCGGGTCTGATATGCTCAGTGTGCGGTCAGCTGTCTGGGTGTTGGTCATGAGGTCTGGGCTCAGCTTGTCAGACAGTGCATTAGTGCCCAGGTTAGACTATATATTTTGGGTGCATTCGAGTGCCGTGTAAGTTCTTATCTGAAGAACTCTTCAGGATATGAAGAATGAGCAAGTATGAGGCGCGTCCTCAGGCTTTTGTCTCTGGATTTTGTATCAGCGATGGCCGTGGAATGTTGGGGAGGCCTCATGGGCCATGGTCGCATCTTGCTCTCTTTGGATTTGGCCCGATTCCAATTGTTTTTCGTCAATCTGTGGGATGGGAGGACTCCTTTCAGGTTTGTTACCTCAGGAGTCTCACCAAAAGAGGAATTCCAAAGCAGAGCCCTGGGGAAGAATGAAGGGACAACCCGAAATCTGGTTAAAAATTGGGGCCTAGGGGAAAGGCAAGCCCAATATGCTCTCTCTCCATCCAGCCAATGAGTGGCCTTACCTGAGGACTGGGCTAAGGCTGAGGGTCATAATGTCTGTTTGCCACCTATGTGGCCCGCGAGCAATGGCGCGGCCTCATTGGACACACTGGTATCCACTACACTGAACATTATACAACAAGCCTACCACAAGGTTTCTTGCCATCGGGAAAGAGTTCTGATTTCTGCATCCTTTTCCATCATGGGCAGTGATTGGAGATAAGGTCTAGATTCTAAATCCTGAAACCGAGGCTGGGAAGAGATAACGACCTAAGGCAATGGCTGGTCCGATGTGCTCAGTGAGCGGCCAGCTTTATGGGTGGGGCCAGGAGGTCCAGGCGCAGCCTCTGTCAGAAAGGGCCTTATTGCCCAGGTCAGCCTATATATTTTGGGTACAGCCAAGTGGCGTGCAGGTTGATATTCATTTGGGGTTTCTGGGTAGCACCAGAAGGCAATGTTTTTCTTCTGGAGGGCAGGCAGAGTGCTGCATTATAATTCTGGATTGCCAAACTAGAGGGCTTGTAGGACATTAGTCTGAGGATGGAAGTCTGAGGACACAAGCTAGGCTTAGGTTTCTGGATGAGGACATGGCAGGCACAATCTACAGATCTGAACCGAGATCACGTGCATCTGAAGTCAGGGTGAGGATCAGGCGATCGCTCAGGTTGGACCTTATGTCCCTGAGGGCTACTTCATGAAGGGTGGGTATCACGAGGCCATGGGTGTTTTCTCACGATTGGAGTTGTGAGAATCTCCCAACTTCAAAGATTCTTCTGCAGGACAAATGAGACCTGTTGGTTGGCTCCAGGCTAACGATTCTGAGCAGGGTTCTAAGGATGGATGGCTGGGTAGCCCACCTCGCATTCCAATTGTCTCTTAGCAACAAGACAAGTTAGATCTGCTGGATCTCGCAGAGCAACCGAATACGTTCAGTTGATATGGACTCTCCTGTGGATGGGTCCTAATGTGTTTTTGTGTCTATGGATAGCTTGGAATGACGCGGTTGCACTGGTGCCTTGAAGGGTTCTCCTAAACAGAGGCTTGACATCACTCCCACGTGCAAGTTTCCCATGTGTGGATGAGATTTGTTCTGTTGGGTGAGTTAAGAAACAGCCATATGCTGGTACTGAAATCCAGGCCTCTGAGGAGAGATGCCTGGAAACCAAAGCAATGGATCCGATTAGGGCCTAGAGGCCTGTTCGTTCCTTTTTACCTCTGGGGATATCAGTCTACATGTCTGAGTGCAGGTAGGTTCTCAGATGGGCTCAGATTGCCCCTGTTTGTCCTGGGAAGCCACCACTATTGGGATGGCCTCAGGGACTTTGGAGGTTTACCTTTTAGTAGCGTTGTGGCCATTGGAATGGGTACACAGAATTCCCTTGGAGAGGGCAAGCACAGTCCTCAGCTTGGCTCCAGGGGCCTAAGCATGTATGCTGTGTAGGCCAGGGCTGTTTGGACAGTTGTCTGAAAACAGAAACTCGGCTTATGTTTCGGGTCATAGGTATGGCAGGACTGATCAACAGACCATGAGGAGAACTCTCGGGATATGAAAAAAGGGCGAGTGTGAGGCTCTTGCTCAAGTATTTATCTCTGGATATCGTGCCATTCATGGTCATGAAATTTCCGGGTGACTTCATGGGAAATGGACGAGTCTTACTCCCTGGGGGTTTAGCCCAATTCAAAGAGTTTGGGGTCATTCTGTGGGATGGAAGAAGTCCGTTGTTCTGTTGTTGATTTGTTTTGATTTGTTTTTCAAACTCAGGTGTCCCACCAAATGAGGGATTCCAGAGTAGAACCCTGGAGAAGGGTGATTGGACGACCAGAAATCTGGATAAAATTGGGTCCTAGGGACAGCTAGACTTGGGTTACAGGGCGAGGGCACGGCATGTACCCCCTGAAGATTTGAAGCAATATCTCATGCATCTGAAGTCAGAGCGAGGATCAGACGTTGGCTCAGCTTGGATTTTCTGTTCATGACGGCCCCTTCATAAAGGGAGCCGAATCTCGAGGCCGTGGCGGTTTTCCCACGTTTGGAGTGGTGGGATGCCCCTCCAAGGATTCCTTCTGCGGGACAATTGAGACCTGTTGGACAGCTCCAGGACATCCCATATGGATGAGTCCAGACCAACGTTCGAGGATGGATGCCTGGGAAGCCCGCCTCGCATTCCAATTTTCTCCTAGCGACAAGACAGTTTAGATCTGATGGCTCTGCGGGAGCAACCGGGGTGGCTGAGTTGAAATGGACTTTCCTGAGGATGGGTCTAATGTGTGTTTGTGTTCATGAGGGCCTTGGAATGGGGCGGTGGCACCGGGACCCTGAAGTATTCTCCTCAGCTTTTGACATAGCTCCCATGCACAAGTTTCATTGTGGAGACGAGGTTGTTCTGATGGGTGCCTCAGGAAAACCCCAATGCTGGTATTGGAATCCAGGGTTTTGAGGAGACATGCCTGTAAACCAAAGCAATGGATCCGATTTTGGCCTAGGGTCCTGTCTGGTTCAATCTTCTTCTCTGGGGACATCCTACTAGGGTATGAGTGGAGTTAGATGCTCAGCTGGTGTCAGACTGCCCTTTTTTGTCCCGGGCGACCTATATTATTGAGATGGCCTCAGGGACTTTGGAGGGTTCTCCTAATTTGTACGATTTTGGACAATGGAATGGGCAGAATTCCCATGGATTGGGTAGGCACAGTCCTAATGTGTGGCTCCAGGGTCCCCAGCCTGGAGGGTATGTGGCCCAGGACTTTGAGGACAGAAGTCTGAAAACACAAACTCAGCTTATTTTTGGGGACGTAGGTATGGCAGGCTCGATCTACAAACCATGAGAAGACATCTTCAGGATATGAAGATAGTGCGAGTCTGAGGCGCTTGCTTAGGCTATTGTCTCTGGATTTTTTATCAGCGATGGCCGTGGAATGTCGAGGAGGGCTCATGGGCCATGGACGAATCATGCTCTCTGTGGATTTGGCCCGATCCCAATTGTTTTTCATCAATCTGTTGGATGGAGGACTCCTTTCAGTTTTGTTACATCAGGTGTCCCACCAAAAGAGGAATTCATAAGCAGAGCCCTGGGGAAGAGTGAAGGGACAACAGGAACTATGGTTAAAAATTGGGGCCTAGGGGCATGGCAAGCCCAATATGCTGTCTCTCCATCCAGCCCCTGAGAGGCCTTACCTGAGCCCTGGGCTCAGGCTGAGGGTCACAATGTGTGTTTGTGAGCAATATGGCCCCCAAGCATGGGCGGGGCCTCATGGTCCACAGTGGTTTCAAGTACACTGAACCTTGGGCAACATGCCAACCACAAGGTTTCTTCCCATGGGGAAAGAGTTCTGAATCCTGCATCATTTTCAAACCAGGGACATGATTGGAGATAAGGTCTAGGTTCTGAAGCCTGAAAACCCAGGTTGAGAAGAGATGACGACCTAAGGCCAGGGCGGTTCCAAGGTGCTCAGTGTGCTGCAAGCTGTCTGGGTGGGGCCAGGAGGTCCAGGATCAGGCTGTGTCAGAAAGGGCATTTGTGCTCAGGTCAGCCTATATATATGGGGTAGAGTCGAATGGCGTGCAGGTTGATCCTCATTTGGGGTTACTGGGTAGCCCGGAGGGCAATGTTTTTCTTCTGGAGGGCAGGCAGAGTGCTGCATTGTAGTTCTGGATTGCCAAACTGGAAGGCTTGTGGGCCAGTAGTCTGAGAACGGAAGTCTGAGAACCCAAGCTAGGCCTAGGTTTCTGGGTGAGGATATGGCAGGCACAATCTACAGACCTGAATCGAGATCTCGTGCATCTGAAGTCAGGGCGAGGATCAGATGATCGCTCAGGTTGGACATTCTGTCCCTGAGGCCTCTTCTTGAAGGGGGGGTGGATAACGAGGTCATGGGTGTTTTCCCACTTTCGGAGTTGTGAGAAGCTCCCAACTGCAAAGAATCTTCTGCAGGACAATTGAGACCTGTTGGATGGCTCCAGGACAACGTTTCCGAGCACGGTTCTAAGCATGGATGGCTGGGTAGCACACCTCGCCTTCCAATTGTCTCCAAGCAACAAGACAGGTTAGATCTGCTGGATCTGCGGGAGCAACCGAGGAGGCTGAGTTGAAACGGACTCTCCCGTGGATGTATCCTAATATGATATTGTGTCTATGGAGACCTTGGAATGAAGCGGTGGCACTGGGGCCCTGAAGGGTTCTCCTAAAGAGAGACTTTCACACAGCTCCATCGTGCAAGTTTCCCATGTGTAGATGAGATTTGTTCTGATGGGTGAGTCAAGAACAGCCATATGCTGTTATTGAAATCCAGGCCTCTGAGGAGAGATGCCTGGAAACCATAGCAATGGATCCAATAGGAGCCTAGGGGCCTGTTTGTACCTTTTTATATCTGGGGATATCAGTTTACGGGTCTGAGTGCCAGTAGGTGCAGAGATGGGCCCAGATTGCCCCATTCTGGACCGCGAGCAATGTCGGGGCCTCACGGGACACACTGGTTTCCACTACACTGAACGTTAGACAACAAGCCAACCACAAGTTTTCCTGCCATCGGGAAGGAGTTCTGATTTCTGCATCATTTTCAAACCTGGGGAGTGATTGGAGATAAGGTCTAGGTTCTGAAGCCTGAAAACTGAGGTTGGGAAGGGATAACGACCTAAGGCCATGGGGGGTCTGAAGTTCTCAGTTTGTAGCCAGCTGTCTGGGTGGGCCCAGGAAGTCCAGGCTCAGGCTGTGTCAGAAAGGGCATTATTGCCCAGGTCATCCTATATATTTTGGGTATAGCCAAGTGTCGTGCAGGTTGATATTCATTTGGGGTTTCTAGGTACCCCCAGAGGGCAATGTATTTCTTCTGCAGGGCAGGTAGAGTGCTGCATTGTAGTTCTGGATTGCCAAACTGAAGGGCTTGTGAGCCAGTAGTCTGAGGACAGAAGTCTGAGGACACAAGCAAGGCTTAGGTTTCCGAGATCTCGTGCATCTGAAGTCAGGGTGAGGATCAGACGATAGCTCAGGTTGGACCTTATGTCCCTGATGGCCCCTTTATGAAGGGGGGGGGGGGATCATGTGGCCATGGGGGTTCTCTCACGATGGGAGTTCTGAGAAGCTCCCAACTGCAAAGATTCTTCTGCAGGACAATTGAGACCTGTTGGTTGGCTCCAGGCCAACGATTCTGAGCAGGGTTTTAAGGATCCATCTATACTGAGTAGAGGTAGATGCTCAGCTGGTTTCAGATGACCCTTGTTTGTCCTGGGCGGCCTACATTATTTGGATGTCCTTGGGGACTCTGGAGGTTTTTCCTAATTTGTACGATTGTGAACAATGGAATGGTCAGAATACCCGTGGTATGAACAGGCACAGAACTGATGTGTGGCTCCAGGGGCCCCAGCCTGAAGGGACTGTGGGCCAGGAATGTGGGGACAGAAGTCTGAAAACACAAACTCGGCTTAGGTTTGGGAAGTAGGTATGGCAGGCCCGATCTACAGACCGTAAGGAGAACTCTTCGGGATACGACAAAAGAGCGAGTATCAGGCGCTTGCTCAGACATTTGTCTCTGGATTTGTTGTCAACGATGGCTGTGGAATCTCGGGGAGGCCTCATGGGCCATGGACGAGACTTCCTCTCTGTGAATTTCGTCCAATCCCAATTGTTTGGGGTCAATCTGAAGGATGGGAGGAGTCCTTTTAGTTTTGTTACCTCAGGTGTCCCACCAAAAGAGGGATTCCAAAGCAGAGCTCTGGGGAGGGATGAATGGACAACCCGAACAATCAAATTGGGGTGAGGTCGAGAACCGAGCAGGTTGATCCTCATTTGGGGTTTATGGAGATCCCCATAGAGCAACGTTTTTCTTCTGGAGGGCCAGCATAGGGCTGCATTTTGGTTCCAGAATTCCAAGTCTTGAGGACATGTTTGCCAGGAGTGTGAGGAAGGAAGTCTGAAAACACAAGGTAGCACGAGGTTTGGGCCCACTGTGCAGAGGCTGAATCGAGATCTCCTGCATCTGAGGTCAGGGCAAGTATCAGATGTTGCCTCAAGCTGGAGTTTGTGTCCATGACGGCCCCTTCCTGAAGGGGGTGGGGGCGTCATGAGGCCAGGGAGCTTTCCCTACGCTGGGAGTTGTGAGCTGCTCCAAACTTCAAAGTTTCCTTCTTCAGGACAGTCGAGAACTATTGGATGGTTCCAGGATGCCCCATACAGAAAGACTGGAGAGCAGGGGCCTAAGCATGGATGCCGAGAAACGCCAACTCCCCTTCCCATTGCCTGGTCGAGACAAGGCATGCTCAATCTGTGGGCACTTGGGTGAGCTACCCAGAAGGCTGAGTTTAAATGGACTTTCCTGAGGATGAGTCATAATGTGGGATGGTGGCCATGGAGACCTTGGAATGTGGCAGTAGCTAAGAGACTCTGCAGGATTCTCCAACCCGAAGGGTTTGACACAACTCCAACAAGGAAGCTTTCCATGTGGAGATGAGAGGTGTTCTGTCTGGTGCCTCAGGGTAGCCCCATATGCTGGTCTTCGAACCCAGGCCTCTGAGGAGTGATACCTGGACACCAAAGCAAGAGTTCATAATAGGGCCTAGGGGCCTGTCTGGTTCAATCTTCTGTCTCTGCGGATATCAGTCTGTGTGTCTGCATGGAGGTAGTAGTTGCTCAGCTGGTGTCATCATGCCCCTGTTTGTCCAGTGCGGCTTGCGGTAGTGGGATGTCCTTGGGGACCTTGAGGTTTCTACTATTTTGTAGAGTTGTGGCCAATGGAACGGGCAGTTTCTTAGGAGAGAGCAGGCACAGTTCTGTGGTGTGGCTCCAGAGACCCCAGCCTGGAGGCGGTGTGGGCCACGGCTGTGCAGACAGACATCCCAAAACCCAAACTCAGCTCAGGTTTGGGGCCGAGGTTATGGCAGGCCTGATCCACAGTCCGTGAGGGGAGCTCCTCTGGATATGAAAGAAGGGTGAGAGGGAGGCAGTCTTTCAGTCTTTTGTCTCTGGATATTTTGTCCACAATGGCCGTTTAATGTAGGAGTTGCCTCATAGGTCATAGAAGTCTCCCTCTCTGGTAGTTTGTCCAGCCCCCAAGAGTTTGGGGTCATTCTGTGGGAAGGGAAGAGTCCTGTTTTCTGCTTCATATGTCCCCCCAGTAGAGGGATTCTGGAGCATAGCAGTGGGTACTGACAACTGGAATACTCGCTCTCTGGTTAAGCCTGGGGGCCTATGGATATGACAAGCCCCATATGCAGGATCTTGGTCCAGCCACTGAGAGGCGTTACTTTAATACGGGACTCACGCTACAGGTCACAATGCATGTCTGTGCCCTAGGCGGCCCTCAAGCACTGGCGGGGCCTTTCCGACAATGCAGGTTTTCCCACATTGAACGTTGGACAACATGCCAACCACAAGGTTTCTGGCCATGGGGAAGGAGGAATTCTAATTTCTGCATCACATTCACCCCTGGGCAGTGATTGGAGATAATGTCTAGGTTCTGAAACCTGAAAACCGAGGTTGGGAAGAGATGACGAACTACAGCCATAGCGGGTCCCTTGTGTACAGGTTGGAGCCAGCTGTCTAGGTGTAGTTTGGGATGTCTTGTCTCAGGCTGTGCCACACAGGGCATTAGTATTCAGGGTAGGCTGTATAATTGCTTTACAGTCGAGTGGCATGCATTAGATAATCATTTGGGGTTTCTTATTAGCAGCATAGGACAAAGTTTTTCTTCTGGAGGGCAGGCAGAGTGCTGCATTGTGGCTTCGGAATTCCCAAACTGGAGGGCTTGTGGGCCAGGACAGTGAGGACGGAAGTCTGAGAACACAAGCTAGGCTTAGGTTTCGGGGAATGGACATGGCAGGCACACTCTGCAGAGCTGAATTGAGATCTCATGAGTCTGAAGTCAGGTCGAGGATCAGACTTTGGCTCAGGTTGGAGTTTCTGTCCATGTTGGCCCCTTCATGAAAGGGGGGGCATTATGAGGCCATGGGGGTTTTCCCACTATTAGAGTTGTGAGATGCTCGAAACCGCAAGGGTTCCTTCTGTGGGACAATTAAGATTTGTTGGATGGCTCCAGGACGTCTCATAAGGTATTTTTCCAGAACAGGGTTCTAAGTATAGATGCCTGGGCAGACAGCCTCAATTCCAATTGTCTCCTAGCAACAAGAAACGTTTGATCTGCTGGCTTGGGGTAGCATCAGAGGGGGCTGAGTTTGAATGGACTTTCCTGAGGATGGTCTTAATGTTGGTTTGAGTCCATTGAGACCTTGGTATGGGGCAGTGGCACCAGGGCCCTGAAGGATTCTCCTAACCAGAGGTGATAACAAAGCTCCAATGAGCAAGTTTTCCATGGGGAGACGAGATGTGTTCTTATTGGTGCCTCAGGAAACCACCATTTGCTGGTATTGGAAATGAGGCCTCTGAGGAGAGATGCCTGGAAACCAAAGCAATGGATCTGATTAGGGCCTAGGGGCCTGTCCGGTTCAATATTCTTCTCTGGGGACATCTTTTGTCTGAGTGGAGGTAGTTGCTCAGCTGGATTGAGATCACAACTATTTGTCCTGGGCGGCCTACACTATTGGGATGGCCTCGGTAACTTTGGAGGTTTTTCCTAATTTGCAAGGTTATGGCCAATGGAGTGGGAAGATTTCTCTTGAAAGGGAAGCACAGTCCTGAGGTGTGGCTCCAGGGACCCAAGTGTGGAGCGTGTGTGGTCCAGGGCTATTTGGACAAAAGTCTGAAAACACAAACTCCACTTAGGTTTGGGTCTGTAGGTATGGCCAGCCCGATATATAGACCGTGAGGAGAACTCTTCGGGATATGAAAAAAGGGCGAAAGTGAGGTGCTTGCTCATGCTTATTTTTTTCTGGATATGTGTCACCGATTGCCATGGAATGTCCGGGTGTCCTCATGGGCCATCGATGAGGCTCCCTTTCTGGGGATTTGACCCAATCCCAAGAGTTTGGGGTCATTCTGTGGGAAGGGAGGAGGCCTTTCTGTTTTTTTTTTTTTTTTGTTTTGTTTTGTTTTTTTTTTTTTTTTTACCTCAGGTGGACCACCAAAAGAGGGATTCCACAGCAGAGTCCTGGGGAGGGGCGACTGGACAACCAGAACTCTGGTTAACATTGGGACCTAAGAACATGGCAAGCCCCATATGTGGGATCTTGGTCCAGACACTGAGAGGCCTTCCTTGAGCATAGGGCTCACATTGAGTTTCACAATGTGTTTTTGTGCCCAAGGAGCCCCTCAAGTCAGGGCGTGGCCTAATGTACCATGCTGGTTTCTCCTACACTGAACGTTGCACAATATGGCAACCACAAGTTTTCTGGCCATGGGGAAGAAGGAGTTCTAATTTCTGCAACACTTTCACTCCTGGACTGTGATTGGATTTAAGGTCTAGGTTCTGAAGCCTGAAAACTGAGGTTGGGAAGAGATGAAGACATAAGGCCATGGTGTGTCTGATGTGCTCAGTGTTCGGCCAGTTGTTGAGTGTGGGTTGGGAGGTGCAGGCTCAGGCTGTGGCAGACAGGGAATTAGTACCCAGGCTAGACTGTATCATTGTGGTGCAGTCGAGTTTCGTGCAGGTTGGTACTCATTTGTGGTTACTGGGTAGCCGCAGAGGGCAACGTTTTTCTTCTGGAAGGAAGTCACAGTGCCACATAGTGGCTCCAGAATTCCCAAACTGGCAGGATTGTGGGCCAGGAGTGTGAGGAAAAAATTCTGAGAACACAAGCCAGACTTAGATTTCGGGGTGAGGGGATGGCAGGAACCCTCTGCAGAGATTATTCGAGATCCCGTGTACGTGAAGACAGAGCTAGGATCAGACGTTGGCTCAGGTTGGAGTTTCTCTCCATGACGGCCCCTTCATGAAGGGGAGGGTGTCACGAGGCCATGGAGGTTTTCCCACGATGGGAATTGTGAGATGCTCCAAACCGCAATGATTCCTTCCGTGGGACAGTCGAGACCTGCTGGATGGCTCCAGGACATCCCATAAGGAAGTTATCCAGAGGAGTGTTCTAAGGATGGATGCCTGGGCAGCCTGCCTCCCATTCCAGGTGTCTCATAGCGCCAAGGCAAGTTCGATCTGCTGGATCTAGGGGAGTAACCGAGGCGGGTGTGTTGAAATGGGTGAGTTGAGGATGGGTCATAATGTGCATTTGTGTCCATGGAGACCTTGGAATGGGGTGCTTGATCCGGGGCCTTGAGGGATGTTCATAACCGGAGGTTTTGATGGAGCTCTAAAGAGTACGTTTCCTATGTAGAGAAGAGAATTGTTTTGATGAGTGCCTAAGGAATCTCCCATATGCTGGTATTGGAAACCAGGCCTCTGAGGAAAGATGCCTGGAAACAAAAGCAATGGATATGATTAGGGCCTAGGTGCCTGTCCGGTTCAATCTCTTTCCTGGGGATACGTGTCTATGGATCTGAGGGGAGGTAGTTTCTCGGCTTGTGTCAGATCACCACTGTTTGTCCTGGGCAGCCTATAATATTGGGAATGGCCTCGGGGTTTTGGAGTTTCTCCTAATCTATAGGGTTGTGGCCAATGGAATGGGCAGAAATCCCCTGGAGAGGGCAGGCACAGTTCTGAGTTTGGCTCTAGGGGCCCAGCCTTGAGGGTGTGTGGGCCAGGCCTGTGGGGACAGAAGTCTGAAAACACAAATTCCGCTTAGGATTGGGGACATAGGTATGGCACGTCCAATCTACAGACTGTGATAACACTTCGGGATATGAAAAAGGGTGAGTTTGAGGTGCTTGCTCAAGTTTTGTCTCTGGATTTGTGTCAACAATGTGGGTCGAGTGCTGGCGTGGCCTCATGGGTTGTGCACGGCTTTCCTTCTCTGAGGATTTGACCCAATCCCAAGAGTTTGGGTACATTCTGTGGGATGGGAGGTGTCCTTTCTGTTTTTTATTTTATTTTATGTACCTCATGTGTGCCAATAAAAGAGGGATTCCAGAGCAGAGTCCTTGGTAGGGACAACTGGATAACCCCACCTCTGTTTAAGTTTGGGGGCCTAGGGGCATGGCAAGTCCAATATGCGGGCTCTTGATTCAGACACTGAGAGGTCTTCCTTGAGGACAGGGCTCATGTTGAGGGTCACAATGCCTATTTGTGCCCAACAAGGCCCTCAAGCATGGGAAGGGCCTCATGGGCCACGCTGGATTCTCCTACACTGAACGTTGGAGAATATGCCAACCACAAGGTTTCCGGCCATGGCGAAGGAAGAGTTGTGATTTCTGCATCACGTTCACCCCTGGACAGTGATTGGAGTTTAGTCTAGGTTCTGAAACCCGAAAACCGAGGTTGGAAAGAGATGAAGACCTAAGGACCTGATGGATACAATGAGCTCAGTGTGTGGCTAGCTGTTGAGCGTAGGTCTGGAGGTGTGGGCTCATGCTGTGTCGGACAGGGCATTAGACAGGGTATACTGTATATTTGGGGTGCAGTCGAGTGGCGTTCAGTTGATCCTCATTCGGGTTTCTAGGTAGCTCCATAAGGCAACGTTTTTTTTCTGGAGGGCAGGCAGAGTGCTGCATTGTGGCCCCAGTATTGCCAAATTGTAGGGCTTTTGGGCCAGGGGTGTGAGGACGGTATTCTGAGAACACAAGCTAGGCTTAGATTTTGGGGTGAGGGCACAGAAGGCACACTCTGCAGAGCTGAATAAAGATCTCATGCACCTGAAGCCAGGGCGAATATCAGACGTTTGCTCAGGTTGGAGTTTCTGTCCATGATGGCCCCTTTATAAAGTGGAGCGTCTCAAGAGGCCATGAAGATTTTCCCACAATGGGAGTTGTGAGATGCACCAGACTGCAAAGATTCCTTCTGTGGGACACTTGAGACCTGTTGGATGGCTCTAGGATGTCCCATATGGAACGACTCCAGAGTAGGGTTCTAAGGATGGATGCCTGGGCAGCCCGCCTCCCATTCTAGTTGTCTCCTAGCAACAAGGCAGGTTTGATCTGCAGGCCATGGGGGAGAAACCAAGGGGGATGAGTTGACATGGACTCTACCGAGGATAGATCATAATGTGGGTTTAAGTCCATGGAGACCTTGGAATGGGGCGCTTGATCCGGGGCCCTGAAAGATTCTTCTAAACAGAGCTTTTTACAGAGCTCCAAAGAGTACATTTCCTATGTGGAGACGAGATTTTTCTATGAGTGCCTCAGTAATCCCCCATATGCTGGTATTGGTAACCAGGCCTCTGTAAAGAGATGCCTGGAAACAAAAGCAATGGATCTGATTAGGGCCTAAGTGCCTGTCCAGTTCAATCTTATTCTATGGGTATATCTTTCTCTGGGCCTGAGTGGAGGTAGTTTCCTAACTTGTGAAAGATCATCCCTGTTTGTCCTGGGCAGCCAACACTATTGGGATGGCCTCGGGGAGTTTGGAGGTTTCTCCCAATCTATAGGTTTGTGGCCAATGGAAATGGCAGAATTCCCCTGGAGAAGGAAGCCACAGTCCTCAGGTGTGGCTCCAGGGGCCCCAGCTTGGATGGTGTGTGGGCCAGGACTGTGGGGACAGAAGTCTGAAAACACAAACTCACCTTAGGTTTGGGGATGTATGTATGAAGGCTCGATCTACAGACCGTGAGAATTTTCCGGGCTATGAACAAAGGGCGAGTATGTGGCGTTTGCTCAGGCTTTTGTCTCTGGATTTTGTGCCTACGGTGGCCGTGGAATGTCGGGGTGTCCTCAAGGGCCATGGACAAGTCTTTCTCTGGTGATTTGGCCTGATCCCAAGTGGTTGGGATCATTCTGTGGATGGGAAGAGTCCTTTTTGTATTTTTTTTTACCTCAAGTGTCCCACCAAAGAGGGATTCCAGAGCAGTGCCCTGAGTAGGGGTGACTAGACATCTCTAACTCTGGTTGAGATTGGGGGACTAGGGGCTTGGCAAGCCCCATATGTGGGCTGTTGTTCCAGTCACTAAGAGGCTTTACATGAGGATAGGGCTCACGCTGAGGGTCACAATGTGTGTTTGTGCAAATTGTAGCCCTCAGGGATAGGTGGGGCCTCATAGTCCATGCTGCTTTCTCCTACAATGAACGTTGGACAACATGCCAACCACAAGGTTTCTTGCCATGGCGAAGGAGAAGTTCTGATTCTTGTATCACGTTCACTCCTGAGCAGTGAGTGGAGATAAGGTCTAGGTTCTGAAGGTGAAAACTGAGGTTGGGTAGAGATGATGGCCGAAAGCCATTGTGGGTTTGATATGCTCAGTGTACGGCCAGCTGTCTGGGTGTTGGACTGGAGGTCTGCCTTCAGGCTGTGTCAGACAGGGCTTTAGTGCACAGGCTAGATTGCATAATTGGGGTATGGTCGAGTGGCATGCAGGTTGTTACTCATTTGGCGTTTCTGGTTAGCCCTATAGGGCAACATTTTTCTTCTGGAGGGCAGGCAGAGTGCTGCATTGTGTCTCCAGAATTGACAAACTGGAGGGGTGTGGCCAGGATTGTGAAGACGGAAGTCTGAGAACACAAGTTAGGCTTCGGTTTCGGGGCGAGGGCACAGCAGGCACACTCTCAAGTGCTGAATCGAGATCTCGTGCTTTTGAATTCAGGGCGCGGATCAGACTTTGGCTTAGGATGGAGTTTTTGTCCTTGAAGGCCAATTTATGAAGGTGTGGGGCATCATGAGGAAATGGAGGTTTTCTCACAGTGGGATTGTGTGATGCTTCAAACCACAAGGATTCATTCTGCGAGACAGTCAAGACAGGTTGGTTGGATTCAAGACGTCCCATAAAGAAATTCTCCAGAGCAGGGTTCTAAGGATGGATGCCTGGGCAGCCCACCTCGCATTCCAACTGTCTCCTAGTGACAAGGCAGGTTTGATCTGCTGGTTCTGAGTAAGCAGCCGAGGGGGCTGATTTGAAATGGACTCTCCTGAGGATGGATCATAATGTACGTTTGTGTGCTTGGTGACCTTGTAATTGGGCCATGGTGCCAGCGCCCTGAAGGATCCTCCTAACCTGAGGTATTGACACAGCTCCAAAGAGCAAGTTTCTCATGTGGAGATGAGATCTGTTCTGATTGTTTCCTTAGGAAACCCCCATATTCTGATATTAGAAACCAGGCCTCTGAGGAGAGATACATAGAAACCAAAGCAATGGATCAGAAGTTGGCTCAGGTTGGAGTTTCTGTCCATGATGGCCCCTTTATAAAGGGGAGCATCTCATGAGGCCATGTAGGTTTTCCCACGATAGGAGTTGTGAGATGCTCCAATCTGCAAGGATTCCTTCTGCAGGACAGTCAAGACCTGTTGGAAGGCTCCCAGGACATCCCATATGGAACGGCGCCAGAGCAGGATTCCAACGATGGATGCCTAGAGAGTCTGCTTTGCATTCAAGTTGTCTCCTAGCGACAAGGCAGGTTTGATATTCTGGCTCTCGGGGAGTAATCAACGGGGCTGAGTTGAAATGTACTCTCCTGCCGAATGGTCATAATGCGGGTTTGTGTCCATGGAGACCTTGGAATAGGGCGGTGGCTCCGGTTACCTGAAGGTTTCTCCTAACTGGAGGTTTTTACAGAGCTCCAAAGGATAAGTTTCCCATGTGGAGACAAGACTTGTTCTGATTGGTATCTCTGGAATCCCCCATATGCTGGTATTGGAAAACAGGCCTCTGAGGAGAGATGCTTAGAAACAAAAGCAATGGAACCAATTACGCTCTAGGGGCCTGTCCAGTTGAATACCTTTCTCTTGGGATATCTGTCTACGGGTGAGTTGAGGTCGTTGCTCAGCTTGTGACAGATCACCCCTCTTTGTACTGGGCGGCCTACACTATTGGAATGGCCTCTGGGACTTTGGAGGTTTCTCCTAATCTGTAGGGTTGTGGCCAATGGAATGGGAAGAATTTCCTTGGAGAGGGCAGGCACAGTCCTGAGGTGTGGGTCCAGGGGCCTCAGCCTGGAGAGTGTGTGGGACAGGGATGTCAGGATAGAAGTCTGAAAACACGGTTTGGGGACGTAGGTATGGCAGGCCCGATCTACAGACTATGAGGAGAATTTTTTGGGCTATGACCTAAGGGTGAGGCTTATGTCTCTAGATTTTGCGTCAATAGTGGCCGTGGAATGTCGGGCTGGCCTCATGGGCCATGGAGGAGTCTTTCTCTCTGGGGATGGCCTGATCCCAAGTGATTGGGGTCATTCTGTGGGTGGGAGGAATCCTTTCTGTGTTTACTTACCTCAAATGTCCCACCAAAGAGGGATTCCAGAGCAGAGCCCTGAGTAGGGGTGACTAGATATCTCTACCTCTGGTTAAGATTGGGTGACTTGAGGCATGGCAGGCCCCATATGCGGGCTCATGGTCCAGCCACTGAGAGGCTTTACTTGAGGACAGGGCTCAAACTGAGGGTCCAAATGTGTGTTTGTGCCCACCGCAGCTCTTGAGCATGGGCAGGGCCTCAGGGTCCCTACACTACCCTCAGGGGCCCTACTACTACTCCTGTAGGCCCTACAGGGGTCCTACACTGAACTTTGGATAAGATGCCAACCACAAGATTCTGGCGAGAGGGAAGGAGGTGTTATGATTTCTGCATCACGTTCACCCATGGGAAATGAGTAGAGATAAGGTCTAGGTTTCTGTAGCCTGAAAACCAGGTTGCAAAGAGATGGCAACCTAAGGCCATGGGAGTTCAGATGTTCTCAGTGTACGGCAAGCTGTCTGGATGTCGGTTGGGAATTCAGGCCTCAGGTTGTGTCAGTCAGGGCATTAGTGCACAGGCTAGACTATATAATTGGTGTACAGTTGAGTGGCATGCAGGTTTATCCTCATTTGAGGTTTCTGGGTAGACACATAGGGCAACGTTTTTCTTCTAGAGGGCAGTCAGAGTGCAGCACTGTGTCATCGGAAATCCCAAAATGCAGGGCGTGTGGTCCAGGAGAGTGAGGACGGAAGTCTGAGAACACTAGCTATGCTTAGGTTTTGGGGTGAGGGCACAGCAGGTGCACTCTGAAGACCTTAATCAAGATCTCGTGCATCTGAAGTCAAGGCGAAGATCAGCCGTTGGCTCAGGTTGGAGTTTCTTTACATGATCCGACTTCTTGAATATTGGGGGCATCATGTGAGCTTGGAAGCTTTCCATGATATGAGTTGTGAGGTGGTCCATGAACAAGGACTCCTGTGGGACAGTCGACACCTGTTGGATGGCTCAAGGATGTACCATTAGGAAAGACGCAAGAGCAGGGTTCTAAGGGTTCTAAGGATCTCTAAGGAGAGATGACTCGAAACCAAAGCAATGGAATCGATAGGTGCCTAGGGGCCTGTTCGTTCCTTATTACCTCTGGGGATATCAGTCTACGGGTCTGAGTGCAGGTAGGTGCTCAGATGGGCTCAGATTGCCCCTGTTTGTCCTGGGAAGCCACAAATATTGGGATGACCTCAGGGACTTAGGAGGTTTATCCTCTTAGTATGGTTGTGGCCATTGGAATGGGCACATACAATTCCCTTGGAGAGGGCAAGCACAGTCTTCACGTTTGGCCTCAGGGCCCTTAGCCTATAGGGAGTGCAGGCCAGAGCTGTTGGGACAGTTCTCTGAAAACACAAACTCGGCTTATGTTTCAAATCATAGGTATGGCAGGACTGATCTACAGACCATGAGGAGAACACTTTGGGATATGAAAATTGGGCGAGTGTGAGGCTCTTGCTCACGTTTTGTCTCTAGATATTGTGTCACTCATGGTCGTGAAATTTCCGGGTGACTTCATGGGAAATGGACGAGTCTTACTCTCTGGGG
Organism: Mustela putorius furo; assembly: GCF_011764305.1. Classification (NCBI taxonomy): domain Eukaryota; kingdom Metazoa; phylum Chordata; class Mammalia; order Carnivora; family Mustelidae; genus Mustela; species Mustela putorius. The sequence continues at coordinate 93,113 of NW_025422101.1, read as the reverse complement.
GTTTGGTCCCGTCCAAGGAGTTTGGGGTCACTCTGTTGGATGGAAGAAGTCCGGGTTTTTTGATGTTGTTGATTTGTTTTGTTTTGTTTTTCAAACCCCACCAAATGAGGGATTCCAGAGTAGAGCCCTGGGGAGTTGTGACTGGACAACCAGATATCTGGTTAAAAATTGGGGCCTAGGGACATGTCAAGCCCATTATGACATCTATGGTCCAGCCACTGAGAGGAATTACTAGGGGTCAGGAATCACGCTGAGGGTCACAATGCCTGTTTATGCCCTCGTCGCACTCAAGAATGGGCGTGACCTCAGGGTGAATGCTGGTTTCTCCTACACTCAACGTAGGACAACATGGCAACCACAAGGTTTCTTGCCTTGGGTAAGCAGGAGTTCTGATTTCTGCATCACAGTCACCCCTGGGCAGTGATTGGAGATAAGGTCTAGGATCTGAAGCCTGAAAACTGAGGTAGGGCAGAGATGATGACCTAAGGCCACGGAGTGGCTGATGTGCTCAGTGTGCGGTCAGCTGTCTGGGTGTTGCTCAGGAGGTTTCGGCTCAGGTTGTGTCAGACAGTGCATTACTGCCCAGGTTAGACTATATAATTTGGGTACATTCGAGTGCTGTGTAGGTTTATTCTCATTTAATGTGCCCGGGCAGCTCATTAGGCAATATATTTTTTCTAGAGGGCAGGCAGAGTGCTGCAATGTTGGTCCGGAATTGACACTTGTAGGCTTCGGGGCCAGGAGTGTGAGGATGGAAGTCTGAGAAAACAAGCTAGACTTTGGTTTCAGGGCGAGGGCACGGCATGTACCCCCTGAAGATCTGAAGCAATATCTCATGCTTCTGATGTCAAAGTGAGGATCAGACGTTGGCTCAGCTTGGATTTTCTGTTCATGACGGCCCCTTCATGAAGGGAGCGGATTCTCGAGAGCGGAGAGGTTTTCCCACGTTGTGAGTGGTGGGATGCCCCCTCCAAAGTTTCCTTCTGCGGGACAATTGAGACCTGTTGTACAGCTCCAGGACATCCCATATGGATGAGTCCAGACCAACGTTCGAGGATGGATGCCTGGGAAGCCCGCCTCACATTCCAATTGTCTCCTAGCGACAAGACAGTTTAGATCTGATGGCTCTGCGGGAGCAACCGGGGTGGCTGAGTTGAAATGGACTTTCCTGAGGATGGGTCTAATGTGTGTTTGTGTCCATGAGGGCCTTTAAATGGGGCGGTGACACCGGGACCCTGAAGTATTCTCCTCAGTTTTTGACATAGCTCCCATGCACAAGTTTCCTTGTGGAGACGAGTTTGGTTCTGATGGGTGCCTCAGGAAAACCCCAATGCTGGTATTGGAAACCAGGGTTTTGAGGAGACATGCCTGTAAACCAAAGCAATGGATCCGATTTTGGCCTAGGGTCGTGTCTGGTTCAATCTTCTTCTCTGAGGACATCCATCTAGGGAATGAGTGGAGGTAGATGCTCAGCTGGTGACAGACTGACCTTTTTTGTCCCGGGCGACCTATACTATTGGGATGGCCTCAGGGACTTTGGAATGTTCTCCTAATTTGTACGATTTTGGACAATATAATGGGCAGAATTCCCATGGATTGGGTAGGCACAGTCCTAATGTATGGCTCCAGGGTCCCAAGCCAAGATGGTGTGTGGCCCAGGACTTTGAGGATAGAAGTCTGAAAACACAAACTCAGCTTATGTTTGGGGACGTAGGTATGGCAGGCCCGATCTACAAACCATGAGAAGACATCTTCAGGATATGAAGAAAGTGCGAGTCTGAGGCGCTTGCTCAGATTTTGTCTCTGGATTTTGTATCAGCGATGGCCGTGGAATGTCGAGGAGGCCTCATGGGCCATGGACGAATCTTGCTCTCTGTGGATTTGGCCCGACCCCAATTGTTTTTCGTCAATCTGTTGGATGGAGGACTCCTTTCAGGGTTGTTACCTCAGGTGTCCCACCAAAGCAGAGTGAAGGGACAACCCGAACTATGGTTAAAAATTGGGGCCTAGGGGCATGGCAAGCCCAATATGCTGTCTCTCCATGCATCCACTGAGAGGCCTTACCTGAGGACTGCACTCAGGCTGAGGGTCACAATGTGTGTTTGTGACCAATGTGGCACGCAAGCATGGGCGGGGCCTCATGGGCCACACTGGTTTCAAGTACACTGTACCTTGGACAACATGCCAACCACAAGGTTTCTTGCCATGGGGAAAGAGTTCTGATTTCTGCATCGTTTTCAAACCTGGGCAGTGATGGAGATAAGGTCTAGGTTCTGAAGCCTGAAAACCGAGATTGAGAAGAGATGACGACCTAAGGCCATGGCGGGCCCGATGTGCTCAGTGTGCGGCCAGCTGTCTGGGTGGGGCCAGGAGGTCCAGGATCAGGCTGTGTCAGAAAGGGCATTAGTGCCCAGGTCAGCCTATATATTTGGGGTACAGCCGAATGGCATGCAGGTTGATCCTCATTTGGGGTTTCTGGATAGTCCCCGAGGGCAATGTTTTTCTTCTGGAGGGCAGGCAGAGTGCTGCATTGTAGTTCTGGATTGCCAAACTGGAGGGTTTCTGGTTCAGTAGTCTGATGACGGAAGTGTGAGAACCCAAGCTAGGCATAGGTTTCTGGGTGAGGATATGGCAGGCACAATCTACAGACCTGAATCGAGATCTCATGCTTCTGAAGTCAGGGCGAGAATCAGACGATCGCTCAAGTTGGACATTCTGTCCCTGATGGCCCCTTCTTGAAGGGTGGGGTTCATCGCGATGCGATGGGGGTTTTCCCACGATGGGAGTTGTGAGAATCTCCCAATTGCAAAGATTCTTCTGCAGGAAAATTGAGACCTGTTGGTTGGCTCCAGGACAACGATTCCGAGGAGGGTTCTAAGGATGGATGGCTGGGTAGCCAACCTCGCATTCCAATTGTCTCCAAGAAACAAGACAGGTTAGATCTGCTGGATCTGGGGGAGCAACTGAGGAGGTTGAGTTGAAATGGACTCTCCAGTGGATGTGTCGTAATATGATTATGTATCTAAGGGGACCTTGGAAGGAAGCGGTGGCACTGGGGCCCTGAAGGGTTCTCCTAAAGAGAGGCTTTCAACAGCTCCATCGTGCAAGTTTCCCATATGTAGATGAGATTTGTTTGATGGGTGAGTCAAGAAACAGCCATATGCTGTTATTGAAATCCAGGCCTCTGATGAGAGTGCCTGGAAACCAAAGCAATGGATCCGATAGGTGCCTAGGGGCCTGTTCGTTCCTTTTTACCTCTGGGGACATCAGTCTATGGGTCTGAGTGCCGGTAGGTGCTCAGATGGGCCCAGATTGCCCCTGTTTGTCCTGGGAAGCCACAAATATTGGGATGGCCTCAGGGACTTTGGAGGTTTATCCTCTTAGTAGGGTTGTGGTCAATGGAATGGGCACATTCAATTCCCTTGGAGAGGGCAAGCACGGTCATCAGGTTTGGCTCCAGGGGCCTGAACCTGTAGGGTGCGTAGGCCAGGGCTGTTTGGACAGTTGTCTGACAACACAAATTTGGCTTATGTTTCGGGTCATAGGTATGGCAGGACTGACCTACAGAACATGAGGAGAACTCTTCGGAATATGAAAAAAGGGCGATTGGGAGGCTCTTGCTCAAGTTTTTGTCTCTTGATACCGTGTCACTCATTGTCGTGAAATTTCCGGGTGACTTCATGGGAAATGGACGAGTCTTACTCTCTGGGGGTTTCGCCCCGTCCAAAGAGTTTGGGGTCACTCTGTGGGATGGAAGAAATCCGTTGTTCCTTTGTTCTTGGTTTGTTTTCTTCTATTTTTCAACCTCAAGTGTCCCACTAAATGAGGGATTCCAGGGTACAGCCCTGAGGAGGGGCAACTGGACAAGCAGAAATCTGGTTAAAAATTGGGCCCTAGGGACATGTCAAGCCCATTATGACATCTAATGATTCAGCCACTGAGAGGACGTACTAGAGGACAGCACTCACGCTGAGGGTCACAGTGTGTGCTTATGCCCTCGTCGCACTCAAGAATGGGCGGGCCTCAGGGTGAATGCTGGTTTCTTCTACCCTGAACATTAGACAACATGCCAACCACAAGGTTTCTTGCCATGGGAAAGGAACAGTTCTGATTTTTGCATCACAGTCACCCCTGGGCAGTGATTGGAGATAAGGTCTAGGTTCTGAAGCCTGAAAAGTGAGGAAGGGAAGAGATGATGACCTAAGGCCATGGCGGGTCTGATGGCTCAGTGTGCAGTCAGCTGTCTGGGTGTTGGTCACGAGGTCCTTGCTCAGGTTGTCAGACAGTGCATTAGTGCCCAGATTAGACTATATATTTTGGGTGCATTCGACTGTCGCGTAGGTTCTTATCTGAAGAACTCTTCAGGATATGAAGAATGAGCGAGTCTGAGGCGCGTGCTAGGTCTTTTGAATCTGGATTTTGTATCAGCGATGGCCGTGGAATGTTGGGGAGGCCCCATGGGCCATGGACGAATCTTGCTCTCTGTGGATTTAGCACGATCCCAATTGTTTTTCGTCAATCTGTGGGATGGGAGGACTCCTTTCAGGTTTGTTACCTCAGGTGTCCCACCAAAGAGGAATTCCAAAGCAGAGCCCTGGGGAAGAGTGAAGGGACAACCCGAACTATGGTAAAAAATTGGGGCCTAGGGGCATGGCAAACCCAATATGCTGTCTCTCCATCCAGCCACTGAGAGGCCTTACCTGAGGACTGGGCTCAGGCTGAGGGTCACAATGTGTGTTTGTGACCAATGTGGCCCGCAAGCATGGGCGGGGCCTCATGGGCTACACTGGTTTCATCTACACTGATTCTTGGCCAACATGCCAACCACAAGGTTTCTTGCCATGGGGAAAGAGTTCTGATTTCTGTATCATTTTCAAATCCGGACCGTGATTGGAGATAAGGTCTAGGTTCTGAAGTCTGAAAACCGAGGTTGAGAAGAGATGACGACCTAAGGTCATGGCGAGTCCGATGTGCTCAGTGTGCGGCCAGCTGTCTGGGTGGGGCCAGGAGGTCCAAGCTCAGGCTGTGTCAGAAAGGGCATTAGTGCCCAGGTCAGCCTATATATTTTGGGTACAGCCGAATGGCGTGCCTTTGATCCTATTTGGGGTATCTGGGTAGCCCCAGAGAGCAATGTTTTTCTTCTGGAGGGCAGGCAGAGTGCTGCATTGTAGTTCTGAATTGCCAATTGGTTAAAAATTGGGGCCTAGGGACATGTCAAGCCCATTATGATATCTAATGGTCCAGCCACTGAGAGGATTTACTAGAGGTCAGGAATCACGCTGAGGGTCACAATGCGTGTTTATGCCCTCGTCACACTCAAGAATGGGCGTGACTTCAGGGTGAATGCTGGTTTCTCCTACACTCAACGTAGGACAACATGGCAACCACAAGGTTTCTTGCCTTGGGTAAGCAGGAGTTCTGATTTCTGCATCACAGTCACCCCTGGGCAGTGACTGGAGATAAGGTCTAGGTTCTGAAGCCTGAAAACTGAGGTAGGGCAGAGATGATGACCTAAGGCCATGTTGGGTCTGATGTGCTCAGTGTGCGGTCAGCTGTCTGTGTGTTGCTCAGGAGGTCCCGGCTCATGTTGTGTCAGACAGTGCATTAGTGCCCAGGTTAGACTATATAATTTGGGTACATTCGAGTGCCGTGTAGGATTATTCTCATTTAAAATGCCCGGGCAGCTCATTAGTCAATGTATTTTTTCTAGAAGGCAGGCAGAGTGCTGCAATGATGGTCCGGAATTGCCGAACTTGTACGCTTCGGGGCCAGGAGTGTGAGGATGGAAGTCTGAGAGCACAAGCTAGACTTGGTTTACAGGGTGAGGGCACGGGATATAACCCCTTAAGATCTGAAGCAATATCTCATGCTTCTGAAGTCAGAGCGAGGATCAGACGTTGGCTCAGCTTGGATTTTCTGTTCATGACGACCCCTTCATGAAGGGAGCGGATTCTCGAGAGAGTGGAAGTTTTCCCACGTTGGGAGTGGTGGGATGCCCCCTCCTAGGATTCCTTCTGCTGGACAATTGAGACCTGTTGGACAGCTCCAGGACATCCCATATGGATGAGTGCAGACCAACGTTCGAGGATGGATGCCTGGGAAGCCCGCCTCGCATTCCAATTTTCTCCTAGCGACAAGACAGTTTAGATCTGATGGCTCTGCGGGAGCAACCGGGGTGGCTGAGTTGAAATGGACTTTCCTGAGGATGGGTCTAATGTGTGTTTGTGTCCATGAGGGCCTTTAAATGGGGCGGTGGCACCGGGACCCTGAAGTATTCTCCTCAGCTTTTGACATAGCTCCCATGCACAAGTTTCCTCTGGAGACGAGTTTGGTTCTGATGGGTGCCTCAGGAAAACCCCAATGCTGGTGTTAGAAACCAGGGTTTTGAGGAGACATGCCTGTAAAACAAAGCAATGGATCCGATTTTGGCCTAGGGTCCTCTCTGGTTCAATCTTCTTCTCTGGGGACATCCATCTAGGGTATGAGTGGAGGTAGATGCTCAGCTGGTGACAGACTGACCTTTTTTGTCCCGGGCGACCTATACTATTGGGATGGCCTCAGGGACTTTGGAGGGTTCTCCTAATTTGTACGATTTTGGACCATGGAATGGGCAGAATTCCCATGGATTGGGTAGGCACAGTCCTAATGTGTGGCTCCAGGGTGCCCAGCCTGGATGGTGTGTGGCCCAGGACTTTGAGGACAGAAGTCTGAAAACACAAACTCAGCTTATGTTTGGGGACGTAGGTATGGCAGGCCCGATCTACAAACCATGAGAAGACATCTTCAGGATATGAAGTAAGAGTGAGTCTGAGGCGCTTGCTCAGACTTTTGTCTCTGGATTTTGTTTCAGCGATGGCCGTGGAATGTCGAGGAGGCCTCATGGGCCATGGACGAATCTTGCTCTCTGTGGATTTGGCCAGATCCCAATTGTTTTTCGTCAATCTGTTGGATGGAGGACTCCTTTCAGGGTTGTTACATCAGGTGTCCCACCAAAAGAGGAATTCCAAAGCAGAGCCCTGTTGAAGAGTGAAGGGACAACCTGAACTATGGTTAAAAATTGGGGCCTAGGGGCATGGCAAGCCCAATATGCTGTCTCTTCATCCAGCAACTGAGAGGCCTTACCTGAGGACTGGGCTAAGGCTGAGGGTCACAATGTGTGTTTGCTACCTATCTGGACCGCGAGCAATGTCGGGGCCTCACGTGACACACTGGTTTCCACTACACTGAACGTTAGACAACAAGCCAACCACAAGTTTTCCTGCCATCGGGAAGGAGTTCTGATTTCTGCATCATTTTCAAACCTGGGCAGTGATTGGAGATAAGGTCTAGCTTCTGAAGCCTGAAAACTGAGGTTGGGAAGGGATAACGACCTAAGGCCATGGGGGATCTGAAGTTCTCAGTTTGTAGCCAGCTGTCTGGGTGGGCATAGGAGGTCCAGGCTCAGGCAGTGTCAGAAAGAGCATTATTGCCCAGGTCATCCTATATATTTTGGGTATAGCCAAGTGTCGTGCAGGTTGATATTCATTTGGGGTTTCTAGGTAGCCCCAGAGGGCAATGTATTTCTTCTGCAGGGTAGGTAGAGTGCTGCATTGTAGTTCTGGATTGCCAAACTAGAGGGCTTGTGAGCCAGGAGTCTGTGGACAGAAGTCTGAGGACACAAGCAAGGCTTAGGTTTCTGGGTGAGGACATGGCAGGCACAATCTACAGACCTGAACAGATATCTCGTGCATCTGAAGTCAGGGTGAGGATCAGATGATCGCTCAGGTTGGACCTTATGTCCCTGATGGCCCCTTTATGAAGGGGGGGGATCATGTGGCCATGGGGGTTCTCTCACGATGGGAGTTCTGAGAAGCTCCCAACTGCAAAGATTCTTCTGCAGGACAATTGAGACCTGTTGGTTGGCTCCAGGCCAAAGATTCCGAGCAGGGTTTTAAGGATGGATGGTGGGGTAGGCCACCTCACATTCCAATTGTCGCCTAGCAACCAGACAAGTTAGATCTGCTGGATCTCGCAGAGCAACCGAATACGCTCAGTTGAAATGGACTCTCCTGTGGATGGGTCCTAATGTGTTTTTGTGTCTATGGAGACCTTGTAATGGGGCAGTGGCACACAGGCCCTGAAGGATTCTCCTAACTGGAGGTTTTGAGACATCTTCAAAGGATAATTTTCCCATGTGGAGAAGAGATTTGTTCTGATCGCTGCCTCATGAAATCCCCATATGCTAATATTGGAAACCAGGCCTCTGAAGAGAGATACCTGTAACCGAAAGCAATGAATCTGATTCAGGCGTAGGGGCCTGTCTGATTCAATCTTCTTCTCTGGGGACATCCATCTACGCTGAGTAGAGGTAGATGCTCAGCTGGTTTCAGATGACCCTTGTTTGTCCTGTGCGGCCTACATTATTCGGATGTCCTTGGGGACTCTAGAGGTTTTTCCTAATTTGTACGATTGTGGACAATGGAATGGACAGAATTCCCGTGGTATGGACAGGCACAGTCCTGATGTGTGGCTCCAGGGGCCCCAGCCTGAAGGGTCTGTGGGCCAGGAATGTGGGGACAGAAGTCTGAAAACACAAACTCGGCTTAGGTTTGGGAAGTAGGTATGGCAGGCCCGATCTACAGACCGTGAGGAGAACTCTTCGGGATACGACAAAAGAGCGAGTGTGAGACGCTTGCTCAGTGTTTTGTCTCTGGATTTGTTGTCAACGATGGCTGTGGAATCTCGGGGAGGCCTCATGGGCCATGGACGAGACTTCCTCTCTGTGAATTTGGTCCAATCCCAATTGTTTGGTGTCAATCTGAAGGATGGGAGGAGTCCTTTTAGTTTTGTTACCTCAGGAGTCTCACCAAAAGAGGGATTCCAAAGCCGAGCTCTGGGGAGGGATGAATGGACAACCCGAACAATCCAATTGGGGTGAGGTCGAGAACCGAGCAGGTTGATCCTCATTTGGGGTTTATGGAGATCCCCATAGAGCAACGTTTTTCTTCTGGAGGGCCAGCATAGGGCTGCATTTTGGTTCCAGAATTCCAAGTCTTGAGGACATGTTTGCCAGGAGAGTGAGGAAAGAAGTCTGAAAACACAAGGTAGCACGAGGTTTGGGCCCACTGTGCAGAGGCTGAATCGAGATCTCCTGCATCTGAGGTCAGGGCGAGTATCAGATGTTGCCTCAAGCTGGAGTTTGTGTCCATGACGTCCCCTTCCTGAAGGGGGTGGGGGCGTCATGAGGCCTGGGAGGTTTCCCTAAGCTGGGAGTTGTGAGCTGCTCCAAACTTCAAAGTTTCCTTCTTCAGGACAGTCGAGTACTATTGGATGGTTCCAGGATGCCCCATACAGAAAGACTCGAGAGCAGGGGCCTAAGCATGGATGCCGAGAAACGCCAACTCACCTTCCCTTTGCCTGGTCGAGACAAGGCACGCTCAATCTGCGGGCTCTTGGGTGAGCTACCCAGAAGGCTGAGTTTAAATGGACTTTCCTGAGGATGAGTCATAATGTGGGTTGGTGGCCATGGAGACCTTGGAATGTGGCAGTAGCTAAGGGACTCTGCAGGATTCTCCAACCCGAAGGGTTTGACACAACTCCAACAAGGAAGCTTTCCATGTGGAGATGAGAGGTGTTCTGTCTGGTGCCTAAGGATAGCCCCATATGCTGGTCTTCGAACCCAGGCCTCTGAGGAGTGATACCTGGACACCAAAGCAAGAGTTCATAATAGGGGCTAGGGGCCTGTCTGGTTCAATCTTCTGTCTCTGCGGATATCAGTCTGTGTGTCTGCATGGAGGTAGTAGTTGCTCAGCTGGTGTCATAATGCCCCTGTTTGTCCAGTGCGGCTTGCGGTAGTGGGATGTCCTTGGGGACCTTGAGGTTTCTACTATTTTGTAGAGTTGTGGCCAATGGAATGGGCAGTTTCTTAGGAGAGAGCAGGCACAGTTCTGTGGTGTGGCTCCAGAGACCCCAGCCTGGAGGCGGTGTGGGCCACGGCTGTGCAGACAGACATCCCAAAACCCAAACTCAGCTCAGGTTTGGGGCCGAGGTTATGGCAGGCCTGATCTACAGTCCGTGAGGGGAGCTCCTCTGGATATGAAAGAAGGGTGAGAGGGAGGTAGTCGCTCAGTCTTTTGTCTCTGGATATTTTGTCCACAATGGCCGTTTAATGTAGGAGTTGCCTCATGGGGCATAGAAGTCTCCCTCTCTGGTAGTTTGTCCAGCCCCCAAGAGTTTGGGGTCATTCTGTGGGAAGGGAAGAGTCCTGTTTTCTGCTTCATGTGTCCCACCAGTAGAAGGATTCTGGAGCATAGCAGTGGGTACTGACAACTGGAATACTCGCTCTCTGGTTAAGCCTGGGGGCCTATGGATATGACAAGCCCCATATGCAGGATCTCGGTCCAGCCACTGAGAGGCGTTACTTTAATACGGGACTCACGCTACAGTCACAATGCATGTCTGTGCCCTAGGCGGCCCTCAAGCACTGGCGGGGCCTTTCCGACAATGCAGGTTTTCCCACATTGAACGTTGGACAACATGCCAACCACAAGGTTTCTGGCCATGGGGAAGGAGGAATTCTAATTTCTGCATCACGTTCACCCCTGGGCAGTGATTGGAGATAAGGTCTAGGTTCTGAAGCCTGAAAACCGAGGTTGGGAAGAGATGACGAACTACAGCCATAGCGGGTCCCTTGTGTCTAGGTTGGAGCCAGCTGTCTAGGTGTCGTTTTGGATGTCTTGTCTCAGGCTGTGCCACACAGGCCATTCGTATTCAGGGTAGGCTGTATAATTGCTTTACAGTCGAGTGGCATGCATTAGATAATCATTTGGGGTTTCTTATTAGCAGCATAGGACAAAGTTTTTCTTCTGGAGGGCAGGCAGAGTGCTGCATTGTGGCTTCGGAATTCCCAAACTGGAGGGCTTGTGGGCCAGGAGAGTGAGGACGGAAGTCTGAGAACACAAGCTAGGCTTAGGTTTCGGGGAATGGACATGTCAGGCACACTCTGCAGAGCTGAATTGCGATCTCATGAGTCTGAAGTCAGTTCGAGGATCAGACTTTGGCTCAGGTTGGAGTTTCTGTCCATGTTGGCCCCTTCATGAAGGGGGGGGGCATTATGAGGCCATGGGGGTTTTCCCACTATTAGAGTTGTGAGATGCTCCAAACCGCAAGGATTCCTTCTGTGGGACAATTAAGATTTGTTGGATGGCTCCAGGACGTCTCATAAGGTATTTTTCCAGAACAGGGTTCTAAGTATGGATGCCTGGGCAGACACCCTCAATTCCAATTGTCTCCTAGCAACAAGAAACGTTTGATCTGCTGGCTTGGGGTAGCATCAGAGGGGGCTGAGTTGGAATGGACTTTCCTGAGGATGGTCTTAAATGAGTTGAAATGGACTTTCCTGAGGATGGTCTTAATGTTGGTTTGAGTCCATTGAGACCTTGGTATGGGGCAGTGGCACCAGGGCCCTGAAGGATTCTCCTAACCAGAGGTTATAACAAAGCTCCAATGAGCAAGTTTTCCATGGGGAGACGAGATTTGTTCTTATTGGTGCCTCAGGAAACCACCATTTGCTGGTATTGGAAATGAGGCCTCTGAGGAGAGATGCCTGGAAACCAAGGCAATGGATCTGATTAGGGCCTAGGGGCCTGTCCGGTTCAATATTCTTCTCTGGGGACATCTTTTGTCTGAGTGGAGGAAGTTGCTCAGCTGGTTTGAGATCACACCTGTTTGTCCTGGGCGGCCTACACTTTTGGGATGGCCTCGGTAACTTTGGAGGTTTTTACTAATTTGCAAGGTTGTGGCCAATGGAATGGGAAGATTTCTCTTGAAAGGGAAGCACAGTCCTGAGGTGTGGCTCCAGGGACCCAAGTGTGGAGCGTGTGTGGTCCAGGGCTATTTGGACAAAAGTCTGAAAACACAAACTCCACTTCGGTTTGGGTCTGTAGGTATGGCCGGCCCGATATATAGACCGTGAGGAGAACTCTTCGGGATATGTACAAAGGGCGAATGTGAGGTGCTTGCTCATGCTTATTTTTTTCTGGATATGTGTCACGCATTGCCATTTAATGTCCGGGTGTCCTCATGGGCCATCGATGAGTCTCCCTTTCTGGGGATTTGACCCAAACCCAAGAGTTTCGGGTCATTCTGTGGGAAGGGAGGAGGCCTTTCTGTTTTTTTTTTTTTTTTTTTTTTTTTTTTTTTTTTTTTTTTTTTTTTTTTTTTTACCACAGGTGGACAACCAAAAGAGGGATTCCACAGCAGAGTCCTGGGGAGGGGCGACTGGACAACCAGAACTCTGGTTAACATTGGGACCTAAGAACATGGCAAGCCCCATATGTGGGCTCTTGGTCCAGACACTGAGAGGCCTTCCTTGAGCATAGGACTCACATTGAGTTTCACAATGTGTTTTTGTTCCCAAGGAGCCCCTCAAGTCAGGGCGTGGCCTAATGTACCATGCTGGTTTCTCCTACACTGAACATTGCACAATATGGCAACCACAAGTTTTCTGGCCATGGGGAAGGAGGAGTTCTAATTTCTGCAACACTTTCACTCCTGGACTGTGATTGGATTTAAGGTCTAGGTTCTGAAGCCTGAAAACTGAGGTTGGGAAGAGATGAAGACCTAGGGCTATGGTGTGTCTGATGTGCTCAGTGTTCGGCCAGCTGTTGAGTGTGGGTTGGGAGGTGCAGGCTCAGGCTGTGGCAGACAGGGAATTAGTGCCCAGGCTAGACTGTATCATTGGGGTGCAGTCGAGTTTCGTGCAGGTTGGTACTCATTTGTGGTTACTGGGTAGCCCCACAGGGCAAAGTTTTTCTTCTGGAAGGAAGACACAGTGCCACATAGTGTCTCCAGAATTCCCAAACTGGAAGTATTGTGGGCCAGGAGTGTGAGGAAAAAATTCTGAGAACACAAGCCAGACTTAGATTTCGGGGTGAGGGGACGGCAGGAACCCTCTCCAGAGATGATTCGAGATCCCGTGTACGTGAAGACAGAGCTAGGATCAGACGTTGGCTCATGTTGGAGTTTCTGTCCATGACGGCCCCTTCATGAAGGGGAGGGTGTCACGAGGCCATGGAGGTTTTCCCACGATGGGAATTGTGAGATGCTCCAAACCGCAATGATTCCTTCCGTGGGACAGTCGAGACCTGCTGGATGGCTCCAGGACATCCCATAAGGAAGTTATCCAGAGCAGGGTTCTAAGGATGGATGCCTGGGCAGCCTGCCTCCCATTCCAGGTGTCTCATAGCGCCAAGGCAAGTTCGATCTGCTGGATCTAGGGGAGTAACCGAGGCGGGTGTGTTGAAACGGGTGAGTTGAGGATGTGTCATAATGTGCATTTGTGTCCATGGAGACCTTGGAATGGGGTGCTTGATCCGGGGCCTTGAGGGATGTTCATAACCGGAGGTTTTGATTGAGCTCTAAAGAGTATGTTTCCTATGTAGAGAAGAGAATTGTTTTGATGAGTGCCTAAGGAATCTCCCATATGCTGGTATTGGAAACCAGGCCTCTGAGGAGAGATGCCTGGAAACAAAAGCAATGGATATGATTAGGGCCTAGGTGCCTGTCCGGTTCAATCTCCTTCCTGGGGATACGTGTCCATGGATCTGAGGGGAGCTAGTTGCTCGGCTTGTGTCAGATCGCCCCTGTTTGTCCTGGGCAGCCTATAATATTGGGAATGGCCTCGGGGTTTTGGAGTTTCTCCTAATCTATAGGGTTGTGGCCAATGGAATGGGCAGAAACCCCTGGAGAGGGCAGGCACAGTTCTGAGTTTGGCTCTAGGGGCCCAGCCTTGAGGGTGTGTGGGCCAGGCCTGTGGGGACAGAAGTCTGAAAACACAAATTCCGCTTAGGATTGGGGACATAGGTATGGCACGCCCAATCTACAGACCGTGATAACACTTCGGGATATGAAAAAGGGAGAGTTTGAGGTGCTTGCTCATGTTTTGTCTCTGGATTTGGGTCAACAACGTGGGTCGAATGCTGGCGTGGCCTCATGGGTTGTGGACGGCTTTCCTTCTCTGAGGATTTGACCCAATCCCAAGAATTTGGGTACATTCTGTGGGATGGGAGGTGTCCTTTCTGTTTTTTTATTTTATTTTATGTACCTCATGTGTGCCAATAATCGAGGGATTCCAGAACAGTATCCTTGGTAGGGACAACTGGATAACCCCACCTCTTCTTAAGTTTGGGGGCCTAGAGGCATGGCAAGTCCAATATGTGGGCTCTTGATTCAGACACTGAGAGGTCTTCCTTGAGGACAGGGCTCATGCTGAGGGTCACAATGCCTATTTGTGCCCAACAAGGCCCTAAAGCATGGGAAGGGCCTCATGGGCCACGCTGGATTCTCCTACACTGAACGTTGGAGAATATGCCAACCACAAGGTTTCCGGCCATGGCGAAGGAAGAGTTGTGATTTCTGCATCACGTTCACGCCTGGACAGTGATTGGAGTTTAGGTCTACGTTCTGAAGCCCGAAAACCGAGGTTGGGAAGAGATGAAGACCTAAGGACCTGATGTGTACAATGAGCTCAGTGTGTGGATAGCTGTTGAGCGTAGGTCTGGAGTTGTGGGCTCATGCAGTGTCAGACAGGGCATTAGACAGGGTTGACTGTATATTTGGGGTGCAGTCGAGTGGCGTTCAGTTGATCCTCATTCGGGTTTCTAGGTAGCTCCATAAGGCAACGTTTTTCTTCTGGAGGGCAGGCAGAGTGCTGCATTGTGGCCCCAGTATTGCCAAATTGTAGGGCTTTTGGGCCAGGGGTGTGAGGACGGTAGTCTGAGAACACAAGCTAGGCTTAGTTTTTGGGGTGAGGGCACAGAAGGCACACTCTGCAGAGCTGAATCAAGATATCATGCACCTGAAGCCAGGGCGAATATCAGACGTTTGCTCAGGTTGGAGTTTCTGTCCATGATGGCCCCTTTATAAAGTGGAGCGTCTCAAGAGGCCATGAAGATTTTCCCACAATGGGAGTTGTGAGATGCACCAGATTGCAAAGATTCCTTCTGTGGGACACTTGAGACCTGTTGGATGGCTCTAGGATGTCCCATATGGAACGACTCCAGAGTAGGGTTCTAAGGATGAAAGCCTGGGCAGCCCGCCTCCCATTCTAGTTGTCTCCTAGCAACAAGGCAGGTTTGATCTGCAGGCCATGGGGGAGAAACCAAGGGGGATGAGTTGACATGGACTCTACCGAGGATAGATCATAATGTGGGTTTAAGTCCATGGAGACCTTGGAATGGGGCGCTTGATCAGGGGCCCTGAAAGATTCTCCTAAACAGAGGTTATTATAGAGCTCCAAAGAGTACATTTCCTATGTGGAGACGAGATTTTTCTATGAGTGCCTCAGTAATCCCCCATATGATGGTATTGGTAACCAGGCCTCTGAGGAGAGATGCCTGGAAACAAAAGCAATGGATCTGATTAGGGCCTAAGTGCCTGTCCAGTTCAATCTTATTCTATGGGGATATCTGTCTCTGGGTCTGAGTGGAGGTAGTTTCCTAACTTGTGAAAGATCATTCCTGTTTGTCCTGGGCAGCCAACACTATTGGGATGGCCTCGGGGAGTTTGGAGGTTTCTCCTAATCTATAGGTTTGTGGCCAATGGAAATGGCAGAATTCCCCTGGAGAAGGAAGCCACAGTCCTCAGGTGTGGCTCCAGCTTGGATGGTGTGTGGGCCAGGATTGTGGGGACAGATGTCTGAAAACACAAACTCAGCTGAGGTTTGGGGATGTATGTATGAAGGCTCGATCTACAGACCGTGAGAATTTTCCGGGCTATGAACAAAGGGCGAGTATGTGGCGTTTGCTCAGGCTTTTGTCTCTGGATTTTGTGCCTACGGTGGCCGTGGAATGTCGCGGTGTCCTCAAGGGCCATGGACAAGTCTTTCTCTGGTGATTTGGCCTGATCCCAAGTGGTTGGGATCATTCTGTGGATGGGAAGAGTCCTTTCTGTATTTTTTTTTTTTTTTTACCTCAGGTGTCCCACCAAAGAGGGATTCCAGAGCAGTGCCCTGAGTAGGGGTGACTAGACATCTCTAACTCTGGTTGAGATTGGGGGACTAGGGGCTTGGCAAGCCCCATATGTGGGCTGTTGTTCCAGTCACTAAGAGGCTTTACATGAGGATAGGGCTCACGCTGAGGGTCACAATGTGTGTTTGTGCAAATTGTAGCCCTCAGGGATAGGTGGGGCCTCATAGTCCATGCTGCTTTCTCCTACAATGAACGTTGGACAACATGCCAACCACAAGGTTTCTTGCCATGGCGAAGGAGAAGTTCTGATTCTTGTATCACGCTCAATCCTGAGCAGTGAGTGGAGATAAGGTCTAGGTTCTGAAGGTGAAAACTGAGGTTGGGTAGAGATGATGGCCGAAAGCCATTGTGGGTTTGATATGCTCAGTGTACGGCCAGCTGTCTGGGTGTTGGACTGGAGGTCTGCCTTCAGGCTGTGTCAGACAGGGCTTTAGTGCACAGGCTAGATTGTATAATGGGGGTATGGTCGAGTGGCATGCAGGTTGTTACTCATTTGGCGTTTCTGGTTAGCCCTATATGGCAAAATTTTTCTTCTGGAGGGCAGGCAGAGTGCTGCATTGTGTCTCCAGAATTGCCAGACTGGAGGGCTGTGGCCAGGATTGTGAAGACGGAAGTCTGAGAACACAAGTTTGGCTTAGGTTTCGGGGCGAGGGCACAGCAGGCACACTCTCAAGTGCTGAATCGAGATTTCGTGCTTCTGAATTCAGGGCGCGGATCGGACTTTGGCTTAGGATGGAGTTTCTGTCCATGATGGCCCATTTATGAAGGTGTGGGGCATCATGAGGAAATGGAGGTTTTCTCACAGTGGGATTGTGTGATGCTTCAAAGCACAAGGATTCATTCTGCGAGACAGTCAAGACAGGTTGGTTGGATTCAAGATGTCCCATAAAGAAATTCTCCAGAGCAGGGTTCTAAGGATGGATGCCTGTGCAGCCCACCTCGCATTCCAACTGTCTCCTAGTGACAAGCTAGGTTTGATCTGCTGGCTCTGGGTGAGAAGCCGAGGGGGCTGATTTGAAATGGACTCTCCTGAGGATGGATCATAATGTAAGTTTGTGTCCTTGGAGACCTTGGAATTGGGCCATGGTGCCAGCGCCCTGAAGGATCCTCCTAACCTGAGGTATTGACACAGCTCCAAAGAGCAAGTTTCTCATGTGGAGATGAGATCTGTTCTGATTGTTTCCTTAGGAAACCCCCATATTCTGATATTGGAAACCAGGCCTCTGAGGAGAGATACATAGAAACCAAAGCAATGGATCAGAAGTTGGCTCAGGTGGGAGTTTCTGTCCATGATGGCCACTTTATAAGGGGAGCATCTCATGAGGCCATGTAGGTTTTCCCACGATAGGAGTTGTGAGATGCTCCAATCTGCAAGGATTCCTTCTGCAGGACAGTCAAGACCTGTTGGAAGGCTCCCAGGACATCCCATATGGAACGGCGCCAGAGCAGGATTCCAACGATGGATGCCTAGAGAGTCTGCTTTGCATTCCAGTTGTCTCCTAGCGACAAGGCAGGTTTGATATTCTGGCTCTGGGGGAGTAATCAACGGGGCTGAGTTGAAATGTACTCTCCTGCCGAATGGTCATAATGCGGGTTTGTGTCCATGGAGACCTTGGAATAGGGCGGTGGCTCCGGTTACCTGAAGGTTTCTCCTAACTGGAGGTTTTTACAGAGCTCCAAAGGATAAGTTTCCCATGTGGAGACAAGATTTGTTCTGATTGGTATCTCAGGAATCCCCCATATGCTGGTATTGGAAAACAGGCCTCTGAGGAGAGATGCTTAGAAACAAAAGCAATGGAATCAATTACGCTCTGGGGGCCTGTCCAGTTTAATACATTTCTCTTGGGATATCTGTCTACGGGTGAGTTGAGGTCGTTGCTCAGCTTGTGACAGATCACCCCTCTTTGTACTGGGCGGCCTACACTATTGGAATGGCCTCTGGGACTTTGGAGGTTTCTCCTAATCTGTAGGGTTGTGGCCAATGGAATGGGAAGAATTTCCTTTGAGAGGGCAGGCACAGTCCTGAGGTGTGGCTCCAGGGGCCTCAGCCTGGAGGGTGTGTGGGACAGGGATGTCAGGATAGAAGTCTGAAAACACAAACTTGGCTTAGGTTTGGGGACGTAGGTATGGCAGGCCCGATCTACAGACTATGAGGAAAATTTTTTGGGCTATGACCTAAGGGTGAGGCTTATGTCTCTGGATTTTGTGCCAATAGTGGCCGTGGAATGTCGGGCTGGCCTCATGGGCCATGGAGGAGTCTTTCTCTCTGGGGATGGCCTGATCCCAAGTGATTGGGGTCATTCTGTGGGTGGGAGGAATCCTTTCTGTGTTTACTTACCTCAAATGTCCCAACAAAGAGGGATTCCAGAGCAGAGCCCTGAGTAGGGGTGACTAGATGTCTCTACCTCTGGTTAAGATTGGGTGACTTGGGGCATGGCAGGCCCCATATGTGGGCTCATGGTCCAGCCACTGAGAGCCTTTACTTGAGGACAGGGCCCAAACTGAGGGTCCCAATATGTGTTTGTGCCCACCGCATCTCTTAAGCTTGGCAGGGCCTCAGGGACCCTACACTACCCTCAGGGGCCCTACTACTACTCCTGTAGGCCCTACAGGGGTCCTACACTGAACTTTGGATAAGATGCCAACCACAAGATTATGGCGAAAGGGAAGGAGGAGTTATGATTTCTGCATCACATTTTCCCCCTGGCTGGGGCCAGGATGTCCAGGCTCAGGCTGTGTCAGAAAGGGCATTTGTGCCCAGGTCAGCCTATATAATGGGGTACAGCCGAATGGCGTGCAGGTTGATCCTCATTTGGGGATTCTGGGTAGGCCCAGAGGGCAATGTTTTTCTTCTGGAGAACAGGCAGAGTGATGCATTGTAGTTCTGGATTGCCAACCTGGAGGGCTTGTGGGCCAGTAGTCTGAGGACGGAAGTCTGAGAACCCAAGGTAGGCCGAGGTTTCTGGGTGAGACCTGAATCGAGTTCTCGAGCATCTGAAGTTAGGGCGAGGATGAGACGATCGCTCAGGTTGGACATTCTGTCCCTGATGGCCCCTTCTTGAAGGGGGGGTGGATCACGAGGCCATGGGGGTTTTCCCACGATGGGAGTTGTGAGAAGGTCCCAACTGCAAAGATTCTTCTGCAGGACAATTTAGACCTGTTGGTTGGCTCCAGGACAATGATTCTGAGCAGGGTTCTAAGGATGGATGGATGGGTAGCCCACCTCGCATTCCAATTGTCTAAAAGCAACAAGACAGGTTAGATCTGCTGGATCTGGGGGAGCAACCGAGTTGGCTGAGTTGAAATAGAATCTCCCGTGGATGTGTCCTAATATGATTTTGTGTCTATGGAGACCTTGGAATGAAGCGGTGGAACTGGGGCCCTGAAGGGTTCTCCTAAAGAGACGCTTTCACACACCTCCATTGTGCAAGTTTCCCATGTGTAGATGAGATTTGTTCTGATGGGTGAGTCAAGGAACAGCCATATGCTGTTATTGAAATCCATTCCTCTGAAGAGAGAATCCTGGAAACCAAACAATGGATCGGATAGGTGACTAAGGGCATGTTCGTTACTTTTTATCTCTGGGGACATCAGTCTCCGGGTCTGAGTGCAGGTAGGGGCTCACATGGGCCCACATTGCCCCTGTTTGTCCTGGGGAGCCTCAAATATTGGGATGGCCTCAGGGACTTTGGAGGTTTATCCTATTAGTAGGGTTGTGGCCATTGGAATAGGCACACAGAATTCCCTTGGAGAGGGCAAGCACAGTCGTCAGGTTTGGCTCCAGGGGCCTGAGCCTGTAGGGTGTGTAGGCCAGGGCTGTTTGGACAGTTGTCTAAAAACACAAACTCGGCTTATGTTTTGGGTCATAGGTATGGCACACTGATCGACAGACCATGAGGAGAACTCTTCGGGATATGTAAAAAGAGCGAGTGTGAGGCTCTTGCTCATGTTTTTGTCTCTGGATATCGTGTCATTCAATGTCGTGAAATTTCCGGGTGACTTCATGGGAAATGGACGAGTCTTACTATCTGGGGGTTTGGCCCCGTCCAAAGAGTTTGGGGTGATTCTGTGGGAATGAAGAAGTCCCTTGTTCTGTTGTTTTTTATTTGTTTTGTTTTGTTTTTCAACCTCAGGTGTCCCAACAAATGAGGGATTCCAGAGTAGAGCCCTGGGGAGGGGCGACTGGACAACCAGAAATCTGGTTAATAATTGGGGCCTAGGGACATGTCACGCCCATTATGACATCTAATGGTCCAGCCACTGAGAGGACCTACTAGAGGACAGGACTCACGCTGAGGGTCACAATGCGTGTTTATGCCCTCGTCGCACTCAAGAATCGGCGGGGCCTCAGGGTGAATGCTGGTTTATCCTACACTGAACGTTGGACAACATGCCAACCACAAGATTTCTTTCCATGGGTAAGGAAGAATTCTGATTTCTGCATCACAGTCACCCCTGGGCAGTGATTGGAGATAAGGTCTAGGTTCTGAAGCCTGAAAACTGAGGTAGGGAAGAGATGATGACCTTTGGCCATGGCGGTTTTGATGTGCTCAGTGTGCGGTCAGCTGTCTGGGTGTTGGTCACGAGGTGCGGGATCAGGTTGTCAGACAGTGCATTAGTGCCCAGGTTAGACTATATATTTTGGGTGCCTTCGAGTGCAGTGTAGGTTCTTATCTGAAGAACTCTTCAGGATATGAAGAATGAGCGAGTCTGAGGCGTGTGCTCAGGCTTTTGAAACTGGATTTTGTATCAGTGATGGCTGTGGAATGTTGGGGAGGCCTCATGGGCCATGGACGAATCTTGCTCTCTGTGGATTTGGCCCGATCCCAATTGTTTTTCATCAATCTGTGGATGGGAGGACTCCTTTCAGGTTTGTTACTCAGGTGCCCGACCAAAAGAGGAATTCCAAAGCAGAGCCCTGGGGAAGAGTGAAGGGACAACCCGAACTATGGTTAAAAATTGGGGCCTAGGGGCATGGCAAGCCCAATATGCTGTCTCTGCATCCAGCCACTGAGAGGCCTTACCTGAGGAGTGGGCTCAGGCTGAGGGTCACAATATGTGTTTGTGACCAATGTGGCCCGCAAGCATGGGCGGGGCCTCATGGGCCACATTGGTTTCAAGTACACTGAACCTTGGACAACATGCCAACCACAAGGTTTCTTGCCATGGGCAAAGAGTTCTGATTTCTGCATCATTTTCAAACCCGGGCAGTGATTGGCGATAATGTCTAGGTTCTGAAGCCAGAAACCCGAGATTGAGAAGAGATGACGACCTAAGGCCATGGCAGGTCATATGAGCATAGTGTGCGGCCAGCTTTCTGGGTGGGGCCAGGAGGTCCAGACTCAGGCTGTCTCAGAAAGGGCATTAGTGCCCTGGTCAGCATATATATTTGGGGTGAAGCCGAATGGCGTGCAGTTTGAATCTCATCTGGGGTTTCTGGGTAGCCCCAGACGGCAATGTTTTTCTTCTGGAGGGCAGGCAGAGTGCTGCTTTGCAGTTCTGGATTGCCAAACTGGAGGGCTTGTTGGCCAGTAGATTGAGGACGGAAGTCTGAGAACCCAAGCTAGGCCTAGGTTTCTGGGTGTGACCTGAACCGAGATCTCGTGCATCTGAAGTCATGGTGAGGATCAGACGTTCGCTCAGGTTGGACATTCTGTCCTGAGGGCCCCTTCTTGAAGGGGGTCGTGGATCACGAGGCCATGGGGGTTTTCCCACAATGGGAGTTGTGAGAAGCTCCCAACTGCAAAGATTCTTCTGCAGGACAATTGAGACCTGTTGGTTGGCTCCAGGCTACCGATTCCGAGCAGGGGTCTAAGGATGGGTGGCTGCGTAGCCCACCTCGCATTCCAATTGTCTCCTAGCAACAAGACAAGTTAGATCTGCTGGATCTCGCGGAGCAACCGATTACGCTGAGTTGAAATGGACTCTCCTGTGGATGGGTCCTAATGTGTTTTTGTGTCTATGGATACCGTGGAATGACGCGGTGGCTCTGGGGCCATGAAGGGTTCTCCTAAACAGAGGCTTTGACATTACTCCCACGTGCAAGTTTCCCATGTGTACATGAGATTTGTTCTGGTGGGTGAGTCAAGAAACAGCCATATGCTGGTACGGAAATCCAGGCTTCTAAGGAGAGATGCCTGGAAACCAAAGCAATGGATCCGATTAGGGCCTAGGGGCCTGTTCGTTCCTTTTTACCTCTGGGGATATCAGTCTACAAGTCTGAGTGCAGGTAGGTTCTCAGATGGGCTCAGATTGCTCCTGTTTTTCCTGTGAAGCCACCACTATTGGGATGGCCTCAGACACTTTGGAGATTTATCCTATTAGTAGCGTTGTGGCCATTGGAATGGGCACACAGAATTCCCTTGGAGAGGGCAAGTACAGTCCTCAGCTTCGCTCCAGGGGCCTAAGCCTGTAGGCTGTGTAGGCCAGGGCTGTTTGGACAATTGTCTGAAAACACAAACTCGGCTTATGTTTCGGGTCATAGGTATGGCAGGACTGATCTACAGACCATGAGGAGAACTCTTCGGGATATGAAAAAAGGGCAAGTGTGAGGCTCTTGCTCAAGTATTTATCTCTGGATATCATGCCATTCATGGTCATGAAATTTCCGGGTGACTTCATGGGAAATGGACGAGTCTTACTCCCTGGGGGTTTGGCTCAATCCAAAGAGTTTGGGGTCATTCTGTGGGACGGAAGAAGTCCGTTTTTTGTTGTTGTTGTTTTGATTTGTTTTGTTTTTCAAACTCAGGGGTCCCACCAAATGAGGGATTGCAGAGTAGAGCCCTGGGGAGGGGTGATTATGACAACCAGAAATCTGGTTAAAATTGGGTCCTAGGGACAGCTAGACTTGGGTTTCAGGGCGAGGGCACGGCATGTACCCTCTGAAGACCTGAAGCAATATCTCATGCATCTGAAGTCACAGCGAGGTTCAGACGTTGGCTCAACTTGGATTTTCTGTTCATGACGGCCTCTTCATAAAGGGAGCCGAATCTCGAGGCCGTGGAGTTTTTCCCATGTTTGGACTTGGGGAAGGCCCCCTCCTAGGATTCCTTCTGCGGGACAATTGAGACATGCTGGACAGCTCCAGGACATCCCATATGGATGAGTCCAGACCAACGTTCGAGGATGGATGCCTGGGAAGCCCGCCTCGCATTCCAATTGTCTCCTAGCGACAAGACAGTTTAGATCTGATGGCTCTGCGGGAGCAACCGGGGTGGCTGAGTTGAAATGGACCTTCCTGAGGATGGGTCTAATGTGTGTTTGTGTCCATGAGGGCCTTGGAATGGGGCGGTGGCACCGGGACCCTGAATATTCTCCTAAGCTTTTGACATAGCTCCCATGCACAAGTTTCTTGTGGATACGAGGTTTGTTCTGATGGGTGCCTCAGGAAAACCCTAATGCTGGTATTGGAATCCAAGGTTTTGAGGAGACATGCCTGTAAACCAAAGCAATGGATCCGATTTTGGCCTAGGGTCCTGTCTGGTTCAAACTTCTTCTCTGGGGACATCCATCTAGGGTAGGAGTGGAGGTAGATGCTCAGCTGGTGTCAGACTGACCTTTTTTGTCCCGGGCGACCTATACTATTGGGATGGCCTCAGGGACTTTGGAGGGTTCTCCTAATTTGTTCGATTTTGGTTTGTGCCCACTGTGCAGAGGCTGAATCGAGATCTCCTGCATCTGAGGTCAGGGCGAGTATCAGATGTTGCCTCAAGCTGGAGTTTGTGTCCATGACGGCCCCTTCCTGAAGGGGGTTGGGGCGTCATGATGCCAGGGAGGTTTCCCTACGCTGGGAGTTGTGAGCTGCTCCTAATTTCAAAGTTTCCTTCTTCAGGACAGTTGAGTACTATTGGATGGTTCCAGGATGCCCCATACAGAAAGACTCGAGCGCAGGGGCATAAGTATGGATGCCGAGAAACGCCAACTCCCTTTCCCATTGTCTGGTCGAGACAAGGCACGCTCAATCTGCGGGCTCTTGGGTGAGCTACCCAGAAGGCTGAGTTTAAATGGACTTTCCTAAGGATGAGTCATAATGTGGGTTGGTGGCCATGGAGACCTTGGAATGTGGCAGTAGCTAAGGGACTCTGCAGGATTCTCCAACCCGAAGGGTTTGACACAACTCCAACAAGGAAGCTTTCCATGCGGAGATGAGAGGTGTTCTGTCTGGTGCCTCAGGATAGCCCCATATGCTGGTCTTCGAACCCAGGCCTCTGAGGAGTGATACCTGGACACCAAAGCCAGAGTTCATAATAGGGCCTAGGGGCCTGCCTGGTTCAATCTTCTGTCTCTGCGGATATCAGTCTGTGTGTCTGCATGGAGTTAGTAGTTGCTCAGCTGGTGTCATAATGCCCCTGTTTGTCCAGTGCGGCTTGCGGTAGTGGGATGTCCTTGGGGACCTTGAGGTTTCTACTATTTTGTAGAGTTGTGGCCAATGGAACGGGCAGTTTCCCAGGAAAGAGCAGGCACAGTTCTGTGGTGTGGCTCCAGAGACCCCAGCCTGGAGGCGGTGGGGGCTACGGCTGTGCAGACAGACTTCCAAAAACCCAAACTCAGCTCAGGTTTGGGGCCGAGGTTATGGCAGGCCTGATCTACAGTCCGTGAGGGGAGCTCCTCTGGATATGAAAGAAGGGTGAGAGGGAGGCAGTCGCTCAGTCTTTTGTCTCTGGATATTTTGTCCACAATGGCCGTTTAATGTAGGAGTTGCCTCATGGGTCGTAGAAGTCTCCCTCTCTGGTAGTTTGTCCAGCCCCCAAGAGTTTGGGGTCATTCTGTGGGAAGGGAAGAGTCCTGTTTTCTGCTTCATGTGTCCCCCCAGTAGAGGGATTCTGGAGCATAGCAGTGGGTACTGACAACTGGAATACTCGCTCTCTCGTTAAGCCTGGGGGCCTATGGATATGACAAGCCCCATATGCAGGATCTCGGTCCAGCCACTGAGAGGCGTTACATTAATACGGGACTCACGCTACAGGTCACAATGCATGTCTGTGCCCTAGGCGGCCCTCAAGCACTGGCGGGGCCTTTCCGACAATGCAGGTTTTCCCACATTGAACGTTGGACAACATGCCAACCACAAGGTTTCTGGCCATGGGGAAGGGGGAATTCTAATTTCTGCATCACGTTCACCCTTGGGCAGTGATTGGAGATAAGGTCTAAGTTCTGAAGCCTTAAACCCGAGGTTGGGAAGAGATGACGAACTACAGCCATAGCGGGTCCCTTGTGTCCAGGTTGGAGCCAGCTGTCTAGGTGTCGTTTGGGATGTCTTGTCTCAGGCTGTGCCAGACAGGGCATTAGTATTCAGGGTAGGCTGTATAATTGCTTTACAGAAGAGTGGCATGCATTAGATAATCATTTGGGGTTTCTTATTAGCAGCATAGGGCAAAGTTTTTCTTCTGGAGGGCAGGCAGAGTGCTGCATTGTGGCTTCGGAATTCCCAAACTGGAGGGCTTGTGGGCCAGGAGAGTGAGGACGGAAGTCTGAGAACACAAGCTAGGCTTAGTTTTCGGGGAATGGACATGGCAGGGACACTCTGCAGAGCTGAATTGCGATCTCATGAGTTTGAAGTCAGGTCGAGGATCAGACTTTGGCTCCGGTTGGAGTTTCTGTCCATGTTGGCCCCTTCATGAAGCGGGGGGGGCATTATGAGGCCATGGGGGTTTTCCCACTATTAGAGTTGTGAGATGCTCCAAACCGCAAGGATTCCTTCTGTGGGACAATTAAGATTTGTTGGATAGCTCCAGGAGGTCTCATAAGGTATTTTTCCAGAACAGGGTTCTAAGTATGGATGCCTGGGCAGACAGCCTCAATTCCAATTGTCTCCTAGCAACAAGAAACTTTTGATCTGCTGGCTTGGGGTAGCATCAGAGGGGGCTGAGTTGGAATGGACTTTCCTGAGGATGGTCTTATATGAGTTGAAATGGACTTTCCTGAGGATGGTCTTAATGTTGGTTTGAGTCCATTGAGACCTTGTTATGGGGCAGTGGCACCAGGGCCCTGAAGGATTCTCCTAACCAGAGGTTATAACAAAGCTCCAATGAGCAAGTTTTCCATGGGGAGACGAGATTTGTTCTTATTGGTGCCTCAGGAAACCACCATTTGCTGGTATTGGAAATGAGGCCTCTGAGGAGAGATGCCTGGAAACCAAGGCAATGGATCTGATTAGGGCCTAGGGGCCTGTCCGGTTCAATATTCTTCTCTGGGGACATCTTTTGTCTGCGTGGAGGAAGTTGCTCAGCTGGTTTGAGATCACACCTGTTTGTCCTGGGCGGCCTACACTATTGGGATGGCCTCGGTAACTTTGGAGGTTTTTACTAATTTGCAAGGTTGTGGCCAATGGAATGGGAAGATTTCTCTTGAAAGGGAAGCACAGTCCTGAGGTGTGGCTCCAGGGACCCAAGTGTGGAGCGTGTGTGGTCCAGGGCTATTTGGACAAAAACCTGAAAACACAAACTCCACTTCGGTTTGGGTCTGTAGGTATGGCCGGCCCAATATATAGACCGTGAGGAGAACTCTTCGGGATATGAACAAAGGGCGAAACTGAGGTGCTTGCTCATGCTTATTTTTTTCTGGATATGTGTCACGGATTGCCATTTAATGTCCGGGTGTCCTCATGGGCCATCGATGAGGCTCCCTTTCTGGGGATTTGACCCAATCCCAAGAGTTTGGGGTCATTCTGTGGGAAGGGAGGCCTTTCTGTTTTTTTTATTTTTTACCTCAGGTGGACCACCAAAAGAGGGATTCCACAGCAGAGTCCTGGGGAGGGGCGACTGGAAAACCAGAACACTGGTTAAAATTGGGACCCAAGAACATGGCAAGCCCCGTATGTGGGCTCTTGGTCCAGACACTGAGATGCCTTGCTTGAGCATAGGGCTCACATTGATTTTCACAATGTGTTTTTGTGCCCAAGGAGCCCCTCAAGTCAGGGCGTGGCCTAATGTACCATGCTGGTTTCTCCTACACTGAACGTTGCACAATATGGCAACCACAAGTTTTCTGGCCATGGGGAAGAAGGAGTTCTAATTTCTGCAACACTTTCACTCCTGGACTGTGATTGGATTTAAGGTCTAGGTCCTGAAGCCTGAAAACTGAGGTTGGGAAGATATGAAGACCTAAGGCCATGGTGTGTCTGATGTGCTCAGTGTTCGGCCAGCTGATGAGTGTGGGTTGGGAGGTGCAGGCTCAGGCTGTGGCAGACAGGGAATTAGTGCCCAGGCTAGACTGCATCATTGGGGTGCAGTCGAGTTTCGTGCAGGGTGGTACTCATTTGTGGTGACTGGGTAGCCCCAGAGGGCAACGTTTTTCTTCTGGAAGGAAGACACAGTGCCACATAGTGGCTCCAGAATTCCCAAACTGGAAGGCTTGTGGGCCAGGAGTGTGAGGAAAAAATTCTGAGAACACAAGCCAGACTTAGATTTCGGGGTGAGGGGACGGCAGGAACCCTCTGCAGAGATGATTCGAGATCCCGTGTACCTGAAGACAGAGCTAGGATCAGACGTTGGCTCAGGTTGGAATTTCTGTCCATGACGGCCCCTTCATGAAGGGGAGGGTGTCACGAGGCCATGGAGGTTTTCCCACGATGGGAATTGTGAGATGCTCCAAACCGCAATGATTCCTTCCGTGGGACAGTCGAGACCTGCTGGATGGCTCCAGGACATCCCATAAGGAAGTTATCCAGAGCAGGGTTCTAAGGATGGATGCCTGGGCAGCCTGCCTCCCATTCCAGGTTTCTCATAGCGCCAAGGCAAGTTCGAACTGCTGGATCTAGGGGAGTAACCGAGGCGGGTGTGTTGAAATGGGTGAGTTGAGGATGGGTCATAATGTGCATTTGTGTCCATGGAGACCTTGGAATGGGGTGCTTTTTCCGGGGCCTTGAGGGATGTTCATAACCGGAGGTTTTGATGGAGCTCTAAAGAGTACGTTTCCTATGTAGAGAAGAGAATTGTTTTGATGAGTGCTTAAGGAATCTCCCATATGCTGGTATTGGAAACCAGGCCTCTGAGGAGAGATGCCTGGAAACAAAAGCAATGGATATGATTAGGGCCTAGGTGCCTGTCTGGTTCAATCTCTTTCCTGGGGATACGTGTCTATGGATCTGAGGGGAGGTAGTTGCTCGGCTTGTGTCAGATCGCCCCTGTTTGTCCTTGGCAGCCTATAATATTGGGAATGGCCTCGGGATTTTGGAGTTTCTCCTAATCTATAGGGTTGTGGCCAATGGAATGGGCAGAAATCCCCTGGAGAGGGCAGGCACAGTTCTGAGTTTGGCTCTAGGGGCCCCCCCTTGAGGTTGTGTGGGCCAGGCCTGTGGGGACAGAAGTCTGAAAACACAAATTCCGCTTAGGATTGGGGACATAGGTATGGCACGCCCAATCTACAGACCGTGATAACACTTCGGGATATGAAAAAGGGTGAGTTTGAGGTGCTTGCTCAGGTTTTTTCTCTGGATTTGTGTCAACAATGTGGGTCGAATGCTGGCGTGGCCTCATGGGTTGTGGACGGCTTTCCTTCTCTGAGGATTTGACCCAATCCCAAGAGTTTGGGTACATTCTGTGGGATGGGAGGTGTCCTTTCTGTTTTTTATTTTATTTTATGTACCTCATGTGTGCCAATAAAAGAGGGATTCCAGAGCAGAGTCCTTGGTAGGGACAACTGGATAACCCCACCTCTGTTTAAGTTTGGGGGCCTAGGGGCATGGCAAGTCCAATATGTGGGCTCTTGATTCAGACACTGAGAGGTCTTCCTTGAGGACAGGGCTCATGCTGAGGGTCACAATGCCTATTTGTGCCCAACAAGGCCCTCAAGCATAGGAAGGGCCTCTTGGGCCACGCTGGATTCTCCTACACTGAACGTTGGAGAATATGCCAACCACAAGTTTTCCGGCCATGGCGAAGGAAGAGTTGTGATTTCTGCATCACGTTCACCCCTGGACAGTGATTGGAGTTTAGGTCTAGGTTCTGAAACCCGAAAACCGAGGTTGGGAAGAGATGAAGACCTAAGGACCAGATGGGTACAATGAGCTCAGTGTGTGGCTAGCTGTTGAGCGTAGGTCTGGAGGTGTGGGCTCATGCAGTGTCAGACAGGGCATTAGACAGGGTATACTGTATATTTGGGGTGCAGTCGAGTGGCGTTCAGTTGATCCTCATTCGGGTTTCTAGGTAGCTCCATAAGGCAACGTTTTTCTTCTGGAGGGCAGGCAGAGTTCAGCATTGTGGCCCCAGTATTGCTAAACTGTAGGGCTTTTGGGCCAGGGGTGAGAGGACGGTAGTCTGAGAACACAAGCTAGGCTTAGTTTTGGGGTGAGGGCACAGAAGGCACACTCTGCAGAGCTGAATTAAGATCTCATGCACCTGAAGCCAAGGCGAATATCAGACGTTTGCTCAGGTTGGAGTTTCTGTCCATGATGGCCCCTTTATAAAGTGGAGCGTCTCAAGAGGCCATGAAGATTTTCCCACAATGGGAGTTGTGAGATGCACCAGACTGCAAAGATTCCTTCTGTGGGACACTTGAGACCTGTTGGATGGCTCTAGGATGTCCCATATGGAACGACTCCAGTGTAGGGTTCTAAGGATGGATGCCTGGGCAGCCTGCCTCCCATTCTAGTTGTCTCCTAGCAACAAGGCAGGTTTGATCTGCAGGCCCTGGGGGAGAAACCAAGGTGGATGAGTTGACATGGACTCTACCGAGGATAGATCATAATGTGGGTTTAAGTCCATGGAGACCTTGGAATGGGGCGCTTGATCCGGGGCCCTGAAAGATTCTCCTAAACAGAGGTTTTTATAGAGCTCCAAAGAGTACATTTCCTATGTGGAGACGAGATTTTTCTATGAGTGCCTCAGTAATCCCCCATATGCAGGTATTGGTAACCAGGCCTCTGAGGAGAGATGCCTGGAAACAAAAGCAATGGATCTGATTAGGGCCTAAGTGCCTGTCCAGTTCAATCTTATTCTTTGGGGATATCTGTCTCTGGGTCTGCGTGGAGGTAGTTTCCTAACTTGTGAAAGATCATCCCTGTTTGTCCTGGGCAGCCAACACTATTGGGATGGCCTCGGGGAGTTTGAAGGTTTCTCCTAATCTATAGGGTTGTGGCCAATGGAAATGGCAGAATTCCCCTGGAGAAGGAAGCCACAGTCCTCAGGTGTGGCTCCAGGGGCCCCAGCTTGGATGGTGTGTGGGCCAGGACTGTGGGGACAGAAGTCTGAAAACACAAACTCAGCTTAGGTTTGGGGATGTATGTATGAAGGCTCGATCTACAGACCGTGAGAATTTTCCAGGCTATGAACATAGGGCGAGAATGTGGCGTTTGCTCAGGCTTTAGTCTCTGGATTTTATGCCTACGGTGGCCGTAGAATGTCGGGGTGTCCTCAAGGGCCATGGACAAGTCTTTCTCTGGTGATTTGGCCTGATCCCAAGGGGTTGGGATCATTCTGTGGATGGAAAGAGTCCTTTCTGTATTTTTTTTTTTTACCTCAGGTGTCCAACCAAAGAGGGATTCCAGAGCAGTGCCCTGAGTAGGGGTGACTAGACATCTCTAACTCTGGTTGAGATTGGGGGACTAGGGGCTCGGCAAGCCCCATATGTGGGCTGTTGTTCCAGTCACTAAGAGGCTTTACATGAGGATAGGGCTCACGCTGAGGGTCACAATGTGTGTTTGTGCAAATTGAAGCCCTCAGGGATAGGTGGGGCCTCATAGTCCATGCTGCTTTCTCCTACAATGAACATTGGACAACATGCCAACCACAAGGTTTCTTGCCATGGCGAAGGAGAAGTTCTGATTCTTGTATCACGTTCACTCCTGAGCAGTGAGTGGAGATAAGCTCTAGGTTCTGAAGGTGAAAACTGAGGTTGGGTAGAGATGATGGCCGAAAGCCATTGTGGGTTTGATATGCTCAGTGTACGGCCAGCTGTCTGGGTGTTTGACTGGAGGTCTGCCTTCAGGCTGTGTCAGACAGGGCTTTAGTGCACAGGCTAGATTGTATAATTGGTGTATGGTCGAGTGGCATGCAGGTTGTTACTCATTTGGCGTTTCTGGTTAGCCCTATAGGGCAACATTTTTCTTCTGGAGGGCAGGCAGAGTGCTGCATTGTGTCTCCAGAATTGCCAAACTGGAGGGGTGTGGCCAGGATTGTGAAGACGGAAGTCTGAGAACACAAGTTAGGCTTAGGTTTCGGGGCGAGGGCACAGCAGGCACACTCTCAAGTGCTGAATCGAGATCTCGTGCTTCTGAATTCAGGGCGCGGATCAGACTTTGGCTTAGGATGGAGTTTCTGTCCATGATGGCCCATTTATGAAGGTGTGGGGGCATCATGAGGAAATGGCGGTTTTCTCACAGTGGGATTGTGTGATGCTTCAAACCACAAGGATTCATTCTGCGAGACAGTCAAGACAGGTTGGGTTGGATTCAAGACGTCCCATAAAGAAATTCTCCAGAGCAGGGTTCTAAGGATGGATGCCTGGGCAGCCCCACCTCGCATTCCAACTGTCTCCTAGTGACAAGGCAGGTTTGATCTGCTGGCTCTGGGTGAGCAGCCGAGGGGGCTGATTTGAAATGGGACTCTCCTGAGGATGGATCATAATGTAAGTTTGTGTCCTTGGAGACCTTGGAATTGGGCCATGGTGCCAGCGCCCTGAAGGATCCTCCTAACCTGAGGTATTGACACAGCTCCAAAGAGCAAGTTTCTCATGTGGAGATGAGATCTGTTCTGATTGTTTCCTTAGGAAACCCCCATATTCTGATATTGGAAACCAGGCCTCTGAGGAGAGATACATAGAAACCAAAGCAATGGATCAGAAGTTGGCTCAGGTTGGAGTTTCTGTCCATGATGGCCCCTTTATAAAGGGGAGCATCTCATGAGGCCATGTAGGTTTTCCCACGATAGGAGTTGTGAGATGCTCCAATCTGCAAGGATTCCTTCTGTAGGACAGTCAAGACCTGTTGGAAGGCTCCCAGGACATCCCATATGGAACGGCGCCAGAGCAGGATTCCAACGATGGATGCCTAGAGAGTCTGCTTTGCATTCAAGTTGTCTCCTAGCGACAAGGCAGTTTTGATATTCTGGCTCTGGGGGAGTAATCGACGGGGCTGAGTTGAAATGTACTCTCCTGCCGAATGGTCATAATGCGGGTTTTGTGTCCATGGAGACCTTGGAGTAGGGCGGTGGCTCCGGTTACCTGAAGGTTTCTCCTAACTGGAGGTTTTTACAGAGCTCCAAAGGATAAGTTTCCCATGTGGAGACAAGATTTGTTCTGATTGGTATCTCTGGAATCCCACATATGCTGGTATTGGAAAACAGGCCTCTGAGGAGAGATGCTTAGAAAACAAAAGCAATGGAACCAATTACGTTCTAGGGGCCTGTCCAGTTTAATAACTTTCTCTTGGGATATCTGTCTACGGGTGAGTTGATGTCGTTGCTCAGCTTGTGACAGATCACCCCTCTTTTGTATTGGGCGGCCTACACTATTGGAATGGCCTCTGGGACTTTGGAGGTTTCTCCTAATCTGTAGGGTTGTGGCCAATGAAATGGGAAGAATTTCCTTGGAGAGGGGCAGGCACAGTCATGAGGTGTGGCTCCAGGGGCCTCAGCCTGGAGGGTGTGTGGGGACAGGGATGTCAGGATAGAAGTCTGAAAACACGGTTTGGGGACGTAGGTATGGCAGGCCCGATCTACAGACTATGAGGAGAATTTTTTGGGCTCTGACCTAAGGGTGAGGCTTATGTCTCTGGATTTTGTGTCAATAGTGGCCGTGGAATGTCGGGCTGGCCTCATGGGCCATGGAGGAGTCTTTCTCTCTGGGGATGGCCTGATCCCAAGTGATTGGTGTCATTCTGTGGGTGGGAGGAATCCTTTCTGTGTTTACTTACCTCAAATGTCCCACCAAAGCGGGATTCCAGAGCAGAGCCCTGAGTAGGGGTGACTAGATGTCTCTACCTCTGGTTAAGATTGGGTGACTTGGGGCATGGCAGGCACCATATGCGGGCTCATGGTCCAGCCACTGAGAGGCTTTACTTGAGGACAGGGCTCAAACTGAGGGTCCCAATGTGTGTTTGTGCCCACCGCAGCTCTTAAGCATGGGCAGGGCCTCAGGATCCCTACACTTCCCTCAGGAGCCCTACTACTACTCCTGTAGGCCCTACAGGGGTCCTACACTGAACTTTGGATAAGATGCCAACCACAAGATTCTGGCGAGAGGGAAGGAGGAGTTATGTTTTCTGGCATCACGTTCACCCATGGGAAATGAGTAGAGATAAGATCTAGGTTTCTGTCGCCTGAAAACCAGGTTGGAAAGAGATGGGGCAACCTAAGGCCATGGCGGTTCAGATGTTCTCAGTGTACGGCAAGCTGTCTGGGTGTCGGTTGGGAATTCAGACCTCAGGTTGTGTCAGACAGGGCATTAGTGCACAGGCTAGACTATATAATTGGTGTACAGTTGAGTGGCATGCAGGTTTATCCTCATTTGAGGTTTCTGGGTAGACCCATAGAGCAACGTTTTTTCTTCTAGAGGGAAGGCAGAGTGCAGCACTGTGTCATCGGAAATCCCAAAATGGAGGGCGTGTGGTCCAGGAGAGTGAGGACGGAAGTCTGAGAACACTAGCCATGCTTAGGTTTTGGGGGTGAGGGCACAGCAGGTGCACTCTGAAGATCTTAATCAAGATCTCGTGCATCTGAAGTCAAGGCGAAGATCAGCCGTTGGCTCAGGTTGGAGTTTCTTTCCATGATCCGACTTCATGAAAGATTGGGGGCATCATGTGACCTTGGAAGCTTTCCCATGATATCAGTTGTGAGATGGTCCATGAACAAGGACTCCTGTGGGACAGTCGAAACCTGCTGGATGGCTCAAGGATGTCCCATAAGGAACGACGCAATAGCAGGGTTCTAAGGGTTCTAAGGATCTCTAAGGAGAGATACCTGGAAACCAAAGCAAAGCAATAGATCCGATAGGTGCATATGGGCCTGTTGGTTCCTTTTTACCTCTGGGGACATCAGTCTACGGGTCTGAGTGCCAGTAGGTGCTCAGATGGGCCCAGATTGCCCCTGTTTGTCCTGGGAAGCCACAAATATTGGGATGGCCTCAGGGACTTTGGAGGTTTATCCTATTAGTAGGGTTGTGGCCATTGGAATGGGCACATACAATTCCCTTGGAGAGGGGCAAGCCCAGTCTCCATGTTTGGCTCCAGGGGGGGCCTGAGCCTGTAGGGTGTGTAGGCCAGGGCTGTTTGGACAGTTGTCTGAAAACACAAACCTCGGCTTATGTTTCGGGTCATAGGTATGGCAGGACTGATCTACAGACCATGAGGAGAACTCTTCTGGATATGAAAAAAGGGCGAGTGTGAGGCTCTTGCTCAAGTTTTTGTCTCTGGATATCGTGTCACTCATGGTTGTGAAATTTCCGGTTTTGACTTCATGGGAAATGGACGAGTCTTACTCTCTGGGGGTTTGGCCCCCGTCGAAAGAGTTAGGGGTCATTCTGTTGGATGGAAGAAGTCCGTTGTTCTGTTGTTGTTGTTGATTTGTTTTGTTTTGTTTTTCAACCTCAGGTGTCCCACCAAATGAGGGATTCCAAGGTAGAGCCCTGGGGATGGGCGACTGGACAACCAGTAATCTGATTAAAAATTGGGGCCTAGGGACATGTCAAGCCCATTATGACATCTAATGGTCCAGCCACTAAGAGGACGTACTAGAGCACAGGACTCACGCTGAGGGTCACAATGCGTGTTTATGCCCTCGTCGCACTCAAGAATGGGCGGGGTCTCAGGGTGAATGCTGGTTTCCCCTACACTGAACTTTAGACAACATGCCAACCACAAGGTTTCTTGCCATGGGTAAGGAAGAGTTCTGATTTCTGCATCACAGTCACCCCTGGGCAGTGATTGGAGATAGGGTCTAGGTTCTGAAGCCTAAAAACTGAGATAGGGAAGAGATGATGACATAAGGCCATGGCGGGTCTGATGAGCTCAGTGTGCGGTCAGCTGTCTGGGTGTTGGTCACGAGGTCCGGGTACAGGTTGTCAGAGAGTGCATTAGTGCCCAGGTTAGACTATATATTTTGGGTGCATTCGAGTGCCGTGTAGGTTCTTATCTGAAGAACTCTTCAGGATATGAAGAATGAGCTAGTCTGAGGCGCGTGCTCAGGCTTTTGTCACTGGATTTTGCATCAGCGATGGCCGTGAAATGATGGGGACGCCTCATGGGATATGGACGAATCTTGCTCTCTGTGGATTTGGCCCAATCCCAATTGATTTTCGTCAATCTGTGAGACGGGAGGACTCCTTTCAGGTTTGTTACCTCAGGTGTCCCACCAAAAGAAGAATTCCAAAGGAGAGCCCAGGGGAAGAGTGAAGGGACAACCCGAACTATGGTTAAAAATTGGGGCCTAGGGGCATGGCAAGCCCAATATGCTGTCTCTCCATCCAGCCAATGAGAGGCCTTACCTGAGGACTGGGCTCAGGCTGAGGGTCACAATGTGTGTTTTGACCTATGGGGCCTGCAAGCATGGGCGAGGCCTCATGGGCCACACTGGTTTCAACTACACTGAACCTTGGACAACATGCCAACCACAAGGTTTCTTGCCATGGGGAAAGAGTTTCTGATTTCTGCATCATTCATAAAGCCGGGCCGTGATTGGAGATAAGGTCTAGGTTCTGAAGCCTGAAAACCGAGGTTGAGAAGAGATGACGACATAAGGCCATGGCGGGTCTGATGAGCTCAGTGTGAGGCCAGCTGTCTGGGTGGGGCTAGGGGGGTCAAGGCTCAGGCTGTGTCAGAAAGGGCATTAGTGCCCAGGTCAGCCTATATATCTGGGGTACAGCCGAATGGCGTGCAGGTTTGATCCGCATTTGGGGTTTCTGGGTAGCCCCAGAGGGCAATGTGTTTTCTTCTGGAGGGCAGGCAGAGTGCTGCATTGTAGTTCTGGATTGCCAAACTGGAGGGCTTGTGGGCCAGTAGTCTGAGGACGGAAGTCTGAGAACCCAAGCTAGGCCTAGGTTTCTGGGTGAGGATATGGCAGCCAGAATCTACAGACCGACCTGAATCGAGATCTCGTGCATCTGAAGTCAGTGCGATGATCAGACGATCGCTCAGGTTGGACATTCTGTCCCTGATGGCCCCTTTCTTGAAGGAGGGGGTGGATCACGAGGCCATGGGGGTTTTCCCCACGATGGGAGATGTGAGAAGCTCCAAAGTGCAAAGATTCTTCTGCAGGAAAATTGAGACCTTTTGGTTGGCTCCAGGACAATGATTCCGAGCAGGGTTCTATGGATGGATGGCTGGGTAGCCTACCTCGCATTCCAATTGTCTCCAAGCAACAAGACAGGTTAGATCTGCTGGATCTGGGGGAGCAACCGAGGAGGCTCAGTTGAAATGGACTCTCCCGTGGATGTGTCCTAATATGATTTTTGCGTCTATGGAGACCTTGGAATGAAGCGGTGGCACTGGGGCCTTGAAGGGTTCTCCTAAAGAGAGGATTTCACAGAGTTCCATCGTGCAAGTTTCCCATGTGTAGATGAGATTTGTTCTGATGGGTGAGTCAAGAAACAGCCATATGCTGTTATTGAATTCCAGGCCTCTGAGGAGAGATGCCTGGAAACCAAATCAATGGATCCAATAGGTGCCTAGGGGCCTGTTCGTTCCTTTTTACCTCTGGGGACATCAGTCTACGGGTATGAGTGCCGGGAGGTGCTCAGATGGGCCCCGAAGCCCCTCATTGTCCTGGGAAGCCACAAATATTGGGATGGCCTCAGGGACTTTGGAGGTTTATCCTATGAGTAGGGTTGTGGCCATAGGAATGGGCACACAGAATTCCCTTGGAGAGGGCAAGCACAGTCGTCAGGTTTGGCTCCAGGGGCCTGAGCCTGTAGGGTGTGTAGGCCAGGGCTGTTTGGACGGTTGTCTGAAAACACAAACTCGGCTTATGTTGCGGGTCATAGGTATGGCAGGACTGATCTACAGACCATGAGGAGAACACTTCAGGATATGAAAAAAGGGCGAGTGTGAGGCTCTTGCTCACGTTTTTGTCTCTGGATATCGTGTCACTCATGGTCGTGAAATTTCCGGGTGACTTCATGGGAAATGGACGAGTCTTACTCTTTGGGGGTTTGGCCCCGTCCAAAGAGTTTGGGGTCATTCCTTGGGATGGAAGAAGTCCGTTGTTCTGTTGTTGTTGATTTGTTTTGTGATGTTTTTCAACCTCAGGTGTCCCACCAAATGAGGGATTCCAGAGTAGAGCCCTGGGGCGGGCGACTGGACAACCAAAAATCTGGTTAAAAATTGGGGCCAGGGACATGTCAAGCCCATTATGATATCTAATGGTCCAGCCACTGAAAGGACGTACTAGAGGACAGGACTCACGCTGAGGGTCACAATGCGTGTTTATGCCCTCCTCGCACTCAAGAATGGGCGGGGCCTCAGGGTGAATGCTGGTTTCTCCTGCACTGAACGTTGGACAACATGCCAACCACAAGGTTTCTTGCCATGGGTAAGGAAGAGTTCTGATTTCTTCATCACAGTCACCCATGGGCAGTGATTGGAGATAAGGTCTAGGTTCTGAAGCCTGAACTGAGGTAGGGAAGAGATGATGACCTAAGGCCATGGCGGGTCTGATGTGCTCAGTGTGCGGTCAGCTGTCTGGGTGTTGGTCACGAGGTCCGGGCTCAGGTTGTCAGACAGTGCATTAGTGCCCAGTTTAGACTATATATTTTGGGTGCCTTAGAGTGCCGTGTAGGTTCTTATCTGAAGAACCCTTCAGGATATGAAGAATGAGCGAGTCTGAGGCGCGTGCTCAGTCTTCTGTCTCTGGATTTTGTATCAGCGATGGCCGTGGAATGTTGGGGAGGCCTCATGGGCCATGGATGAATCTTGCTCTCTGTGGATTTGGCCCGATCCCAATTGTTCTTCATCAATCTGTGGGATGGGAGGACTCCTTTCAGGTTTGTTGATTCAGGTGTCCCACCAAAAGAGGAATTCCAAAGCAGAGCCCTGGGGAAGAGTGAAGGGACAGCCCAAAGTATGGTTAAAAATTGGGGTCTAGGGCCAAGTCTAGCCCAATATGCTGTCTCTCCATCCAGCCACTGAGAGGCCTTACCTGAGGACTGGGCTCAGGCTGAGGGTCACAATGTGTGTTTTGTGACCAATGTGGCCCGCAAACATGGGTGGGGCCTCATGGGCCACACTGGTTTCAAGGACACTGAACCTTGGACAACATGCCAACCACAAGGTTTTCTTGCCATGGGGAAAGAGTTCGGATTTCTGCATCATTTTCAAACCCGGGCCGTGATTGGAAATAAGGTCTAGGTTCTGAAGCCTGAAAACGAGGTTGAGATGAGATGATGACCTACGGCCATGGCGGGTCCGATGTGCTCAGTGTGTGGCCAGCTTTCTGTGTGGGGCCAGGAGGTCCAGGGCTCAGGCTGCGTCAGGAAGGGCATTAGTGCCCAGGTCAGCCTATATATTTGGGGTACACAGCCGAATGGCGTGCAGGTTGATCCTCATTTGGGGTTTTCGGTAGCCCCAGAGGGCAATGTTTTTCTTCTGGAGGGCAGGCAGAGTGCTGCATTGTAGTTCTGGATTGCCAAACTGCAGGGCTTGTGGGCCAGTAGTCTGAGGACGGAAGTCTGAGAACCCAAGCTAGGCCTAGGTTTCTGGGTGGTGAGGATATGGCAGGCACAATCTACAGACCTGAATCGAGATCTCTTGCATCTGAAGTCAGGGCGATGATCAGTCGATCGCTCAGGTTGGACATTCTGTTCTTGATGGCCCCTTCTTGAAGGGGGGGTTGATCACCAGGCCATGGGGGTTTTCCCACGATGGGAGTACTGAGAAGCTCCCAACTGCAAAGATTCTTCAGCAGGACAATTGAAACCTGTTGCTTGGCTCCAGGACAACGATTCCGAGCAGGGTCTAAGGATGGATGGCTGGGTAGCCCACCCTACATTCCAATTGTCTCCACACAACAAGACAGGTTAGATCTGCTAGATCTGGGGCAGCAACCGAGGAGGCTGAGTTGAAATGGACACTCCTATGGATGTGTCCTAATATGATTTTGTGTCTATGGAGACCTTGGAATGAAGCGGTGGCACTGGGGTCCTGAAGGGTTCTCCTAAAGAGAGGCTTTCACAAAGCTCCATCATGCAAGTTTCCCATGTTTAGATGAGATTTGTTCTGATGGGTGAGTCAAGAAGAGCCATATGCTGTTATTGGGAAACGCAGGCCTCTGAGGAGAGATCCCTGGAAACAAAAGCAATGGATCCGATAGGTGCCTAGGGGCCTGTTCGTTCCTTTTTACTTCTGGGGACATCAGTCTATGGGTTAGAGTGCCGGAAGGTGCTCAGATGGGCCCAGATTGCCCCTGTTTGTCCTAGGAAGCCACAAATATTGGGATGGCCCTCAGAGATATTGGAAGTTTAATCTATTAGTAGGGTTGTGGCCATTGGAATGGGCAGATACAATTCCCTTGAGGAGGGCAAGCAAAGTCGTCATGTTTGGCTTCAGGGGCCTGAGCCTGTAGGGTGTGTAGGCCAGGGCTGTTTGGACATTTGTCTGAAAACACAAACTCCGCTTATGTTTCAGGTCATAGGCATGGCAGGACTGATCTACAGAC
Organism: Mustela putorius furo; assembly: GCF_011764305.1. NCBI lineage: Eukaryota > Metazoa > Chordata > Mammalia > Carnivora > Mustelidae > Mustela > Mustela putorius. The sequence continues at coordinate 53,527 of NW_025422101.1, read as the reverse complement.
CATGAGGAGAACACTTCGGTATATGAAAAAAGGGGCGAGTGTGAGGCTCTTGCTTGCTCAAGTCTTCGTCTGTGATTATCGTGTCACACATGGTCATGAAATTTCTGGGTGACCTCATGGGGAATGTACGAGTATTACTCTCTGGGGGTTTGGCACCGTCCAAAGAGTGTGTGGTCATTCTGTGGGATGGAAGAAGTCCGTTATTCTGTTGTTGTTGATTTGTTTTGTTTTGTTTTTTTTTCAACCACAGTTGTCCCACCAAATGAGGGATTCCAGAGTAGAGCCTTGGGGAGGGGCGACTGGACAACCAGAAATCTGGTTAAAAAAATTGGGGCCTAGGGACATGTCAAGCCCATTATTACATCTAATGGTCCAGCCACTGAGAGGACGTCCTAGAGGACAGGACTCACGCTGAGGGTCACAATGCGTGTTTATGCCCTTGTCGCACTCAAGAATGGGCTGGGCCTCAGGGTGAATGCTGGTTTCTCCTACACTGAACGTTGGACAACATGCCAACCACAAGGTTTCTTGCCATGGGTAAGGAAGAGTTCTGATTTCTGCATCACAGTCACCCCTGGGCAGTGATTGGAGATAAGGTCTAGGTTCTGAAGCCTGAAAAACTGAGGTAGGGAAGAGATGGTGACCTAAGGCCATGGCGGGTCTGATGTGCTCAGTGTGCGGTCAGCTGTCTGGGTGTTGGTCACAAGTTCCGGGCTCAGGTTGTCAGACAGTGCATTAGTGCCCAGGTTAGACTGTATATTTTGGGTGCATTTTGGGTGCCGTGTAGGTTCTTATCTGAAGAACTCTTCAGGATATGAGAATGAGGGAATCTGAGGCGTGTGCTCAGGCTTTTGTCTCTGGATTTTGTATCAGCGATGGCCGTGGTATGTTGGGGAGGCCTCGAGGGCCATGGACGAATCTTGATCTCTGTGGACTTGGCCCGATCCCAATTGTTTGCCGTCAATCTGTGGGATGGGAGGACTCCTTTCAGGTTTGTTACCTCAGGTGTCCCACCAAAAGAGGAATTCCAAAGCAGAGCCCTGGGGAAGAGTGAATGGACAACCCAAAGTATGGTTAAAAATTGGGGTCTCGGGCCATGTCTAGCCCAATATGCTCTCTCTCCATCCAGCCAATGAGAGGCCTTACCTAAGGACTGGGCTCAGGCTGAGGGTCACAATGTGTGTTTGTGACCAATGTGGCCCGCAAGCTTGGGCGGGGCCTCATGGGCCACACTGGTTTCAACTACACTGAACCTTGGACAACATGCCAACCACAAGGGTTCTTGCCATGGGGAAAGAGTTCTGATTTCTGCATCATTTTCAAACCCGGGCCATGATTGGAGATAAAGTCTAGTTTCTGAAGCCTGAAAACCGAGGTTGAGAAGAGATGACGACCTAAGGCCATGGCGGGTCTGATGTGCTCATTGTGTGGCCAGCTGTCTGGGTGGGGCCAGAAGGTCCAGGCTCAGGGTGTGTCAGAAAGGGCATTAGTGCCCAGGGTCAGCCTATATATTTTGGGGTACAGCCAATTGGCGTGCAGGTTGATCCTCATTTGGGGTTTCTGGGTAGCCTCGGAGCGCAATGTTTATTCTGGAGGGCTGGCAAAGTGCTGTTTTGTAGTTCTGGATTGCCAAACTGGAGGGCTTGTGGGCCAGTAGTCTGAGGACGGAAGTCTGAGAACCCAAGCTAGGCCTAGGTTTCTGGGTGAGGATATGGCAGGCACAATCTACAGACCTGAATCGAGATCTCGGGCATCTGAAGTCAGGGCGAGGATCAGACGATCGCTCAGGTTGGACATTCTGTCCCTGAGGGCCTCTTCTTGAAGGGGGGTTGGATCACGAGGCCATGGGGGTTTTCCCACGATGGGAGTTGTGAGAAGCTGCCAACTGCAAAGATTCGGGTTGTCCCTTTACTCTTCCCCAGGGCTCTGCTTTGGAATTCCTCTTCTGGTGGGACTCCTGAGGTATCAAACCTGAAAGGAGTCCTCCCATCCCACAGATTGACGAAAAACTATTGGGATCGGGCCAAACCCACAGAGAGCAAGATTCTTCCATGGCTCATGAGGCCTCCCTAACATTCCACGGCCATCGCAGATACAAATCCAGGACAACGATACCGAGCAGCGTTCTAAGGATGGATGGCTGGGTAGCCCACCTCGCATTCCAATTGTCTCCAAGCAACAAGACAGGTTAGATCTGCTGGATCTGGGGGAGCAACCGAGGAGGCTGAGTTGAAATGGACTCTCTCGTGGATGTGTCCTAATATGATTTTGTGTCTATGGAGACCTTGAAATGAAGCGGTCGAACTGGGGTCCTGAAGGGTTCTCCTAAAGAGAGGCTTTCACACGGCTCCAACGTGCAAGTTTCCCATGTGTACATGAGTTTTTTCTGATGGGTGAGTCAAGAAACAGCCATATGCTGTTATTGAAACCCAAGCCTCTGAGAAGAGATGCCTGGAAACGAAAGCAATGGATCCGATAGGTGTCTAGGGGCCTGTTCGTTCCTTTTTAGCTCTGGGGACATCAGTCTACGGGTCTGAGTTCCGGTAGGTGCTCAGATGGGCCCAGATTGCCCCTGTTGGTCCTGGGAAGCCACAAATATTGGGATGGCCTCCGGGACTTTGGAAGTTAATCCTATTAGTAGGGTTGTGGCCATTGAATTGGGCACACACAATTCCCTTGGAGAGGGCAAGCACAGTCGTCAGGTTTGGCTCCAGTGGCCTGAGCCTGTAGGGAGTGTAGGCCTCGGCTGTTTGGACAGTTGTCTGAAAACACAAACTCGGGTTATTTTTCGGTCATAGGTATGGCAGGACTGATCTGCAGACCATGAGGAGAACTCTTCGGGATATGAAAAAGGGCGAGTGTGAGGCTCTTGCTCAAGTTTTTGGCTCTGGATATCGTGTCACTCATGGTCGTGAAATTTCCGGGGTGACACCATAGGAAATGGACGAGTCTTACTCTCTGGGGTTTGGCCCCATCCAAAGAGTTTGGGGTCATTCTGTGGGATGGAAGAAGTCCGTTGTTCTCTTGTTGTTGATTTCTTTTTTGTTGTTGTTTTTCAATCACAGTAGTCCCACCAAATGAGGGATTCCAGAGTAGAGCCCTGGGGAGGGGCGACTGGACAACCAGAAATCTGGTTAAAAATTGGGGCCTACGGACATGTCAAGCCCATTATGACATCTAATGGTCCAGCCACTCAGAGAACGTACTAGAGGACAAAACTCACGCTGAGGGTCACAATGCGTCTTAATGCCCTCTTCGCACTCAAGAATGAGCGGGGCCTCAGGGTGAAGGCTGGTTTCTCCTATACTGAACGTTGGACAACATGCCAACCACAAGGTTTCTTGCCATGGGTAAGGAAGAGTTCTGATTTCTGCATCACAGTGACCCGTGGGCAGTGATTGGAGATAAGGTCTAGGTTCTGAAGCCTGAAAACTGAGGTGGGGAAGAGATGATGACCTAGGGCATGGCGGGTATGATGAGCTCAGTGTGCGGGTCAGCTGTCTGGGTGTTGGTCACGAGGTCCGGGCCCAGGTTGTCAGACAGTGCATTAGTGCCCAGGTTAGAGTATATATTTTGGGTGCCTTCGAGTGCCGTGTAGGTTCTTATCTGAAGAACTCTTCAGGATATGAAGAATGTGCGCGTCTGAGGAGGGTGCTCAGGCTTTTGTCTCTGGATTTTTGTATCAGCGATGGCCGTGGAATGTTGGGGAGGCCTCTTGGGCCATGGACGAATCTTGCTCTCTGTAGATTTGGCCCGATCCCAATTGTTTTTCGTCAATCTGTGGGATGGGAGGACTCCTTTCAGGTTTGTTACCTCAGGTGTCCCACCAAAAGAGAGAATCCCAAAGCAGAGCCCTGGGGAAGAGTGAAGGGACAACCCGAACTATGGTTAACAATTGGGGGCCTAGGGGCATGGCAAGCCCAATATGCTGTCTCTCCATCCTGCCACTGAGAGGCCTTACCTGAGGACTGGGCTCAGGCTGAAGGTCACAATGTGTGTTTGTGACCAATGTGGCACGCAAGCATGGGCGGGGCCTCATGGGCCACACTGGTTTCAACGACACTGAACCTTGGACAACATGCCAACCACAAGGTTTCTTGCCATGGGGAAAGAGTTCTGACTTCTCATCATTTTCAAACCCGGGCCGTGATTGGAGATAAGGTCTAGGTTCTGAAGCCTGAAAAGCGAGATTGAGAAGAGATGACGACCTTAATGCCATGGCGGGTCCGATGTGCTAGGTGTGCGGCCAGCTGTCTGGGTGGGGCCAGGTGGTCCAGACTCAGGCTGTCTCAGAAAGGGCATTAGTGCCCAGGTCAGCCTATATATATGGGGTACAGCCGAATGGCGTGCAGGTTGATCCTCATTTGGGATTTCTGGGTAGCCCCAGAGGGCAATGTTTTTCTTCTGGAAGGCAGGCAGAGTGCTGCATTGTAGTTCTGTATTGCCAAACTGGAAGGTTTGTGGTTCAGTAGTCTGAGGAGGGAAGTCTGAGAACCCAAGCTAGGCCTAGGTTTCTGGGTGAGGATATGGCAGGCAAAATCTACAGACCTGAATCGAGATCTCGTGCTTCTGAAGTCAGGGCGAGAATCAGACGATCGCTCAGGTTGGACATTCTGTCCCTGATGGCCCCTTCTTGAAGGGGGGGGTGGATCGTGAGGCCTTGGGGGTTTTCCCACGATGGGAGTTGTGAGTTCCCAACTGCAAAGATTCTTCTGCAGGACAATTGAGACCTCTTCGTTGGCTCCAGGACAACGATTCCCAGCAGGGTTCTAAGGATGGATGGCTGGGTAGCCCACCTCACATTCCAATTGTCTCCAAGCAACAAGACAGGTTAGATCTGCTGGATCTGGGGGAGCAACTGAGGAGGCTGAGTTGAAATGGACTCTCCCGTGGATGTGTCCTAATATGATTTTGTGTCTATGGAGACCTTGGAATGAAGCGGTGGCACTGGGGCCCTGAAGGGTTCTCCTAAAGAGAGGCTTTCATACAGCTCCATCGTGCAAGTTTCCCATGTGTAGATGAGATTTGTTCTGATGGGTGAGTCAAGAAAGAGCCATATGCTCTTATTGAAATCCAGGCCTCTGAGGAGAGATGCCTGGAAACCAAAGCAATGGATCCGATTAGGGCCTAGGGGCCTATTCGTTCCTTTTTACCTCTGGGGATATCAGTCTTCGAGTCTGAGTGCAGGTAGGTTCTCAGATGGGCACATATTGCTCCTGTTTGTCCTGGGAAGCCACAATATTGGGATGGCCTCAGGGACTTTGGAGGTTTATTCTATTAGTAGGGTTGTGGCCATTGGAATGGGCACACAGAAATCCCTTGGAGAGGGCAAGTACAGTCCTCAGGTTTGCTCCAGGGGCCTAAGCCTGTAGGGTGTGTTGGCCTGGCCTGTTTGGACAGTTGTCTGAAAACACAAACTCGGCTTATGTTTCGGGTCATAGGTATGGCAGGACTGATCTACAGACCATGAGGAGAACTCTTTGGGATATGATAAAAGGGCGAGTGTGAGGCTCTTGCTCAAGTTTTAATCTCTGGATATCGTGCCATTCATTGTCATGAAATATCCGGGTGACTTCATGGGAAATGGACGAGTCTTACTCTCTGGGGGTTTGGCCCCGTCCAAAGAATTTGGGGGTCAAATCTGTGGGATGGAAGAAGTCCGTTTTTTTTTGTTGTTGTTGTTGTTTTGTTTTGTTGTTCAAACCCCACCAAATGAGGGATTCCAGAGTAGAGCCCTGGGGAGAGGCGATTGGACAACCAGAAATCTAGTTTAAATTTGGGACCTAGGGACATGTAAAGCCATTATGGCATCTAATGGTCTAGCCACTGAGAGGACGTACTATAGCACAGGACTCACGCTGAGGGTCACAATGCGTATTTATGCCCTCGTCGCACTCAAGAATGGGCGGGGCCTCAGGGTGAATGCAGGTTTCCCCTACAGTGAACGTTCGACCACATGCAAACCATAAGGTATCTTGGCATGGGTAAGGAAGAGTTCTGATTTCTGCATCCTAGTGCCCCGTGGGCAGTGATTGGAGATAAGGTCTAGGTTCTGAAGCCTGAAAACTGAGGTAGGGAAGAGATGATGACCTAAGGCCACGGCGGGTCTTATGGGCTCAGGGTGCGGTCAGCTGTCTGTGTGTTGCTCAGGAGGTCCCGGCTCAGGGTGTGTCAGACAGTGCATTCCTGCCCAGGTTAGACTATATAATTTGGGTACATTCGAGTGCCGTGTAGGTTTATTCTCATTTAATGTGCCCGGGCAGCTCATTAGGCAATATTTTGTTTCTAGAGGGCGGGAGAGTGCTGCAATTATGGTCCTGAATTGCCAAACTTGTGGGCTTCGGGGCCAGGAGTGTGAGGACGGAAGTCTGAGAATACAAGCTAGACTTGGGATTCAGGGCGAGGGCACGGCATGTACCTCCTGAAGATCTGAAGCAATAACTCATGCATCTGAAGTCAGAGCGAGGATCAGACTTTGGCTCACCTTGGATTTTCTGTTCATGACGGCCCCTTCATAAAGGGAGCCGAATCTCGAGGCCGTGGAGGTTTCCCACGTTTGGAGTGGTGGGATGCCCCCTCCACGGATTCCCTACTGCGGGACAATTGAGACCTGTTGGACAGCTCCAGGACATCCCATTTGGATGAGTCCAGACCAACGTTCGAAGATGGATGACTGGGAAGCCCGCCTCGCATTCCTATTGTCTCCTAGCGACAACCAGAAATCTGGTTAAAAATTGGGGCCTAGGGGCCCACACCCCCCGTCACCTAATAGTAAAATTTACACAGTCTCAATGACAAAGAGAAAATCCTGAAAGCAGCCCGGGAAAAGAAGTCTGTAACATACAATGGTAAAAATATTAGATTGGCAGCTGACTTATCCACAGAGACCTGGCAGGCCAGAAAGAGCTGGCATGATATTTTCAGAGCACTAAACGAGAAAAACATGCAGCCAAGAATACTATATCCAGCTAGGCTATCATTGAAAATAGAAGGAGAGATTAAAAGCTTCCAGGACAAACAACAACTGAAAGAATTTGCAAATACCAAACCAGCTCTACAGGAAATCTTGAAAGGGGTCTCTAAGCAAAGAGAGAGCCTACAAGTGGTAGATCAGAAAGGAACAGAGACCATATACAGTAACAGTCACCTTACAGGCAATACAATGGCACTAAATTCATATCTCTCAATAGTTACCCTGAATGTGAATGGGCTAAATGCCCCTGTCAAAAGACACAGGGTATCAGAATGGATAAAAAAACAAAACCCATCTATATGTTGCCTCCAAGAAACACATTTTAAGCCCGAAGACACCTCCAGATTTAAAGTGAGGGGGTGGAAAGAGAATTTACCATGCTAATGGACATCAGAAGAAAGCAGGAGTGGCAAATCCTTATATCAGATCAATTAGATTTTAAGCCAAAGACTATAATAAGAGATGAGGAAGGACACTATATCATACTCAAGGGTCTGTCCAACAAGAAGATTTAACAATTTTAAATATCTATGCCCCCAATGTGGGAGCAGCCAACTATATAAAACCAATTAATAACAAAATCCAAGAAACACATCAACAATAATACAATGATAGTAGGGGACTTTAACACTCCCCTCACTGAAATGGACAGGTCATCCAAGCAAAAGATCAGCAAGGATATAAAGGCCTTTAAATGACACACTGGACCAGATGGACATCACAGATATATTCAGAATATTTCATCCCAAAGCAACAGAATACACATTCTTCTCTAGTGCACATGGAACATTCTCCAGAATAGATCACATCCTCGGTCCTAAATCAGGACTCAAACCGGTATCAAAAGATTGGGATCATTCCCTGCATATTTTCAGACCACAATGCTCTAAAGCTAGAACTCAACCACAAAAGGAAGTTTGGAAAGAACCCAAATACATGGAGACTAAACAGTATCCTTCTAAAGAATGAATGGTTCAACCGGGAAATTAAAGAAGAATTGAAAAAAATCATGGAAAACAAATGATAATGAAAACACAACGGTTCAAAATCTGTGGGACACAACAAAGGCAGTCCTGAGAGGAAAATATATAGCGGTACAAGCCTTTCTCAAGAAACAAGAAAGGTCTCAGGTACACAACCTAACCCTACACCTAAAGGAGCTGGAGAAAAGAACAAGAAAGAAACCCTAAGAGCCCAGCAGGAGAAGAGAAATCATAAAGATCAGAGCAGAAATCAATGAAATAGAAACCAAAAAACAATAGAACAAAATCAACGAAACTAGGAGCTGGTTCTTTGAAAGAATTAATAAAATTGATAAACCCCTGGCCCGACTTATCAAAAAGAAAAAGAAAGAAAGGACCCAAATAAATAAAATCATGAATGAAAGAGGAGAGATCACAACTAACACCAAAGAAATACAAACTATTATAAGAACATACTATGAGCAACTCTACGGCAATAATTTTGACAATCTGGAAGAAATGGATGCATTCCTAGAAACATATAAACTACCACAACTGAACCAGGAAGAAATAGAAAGCCAGAACAGACCCATAACCAGTAAGGAGATTGAAACAGTCATTAAAAATCTCCAAACAAACAAAAAGCCCAGGGCCAGACGGCTTCCCGGGGGAATTCTACCAAACATTTAAAGAAGAACTAATTCCTATTCTCCTGAAACTGTTCCAAAAAATAGAAATGGAAGGAAAACTTCCAAACTCATTTTATGAGGCCAGCATCACCTTGATCCCAAAACCAGACAAGGATCCCACCAAAAAAGAGAGAGCTATAGACCGATATCCTTGATGAACACAGATGCGAAAATACTCAACAAAAATACTAGCCAATAGGATTCAACAGTACATTAAAAAGATTATTCACCACGACCAAGTGGGATTTATTCCAGGGCTGCAAGGTTGGTTCAACATCCGCAAATCAGTCAATGTTATACAACACATCAATATAAAGTAAGAACAAGAACCATATGATACTCTCAATAGATGCTGAAAAAAGCATTTGACAAAGTACAACATCCCTTCCTGATCAAAACTCTTCAAAGTGTAGGGATAGAGGGCACATACCTCAATATCATCAAAGCCATCTATGAAAAACCCACCGCAAATATCATTCTCAATGGAGAAAAAACTGAAAGCTTTTCCGCTAAGGTCAGGAAACACGGCAGGGATGTCCATTATCACCACTGCTATTCAACATCGTACTAGAGGTCCTAGCCTCAGCAATCAGACAACAAAAGGAAATTAAAGGCATCCAAATCGGCAAAGAAGAAGTCAAATTATCACTCTTCGCAGATGATATGATACTATATGTGGAAAACCCAAAAGACTCCACTCCAAAACTGCTAGAACTTATACAGGAATTCAGTAAAGTGTCAGGATATAAAATCAATGCACAGAAATCAGTTGCATTTCTCTACACCAACAGCAAGACAGAAGAAAGAGATATTAAGGAGTCAATCCCATTTACAATTGCATCCAAAAAACCATAAGATACCTAGGAATAAACCTAACCAAAGAGACACAGAATCTATACTCAGAAAACTATAAAGTACTCATGAAAGAAATTGAGGAAGACACAAAGAAATGGAAAAATGTTCCATGCTCCTGGATTGGAAGAATAAATATTGTGAATGAAAATGTCTATGCTACCTAAAGCAATCTACACATTTAATGCAATTCCTATCAAAGTACCATCCATCTTTTTCAAAGAAATGGAACAAATAATTCTAAAATTCATATGGAACCAGAAAAGACCTCGAATAGCCAAAGGGATATTGAAAAAGAAAGCCAACGTTGGTGGCATCACAATTCCGGACTTCAAGTTCTATTACAAAGCTGTCATCATCAAGACAGCATGGTACTGGCACAAAAACAGACACATAGATCAATGGAACAGAATAGAGAGCCCAGAAATAGACCCTCAAATCTATGGTCAACTAATCTTCGACAAAGCAGGAAAGAATGTCCAATGGAAAAAAGACAGCCTTTTTCAATAAATGGTGCTGGGAAAATTGGACAGCCACATGCAGAAAAAAAATGAAATTGGACCATTTCCTTACACCACACACAAAAATAGACTCAAAATGGATGAAGGGACCTCAATGTACAAAAGGAATCCATCAAAATCCTTGAGGAGAACACGGCAGCAGCAACCTCTTCGACCTCTGCCGCAGCAACATCTTCCTAGGAACAACGCAAAAGGCAAGGGAAGCAAGGGCAAAAAATGAACTATTGGGATTTCATCAAGATCAAAAGCTTTTGCACAGCAAAGGAAACAGTTAACAAAATCAAAAGACAACTGACAGAATGGGAGAAGATATTTGCAAACGACATATCAGATAAAGGACTAGTGTCCAGAATCTATAAAGAACTTAGCAAACTCAACACCCAAAGAACAAATAATCCAATCAAGAAATGGGCAGAAGACATGAACAGACATTTCTGCAAAGAAGACATCCAGATGGCCAACAGACACATGAAAAAAAAGTGCCCCATATCACTCGGCATCAGGGAAATACAAATCAAAACCACAATGAGATATCACCTCACACCAGTCAGAATGGCTAAAATCAACAAGTCAGGAAATGACAGATGCTGGCGAGGATGCGGAGAAAGGGGAACCCTCCTACACTGTTGGTGGGAATGCAAGCTGGTGCAGCCACTCTGGAAAACAGCATGGAGGTTCCTCAAAATGTTGAAAATAGAACTGCCCTATGACCCAGCAATTGCACTATTGGGTATTTACCCTAAAGATACAAATGTAGTGATCCAAAGGGACACATGCACCCGAATGTTTATAGCAGCAATGTCCACAATAGCCAAACTATGGAAAGAACCTAGATGTCCATCAACAGATGAATGGATCAAGAAGATGTGGTATATATACACAATGGAATACTATGCAGCCATCAAAAGAAATGAAATCTTGCCATTTGCAACAACATGGATGGAACTAGAGCGTATCATGCTTAGCGAAATAAGTCAAGCAGAGAAAGACAACTATCATATGATCTCCCTGATATGAGGAAGTGGTGATGCAACATGGAGGCTTAAGTGGGTAGAAGAATAAATGAAACAAGATGGGATTGGGAGGGAGACAAACCATAAGTGACTCTTAATCTCACAAAACAAACTGAGGGTTGCTGGGGGGAGGGGGTTTGGGAGAAGGGGGTGGGATTATGGACATTGGGGAGGTTATGTGATTTGCTGAGTGCTGTGAAGTGTGTAAACCTGGTGATTCACAGACCTGTACCCCTGGGGATAAAAATATATGTTTATAAAAAATAAAAAAAAATAAAAAAAAAAAAAAATTGGGGCCTAGGGACATGACAAGCCCATTATTACATCTAATGGTCCAGCCACTGAGAGGACGTACTAGAAGACAGGACTCTCGCTGAGGGTCACAATGCGTGTTTATGCCCTCGTCGCACTCAAGAATGGGCGGGGGGCCTTAGGGTGAATGCTAGTTTCCCCTACAATGAACGTTGGACAACATGCCAACCACAAGGTTTCTTGCCATGGGTAAGGAAAAGTTCTGATTTCTGCATCACAGACACCCCTGGGCAGTGATTGGAGATAAGGTCTAGGTTTCTGAAGCCTGAAAAATGAGGTAGGGAAGAGATGGTGACCTAAGGCCATGGCGGGTCTGATGTGCTCAGTGTGCGGTCAGCTGTCTGGGTGTTGTTCACGAGGTCCGGGCTCAGGTTGTTAGTGAGTGCATTAGTGCCCAGGTTAGACTATATATTTTGGGTGCATTCCAGTGCCGTATAGGTTCTTATATGAAGAACTCTTCACGATATGAAGAATGAGCGAGTGTGAGGCGCATGCTCAGGCTTTTGTCTCTGGATTTTGTATCAGCGATGGCCTTGGAATGTTGGGGAGGCCTCATGGGGCATGGACGAATCTTGGTCTCTGTGGATTTGGGCCGATCCCTATTGCTTTTCGTCAATCTGTGTGATGGGAGGACTCCTTTCAGGTTTGTTACCTCAGGTGTCCCACCAAAAGAGGAATTCCATAGCAGAGCCCTGGGGAACAGTGAAGGGACAACCCGAAATATGGTTAAAAATTGTGACCTAGGGGCATGGCAAGCCCAATATGCTGTCTCTCCTTCCAGCCACTGAGAGGCCTTACCGGAGGACTGGGCTCAGGCTGAGGGTCACAATGTGTGTTTGTGACCAATGTGGCCCGCTAGCATGGGGTGGCCTCATGGGCTACACTGGTTTCAACTACACTGAACGTTGGACAACATGCCAACCACAAGGTTTCCTGCCATTGGTAAGGAAGAGTTCTGATTTCTGAATCACAGTCACCCCTGGGCAGTGATTGGAGATAAGGTCTAGGTTCTGAAGACTGAAAACTGAGGTAGGGAAGAGATGATGACATAAGGCCATGGCGGGTCTGATGGGCTCAGTGTGCGGTCAGCTGTCTGGGGGTTGGTCACGAGGTCCGGGCTCAGGTTGTCAGACAGTGCATTAGTGCCCAGGTTAGACTATATATTTTGAGTGCCTTCGAGTGCCGTGTAGGTTCTTATCTGAAGAACTCTTCACGATATGAAGAATGAGTGAGTCTGACGCGCGTGCTCAGGCTTTTGTCTCTGGATTTTGTATCAGGGATGGCCGTGGAATGTTGGGGAGGCCACATGGGCCATGGACGAATCTTGTTCTCTGTGGATTTGGCACGATCCCAATTGTTTTTCGTCAATCGTTGGGATGGGAGGACTCCTTTCCGGGTTGTTACCTCAGGTGTCCCACCAAAAGAGGAATTCCAAAGCAGAGCCCTGGGGAATAGTGAAGGGACAACCCCAACTATGGTTAAAAATTGGGGCCTAGGGGCATGGCAAGCCCAATATGCTGTCTCTCCATCCAGCCACTGAGAGGCCTTACCTGAGGACTGGGCTCAGGCTGAGGGTCACAATGTGTGTTTGTGACCAATGTGGCCCGCAAGCATGGGGGGGCCTCATGGGCCACACTGGTTTCAACTACACTGAACCTTGGACAACATGCCAAGCACAAGGTTTCGTGCCATGGGAAAAGAGTTCTGATTTCTGCATCATTTTCAAACCGGGCCGTGATTGGAGATAAGTTCTAGGTTCTAAAGCCTGAAAACCGAGGTTGAGAAGAGATGACGACCTAAGGCCATGGCTGGTCCGAAGTGCTCAGTGTGAGGCCAGCTGTCTGGGTGGGGCCAGGAGGTCCAGGCTCAGGCTGTGTCAGAAAGGGCATTAGTGCCCAGGTCAGCCTATATATTTGGGGTACAGCCGAATGGCGTGCAGGTTGATCCTCATTTGGGGTTTCTGGGTAGCCCGAGAGGGCAATGTTTTTCTTCTGGAGGGCTGGCAGAGTGCTGCATTATATTTCTGGATTGCCAAACTGGAGGGCTTGTGGGCCATTAGTCTGAGGACGGAAATCTGAGAACCCAAGCTAGGGCTAGGTTTCTGGGTGAGGATATGGCAGGCACAATCTACAGACCTGAATCGAGATCTCGTGCAGATGAAGTCATTGCGATGATCAGACGATCGTCAGGTTGGACATTCAGGCCCTGATGGCCCCTTCTTGAAGGGGCAGTAGATCACGAGGCCATGGGGGTTTTCCCACAATGGGAGTTGTGAGAAGCTCCCAAGTGTAAAGATTCTTCTGCAGGACAATTGAGACCTGTTGGTTGGATCCAGGACAATGATTCCGAGCAGGGTTCTAAGGATGGATGGATGGGTAGCCCACCTCGCATTCCAATTTTCTCCAAGCAACAAGACAGGTTAGATCTGCTGGATATGGGAGAGAGCAACCGAGGACCTGAGTTAAAATGGACTCTCCCGTGGATGTGTCCTAATATGATTTTGTGTCAATGGAGACCTTGGAATGAAGCAGTGGCACTGGGGCCCTGAAGGGTTCTCCTAAAGAGAGGCTTTTCACACAGCTCCCACGTGCAAGTTTCCCAAGTGTAGATGAGATTTGTTCTGATGGGTGAGTCAAGAAACAGCCATATGCTGTTACTGAAATCCAGGCCTCTGAGGAGAGATGCCTGGAATCCAAATAATGGATCAGATAGGTGCCTAGGGGCCTGTTCATTCCTTTTTAACTCTGGGGACATCAGTCTCCGGATCTGAGTGCCGGTAAGTGCTCAGATGGGCCCAGATTGCCCCTGTTCGTCCTGTGAAGCCACAAATATTGGGATGGCCACAGGGACGTTGGAGGTTTATCCTATTAGTAGGGTTGTGGCCATTGGAATGGGCACATACAATTCCCTTAGAGAGGGCAAGCACAGTCGTCAGGTTTGGCTCCAGGGGCCTGAGCCTGTAGGGTGTGTAGGCCAGGGCTGTTTGGACAGTTGTCTGAAAACACAAACTCGGCTTATGTTTCGGGTCATAGGTATGGCAGGACTGATCTACAGACCATGAGGAGAACTCTTCGGGATATGAAAAAAGGGCGAGTGTGAGGCTCTTGCTCAAGTTTTTGTCTCTGGATATCGTGTCACTCATGGTCGTGAAAATATCCGGGTGACACCATGGGAAATGGACAAGTCTTACTCTCTGGGGGTTTGGGCCCTGTCCAAAGAGTATGTGGTCATTCTGTGGGATGGAAGAAGTCCGTTGTTCTGTTGTTGTTGATTTGTTTTGTTTTGTTTTTCAACCTCAGGTGTCCCACCAAATTAGGGATTCCAGAGTAAAGCCCTGGGGAGAGGCGACTGGACAACCAGAAATCCGGTTAAAAAATTGGGGCCTAGGGACATGTCAAGCCCATTATGACATCTAATGCTCCAGCCACTGAGAGGGGCGTTCTAGAGGACAGGACTCATGCTGATGGTCAAAATGCATGTTTATGCCCACGTCGCACTCAAGAATGGGCGGTGCCTCAGGGTGAATGCTGGTTTCTCCTACACTGAACGTTGGATAACATGCCAAACAAAAGGTTCCTTGCCATGGGTAAGGAAGAGTTCTGATTTCTGCATCACAGTCACCCCTGGGCTGTGATTGGAGATAAGGTCTAGGTTCTGAAGCCTGAAAAACTGAGGTAGGGAAGAGATGATGACCTAAGGCCATGGCGTGAATGATGAGCTCAGTGTGCGGTCAGCTGTCTGGGTGTTGGTCACGAGGTCCGGGCTCAGGTTGTCAGAGACTGCATTAGTGCCCAGGTTAGACTATATATTTGGGTGCATTCGAGTGCCGTGTAGGTTCTTATCTGAAGAACTCTTCAGGATATGAAGAATGAGCGAGTGTGAGGCACATGCTCAGGCTTTTGTCTCTGTATTGTGTATCAGGCAGGGCCGTGGAATGTTGGGGAGGCCTCAAGGGCCATGGACGAATCTTGCTCTCTGTGGATTTGGCCCAATCGCTATTGCTTTTCGTCAATCTGTGGGATGGGAGGACTCCTTTCAGGTTTGTTACCTCAGGTGTCCCACCAAAAGAGGAATTCCAAAGCAGAGCCCTGGGGAAGAGTGTGAAGGGACAACCCGAAACTATGGTTAAAAAAAACTGGGGCCTAGGGGCATGGCAAGCCCAATATGCTGTCTCTCCATCCAGCCACAGAGAGGCCTTACCTGAGGACTGGGCTCAGGCTGAGGGTCACAATGTGTGTTTTTTGACCAATGTGGCCCACAAGCATGGGGGGGCCTCATGGGCCACACTGGTTTCAACGACACTGAACCTTGGACAACATGCCAAGAACAAGGTTTCGTGCCATATGGAAAGAGTTCTGATTTCTGCATCATTTTCAAACCCAGGCCGTGATTGGAGATAAGGTCTAGGTTCTGAAGCCTGAAAAACCGAGGTTGAGAAGAGATGATGACGACCTAAGGCCATGGCGGGTCCGAAGTGCTCAGTGTGAGGCCAGCTGTCTGGGTGGGGCCAGGAGGTCCAGGCTCAGGCTGTGTCAGAAAGGGCATTAGTGCCCAGGTCAGCCTACATATTTGGGGTACAGCCGAATAGCTTGCAGGTTGATCCTCATTTGGGGTTTCTGGGTTGCCCGAGAGGGCAATGTTTTTCTTCTGGAGGGCAGGCAGAGAGTGCTGCATTGTAGTTCTGGATTGCCAAAGTGGAGGGCTTGTGGGCCAGTAGTCTGAGGATGGAAGTCTGAGAAACCAAGCTAGGCCTAGGTTTCTGGGTGAGGATAAAGCAGGCACAATCTACAGACCTGAATCAAGATCTCGTGCATGTGAAGTCAGGGCGATGATCAGACGATCGCTCAGGTTGGACATTCAGTCCCTGATGGCCCCTTCTTGAAGGGGGGGTGGATCATGAGGCCATAGGGATTTTACCACTATGGGAGTTCTGAGAAGCTCCCAACTGCAAAAATTCTTCTGCAGGACAATTGAGACCTGTTGGTTGGATCCAGGACAACGATTCCGAGCAGGGTTCTAAGGATGGATGGCTGGGTAGCCCACCTCGCATTGCAATTGTCTCCAAGCAACAAGAAACGTTAGATCTGATGGATCTGGGAGAGCAACCGAGTAGGCTGAGTTGAAATGGACTCTCCCGTGGATGTGTCCTAATATGATTTAGTGTCAATGGAGACTTTGGATTGAAGCGGTGGCACTGGGGGCCCTGAGAGTTCTCCTAAAGAGAGGCTTTCACACAGCTCCATCGTGCAAGATTCCCATGTGTAGATGAGATTTGTTCTGATGGGTGAGTCAAGAAACAGCCATATGCTGGTATTGAAATCCAGGCCTCGGAGAGAGAGATGCCTGGAAACCAAAGAAATGGATCCAATTAGTGCCTAGGGGCCTGTTCGTTCCTTTTTACCTCTGGGAACATCAGTCTCCGGGTCTGAGTGCCGGTAGGTGCTCAGATGGGACCAGATGCCCCTGTTTGTCCCGGGATGCCACAAATATATGGATGGCCTCAGGGACTTTGGAGGTTTATCCTATTAGTAGGGTTGTGGCCATTGGAATGGGCACATACAATTCCCTTGGAGCGGGCAATCACTGTCGTCAGGTTTGGCTCCAGGGGCCTGAGCCTGTAGGGTGTGTAGGCCAGGGATGTTTGGACAGTTGTCTGAAAACACAAACTCGGCTTAAGTTTCGGGTCATAGGTATGGCAGGACTGATCTACAGACCATGAGGAGAACTCTTCGGGATATAAAAAATGGGCGAGTGTGAGGCTCTTGCTGAAGTTTCTGTCTCTGGATATCGTGTCACTCATGGTCGTGAAAAATTTCCAGGTGACACCATGGGAAATGGACGAGTCTTACTCTCTGGGGGTTTGGCCCCGTCCCAAGAGTATGTGGTCATTCTGTGGGATGGAAGAAGTCCGTTGTTCTGTGTTGCTTTCTTTTGTTTTGTTTTTCAACCTCAGGTGTCCCACCAAATGAGGGATTCCAGAGTACAGCCCTGGGGAGGGGTGACTGGACAACCAGAAATCTGGTTCAAAATTGGGCCTAGGCACATGTCAAGCCCATTATGACATCTAATGGTCCAGCCACTGAGAGGACGTACTAGAGGACAGGACTCACGCTGAGGGTCACAATGCATGTTTATGCCCTCGTCGCACTCAAGAATGGGAGGGGCCTCAGGGTGAATGCTGGTTTCTCCTATACTGAACGTTGGATAACATGCCAACTACAAGGTTTCTTGCCATGGGTAAGGAAGAGTTCTGATTTCTGCATCACAGTCACCCCTGGGCAGTGATTGGAGATAAGGTCTAGGTTCTGAAGCCTGAAAACTGAGGTAGGGAAGAGATGATGATCTACGGCCATGGCGGTTCTGATGTGCTCAGTGTGCGGACAGCTGTCTGGGTGTTGGTCACGATGTCCGGGTTCAGGTTGTCAGACAGTGCATTAGTGCCCAGGTTAGACTATATATTTTGGGTGCATTCGAGTGCCGTATAGGTTCTTATGTGATGAACTCTTCACGATATGAAGAATGAGCGAGTCTGAGGGGCGAGCGCAGGCTTTTGTCTCTGGATTCTGTATCAGTGATGGTCGTGGAATATTGGGGAGGCCTCATGGGCCATGGACGAATCTTGCTCTCTGTGGATTTAGCCCAATCCCAATTGTTTTTCGTGAATCTGTGGGATGGGAGGACTCCTTTCATGTTTGTTACATCTGGTGTCCCACCAAAAGAGGAAATCCAAAGCAGAGCCCTGGGGAAGAGTGAAGGGACAACCCCAACTATGGTTAAAAATTGGGGCCTAGGGGCATGGCAAGCCCAATATGCTGTCTCTCCATCCACCCACCGAGAGGCCTTACCTTAGGACTGGGCTCAGGCTGAGGGTCACAATGTGTGTTTCTGACCAATGTGGCACGCAAGCATGGGCGGGGCCACATGGGCCACACTGGTTTCAACTACACTGAACCTTGGACAACATGCCAACCACAAGGTTTCTTGCCATGGGGAAAGAATTCTGATCTGCATCATTTTCAAACCCGGGTCGTGATTGGAGATAAGGTCTAGGTTCTGAAGCCTGAAAACCGAGGTTGAGAAGAGATGACGACCTAAGGCCATGGCGGGTCCGATGTGCTCAGTGAGCGGCCAGCTGTCTTGGTGGGGCCAGGAGGTCCAGGCTCAGGCTGTGTCAGAAAGGGCATTAGTGCCCAGGTCAGCCTATATATTTGGGGTACAGCCGAATGGCGTGCAGGTTCTCATTTGGGGTTTCTGGGTAGCCCAGAGGGCAATGTTTTCCTTCTGGAGGGCAGGCAGAGTGCTGCATTGTAGTTCTGGATTGCCAAAGTGGAGGGCTTGTGGGCCAGTAGTCTGAGGACGGAAGTCTGAGAACCAAAGCTAGGCCTAGGTTTCTGGGTGAGGATATGGCAGGCACAATCTACAGACCTGGATCGAGATCTCGTGCATCTGAAGTCAGGGCGAGGATCAGACGTTCGCTCAGGTTGGACATTCTGTCCCTGAGGGCCCCTTCTTGAAGGGGAGGTGGATCACGAGGCCATGGGTGTTTTCCCACGATGGGAGTTCTGAGAAGCTCCCAACTGCAAAGATTCTTCTGCAGGACAATTGAGACCTGTTGGTTGGCTCCAGGACAACGATGCCGAGCAGGGTTCTAAGGATGGATGCCTGGGTAGGCCACCTCACATTCCAATTGTCTCCACACAACAAGACAGGTTAGATCTGCTGGATCTGGGGGAGCAACCGAGGAGGCTGAGTTGAAATGGACTCTCCCGTGGATGTGTCCTAATATGATTTAGTGTCTATGGAGACCTTGGAATGAAGCGGTGGGCACTGGGGGCCCTGAAGGGTTCTCCTAATGAGAGGCTTTCACACAGCTCCATCACAAAAGTTTCCCATGTGTAGATGAGATTTGTTCTGATGGGTGAGTCAAGAAACAGCCATATGCTGTTATTGAAATCCAGGCCTCTGAGGAGAGATGCCTGGAAACCAAAGCAATGGATCAGATAGGTGCCTAGGGGCCTGTTCGTTCCTTTTTACCTCTGGGGACATCAGTCTACGGCTCTGAGTGCCGGTAGGTGCTCAGATGGGCCCAGATATTGGGCTTGCCATGCCCCTAGGACATGCCCCAGACCCCATTTTTTAACCAGAGTTCGGGTTGTCCCTTCACTCTTCCCCAGGGCTGTGCTTTGGAATTCCTCTTTTGGTGGGACACCTGAGGTAACAAACCTGAAAGGAGTCCTCCCATCCCACAGATTGACGAAAAACAATTGGGATCGGGCCAAATCCACAGAGAGCAAGAATCGTCCATGGCCCATGAGGCCTCCCCAACAATCCACGGCCATCGCTGATAAAAAATCCAGAGACAAAAGCCTGAGCACGCGCCTCAGTCTCGCTCATTCTTCATATCCTGAAGAGTTCTTCAAATAAGAAACTACACGGCACACGAAGGCACCCAAAAAATATATAGTTAAGCTGGGCACTAATGCACTGTCTGACAACCTGAGCCCGGACCTCATGACCAACACCCAGACAGCTAACCGCACACTGAGCACATCAGACCCGACATGGCC
The DNA here is from genome assembly GCF_011764305.1 of Mustela putorius furo. NCBI lineage: Eukaryota > Metazoa > Chordata > Mammalia > Carnivora > Mustelidae > Mustela > Mustela putorius. Next base: position 33,638 of record NW_025422101.1, on the reverse strand, counting down.
TTAGGTCATCATCTCTTCCGTACCTCAGTTTTCAGGCTTCAGAACCCTAGACCTTATCTCCAATCACTACCCAGGGTTGACTGTGATGCAGAAATCAGAACTCTTCCTTTTCCATGGCCAGAAACCTTGTGGTTGGCATGTGCCCAACGTTCAGTGTGTAGGAGAAACCAGCATTCACGTTGAGGCCCCGCCCATTCTTGAGTGCGACAAGGGCATAAACACGCATAGTGAGCATCAGTGTGAGTACTGTCCTCTAGTACGTCCTCTCAGTTGCTGGACCATTAGATGTCATAATGGGCTTGACAGTCCCTAGGCCCCAATTTTTAACCAGATTTCTGGTTGTACAGTCGCCCATTCCCAGGGCTGTACTCTGGAATCCCTCATTTGGTGGGACACCTGAGGTTGAAAAAACAAAACAAAACAAATCAACAACAATACAACAACAGATTTTTTCCATCCCACAGAATGACTCCAAACACTTTGGACGGGGCCAAACCCCCAGAGAGTAAGACTCGTCCATTTCCCATGAAGTCACCCGGAAATTTCACGATCATGAGTGACACGATATCCAGAGAAAAAACCTTGAGCAAGAGCCTCACACTCGCCCTTTTTTCATATCCCGAAGAGTTCTCATCATGGTCTGTAGATCAGTCCTGCCATACCTATGACCCGAAACATAATCCGGGTTTGTGTTTTCAGACAACTGTCCAAACAGCCTACACACCCTACAGGCTCAGGCCTCTGGAGCCAAACCTGACGACTGTGCTTGCCCTCTCCAAGGGAATTGTATGTGCCCATTCCAATGGCCACAACCCTACTAATAGGATAAACCTCCAAAGTCCCTGAGGCCATCCCAATATTTGTGGCTTCCCAGGACAAACAGGGGCAATCTGAGCCCATCTGAGCACCTAGCGGCACTCAGAACCGTAGACTGATGTCCCCAGAGGTAAAAAGGAACGAACAGGCCCCTAGGCACCTATCGGATCTATTGCTTTGGTTTCCAGGCATCTCTCCTCAGAGGCCTGGATTTCAATAACAGCATATGGCTGTTTCTTGACCCATCAGAACAAATCTCATCTACCCATCAGAACAAATCGCATCTACACATGGGAAACTTGCACGATGGAGCTGTGTGAAAGCCTCTCTTTAGGAGAACCCTTCCGTGCCCCAGTGCCACCGCTTCATTCCAAGGTCTCCATAGACACAAAATCATATTAGGAAACATCCAGGGGAGAGTCCATTTCAACTCAGCTTCCTCGGTTGCTCCCCCAGATCCAGCAGATCTAACCTGTCTTGTTGCTTGGAGACAATTGGAATGCGCGGTGGGCTACCCAGCCATCCATCCTTAGAACCCTGCTCGGAATCGTTGTCCTGGAGCCAACCAACAGGTCTCAATTGTCCTGCAGAAGAATCTTTGCAATTGGGAGCTTCTCACAACTCCCATCGTGGGAAAACCCCCATGGCCTCGTGATCCACCCCCCTTCAAGAAGGGGCCATCAGGGACAGAATGTTCAACCTGAGCGGACGTCTGATACTCGCCCTGAATAAAGATGCACGAGATCTCTATTCAGGTCTGTAGATTGTGCCTGCCATATCCTCACCCAGAAACCTAGGCCTAGCTTGGGTTCTCAGGCTTCCATCCTCAGATTATTGGCCCACAAGCCCTCCAGGTTGGCAATCCAGAACTACAATGCAGCACTCTGCCTGCCCTCCAGAAGAAAAACATTGCCCTCTGGGGCCACCCAGAAACCCCAAAGGAGGATCAACCTGCACGCCATTCGGCTGTACCCCAAATATATATAGGCTGACCTGGACACTAATGCCTTTTCTGACACAGCCTGAGCCTGGACCTCCTGGCCCCACCCAGACAGCTGGCCGCACACTGAGCACATCGGAACCACCATGGCCTTAGGTCATCATCTCTTCTCAACCTCGGTTTTCAGGCTTCAGAACCTAGACCTTATCTCCAATCACGGCCCGGGTTTGAAAATGATGCACAAATCAGATCTCTTTCCCGATGGCAAGAAACCTTGTGGTTGGCATGTTGTCCAAGGTTCAGTGTCGTTGAAACCAGTGTGGCCCATGTGGCCCCGCCCATGCTTGCGGGCCAAATTGGTCACAAAGACACATTGTGACCGTCAGCCTGAGCCCAGTCCTCAGGTAAGGCCTCTCAGTGGCTGGATGGAGAGACAGCATATTGGGCTTGCCATGCCCCTAGGCCCCAATTTTTAACCATAGTTGGGGTTGTCCCTTCACTATTCCCCAGGGCTCTGCTTTGGAATTCCTCTTTTGGTGGGACACCTGAGGTAACAACCCGGAAAGGAGTCCTCCCATCCCACAGATTGACGAAAAACAATTGGGATTGGGCCAAATCCACAGAGAAAGACTCTTCCATGGCCCATGAGGCCTCCCCAACATTCCACGGCCATCGCTGATACAAAATCCAGAGACTTAAGCCAGAGCAGGAGCCTCAGACTCGCTCATTCTTCATATTCTGAAGATTTCTTCAGATAAGTACCTACACGGCACTCGAATGCACCCAAAATATATAGTCTAACTTGGGCACTAATGCACTGTCTGACAACCTGAGCCCGGACCTCGTGACCAACACCCAGACAGCTGAAAACACACTGAGCACATCAGACCCGCCATGGCCTTAGGTCATCATCTCTTCCCTACCTCAGTTTTCACGATTCAAAACCTAGACCTAATCTCCAATCACTGCCCAGGGGTGACTGTGATGAAGAAATCAGAACTCTTCCTTACCAATGGCAAGAAACCTTGTGGTTGGCATGTTGTCCAACGTTCAGTGTAGGAGAAACCAGCATTCACCTTGAGGCCCCGCCCATTCTTGAGTGCGACGAGGGCATAAACACACATTGTGACCCTCATGGTGAGTCCTGTCCTCTAGTACGTCCTCTCAGAGGCTGGACAATTAGATGTCATAATGGGCTTGACATGTCCCTAGACCCCAATTCTTAACCATAGTTCGGGTTGTCCCTTCACTCTTCCCCAGGGCTCTGCTTTGGAATTCCTCTTTTGGTGGGACACCTGAGGTAACAAACCTGAAAGGAGACCTCCCATCCAACAGATTGACGGAAAACAATTGGGATCGGGCCAATTCAACAGAGAGTAAGTTTCATCCATGGCCCATGAGGCCTCCCCAACATTCCACGGCCATCGCTGATACAAAATCCAGTGACAAAAGGCTGAGCACGCGCCTCGGTCTCGCTCATTCCTCATATCCTGAAGAGTTCTTCAGATAAGAACCTACACGGCACTCGAATGCACCCAAAATATATAGTCTAACCTGGGCACTAATGCACTGTCTGACAACCTGAGCCCGGACCTCGTGACCAACACCCAGACAGCTGACCGCACACTGAGCACGTCAGACCCGCCATGGCCTTAGGTCATCATCTCTTCCCTACCTCAGTTTTCAGGCTTCAGGACATAGACCTTACCTCTAATCACTGCCCAGGGGTGACTGTGATGCAGAAATGAGAACTCTTCCTTACCCATGGCAAGAAACCTTGTGGTTGGCATGTTGTCCAATGTTCAGTGTAGGGGAGACCAGCACTCACCTGAGGCCCCGCCCATTCTTGAGTGCGACGAGGGCATAAAAAACACGCATTGTGACCCTCAGCGTGAGTCCTGTCCTCTAGTACGTCCTCTTAGTGGCTGGAACATTAGATGTCATAATGGGCTTGACATGTCCCTAGGCCCCAATTTTTAACCAGATTTCTGGTTGTCAGTTGCCCCTCCCCAGAGCTCTACTCTGGAATCCCTCATTTGGTGGGACACCTGAGATTGAAAAAAACAAAACAAAAACAAATCAACATCAACAGAACAACGGACTTCTTCCATCCCACAGAATGACCCCAAACTCTTTGGACAGAGCCAAACCCCCAGATAGTAAGACTCGTCCATTTCCCATGAATTCACCCGGAAATAGGACCATGAGTGACACGGTATCCAGAGACAAAAACTTGAGCAAGAACCTCACACTCGCCCTTTTTTCATATCCCGAAGAGTTCTCCTCATGGTCTGTAGATCAGTCCTGCCATACCTATGACCCTAAAACATAAGCCGAGTTTGTGTTTTCAGACAACTGTCCAAACAGCCCTGGCCTACACACCCTACAGGCTCAGGCCTCTGGATCTTAACCAGACGACTGTGCTTGCCCTCTCCAAGGGAATTGTATGTGCCTATTCCAATGGCCACAAACGTACTAAGAGGATAAACCTCAAAAGTCCCTGAGGCCATCCCAATATTTGTGGCTTTCCCAGGACAAACAGGGGCAATCTGGGCCCATCTGAGCACCTACCGTCACTCAGACCCATAGACTGATGTCCCCAGTGGTAAAAGGTACGAACAGGACCCTAGGCACCTATCGGATCCATTGCTTTGGTTTCCAGGCATCTCTCCTCAGAGGCCTGGATTTCAATAACAGCATATGGGCTGTTTCTTGACTCACCCATCAGAACAAATCTCATCTACACATGGGAAACTTGCACGATGGAGCTGTGTGAAAGCCTCTCATTAGGAGAACCCTTCAGGGCCCCAGTTCCACCGCTTCATTCCAAGGTCTCCATAGACAAAAAAATCATATTAGGAAACATCCACGGGAGAGTGCATTTCAACTCAGCCTCCTCGGTTGCTCTCCCAGAACCAGCAGATCTAACCTGTCTTGTTGCTTGGAGACAATTGGAATGCGAGGTGGGCTACCCAGCCAGCCATCCATCCTTAGAATCCTGCTCAGAATCGTTGTCCAGGAGGCAACCAACAGGTCTCAATTGTCCTGCAGAAGAATCTTTGCTGTTGGGAGATTCTCACAACTCCCATCGTGGGAAAACCCCCATGGCCTCGTGATCCACCCCCCCTTCAAGAAAGGGCCATCAGGGACAGAATGTCTAACCTGAGCAATCGTCTGATCCTCGCCCTGACTCAGATGCACGAGATCTCGATTCAGGTCTGTAGATTGTGCCTGCCATATCCTCACCCAGAAACCTAGCCCTAGCTAGAGTTCTCAGACTTCCGTCCTCAGACTACTGGCCCACAAGCCCTCCAGTTTGGCAATCCAGAACTACAATACAGCACTCTGCCTGCCCTCCAGAAGAAAAACATTGCCCTCTGCGGCTACCCAGAATCCCCAATGAGAAAAAATGCGGCACCCCATTCGGTTGTACCCCAAATATATAGGCTGACCTGGGCACTAATGCCCTTTCTGACACAGCCTGAGCCTGGACCTCCTGGCCCCACCCAGACAGCTGGCCGCACACTGAACACATCGGACTCGCCATGGCCTTAGGTCGTCATCTCTTCTCAACCTCGGTTTTCAGGCTTCAGAACCTAGACCTTATCTCCAATCACGGCCCGGTTTGAAAATGATGCAGACATCAGAACTCTTTCCCCATGGCAAGAAACCCTTTGTGGTTGGCATGTTGTCCAAGTTTCAGTGTCGTTGAAACCAGTGTGGCCCATGAGGCCCCACCCATGCTTGCGGGCCCACATTGGTCACAAACACACATTGTGACCCTCAGCCTGAGCCCAGTCCTCAGGTAAGGCCTCTCAGTGGCTGGATGGAGAGAAGCATATTGGGCTTGCCATGCCCCCAGGCCCCAATTTTTAACCATAGATCGGGTTGTCCTTTCAGTCTTCCCCAGGGCAACAATCATATAAATAACCATTTCATACCTACTTAAAAATTGCATAATACCACACTCCTAGATCCTCTCTGAATGCTCTAAAATAACCCTTAAAGAAATACATTTTTAAAAATAACAGATTTTTTGGCGAATAATTTAATAAAATAAAAGTTTCATTCATCTATGTAGATCATAAAAATGTTTTTAATAAGCCTGAAATTATAACTCTGAAGTGTGTTAAAAATGAATCCACCTGCTAAGTGTGAGAGAACAAAAAAATAAAACATCATTTTTTCCAAATAAGAGGAATTTATTACCTTCGAATCAAAGCATGTGGATTTGTTCAAACTGGCATTAAAGGAATATGGAAACACAAACGATAGAATGTCATATTTTAGATTTCTAAATCTTCAAAGTGAAGAGTATACATTTTTTAATTGTTACATAATGCTACATAATGTCAAGATGACAGGTTGTGACAAATAGCATTTTAAAAGCTCTACTCATAATGGAACGGAAGGTGTCATTTCCCTATAATTTTATATATTTCATTAATTTACTATATCTGGATACAACATATTACCAAACAGATGTTCATCAAAGACTAAATCATTTTTACTGGAGCATAATAATTTGAACCTACATCTATTAATCATTTTTTTCGATCAAACAGTTATAGTCTCGCTAAAACATTTTATCAGTTGTTGACAAAATTAAAAAACAGTAGGATAAAATGTCGTGATTGGAAAAGTATATTTTTTTTGAAATTTGCATTTAAATGAAAATATTTGCTGATATTTTAAAAACTTTAAATGTAATTTTATATATATATATATATCTGACCTTGCAAATGATATAAAACGTTTGGAGACTTAATATAGTTTGGGGCACATGGTAAGCAATAAACAATTTTTTTGTTGATCCAAGTGTTCTTGTATTATTTTTCTTAATTATTCTAGCACCACAATTTATAGTTCTAAGATTTTTCCACCCCCCTATTTTAATATCTCTTAAGGTGGCACTCACCTTGCACTTGATGACATATCCTAGTTTAACTGTCAGCATTTCTCTTTCTTAGTCGAACATAAACTATAGTGCATCTTACCCTTGATGAAAGCTAGGATGCAATTAAATACTCTATTATGGTTACGATTCTGATATTTGAAATCCTCCGGTAGCTCCCTGTGCCCCCACAGTGTAGAACCTCACCTCCTCGGCATAGTATACAAACCATCTCACCCCCAGTGTTAACCCCGGGACTCAGCCTCCATCCCCAGGTGATGCTGCCAGATCAGCTGTCGGTTGTCATGAACTTGCTGTAGTTTCCCGAATGCACTGTGCTGCCTCCTGGCACTTTGAAACTTGACACACTCAATCTCATTCTTCGCTTTGCCCTTGTCTATCACCTCCCCTGAAAATCTGTTCCTAAGTGGCTTTTCCCAGCTCCAACCTACCCTTGGCAGTCTTTTATCTCCCTGTGGTAAAGCCTGTCACATTGCACCATGGACATGCCCGTTGTCCCCCTGAGAAGAGAAAAGGGACAGTGAGGGCCACCCAGCATTTGCAGCTCTAGAGCAGAGCCCCATGCCTGGCTTGCAGGAAATGCCAGATCATGAAGACAAACGGAGATCATCCACTGGCTAAAACCAGATCTTCTTTGCCTACTGCAGGATCTGGATCAATAAAGAGCAGCCAGTGATTATTGCTGTATTTCTAGGGATTTTTTCCCCATATATTTCAGGGGATACTGGTTAGCCCCAGAGGGCAATGTTTTTTCTTCTGGACGGCAGGCAGAGGGATGCATTGTAGTTCTGGAATTGCCAAAGTGGAGGGCTTGTGGGCCAGGAGTTGAGGACAGAAGTCTGAGAACACAAGCAACCTTAGGTTTCTGGGCGAGGGCATGGCAGGTACGCTCTGCAGAGCTGAAACGAGATCTCGTGCATCTGAAATCAGGTGAGGATCTGACGAACGCTCAGGTTGGAGTTTCTGTCCCTTATGGCCCTCTTCATGAAGAGGTGGTGGATCACGAGGCCATGGAATTTTTCCCACGATGGGAGTTGTGAGATGCTCCAAACCATAAAGATTCTTCTGCAGGGCGATTGAGACCTGTTGGTTGGCTCCAGGACTTCCCATACGGATCGATTCCGAGTAGGGTTCTAAGGATGGATGGCTGGGAAGCCCGACTCTCATTCCTCTTGTGTCCTAGTGGCAAGACAGGTTAGATCTGCTGGATCTGGGGGAGAAACTGAAAGGGTTGAGTTGAAATGGACTCTCTTGTGGATGGGTCCTAATGTGGGTTTGTGTCCATGGAGAACTTGGAATGAGGCAGTGCCACAGGGTCCCTGAAGGGTTCTCCTAACCAGAGGCTTTGACACAGCTCCAACGTGCATGATTCCCACGTGGAGACGAGATTTGTTCTGATGGGTGCCTCAAGAAACAGCCATATGCTGCTATTGGAATCCAGGCCTCTGGGGAGAGATGCCTAGACAACAAAAGCAATGGATCCGATTAGGATCTAGGGGCCTGCTCATTCCAATTTACCTCTGGGGACATCTGTCCACGGGTTAAGTGCAGGTAGATGCTCAGCTGGTGTCAGACCGCCCTTGTTTTTCCTGGGCAGTCAACACTATTGGGATGGCCCTGGGCACTTTGGAGGTTTATCATCCTATTTCTAGGTTTGTGGCCAATGGAATGGGCAGAAATCCCAGGTACAGTCCTCAGGTTTGGCTCCAAGAACCTGTGCCTGTAGGTTTTGTGGGCCAGGGCTGTGGGGACAGTTGTCTGAAAACACAAACCCGGCTTAGGTTTCGGGTCGTAGGTATTGCAGGACTGATCTACAGACCGTGAGGAGAACTCTTCAGGATATGAACAAGGGGGCGAGTGTGAGACGCTTGCTCAAGATTTTGTCTCTGGATATTGTGTCACTGATGGCCGTGGAATGTCTGGGTGGCCTCCTGGGCCATGGACGAGTCTTCCTCTCTGGGCATTTGGCCCGATCCCAAGAGTTTGGGGTTATTCTTTGAGATGGGAGGAGTCCGTTTTGTTTTGTTTTGACCTCAGTTGTCCCACCAAAAGAGAGTTTCCAGGGCAGAGCCCTGGGGAGGGGCGAGTGGACAACCAGAAAGCTGGTTAAAAACTTGGGGCCTAGGGGGCATGGCAAGCCCATTATGACGTCTAATGGTCCAGCCACTGAGAGGACTTACTAGAGGACAGGACTCACGCTGAGGGTCACAATGCGTGTTTATGGCCTCTTCGTACTCAAGCATGGGCGGGGCCTCATGGTGAACGCTGGTTTCTCCTACACTGAACGTGGGACAACATGCCAACCACAAGGTTTCTTGCCATAGGGAAGGAGGAGTTCTGATTTCTGCATCACATTCACCCCTTGGCGGGGTGTGGAGTTAAGGTCTATGTCCTGAAGCCTGAGAAGCTAGGTTGGGAATAGATGACGAGCTAAGGCCATGGCGGGTCTGTTTGTGCTCAGTGTGCGGTCAGCTGTCTGGGTGTTGGTCAGGAAGTCCGGGCTCAGGCTGTGTCAGACAGTGTATTAGTGCCCAGATTTGTCGATATAATTTGTGTACAGAAGGGTGCCGTGTAGGTCTATCCTCATTTCGGGTGTCTGGGAAGCTCCATAGGGCAACATTTTGCTTTTTATCTGGAGGGCGGGCGGAGTGCTGCCTGGTGGGTCCAGAATTGCCAAACGTGAGGTCTTGGGGGCCAGGAGTGTGAGGACGGACATTGGAGAACAGAAGTTTCACATAGGTTTTAAGGGCGAGGGCAAGGCCGGCACACTCTGCAGAGCTGCATCGAGATGTCGTGCATCTGAATTCAGGGCGAGGATCAGACGTTGGCTCAGGTTGGAGTTCCTGTCCATGATTTCCCCTTCAGAAAGGGGGTGGGGGCTTCAGAAAGCCATCACGGTTTTCCCACGTTGGGAGTTGTGAGATGCTCCAAAACGCAATGATTCCTTCTGCAGGACATTTGAGACCTTTTGGATGGGTCCAGGACGTTCCATATGGAACGACGCCAGAGAGCAGGGTTCTAAGGGCGGAGCCCTGGGCAAGCCGCCTCGCATCTCAATCGTCTCCTAGCGACAAGACAGGTTCTATCTGCTGGCTCTGGCGGAGCAACCGAGAAGCCAGAGTTGAAATGGACTCTCCTGCGGATGGATCCTAATGTGGGTTTGTGTCCATGGAGACCTTGGAAAGGGGTGGTGGCACCGGGCCCTGAAGGATTCTCCTAACCGGAAGTTTTGACACAGTTCCAGCCTGCTATTTTCCCATGTCGAGACAAGATTTGGCTCCGGAAACCCCCGCATGCTGGTATTTGAAAACATGCCTCTGAGGAGAGAAGCCTGGAAACCAAAGCCTTGGATCCGATTACGGCCTAGGGACCTGTGCGGTTCAATCTACTACCCTGGTGACATCCAACTACGGTATGAGTGGAGGTAGATGCTCAGCTGTTGTCAGACGCCCTTGTTTGTCCCGGGCGGCCTACACAATTGGGATGGCCTCAGGGACTGTGGAGGTTTCTCCTAATTTGGAGGCGTGTGGGTCAAGTGAATGGGCAGAATTCCAGTGGAGTGGGCAGGCACAGACCTGATGTGTGGCTCCAGGGGCCCCAGCCTGGAGGGTGTGTGGGCCAGGAGCGTGGGGATAGAAGTATGAAAACACTATCGCGGCTTACGTTTGGGGACATAAGTATGGCAGGCCTGATCTACAGGCCGTTAGGAGAACTCCTCGGGATATGAAGAAAGAGTGAGTGTGAGGCATTTATTCAGGCTTTTGTCTCTGGATTTTGTGTCAACAATGGCCATGGAATGTCGAGGAGGCCTCATGGGCCATGGACAAGTCTTCCTCTCTGTGGATTTGGCACGTACCCAATTGTTTTGGGTCCATCTTGGGGATGGGAGGAGTCCTATCAGTTTGGTTACCTCAAGTGTCCCACAAAAAGAGGGATTTCAAAGCAGAGCCCTGCGGAGGGGTGAATGGACAAACCGAACTATGGTTAGTTCCAGCCACTGAGAGGCCTTCCTTGAGGACAGAACTCACGCTGAGGGTCACAATGTGTGTTTATGCCTTCTAGGCGCTCAAGCATGGGCGGGAATCATGGTCCACACTGTTGCTCCTACACTGAACGTTGGGCTCCATGCCAAACATATGTATTCTTGCCATGGGGAAGTAGTAGTTCTGATTTTTTTTTTTCATCTCTTTCACCGCTGGGGGCCGTGATTTGAGTTAAGGTCTAGGTTGTGTAGTCTGAAAACCGAGCTTGGGAAGAGATGACGACTTAAGTCCATGACAGGTCCGACGTGCTCAGTGTGGAGCCAGGTCGCTGAGTGTTGGTCGGGAGGTTCAGGCCTAGGCTGCGTCAGACCAGGCATTAGTTTTCAGGGTATATTGTATAATTGGGGGAGAGTCAAGTGCCGTGCAGCTTGATCCTCCTTTAGCTTTTCTGGGTAGCCCCAAGGGCAACGTTTGTCTTCTGGAGGGCAGGCAGAGTGCTGCTTTGTGGCTCCGGAATTCCCAAACTGGATGCCCTTTGGGCAAGGAGTGTGAGGACGGAAGAATGAGAACACAAGTTAGGCGTAGGTTCCGGGACGAGGGCACGGCAGGCACTCTCTGCACATCTGAATCGAGACTTCGTACATCTGAAGTCAGGGAGGGTTCAGACCTAGGCTCAGGTTGGAGTTTCTGTCCATTATGGCCCTTTCTTGAAGGGGGCAGCATCTCGAAGCCATGGAGGTTTACCCAGGAGGGGTGTTGGGATATGCTCCAAGCCACAAGGGATTTTTTCTGATCAACAATTGAGATCTGTTGGATCGCTCCAGGATGTTTCATACGGAACGACAGCAAAGCAGGGATCGAAGGATGGAACCCTGGGCAGACTGTATCGATTCTAACTGTCTCCCAGTTAATAGACAGTTTTGATATGTTAGCTCTAGGGGAGCAACGGAAGGGGCTGAGTTGAAATGGACTCTACTGCGGATGGGACCTATTGTGGGTTTGTGTGCAGAGAGACCCTGGCACGGAGCTGTGACACACGGACCCTGAATGCTTCTCCTAACCAGAGGTTTTGCGTCGTCTCCAAAAGACAAGTTTCCCATGTGGAGACAAGATTTGATCTGATTGGTGCCTCAGGAAAGCCCCACATGCTGATATTGGAAACCAGGCCTCTGATGAGAGATAGCAGGAAACCAAAACAATGGACCCCATTAGGGTCTAGGGCCCTGACCCGTTCAATCTCCTTCTCTGGGGACATCCATCTGCAGTATGAGTGGAGATGGATGCTCAGCTGGTTCCAGGCAGCCCTTGTTTGTCCTGGACGTTCTATACTATGGGGATGGCCTTGGGGACTTTGGAGGTTTCTACGAGTTTGTATGATTGTGGTCAATGGAAGGGGCAGAATTCCCGTGGAGGTGAGAGGCACAGACCTGATGTGTGGCTCCAGGGTCCCCAGGCTGGAGGGTGTGGAAGCCAGGAATGTGGGGATAGAAGTCTGAAAACACACACACTCGGCTTGTTTTGGGGACGTAGGTATGGCAGTCCCGATCTACAGACCGTGAGGGGAACTCTTTGGGATAGGAAGAAAGAGCGAGTGTGAGGCGCTTATTCAGGCTTTTGTCTCTGGATTTTGTGTCAACGATGGGCGTGGAATGTCGGGGAGGCCTCATGGGCCATGGATGAGTCTTCCTCTCTGTGGATTTGGCCCGATCCCAATTTGGGGGTCAATCTGTGGGATGGGAGGAGTCCTTTCAGTTTGGTTACCTCATTCTAAAGCAGAGCACTGGGGAGGGGCGAATGGACAACACGAACTATGGTTAAAAATTGGGGCCTAGGGGCATGGCAAGCCCAATATGCCGTCTCTTGGTCCAGCCACTGAGAGACCTTACTTGGGGACTGGGCTCACGCTGAGGGTCACAATGCGTATTTGTGACCAACACGGCCCTCAAGCATGGCGGGGTCAAAGGGCCACACTGCTATCAACTACACTGAACGTTGGGCAACACGCCAACCACAAGATTTCTTGCCATGGAGAAGGATTTCTGATTTCTGCCTCATGTTCAACCCTGGGCAGTGATTGGAGAAAACGTCTAGGTTCTGAAGCCTGAAAACCGAAGTTGGGAAGAGATGGCGACCTAAGGCTTTGGCAGGTCCGATGTGTTCAGTGTGAGTCCAGCTGGCTGGGTGTGGGTCGGGAGGTCCAGGCTCAGGCTGTGACAGAAAGGGCATGAGTGCCCAGGGCATCCTGTAGAATTGGGGTACAGTCACGTGGCGAAAAGGTTGATCCTCCTTTGGGGCTTCTGGTTAGCCCCAGAGGGCAATGTTTTTTCTTCTGGACGGCAGGCAGAGGGCTGCATTGTAGTTCTGGAATTGCCAACCTGGAGGGCTTGTGGGCCAGGAGTTGAGGACAGAAGTCTGAGAACACAAGCAACCTTAGGTTTCTGGGCGAGGGCATGGCAGGTACGCTCTGCAGAGCTGAAACGAGATCTCGTGCATCTGAAATCAGGTGAGGATCTGACGAACGCTCAGGTTGGAGTTTCTGTCCCTTATGGCCCTCTTCATGAAGAGTGTGGTGGATCACGAGGCCATGGAATTTTTCCCACGATGGGAGTTGTGAGATGCTCCAAACCGTAAAGATTCTTCTGCAGGGCGATTGAGACCTGTTGGTTGGCTCCAGGACTTCCCATACGGATCGATTCCGAGTAGGGTTCTAAGGATGGATGGCTGGGAAGCCCGACTCTCATTCCTCTTGTGTCCTAGTGGCAAGACAGGTTAGATCTGCTGGATCTGGGGGAGAAACTGAAAGGGTTGAGTTGAAATGGACTCTCTTGTGGATGGGTCCTAATGTGGGTTTGTGTCCATGGAGAACTTGGAATGAGGCAGTGCCACAGGGTCCCTGAAGGGTTCTCCTAACCAGAGGCTTTGACACAGCTCCAACGTGCATGATTCCCACGTGGAGACGAGATTTGTTCTGATGGGTGCCTCAAGAAACAGCCATATGCTGCTATTGGAATCCAGGCCTCTGAGGAGAGATGCCTGGACAACAAAGCAATGGATCTGATTAGGATCTAGGGGTCTGCTCATTCCAATTTACCTCTGGGGACATCTGTCCACGGGTTAAGTGCAGGTAGATGCTCAGCTGGTGTCAGACCGCCCTTGTTTTTCCTGGGCAGTCAATACTATTGGGATGGCCCCGGGCACTTTGGAGGTTTATCATCCTATTTCTACGTTTGTGGCCAATGGAATGGGCAGAAATAGCAGGTACAGTCCTCAGGTTTGGTTCCAAGAACCTGTGCCTGTAGGTTTTGTGGGCCAGGGCTGTGGGGACAGTTTGTCTGAAAACACAAACCCGGCTTAGGTTTCGGGTCGTAGGTATTGCAGGACTGATCTACAGACCGTGAGGGGAACTCTTCAGGATATGAACAAGGGGGCGAGTGTGAGACGCTTGCTCAAGATTTTGTCTCTGGATATTGTGTCACTGATGGCCGTGGAATGTCCGGGTGGCCTCATGGGCCATGGATGAGTCTTCCTCTCTGGGCATTTGGCCCGATCCCAAGAGTTTGGGGTTATTCTTTGAGATGGGAGGAGACCGTTTTGTTTTGTTTTTACCTCAGTTGTCCCACCAATAGTGAGTTTCCAGGGCAGAGCCCTGGGGAGGGGCGATTGGACAACCAGAAAGCTGGTTAAAACTTGGGGCCTAGGGGCATGGCAAGCCCATTATGACGTCTAATGGTCCAGCCACTGAGAGGACTTACTAGAGGACAGGACTCACGCTGAGGGTCACAATGCGTGTTTGTGCCCTCTTCGTACTCAAGCATGGGCGTGGCCTCATGGTGAACGCTGGTTTCTCCTACACTGAATGTGGGACAACATGCCAACCACAAGGTTTCTTGCCATAGGGAAGGAGGAGTTCTGATTTCTGCATCACATTCACCCCTTGGCGGGGTGTGGAGTTAAGGTCTATGTCCTGAAGCCTGAGAAGCTAGGTTGGGAATAGATGACGAGCTAAGGCCATGGCGGGTCTGTTGTGCTCAGTGTGCAGTCAGCTGTCTGGGTGTTGGTCAGGAAGTCCGGGCTCAGGCTGTGTTAGACAGTGTATTAGTGCCCAGATTTGTCGATATAATTTGTGTACAGAAGGGTGCCATTTAGGTCTATCCTCATTTCGGGTGTCTGGGAAGCTCCATAGGGCAACATTTTTCTTTTTATCTGGAGGGCAGGCAGAGTGCTGCCTTGTGGGTCCAGAATTGCCAAACGTGAGGTCTTGGGGGCCAGGAGTGTGAGGACGGACATTGGAGAACAGAAGTTTCACATAGGTTTAAGGGCGAGGGCAAGGCCGGCACACTCTGCAGAGCTGCATCGAGATGTCGTGCATCTGAATTCAGGGCGAGGATCAGACGTTGGCTCAGGTTGGAGTTCCTGTCCATGATTTCCCCTTCAGAAAGGGGGTGGGGGCTTCAGAAAGCCATCACGGTTTTCCCACGTTGGGAGTTGTGAGATGCTCCAAAACGCAAGGATTCCTTCTGCAGGACATTTGAGACCTTTTGGATGGGTCCAGGACGTTCCATATGGAACGACGCCAGAGCAGGGTTCTAAGGGCGGAGCCCTGGGCAAGCAGCCTCGCATCTCAATCGTCTCCTAGCGACAAGACAGGTTCTATCTGCTGGCTCTGGCGGAGCAACCGAGAAGCCAGAGTTGAAATGGACTCTCCTGCGGATGGATCCTAATGTGGGTATGTGTCCATGGAGACCTTGGAAAGGGGTGGTGGCACCGGGCCCTGAAGGATTCTCCTAACTGGAAGTTTTGACACAGTTCCAGCCTGCTATTTTCCCATGTCGAGACAAGATTTGCCTCCGGAAACCCCCGCATGCTGGTATTTGAAAACATGCCTCTGAGGAGAGATGTCTGGAAAACAAAGCAATGGATCCGATTACGGCCTAGGGACCTGTGAGGTTCAATGAACTACCCTGGTGACATCCAACTATGGTATGAGTGGAGGTAGATGCTCAGCTGTTGTCAGCCGCCCTTGTTTGTCCCGGGCGGCCTACACAATAGGTATGGCTTCAGGGACTGTGGAGGTTTCTTCTAATTTGGAGGCGTGTGGTCAAGTGAATGGGCAGAATTCAAGTGGAGTGGGCAGGCACAGACCTGATGTGTGGCTCCAGGGGCCCCAGCCTGGAGGGTGTGTTGGCCAGGAGCGTGGGGATAGAAGTCTGAAAACACTAATGTGGCTTACGTTTGGGAACATAAGTATGGCAGGCCCTATCTACAGAACGTGAGGAGAACTCTTCGGGATATGAAGAAAGAGTGAGTGTGAGGCATTTATTCAGGCTTTTGTCTCTGGCTTTTGTGTCAACAACGGCCGTGGAATGACGAGGAGGCCTCATGGGCCATGGACAAGTCTTCCTCTCTGTGGATTTGGCATGAACCCAATTGTTTTGGGTCCATCTTGGGGATGGGATGAGTCCTTTCAGTTTGGTTACCTCAGGTGTCCCACCAAAAGAGGGATTTCAAAGCAGAGCCCTGGGGAGGGGCGAATGGACAAACCGAACTATGGTTAGTTCCAGCCACTGAGAGGCCTTCCTTGAGGACAGTACTCACGCTGAGGGTCACATGTGTGTTTATGCCTTCTAGACGCTCAAGCATGGGCGGGAATCATGGTCCACACTGTTGCTCCTACACTGAACGTCGGGCTCCATGCCAACCACCTCTATTCTTGCCATGGGGAAGTAGTACTTCTGATTTTTTTCATCTCTTTCACCGCTGGGCCGTGATTTGAGTTAAGGTCTAGGTTGTGTAGTCTGAAAACCGAGCTTGGGAAGAGATGACGACTTAAGTCCATGACAGGTCCGACGTGCTCAGTGTGGAGCCAGGTCACTGAGTGTTGGTCCGAAGGTTCAGGCCTAGGCTGCGTCAGACCAGGCATTAGTTTTCAGGGTATATTGTATAATTGGGGGGAGAGTCGAGTGCCGTGCAGCTTGATCCTCCTTTAGCGTTTCTGGGTAGCCCCAAGGGCAACGTTTTTCTTCTGGAGGGCAGGCAGAGTGCTGCTTTGTGGCTCCGGAATTCCCAACTGGATGCCCTTTGGGCAAGGAGTGTGAGGACGGAAGAATAAGAACACAAGTTAGGCGTAGGTTTCGGGGCAAGGGCACGGCAGGCACTATCTGCACATCTGAATCGGGACTTCGTGCATCTGAAGTCAGGGAGGGTTCAGACCTAGGCTCAGGTTGGAGTTTCTGTCCATTATGGTCCTTTCTTGAAGGGGGCAGCATCTCGAGGCCACGGAGGTTTACCCAGGAAGGGAGTTGGGATATGCTCCAAGCCACAAGGATTTTTTCTGATCAACAATTGAGATCTGTTGGATCGCTCCAGGATGTTTCATACGGAACGACAGCAAAGCAGGGATCGAAGGATGGAACCTTGGGCAGACTGTCTCGATTCTAACTGTCTCCTAGTTAATAGACAGTTTTGATATGCTAGATCTAGGGGAGCAACGGAGGGGGCTGATTTGAAATGGACTCTCCTGCGGATCGGTCCTATTGTGGGTTTGTGTGCATGGAGACCTTGGCACGGGGCGGTGGCACACGGACCCTGAATGCTTCTCCAAAGCAGAGGTTTTGCATCATCTCCAAAAGACAAGTTTCCCATGTGGAGACTAGATTTGATCTGATTGGTGCCTCAGGAAAGCCCCACATGCTGATATTGGAAACCAGGCCTCTGATGAGAGATAGCAGGAAACCAAAACAATGGACCCCATTAGGGCCTAGGGCCCTGACCCGTTCAATCTCCTTCTCTGGGGACATCCATCTACAGTATGAGTGGAGATGGATGCTCAGCTGGTTCCAGGCAGCCCTTGTTTTGTCCTGGGTGTTCTATACTATGGGGATCGCCTTGGGGACTTTGGAGGTTTCTCCGAGTTTGTATGATTGTGGTTAATGGAAGGGGCAGAATTCCTGTGGAGTTGAGAGGCACAGACCTGATGTGTGGCTCCAGCGTCCCCAGGCTGGAGGGTGTGGAAGCCAGGAATGTGGGGATAGAAGTCTGAAAACACACACTCGGCTTGTTTTGGGGACGTAGGTATGGCAGTCCCCGATCTACAGACCGTGAGGGGAACTCTTTGGGATAGGAAGAAAGAGCGAGTGTGAGGCGCTTATTCAGGCTTTTGTCTCTGGATTTTGTGTCAACGATGGGCGTGGAATGTCGGGGAGGCCTCATGGGCCATGGATGAGTCTTCCTCTCTGTGGATTTGGCCCGATCCCAATTTGGGGGTCAATCTGTGGGATGGGAGGAGTCCTTTCAGTTTGGTTACCTCATTCTAAAGCAGAGCACTGGGGAGGGGCGAATGGACAACACGAACTATGGTTAAAAGTTGGGGCCTAGGGGCATGGCAAGCCCAATATGCCGTCTCATGGTCCAGGCACTGAGAGACCTTACTTGGAGACTGGGCTCACGCTGAGGGTCACAATGCGTATTTGTGACCAACGCGGCCCTCAAGCATGGCTGGGTCAAAGGGCCACACTGCTATCAACTACACTGAACGTTGGGCAACACGCCAACCACAAGATTTCTTGCCATGGGGAAGGATTTCAGATTTCTGCCTCATGTTCAACCCTGGGCAGTGATTGGAGAAAACGTCTAGGTTCTGAAGCCTGAAAACCGAATTGGGAAGAGATGACGTTGGGTCAGAGTTAGGGTTAGACGTCTTTGGAGTCAGGGTTAGCGTAAGGCTTAGGGTAAGGGTCAGGGTTAGGGTTAGGTTCATGGTTAGGTTTAGTGTCATGATCACAGTAGGTTCAGGGTTAGCCTTACGGTCAGAGTCATGGTCAGGGTCAGTGTTAGGCTGACAGTTAGGTTTATGTCCAGGCAGGGTCATGATCAGATTTACGGTCCGGTCCAAGTTTTGGTTTGGGGGCCAGGTCATGTCAGGTCAGGGTTAGGTTTTGGACAGGTTTAGTGTCAGGGTTAGGGTCAGGGTCAGGTTTAGGTTCATGGTTATGGTAAGGTCAGCTTTATTTTTAGGTTCTGTTTCATGAGTAGGTTCAGGATCAGGGTTAGCTTTAGGGTTACTAATCTGTTTCTGTTCAGGCTCACGGATTGAGTCAGAGTTAGTTTAACAGTCAGGTTTAGGGTCAGTATTAAGGTCAAGGCCAGGGTCTGTTTTAAGGTTAAGGTCTGACATAGGCAAAGTACAGAGTTAGGGTTATGATCAGGGTCAGGGAGAGGGGCAGGATTATTGTTAAAGTGTGGTTAGGTTTAGGGTTAGAGGTAGGTTGCGTGTTGGGGTTAGACCGGGTTAGGGTCAGTGACAGGAATAATGTTAGGGGTTAGGTTTAGGGTTAGGTTCAGCGTTAGGTTTCGGGTCAGGGCCCGTGTTAGTGTCAGGGTCACGGTTTCGTTTAGGGTTAGAGATAGGTTCTGGCTTACTTTCAGTGTCAGGTTTATTGTTAGGGTGAGGGTCAGTGGTCACTGTTAGGGTCAGGCTTGGGTTTCTGGTCTTTGCCTGGGTCGAGGTCAGGGTGAAGTCTAGGGCCAGTGTCAGGTTTACGGTCAGGATCAGGTATTAGTTTAAAAAGTCCACATTCGTGTCAGGGACAGGGTTGTGTAGTGGTCATTGTTAGGTTCATGGTTAGGTTAAGGGTCAGGTCCAGTGTCCGGTTTAGGGTCAGGGTCTGGTATAGGCAAATTTCAGGGTTAGGGTTATGATCAGAGTCAGGTATAGGGTCAGGGTTAGTGTTAATGTTTAGGGATAGTTCTACATTTAGCGTTAGGTTGACGGTTAGGGTTAGAACTTGTTGGGGTCAGGGTCCGTGGTAGGGTTAGGTGTTTGTGTTAGGGTTAGGTTCAGAGATACGTTTCGGGGGAGGGCCCATGTTAGTGTCAGGGTCAGGGTTACATTTAGGGTCAGAGTTAGTTTCAGTCTCACAGTCAGGGTCAGGTTTAGTGTTCAGTTGATTTCGCGGTCACTGTAAGGGTCAGGTTTAGGTTATCGTCATGGTCTGGGTCAGGGTCAGGGTGAAGATTAGCACCAGTGTCCTGTTTAGGGTCAGGTTCAGGTATTGGTTTAAGTCCACATTCGGGTCTGGGACAGGTTTATGTAGTTGTCAGAGTTAGTGTCAAGGTTAGGATTAGGGTCAGAGTCAGGGTCCGGTAAATGTCAGGACCAGGGTCAGGTTGAGGGTCAGGCTTTCGTATAGGGTCAATGTTTGGTTCACTGTCACAGTTAGGTTTTGGCGGTAGGGTTTGGGATTGGGGTTAGGGTTAGAGTTAGAAGTAGGGTTATGTTTAGGATTAGGGATAGATATCGTAAGGTCAGGGTTAGGGTTTTTTTAGGTTAGGGGTTAGTGTTAAGGTCAGGGTCAGCATGATGTGTAGGTTCAGGGTCCTGTTAGGGTCATGGTTAGTGTTACCATTAGGTTTAGGGTTAAGGTCAAGCACAAGTCACGGTCAGGATTAGGGTTAGGGTCCGGGTTAGGTCAGCGTCAGGGTTAGGATTAGGGTCAGGGTCAGGGTCCTGGTTAGGTTTCAGTCATGGTTACGGTAATGTCAGAGTTAGGCTAAGGTTCAGGGTCCACATAGGGGTCAGTGTGAGGCTTAGTTTTATGTTTAGGGTTCAGGTCAGGATCACAGTCAGGGTCAGGGTCAGGGCTTGGGTTAGGGTTTGGGGCAGTCTCACAGTCAGTCAGGGTCAGGGTCAGGGTTAGTGGTTACTGTTAGGGTTAGCCCTGATCCTGGGTCATGGACCCATCCGTTCAGGGTCTCAGGATAAACCCTGGGCAGAAGGGTGTAGACCCTACACCCGATCCCTCTTATCCAGCCTTAAACTGGGGTGTGAACATGACTTGACCACCAGATATCTAAGCCCTCATCAGCCTGATCCTGCTTGGGGCATCTCCACCCTCGATGGCATAGCCAGGACCTCTTTACACACAGACACACAGACACACAGAGGCACCCCCACACACACACACACCCACACACAGAGGGGAGGAGACCTAAGCCTATAAGAGTGGATCAGAAGGTGTGGGACTCTCTGATCTGAGCCCCCTGGTGTCACTTTTTGATTTTTTAGCCAAAGGGCCTGAGGCATTGGGGAAACCTGATATGACCTGCCAGGGAGGGGACGTGTCAGACGGGCCAGGTCTCTTCTCCCTGCATCCTCTCGGCTTCAGTACAGCAGAAGAACATGTCGCTTCCTTTAGGATGTGCCTAGATAGAGCTGGGGAGGGCGTTTCTCTGTAATGGGATGCCTGGATACGTGGGTTCCAATTCCGTTGGGCCCTTCATCAAGGAAGTGAGGTCACCACTGCCTGGGGGTTCCTTACCGAACTTCCTGCTCCACCAGAGCTCCCTGAGCCGCCGGTCCCCACGCTGCTCAAGGCTCACACTCCACTCAATGCAGTGCCCATCCTGTGACTCCCATACAGCCTCCCCCCAGCCCCTGGGAGGCCTGCGTGCAGCTGTTTTCCCCACTGGATGGAAAATAGTTGGATTTAGACCAGGTTAGTGTTAGGGTTAGGGTTAAGAAAGAATTAGGGTCAGGGTTAGGGTTAGACGTCTTTGGGGTCAGGGTTAGCGTTACGTAAGGCTTAGGGTAGGGGTCAGGGTTAGGGTTAGGTTCATGGTTAGGTTTTAGGGTCTGGCTCACAGTAGGTTCAGGATTTGCGTTACGGTCAGAATCAGGCTCAGGGTCAGTGTTAGGCTCACGGTTACGTTTAGGGTAAGATTCAGGGTCATGGTCAGTTTTAGGGTCAGGTTCAAGTTTTGGTTTGGGGGCAAGGTCATGTCAGGTCAGAGTTACGTTTGGGACAGGTTTTAGTGTCAGGGTTAGGGTCAGGGTCAGGGTTAGGTTCATGGTTATGGTAAGGTCAGCTTTATGTTTAGGTTCTGTTTTATGAGTAGATTCAGGATCAGGGTTAGCTTTAGGGTTACTAATCTGTTCAGGCTCACGGATTGGGTCAGAGTTAGGTTTACAGTCAGGGTTAGGGTCAGTGTTAAGGTCAAGGCCAGGGTCAGTTTTAAGTTTAAGTTCTGACATAGGCAATGTTCAGAGTTAGGGTTATGATCAGGTTCAGGGAGAGGGTCAGGATAATTGTTAAAGTGGGGTTAGAGTAAGGCTTAGAAGTAGATTGTGGGTTAGGTTAGACTGGGTTAGGGTCAGTGTCAGGGATAATGTTAGGGTTTTTTTTTAGGGTTAGGTTCAGCGTTAGGTTTCGGGTCAGGGCCCGTGTTAGTGTCAGGGTCACGGTTACGTTTAAAGGTTAGAGATAGGTTCAGGCTCACATTCAGTGTCAGGTTTAGTGTTAGGATGAGGGTCAGGGTCACTGTTAGGGTCAGACTTAGGTTTCTGGTCTTTGCCTGGGTCGGGGACAGGGTGAAGTCTAGGACCAGTGTCAGGTTTACGGTCAGGATCAGGTATTGGTTTAAAGTACACATTCGGGCCAGGGACAGGGTTAGGTAGTGGTCATTGTTAGGTTCATGGTTAGGTTAAGGGTCAGGGCCAGTGTCCGGTTTAGGGTCAGGGTCTGGTATAGGCAAAGTTCAGGGTTAGGGTTATGATCTTAGTCAGGTATAGGGTCAGGGTTATTGTTAAAGTTTAGGGTTAGTTTTATGTTTAGCGTTAGGTTGACGGTTAGGGTTAGAACTTGTTAGGGTCAGGGTCCATGGTAGGGTTTGTGGTTTTGTTTGTTAGGGTTAGGTTCAGATATAGGATTCGAGGGAGGGCCCATGTTAGTGTCAGGGTCAGGGTTTCATTTAGGGTTTGACTAGGGTTCAGTCTCACAGTCAGGGTCAGGTTTAGTGTTCCATTGATTGTCGGGGTCACTGTAAGGGTCAAGGTTAGGTTATCGTCATGGTCTGGGTCAGGGTCAGGGTGAAGTTTAGCACCAGTGTCCTGCTTAGGGTCAGGTTCAGGTATTGGTTTAAAAGTCCACATTCGGGTCAGGGACAGGGTTATGTAGTGGTCAGAGTTAGTGTCAAGGTTAGGATTAGGGTCAGAGTCAGGGTCAGGGCCAGGGTCAGGTTGAGGGTCAGGCTTTGGTATAGGGTCAATGTTTGGATCAGTGTCACAGTTAGGTTTTGGCAGTAGGGTTTGGGATTGGGGTTAGGGTTAGAGTTAAAGTAGGGTTATGGTTAGGGTTAGGGATAGACAGCGGAAGGTCAGGGTTAGGGTTTTGTTTAGGTTAGGGGTTAGTGTTAAGGTCAGGGTCAGCATGATGTGTAGGTTCAGGGTCCTTTTTAGGGTCACGGTTAGAGTTACCATTAGGTTTAGGGTTAGGGTCAAGCACACTGTCACGTTCAGGGGTAGGGTTAGGGTCCGGGTTAGGTCAGCATCAGGGTTAGGATTAGGGTCAGGGTCAGGGTCCTGGTTAGGTTTGAGTCATGGTTACGGTAATGTCAGAGTTAGGCTAAGGTTCAGGGTCCACATAGGGGTCAGTGTGAGGCTTAGTTTTAGGTTTAGGGTTCAGGTCAGGATCACAGTCAGGGTCAGGGTCAGGGGCTTGGGTTAGGGTTTGGGGCAGTCTCACAGTCAGTCAGGGTCAGGGTCAGGGTTAGTGGTTTACTGTTAGGATTAGCCCCGCTCCTGTGTCATGGACCCGTCCTTCAGGGTCTCAGGATAAACCCTGGGCAGAATGGTATAGACCCTACACCCGATCCCACTTAACCAGCCTTAAACTGGGGTGTGAACATGACTTGCCCACGAGACATCTACCCCCCCTCATCAGCCTGATCCTGCTTGGGGCATCTCCACCCAGGATGGCATGGCCAGGTCCTCTTTACACACAGACACACAGACACCCAGAGGCACACACACACACACACACACACACACACACACACAGGGAGGAGGACCTAGGGCTACACAAGTGGATAAGAGGTGTGGGACTCTCTGACTCTGAGCCCCCTGGTGTCACCTTTTTAAATTTATTAGCCAAAGAGCCTGAGGTGATGGGGAAACCTGATATGACCTGCCAGGTAGGGGACGTGTCAGGCGGGCCAGCTCTCTTCTCCCTGCATCCTCTCGGCTTTTAGTACAACAGAGAACATGTCACTTCCTTTAGGTTGTGCCTAGAAATGAGCTGGGCATGGCGGCGGTTTTCTCTGTAATGGGGTGCCTGGATATGTGGGTTCCAATTCCCTTGGGCTCAGTCATCAAGGAAGTGAGGTCACCACTGCCTGGGGGCTCCTTACCGAACTTCCTGCTCCACCAGAGCTCTCTGAGCCGCCGGTCCCCAAGCTGCTCAAGGCTCACACTCCACTCAATGCAGTGCCCATCCTGTGACCCCCATACAGCCTCCCCCACAGCCCCTGGGAGGCCTGCGTGCAGCTGTTTTCCCCGCTGGAGGGAACAGAGCTGGTTTTAGACCAGGTTAGTGTTAGGGTTAGGGTTAAGAATGACTTAGGGTCAGGGTTAGGGTTAGACGTCGTTGGGGTCAGGGTTAGCGTAAGGCTTAGGGTAGGGGTCAGGGTTAGGGTTAGGTTCATGGTTAGGTTAGGGTCAGGATCACAGTAGGTTCAGGGTTAGCGTTACAGGCAGAGTCAGGCTCAGGGTCAGTGTTAGGCTCTCGGTTAGGTTTAGGGTCAGGTTCAGGGTCATGGTCAGTTTTAGGGTCAGGTTCAAGTTTTGGTTGGGGGCAAGGTCATGTCAGGTCAGGGTTAGGTTTGGGACAGGTTTAGTGTCAGGGTTAGGGTCAGGATCAGGGTTAGGTTCATGGTTATGGTAAGGTCAGCTTTATGTTTAGGTTCTGTTTTATGAGTAGATTCAGGATCAGGGTTAGCCTTAGGGCTACTAATCTGTTCAGGCTCACGGATTGGGTCAGAGTTAGGTTACAGTCAGGGTTAGGGTCAGTGTTAAGGTCAAGGCCAGGGTCAGTTTAAGGTTAAGTTCTGACATAGGCAAACTTCAGAGTTAGGGTTATGATCAGGTTCAGGGAGAGGGTCAGGATAATTGTTTAAAGTGGGGTTAGGGTTAGGGGGTTAGAGGTAGGTTGAGGGTTAGGATTAGACCGGGTTAAGGTCAGTGTCAGGGATAATGTTAGGGGTTAGTTTTAGGGTTATGTTCAGCATTAGGTTTCGGGTCAGGGCCCGTGTTAGTGTCAGGGTCAGGATTACGTTTAGGGTTAGAGTTAGGTTCAGGCTCACATTCAGTGTCAGGGTTAGTGTTAGGGTAAGGGATAGGTCTGCGTCAGGGTTAGGATTAGGGTCAGGGTCTGGGTCATGGTGAGGTATTAGTCATATTTTCGGTAATGTCAGAGTTAGTTTTAGGTTCAGGGTCCACATCAGGGTCCTTGCCAGGCTTAGGTTTCGGTTTATGGTTCAGGTAAGGATCACAGTAAGGGTCAGGGTCAGAGTCAGGGTCAGGGCTTGGGTTAGGGTTTGGGGCAGGCTCACAGTCAGTGTCAGGGTCAGGGTTAGTGGTTACTGTTAGGGTTAGCCCTGCTCCTGAGTCATGGACCCATCCATTCAGGGTCTCAGGATAAACCCTGGGCAGAAGGGTGTAGACACTACAACTGATCCCACTTAAGCAGCCTTAAACTGGGGTGTGAACATGACTTACCCACCAGACATCTAACCCCATATCAGCCTCATCCTGCTTGGGGCATCTCCACCCAGGATGGCATGGCCAGGTACTCTTTACACACAGACACACAGACACCCAGAGGCACTCGCACTCATACACACACACACACACACACACACACACACAGGGAGAGAGACAGGGAGGACACCTAGGGCTACACCCATAGATCAGAAGGTGTGGGACTCTCCGACTCTGAGCCCCCTGGTGTCACCTTTTGATTTTATCAGCCAAAGGGCCTGAGGCGTTCGGGAAACCTGATATGACCTGCCAGGGAGGGGACGTATCTGGCGAGCGAGCTCACTTCTCCCTGCATCCTCTGGGCTTCAGTACAGTAGAAGAACGTGGTGCTTCCTTTAGGATGTTCCTAGATAGATCTGGGGAGGGCGTTTCTCTGTAATGGGATGCCTGGGTACGTGGGTCCAATTCCATTGGGCTCTGTTGTCAGGAAAGTGAGGTCACGAATGCCTGGGGGTTCCTTACCAAGCTTCCTGCTCCACCAGAGCTCCCTGAGCCGCCGGTCCCCAAGCTGCTCAAGGCTCACACTCCACTCAATGCAGTCCCCATCCATTGACCCACATACAGCCTCCTCCCAGACCCTGGGAGGCCTGGGTGCAGCTGTTTTCCCCGCTGGAGGGAACAGAGCTGGGTTTAGACCAGCTTAGTGTTAGGGTTAGGGCTAAGAAAGGCGTAGGGTCAGGTTTAGGGTTAGACATCTTTGGGGTCAGGGTTAGCGTAAGGCTTAGGGTAGGGGTCAGGGTTAGGGTTAGGTTCATGGTTAGGTTTAGGGTCAGGATCACAGTAGGTTCAGGGTTAGCGTTACAGTCAGAGTCAGGGTCAGGGTCAGTGTTAGGCTGATGGTTAGGTTTATGTCCAGGCAGGGTCATGGTCAGATTTACGGTCAGGTTCAAGTTTTGGTTTGGTGGCAAGGTTCATGTCAGGGTCAGGGTTAGGTTTGGGACAGGTTAGGCTTAGAGGTAGATTGAGGGTTAGGGTTAGACTGGGTTAG
Source organism: Mustela putorius furo (assembly GCF_011764305.1). Taxonomy (NCBI): domain Eukaryota; kingdom Metazoa; phylum Chordata; class Mammalia; order Carnivora; family Mustelidae; genus Mustela; species Mustela putorius. The sequence continues at coordinate 7,406 of NW_025422101.1, read as the reverse complement.
GGTCAGTGTCAGGGATAATGTTAGGGGTTTTTTTAGGGTTAGGTTCAGCCTTAGGTTTCGGGTCAGGCGCCATGTTAGTGTCAGGGTCAGGGTTACGTTTAGGGATAGAGTTAGCGTCAGGCTCTCATTCAGTGTCAGGTTTAGTGTTAGTTTCAGGGTCAGGGTCATTGTTTGGGTCAGAGTTAAGTTTATGGTCTTTGCCTGGGTCGGGGTCAGGGTGAAGTCTAGGGCCAGTGTCAGGTTTACGTAGGATCAGGTATTGGTTTAAAGTCCACATTCGGGTCAGGGACAGGGTTATGTTGTGGTCATTGTGAGGGTCATGGTTAGGTTTAGGGTCAGGGTGAGGGTGATTTAGGGTCAGGGTCTGGTATAGGCAAAGTTCCAGGTTAGGGTTATGATCATTATCAGGTATAGGGTCATGGTTATTGTTTAAGTTTAGGGTTAGTGTTAGGGTTAGCGTTACGTTGACTGTTAGGGTTAGAACTTGTTAGGGTCAGTGTCCGTGGTAGGTTTAGGGGTTAGTGTTAGGGTTAGGATCAGCGATAGGATTCGAGGAGGGCCAGTGTCAGCGTCAGGGTCAGGGTTACATTTATGGTTCGAGTTAAGGTCAGGCTCACAGTCAGGGTCAGGTTTAGTTTTCAGGTCAGGGTCGGGGTCACTGTTAGGGTCAAGGTTAGGTTTATGGTCATGGTCTGGGTCACGCTCAGGGTGAAGTTTAGGACCAGTGTCTGGTTGAGGGTCAGGTTCAGGTTGGTTTTAAAATCCACATTTGGGTCAGGGACAGGTTTATGTAGTGGTCAGTTTAGTGTCATGGTTTGGATTAGGGTCAGTGTCACTGTCAGATGAAGGTCAGGGCCAGGGTCAGGTTGAGAGTCAGGCTTTGGTAGAGGGTCAATATTCGGTTCAGTGTCATACTTAGGTTTTGGTGGTAGGGGTTCGGATGGGGTTTGGGTTAGATTTATAAGTAGGGTTATGGTTAGGGTGGGTGAGACAGCATAAGGTCAGGGTTAGGGTTTGGTTTAGGGTAGGGGTTAGTGTTAGGTTCAGGGTCAGCATGAGGTGTAGGTTCAGGGTCCTTATTAGGGTCATGGTTAGAGTTACCATAAGTTTTAGGGTTAGGGTCAATTCAAGTCACGATCAGGGTTAGGGTTAGGGTCGGGTTAGGTCAGCGGCAGGGTTAGGATTAGGGTCAGGGTCAGGGTCCTGGTTAGGTTTGAGTCATGGTTACGGTAATGTCAGAGTTAGGTTTAGGTTCATGGTCCACATCAGGGTCAGTGTCAGGCTTAGGTTTAGGTTTAGGGTTAGGTCAGGATCACAGTCAGGGTCAGGTTCAGGGTCAGGGTCGGGGCTTGGGTTAGGGTTTGGGGCAGTCTCACAGTCAGTCAGGGTCAGGGTTAGTGGTTACTGTTAGGGTTAGCCCTGATCCTGGGTCATGGACCCATCCGTTCAGGGTCTCAGGATAAACCCTGGGCAGAAGGGTGTAGACCCTACACCCGATCCAACTTAACCAGCCTTAAACTGGGAGTGTGAACATGCCTTGCCCACCAGATATCTAAACCCTCATCAGCCTGATCCTGCTTGGGGCATCTCCACCCCTCGATGGCATAGCCAGGACCTCTTTACACACAGACACACAGACACACAGAGGCACACACACACACACACAACACACACACACCACACACATATGGGGAAGAGACCTAAGCCTATACAAGTGGATCAGAAAGGTGTGGGACTCTCTGATCTGAGCCCCCTGGTGTCACCTTTTGATTTTTTTAGCCAAAGGGCCTGAGGCATTGGGGAAACCTGATATGACCTGCCAGGGAGGGGACGTGTCAGACGGGCCAGGTCTCTTCTCCCTGCATCCTCTCGGCTTCAGTACAGCAGAAGAACATGTCGCTTCCTTTAGGATGTGCCTAGATAGAGCTGGGGGAGGGCGTTTCTCTGTAATGGGATGCCTGGATACGTGGATTCCAATTCCGTTGGGCCCTTCATCAAGGAAGTGAGGTCACCACTGCCTGGGCGTTCCTTACCAAACTTCCTGCTCCACCAGAGCTCCCTGAGCCGCTGGTCCCCACGCTGTTCAAGGCTCACACACCCACTCAATGCAGTGCCCATCCTGTGACCCCCATACAGCCTCCCCACAGCCCCTGGGAGGCCTGCGTGCAGCTGTTTTCCCCGCTGGAGGGAACAGAGCTGGGTTTAGACCAGGTTAGTGTTAGGGTTAGGGTTAAGAAAGAATTAGGGTCAGGTTTAGGGTTAGACGTCTTTGGGGTCAGGGTTAGCATACGGCTTAGGGTAGGGGTCAGGGTTAGGGTTAGGTTCATGGTTAGGTTTAGGGTCAGGATCACAGTAGGTTCAGGGTTAGCATTACGGTCAGAGTCAGGGTCAGGGTCAGTGTTAGGCTCTCGGTTAGGTTTAGGGTCAGGTTCAGGGTCATGGTCAGTTTTAGGGTCAGGTTCAAGTTTTGGTTTGGGGGCAAGGTCATGTCAGGTCGTGGTTTGGTTTGGGACAGGTTTAGTGTCAGGGTTAGGGTCAGGGTCAGGGTTAGGTTCATGGTTATGGTAAGGTCAGCTTTATGTTTAGGTTCTGTTTTTATGAGTAGTTTTCAGGATCAGGGTTAGCTTTAGGGTTACTAATCTGTTCAGGCTCATGGATTGGGTCAGAGTTAGGTTTACAGTCAGGGTTAGGGTCAGTGTTAAGGTCAAGGTCAGGGTCAGTTTTAAGGTTAAGTTCTGACATAGGCAATGTTCAGAGTTAGGGTTATGATCAGGTTCAGAGAGAGGGTCAGGATAATTTTAAAGTGAGGTTAGAGTTAAGCTTAGAGATAGGTTGAGGGTTAGGGTTAGACTGGGTTAGGGTCAGTGTCTGGGATAATGTTAGGGGTTTTTTTAGGGTTAGGTTCAGCCTTAGGTTTCGGGTCAGGGGCCATGTTAGTGTCAGGGTCAGTGTTACGTTTAGGGTTAGAGTTAGCGTCAGGCTCTCATTCAGTGTCAGGTTTAGTGTTAGTTTCAGGGTCAGGGTCATTGTTTGGGTCAGAGTTAAGTTTTATGGTCTTTGCCTGGGTCGGGGTCAGGGTGAAGTCTAGGGCCAGTGTCAGGTTTACGTAGGATCAGGTATTGGTTTAAAGTCCACATTCGGGTCAGGGACAGGGTTATGTTGTGGTCATTGTGAGGGTCATGGTTAGGTTTAGGGTCAGGGTGAGGGTGATTTAGGGTCAGGGTCTGGTATAGGCAAAGTTCCAGGTTAGGGTTATGATCATTATCAGGTATAGGGTCATGGTTATTGTTTAAGTTTAGGGTTTAGTGTTAGGGTTAGCGTTACGTTGACTGTTAGGGTTAGAACTTGTTAGGGTCAGTGTCCGTGGTAGGTTTAGGGGTTAGTGTTAGGGTTAGGATCAGCGATAGGATTCGAGGAGGGCCAGTGTCAGCGTCAGGGTCAGGGTTACATTTATGGTTCGAGTTAAGGTCAGGCTCACAGTCAGGGTCAGGTTTAGTTTTCAGGTCAGGGTCGGGGTCACTGTTAGGGTCAAGGTTAGGTTTATGGTCATGGTCTGGGTCACGCTCAGGGTGAAGTTTAGCACCAGTGTCTGGTTGAGGGTCTGGTTCAGGTTGGTTTAAAATCCACATTCGGGTCAGGGACAGGTTTATGTAGTGGTTAGTGTAGTGTCATGGTTTGGATTAGGGTCAGGGTCACGGTCAGATGAAGGTCAGGGCCAGGGTCAGGTTGAGGGTCAGGCTTTGGTATAGGGTCAATATTCGGTTCAGTGTCACACTTAGGTTTTTGGCGGTAGGGTTTTGGGATGGGGTTTGGGTTAGATTTAGAAATAGGGTTATGGTTAGGGTGGGGTGCGACAGCATAAGGTCAGGGTTAGGGTTTGGTTTAGGGTAGGGGTTAGTGTTAGGGTCAGGTTCAGCGTTAGGTTTAGGTTCAGGGTCCGTAGAGGGTCATGGTTAGAGTTACCTTTAGGTTTAGGGCTAGCGTCAGGCTCACAGTCACGTTCAGGCTTAGGGTTAGCGTCCGGGTTAGGTCAGCGTCAGGATTAGGATTAGGGTCAGGGTCAGGGTCCTAGTTAGGTTTTCAGTCATGGTTACGGTAATGTCAGAGTTAGGTTTGGGTTCAGGGTCCACATCAGGGTCAGTGTCAGGCTTAGGTTTAGGTTTAGGGTTCAGGTCAGGATCACAGTCAGGGTCAGGGTCAGGGTCAGGGTCAGGGTCAGGGTCAGGGCTTGGGTTAGGTATAGGGCAGGCTCACAGTCAGTGTCAGGGTCAGGACTAGTGGTTCTGTTAGGGTTAGCCCTGATCCTGGGTCATGGACCCATCCGTTTCAGGGTCTCAGGATAAACCCTGGGCAGAAGGGTGTATACCCTACACCCGATCCAACTTAACCAGCCTTAAACTGGGGTGTGAACATGACTTGCCAACCAGATATCTAAACCCTCATCAGCCTGATCCTGCTTGGGTCATCTCCACCCACGATGGCATAGCCAGGTCCCTCTTGACACACAGACACAGAAACCCCGTAGCACACACACACAAGCACACACACACACAGAGCAGAGACAGGGAGGAGACCTAGGGCATACACTGGTCGATAAGAAGGTGTGTGGGACTCTCTGACTCTGAGCCCCCTGGTGTCCCCTTTTGAGTTTATTTGCCAAAGGGCCTGAAGCGTTGGGGAAACCTGATATGACCTGCCAGGTAGGGGACTTGTCTGGCGGGCGAGCTCTCTTTTCCCTGCATCCTCAGGGCTTCAGTACAACAGAAGAACATGTCACTTTCCTTTAGGATCCTTTATGTGCCTAGAAATGAAGCTGGGGCAGGGGGGTTTTTTCTCTGTAATGGGGTGCCTGGATACGTGGATTCTAATTCCGTTGGGGGCCCTGTCGTCAGGGAAGTGAGGTCACCATTGAATGGGGGCTCCTTACCCAAACTTTTCTGCTCCCACCAGAGCACCCTGAGCGTGCCCATCCCCTAGCTGTCAAGGCTCACCCACCACTCCATGCCCTGTTCATCCAGTGACCCCCACACAGCCAATCCCAGCCCCTGGGAGTCCTTGTGATTGCAACTATTGTCCCCGCTTCTGGGAACAGAGATGGGTTTCAGACCGATTTAATGTTAGGGTTAGGGTTAGGGTTAGGGTTAGGGTTAGCGAGAGACTTAGGGTTAGGGTTAGTGTGGGTGGACATCGTTGGGGTCAGGGTTAGTGTTAGGGTTAGGGTAGGGGTCAGGGTTAGGGTTAGGTTCATGGTTAGGTTAAGGGTCAGGCTCACAATAGGGTCAGGGTTACCATTACTGTCAGAGTCAGGGTCAGGGTCAGTGTCAGGTTTACGGTCAGGATCAGGTATTGGTTTTAAGTCCACATTCGGGTCAGGGACATGGTTATGTAGTGGTCATTGTTAGGGTCATGGTTAGGTTTAGGGTCAGGGCCAGGGGTCAGGTTTTAGGATCAGGGTCCCTAATCGCAATTTTCAGGGTTAGGTTTAGGGGTCAGTGTCTGGTATAGGCAAAGTTCAGTTCAGGGTTAGGGTTAGGATCATAGTCAGCTATAGGGTCAGGGTTATTGTTAAAGTTCAGCGTTAGTGTTAGGGGTTAGCGTTAGGTTGATGGTTAGGGTTAGAACTTGTTAGGGTCAGGGTCCGTGGTAGGTTAGGGGTTAGTGTTAGGGTTTAGTTTCAGCAATAGGATTCGGGGTAGGGCCCGCGTTAGTGTCAGGGGTCAGGGTTACATTTACGGTTAGAGTAGGGTAGGCTAACAGCCAGCAGCTCAGGTTTAGTGTTCAGGTCAGGGTCGGGATCACTATTAGGCTCAGGGTTAGGTTTTATGATCATGGCCTGGGTCAGGGTCAGGGTGAAGTTTAGAGCCAGTGTCAGGTTTTAGGGTCAGGATCGGTATTGGTTCAAAGTCATGCAACAACTTTTGGGTGGGGAGAGAGATCACAAAACCATAACCAACTTCATCTCACAAACACCACCCTGAGGTGTTGCAAGAGATGGAGAGGGTCCCTGGGTTCTAGAACATTGGGGAGGGTAATTGATATTGGTGAAGTTCTAGTTGAAATGTGTAACACATATGAAATCACAGACCTGCATCTCTTGGGGGCAAATAAGAGCATTATATGTTACATTTAAAAAAATTTCACGCTGTGCTTTATTCAGGCTTTTGGAGAGCTGGGCAGCAAAACCATAGAATACCGCAAATAGTGGATTGTTTCCCCTCAGACCACTGGAGAGCCAGTCTCAGAGTCTTCGTCTCACCCTTGGATTGATATGTAAATGAACAGGAAGACAAAGTTCTCTCTTTAGGTCGAGTGACAGGGTCTTGGGGCTGGATTGGGATTCAGCCCCCCCCCCCCCCCCCCCCCCCCCCCCCCCCCCCCCCCCCCCCCCCCCCTGTAGGCTTGCTCATGAACCATCTTTCCTGGACACGTTGAAGAGGTCTGACGGCAGAGAAGAAGACAGTCCATATGGAGATGAGTAAACAATGAGACCATGGACCCAAAGAGTAAAAGTGTTTTGTCCATTTGCCATCCCCTAAAAACAAAAAAAACGTTTCTTGATTCTGAAATTTTGAGAGTTCTCGTTCTGCAGGCTCTTCCCTTTTGATTATTTTAAAAAGTTTGTTTTTATTTAAATCTGACAGAGAATCAAGTCAAGTAAGGTAGATAAAGATGAGGAGAGCATGCTCTCCTGCAGAGCACCTGGATCATACCTGGTACACCACCTCGCTACCGGACGCTGGACATTCCTTTGTTTTTTTTTTTTGTTTGCTTGCCTTCCTTTTCCCTTTTGTTTCCTCCAGTTTTCTTTGGATTGCTGCCACTTGCAAGCAAAGTGTCTTGTACAAATACCACACCCAAAGGAATTCACTTACGTCCTTAGGAGCTTTTTGAGTCGTTCCTGTAAGGGACTGACACAGTGAGATGCACATTTTAGAGGTGATCATCTTAGAAATAATTTTTAGAGGCTGAATTGGGTGTTAGATGGAGGGGAGTGAAAGTGGCATAGTTTCTTGGAAGATTGATGAGACAGTTTGAGCAAGTCCGTATTGCATCTGCCAAATTATGTGAGTGCCTGAAACGAAGAAAAAGTTGTAAATATTAAAACTCTACACAATGTGATAATACAATTATACTTTTATTAAAATCTATTTTTGTAAAATCTTATATTCTATTTTTATCACACTTACTTGGGATCTAATCTTCAAAAATATTTAATATCTCTGGTGGTGACAACACCATCGTCTTTCCAGTGATATTAGAACTCTGAAATCTTAATCTGGCCTGGGCTGTAGAATGTAAGCTGCGGCTTGAGCACAATGAAAAGCCGTTGAAGGGTTTTACACTGGGGGGTGGAGGGTGGTCATGGGATTCCTTTTGCATTTTTAAAATGTCATTTTGGCTGCTGT